>NC_134207.1:153603875-154874709 GCF_965140235.1 Caretta caretta | reverse complement strand
TGGTAAAGGTTCAGGGCACAAAGTTAAACTTGGTGGCTGCATTTTAGTTGATAATGGTATGAATTTCTAATATCTGCATTCAAAATGACCCATCCGTAATATGCAGTGTTGTTGTAGCTGTGACAGTCCCAGGATATTAGAGAGACAAGGTGGGTGAGGTAATATCTTCTGTTGGTGAGAGAGACAAGCTTTTGAGCTTACACAGAGCTCTCCTTCAGGAATAGGCGCCGACTCCATGGGCGCTCCGGGGCTGGGGAAAATTAGTGGGTGCTCTGCACCCACCAGCAGCCAAGCTCCCCTCTCCCCCTGCCCCATCTCCTCCTCCCCCGCTCCTCTGCCTACTTCCCAGTGCTTCCTCCCCCCCCCTCATTTGGCAGCATTAGCACACTCCGGGAGGGAGGAGCAGGAACGTGGTGTGCTCAGGGAGGAGGCGGGGAAGAGGCAGGGCTGGGGTGGGGATTTGGGGAAGGGGTTGGAATACGGGCAGGGAGGGGGCAGAGTTGGGGCAGGGACTTTGGGGAAGGGATTGAAATGGGGACAGGGCAGGGCTGGAAAGAGGCGGGGCAGGGGTGGGGGGTCTCATGGAGTGGGGGCAGGGCAGAGGGGGGTCGAGCACCCATGGGAAAGAGGGGAAGTCAGTGCCTATGCCTTCCAGTGTGGGAAATAGATCAGAGTGTCACAGTTAAATAGAGGGGTTCTCAAACTTTTTTTGCTGGGATCCCCTTTGAAAATATTTCAGGCTCTATACCATGCAATTCTTATTTTTGCACTGCTGCTGGTAGCAGTGCTGCCTTCAGAGCTGGATGCCCAGCCAGCAGCTGCTGCTCTCGTGAGCCCCCCTATAGTAGTCTTGCGATCCCCTTTTGGGGTGGGACCCCCAGTTTGAGAAATGATATGATATAGCTACTTTTGCTAAACAAACACATATTTCAAGGAACCATTCAAGATAAAGTGGTCATTAACACCCCTCCAGGCATAGGAAGGAAAGGAAGAGCAGAGAAGCAGTTGGGGAGGGTTGTTAGTAGGTTATAGATTGTTGTAATAATAAACCATAAATCCAGTGTTTCTATTCAGTCCATGATTTTTTTGTGTCTAGCAAAGTTATGAGTTAAGCTCACTGACTTGTCTTTTGAAAGTGTTGTGCAGGTTTCCTTTGAGGATGAGGACTGATAGGTCAGATATAGAGCGATTGCTTTGTGAAAAGTATTTTCCCACAGGCAATGTGGTGTTTTTGTCTTTTTTCATTTTCCTGTGTGAGTTCATTTGAGAGTGTAGTGATTATCTGATTTCGCCCACATACTTTATATTGGGGCATTTAGTGCATTGGATGAGGTACACTTCATGTTGTGAAAGCATGTTTAAGACCCATGGATCTTAAAAGGGATATTGTGGGGGATTGTAGCAGTGGAGATATGTCTGCAGGTTTTGCATCTGTAGTTGCAGGGTCTGGCACTGCTTTGAGTTGGTGTATCCTGGTCTCTGGGAAGCTTGCTGCTGCTGCTGAGGTTGGGGGGTTGTTTGAAGGCCAGAAGAGGGGATTCCGGAAAGATTTCTTTCAAGATGGGGTTCCCGTCAATTATGGGTTGTAATAGTTTGATGATACCCCATTTGGGTTCCAGTATGGGGTGCTAGGTGACAACTAGAGGTGTGTGGTTAGATTTCAGAGACTGTATGGGGGTTTTCTTGGCAGTGGAGAGATTATGGTGGATGTGATATTGTGTAAGGATTTCACAGTCAGTTTTTTTTACTGAAGCAATCAGTTCTCTTTTCTTATGGTTGTCAGTGAAAATGTGGTAAGTGTGAGTTGTGTTGTTATTGTTGTGGTATAATTCTTTGAGGTGGATGTGATGTTGCACTCCATATGGTTTTATAAAAATATGCTAATGAGTGTGAATATAATGTAACTGGAATATGCTTCACGCAGAAGGTCTCTTATAAGCTATCATTACAAAGCTTATAATCTACTGAGTGTGGTCATCCTATTTGCATGAATATATCATTCTTGTATCTGAAACTAGGAATATAAAATATAACTCTGAGGTCCTATTGTAGTTATGCAAAGTGTGGGCCATTAATGGGGGTTTAGAATCTTGATGGCTCCCATCAACTAGGACAATTGACTGTAGATGGCTCTGTTTACTTGCAAGCCTTCCTGTGAATCAGGTTGGGAAAGAATGAAGGCTTGGGGTCTCACAGGACATGTGACCATGTCACTTGGTACTGGAATCCATCTTAAACCTGGTGTTTTCCATCTAGAAGGAGGGGTGGGGACCCAAAGAGACAAAAGATTCCCACCTCATGCCAAAGGTATATAGGGGGTGGAACAGAACAAAGGGGACTGCAGTCATGAGACTCCCATGTGTAGCATAATGTGGCCTGGGAATCCTTCAAGGTGTGGAGAGAAAAATCTGTCTTCTCTACGAAGAGCTTGTCCTTTCAAATGGAAGATCTTCCTCTGCCATCTGCAACTCTATTAGGGAGGCATCCGTCATTAGAGTCAGCATCAGTGGTGGTTGCACAAATGAAACGCCTGCCCAAACATTGGGTGGGTCTTTCCTCCAGTCCATGGAGTGCTTTACTGCATAGAAATTGATACTGATCCTGGTACAGCGACTGGAGTTTATCGGTGGTGACAAGCTGACAAGCAGTTTATTGATGCAGGACAAGTGGGAGCATTCCTCCCGCTATACAAACTTACCATCCTTACTAGTCTCATAGAGACAGTCCAGGCCAGCACTCAAACATCAGCCAGGAACTGCCTGCAGCTGCTAGGTGATATGGCAGCATTCACCTTCGTCACCCCAACGCCCGGATGGTCATGACATGTCTTCAGATGTGGCTTACTTCTGTCTATTCCCTGAACAGGCACAGACTAATCAAACTGCTATCACTGCCCTGCGCAGTAAAGGACTCCATGGACTGGAGGAAAGACCCATCCAATGTTCGGGCAGGCGTTTCATTCGTGCAGCCACCACCGATGCTGACTCTAATGACAGATGCCTCCCTAATAGGCTGGAGAGCTCACCTCTATGACCGCAAGGGTCAAGACAAATAGTCTTCCACAGAAGTGACCCTCCATATCTTTCGGAGCGAAGGGGCATCAGGAACACCTGTGCACACCTTCTGCCTTTCATCCAGAACACCCAGTCAAAGGTCATGATGGACAATATGATATGTATGTTTTACGTAAATTGCCCTCATTCTCCCATGGGGCATGGATGTCTTGTATGCCCTTCCCCCTGTTTCCTCTTCTATCCACAGTCCTGTTGAAAATTCGACAAGACAAAGTGAGAGTTATTCTCATTGTCCCCTCCTAGCCAAGACAAGTCTGGTTCCCTTACATGCCACAGATGGCAATATGTCCTCTGGTTCCTCTTCGGCCCATTCCCCACCTGCCCTCTCAAAGTGATAGGCTGATCCTTCACCCCAACCTGCAGGTCCACCGTCTCCAGTCTTGGCTCCAGGGCTTAGAGGCAGAATGCTCTGACAAGGTGAAAGACATGTGGCTGCACAGCTGAAAGTTGACCACTCGACGTACTTACCTACAAAAATGGAAATGATTCCAAGTTTGGTGTCATTGTAAGCACACAGACCCAACTTCATCTTCCCTCCCTCTGATTTTACATTTTACATTTTAAACCTCAAGATGTCAAAACTCTCACTCAGCTCCTTTAAGGTACATCTTGTGGCCACAATGGCTTTCCACTGTCAGGTAGATGGATACTCTGTGTTCGCTCACCCGCTGATGCATGTATTCCTTAAGGGCATTGGGAATCTCTTCCCACATGTGATACCACCTGCTCCAACCTGGGATATTAACTTAGTTCTCAGAGCTTTGATTAGAGCTCCCTTTGAGCCCAGGGCAACTTGCTCTCTCTTACACCTGTCTATGAAGACAGCATTTCTAATTACCATCAGTTCAGCTAGATGCATAGGATAAATAGAGACCCTAATGACACACCCACCATACACAGTCTTTTTTAAAGAAAAAGTAATTCTGAGGCCACATCCCAAATTTCTTCCTAAAGTTGTGTCCACTTTCCATATGAATCAACAGATCCATCTCCCAAAAACCACATTGTGACTGTGACGGGTTCGGTCACAGAGATCCCCTTGGGACTGTCACCTGATGTGCTTAAATTACCTCTGTGCCCATTTTCCCTGCCAGCTTGGGACTCCAGAACTCTGCCTCGTTGAGCCAGACACACTAGCCGGCTGCAACGCAGACCCAGGGTCTGGGTCACGTCCCCAAAGCTGCAGACTTTAACTAAAAACAGCTCAGCAGGTTACCTGTCTCCAGCACCCAGACACCCAGCTCCCAAACCCCAAATAAATTCATTTACTCTGTATAAAGCTTATACATGGTAAATTTGTAAATTATTCACCCTCTATATCACTGATAGAGAGATATGCACAGCTGTTTGCTCCTCCAGGTATTAATCACTTACTCTGGGTTTATTAATAAACAAAAGTGATTTTATTCAGTATAAAAAGAAGGATGTAAGTGGTTTCAAGTAATAACAGCCAGAATAAAGTAAGTCACAAAGCAAAATAAAACAAAACACGCAAGTCTAAGCCTAATACATTAAGAAACTGATTACAGGTAATATCTCACCTTCAAAAACGTTCCAATAAGCTTCTTTCACAGACTAGACTCCTTCCTAGTCTGGGCCCAATCCTTTCCCCTGATACAGTCCTGGTTAGTCCAGCAGCATCTCAGGTGGTAAGCAGGGGTTTTCTCATGTCTGGCAGCCTCCTTTGTCCTGCTCAACCCCCTTTTATAGCTTTGGCACAAGGTGTGAAACTTTATCTGTGCTTGTCCCCACCCCTGCCTCATCAATGGAAAAGTACAAGGTTTAAGATGGATTCCAGTATCATGTGACATGGTCACATGTCACTGTAAGATCCCTAGTCTCCATTCTTCCTGGATTGGCCCATACGTACACAGGAAGGTTTGCAGGTAAATAAACCATTTACAACCAATTGTCCTAGTCAATGGGAGCCATCAAGATTCTAAACCACCATTAATGGCCCACACTTTGCATAATTACAATAGGACCTCAGCATTATACTTCATATTTCTAGCTTCAGATACAAGAATGATATATTCATACAAATAGGAGGAATATATTCAGTAGGTTATAACCTTTGTTATGGTACCTTACAAGAGACCTTTTGCATAAGGCATGTTCCAGTTACATCATATTCACACTCATAAGCATATTTCCATAAAACATATGGAGTGCAACAACACAGTGACATCAGGGAGGCGATTCTGCATATGCTAGATGTTAGGTGAGTACTAGAATTCTACTTAGACAGGACTAAGGACTTCAGGAATTCCCCTAAACTCTTCCTTTCATTTGCAGAAAGATCCAAAGGCTCTGCAATATCAGCTGAAAGACTATCTAAATGGGTCTTGGGTCACATTAATCACTGTTATCAAGGATGCCACCTGTTGCCTCCATCCAGAATCTGTATGCACTCCATGAGATCAATTTCTACCTCAGTCATATTCCTCAAAGATGTCCCTATCAGAAATCTTCAGAGCAGCAACTTGGGCCTCTCCCCACAGTTCCGCAGAACATTATGCAATCACTGGAGATTCAGCCTCCAATGCCATCTTCAGCTCCACAGAACTCTCTGTAGTAACAAACTCCACTCCAAAGCCCCAGTCCTCCGTCGCAGATACGTCTGCAAAGTCACCTACAGTGAAGCACCCACAGGGACACTACTCAAAGAAGAAGAAGAAGTTACCCGGTGCAGTAACGATGGTTTTTTGAGATGTTTCCCCCTATGGGTGCTCTACAACCCGCCCTCCTCCCCTCTACTTTGGAGTTCTCCATAAGGGGCTCTGCAGTAGAGAGGGAACTGAGGGGGTTCAACCACACAGTGCTAGAGGCAGACCGTGAGGGAGGGAGCATGCATGTGCCAGCTGAATGCACACAGCAACCTAAAATCTCTTATTAGAGGTGCAGAGGCACAGATACACCTATTGTGGACACCCATAGGGGTACACATCTCAAAGAACCATCATTACTGCACAAGGTGACTAGCTTCCTCTTCTTGCATTTGCTCAGGAAATAGATGTTGCTGTTAAGTTTTGCTTCCTTTTTCTTCACGTTGTAAAGTTTCCATTTCGGACAGCAAAATTCAATATCTTCCATTGTAATATGCAGTGTTGTAGCCATGTCAGTACCGTGATAATAGAGAGATAAAGTGGGTGAGGTAATATCGTTTGTTGGACCAACTTCTGTTGGCGAAAGAGACAAACTTTTGAACTTACAGAGAGCTCTTCTCCAGGTCTGTGAAACTTACTCAGAGTGTCACGGGGGAATACTTTTTTGTGGATGGGGAGGATATGTTCTCAGCCTTAAATGTATATTGATGACATTTTTTGCTTGACTGGTAAATTCTAAGGCCTTGTCTACAGTGTAAAAAATGTACCAATCCCCTCCCTCCTAATCCATTCTAACACTGGTCCAGCTGAATTGGTGCAGTGGAAGCTCTAGTACAGACAAGGCTTCATTGGCCAGAAATTATTCTGACAGCATTTCGGTTAGTAGGCTTAACTGAAACGTAGTAACAGGTTTCAGAGTAGCAGCCGTGTTAGTCTGTATCCGCAAAAAGAAAAGGAGTACTTGTGGCACCTTAGAGACTAACCAATTTATTTGAGCATAAGCTTTCGTGAACATAGTAAAAACGGTTCAGGTGCTGGTGATGGTGTATTCTATGGCTTCCACCAGTCTTAGCACCACGACAGATGAGCTGGTGTGAGAACGAAAAGCAGTTTTTCGGGTCAGTATCTCTTGTGAAGTCTTAGCCTGAGACCCTGTAGAATGCTTGGGGCTTTTTTGTGACTTACCTAGGTTCTGCATCCAAAACTATTCCTTAATAGTCTTGGTAATTACTGCTGTCTCATGTTGACATGTGACTTCAACTAGCTTGAATGGGAATGTAAGGGATGTGAGAGAGTCTCTGAGCCTCTTGCTCAGGACAAGAGGTTTTGGAAGGAAATCTTAGGAGGAAGTGTCAGCCAAGGTTTGTTACATTCATGCTTTTGACTTATCAATAAAGCCAAACCCCAGGAAGGAGGTGAGTTTGGACACTAAGGGCTTTTCTTCACTACAGTTACCATGTGTTATATCTCAAGGTTACCCCTAATTTGACTCCCATCCACACACAAAACCCCTTAACTCAAATGTGGTGATGCTTTCCGTTTGTGTTGGTTGGCCTCTCAGGGGGTATAGATAACAGCTCGAGAGAGCACAACTGCTCAGCTGCTAACATAAGCACTCTGTGCTGCAAATACCATCACTCTGTGTGGCTCAGGTGTTAATTTGCAATATGGCCACTCTCAGGGTATGTATGCACTTAAAATGCTACAGCGGTGTAGCTTCCCTGCTTCAGTGTAGATACTACCTACACCAACGGGAGCTGTTCTCTCATCAGTGTAGATAATCCACCTTCCCGAGAGGCGGTAGCTAGGTCAACGGAAGAATTCTTCCACTGTCTGCACTGGGAGTTATTCAGTATAGCTGCGTCTCTCAGGGGGGTGGATTTTTCACGTCCCTGAGAAATGTAGCTAAACCAGTGTAAGTGTCCAGTGTGGATCAGACCTCACTCAAGCTACGCTAACTTGAGAGGAGTAAGAGGAGAGGAGTGTCCATAACTCAGGTTAAACCTGAAATGAAGACATAGGCCTGGTTTACAGTAGAAAATTAGGTCAGCTTAACTACGTCAGTCAGGGGTGTGAAAAATTCTTCTGTCGACCTAGCGACTACTTCTCAGGGAGGTGGATTTCCTCCATCGATGGGAGAACCCTTCCCATTGGCATAGGTAGTGTCTACACTGAAGCACTACAGTGGTGGAGCAAGAGAGGTGCAGATGTGCTGCTATAGTGTTTTAAGTGTAGACAAGCCCAGGGAGAACGTAGTGTTTTATACCACTTTATTTGTTCACAGCAGTTCTCATTGACTTCAGTTGCAGCTGTGAGTGCTCAGGCCTTCTGCAAATCAGACCCTGGGGTCTCAAGTTGGGCATCCAGAAGATGATGAGGAACAGTGGACACCTGTGAAAAATTTGGTTTAAGTGACTTGCCCAGCATCACATAGGAACTCTGTGGTATTGGCAGGGATAAAATCGTTCTACGGGGTTCAGAGTAGCAGCCGTGTTAGTCTGTATCCACAAAAAGAAAAGGAGTACTTGTGGCACCTTAGAGACTAACAAATTTATTTGAGCATAAGCTTTCGCATTTGCTCCAACCCCTCAGACAGAGACAAACACCTACAAGATCTCTATCAAGCGTTCTTACAACTACAATACCCACCTGCTGAAGTGAAGAAACAGACTGACGGAGCCAGAAGAGTACCCAGAAGTTACCTACTGCAAGACAGGCCCAACAAAGAAAACAACAGAACGCCACTAGCCATCACCTTCAGCCCCCAACTAAAACCTCTCCAGCGCATCATCAAGGATCTACAACCTATCCTGAAGGATGACCCATCACTCTCACAGATCTTGGGAGACAGGCCAGTCCTTGCTTACAGACAGCCCCCCAACCTGAAGCAGATACTCACCAGCAACCACACACCACACAACAAAACCACTAACCTAGGAACTTATCCTTGCAACAAAGCCCGTTGCCAATTGTGTCCACATATCTATTCAGGGGACACCATCATAGGGCCAAATCACATCAGCCACACTATCAGAGGCTCGTTCACCTGCACATCTACCAATGTGATATATGCCATCATGTGCCAGTAATGCCCCTCTGCCATGTACATTGGCCAAACTGGACAGTCTCTACATAAAAGAATAAATGGACACAAATCAGATGTCAAGAATTATAACATTCAAAAACCGGTCAGAGAACACTTCAATCTCTTTGATCACTCAATTACAGACCTAAAAGTGGCAATATTACAACAAAAAAACTTCAGAAACAGACTCCAACGAGAGACTGCTGAATTGGAATTAATTTGCAAACTGGATACAATTAACTCAGGCTTGAATAAAGACTGGGAGTGGATGTGTCATTACGCAAAGTAAAACTATTTCCCCATGTTTATTCCTCCCCCCCCCCACTGTTTCTCACACGTTCTTGTCAACTGCTGGAAATGACCCACCTTGATTATCACTACAAAAGGTTCCCCCCTCCCCCTGCTCTCTTGCTGGTAACAGCTCACCTTACCTGATCACTCTTGTTCCAGTGTGTATGGTAACACCCATTGTTTCATGTTCTCTGTGTATATAAAATCTCCCCACTGTATTTTCCACAGCATGCATCCGATGAAGTGAGCTGTAGCTCACGAAAGCTTATGCTCAAATAAATTTGTTAGTCTCAAAGGTGCCACAAGTACTCCTTTTCATTTTACAGGGTGGTATTCAACTGCCTTAACCACAAGACCATCCTTTTCTTCTTGCAATCCTCTACCTTACTATCTGCACACTATCCAGAGAAAATGAGATACGGATCCTACAGACAACAGCCTTATTCCCTGTACCTCCTTGATTCATTCCCTGAGTATCATCTATTCTATTCTGTGCACTGAAGGAGGTAGGGGTCCTGTGAAAAAGATGGTATGTGACCATGTAACTGAAGACTGTATCATAATGCCTATGCACAAGGATGCCAAATTAAAGTTGCATGGTCAACCTTAATCCTAGCATTTCCTGACAGTTGAGTGCTTGACTTTGCAAACTTAACATTCTTTTAAAATTATTTTCTATGTGGGCTGGCCATTAGAGGGATGAGGAACACTGCCAGGCTCTGGGTTCTGGGCAGTCAAGCCTAGAGGTTGGAGCTGTGGTCGAGAACAGGTGACAAAGGCCGAAGCTGGATGTAGAGTCAGAACCGGGCTAAGGGCACTGCTGAAACTGGGGTCTGGGGACAAGCTGTGGGTCAGAACTGGGGTCAGAGTCCATGGGGCAAACCAAATCAGGAACAGAGTCAGAGTCTGGATGCAGGCTGAATGTCGAAGCCGGGTTGGAGTCACTCCAAGGGTTTGGGTCAGGAGATGGGTGCAGGGCTGGAGCGAGGTTGGAATAGGGCATGGACAAGGTTGAGGCAGCAACAGGGAGAGAATTGAGGACAGGCTGGAAGGAAGCCTAGGGAGTCTGTAACACTGCAAGGCAGCAGGAGGGCTCTAACCAAGTGGTGCTGCTGCACAGACTAACTTTGTGGTTCTGGCAGTAAGAGTGAAATACCTGTGCTTAGAGGGTCATCTGACCCAGGGCCTGCCCAGGGATAAGCTGCTGCAGCATGCCTGCAGGTTCTGCTTAGGGATGAGTCAATGTAGCTGAGTTGCTGCAGCATGCCTGAGGGATGAGACAGTGTAGACTCTGCTGGAGGGGTGTTATTATACCTGTTGAGGCTCTGGGGTTGGGCTGGTGAAAGCCGCCCACAGCTAAAGCCCTCCCCCCTCCAGCCTAAGAGGAGGAGCTACCAGACCAGAGTATTACATGAGTTTGTGGGACAACAAATGAGAAAACAGTGATGGGAGTGAGGGTCACAAGGTCAAAAGCAGGGAGCCAGATGGGGACACTGAGTAGAGAACACCGGACAGTGCCCACTGCTCCTCGAAGGTGTCCAGGGAGCTAGTGGACATGGCTCAGAGGAACTCTATCTGGAGACATGACCTATGGGAGGAGCAGATATAGGCCCAACACTCGCAGAGCACCTTCCGGTCCAGCATCCTCCTCCTGGTATGGTGGACGGCCATCTTGGCCAGCGCTAGGAGGAGGTTGATGAAGAGGTCTCACAACGTCATGGGGCCACAGATAGGGTGTGCGAAAAGTGGTGTTGGGAAAAGTGCAGCCGGAACCTGAGGAGAAGATTCTGGATGAGCCTGAAAAGGGGCTGCAACCTGGTGCTCTTGATGTATATGTGCACCAGGGTCTCCCTCTTGCCTCAGTGAAGGAACTGGCAAGTAATATCCCCCAGAGAACCCCTGTTCCTATTATGTTCCTGGGGACAGGTGGCCACAAGCCCACCCACATCTAAAGGCCCCTCCCCCAGCCAAGGGGAGGAGCTACTGGACCCAGGGCTCAGGTAAATGCAGGGACAACAAATGAGAAAATAGGAATGGGAGTGAGAATCACAGGGTCAAAAGCAGGGATTGAGAGGGGGACACCGAGCAGAGAACCCCAGACAGCCCCAACTGCTCCTTGAAGGCATCCAGGGGTTAGTGGATGGGGCCCAGAGGAACTTTGCCCAGAGATGTGATCTGAGGGAGGAGCAGAAATAGGTCCCACAGTCGCAGAGTATCTCCCTGTCCAGCATCCTCCTCCTGGTATGGTAGACGGCCACCTGGGCCAATGCCAGGAGGAGGTTGATGAGAAGGTCTCACAACTTCGTGGATGGGATGTATGTACAAAGATCAGGATGCGTGAGGGAGAAGTGCAGCCAAAACCTGAGGAGACGGTTCTGGAGTAGCCAGAAAAGGGGCTGCAGCCTCGTGCACTTGATGTAAATGTGTGCCAGGGTCTCCCTCACGCTGCAGAAGAGGGAAGTGTCAGGGAGGGTGGTGAGGTACACCACATGTCAGGTACACACCCCTGCTCACAGCTTCGTGAAGGAGCCGCCAACTAATATCCCTCAGAGAACCCCTGTACTGGAGTGAGCAGACCCAATCTGGCTACTGGTTTGCCTCACAAACATATTTTCCAGTGAGTTTCACAGCTATTAGCCAACAGCAGATGAATGTTGATACTTAGGAATCCTGAATCCTGTTTCAGGTTCCGAGGGGAGAATTCTTGTAGAGGTCACGCACCATTCTGCCCCAGGCCCCACAAGCCTGACTCCTTCTATCCCTGGTCTCTCCAGCTTGTCTTTGTTTCATTTTCCCTTACCACCACCCCCTCTGTTTCTCATCCCAGTCCTCTCCTTTTCCTCGCTCTTCATCTCGGTCTACCCCCTTATAATTCCTCCCAGACCTAGCTCCTCACTCCTCTGCATTCCACCTTCTCCTTGCTGCCTAGGTGCCTGCCAGGGGAGCATTGAGAACACATTAGAGAGGGTCTCCCTGCTTTCAATTCAGTGCCTGGTACCAGAGCAGCCCTTGGTGGGTGGGAGGAGTTCTGCAGAGAAAGACTTGTTCATTCCCTGCTGCTCTGGGATGGAGCATTCTTAGTGGCTGTGTGGTGCTGGCATATGCACAGTGGAGTTGCTTGTAGGAGTTGTGAGGCAATGAAGCATCTGATTGCATACAGAATATTCAGAGAATTTAGCTGCTATCTAAATAAGTCTTTTGAGCATGTGCAAACTGCTATTTTTTAGAGGCTCGTAATGTCCAAATTTGGACACATTTTCATGAGGATGGCTAAAGGTACATCCCTAACACCATGGTGACCCCCCTGCCAAATTTTAAGCCCCTGCTCCCAAGCATGGAGGTGCTAAAGCTTCTCAATGAAATGGTTTTACTAACTCTCTAACATGAACAAAACAACATATTTTACACTAACCTCATTCTTGGGAATGGTTGAACCATTTTTGGTGAAGTTTTCTAAAAAATTCAGACTGAGGCAGATCCCTGGCATGGGAAATCTCAGTCCAACTGGTTAAAGTTGGACAAAGTTATAAACAACTGAAACTTGGATCTTATAAAGGGATGTTTTGGATGAGCTTAAATATTGGACGAGCCGTGTATTACCAGATTTCTGTTCTGAAAGTATGTACTTTTATACACTGTGGTCAAATCATCCCCTAAACTTCTCTTTGATAAGCTAAAGATGTTGAGGTCCTTGAATCTGTCACTACAAGACCCCTTTTCAATCCTTTAATCATTCTCATGGCTTTTCTCTGAGCCCTCTCCAATTTTTCAACATCCCTCTTGAAGTGTGGATACCAAAACTGGACACAGTATTCCACTAGAGGTTGCACCAGTGCCAAGTATAGAGGTAATATAACCTTCCTGCTCCTGCACGATATTCCCCTGCTTATAAATGCAAGGATTACATTAGCCCTTTTGGTCACAGTATCTCATTCGAATCTCATGTTCAGCTGATTATCCACCATGACCCTCAAATCTTTTTCAAAGTCACTGCTCCCCAGAATAAAGTCACCCATTCTTTAGGTTTGACCTACATTCTTTGTTCACAAGTTTACACAGCCAATTAGTGGAAGAGTCAGGATTCGAACTCGAATTTATGACTCACAAACTTCTTCCTCTAAACAGTGCTGCTTAAATTGTACTTCTGTGTGGCTTAAAAGAGCACAGACAAAAAATGAGTAATCGTTTTGAAGGCCCAGAAGGCCCAGCAGATCACTTAGTTGGACCTCAGGTGTAACTCAAGTCATTACATTTCACCCAGTTATCTCTGTATTTACCCCAATAACTTGTGTTTGGCTAAAGCATATCTTGCAGAAAGGCATCCAGTATTGATTTCAAGACATCAAGAGATGGCGAATCTCCTCCTTCCCTTGGTAGTTTTTTCCAAAGGGTATCACTTTCACTGTTAAAAGGTTGTGCCTAATTTCTAATGTGAATTTGCCTGTCATCAGCTTCCAGCCAATGATTCTTGTTATGCCTTTTCAAGCTTGATTAAAGTTCACTTTAGTACCCAGTTTAGTCAAACACCTAAACAGAGAAAAAGCAGAAAGGGGCTGTGTGACAGAGTGTAAGTACACTATCTGATCTTTGTGAAACAGATTAAGTGCAGCTTCTCGGCTTCTCCCTGCCTTTGCATAAGGGAAGGTCTATAATGGTGGCTAGTTGAGAGCCAGTGGGCTCTATACCCCTCAAGTGGCCTAGGTTGAATCCCACACTGTGTCATTTTTTTGTTTAGTTTTGGTTTAGGCTGAACTTTTTTTTAATTGTTGTGTAAACACAGCCCTCTCAAGGGTACTGTCACATTCCAGGGCAATTGCACTTCTATTTCCCCTCAGTGATCCAGCAAAGGGACAAACTCTCAGGTTTCTGGCTTCCCTGGCTATCACCGCTCTTGGGTGGAGACACACATCTTTCTCCCTTCTGACCATGATTAAGGCTACGTTTTAGTCACGGTTATTTTTAGTAGAAATCATGGACAGGTCATGGGCAGTAAGCAAAAATTCACGGCCTGTCCATGACTTGTACTATTTACCTGTAACTAAAACTTGTGTTGGGGCCCCAGAATGCTCTGGGCAGGAGGGCGGTCTGGGAGCGCCATGATTGCTGGGGGTCAGGAGTTGTAGGGTCATGCCAGCCGCTTCCAAGGAGCTCCCTCCCCTTCCCCCCCCACACTCCAACCCCCTGCCTCAGCTCTGAGCCCCCTCCCACACCCAAACTGCTGCTGGCCCAGGGGCTGCCCGAGTGTTCCAGCAGCCCCTTAGCCATCTGCACCAGCTGCTGCAAAAGTCATGGAGGTCATGGAATCTGTGACTTCTGTGACCTCCATGACAGACACACAGCCTTAACCATGATATCTCCAGGCTGCACAGTTCCCTGCCTTCACCATGTTATTCCAAGCACAGACAGATTGCCCAAGGACACCTGCTTGCTTTCTCATCAGAGATGGCTAGTAGATGTAATTACTACAGTTCTAAGTACCACACAGTTCTTTCTATGCAAGCCTAGTTTATTCTTAAGGTAAAAAGCACTACAGAGAAAACATACTAAAAACAATAAAAAAAAACCTACACGCATGCTAATAAGCTTACTGGAGATCCCCACAGCACTAACATGGATACTGGCAGGAGCAGTCCTTCAAATCCCCACCCAAGGGGAGTCCTTGTGGTTCATTACAGCTTCAACTCAGAACAAGCACTCAGTCTTATGGGGTATCAGTAAGCCCAGTCCTTCCAACCCTTCCCAAAGGATTGGGGCTCTTCCTGCACTAGAGGACCTGTCCATTTGCTGGATCAAGAAGAAGGCCCTGAGCCAGGTTAAAACCAGGCTGTTTATTTAAAAAACACTTTCTTTGTCTGTTGGTCTTTGGAGAATCCAGTATATGCAAACCTCTCCAGGGAGGTGGCTTCTAAGGGTTGATAAGGATGGAAGAATATTAGCATCTTTCTCCCACTAGAGAAGATACATACAATGCCACAATAACACATCCATAACAACATTTTAATGTATTATATCCCAAAGGTATTGACCCTAATTCAATAACGTTTAACTTAATTCTGTAAATGTTATCTTAATTCCATAAGGATTGTTCAGGATATTGTGATTCTGTCACAGGTACATCTACACTGCAAATCAGGGTGTGTTATAGAATCATAGAATCATAGAATATCAGGGTTGGAAGGGACCCCAGAAGGTCATCTAGTCCAACCCCCTGCTCGAAGCAGGACCAATTCCCAGTTAAATCATCCCAGCCAGGGCTTTGTCAAGCCTGACCTTAAAAACCTCTAAGGAAGGAGATTCTACCACCTCCCTAGGTAACGCATTCCAGTGTTTCACCACCCTCCTAGTGAAAAAGTTTTTCCTAATATCCAATCTAAACCTCCCCCACTGCAACTTGAGACCATTACTCCTCGTTCTGTCATCTGCTACCATTGAGAACAGTCTAGAGCCATCCTCTTTGGAACCCCCTTTCAGGTAGTTGAAAGCAGCTATCAAATCCCCCCTCATTCTTCTCTTCTGCAGGCTAAACAATCCCAGCTCCCTCAGCCTCTCCTCATAACTCATGTGTTCCAGACCCCTAATCATTTTTGTTGCCCTTCGCTGGACTCTCTCCAATTTATCCACATCCTTCTTGAAGTGTGGGGCCCAAAACTGGACACAGTACTCCAGATGAAGCCTCACCAATGTCGAATAGAGGGGAACGATCACGTCCCTCGATCTGCTCGCTATGCCCCTACTTATACATCCCAAAATGCCATTGGCCTTCTTGGTAACAAGGGCACACTGCTGACTCATATCCAGCTTCTCGTCCACTGTCACCCCTAGGTCCTTTTCCGCAGAACTGCTGCCTAGCCATTCGGTCCCTAGTCTGTAGCTGTGCATTGGGTTCTTCCGACCCTGCACTTATCCTTATTGAACCTCATCAGATTTCTTTTGGCCCAATCCTCCAATTTGTCTAGGTCTTTCTGTATCCTATCCCTCCCCTCCAGCGTATCTACCACTCCTCCCAGTTTAGTATCATCCGCAAATTTGCTGAGAGTGCAATCCACACCATCCTCCAGATCATTTATGAAGATATTGAACAAAACCGGCCCCAGGACCGACCCTTGGGGCACTCCACTTGATACCGGCTGCCAACTAGACATGGAGCCATTGATCACTGCCCGTTAAGCCCGACAATCTAGCCAGCTTTCTACCCACCTTATAGTGCATTCATCCAGCCCATACTTCCTTAACTTGCTGACAAGAATACTGTGGGAGACCGTGTCAAAAGCTTTGCTAAAGTCAAGAAACAATACATCCACTGCTTTCCCTTCATCCACAGAACCAGTAATCTCATCATAAAAGGCGATTAGATTAGTCAGGCATGACCTTCCCTTGGTGAATCCATGCTGGCTGTTCCTGATGTACCTTATGTAGGGTATGTCTACACCACGAATGAAGGTGCAATTGTAGCATGGGTAGGCATACTCACACTAACTTTAATCTGGTTTCAGAGGAACAGCCGTGTTAGTCTGTATTCGCAAAAAGAAAAGGAGTACTTGTGGCACCTTAGAGACTAACCAATTTATTTGAGCATGAGCTTTCGTGAGCTACAGCTCACTTCATCAGATGTATACCGTGGAAATTTGAGCATGAGCTTTCGTGAGCTACAGCTCACTTCATCAGATGTATACCGTGGAAACTGTTTCCACGGTATACATCTGATGAAGTGAGCTGTAGCTCACGAAAGCTCATGCTCAAATAAATTGGTTAGTCTCTAAGGTGCCACAAGTACTCCTTAACTTTAATCTAGCTCACGTGGGTGAAAATAGTAGTGCAGATGTGGTGTCATGGACTCTGCTGTGTGTCAGCCACCAGAATATTTTCCCAGGATCCCTGGTGGACTTGTACTGCAGCAGCTAGCCCATGGTGAAGCCCTTGCCACCACATCTTCACTACAGTTGGTACCTGCACTAGCTAGATTAAAGCTACCGCAAGTATACCTACCCACACTACAATCACACATTCATTTGCAGGGTAGACAGACTGTAGGAATAAATCTTGGGGAAGAGAACTTACTGACCGTGGGTCCAATACTATATACTTCCTCATATAACTTTATTCAGACATGTAGATAAGTGTGGAAGGGTTTACAGCCTTGGACTTTAATACTGTTTTATTTGTTAGGGTTTTTTTGTCACTGAACTATTCAGTCA
This sequence comes from Caretta caretta, assembly GCF_965140235.1. Taxonomy (NCBI): domain Eukaryota; kingdom Metazoa; phylum Chordata; order Testudines; family Cheloniidae; genus Caretta; species Caretta caretta. Next base: position 154,857,458 of record NC_134207.1, on the reverse strand, counting down.
GTCTCCAGACTGTAAACTGGATGTGCTATAGAAAAGGGTACTCAAATAGGCATTTAAAATATTGAATATTTCAAATTATTACATGCATAATGTGTGCTCCTACTAGCTGGGCCTGTACTCTTCCCCAGCTAAGCAAAGGCAAGCTGGGTCAATATTTGGATGGGTGGCTTCCAAAAAACAAACAAACTCTGGTACTGCACGAAGTGGTGTTTGTGATTCAATGTGTGGCACTCTTCTGTTTCAGCTGTCACTTGAATCCACAACCCATCATATTGCTAAGAGGGGTTCTGTGCTTCTGGAGGGACTACAAAATGCAAACCTAATGTTGTGACTACTTGTGATCATTAAAGCTCTCCAGATGCTTTAGTAGTGGTAACAGTAGCAACCCCAGGAGGCCTGAGCTCAGATCAGGGCCCCATTATGCTAATCACTGTACCAACACTGAGACACAACTCCTGCTCCAAAGAGCTTGCTGTCAAAATAGAAAAGACAGAACAAGCATCAAAGTAACTTGCCTACAGTCACAAAGCTGGGAATTGAACCTGTCTCTGGAGAATGCTCTATGCACTGGACCCAATGACCTCTCAAAGAGTGTAGAAGATGTTAAATGTGAGGACCTGGACAAATTCCAGGTTGAGTAATTGCATCCTGCTAAGCACAATTTCAGTAATGGAAGAAATTATTCCTGTATATTTCAAGAGTTGTGGGATCCTTCCTCATGGAAGGTGATATATAATATTATTTATTATTATTGACCCTAAACATATATTAGCCAGGAAATTAGAATATATATTGGCCAAGAGATTTTTTTTAAAAGGAAGAAAGAAGCCTATTTCAGGCTCTCTAATAAACAAGATGTCTTTTATACCCATTTTATACCATTTTTTAGCTGATTTAATTTAAAAAACATGAAAATTAAATATAAACATCAATATTCTAATAACTAAGAAACAGAATAAACTAAGAAACAGAATGAAGCCTGACCCTTCTTTCTTCTTATGTCACTGTGCCTTTTAGCTTTACATAATGCCATGGCTTAAGGAATGAGCATTGGCTTTAATTGAATTTCCTGGGTTTTGTAATGTTGTAAAGTGGTATGAAACACTGAAAACTCTGAAAATGAACCACCTATTGCTTTTCTCAAAAAGGAAAAGGAGTACTTGTGGCACCTTAGAGACTAACAAATTTATTTGAGCATAAGCTTTCGTGAGCTACAGCTCACTTCATCGGATGCAGTGAGCTGTAGCTCACGAAAGCTTATGGTCAAATAAAATTGTTAGTCTCTAAGGTGCCACAAGTACTCCTTTTCTTTTTGTGAATACAGACTAACACAGCTGCTACTCTGAAACCTATTGCTTTTCTGTTTCAGTGCCAGGACAATGATTCCACCAGGGGAATGTCTATATGCTGGGAGGAAAAGGAGGAAACCCATTAAGAAACAGTTAAGTATCATATTCATTATGAGCTAATTATGCCTCCCTCTGCGTGGATATGCTACAAGGGAGATAAGCTGCAGGGGTCCCTTCCTTCCACAATGCACCCACACAGGAGAGGCTTAATCTGTCTCCCCACAGTGGGAAGTACCGTTAGTGCTGAGTGGCCCGAGAAAGACTGCTAGTGAAAAAACAGGTGAATCCCTGCGGGAAATCAATACAAAAGAGAGAATACACAGAACAAGGGCAGGTCAAAAAATTTCCATCCATTTTTTGTCCTCAAATGGAAAATGGGGGAGGTCCTGACCCTTCCCCTTGCCCATAAACCCTACATAGGCTGGCTGTGTGTGGGGGAATGCCTTTGCATGTTTTAAAGCTGTAACAAGAACTGATCTCCATCACGTTCTCCCCAGTGCTAAGGAGGCATTATGCCTTTCAAAGGACTCAGTGTCTCCTGACACCAATGCCCTGGCAATGGCCTTCCTATCCTTCCCCTAACATGGCTCAGCCGTGTATGCGGCATAACTGAACCAAAAATATATTGAATATGAGTTTGAAAATTGAACATATTATGGGTTAATTTAACTAAATGAAACAATTAACTGGTGAGTGGCACTTTTTGAATAAAGAATAAATGTTTGAGATAATTATTTTATTAGATCATTTTCATAATAAGGAGACTTGAATCTACGTTTTGTGCAAGGAGTGCAGGAACAAAAGCACTGTGAAGTAACAGGATGGCTTGAAATGCAAGGAAGGAAAGGTCATTTTCATTCAAATATGAAATGGTTTCCAGATGCCCCAAACCACTCAGTGAAATAAATGTTTTTATTATAATGATCCCTGCATCTTTTGTGTTGTACCATGTAATTGTAAAACAAACTATATTTTTGGTATTTTTCAGAGTTATAAATACAAACTGGCATTGATGGGCATGGTACTACAGTTAAGGATGAGACGATCATTACAATGAAGCTCCCTCTTTCCAGTTGCTCATAACATCTTAGATTCATAGATATTAAGGTCAGAAGGGACCATTATGATCATCTAGTCTGACCTCCTGCACAATGCAGGCCACAGAATCTCACCCACCCACTCCTATGATAAACTTCTCACCTATGTCTGAGCTATTGAAGTCCTCAAATCATGGTTTAAAGACTTCAAGGTGCAGAGAATCCTCCAGCAAGTGACCCATGCCCCATGCTACAGATGAAGGTGAAAAACTTCCAGGGCGTCTTCCAATCTGCCCTGGAGGAAAATTCCTTCCCGACCCCAAATACGGCGATCAGCTAAACCCTGAGCATACGGGCAAGATTCACCAGCCAGATACCCAGGAAAGAATTCTCTGTAGTAACTCAGATCCCACTCCATCTAACATCCCATCACAGGCCATTGGGCCTATTTACCTATTTAGGATTTCAGTCCAGACCGCCGTGCATGTGTTTTAGGCAGCCAGGGCAGCTGTAAGATGGATCCAGAAACTTGACTCTGGATAAAATATGGTAGAGTATACACCTTTGAATTATTAGCTGCCCTACTGTAGGCAGCCCTCACTTTCCTGTGTGATGTTATTTATGATTTAATCAGGATCATTTTTCAGTCTATGGCAGTGTCCGTCTCTTCCTCAAAGCTTGTCTGTCTGTGGGCCTGGTCGCTGGTGTGTGGAGCCCTTCATGTGTTCTCTGCTATTCAGGAACATTCTCTGATCTGAAAGACCTTGAATGAAAATGCTGAACTGGCACTTCTGATGCCCAGAGCCTCTTTCGGGGTCTGCTTCTTTCATTTCTTTCACACAGACAGACCACATTGGCACTCCAGGACTCTGAGGCAGGAGAACAGGCAGTCCTTGTTCTGCCATGGGTTTTTCACATTCCCTTGGTCCTCTGTGTGAGGAATCAGGGTCTGCATTAGATCCAGGCTTCAGGCAACCTAACAAGCATGGCTGCCTGTAATAGGTTGTCTGATTGGCTGCAGCCCCATACTGGTTGGCAGAGTCAGCAGACCAGCTCGTAAGCCCAGTGGTAGCTAGTTGTTTAGTGGCTGCCCAAAGCATCTGTGCTTGACTGTGATAGCTCCGGCCTTGCCTCACTGCAGGTAACCCAGTTCTGACACTCAGCTGTGATTCCTGACCTCTGACCCTTGGCTCTGGCTTCAGACTGTGGTTCTGAATGTGGGCTCTAACTCCAGCAGTGATCCAGGGCTCTAATTCCTTGCTACTGACTCCTGTTCTACCCACTAGATTGCTCCTGCCCTGACACTAGGCATGACTGTCCACGTCCCAGTCACATGACACTGCTCTCCGGGGTGGAAGAAGTCAGGGCTATGGGGCTAGAGGAGGCTCTGGTCATACAGTTTACTCCAACTGACATGGCATGGGCCTACAACAGGAAGCTAAAAGTCCTTCCAAATAAATAAATTAACAAACAAACAAAGAGAGAGAGAGAGAGAGAGAGAGAGAGAGAGGAATGGGACCACACAACCTAGGATTATGGGGTCTTGGCAAGAGTTTTCCTTAGTTACTCAGCTGAGTTTTAAAATGCCCAGGCAAGGTTTATTTCTTCTTTTACTCATTTCCAAAGACCTGCTCAAATTGTAGGTAATCTAGGAGATTCGGAGCAGAACAATAACTTAGTTCCTGCTAGACAGGCATGAGAAGGACCTAGGGGTGACAGTGGACGAGAAGCTGGATATGAGTCAACAGTGTGCCCTTGTTGCCAGGAAGGCCAATGGCATTTTGGGGTGTATAAGTAAGGGCATTGCCAGCAGATCGAGGGACGTGATTGTTCCCCTCTATTCGACATTGGTGAGGCCTCGTCTGGAGTACTGTGTCCAGTTTTGGGCCCCACACTACAAGAAGGATGTGGAAAAATTGGAGAGAGTCCAGCAGAGGGCAACAAAAATGATTAGGGGACTGGAACACATGACTTATGAGGAGAGGCTGAGGGAACTGGGATTGTTTAGTCTACGGAAGAGAAGAATGAGAGGGGATTTGATAGCTGCTTTTAACTACCTGAAAGGTGGATCCAAAGAGGATGGCTCTAGACTATTCTCAGTGATAGCAGATGACAGGACAGGGAGTAATGGTCTCAAGTTGCAGTGGGGGAGATTTAGGTTGGATATTAGGAAAAACTTTTTCACTAGGAGGGTGGTGAAACACTGGAATGGGTTACCTAGGGAGGTGGTGGAATCCCCTTCCTTGGAAGTTTTTAAGGTCAGGCTTGACAAAGCCCTGGCTGGGATGATTTAGTTGGGCATTGGTCCTGCTCTGGGCAGGGGGTTGGACTAGATGACCTCCAAAGGTCCCTTCCAACTCTGATATTCTATGATTCTATGATTCTATGACGGAGAAGGTACTCATATATCCTAATTTCTAAGACCTCTGGCAGTTGTTGGCCTACACTGGACCTCAGACAAGTTGGTTTCTTCCTTCCTTCTTGTGCCCAGGATCCCTGCTGGGGGTGAAGAGGGGAGTATGGAGTTCTCCTAGATGCATATCTGCACAACCCCATCAATACAGCTCACATGATGATATTAGTGGTAGCTGCTGCTTTCAGAGGGATGCTGCCGCTTTCAGATGAGGTGCTCGCTTCTGCCACAAAGTCATACACAGCTCAGGAGTTCAGGATTGCCAGGCCACAGAAGATACATTGTCACTGCCAAAAAAAGCTGTGTTCTTAATCTGGGTTACCTCCCTTGCATTAGCTAACTTGGGTTAAAACAGCAGTGAAGACATGGCATCTCAGCTTTTAACTCAGGTTATCAGATCAAGTTAAAGCCCATAGTGAGCCTGGGGTGGAATTTGACCTGCTAACTTGAGTTAAAAGCTGAGTTGCTTTGTCTTGACTGCTATTTTAACTTGAGCTAGCTAACAAAGGGGGAGGGATAGCTCAGTGGTTTGAGCATTGGCCTGTTAAACAGAAGAGTGCCACACATTGAATCACAAACACCACTTCATGCAGTACCAGGGTTTCTTTGTTTTTTGGAAGCCACCCATCCAAATATTGACCCAGCTTGCCTTTGCTTAGCTGGGGAAGAGTACAGGCCCAGCTAGTAGGAGCACACATTATGCATGTAATAATTTCAAATATTCAATATTTTAAATGCCTATTTGAGTACCCTTTTTCTATAGCACATCCAGTTTGCAGTCTGGAGACTGACTGAATAGTTCAGTGACAAAAAACCCCTAACAAATAAAACAGTATTAAAGTCCAAGGCTGCAAACCCTTCCACACTTATCTACATGTCTGAATAAAGTTAAACCCAGGGTTGTGAGTTCAATCCTTGAGGGGGCCATTTAGGGATCTGGGGCAAAAATTGAGTATTGGTCCTGCTTTGAGCAGGGGGTTGGACGAAATGACCTCAAGAGGTCCTTTCCAACCCTGATATTCTGTGATCCTATGATCAGGAGTTAGCTAGCTTTGGTTAAGAATACACCATTCATTTGCAGTGAAGACAGGCCCAACATGTTCCAGTCACCCACCCTAATTTCCTTTCATCACCGGCATGCCCCTAAACCAGGAGTTGCAAGGGAATCAGTACAGAGCCATGTGCACTGGGAAAATTCCTCTAGCTACTATTCTGCACCACTTGCAGCCTCTGAATGCTGCTGAATTGGCAGAAAGGGGCTGTAGGAGAGGCCAGATCTGGCTTTCTGTGGGTTTTTTTAAGCTGGTGCTTGAAAAATTTACCTCTCCCATATTAGCCTGAGGAATAAGCCTATTAGTTAGGGCAAAAAGTATCTGTTCTACCACACCATACCAAAGCCACTCTCCCAGGTATTTAAAGGAATAAAGCAATTGTGTACTGCTTACAGTGCATTATATTTAACTGTAATGTTGTTAACCCTCTTTCCATGTAATATATTTTGAATATTATATAACCTGTATCTCTTGCTTATTAGACTTTCTTTCCTCTCTGGCTTCACTTCATGGTTTCTTTTGTTTCATTTTTATAACAGAACATGATCTTGCCTGTGTTGTTTTCAGTATGTTTTTTTTTTCTCTCTCTCCCTTCCACTTGTCCCCCCATCATATATTTAAATTAGGTATGGCAGTTGGGCTCCCAGCAACTTGCCAATGCCAGCCTCCATGCTAAAATGGTTTGAGGTAGAGCTGGTCAGAAAATGGGGAAGAGGAGGGTGGGAGTTTCAATGGAAAATGTCAGTGGAAACAGTTCTGTTTCATTTTTTGTCAATACTTTACATAGAACTTTTTGACATTTTGTTGAAAATGGAAGAAATTTTCAGTTGCAGAAAACCAAAAATGTATTTGGTTTGGGGGGGGTTCAGTTTTCTGATGAAAGATGGAAACTATTCAAGGAAAACAGATGCTGTCTATGAAAATGTTTGTTTAGTGGAAACCCCAGTTTTCCATTTGAGGACAAAAAATGGATGTACATTTTTTGACCTGCCCTTGTTCTGTGTATTCTCTCTCTTGCATTGATTTCCCTCAGGGATTCACCTGTTTTTTCACTAGGGATTAGAACATCCCACTCTGCTAGGCTGGGTAGGAGTCTGGAATCTTTGAGAGGTTTCACAGCATCATTCTCTGGGAAGGCGAGAGTAGACAGATAGGGATAGGGGTTGCCCGTTACAGAATGAGTAGGATTTTTGGTCCCCCCGCAAAAGAAACCAGGGGATCTATAGAAGCTGTCTGCATAGAAGCCCTGTTTCTCTGCTTTCTGTCAGCGGATGATCTTAGAACTACCTCTTAAATCGGGGTACCACAGAATGGAGAAATAACTAGGTTAATAGATTAATGTGGCCTCCTATTGCATTAAATTAGGCAGAAATTTATCATGGAGTTGGTTGGGGGGCAATCGGGAGCAGGTATAGACAACCCTCATGGAGAGGTTTGGAAGGGTCATGAAGTGCTGGAGGAACATGCTGAAGAACTGAACCATTTGGAGTCTGCTATGTTTCAGTCCCATTCTCCCACTGAGGTAATGGAGACCATCTGTCCCTACATTTGCGGGCCCCCAGCTCTTATATATCTGGTTCAGTTCTCCTCCAATATGTGCAAATCAGTCACAAACCCCAGCTGCTCTCCTGTTCCAGACAAACCCTGTTAAGGGTAGTCTACACTAAAGAAGTTTGGCATTTACAGCACCAGTTCAAGCACCAGGAACCAGGTCTGGTCAAAAGTTTCCCATCAAAATAGTTTTTTAGCCAGAAAACTGGATTTTGAAATAAAGGAATTTTTGTTGCACAGTGCCTGCTTTCTGTGGGAAATTCTAACTTTTCATTGAAAAATCAAAAAATGTTCCGCCCCAAGCCCAAAAGCTTTTGGCCAAAATGCAAAAACTTTTATTTGGAAATGCCATTGTGATACTTCCTGGGAGTTGTTCAAGTGCCTCAGACCCCTGTTTTTCTCTATGGGCCTGGCATCTCAGCCTTGAACACTTGTAAAACACTTTGTGTCCCAACTCAAAAGTTCTTAACAATACCTCCTCCCACCCCACTGTCCTGCTGGTAATAGCTTATCTGCTATTTCCTGCACAAGCCCAACTTGATTATCATGCACATTGTGTAGAGAGTTGTCACTTTGGATGGGCTATTACCAGCAGGAGAGTGAATTTGTGTGTGGGGGGGCGGAGGGTGAGAAAACCTGGATTTGTGCTGGAAATGGCCCAACTTGATGATCACTTTAGATAAGCTATTACCAGCAGGACAGTGGGGTGGGAGGAGGTATTGTTTCATATTCTCTGTGTGTATATAAAGTCTGCTGCAGTTTCCACGGTATGCATCCGATGAAGTGAGCTGTAGCTCACGAAAGCTCATGCTCAAATAAATTGGTTAGTCTCTAAGGTGCCACAAGTACTCCTTTTCTTTTTGCGGATACAGACTAACACGGCTGCTACTCTGAAATGGGTAGCATAGACACACTGAACCATTTGAAGAACAAATGGCTCCATCACTTGCTTGCCACTTAACTCTGAAATAAGTGCAGACTTCCAATGCACCAGTTCCCAAAATTTGGAGTCCACAGAAAACTGGCTCATTACATGGTGCTGGCTCCTCTTTTTACCCCCCAGCATCTTCAGGTGTCCAGGATTTCTATTGCAAATAACAACCTGGAGGCTTTTTATAAGCAGCTAGAAAGAAGGAGGTGCCAGCACAGCTGCCTTTATTAGAAGCTGCTACTATATAAGAAGTAGAGAATAAAGAGGTAGGATACTGAATGGGAGATTTGGTGATCTCTGAGGCAATCTCACAATTGTGATGTGGTCCATGCAATGGAGGAGTTAGACAATCTCGTTCTAGTGCAGACCAACCCTTAAAATGTGTACCTTGTCATCCACTTGCTGCTCAAACCAGCACTTTGTCATCCACTTGCTGCTCAAAATATGGTACAGAATCTATACCATAGAATCCAGAACCTATCTATTTGCTGTCTTCTCTTTATGGGTAGCTAAGCTATATAGTTCATTACACTCAGGACCTAATCCCCACTTAGATAAAACTCCCATTCATTTGGATTCACTCCCTTGCTGCCTCACTACTTTAGGTTCTCAGCAAGAGGCCATGTGGGACTCTCTCTTGCTTTCATTTTGTACCTTTTCAGTGGACATCTAGAAATCGCTTGGCTTCTTCCCTCACCTTGTTTTACTTATCACACTCATCACAATCCAAACACAATCACCCAGTACTTAATTTCTAATGGCAGAGGTGCTGGGGCCAGTGGTGGATTAGCCACTGGGCCGACGGCACCCGTGCCCAGGGGCCCCGGCCAACTGGGGGGCACCTGAAGGTTCCCAGAAAAAATCCACCACCGGGCAACGGAAGCCCGGAGCCCCGTCCGCCTGACATGCGGAGCAGGGGAAGTCCCCACACTCCGATCCCACTCTGCAGCAGCAATGCCAGGCGGGCAGAGTGAGGGAAACCGCCCCAGCGGCCCCTGACCCCACTCACCAGCAGAAGCCGTGGGATGGGGGAAGGCCCCCCCAGTGGCCCCTACCCTGTCCCTATTCCTGTCTGAACCTGCAGAATGGGGGAAGCCCCCTGAACTCAGGTCGCCCGACCCCACCTTGGCAGAAGCCGTTGGGTGGGGGAAGCCCCAGCACCCGCCCCCCCAAACCTTGTCCCCAGCAGAAGCTGTGGGGCAGCATCGGAAGCCCCCAGTGCCCCTACCTCATCCCTGGCAGAAGCTGCGGGGCAACAGGGGAAGCCCCCACACCTGACCCCACTCTCTGGCAGAAGCACTGGATGGGGCAGGAGAAGCCCCAGCGCCCCAACCTGGTCCCCCGCGGAAGCACAGGAGGTGGCAGGGGAAGCCCCAGCACCTGGACCCCTGCTGTGGCCCTGGGACGGAGGAGCTCTCACTCCCCGCTGCAGTCCAGGGCCATGGCCGCAGCGTGTGTGTGGTGGGCAGAAAGTAGCAAATGTGTTGCGGGGCTGCAGTGGGGGGAAAAATGGGGGGACCCGTGTAGAACTGGGGTGCCCCAAGGAAGGGGCAGAAAGGGGTGGAGCAGGGGTAGGGCCGCCGGCAGAAGGGGTGGAATGGGGCAGCAACCACAGGTGAAAGGGTTGGAGAGGGGTTATCTCTGGCCCAGGGCCCCAGGAAACCTTAATCTGCCTCTGGCCTGGGGCTCAAGCAATTTTTTAACTCTCATAACTAATGTAGCAAGCCCAGAGGCACTGGGGTTATGAACTGCAAAGCCTACAGGTGCCAGGGCTCAGCCCTGGCAAGCCCTGGCACAAATTAAGCACTACAATTACCTCAGTCCACACCTCTTTGTCACTCCAGACTAACAGAGCAGCTAAGGTTATAGAATAAGATCACATAATTTCTATTTCCAATGTGCTATTCTTGACCATTTTTTACCGATTGAGCTCCAGTCAAATCAAGCACCCTTTTACTGGGACTCATTTCATTTCTTCCTCACTCCATTGCTGCCTTACTTCAGAGATCAAGATATGCTAAGTGTGTACATTGTGGTCTTTAGTCTGTGATATAGGAATATTAGATGTAACATTTTGTAATTTTTTCACTGTTTCTCATTCCTTGGTATCATGGTGAGTATGACTGGGATACAGAGCTAGCTCATAAGTTAATATAGCCCGGTGTGTCCATCAGCTGCTGAAAAAATATCTAACTCTGGGACAGGAGACAGAATGTTCCTCCCTCTTCATTAATTAACTAATTTGTTTGATGTTGTCCCTTCCTCTTTAAATGTAGATATTTACTAAGCTCCAGTCACAGCTGTACTATTGCAGGTGCTTGAAAGCGACTCCATTACCTGTTGAGGTTGCATTTATTTTTACCATTTCCTTTGTAACACCCGCCCCCCCCCCCCACAAAAACTGTGTGAAAAGAACATTATTGAGGATACAAAATCAACCATTCAAAAAATTAGGGAATGCCAGATTTACAGCTGCCCATGCAACCTTAATTCAGCCCCTCTGTGTGTGTGCATTATAATAGTCTTTAATTACTTGATCCCATACTGTTTTTTTCCACAGAACCTCTGACTTTTTCACTCTATAAGATGGATTTACAAGGGGGCAGAATTAAGAACTCTTGACTATGGAATCTAAATAATCTTCTTTTAACAGTTGTTCAATGTGCAATTATTCTTTCGAGAAAAGTAGTATTTTCATTGGGGTGGTTTTGACAGGGCAGTTTTTTTATATATTTGGGTTTTAATTTTTGTTTGAACATTTTAATTATTGTAAAGTGCCTTGTGTAAAAAGCATATTGTGGGCCCTGCTAGAGAGCCTATGTGCTTCTGCAGCAGTGTATGAGGGCTGTAAAAGGCTAGAGGAGAATTCCTCCAAGAGAGGCACTGTGTACTGCTGCAAGATGCCCTGCAGTGTTCTCTGGCCAGCTATGAGCCCTGGCATAGGCGCAGGTGGTCCTTCCATTCTGGCATGCTTTATTAAATATTACACAGATTAAAATGTCCATAAGACTATCCTATGGATATTGAAATGTCAAAAGAAAGGAGAAATTATTTTCTGAGGAGATAAGCCTGATTGTAATCCCTGCCACCGCTGACGCAGATTGCAAAGGTGCGAGTGAATGTCATTTGTAGGTACCTGAAGTGTTCTTGCTCTTGGCAACAGAATGACTGCCTCATGTTACTCCCTGGCCCTCCTGTGCTTGCCAGTATGGAGAGATCCTTTCCTTAACCATCCTCTGTCCCATCAGGATCCCTAGATGTTCTAGTACTTCCATGCTTTGAAATGTTCCTGGGTATACCCACTAGATGAAGCAGAGTTTCCCTCTGAATCTCTCCTAACCCTCCCCCCCACCCTGCTGCGCACTACATAGATAAAAAAGTATTTTCTGACATGCCCTGGAAAGTGGGGATAGCACAGCATTATCCCACCACTCCTGAGACAGGGTCTTGGGTGGAAGACCTTGCCTCTTCACCTGTGCCCCATTCTTGGGAGAGTGTTGGGGAGGCCACCTTTTCACCTATTAATCCAGGTTATACCCATTGAATAGAAATGAGGAAAAAAATGCTTTAGAGCAAGGGGTAAAGAGGACCCAATCTTGCTCAGGGACAGCAACACATAAACAAGATGTGGGCATCACCAATGCTTTTCCCCTTCCCACTGCCAAACCCTACCCCTACAAACCCCAGCTGCCCTCTGTCTGACAGACTGCTGAAACATACCATTGACAAACCACTCGATCCTGGGAAGGCGTTTTACAATTGGTGGGATCATGGCTTGTCACTGGAGATAGTTCAGGTTTAAAAACAAACAAGAAACAGATAGTGGCCGAAATTCTGTACTCGCATGTGGAAGTTCAATGGAATCTGCCTGTATATGTCCAAGAGCAGATTTTGGTCCACTTACTCTAAATAAATAAATGTGTAAAAATTGCAGCACTTTGTTTAGTTACTGAGGCTGCCTTACACATTGTCAGAATTGATATATGTAGCACAATGTGTGTTTAATGTGTGTTTAAGTTACATTCGTAACTTACACATCACCTCTAAATTTGGCCCTGTGATAATTTAAGTTGGCATAACGTACACAGTGAGGGGACTGGACTCACTCCAGACTTCTTGGGTTTGCTTAGACTTGCCTCTGAATTTGGTCCTCAACCCCTCTCCCCCCACATTCCCCTTCTTGATACAGGCCGTCTGGCCTTTCAGTCTGGCAAGGCAGGGTGTGCAGAGGTTGCATTATCTTCTAATGATATTAATTGTAATACATTTGAAGAGTTATGTTTGTAGCAAAGTGGGTTGTGCATGTTTCCAGCCCTTATGTGCAGGGTATGTGTGTGTACTTGGGGTCTGAATCCCAAATAAGGAAAGCATTAAGGTGTAAGAAATCTTTAGTTTTTGTTAGGAAAATGAATATGAGTGCATCAGGAAATGTCAAGAATGGTATCAGAATCTTAACTGAGAATTAAATTACTTTTTATGTGCTTTGTAATTGCAGAGATAATTGATCAATTCTGTGTTTTATGCTGTAGGAGTACATATTACAATCCCTTTGTCACCTGAGATCATTAGAGAAGGAAGTCTTACATTTTTATTTGTTGCTTCATTCCCCACTGATGACTGAATAATTGTATTGAACTAAAAACCTTTCTTCTCTATTACAGTAAACATGCTTTGTATAATGAGGAAGGCAAATGAAGAATGGCTAAATTTTAAATAATTTTATGGATTCATTCACCTAAAAGATAATCTACAAGTTTCTGTGAATAGCAAATAGTGTATCAATGTCCCTGTATGCAGGTGTAATGAATGATTAACAATACTTTTTCCCACCACAGAAGGCCTGCCGTTGGGAATGAAAAGTCTAATCCTTCTAAGAGACATAGGGACCGTCTGAATGCTGAATTAGATCATCTGGCCAGCCTCCTGCCTTTTCCACCGGACATAATATCCAAGTTGGACAAACTTTCTGTCTTGCGCCTTAGTGTCAGCTATCTCCGGGTCAAAAGCTTCTTTCAAGGTAAGTCTCTTAAATATATCAAACACTTCAGTGAGGTTAAAGGGATACTGTTAACTTAAACATATTTTTCCACTTGTTTGCTTTGTGCATAGGACACCACTTTGAGTATAATCAGTTTCCTCTGTTATAGGTTTTTCAAACAATGATGGGATAAAAACGTATTTTTAGAAAATAGGAAAATTGTAAAACCACAAAAAATTTCAGGGAGACTCAGGGGCACATGTAATACCAGAAACTACTTTCAACTCATTTTTTGAAATTGACTAGATGTCAAGGTGATAGTATCCTTTTAAGTAGGTTGTACAAGTTAAGCAACAGCTGTATGGTGACTTTATCTGCATTTAATGTATGCCTAACAGGAAATAGACCTGGATGAGGGGCCAAAGGGATCACTTTCTTTCAGGAGAAGTGAAATGTGAAATCTCAAGTGTTGACTAAAGCCATAATGGGCTGCACTTTGTTTTTGCTGTTGTCTGGCACACTGTATAATCAAAACCAAATGTGTACGTGTGGATGTCTGTAATAAGAATTCTTCCAAATTTGCAGACAGTTCTAGTTTCTTCTGTTAATGAAGTGTATGGGTATTTCACCATCAGAAAATATTACATACAGAAGTTGGAATATAACAACGTTGGCCTGCCAAGAAATGTTACTCTTAAAACCCAAGGAAATAAAGCATGTGCCTCTGTTGCCAGCTATTCATCAAATTCTCTTCTACTGCTTATAGTAAGTCAATAATGCAGAAACTAAAAAGTGAACATCAGTGAGTACTGAGATAATCACTTTTAACTGAATCCTTGAGTTCCCCACTACATGCCAATAGACAATTGCTTCTCTTTCATCCTCATTTCTTTCTATTCCTAGCTGTTTTTAATTTTATGTCCTGGCAGACCTCTCTCTGGGAATCTAAGGTGCCTGAGAAATACCAAGTTAATACGTCTTCTATTGAAATCATGGCTGATTGTGTCAGGCAATTTATGGTCATGAAAGATATAATGGCCCAGATCATCACTCCTAGAGTTTCAGAGGAACAGCCGTGTTAGTCTGTATTCGCAAAAAGAAAAGGAGTACTTGTGGCACCTTAGAGACTAACCAATTTATTTGAGCATGAGCTTTCGTGAGCTACAGCTCACTTCATCAGATGTTTACCGTGGAAACTGCAGCAGACTTTATATACACACAGAGAATATGAAACAATACCTCCTCCCACCCCACTGTCCTGCTGGTAATAGCTTATCTAAAGTGATCAACAGTTGGGCCATTTCCAGCACAAATCCAGGTGAGAAAACCTGGATTTGTGCTGGAAATGGCCCACCTGTTGATCACTTTAGATAAGCTATTACCAGCAGGACAGTGGGGTGGGAGGAGGTATTGTTTCATATTCTCTGTGTGTATATAAAGTCTGCTGCAGTTTCCACGGTAAACATCTGATGAAGTGAGCTGTAGCTCACGAAAGCTCATGCTCAAATAAATTGGTTAGTCTCTAAGGTGCCACAAGTACTCCTTTTCTTTTCACTCCTAGAGTGTGCACATGAATCCCCCCACTCCAACCCTGACATGTGAAAGGCAAGTCTTTGGCATCTTCTCTTAGCAGAGTCTCCTCTGTGGGATCATGGGGACATGGTGGAGACTGGGTGGGCCAGGAGAAGAAGCAGGTGGACCAGTTGTAAGGATAAGTGGATGCACACCTTTACTCCCTCCCTCCCTGCTGAGAAACCTCAGAAGATATTATGGCACCAGGACATCTTACGTTTTCCACAGGGCTGCCTCCTCCATAGGTGTTCCAGAGCAGGGAGGTAGAGGTTCCAGAGCCAATCCAGCCATACAGGACCTCTGCATGGCTCTGCCAGGTTTGAGGTCAAGGCAAACACCACTCCTTCAATGGTATGATTTGGAGAGATCTCTGAGAGGGAATCCTTGTGCAGATTTGCTCTCCACCACCCCTTCTGGCAGGTTTTCAGCACAAGGGGATGATCTGGGCCATTATTTTGTCCCTGGTGGCTGGAAAACCAGGAGAGATCATTTAGATAAAAGCAGTTTTGGAAATCAGGAAGGGAAATAGCACTCCTTAACAGGGTTTTAATTGCTTTGTGTCTGCTTGTTGCCAGATCTGCAAAATCAGGATTTCCCAGACCTGGGAGTTAATATCCATAGCATACTATTATTCACCAGAGATCTCCTTTGGGATGCTATATTAAACCTTAAGTATTCTATGCATAAGCAGATGTTGACAAAGCTCTTTTGGGAAGCTTTTGCTGGTATAAAGGGAAATTTATTAAATTCAATAGAGAGACCACTTTTGCAGGTATTTGTCTTCAACTGCGAATGCCAATTACCTAAGAAAACATAGGCACATATCGAGTGAAGGAGAGAGAAGCAGTCTTTCAGGCAACCGGGACCCTAACCAATTAAGACTTCATGGATTAGCACTAACACCTTGAGTTCCATCTCCAAACCTGTAGGAATCCAGTGCAGATCTCAAGGCTCTGGTCTAATGTGTTCCATGCATGAAACTCTGCTTAATAATTGGGCTGTAACATCAGTTTCTGGTTTCAGAGCGGCAGCCGTGTTAGTCTGTATCCGCAAAAAAAACAGGAGTACTTGTCGCACTTCAGAAACTAACAAATTGCATCCGATGAAGTGAGCTGTAGCTCATGAAAGCTTGTGCTCTAATAAATTTGTTAGTCTCTAAGGTGCCACAAGTACTCCTGTTCTTTTATCAGTTTCTGGGTGATCTCAACTTAGCATCCCATGCAGAATGCATTACAGCAGACTAGTCATGAGGTGACAAAGGTTCAGATAACTGTGGTGAGGTCCACATTGGAGAGACGATCACACCCATCTCACCTTACACAGGTGAAGGAAAGTGCCCTTGGCCACGGTGACAATGGGGTATCCAGGATCTAATAAAATTTGTAGGCCGTGCACATTTATTATAAATGGTGGCTGAACTCCCTCCATGTGGGGCACCGATATAATCTGTCCCAATTCCACCAGATGCTTACCTCAACCTACCAATATTATCATGGTATTATCCAAATTAAGTTGCCGTTCCTCTTCCCTGCCCCAAGGCCAATATAGACACTATGCTATTTGTTCGTTTTTTTGTTTTTTTGTTTTTCCCTCTAGTTGGGTTAGACATGATAGACCTGGGTGTCACCTGCAAATTGTATACATATCAGCCCATGGGGCAGAGAAAAAAATTGCCCACAAATATTCTTTAGGTTCCTTCAGAAAGATCAGAATGGACCCATTCCAGCAGCTCCACTGACCCCTTTTAGGGACTGAAGGTGGGTTGACAAAACTTCATGATGAACTGTACCAAAGGCTGGTGACAGATCTAAAGGAATCAGGAATGTCACTTTCTTTGCCCACTGCTAGAACAGCTAATCCTAATGGAGCAGGGACTGCCTTTTTATTAGATATTTGTACCGCACCTGGCAGAATAGGCTATAATCCTGATGAGGGCCTCAAGGCAAAATCACAATACAAACAATAATAATAATTTTCTATTCCATACCCTAGCCTATAACCTGATTGGCTGGGGTCAAGGAAATTTGAGGACTAAAACTGCCAGAGTTGTCTTGCCACTGCCTTTACAATGACTTTCCCCAAAAATGAGACTATACTTAGCCAGACTGGCAGTTTGAAGAGCTGTTTGGTTTTTCTACTCACTGGACTCACGATAGCTGAGAACTACTAACACTCTGTCCTCCTTCCCCCATGTGGAAAATACTTACTGGACCCAATACTTCTCTTGGTGACCTTCAGCAGCCAGGAAGGACAAGGATCCATCTCACAGGTTGGAGGTTGAAGCTGCTACAGCACCTGCATAATCTTAGTGGACAGTACTGATGGAAAATCAAGCAGAACACTCTCATTGATTTTCCCACTGAGACACTGCTCTGTTTTATGGCAGTAGACAGCTCAGTCCAAATTGGAGTGGTTTTCTCTGCAAAATAATGTAACCCTTCTGCCAGGTGGAGCCGGTAGCAATCAGGGCCAGGTTCAATATCTAGGGGTTCCTTTTCAACAATACAACACAGAACTAGCTTGAGCCCCCACCCAGTAAAATTACACACCATCCTTGGGCACCTCTGGGAGGCACTACTTCCCCACTCGTAAGCACAGAGTCTGTGTGTAGAAAAGAAACTTTTAATGAAAGGAGAGAAATCACCTGACATTAATTAGGGAAAATGCCGCAAGCAGGATTCATAAATATAAAACTGTGAGCAGGACACCCACCACAGAGTGCGTGGGGCGGAGTCTTCTGCCTCATGTTCTTGAGTTCTACAACCAAAAGTTCCTTTACTGTGCCCCCCTCTGCTTCCTCACCATGCCCCACTCTCAGTGGTTGTCCTTGGTTAGTGAGGACCCAGGTTTCAGAAGTGTATCTGTGGGAGTTCACCTTCCACCTGGGGAAGAAGACACCTGGCTCACTCCACCATCTGAGCACTTGTTTTGGGTGGCCGCCTTGCTGGCCGCTGCTCCTCACTGCCTGGCCACCCTGCCGGCCGCTGTTCCTTGCTGCCTCCAACCAGCTGACTATTTGCCACTTTCGCCAGTTGCACACGCTGGCCACCTGTCAGTCACCTGCTGCCACCTGTGTCTTGTCTGTGATCTCTGCAGGTCAGTCTCTTAGTGATTTTTAGCTCTCAGCAGGCTGGGCAGAAACACTGCCACACCACAAGTGATTTCAGCTCTCAGTGAGTACTTAACATAACAAAAAGGTTCCTAATGAAGCCTATTTAGCTCTTTCTTTGAACAGTGGGGAGTAACAGGCTAAACCAGGCCGGGAACCCTTAGGGAGAGTCCACACCTCCTGGCTGGGACACCTGTCCCCGCCCCTCTTACTTTCACAGGGGTCTGGCATTTGAGCCCCTGGCTTAACGAGGTCCTTTCATCTGAGGATGACCCCCTCATTTGAGACAGGCTAAGTACAATTCTGCTGCTTTTTATTTATACAGTAAAGACAACAACATTGATAACAGCATTTCACTACCCCTGTATACAGTATTAAAATGATTTGTAACCCAACACCAGCAAAATTTGATCACTTTAAGGAACACCACTCTATCTGCTGGGTATCTAAGCCCAGTAGGTATGTTCATGTAAATACAGTTTTCTCCTGAAGTCTCTCCCACTCCCAGCTAGCTGTCAGGGGAGAGTTCATTCAGACCCTGCTTACAATAATATGCAAATTCATCATGCAGAGAAAAACTTGACTCTAGCTGAGTGGAGGCAGCTTGGATTCATGAAGCTTTCCACTACTCAGAATAGTTCTGCCTGTGCAAGACCTTGCAGGTGCTGTGGTGGAGGGTGAAGAAACCACTTTGCCTCTTGAGGAGTCATGGCATCTCTATGTTGCAGTTGGTCAAACTTGGCACAAAACTGATGCCACCAGGATCTTGTTATCTCCATTCTCATTTAATCTGTGAACCATGGTGACCTGTACAGGCAAAGCTGATGGAGAGAGCATCTAGAGGCCACTATGTAGTTAGTGAATGACAAATGATGACTATACAGCCCTGTCAACCTACTGATAGAGGCGTCAGTTGGATGAACATTTGCCCTCAAGACTGCCTGGTAGGTCCATTGGTTTCATCAGTCTCAGAGGAATGGCTGTCAAAACATGCCCTTTGCTCCATAAGGCTAGGAAACCTACATCCTGAAAGTCAAGAAGACAGTGGTCAGTCCATGACAGCCCTATTTCTCCAACCTGCTCTCAGCTCAAACACCAGATCCCAGTATTGCATGAAGTGAAAGCACAGAAACACATGTGGCTGTAGGAGGGAAGTGAGTGAGGGGTGGAGTGAGCAGCAGCTCCTGTTGGGGCTGTCCACAGGATGAAAGGTTTTCCCAAGTCTGTACCTCTCGACTGAGAACAGTGGGGCACTGGGGGACCCTTCCAGCCTCAGCTTCCACCATCAGCTCCCAGCCTGCTCCAGCTTGGAGGCCGCCTGTCAATTCTAATTGTTTGGCTCTGTCCCACTCCACATATCAGCACAGAGCTCCCTGGAGCCCCTGCATTCATTCAGGAAGGTGGCGGAAGGGCTGGAAAAGAAGAAATACAATCTGTAATTGAAACATGAAAGAGACAGTTATAAAAACAAACTCCAGAACTCTCTAGATTTAAAAAAATTAACCATTCTTTAAAGGTGAACTGCAAAGAGAAACACAGGTACTTTTTTCCACCCATTCTCATCCCTTTATTATATGCGATGAAGACCGAATAATTGTTTTCCTAAAAGAAAATGATGTTTGTTTATTTTATTTATTTTTAATAAATAAGAAATGTGAGGCTGTGGAGAAGCTGTGCCAAACTTTAGGGACATGGAATCTGACATCATGTTCCAGATTGAAACCAGAGGTGTAGCTGCTGCTGTTATTCCAAAGAACAATATTCTCCTCCTCCTCCTTCTCCTTCAGTTATTTGGTAGCTGGTCAGCCATCACCCCCTTCTGTTTCCAGAGTGCCTCTTTCTCTTTCTGAACCCACACTGGAGAACTTCTGTCCCCTTTCTACCTGGCTACTGGTTTTACCTTCCTACCACTTGAACCCCAATGGACTCTTCTGCTGCCTCAACCACCCTTCTGCCTGAAACCATAATGGGGAACTGTGAACACCACCTCTGTGTGGCAGCTCTTTCTCCCCAGGCTGGTGGGTGGATAAAAGCAAAGGTGGTCTCCATTACATGCCTCTAAAACAGGGGTCTCAAACACACAGCCCGCAAGCCGCATGCGGCCCATGGAGTTATTTCCTGCGGCCCACCATAGGCGCCCACTCCCCGCCTCTGCCCGTCACCCTCCCTTCTCACTCCCCACCGAACGTGCCACGTCCCCGCTTCTCCGCCTACCTCCCAGTGCTTCCTGCCTCCAAACAGCTGTTTGGCAGTGCATAGAACTTTCCAGGAGGGAGGGGGGAGAAGGGGGGATGCGGCGTGCTCAGGGGAGGAGGTGGAGAAGAGGCGGGGCCGGGGCGGGGACTTTGGGGAAGGGGTTGGAATGGGGGCGAGGAAGGGGTGGGAAGAGGTGTGGCGGGGCATGTACTGAAGTGTCGCTAGATATCTCTTGTGGCTATGGTAACACCCCTCTTTTCATTAGGTGCCAGCAATGTGCTTGGTAAGACCTCAAACAGCTTACAGTCTAGCAGAGATACACAGGAGACAGGATGCACAGGAAGACCCAGAGGGGGGATTCACTTGGAGCAGTCTGGGAGAGGGGGTTGTTTATTTGGGCATCTGTGGCATGATTTGAATCATACCTGTCATTCCCCTTGGCTTCAGGGCTTTGTTGCAATGCACATGTTATCAGAGCCTGTTCTGAAAGGTGCTAAGCACCCTGAGATCCTACTAGTCTCAGTCGGAGGAGAAGGCACCTCAGCTCCATGCAAAGGAATTTCTAACAGAGAGATGACCTAAGGTGGGGGATTCAAAACCTGCGTCCCAGCCCCTTGCTGTTCTGGGCTGTGATCTGGGCCTGAAAGGTGCTGGCAGCTGCCTTCTGTGAGGTTCAGGACATGCTTACCGCCAGTGGCTCTTAGCCCATCATTCCCATCAATCCCCATCAGACCGCATGACAGCTCCCTCTGCTTCTGCAAGGGTAATGGCAACGTTTGGAAGTACATATATATGTGAATAGTTTTTCTCTTCCATGAAGATTAACAAATCTGTGTTAAGGTCAAGGCTCACTGATGAACATTTGCAAGCAACACTGAGATTGGTTTCGTCTCAGGATATCAAACCTAATATTGATGCTCTGGTTGATGCAAAATGCTGCCAGCTAAGTGGCCAAAAATGAAATGACTGTCAAAATTAGCACTAACTTTTTGCGTTACAGTTTTTAAAAAGTTAATACATTGACTTTTAATAGCATACTATATTACTCTTCCTTTTTTTTGTTTTTGACTATACTTTTGTATCGTTGTACGAAAAGGTTTCAGTGATGCGGCCCTCGGGCCAATGTACTAGTCCTCATGTGGCCCTCTTGGTGTTTTGGGTTTGAGATCCCTGCTCTAAAATGTTCCTTGTCTCAAGGGACATCTCACATTCAAGGAACATCCAAAATTACCTGCATTCCACATACATTCGGTGTCCCCTCACATTTATTATTAAAACTCATTTACACCAGAAATAAAGTATAATGAAATTGTGGTAACAGAAATAGTTGTTTATCCAAAAGGAAGAAATTGCCATCACTTTAAACTACGTGCACAAATAGCATTTGTGCCCCTCATATGAGGTCTAGGGTATGTATACACTACGAAATTAGGTCGAATTTATAGAAATCGGTTTTTTAGAAATCGTTTTTATATATTCGAGTGTGTGTGTCCCCACGGAAAATGCTCTAAGTGCATTAACTCGGTGGAGTGCTTCCACAGTACTGAGGCAAGCGTCGACTTCCGGAGTGTTGCACTGAGGGTAGCTATCCCACAGTTCCCGCAGTCTCCGGAAATGAGATTCAAAAGTTCGCGGTTCTTTTCCTGTCTACCTGGCCAGTGCATCTGAGTTGAGAGTGCTGTCCAGAGCGGTCACAATGGAGCACTCTGGGATAGCTCCTGGAGGCCAATACCGTCAAATTGTGTCCACAGTATCCCAAATTCGACCCGGCAAGGCCGATTTCAGCGCTAATCCACTTGTCAGGGGTGGAGTAAGGAAATCAATTTTAAGAGCCCTTTAAGTCGAAAAAAAGGGCTTCATCGTGTGGACGGGTTTACATCGATTTAACGCTGCTAAATTCGACCTAAAGTCCTAGTGTAGACCAGGGCTTTGTGACCTATATTTGAGTCTGGCCAGTAAAGAGGTATGCTCAATGACCTGCTTGGGAGGAGGCAGAGAGACTCAGAAGACTGGAGTGGAGGAAGGGGTGACCAGTTGCAGTGTGGTTGATGAAGGCCTGAGATATTGATCTTTGGGTGAGAGCAATAGCTGCAGCTCAGGTCTAGCATTGTATTAGGTTCCAGTCCTTCATAGTTTGTTGATTTCTGTGGAAATAAGTCAGAATTTGATTTTTTAAGTAAAAAGTTAGTTACAAAACCCCACCTCCCACCCCCAAATAAACAAAACAATAGCAAACATTCACAACATTTAGGCCCTCACTTGACATAATAAAGGAACCCAAAAGGGCAGAAACATAATACTTGTTCTATTTTGTAGTTCTTTAAAGTAAAGGCTGATACTAAATTGGGAGGTATTTCAAACACCATTGAGGACACAAGTAATGAAAATGGACTGAGACACAATGCAGAAGGACACAATGATGCTAGAAATATAGCCTAATAAAAATGAACCTGGAAAATCAACCTAGAAGTGCAAGCTAATTCATGTGGGAAAACTTAATCCTAAACAATGATGTTCAGTTGGGGGAAGAACCTGGAAAGTAGGAATGAACAAAAAAGCCAAATGTGTTTTTTGGCCTGTATACATAGAGGGCTCATGTCACAGAACAGGAAGGTGATAGTCCCTCTCGCTGTAAAATCAGTGTGACTACATCTGGAATATGGCATTCAGTTATGAACACCTCTGTATTGGAAATATGTTAGTACATCTGGACGGAATTGGAGTAAATGCACATAAATGACTATAGGACAGGTGGGAGGAAGAAAGAGTACAGTAATTAAATGTGTATAGCTTGGATACAACAATCATGTGCTTGTATTTAAAGGAAGGATGTATTGTAAAGAAGAGGAGGGATTGTTTAGGATACTTCATGGGCACAATTGAGGAGATATGGGATGAAGGTGAACAAAATAAAATTTAGGTTGAATATCAGCTGAATATCCCATTGTGAGTTCTGTTAGACTGAGCAATATTCTTACAATTGCAGTAGGGTAGACCTGCAATGTTAAAACTAGACTGGAGAAAGCACTGTAATGTACTACATGCACATACCCTGTCTTCTGGATTTGAGCTGCCTTTTAGTTTAAAAAGAAGTGATTTGTACATTGAAAATTATATACCACAGCCAGAGTCCCCCAAAATACACTTTTTGTCAGTAATATCATAACAATTTATATATGGCACTGAAGGCTCAAGCATAATAATTTGCTAGCCTCTTCATGACATACCTTCAACAGCTACAGAAGCTGGTACTCAGACACGTTTAGTCACCACTAGGTGTCCTTTCAGTAACTGCGCCTAACATAGCACGAGTCCATGGGTAGCACAAGTGTTCTGTTTATAAAGTTCAGTAGCCAATTAGAGTACATGGAGCAAGTTCACCATATTGATTTCAAGAAAGAAAATAATTTCACAGATAATTAGAAATTAAGAGATTGAAAATACTCATCTAGTCCTTCACCAATAACTACGCTAAGTTTGTTACCTACGGCATATGAAGGTAAATAACTTGTAGTAACTAACGCTTCTACTTTACATTAAATTATACAAGCAAAAGATGTAGTTGCTGTTCCAAACTGTAGATATCACTGTCATGACAGATTTTCCTAGTATTCAATTTAACTTTTTCTTTGTTGAACTCCGCCACACCATTTCTGTTTATATTTCGTTGGACTACAAAATAATTTGTCCATATTCATGGTGTTTACATGCTTCAAATATCTGTAAACAGTTGTCAACTTTCCTATTAATAGTTTCCCCCCCAAGCTATACAGAGTTATTAATTTCACTAATTCCTCATAAACGTTCCTATGTGGTTTGCAGCCATATCACTGCAATTTCACCAGCTCTCTCACAGAAAGCAACATTAGGCTGTCTCAGTGCTAGGCTGGAAGACACCAGGTTCTACAGGAAGTTGTTCTGGTGATTCAGCACCTTACCCCTCACTTCTGGATCAGTATCGAACCAATGCTTCAGTTTGGTGTTAGATGGCTCTGTGCTGCTGCTGTTGGTGTCATCTTTCAGATGATATTTACAGCCCTGGCCCTGGTGACTTATGAGCACTGAAATACCTTTCATATGAGTTGCAAGACCAAATTCCTGGCCATATTCCAACTTGGTTAATTGTATTCTGCCTTTCTAAATTTCTCTATCACTTCATTTAGATCAGGTATTCTTGACAATCTGTACCAAAAGCATATTGTAGTTTTGCTGTTGCCAGTATAATGATATTGTGTTCCACTTCAGAATTGGCTACATTTTGTTGGTGGGTTAAATGATTCCCTTTATGTATAGTTTGTAACTCTGTAAAGTAATCATACTACTCTGTATATAATAACCATATTTTGCCCTTATATAGCACCTTTCATCTATAGGCCTTCTACAAACACTAATTTTAGCCTGCCAATACTTCTGAGGAAGGTTCTATGATTCCCATTTTACAGAAGAGAGATCAAGTGACACAATGAACCAGTGGTTGATTCAAGAACAGAACCCACAACTGATTCTCAGTTCACTTCTCTAACCACCAGAATCTGCTCTAGCAATTGTTGGGGAAATGAGTGTGTTCTTTCACTTTCAGTTCTTTGGCATCGATATTCCTGTACACAGAAACTTAGAAATTGGTAATGAGTGTTGCTAAATACGAAGCTTTAGCTGAGAAACATAAAGGCTTTAATATGGATCATTTTTCTTTTACAATATTGAAGGAACAGGGATACCTTTTAATACTTCGGTCCTTTTTGCAGATGTACTACATTTCAACTAGTACTGTGTTGCCTCCCTATCTAATATTCTGAATATTAAAATGATTTACATAATAATGAATGGTTACATATTTAAAAGCCATCCTTGCCATATTACTTTGACCAATCACATTTATCCACTCGCCAGATTTAGTCCTGCATTTACCTGGAAGGCTGAAAATTTGGTACACCAGCATGTGAATACATATAGAACATAGAGGATGGTGAATTAGCTATGGGAATAAATGCATTAAAATTATTTGCAAAATTTGAATTGGGTCATTGTCCAAGCTTTCCCAAAGTTTGTAGTTGTTTAGAGTGAGGATTATTTGTTTGAAACATTATAGCTAAAGGCTCATCACAATGGACTTCAGAGCTGAATGTCTCCAGAGTCTGGGAATATTTGGATGTGGGCACAGCATCAATTAACTACTTCAGTGTAGTGGTGCTGTGATGAATTTGGAGTTGCCTGTAATAATTTCTGTACACTGTATCTTGATCTGGTTATTGTGATGTTTACTGTATGCATATATTGAGTTAATATATGGGGATGGTAGGATTGTCAGGAAATACATCCAGAAAGTGGGAGAAAGATCCAAATATACGGGGGGCGGGGGACAGGGGGACGGGACTTTTTGGCCTGAGGGCCACATCTGGGTATGGAAATTGTATGGCAGGCCATGAGTGCTTACGAAATTGGGGGTTGGGGTGCAGGAGGGTGAGAGGGCTCCATCTGGGGTGGGGCTGGGGATGAGGGGTTGGGGGTACAGGAGGATGCTCTGGGCTGGGACTGAGGGGTTCAGAGGGCAGGAGGGGGATCAGGGCTGGGGCAGGGGGTTGGGGAGTAGGAGGGAGTCTGGGGGGGACAGGCTCCAGGTAGCGCTTACCTCAAGCAGCTCCCAGAAACAGTGGCATGTCCTCCATTTGGCTTCTACGCAGAGGTGCAGCCGGACAGCTCTGCGCACTGCCCTGTCCGCAGGCGCAGCCCCTTCAGCTCCCATTGGCTGTGGGTCCCAGACAATGGGAGCTAAAGGGGCAGTGCTTGGGAAAGGGGCAGTGTGCGGACCCCCATGGCTGCCCCTATGTGTAGGAGCTGGAGGGGGGACATGCCGCTGCTTCTGGGAACCATGCAGAGAGGGGCAAGACCTCAACCCCCGCTCCCCGGCTGGAGCGCCAGAGCAGGGCAAGCCCCGGACCCCTCTTCCCAGCGGGAGCTTGAGGGCTAGATTAAAACGTCAGGAGGGCCAGATGCGGCCCCTGGGCCGTAGTTTGCCCACCCCTGAAATATACACTTCTCAGCAAACACTTGAGAGACAATGTTGCAAGAGCCATTTGCTTTGATGCCCTTGTGAGTGCAACCCCCTTCTGGGGTTGCTTGACAGGTTTCCCCAGAAATGAATCAGTCCCTGTGAAGGGGACGGGAAA
The DNA here is from genome assembly GCF_965140235.1 of Caretta caretta. Lineage (NCBI taxonomy): Eukaryota > Metazoa > Chordata > Testudines > Cheloniidae > Caretta > Caretta caretta. Next base: position 154,831,103 of record NC_134207.1, on the reverse strand, counting down.
TCAAAGACACAGGAGGGGTTAAAGAGACAGACACTCTCTCAAGGGCCTGACCCTTATGGGGGCTCTACTTGAGTGTAGTAATATAGGGCCAAGTGAACCTCAGTATGAAGTTAGGACCAGGTAAACCTCTTCTCTCTCATGAATTTCTCTTAGTTTCAAAGCAAGGTCTTATAGTTTGTTCATTAATTTCTCTTGACTGGAACAAGTGTTAGTCAGGGTGTCTCTAGGCCTAGCATTTTGTGTTTCATTTTCTTGGTACACAGCCATCTAGTGTCAGGTTCTGTGTTTGTCTCTGTGCTGCTGTAAATCCTTGCTGCCATTTGCCACTTGAGAAGATGAAATGGTCCCTTCATTCAGCTTGTGAATGGGACAGATATGGCAATTTCCTGCAATATTCTTGAAAAACATCATTGAATTTAAGTAGCTTTGGAGTCCATTGTATTAAAAATGCAAAGTTTATGTATTATTGTGGAATTGTATATAACTTCTATAGTGGGGAGATATGACAATGTAAACCCTGGGAAGTGTTATGAGTTCTGAAACAACGTGCCACACAAGAATGAACTTTTGCGATAAACAAAGTTAAAAGGAATTTCCCAGGAAATCTCTAGGGGTGAGTGTATGCAAACATTACATGTTATGTTATGTGAGAACTCAGCCTTTTGAAACTTTTGTCCTGAGGAGAGGACCTTTGTCTGCTGATCACCTGTTATATTAGGACAAGATCAAAGGCTCAAACTGTATAAAGGAAAGAATGTACGATTCATGGGATGCTTGTTCTGCCCTAACAGCTGTTCTGAACTTATAACCAGAATAAAATCCCTTGGTGAGGTTTGAAGGACTGACATTTCCCCTCCTCACCCACCCTCCTTTGCCCCTAACTCCTGCACTGTGGCCCCTTTTCACCTAACCCCTGCACCCCCTCCTGCATTTGTAATGCTTGCCCTCCTCACCCCCCTCTTCACTCCTAACCGCTGCACTGTGCCCCCTTTGCCCCGAAACCCTGCCTCCCCCCCGCATCCCTAACCCCTGCACTATGCCCCCTTTGCCCCAACCCCTGCACCCCTCCTGCATCCCTCTGCGCCTCCCTCCTGTGCCCCAACCCCTGCACCCCCTCCTGTGCCCCTATGCCTCCTGCACCCCTAACCCCTGTACTTTGCCCCTAACGCCTGCACTTTTCCCCCTTTGCCCCCAACCCCTGCACTTCCCTCCTGTGCCCCAACCCCTGCCTCCCCTCCTGCACCCCTAACCCCTGCACCCCCCTCCTGTGCCCCTGTGCCTCCTGTGTCCCAACCCCTGTATTATGCCCCCTTTGCCCCAACTTCTGCATTCCCTTCCTGCGCCCTAACCCCTGCACTCTGCCCCCTTTGCCCCTAACCCCTACACTCCCCTCCTGTGTCCACACGGGGAAACTGATATGGCTGCATGGAGCAGCTGGCATTGCTGCTTGCTGTCCCCTCCAACGCCACTCCTGCATGCCCCACTAGGAGGCTGTGAGTGGGGGAGCAAGGAGCAATGTCAGGGCTCCCTGCATCCAGGTCACTTTCCCCACCTGGGCTGCGTAAGGGGAGAGAAGCAAAGCAGCAGCTCCTGATGCTTGCTTAACAGCACAGCCCAGGTGGGGAAAGTGACTTGGATGCAGGAGCACTTGCTGTTGCTCCTTGCTCTCCCCCCCCCCCGACAGCCCCATGGGGGGGCACAGAGGAATGTAGGGGGGAGAAGTATCTGTGTGTAATCACTCCCCCCCACACTGGGAGGAAGCAGGGAGAAATCTGGGTGCCCCCTCAGCTAAATTCCCTCTCAGCTGCGCAGCTGCCTATTAAGCCCTGTGCAGGGGCTTAGGGCACAGTACGGACCTGCTGTGGTGGGGAGAGGAGCCTCTCCCCGCCAGCTCCAACACGGACCTGCCCCTGACTTGCCGCAGCCGGGGGAGAGGAGCCTCTTCCCCACCCCAGCCCAGGTGCTGCTGTGGGGAGAGAGAACTGGGGGAGTCCTCTCTCCCCTCTGTAACCCCCAGGCAGCCTGCACCCCAAACCCCTCATCCCCGGCCCCATCCCAGAGCCCATACCTCCAGCTGGAGCCCTCACTCCCCTGCACCTCAATCCTCTTCGCCAGCCTTGAGCCCCCCTACCACACTCCGAATCCCTAAGCCCCACCCCCACCACATGAATTTTGTTATGTGAACCAATATGAAGGTGATGTGTCACACAACAAAATTCATTCCGCACATGCATGGGGAAAATTAGAGGGAACACTGCCCCCCATGGTGCTCCCCTGCCAGCTGGGAGCAGTTTCTAACTCTACACTGGCAGCACACACCTCTGAGCTGCTGCACGGTCCCCACTTGACCATGGCGCCCTTAGGCGGTCACCCAGGTGGCCCACCCCTAAGGCTGACCCTGCGCTTACTGGAGCCCCTTATTGGAGTGGGGGTGATCTCGGGTAAGCTTATTAGCAGGCATGTAGGTTCTTTTATTATTTTAATATGTTTTGTCTGGAAAGCTTTCACCTTAAGACTAAATGTACTTGCTTAGATAGAGGTGTGTGGTACTTTATAGCTGTGAGCAGTTATACTGTTTAGAGCCTTGGTAAGAAAACAACATGCAGACGCTGATGATTTAGAGTGTCTGACTTGCTGGAGAACTCAGAGTGTAGGCAGGGAACTGTACAGTCTGGAAAAACCCTTGTCAGGAGGGAGAGAGACACGGATCTTCTCTTAACAGAGGTGCTTGCTGAGGAGCTGGGAGCCTACAAGTAGGTGCCCTTGGAGGACAATGAGGGGGAAATGTAGGTGCAGTTGTCCTAAGCTGTGACAGTTACTAACCATAGCAGACCATTTCTTTCCCCTAACAAAGTGGGGCTTAGTTTCTACAGGATGCATTTAAAGTCCTTTTAGACACAGCTTCTCACTTCTGAAACTTCTCATATTCAGTCCCTTTGATTCAGCTTTTTTCATGTGGACAGAATTAGCACACTGTGTGACTTCCATCGTTCTTTCTGATTTGCCACTACTTTTATGTTAGAGGGTAACTCCTTTTCTGTAGTTTCTTGCTTTTTTGGGTCTAATCCAATTCCCACTGACTTTAATGGAAGTTGGATTGGGCCCTCTGAGAGGGGAAAGAAACACAGAATTTTCCCCATTTGGCATTATTCCCAGTACCTCAGTTACTTATAGGTTGTTCCCACTTTCATCTACACATCGTATTTCTATGCCTTGTGGATCTTCCAGAGAAAAGATGTATGAGTTGTCCCTACTTATTTTATTTGAGTGCAAGTTCTTTAGATTAGGCTCTCCTGATGGGGCGGGGGGGAGGCTGTTTAGGGAATTATGCTTTGTGGCCCTAGCGATTTGAACAGGGCTGACCTTTGCAATACCACCTCAATTCTCAAGAGGGCTGCTTATTCAGCTAGGGGATTCCTCTCTATTATCAAATGATCAAGGTTCCCTAGAGGGATTCCTTCAGTTCTCAGGCTTTCCTAGGAGGTCTAAGCACAAGATTCTTGTTTTTCCAGGGATTTTATCAATGGTAAGTTTTCACCTAAAGCCTTTCCTGGGAGTGCCAGATTCTTTGCATTCTGTGTAAATATGCTGCTGTTGGTATGGGAGATCATATGGCACAGATCAGTAAGATCTGCTATCTGGAGATATACACTCGAAGAAACCAAATAAGATTTTTTTTCCTTATTTAGTATTGTTTTTGTATTCATTGTAATTCATTTGAATTTTATAAATAGTAATCTTTGGTTTAAACTGAAACCTATATTTTCAATTTCAGCCCCAGCATGTGTGTTTAGGTTGGAAGGCTGCATTGCTGGAGTTAGAGCTGTTAGTCTGAAAAAAAGAACCTGGCAGATAGATTTGAATATTTGTTTAAAATAAATGTTTCTTTTAGCTAATTGAGTACATGTGTAAATTCACTCAGTAACGAGAAACCTGTGACTTAAAAAACAAAACAAAAACCCAACCCAAAACTTTGGAGTACATATTGTATTAGACCACAGTAATAGTTTATTATGTTGACTATTAAAGTATGCCAATGCATTAAAAATATATATATATTAAATAATGACCACAACTCAAGAAGAATATTTATAAATTGGAGAGGGTTCAGAGAAGAGCTGTGAGAATGATTAAAGGATTGGAAAACATGCCTTATAGCAGTGGTTTTCAAACTTTTTAGGCTGCGTATTCCTTTCTAAACAATGTAGTCTACCACATACCCCCATCTGAGTTATGGGCATAATATACCTATGGTTAGATTGCCATGTCTTTCTAAATAAAATGCATAGTCTTCTATTACAGGATTTTTCTCATGTACCCCGATGAGAGCTTGTGTACCCCTAATGGTACTCGTACCCCAGTTTCAAATCACTGCCTTATAGTGACAGGTTTCAGAGTAGCAGCCGTGTTAGTCTGTATTCGCAAAAAGAAAAGGAGGACTTGTGGCGCCTCAAGTACTCCTTTTCTTTTTGCCTTATAGTGATAGACTCAAGGAGCTCAATCTGTTTATTGTAGGAAAGAGACGTTTAAGTGGTGACTTGATGGCAGTCTACAATACCTGTATAGAGAACAAATATTTGATAAGGGGCTCTTCAATCTTGCACGATCCCAGTGGCTGGAAGTTGAAACTAGACAAATTCAGACTGCAAATAAAGCATACATTGTTAACAGTGGGGATAATTAATTATTGGAACAAATTACCAAGGGTTGTGGTGGATTCTCCATCACTGAATTTTTTAAATCAAGTTTAGATATTTTTCTATATGCTGTAGTTCAAACAGGAATTATTTCAGGGAAGTCCTATGGCCTGTGTTATGGTAATCAGACTAGATAATCACAGTGGTCCCTTCTGGCCTTAGAATCTATAAATCTATTACTTATCCATAGTATCCTGAGAAGACAACAACTAACACCAAAGACACCAAAAATACAACTACTGTTCTTGGAGTAGCTGACAACCAAGGCAAAACCAATGGCTGTATATTACTACAATATTCAGAGTAGCGAAGTATCAAGAACTTGTCAGCCGAAGAGGCACCATTCACAGATGCAAACTCTTTCTTTTCTAGATATATTGTTGTATTCATTTTCATAACACCACAACAAAATAAAAGAGGAAACAATGTTCTACTGAGTAAATGATGCGTAAGTAAATCTTTGATGGAAGCTCTTCAGTCTGTAAGTCATTATCTAATCAACTGCTATAACATGACGTCAGTGGAATTTATTAGAAGTGTCAAGAAGGCTGGCTCTGCACGCTCATTCCTGAAAGCCTGGCGGGTTTGTTACTGAAGAAGTGGCTGCATACCCCTTTCCCTTCACACATTCCTTTCTAAAGAGTGGATTACTCCGACTTTGTTTTCCTCATTGTGTGTAGAGGAACAGTTTTATTGCACCCTAGCTGCTTATATCAAAGTTCCACTTTTTTCCTCCCCACAGCTCTTTGGGGAAATCATTTGGTTCAACTGGCATGTTCTGCTACACCACCACATGCTCATGGCTGATGGGAAGGAGTGGGGGATTCTCCAGACTCCTGGGAGTGGGTTGGACGCTCTGCCTGTGCCCCAGCTGCTGCAAGAAAGTCGGAGGCTCTACTTCCTCCTCTTGTCTGCTGGAAGGTGGAGATTTCCTTCCTCCAGCAGTAAGTGTGCTCTGACAGGAAACAGGGCTGGGTAGTCTAGTTGAGTGCCTCTTCTTGGCCACTGACCAGACTGCTATGATGTGATCCAGTTGCTGAATCCCTGGGTGTGTTAAGCCTCCAGAGTCTGAATGGAGTCTAGGCACTGAGCCTGTCTTGGTGTCCCTAGGCACTCTTGGGATGCAGACCCTTTGTCTAGCACTCCCCCTCCAAGAGCTGTGACCAAGCAGCCCATGGCCCAGACCGTAGAAATAGTGCTGGCCCCTCAGGCTTCCTCTGTAGCTTAAACACATCCTCTTCCAGAATCCAGCTGTGTGGTGTTCTGGGTCCACAGTTCTCTTCTTCCCGGGGCATGTGATCGGTGTAGTGCATGGAATGCACTGACACTTTGCACAGGATTCTAAAACCATTACTCTTTACTTAATCACATAAGAAATACACAGATCTAAACAAAAATAATGAACCCGACGCACATTTCCCTGCCTCCGTTTCCTCACCAGTCCAGAGCATCTAAAGTCATCTGGGGCTGCAGTGCATGGCTTGCATCTGAAACATGGAGCCATCTCTCCTGAGCTCACCTTCTCTGACCTTGCTCGTCTGTCCCCTTCCTCTTTCCTGCCCAAAACTTCCTCTATGGCTCTCTCAGTCTTCCCCATGGGAGTCCTTTTTAAATTCCTGGTTTGTCACTTCTGTCTTTCTGTCCGGTTTGGAAATTTTCCACTCTCTCCCCTTCCTTCCTCCCTGCAGATAAGTTGGGGGAAGTATCTTCTCCCACCTCCAGCCAACTGACTGTCATTCAGGTGATTCCACCTGAACAGGCGGGTTTTGAGTTCTAATGACCCTCGATTGTCCCCATCTGGCAGGGAGGTGACACAGCTTTGCCAACAATGGTGGATACACGTAGAGAGGCTTCCTGTGATACAGCAATTTCATAATAATAACTTGACAGTGTCAACCAGAGTTTATAAGTTTTACAGACAGGTTCCCAAATCATCATGTTAGCCTCCACATCTCTGTGTTTTGTAGTAGAGTAACTTGTCTGAGCAGGACTTAACTTTCTTTGAATGAGCCTGAGTCCAGGAAGGGTAAGAGGACTCGAGATCTGCATAAATTCCCCTCATCTGCAAATAGCAAGAGAATGTTTTAGAGCAAGGCTCCATGCCAGTGGCAAATTCTGAAGCTGTCTCCAAATTACCTTGGCTATTTCTGTACTCATGGAATAATGGCAGAGAAGTGGCCTTAATTATAAATAAATGTCAGTTTTGCATGGTACTACTAAGTTTGCTTTTGGACTTCAGTAAAGTGTATTTAATTATTCTGAACCTTTAAGTAGGCTGAGTATGCTTTTACTGTAGCTCCTTTTTCAGTTTGTGACCTACATAGCAGTTTTACAAATGCTTTAAAGTTAATTGTATAGTAAGCTGCAACAATGATAAAGGAGGTGAACATTATGGGAGTCACAGTAAGGTATATTTGCAGAAAAAGTGGCTGATATTTGGGAGGAAAGGGGGTTTATATCAATCTGAATATTCCTGATGCCATCAGAACTTAAAAACTAAGGTGGTTTGGGCACTTAAGAATGCCTTCCACTCTAGACTTCTCTGTGGAATTAATGGCTTCATGCTCTATCTGTATTTGATGTCTTACACTGTTAGCACTCTGCAGCGTTATGCAGGAGATTGTTACTTTGTTCCTACATATTCTCTTACTTACCAAAAGCTATCAAACACACAACAAAAACATAATTTTGCCTGCGGACATTCATCTACGATGTCAAGCCTCATAAGTTAACCGATGTTAGGGTATTGTCTACACTACGAAATTACTCCGATTTTACAGAAGTCGATTTTTGGGAACAGATTGTATAAAGTCGAGTGCATGCGTTCACACTAAGCACATTAATTCGGTGGTGTGCGTCCACAGTACCGTGGTAAGCGTTGACATTCCGAGCAGCGCACTGTGGGTAGCTATCCCACAGTTCCCGCAGTCCCCGCTGCCCATTGGAATTCTGGGCTGAGCTCCTAGTGCCTGATGGGGCCAAAAATTTGTCGAGGGTGGTTTTGGATAAATGTCGTCAGTCAACTCTCCCTCCGTGAAAGCAATGGCAGACAATCGTTTCGTGCCCTGTTCCCTGGATTGCCCGAGCAGACCCCATAGCACAGCAAGCATGGAACCTGTTCAGCTCACTGCAGCAGTTATGACCATTGTAAACTCCTTGCGCATTATCGTGCAGTTTATGCAGAACCTGAAAAACCAGGTGAGGAGGCGATGGCAGCGCGGTGACGAGAGTGATGAGGACATGGACACAGATTTCTCTAAATCTGCGGTCCCCGGCAATTTGGAGATCATGGTGTTAATGGGGCAGGCTCATGCCATGGAACGCTGATTCTGAGCCCGGGAAACAAGCACAGACTGTTGGGACCGCATAGTGTTGCAGGTGTGGGATGATTCCCAGTGGCTCCGAAACTTTCGCATGCGTAAGAGCACTTTCATGGAACTTTGTGACTTGCTTTCCCCTGCCCTGAAGTGCAAGAATACCAAGATGAGAGCAGCCCTCACAGTTCACAAGCGAGTGGCAATAGCCCTGTGGAAGCTTGCAATGCCAGACAGCTACCGGTCAGTTGGGAATCAATTTGGAGTGGGCAAATCTACTGTGGGCGTTGCTGTGATGCAAGTAGCCAACGCAATCATTGAGCTGCTGCTATCAAAGGTAGTGACTCTGGGAAATGTGCAGGTCATAGTAGATGGCTTTGCTGTAATGGGATTCCCTAACTGTGGTGGTGCTATAGACGGAACGCATATCCCTATCTTGGGACCGGACCACCAGGGCAACCAGTACATAAACCGCAACGGGTACTTTTCAATGGTGCTGCAAGCACTGGTGGATCACAAGGGACCAACATCAATGTGGGATGGCCGGGAAAGGTTCATGACGCTCGCATCTTCAGGAATTCTGGTCTGTTTAAACGGCTGCAGGAAGGGATTTACTTCCCAGACCAGAAAATAACTGTTGGGGATGTTGAAATGCCTATAGTTATCATTGGGGACCCAGCCTATCCCTTAATGCCCTGGCTCATGAAGGCGTACACAGGCACCCTGGATAGTAGTAAGGAGCTGTTCAACTATAGGCTGAGCAAGTGCAGAATGGTGGTAGAGTGTGCATTTGGACGTTTAAAGGTTCGCTGGCGCAGTTTACTGACTTGCTCAGACCTCAGCAAAACCAGTATTCCCACTGTTATTGCTGCTTGCTGTGTGCTCCACAATCTCTGTGAGAGTAGGGGCGAGACGTTTATGGCGGAGTGGGAGGTTGAGGCAAATCGCCTGGATGCTGAATACTCACAGCCAGACACCAGGGCTATTAGAAGAGCACAGCAGGAAGCGCTGTGCATCAGAGAAGCTTTGAAAACCAATTTCATGACTGGCTAGGGAACCCTGTGACACTTCTGTTTGTTTCTCCTTGATGAAAACCCGCCCCCTTGGTTGACTCTAATTCCCTGTAAGCCACCCGCCCTCCCCTCTTTGATCACGGCTTGCTTGCAAAGGAAATAAAGTCACTATTGTTTAAAAACCATGTATTCTTTATTAATTGATTATAAAAATAGGGAGATAACTCACAGGGTAGCCTGGGTGGGGTGTGGGAGGAGGGTAGGAGGGAAGGAAAAGGCCACTTCAAAACTTGTTGAATGACAGCCTTCTGTTGCTTGGGCTGTCCAGTGGGGTGGAATGGTTGGGTGCCCAGAACCGCCCCTACCCTGCGTTCTTGGGCATCTGGGTGAGGAGGCTATGGAACTTGGGGAGGAGGGAGGGCGGTTAAACAGGGACTGCAGTGGCAGTCTGTGATCCTGCTGCCGTTCCTGAACCTCCACCAGATGCCGGAGCATGTCCGTTTGATCCCACAGTAGCCCCAGCGTTGCATCCTGCCTCCTCTGATCTTCCTGCCGCCACCTCTCATCTCGATCATCCCTCCTGTCCTCACGTTCATTGGCCGCTTTCCTGTACTGTGCTACTGTGTCCCTCCACACATTCTGCTGAGCTCTGTCAGTGCCGGATGACTGCATGAGCTCAGAGAACATTTCATTGCGCGTGCTTTTTTTTCACCGCCTTATCTGAGATAGCCTTTGGGATGGAGGAGGGTGGCTTGAAACATTTGCAGCTGCAGGAGAAACAAAAGGGAGTGAAGTATTTAAAAAGATACATTTTACAGAACAATGGCTATACTCTTTCACAGTGAACAACACTATTCACATTACATAGCACATGAGATTTTGGTACAAGGTCGCATTTTGCATCTTATATTGAGTGCCTGTAGCTTTGGTGTTAGAGATCACACACACAGTGCTGGCAACAGAATTCGGCTTACAGGCAGCCGTGGTAAGCCACAGTCTTTCGGCTTCTGCAACCTTCATAACAGCAGTGCCCTCCTTTCCCATACCAAGCAAAACCAGTTGAGTTGGCCATTTAGTGCTGCGGTTTTTGTGTTAACCTGCAGCAGCAGAAACCAAACTAATCCCTTCCCATCCAATTCTCCGGGATGATCGCTTTACCCCTCCCCCCACCGTGTGGCTGGTATCAGGGAAGATCCCTGCTAGCCAAACGCAAACAGCTCCGCGCCAATGGCCTCCCATCCCAAACCACTTGGCTAACTGCTGGGAGGATTTCTTTTCAGCTGCAGGCAAACAGCCCAGTAGGAACGGCCACCTCTGAATTTCCCCTTAATTAAATTCCCCTATTTCAACCAGGTTACCATGAACAATATCACTCTCCTGAGGATAACACAGAGAGATCAGGAATGGATGTTGCTTGAATGCCAGCAAACACTGGGGCCATACGCTGCCAGGCTTTGTCATGCAATGATACCAGATTACTTGCTACTAGCATGGCGTGGTAAAGTGTCCTACCATGGAGGACGGAATAAGACTGCTTTCCCCAGAAACCTTCTGCAAAGGCTTTTAGATTTCCTCCAGGAGAGCTTCATGGAGATGTCCCTGGAGGATTTCTGCTCCATCCCCAGACACGTTAACAGACTTTTCCATTAGCTGTACTGGCCATGAATGCATCCCAAGTCCTCAGGGCAAATTAATCATTAAAAATGCATGCTTTTAAAACATGTATTATATTTAAAAAGGTACACTCATCAGAGGTCCCTTCTCCAGCTTGGTTGGGTTGGGAGGGTATTTCAGTCAGGGTGATAAAAAGATCCTGGCTGTCGGGGAGAACAGTGTGCTGTGTGCTCTCCTCAAGAGCAGGAAATGGTAAAGGGGGAGGGTGTCTTTGGCTACTAGGGAGTTCTCCCAGGGTTGGTTTAGCACTGTTGCTGGAATGACAGGAGTACTCTCAGGACTATATGACATGTTGGTAGAAATAATGATGGCTGGTCTACACAAATGTTCCCACCATGGAGCTGTATCAGTGCTAGACCAGTGCTGGGAGAAGTCAATAAAATATTCAATTTTAGATGTAGCCAGTAGGCCTGATTTTTCCATTGCTCTTCCCCTTGTGTAACCATTTATTATATTTCTAATTTGATAACAATTGACATGTACTTTGTACTCAATCTGCACTGGTGTAAAACACTGTCAAGGTGCAGGGCAAGAGAGAATCTGGCCCATTGAGTCCAGTGTCAGTGGTGAAAGAGGTTCACCCTCTCCCTGTGCTCTCAGATAAGTTCCTGCTGGGGCAATGTGCATTTTCACCTCCTCCATTGCAACCAATGGCTTCAGTCACAGTCTGGCTCTGAGGCCACTTGTTAGCAGTCTATAGGTCAAATTCTGTTCTCATTTACACTGGTGGTAAACCTGGAGTAACTCCATTAATGTACTGATTTAACTCTCATTTTCCTGTCTAAAGAAGATGGTGGATGTCCATGTGTGATGAAGAGCTAAATAGCTGCCTGGCAATATCCCAGCTCAGATGGATTTGAAAATCAGTGTGGTGGTTTTGGGCCATCCAAAAAAATTTGTTTAATTTTGAAAGTTCAAGAAGGTTACTAGCAATAATGTTGCCCTAACAACTGCTTCGATGGAAAGGAGGCAGGATTAGGAAAGCATTGCCTGAGGCATGCACTCTGATTTGCTTTTTACCTCTTTTCAGTTTATTGGAAGGGAAGGTGTTTCTTCACTCTCAAGAAAATGATTTAGTTTTATTTCTAATTTTGAACACAGATGTGTATTAAGAAACTGCAGTATCTCCTATCCAACAGAAACTACAGTGCAAATTTAGATAGGCAGAATATAATTACACGAGGCTGTGAAGAAGCATAGTGTTATGTTATCTGGATCCTGTTCCTGGCTCTGCTGTTGAGACACTCTGTGATCTTTGTCAAGGCATTTATCCCTCCTTCCTCTCTCCATTCTACAGTTTCCCCACCTGAAAATTTTACTTTCTAAGAGGAATTTTGGTGGGACAAACATGGTAACATTTGGAGTGTTTTAAGATCCCACTGTACAAGTGCAAAGTATAAAATACTGCTTCCTGAAGAGGTAAGATCACTGATTGAGAATGTACTGTTTGCCTTTGTAGTGGTAGAAACATTGTTTGAAGGGGAAATGCAATTGTCAAGCCCATGATTTTTAGTGTCTAGCAAAATTATGAATTTAAGCTCCCAGGTTCATATTTTAAGATGTTGTGCAGGTTTCCTCTGAGGCTGAGGACTGAGGAGTCAGATAGGGAATGATCAATTTCTGAAAAGTTCGTCCACAGGTTATAAGGGGTTTTTCTTTTATCATTTTTCAGTGTGAGTTCATGCGAGAGTGTGTAGTGATTGTCTGGTTTCACCCACATAGTTGTAATTGTGGCATTTAGTGCACACGATAAGATACACCACATAGTGTGATAGCATGTGTAGTACCTATGGATCTTGAAAGGGGTGTTGTGGGGGTTATTGATCATTGTAGCAGTGACATATGTCTGCACATTTTGCATTTGCTATTATAGCAGGGTCCTGGTTTGTGGGGAACTTGCTTTGGATGATGAGCTTGGAGAGGTTGGGGGGTTGTTTGAAAGCCAGAAGAGGGAGTTTGGGGAAGATTTATTTCAGGATGTGGTTCCCATTGAGAATAGGTTGTAGTTGCTTAACGATACCCCCAGTCTGGAGTGGCAGGTGACCCAGCAGGGGTGTGCAGTCAGAAGTTTGTGGGGTTTTTTTCTGGAAGGTTTTTTTTTTTCAAGGAGGTTCTTTTGAGATATTTGTGTGGCCTCCCTATACACCAACATCCCTCACAATGACAGCATTGCTGCTGTCTCAAATATCCAGAAGACAATGGACAACCCTCAGATATCCACCCCAAACACATTTCCAGACTCATTCATTTCATCCTCACCCATACTCACCCAAAAACTTTGTACAAACAGTGAGAACAGCCATGGGTACTAGTATGGCTGCCCAGTATGCTAACCTCTTCATGGGACACCTGGAGGAAGAATTTCTGGACAAATGCACCATGAAACAAATTATCTACCTGAGCTACATTGATGATATTTTCATCCCCTGGACAGACGACCTATACTTCCTCATAGATTTCCACCACAATTTCATCCACAAATTCATCCATTTCAAACCACCATCCATACATTGTATTCTCTCTAGAACGCTCCCACACCAGCATCAACTTCCTGGACACCACAATCAACTTCAACAATGGACCCCTACAGACAACTATATACGAGAAACCCCTGGATCACCGCACCTGCCTTCATAGATCCAGTGACCAAACCTAACACACCAAGAAATCTGTTATCTACTGCCAGACACTCAGATACCACAGAATATGCTCTGAGGAGAAAGTCCAGGATATGCACCTTAACACACTTAAAACTGCCTTCACCAAACAAGGACACTCCACCCTGAGAGAACCTGCTTTAATACAGAAAAAAATCCTGTGACTGGCCTGTGCCAACTGACTCAGGCTCATGGTGGGACTCAGACTGTGGGGCTGTTCAGTTGCAGTGTAACCATTTGAGCTTTGGCTGAAGCTTGAGCTCTGGGACCCTCCCATCTCACAGGGTCCTAGAGCCTGAGCTCCAGCCCAAGCCCAAACATCTACACTGCAATTAAACATCTCCTTAGTCCAAGCCCTGTGAGCCCAAGTCAGTTGGCATGGGCCTGCCGCTGGTTTTTAATTGTAGAGTAGACATACCCTCTGAATACCTTTCACAGCCCTGAAGAAGAGCTCTGGCTAGCTTGAAAGCTTGCCTCTTTCACCAACAGAAGATGGTCTTAAAAAAAAAAAAATTACCTCACTCACATTGTGTCCCTAATATCCTAGGACCAACACAGCAACAATACTGCAAACAATCTGCAAAACTTACATTGTGTAGATATCTAATTTGTTCTATTCTTTGCCCATTTGGTTTAGTGTAAAGCACGTATTTCCATTTTATTATGTTTGCCCTAGTTTCGTTTTTTGAAGTACTTTGAAAAGAAAATTCCAGTTTACTAAATTCCAGTTTTCCTCTGTGTCTAATGTAGCAATAACAGATGAGTCAGTGCACTTAGAATTTATCTCTATCAAGTTAAATAATTTCTCGGATTATGTTTAGTTGATTTCCCTTTTATAATACAATCTTGATATGATTACAATTTTTTGTGCATTCCTGTTTATCCACCAGCTGATATATTTTCTAAAATCTAGACATCATAGTGGTACAAGTGAAAATGTAGTGTAAAACAGCATTACACTAAATTAGATCCTTATTAAGATTCCTTTAAAACACTTACAATCTCCTTCATAGGAAGGTGGTATTATCTTTTGTGAAAGTTGACTGATATACAATATTCTTGCCAAATACGGAATTATTTACTCTATTTTCTAAAATTCTACTGTAATCCCATTTTTGCTTCTAATCTCACCCCTCCCTTTTTATATCTGTATGGAATATATCATATTGCAGGTTTTTATATGGTGTCCATCACTGTATTTTCTATGGATTGTTTACAAATTTCAATTAAAAATACAATAATTATCCAAAATAGGAAGAACATATTCTGCATCCTTACCCATTAACAGTGGTATTTCTCCTGTAGCAGGTGTTAACCAAGAGGAACTATTGCTCTCTCTGTCTCCAATCCTGCAAAGATTTATGCATATGAGTCTTGGGACTACTTATCATGTGTAAAAGTTAAGCATGTTCATATTTTTTTAATATCCCAAATCTTCTCTTGATATTAGTGCTAATTTAGATTGTTAAATTGTTTCATCTTCTTTTGGGGCAGTATAGGTATTTTTTAGGCATTTCAGATCATGTTCGTTACCTAATTTTTTCTTCTACTTAAAATTTTAATCCCCAGCCTATTTATTTATTGCCAAATTTATCATTTCCTTCTTGTCTCTGTCCACACATGTTCTAATTTTAGAATGTTTCCATTGCTGAAAAATGTCTCAGCTAACTTCTATATTATATTTAAATTTTTGCTAGCTAATTTTGTCTCTTTAATTTTTTTTAAAGTAGTTAATTCTTATTTAATATTTATATTATCTTTATGACCAGAGATCCCAACTGGAAATGGAGTTAATGGTGGTAAGTATTGTACAAATACACACAAAGGTGTAGTTCCTGCCCTGAAAATCTTACAGTCTAACTCCCTGGTCCTGCATTAAGATGCATGAAGACCCTTTCCTCCCCATGGAGCCCTGCTGAATGGAGAGCCACATGGATGGTAGGGGCCTGCATGCATGGAGCTCATTGCACTACTAAGGCATATGGAGGCAAGTGACCTACCAAAGATGGAGGGAGGAGAATGCAATCAAATATATATTATCTGTATGTGCAATTCATATAATTATAAATAAAGTGCCAACTAACCCCATATGGCCCTCAATCTACCATGATTAACTGGCTGATTTCTTATAGGAATTGTGGTAGGAATGGGTCTTGCGGGGAGGGATTTGAAGGAGGAGAAGGATTAGATCCAAGTGTAAGAGGCAGCATGGAAGTTTCTAGATTTTTTTTTCTAATCAACTTACAAATTCATAGCTCTCTTATCAACTCTATGTTTGTAAGCCGTATATATCACCTTACATACATCTTAAATACTCAGAGTATTTCAACATCTGGTATAGAACACACTATCCTCAGTTGTGTTATATTTCATAATGTTGCTTTATAACTCTTATCACTGAAATTAGATATTTTTCTCCAAATATTTTATTCAAAGAATAATCCTAGATCAGTTAAGCTTCATATACTTTATAGGGGAGAATGGCCTGTTACAATACACATACTGATATTTTTATGGAAACATTTCCTAAGTGAACAAGTAGTCTATCTTAGATAATGAATCATGTACTGATGAATACAATAATTAAATGGAAAATATGCTAATGCGACATTATGGCTGAGATTTTAAATACAGAAAAGCAGGGATTGAATTACTTTATATATTTTTTTTGTTTCTTGCACTTTAGTGCATAAGGGAAAAATCTTAATGCCCCAGAACAAGGCATTATCCACATGAGAAAAACAGAGACATTTTAAATTAAAAACACAAGTTTTACCTTCACTGTTATTAAAGGTTTGGTCCTATAAGGTGTTGGGTGCCAGAATTCAGTGGGAGTTGTGTGTTCAACACCCCATAAGAGAGCTCTGCACCTTCCAAGGCCCTATTAATACTGGAGTGAGCCACTTTTCTGTGTATCCATTTTAGATTTGAATTTTTTCTTCATCACTCTCACTGCCCCAAGCTCTAGTGGGCCAAATTCACACTTGATGTAACTCAGTTGAATTCAGAGATGTTATACCACAGATGAGCCTCTCCTACTGTCTATCTCTATTCCCACCCAGTAGCATTCAAAGTCCCCACTGGTACCACAGTGATAAGCACTTCAGAAACAGGTAAACACATAAACAGCTACCTTATTAATTGTGGAGCATGCTCACAGTTTTGTCACTAACATTAGTAGCTAATAAAGTGGAGATAATATCATGCTGAGGATTTGCTCACCAGTAATGCCTGATATGTCCCAGTAGTGAAAACCTCCTATCACATTCTGCATTCTTTATAGGGATTGTCAGGGCAATTTATAATGCCTTTAAAATCAGCAGTGTGAGTCAGGCATTACCCTCGGGCACAAAGCTGAGATCTTCAGAGTTCATTTTCTGGACAGAAGTTGGGCTTTGTCTATAGCAGTAAAGCTGCAATGACACTAAACTCCAAGAGGTCACTGTAGTTACCTGAGTATTTCTTTAACTTCTTTTTCTGTACAAGTTAGGAGGGAGTCACAACACCCAGGCAATGACCAATATGATATATTGTATATTCCATTTTCAGTAAATTATGTATTTTCTACAAAGTCACTGAACCTAACTTCCAGTTGTCCCTAACCTTACTTCAGGAAAGAACAGCGAACTGGAATTGCTTTGTCTATTTCTCCTACTAGAGACAAGCCCCAGCGGCAAAGTACAAGTCTTACTGTGACAACCCAGTAGCCCTTTGCCAAACAAAGTATACAGCAGCTTGTAGCAACAGTGTGGGGTTTTAAAGCCATATGTTCATCTTGATTGCAACTGCTGAAGAGGAGACTGGGAAATGTAAGTTCCAAGGATAAAGAGAGCAGAGAGAAACCCAGTCCCCTTTCAACTGAGGCAGTGTGTCAGGAAAGACCTGCTCTAGAGAGAATTTGGGAAAAAAGCCCATTCTGTTAAAACAAAAGGTTTGGATATGGAGGGAACATACAGACAATGAAGCAAAGCTTCAATTCCTTGTTCAATTTTACTCAGCTTTGATGTCATTGGGAGTTTTATCCAAATGAGGTATTCAGAATTTGGTCCCATGTTTCTAGATATCGAAGTTAAAATGTCATTTAAATGAATATGGTGTGGGAGGGGTCAGTTCACACCTTCGCTGCTGCTGTAGTTCATCTGAAGAGGGCTTCAGCCAGCCACACTGTAGCCAGAGCAGCAAAGGTAGAAGGCTATAGGGACTGTTGGGAGTGCTCAGAGGTGTGGACTCGGACTAACCTATAAAACACAGCCATGAGATCATGTCATGTATTTGATGAATTTTAGGTATCTTATTAGCAGGGGTGCTGAAACAACGTGTATAGTGGGGGTGCTGAGAGCCACTGAACCAAGCTGTAAACCCTGTATATAATGGAAACCACTTCAAGTCAAGGGCTGCTGCCGCATGCCCAGCACCCCTAGTTCCAGCACCTATGCTTATCAATGTACTTTTGTGTTAAACTTTTAATTAACTACCATCTTTTATTTTTTTCCTTCCTCCTCCCCTTTTCCCCTTACTGTTTACCTTGGTGATTTTCCTTCTGTGTTTTGGTGTCTATGGTTCCTTAGTCTGTTTTCTTCAGACTTTGAGGAATTTTCCATTTGTTTTTCCTTAACCATTCTTCTTACAATCCACCTCCCCTTTTCTTGAGAACATTTTCCATTTCTGATTCAGTTTTGCTTTGGACCTTCTTGTTTTTTCCATCTATTTTTCCTCTTTCCCTCCTTTGCTCATGTTCCCTGTTTCGTTTTCTCGCTTCCTCCATCTCCAAGGCATCTTTCCCTATGTCATCTCCCTTCTTCCCCAGTGTTTCCTTTCAATGTCTTCTCCAACTCTTCCTTCCATCACAGATCCTTTTCTCCATTTATTTCCCTGTATTAATGGAGGGTTAGGGGATCATACTGGATATGAGAGGAGTCAGGTAGTCCTCTTTTCCCTTCTGCTTTCTGTGAACCTCTAAGTTCCTCACCAATGTGATCTGAGATGGTGAAAGTAGTTATCCTTCTCATGCTTTCATTGCATGGGACATAAGGAGGGAATGCACCTTTCCTTCCTTCCCCTACATATATTCCTACCTTAGCTTCAAGGCAATGAGAATCATTGCAGCGCGGGCAGGGAATAAATAATGAATTGTTGTCAGCACTCCCTGTGTCATTAGGCTGCCAGTTTACTGCTGATTCCTCTCTCCCACCCACAGGTTTCATGCCACCACCAGCATTCTCAGTCCTTTGTGGCTGACATTAGGGGCCAGTCAGTTCCTGAGTTAGCTGTCCTGTCCTGACCGATGCTCTTCCCACTCCCTTCCCTCTCGCAGGGTTGGGGCTGGCTTCTACATGGCTGTTTAGATTGTGAAGGGTGTCTTCGCCATGGAAAAAATGGAAGCATTTTTTTACGTTATAAACTTAAATGTTGCAGGAAAAAGCAGGATTGTAAAGAGATAATGAGTTTGTGATCCCTGCTCTTCCCTTCACATGTACTCTGGTGCAGGTAATTTTGAAACTATCTACTTTCATCATCATCTGCTAGCAGGGAAATATGAAATCGGTAGTAAATTTAAACTTTGAACAAGTCAGAAAATTCAAAATTTCTGTTTCCACAGCAACTAACTGCACCTTGCTCCCATGGAGTATTTTATCTTATTAGGCTAGTGAGCCAAATTAATCTTGCACCAGAGCCAAGCTTGACAGAGGGACTGGGTGGAAGGAGAAGAGATAGACACTGGTCTCTTCATACCACCTTTGTGTCTCGCCTATGCTGTATTTGCCAACGGCCATTTTGGCCCTTGGCACAGTTTAGAAGACCTCTTGGAGCTCTCCTAACCTATCCTTGGCTGTCAGTGTCCCCTGTGGATAATCCTGGAATAGGGAATAAATTGGGCACAGGAATACCCCAGATCTACCCCTTTTCCCCAACATGCCCGTGCTCCCCCCACGCCCCCGCACCTCCCAGCATTATCTCAGTGTCTATTGGGGAAACCCTCGGTCTGTGAAATTCCCCAGCAGGGCACTTAGATACCTTCAGAGCTCCTTTATGCCAGCACATAGACAAAGGGACACCAATGCATTGGGCCCTAAATATTGTTCTATCCCCAGCCACATCCGGGAGACTCACTTGCAGTGAAGCCCCAACCTATTTTTAAACCATTTTCTATAACTGATTTAATTTTTCAGTTTGCTGCCCCATTGAAACTCCTTGCCAGTTACATATTGCAGTGAGGTCTGGCTGTAGTACTGCATTCTATGTACTGCAGTATTATCTAACCTAGAACTTGTTCAATTTTGGCTGCTGGAAAATGGAACACTTTTAACTTCACTGCATATAAAATTCAAGTAGAAAGCATTGGGACCTGGCACAAAAGCAGCTGAGCTCTAAGTTCATCTTTACAGTATGTGGCAAGTGTGGTAGGGTACAGGCTTTTTATTGGAAAACAATGATGCTTGACATGATTTTTGTAATTGTAAAATCTTTAAAGGTTGATTCTTATTGCTCTCCATGGCAGCTTGAAATCATTTTAGTGAAAGTGTAACTTTGAGTAGTTGTTTTAAAAAGGAATACTTGTGGCACCTTAGAGACTAACAAATTTATTTGAGCATAAGCTTTCGTGAGCTTCAGCTCACTTCATCGGATGCATGCAATGGAAAATACAGTGGGGAGATTTTATATACACAGAGAACATGAAACAATGGGTGTTACCATACACACTGTAACGAGAGTGATCAGGTAAGGTGAGCTATTACCAGCAGGAGAGAAAAAAAACCTTTTGTAATGATAATCAAGGTGGGCCATTTCCAGCAGTTGACAAGAATATATGAGGAACAGTAGGGGGGAAAAATAAACATGGGGAAATAGTTTTACTTTGTGTAATGACACATCCACTCCCAGTCTTTATTCACTCATTTAATGGTGTCCAGTTTGCAAATTAATTCCAATTCAGCAATCTCTCGTTGGAGTCTGTTTTTGAAGTTTTTTTGTTGTAATATTGCCACTTTTAGGTCTGTAATTGAGTGACCAAAGAAATTGAAGTGTTCTCCGACTGGTTTTTGAATGTTATAATTCTTGATGTCTGATTTGTGTCCATTTATTCTTTTACGTAGAGACTGTCCAGTTTGGCCAATGTACATGGCAGAGGGGCATTGCTGGCATTGCTTGATTATGGCATATCACATTGGTAGATGTGCAGGTGAACGAGCCTCTGATAGTGTGGCTGATGTGATTAGGCCCTATGATGGTGTCCCCTGAATAGATATGTGGACACAGTTGGCAACGGGATTTGTTGCAAGGATAGGTTCCTGGGTTAGTGGTTTTGTTGTGTGGTTGCTAGTGAGTATTTGCTTCAGGTTGGGGGGCTGTCTGTAAGCAAGGACTGGCCTGTCTCCCAAGATCTGTGAGAGTGAAGGGCTGTCCTTCAGGATAGGTTGTAGATCCTTGATGATGCGTTGGAGAGGTTTTAGTTGGGGGCTGAAGGTGGTGGCTAGTGGCGTTCTGTTGTTTTCTTTGTTGGGCCTGTCCTGTAGTAGGTAACTTCTGGGTACTCTTCTGGCTCTGTCAATCTGTTTCTTCACTTCAGCAGGTGGGTATTGTAGTTGTAAGAACGCTTGATAGAGATCTTGTAGGTGTTTGTCTCTGTCTGAGGGGTTGAAGCAAATGCAGTTGTATCGTAGAGCTTGGCTGTAGACAATGGATCATGTGGTGTGTCCTGGATGAAAGCTGGAGGCATATAGGTAAGTATAGCGGTCAGTAGATTTCCGGTATAGTGTGGTGTTTATTTGACCATCGCTTATTAGCACCGTAGTGTCCAGGAAGTGGATCTCTTGTGTGGACTGGTCCAGACTGAGGTTGATGGTGTGATGGAAATTGTTGAAATCATGGTGGAATTCCTCAAGGGCTTCTTTTCCTTGGGTCCAGATGATGAAGATGTCATCAGTGTAGCGCAAGTAGAGTAGGGGCATTAGGGGACGAGAGCTGAGGAAGCGTTGTTCTAAGGCAGCCATAAAAATGTTCGCAAAAAGAAAAGGAGTACTTGTGGCACCTTAGAGACTAACCAATTTATTTGATCATAAGCTGTAGCTCACGAAAGCTTATGCTCAAATAAATTGGTTAGTCTCTAAGGTGTCACAAGTACTCCTTTTCTTTTTGCGAATACAGACTAACACGGCTGTTACTCTGAAACCTGTCATAAAAATGTTGGCATACTGTGGGGCCATGCAGGTACCCATAGCAGTGCCACTGACTTGAAGGTATACATTGTCTCCAAATGTGAAATAGTTATGGGTGAGGACAAAGTCACAAAGTTCAGCCACCAGGTTTGCCGTGATATTATCTGGGATACTGTTTCTGACGGCTTATAGTCCATCTTTGTGTGGAATGTTGGTGTAGAGGGCTTCTACATCCATAGTGCCTCCAGAACGCCACTAGCCATCACCTTCAGCCCCCATCTGAAACCTCTCCAGTGGTTTATTTATATATATATATATATATAACACTTTATAGTTATATTACCTCAAATGGCTTGGTTTTGGGTTATTATCTGGAGTAAAAGTGAATCAGATAGCACTTTACTGTGGAACTTGCAGATAAAATGGAAATTCCACAAAAGAACTAGAAAGAGAACCTGAAGGGTTGTCTCTTCCGGTTCTGGTGTCCCTAGCCTCTGTTTGCCAGAAGTTGAGAGTGGGCTACAGGAGATGGATCACTTGAAGATTACCTGTTCAGTTCATAGACTCATAGATATCAAGGTCAGAAGGGATCATTATGATCATCTAGCCTGACCTCCTGCACAATGCAGGCCACAAAATCTCACCCACCCACTCCTGCAATAAACCTCTCACCTATGTATGAGCTATTGAAGTCCTCAAATCATGGTTTAAAGACTTCAAGGTGCAGAGAATCCTCCAGCAAGTGACCAATGCCCCATGCTACAGAGGAAGGCGAAAACCCCCCAGGGCCTCTTCCAATCTGCCCTGGAGGAAAATTCCTTTCCGACCCCAAATATGGTGATCAGCTGAACCCTGAGCATGTGGGCAAGGTTCACCAGCCAGATACTCAGGAAAGAATTCTCTGTAGTAACTCAGATCCCACCCCATCTAACATCCCATCACAGGCCATTGGGCCTATTTACCATGAAAAGTTAAAGATCAATTAATTGCCAGAATCATGTTATCCCATCATACCATCTCCTCCATAAACTTATCAAGTTTAATCTTGAAGCCACATAGGTCTTTTGCCCCCACTGCTTCCCTTGGAAGGCTGCTCCAGAAGTTCACTCCTCTGATGGTTAGAAACTTGCATCTAATTTCAAGTCTAAACTTCCTGATGGCCAGTTTATATCCATTTGTTCTTGTGTCCACATTGGTACTGAGTTTAAATAATTCCTCTCCCTCTCCGGTATTTATCCCTCTGATATATTTATAGAGAGCAATCATATCTCCCGTCAACCTTCTTTTGGTTAGGTTCTAAACAAGCCAAGCTCCTTGAGTCTCCTTTCAGAAGACAGGTTTTCCATTCCTTGGATCATCCTAGTAGCCCTTCTCTGTACCTGTTCCAGTTTGAATTCATCCTTCTTAAACATGGGAGACCAGAACTGCACACAGTATTCCAGGTGAGGTCTCACCAGTGCCTTGTATAATGGTACTAACACCTCTTTATCCCTACTGAAAATACCTCTCCTGATGCATCCCAAGACCGCATTAGCTTTTTTCACAGCCATATCACATTGGCAGCTTATAGTCATCCTGTGGTCAACCAATACTCCAAGGCCCTTCTCCTCCTCCGTTAACTTCTAATTGATGCATCCCCAGCTTATAACTAAAATTCTTGTTGTTAATCCCTAAATGCATGACCTTACACTTCTCACTATTACATTTCATTTACATACATTGGGGGGGAGGGATAGCTCAGTGGTTTGAGCATTGACCTGCTAAACCCAGGGTTGTGAGTTCAATCCTTGAGAGGGCCATTTAGGGATCTGGGGCAAAAATTGGGGATTGGTCCTGCTTTGAGCAGGGGGTTGGACTAGATGACCTCCTGAGGTCCCTTCCAACCCTGATATTCTATGATTCATCCTATTACTATTACTCCATTTACAAGGTCATCCAGATCCTCCTGTATGATATCCCGGTCCTTCTCTAAATTGGCAATACCTCCCAGCTTTGTATCATCTGCAAACTTTATTAGCACACTCCCACTTTTTGTGCTGAGGTCAGTAATAAAAAGATTAAATAAGATTGGTCCCAAAACTGATCCCTGAGGAACTCCACTGGTAACCTCCCTCCAGCCTGACAGTTCACCTTTCAGTATGACCCGCTATAGTCGCCCATTTAACCAGTTCCTTATCCACCTTTCAATGTTCATATTGATCCCCATCTTTTCCAATTTAACTAATAATTCCCCATGTGGCACGGTATCAAATGCCTTACTGAAATCTAGGTAAATTAGATCCACTGCGTTTCCTTTGTCTAAAAAATCTGTTACTTTCTCAAAGAAGGAGATCAGGTTGGTTTGGCACGATCTACCTTTTGTAAAACCATGTTGTATTTTGTCCCATTTACCATTGACCTCAATGTCCTTAACTACTTTCTCCTTCAAAATTTTTTCCAAGACCTTGCATACTACAGATGTCAAACTAACAGGCCTGTAGTTACCCGGATCGCTTTTTTCCCCCTTTCTTAAAAATAGCAACTATGTTCATTCCCTCTGAAGCACCTGGCATTGGCCACTGTCAGAAGACAGGATAAGGCTAGATGGACCTTTGATCTGACCCAGTGTGGCCATTTTTATGTTCTTAAGGGGACTAACAGCTAATAAGAATCACTATATTCATCCTTTCGTCTGCATTAAGAGGTTATGAAGCATTCAGACTGTGAATCTCAGTTAGAGCTGTAAAGGAAAATTGAGGAAATTTGTAATAATTTGGGGAGTGGAATAACAGAGGTTGTGCTGCATCCTGATTTCACTACATTACATTAGTAGCCAATTCTTTTCCTAAAATTGAAAGATAAGTGGTAGAAATGTATATGTGTCAGAAAGAAGTCCTGTTATGGACACCTTTTAAGCAAGGGGAGTTGATTACACTGTACCCGATAAAATGTGGTATATTCTAAAATAATTGGATTACAAATAATTTAAACTGGAATTTCAGAGCTGCTCTAGTTTATTCTTATTTTCATCTGTTACAACTATTAAAGTTCCAATTTAAAATGTTTCATTCCTTGCATAGACATTTGCTGTTATCTAACAAAGTTAAATGCTATGTTTGTTAAATCTTGAACCTAATGGGGTAGGAAAGATGCAATTCCAACATTCAGTTATAAGTGCAAGGCAAAAAATAACCAAAACCTTAACAGCAGCCCAACTCCAAGAGACCTTCTCGAAACACAACCAGTTCCATCTACCTCAGCATCAGAAGGGATTTATAATCTTCCAATCCCACAGTGCTTTGCAATACATGAAAGAAGTTAGTCCTGAATTTTAATGCTCCTTTGAAAAGGAGATTTCACCTTTAAATATCTCCCAGTTTAAACTGTGGCCTTTGAGGTATAGGGAGGTCTCCAAGGCTATCTATTTCCCTACAATGATAAATCTTACAGAGGGGAACAGACTAAAGGGCTCCCACCTGGAGCAGTGCTAGGATGAAGGAAATGCTGCTAAATGTGCTGGTTCCTTTAATCTGCCTGTCACATGGTGACATTGTCCCTTTAAGAGGGAGCAGACTAATGCACCTGTGCATCATCAGCTCACACAAATTGGGCTGAAAAAAGGGCACCTGACCCCTAAAGAGGGACCAGTAGGTCAGAGCTGCCCAGGAGAAGGAGGTTGGTAGGAGATGAGATCTGCCAAAGCCAGAAGATGGTTCCTGGGGGAAGGCTGAAGGCAGGAAAGTAAGAGGGGTTTGCCAGCTGACCTCCCCAAGCCAGAGAGCCAGGGCTGAAGGCCAGAGAGTGGGAGATGTCTACTGGCTCTAAGACAGAGAGCAAAAGCCAGGGGCTGGAGAGGTCTGAAGGCAAGGGAGCAGTGGAAGGGCTTACCCACTACATGTCTCCATGGTGAAGAGTTGGCTCCAGGGTAAAAGTGAGAGAAGCAGGGGGAGTGAGGGATGCTCCCCTGGTGAGGATTATCTCCTGGGAGAGATGCTGGGAGGGTTCCTGCTATTCTGGAACTTTTGCATTAGGTTTAATAATAAACTGACCCCCAGGAGGTGTACTTAAGCAAGAGAGCCAGGTGTAGAGTCCTTGGGTTGTCTGAGAGGGAAAACTGAGGCAGAGTGCCGCAGAGCCATTCTTGACCATGAGGGGGTGCACCAGAGGCGGCTGACACTGCCCATATAGGCTCTCTGCCCACTGTCAGCATTAATTCTTTCAACAGCTGGCTCTGCCTCTGCCTCTGACTGGCTGTCATGCTGATCACACTGAATGTAAGTGTTTATATTTGAGAGACTATTGCTCTCCCTACATTGATTCCTGCCTGGTCAGGAACAGGCAACAACATAATCTGTATTTAGTTTCATGATCAAATGCGAATATAATCACTGAAGTTACAGTAAAACTTCTTAAGGTTTTTTGTATATGCATAATTAGTTGAGGTCCTGTTAGAGTGTGGAATAGGAGTCCATGCTTTGTTCATCCCTGCTAGTGCTTTTAATTTTTCAGTTCAGGTGAAAACAATGTTCTGAGATGTAATTACATTGTCCAGCTGTCACAGGCAGAGTGCTTGCAATGTGTCTATTGGCGTTCTTAGAAGATCTGCTTAGGTGAGGTTGGCTACAGTGGAAATGGGTAGGGAAAGCAAAAGACCTTGTGAAATTGATGCACGGAAGGGAGCAGCAAAGCCTGCTGGCATACACACATTCATGTGTAATTTTTTTAAAAGGCAGAGTAACACAGTATTGCTCTGCTGTATCTGTTTCCAGCATAACTGAAGAAAGGAAATGGTCAGCTTAATTAATTAAGCATGTGTATTAGTAGTTCAGGCTCACTAACTTTGGATGCAGCTTTTGAAGTTTACCCTGACTTTAAAAAGAGCAGACAAAAACAAGTCTGTTTATTTACAGAGGAGTTGATGTTCGAGTCTCTTTTAAATGCCATTTCCATGGAAATTTGTAGTAGTAGTACACGGAGTAGTGAAAAATAATTACAGGAGACGGTAAAATTTTCAAAAGCTCTTTAGTGACAGTGGGTATGTCTACACTGTAATAAAAACCCGTGGCTGGCCCATGTGAGCTGACTGGGGTTCAGGTTCAGGGGCTGTATAATTGTGGTGTAGACTCTTGGGCTGGAGCCTGGACTCTGGGACCCTCCCACCTCGCAGGGACCCAGGGCTTGGGCTCCAGCCAGAGCCTGGTTGCCTACAACACAGTTAAACAGTCCCTTAGCCCTGGCCCCACAAGCCTCAATCAGCTGACATGGCCCAGCTGCAGGTGACTAACTGCAGTGTAGACATACCCGTAGGCACTTAGGAGCCTAAGTCACATTGAGAGTCAATGGAAGATGTGCTCCAGCATTCCTAAGGTCACTTTTAAAAATAGGATATAGGCTCCTAAGTCACTTAGGACCTTTTAAAAATGTTACCCCAAGTGATAATTGCCAAGGATGATAACTCAATGGAACAGAAATTGTCTTTATAGTGCTATTATAATATAATCAATGGAAATAGACCAAATTAAACCTTTAAACTTATTAGAATTCAATTTATGGAAGTGGGATGGTGTGTTAATTTTCTTCTTTAAATTTGTCTTTCTTCACTATTACCACCTCTCCCAGTCATTACCTAACAGGCTGTTCCATTCAAAAGTTTATTGTTTAGTAATTTGGGAGGTTTTCTGTCAATTAAAAAGAAGAAGTTTTTATGCTTTATGAACTATAATTCATAATTACTATTTTATTTCTTTCTGAATAAACTTTTGACAGTAGTATCATTTAGATACCTTACATTTCTGCAATACTGCTGTTTATAATAGACTAGTAGTAACAAATGTTGATTTTTGGAGACAATCTTAGCTATAATTTAGTGTGTATAATGTTTGTTTCACTATTTGCCATGACTTTTTAAAATAACTTAACTAACATAACTTACAGTAGTATATACTTTATGGACATGGACTGTTTTTTTTAAATACCTATAAACTATTTGAATAAATATTTGAAAAAGGCTTCAGCTTGCATTTCTTAAGAGCATTCTTGAACTATTAATCTTGACAAAGATTTACTTTTCCCTACCTGGTACATTGTACACTGGTACATTGTTATATCTGGACAAAACTCCAAAGTACCATATTCCACTTCTGCTAAATGTTTAAACCAAACCTAACAGTCCATGACACATCCTTCAAGTGGCCCATTTTGCTTACATGTGTCTTCTTTAAATCTGTTTCAGTAGAGAGGATGTACTGCCTCTTCAAGAGGTTTTTGTGAACATGTATTGTTATAGTAAACTCCGGTAGCCGGAGCTTGCGTGACTGTAGCAGACTCAGTTGTGACCTCAGAAAAGTGGTTATGAAAGTGATCTCTTGATCAGTGGAATAGAGCTCTGCTGCATGGTAGACCAGCAATGCATAAATGAGCCTCCTCTCTGCAGCTCTGCCCCGCTACGAGAAAATTTCTTTGCTCTATATTTACAACTTCGCTTTAGGCTGTTGCAGTCATAAGATGCATATTTAATAATTCCTCTTCAAAAACATTCCTCTTAGAAATCATTCTACTTCTGTTGTATTTTCTATAGTTCTTTCCCACCATTCTTTAAGATCATTTGCTTGAAAACATGATCTTTGATTCTGGGTTATAAGCTTCTGGTGCTTATTTTCCAGCTGAAATATTTCTTCAATATAATCATTTCAACAGCAACCAACTACAATGTCAAGACCCAAGGATTATGAGCTGGATTCTTACACCAGTACAAGTCAGAAATAAATCCACTGAAGTCAATAGTATTACACTGGTGCAAAAACAATGTGAGACCAGAAGTACTTAGGAAAATTGGTGGAATGATGATAATCGATGGGACATGGTAATACCAAGATAGAAAATATATAGGAATGACAGACTAGGTCTTGCTGGTGGGGGAGTGGCACTATATGTGAATGAAAGCACAGTGTAAAATATAATAAAAATCTTAAATGGATCTAACTATACCATAGAATCTCAATGGATACAAATTCCATGCTTAAATAGTAAGAGTGTAGCAATAGGAATATATTACTGACCACCTGACCAGGATGGTGATGGGGATTGTGAAATGCTCAGGGAGATTAGAGAAGCAAAAAAACAGAAAACCCAATAACACTGGGGGGTATCAACTATCCCATATTGACTGGGTACATGTCACCTCAGGATGGGATGGAGAGAGAACATTTATAAGCACCATAAATGACTGCTTCTTGGAGCAGCTAGTCCTGGTACCACTAAGGGGAGAGGCATTCTTCATTTAGACCTAATTGACAAACAGAATCTGCTCCAAGAGTTGAATATAGCTGAACTGCTTGGTATTAGTTACTGTAATATAATTAAATTTAGCATCCTTTTAGAAGGGAAATACCAAAGAAACCCACCACACTAGCATGTGACTTCCAAAATGGGATCTACTCAAAAATGAGGAGGCTAGTTAAACAGAAATTAAAAGGATCAGTCACAAGAGTGAAGTGGCTGCAAGCTGCATGGAAACTTTTTAAAAACACTATAATAAAAGCTCAAGCTAAATGTATACTCCAAATAAAAAGAAAAAAAGCAAGAGAACCAAAAACCTGCCATTGTGGCTAAACAACAGAGTAAAAGAGAAAGCCAGGGGCAAAAAGACATCCTTTAAAAACTGGAAATCAAATCATCATGAAAGCTATAATTACATGTAATTTCCAAAAGTAAGGACCACATCCTGCAATATCTTACACATACGTGCCCAATATTGCCAACTTCACTCTCACCTTACTCCTAAAATAGTCCCCATGAGTCAAGCAGACAGAATTTGGCCACAAGTGAGGAGTCATTCTCGTCCAAGAAGTCCCATTCAATTCAATGGCACTGCTCAGAATTGGATCTTTTCACATGAGAAAAAGGTTACGAGACTGGGCCCTAATACTTTATTATATTAATACAGAATATTACTTGGCAGTTCTCTTTGTACATGTGCCCTAGGCCCAATAATAATGGTATGGGCCCAGATCCTCTAAGATATTTAGGCGTTTAACTCCTACTTTTGAGGTTCTGGGCCATGGTAATTTTATTTCTGTATGTCGCTCTATTTGCAATTTTTTGGAAACTGGAAAACAAATTAAAAGCAGAGCTACAGTTTGCGTGCACTGTATTTGCACTTTCAGAATCTTCAAAAATTATATTTTACACATTTTGAAGGAAAATAATTCTTATGGTTTAGAAATATTGAAGGTCCTAGTCCTGCGATTTGCTCATGGGACTGCCATCTTTTTACTTAATTTCTAAAGTCTTAGAGGGGAAACACTCTGCACCCCCTCCCAGCTTACTTAATATGCTCCCTTTTCCCAGCATAGACACTATACTATGTGAACAGGCTATGAGAAAGTAAGGAAGTGAAAAGTTAAGTTTCTCATAGTAATGTTAAGTTGAGCATCTCTCTCTCTCTCTCTCTCTCTCGCATGCACACACACACACATATTCTGTATATCTGCTATTTCTGTTTAAGACACCCAGTCCTGCAAAGCAATATATGCCTGGGCAGACTATTATTCATGCACTTGCATGGGACTCCAAGTGGGGAGAAGGTCCACCTGTGCAGATCACTTTGCAGAATTAAACTTTAAATGTGTACCTTGATATATTCATGGTTCTGTTGTTAAATTTACACCAGGAAATATTCAAGAAGTACAACGTGACCAAATTAATGTTCTTATAGCAGATTTTCCATTTTAATTTCCTGATCTGAGCATTTACACTCACAACTTTAATGTAAGATTTTTCATTTTATTGTTTACTACTTCTGAGATGTCAGTGAGTGATTTTAAAAAAACCTTGAAAACTATTGTCAAAAGAGTCAAAAGCATTGTGTAAGATGTTATGTAAAGAGAATTCTGTTCACTAATATCTTGTCACATCACCTCCTTTATCTTTCTTAACCAGAAAAGACCTTTTTTGAGGAACTGCTCCCAGACAGATTTACCTCCAACTAGTGGGTTTCACTTCCTTCCTCCACTGAGCTCCTTACACAAGTTACAATGTGACAGTCTCACTAGATAACAGTGAACAAGAAAGATCAAAACAGATCTTCTCTCCTGTGCTCTGGAAACAAAATGCCCCATACTGTACTGTGAATTCATCAATTTCTTTACAACAGTGTGGCATGACATCCATCTAATTGAAGAGCAAGATTTCAGATTTTTTTCTTCTTTCTTTCCATTGTAGGGTGGGGGTTGCTTTCTATAAAGTATGCAGGAGGCAATATGTCTGCATCTTTGTCTTTAAAGTTCCTAGTATATTTTGGGTGCTAGAATACAATATTACAAGGAATTGGTCCTATGATATTTTTGGGTGCTAGAATACGATATTACAAGGAATTGTTCCTATGATATTTTTACCTCTAAGTTTGGGGGGAGGGATAGCTCAGTGGTTTGAACATTGGCCTGCTAAACCTAGGGTTATGAGTTCAATTCTTGAGGGGGGCATTTAAGGATCAGGGTAAAAATTGGGGATTGGTCCTGCTTTGAGCAGGGGGTTGGACAAGATGACCTCCTGAGGTCCCTTTCAACCCTGATGTTCTATGATAAAGCCAGATACAGAGAGTTTTCTGTACATCTTGTGCTCAGCTGGGATATTTTAAATGAACATGTTTATTTCATGTTAAAGCCTTCCTTTATCCTCTCCAGTGCCTGTGTTTTGGTTATTTTTAAACAGTCTCTTGAGTGATCCACTGGTCTAATGACATATGTTGTTGAAACTCTTTTCTTTAAAAGACAATGGATAAATTTCCTCCTTCAGTGGAGTTACCAGATATGAATTTTAGCCCTGCATCTTTTCATACAGAAAGGAGCAAATAAGAGTGATATGTGGCAGGAATGTTCTGAAAGCAGTAGAAATGAAGGAATGAAAGTCTAAGAGATGATCTGCTGGTGACACTGGTCTGCAGATAGGGGACCAAAACCAGAAGAGAGAGAAATGACACATCAGTAAGTCACTGTAAGATTGCTTTGACTTCAGCAAGCCAACT
The DNA here is from genome assembly GCF_965140235.1 of Caretta caretta. Lineage (NCBI taxonomy): Eukaryota > Metazoa > Chordata > Testudines > Cheloniidae > Caretta > Caretta caretta. The sequence goes on along the minus strand of NC_134207.1, from coordinate 154,799,589 downwards.
AATGCATTACCAGGAATGATGAGGGGAAAGTGGATTGCAGTGTTTGTTTGTTTTTTTTAAATGCCTTCTTTGTACACTTTCTGAATTGCATGGATTTCCATATTTGATTTTTGAGTAGATTGAATTCTATTAGGAATTTATTTATTGCATTCCCTAACCTTTTGAGCCAAACTGAGTCATGGAGGTAAGTGGGGACGTGGGATACTGGGAGGAAGCACGAGCAGGAGAACGTGAAAGGGGAGGGCTCCTGCCTCATACTAAGAAAGCAGGACAAACAGCAAGTTATCTCAAGTGCCTATACACAAATGCAAGAAGCCTGGGAAACAAGGAGGGAGAACTGGAAGTCCTGGCACAGTCAGGGAATTATGATGTGATTGGAATTACAGAGACTTGGTGGGATAACTCACATGACTGGAGTACTGTCATGGATGGATATAAACTGTTCAGGAAGGACAGGCAGGGCAGAAAAGGTGGGGAAGTTGCATTGTATGTAAGAGAGCAGTATGACTGCTCAGAGCTCCGGTATGAAACTGCAGAAAAACCTGAGTGTCTCTGTATTAAGTTTAGAAGCGTGAGCAACAAGGGTGATGTCGTGGTGGGAGTCTGCTATAGACCACCAGACCAGGGGGATGAGGTGGACGAGGCTTTCTTCCGGCAACTCACGGAAGTTACTAGATCGCAGGCCCTGGTTCTCATGGGAGACTTCAATCACCCTGATATCTGCTGGGAGAGCAATGCAGCGGTGCACAGACAATCCAGGAAGTTTTTGGAAAGTGTAGGGGACAATTTCCTGGTGCAAGTGCTGGAGGAACCAACAAGGGGCCGAGCTCTTCTTGACCTGCTGCTCACAAACCGAGAAGAATTAGTAGGGGAAGCAAAAGTGGATGGGAACCTGGGAGGCAGTGACCATGAAATGGTCGAGTTCAGGATCCTGACACAGGGAAGAAAGGAGAGCAGCAGAATACGGACCGTGGACTTCAGAAAAGCAGACTTTGACAACCTCAGGGAACTGATGGGCAAGATCCCCTGGGAGAATAACATGAGGGGGAAAGGAGTCCAGGAGAGCTGGCTGTATTTTAAAGAATCCTTATTGAGGTTACAGGGACAAACCATCCCGATGTGTAGAAAGAATAGTAAATATGGCAGGCAACCAGCTTGGCTTAGCAGTGAAATCCTTGCTGATCTTAAACACAAAAAAGAAGCTTACAAGAAGTGGAAGATTGGACAGATGACCAGGGAAGAGTATAAAAATATTGCTCAGGCATGCAGGAGTGAAATCAGGAAGGCCAAATCACACCTGGAGTTGCAGCTAGCAAGAGATGTTAAGAGTAACAAGAAGGGTTTCTTCAGGTATGTTAGCAACAAGAAGAAAGTCAAGGAAAGTGTGGGCCCCTTACTGAATGAGGGAGGCAACCTCGTGACAGAGGATGTGGAAAAAGCTAATGTACTAAATGCTTCTTTTGCCTCTGTCTTCACGAACAAGGTCAGCTCCTAGACTGCTGCACTGGGCAGCACAGCATGGGGAGGAGGTGACCAGCCCACTGTGAAGAAAGAAGTGGTTCGGGACTATTTAGAAAAGCTGGGCGAGTGCAAGTCCATGGGGCTGGATGCGCTGCATCCGAGAGCGCTAAAGGAGTTGGCAGATGTGATTGCAGAGTCATTGGCCATTATCTTTGAAAAGTCATGGCGATTGGGGGAGGTCCTAGATGACTGAAAAAAGGCTAATGTAGTGCCCATCTTTAAAAAAGGGAAGAAGGAGGATCCTGGGAACTACAGGCCAGTCAGCCTCACCTCAGTCCCTGGAAAAATCATGGAGCAGGTCCTCAAGGAATCAATTCTGAAGCACTTAAAGGAGAGGAAAGTGATCAGGAACAGTTAGCATGGATTCATCAAGGGCAAGTCATGCCTTACTAATCTAATTGCCTTCTATGATGAGATAACTGGCTCTGTGGATGAGGGGAAAGCAGTGGATATCTTGTTCCTTGACGTTAGCAAAGCTTTTGACACGGTCTCCCACAGTATTCTTGCCAGCAAGTTAAAGAAGTATGGGCTGGATGAATGGACTATAAGGTGGATAGAAAGCTGGCTAGATTGTCGGGCTCAACGGGTAGTGACCAATGGCTCCATGTCTAGTTGGCAGCCGGTATCATGTGGAGTGCCGCAAGGGTCGGTCCTGGGGCCGGTTTTGTTCAATATCTTCATTAATGATCTGGAGGATGGTGGATTGCACCCTCAGCAAGTTTGCAGATGACACTAAACTGGGAGGTAGATATGCTGGAGGGTAGGGATAGGATACAGAAGGCCCTAGACAAATTAGAGGACTGAGCCAAAAGAAATCTGATGAGGTTCAACAAGGACAAGTGCAGAGTCCTGCACTTAGGACAGAAGAATCCCATGCACCGCTACAGACTAGGGACCGAATGGCTACGCAGCAGTTCTGCAGAAAAGGACCTAGGGGTTATAGTGGATGAGAAGCTGGATATGAGTCAACAGTGTGCCCTTGTTGCCAAAAAGGCCAATGGCATTTTGGGATGTATAAGTAGGGGCATTGCCAGCAGATCGAGGGACGTGATCATTCCCCTCTATTCGACATTGGTGAGGCCTCATCTGGAGTACTGTGTCCAGTTTTGGGCCCCACACTACAAGAAGGATGTGGAAAAATTGGAAAACATCCAGCGGAGGGCAACAAAAGTGATTAGGGGACTGGAACACATGACTTATGAGGAGAGGCTGAGGGAACTGGGATTGTTCAGTCTGCGGAAGAGAAGGATGAGGGGAGATTTGATAGCTGCTTTCAACTACCTGAAAGGGGGTTCCAAAGAGGATGGCTCTAGACTGTTCTCAGTGGTAGCAGATGACAAAACGAGGAGTAATGGTCTCAAGTTGCAGTGGGGGAGGTTTAGGTTGGATATTAGGAAAAACTTTTTCACTAGGAGGGTGGTGAAACACTGGAATGCATTACCTAGGGAAGTGGTGGAATCTCCTTCCTTAGAAGTTTTTAAGGTCAGGCTTGACAAAGCCCTGGCTGGGATGATTTAGCTGGGGATTGGTCCTGCTTTGAGCAGGGGGTTGGACTAGATGACCTCCTGAGGTCCCTTCCAACCCTGATATTCTATGATTCTATGATGGAGTAAGCCAGTGCACCTCCATTGAAGTAAGTGGAGCTGAGCTCAGTCATGTTAGGGCTGAAAATGATCAGGTATTTTTCAACCTAGATCTCTGTGTCAGTATCCCCTTATTTTTCCTAGCAGGGTATGCAAAAGTGAGAATTCCCTGTGCTCAGTGCTGTATGGAACCGTATGATCCAATCAATTACTAAAACACTTGTTAGTCAACACATCAGACTTTTCTCTTTTTGTCATAGGTGGAAAAATGTGTTATGGTCACCTTTTAATTCTGTGCGTTGTGTGAAAAAATACTTTTTGTTTGTTTTAAACCTGCTACCTATTAATTTCATTTAGTGACTCCTAGTTCTTGTGTTATGAGAAGGAGTAAATAACACTTCCTTATTTATTTTCTTCATACCCGTCATGATTTTATAGACCTCTATCATATCCCCCCTTAGTTCTCTCTTTTCCAAGCTGAAAAGTCCCAGTCTTATTAATCTATCCTCATATGGAAGCCATTCCATACCCCTAATCATTTTTGTTGCCCTTTTCTGAACCTTTTCCAATTCCAAGATAGCTTTTTTGAGATGGGGCAACCACATCTGCACACAGTATTCAAAATGTGAGCATACCATGGATTTATATAGAGGCAATATGATATTTTCTGTCCTATTATTTATCCCTTTCTTAATGATTCCCAACATTCTGTTCACTTTTTTGACTGCCGCTGCACATTGAGTGGATGTTTTCAGAGAATTATTCACAATGACTCCAAGATCTCTTTCTTGAGTGGTAACAGCTAATTTAGACCCCATCATTTTATATGTATGGTTGGGATTATGTTTTCCAATGTGCATTACTTTGCATTTATCAACACTGAATTTCATCTACCCGTTTGTTGCTCAGTCACCCAGTTTTGAGAGATCCTTTTGTAGCTCTTCGCAGTCTGCCTGGAACATAACTATCTTGAGTAATTTTGTATCATCTTCAAATTTTGCCACCTCATTGTTTAGCCCTTTACCAGATCATTTATGAATATGTTGAATAGGACTGGGCCCAGTACGGACCCCTAGGGGACACCACTATTTACGTCTCTCCATTCTGAAAAATGACAATTTATTTCTACCCTTTGTTTCCTATCTTTTAACCAGTTACCAATCCATGAGAGGACCCTCCCACTTTTCCCATGACAGCTTACTTTGCTTAAGAGCCTTTGGTGAGGGACCTTGTCAAAGGCTTACTGAAAATCTAAATACACTATATCTACTGGATCCCCCTTACCATATGCTTGTTGATCCCCTCTAAGAATTCTAGTACATTGGTGAGGCATGATTTCCCTTTACAAAATCCATGTTGACTTTTCCCCAACAAATTATGTTCATCCATGTGTCTGACAATTTTGTTATTTTTTTATAGTTTCAACCAGTTTGCCCAGTACTGAAGTCAGGCTTACCAGCCTGTAAATGCCAAGATCACCTCTGAAGCCCTATTTAAAAATTGGCATCACATTAGCATTCCTCCAGTCATTTGGTACAGAAGCTGATTTAAATGATAGGTTACAGACTACAGTTAGTAGTTCTGCAATTTCACATTTGAGTTCCTTCAGAACTTTTGGGTGAATACCATCTGGTCCTGATGACTTACTGCTGTTTAGTTTATCTATTTGATTCAAAACCTCCTCTAATGACACTTCAATCTGGTCCAGTTCCTCAGATTTGTCACCTAAAAAGAATGGCTCATGTTTTGGAATCTCCTTCACATCCTTAGCCGTGAAGGCTGATGCAAAGAATTCATTTAGTTTCTCTGCAATGGCCTTATCATCTTTGAGTGCTCCTTTAGCATCTTGATCATGCAGTGGCCCCACTCGTTGTTTAGCAGGATTCCTACTTCTGAAAAAAAAATGGCTATTACTTTTTGAGTCTTTTCCTAGTTGTTTTTAAAATTCTTTTTTGGCCTTCCTAATTATATTTTTACACTTCATTTGCCAGAATTTATGCTCCTTTCTATTTTCCTCACTAGGATTTAACTTCCACTTTTTAAAGGCTGCCTTTTTTTCTCTGACTTCTTGTTTTACTTTGTTTAGCCATGGTGGCACTTTTTTGGTTCTCTTACTATGGTTTTTAATTTGGGGTATACATTTAAGTTGAGCCTCTATTATGATGTCTTTAAAAAGTTTCCATACACCTTGCAAGTATTTCATTTCTGGCACTGTACCTTTTAATTTCTTTTTCACTAGCTTCTTCATTTTTGTGTAGTCCCCCTTTCTGAAATTAAATGCTACAGTGCTGGGCTGCTGTGGTGTTTCCCCCCACCACATGGATGTTAAATTTAATTATATTATGGTCACTATTACCAAGTGGTCCAGCTATAATCTCTTCTTGGACCAGATTAAGTGCTCCATTTAGGACTAAATCAAGAATTTCCTCTTGTGCGTTCCAGGACTAGCTGCTCCAAGAAGCAGTCACTTAAGGTGTCAAGAAACTTTATCTCTGCATTCCATCCTGAGGCGACATGTACCCAGTCTATATGGGGATAGTTGAAATCCCCCATTATTATTGAGTTTTTTATTTTTATAGCCTCTGTAATCTCCCTAAGCACTTCACAGTCACTGTCACCATCATGGTCAGGTGGTTGGTAATATAGCCCTACTGTGATATTCTTATTATTAGAGCATGGAATTACTATCCATAGAGATTCCATGGTATAGTTTGCTTCATTTAAGATTTTTACTTCATTTGTTTCTACACTTTCTTGCAGATATAGTGTGACTCCCCCACCAGCACAACCTGTTCTGTCCTTCTGATATATTTTATTCTCATTTAATATGAGGCACTCTCGTTCACCCATCTTATTATTTCGACTTCTAGCATTTGTATATAAACACTTTCAAAACTTGTATGTGGTGTAACTGAATGGGTCTCTTTTTCATTTGACTGTTTCTCATCAGATCCTACCCGTATTTTATCATAGAATCATAGAATATAAGGGTTGGAAGGGACCCCAGAAGGTCATCTAGTCCAACCCCCTGCTCGAAGCAGGACCAATTCCCAGTTAAATCATCCCAGCCAGGGCTTTGTCAAGCCTGACCTTAAAAACCTCTAAGGAAGGAGATTCTACCACCTCCCTAGGTAACGCATTCCAGTGTTTCACCACCCTCTTAGTGAAAAAGTTTTTCCTAATATCCAATCTAAACCTCCCCCACTGCAACTTGAGACCATTACTCCTCATTCTGTCATCTGCTACCATTGAGAACAGTCTAGAGCCATCCTCTTTGGAACCCCCTTTCAGGTAGTTGAAAGCAGCTATCAAATCCCCCCTCATTCTTCTCTTCTGCAGGCTAAACAATCCCAGCTCCCTCAGCCTCTCCTCATAACTCATGTGTTCCAGACCCCTAATCATTTTTGTTGCCCTTCGCTGGACTCTCTCCAATTTATCCACATCCTTCTTGAAGTGTGGGGCCCAAAACTGGACACAGTACTCCAGATGAGGCCTCACCAATGTCGAATAGAGGGGAACGATCACGTCCCTCGATCTGCTCGCTATGCCCCTACTTATACATCCCAAAATGCCATTGGCCTTCTTGGCAACAAGGGCACACTGCTGACTCATATCCAGCTTCTCGTCCACTGTCACCCCTAGGTCCTTTTCCGCAGAACTGCTGCCTAGCCATTCGGTCCCTAGTCTGTATCATCTTCCATCCTCTCCTCTTTACTAGAACATAGGGAATCTCCACTAATAGATCCTCCCTAAGAGATGTCTCTGTCTGAACCACATGCTCCTCCGCACCTGTCGGCTTTAAAAATTGCTCTACTAACTTTCTAATTTTTAGTGCCAGCTGTCTGGTTCCATTTTGGTTTAGGTGAAGCCCATCTTTCCTGTATAGGCTCCCCCTTTCCCAAAAGTTTCCCCAGTGCCTAATATATCTAAACCCCTCCTCCCTCCACCCTCATCTCATCCATGCATTGAAACCCTGCAGTTCTGCCTGTCTAACTGGCCCTGTGCCTGGAACTGGAAGCATTTAAGAGAATGCTACCATGGAGGTCCTGAACTTCAATCTCTTACCTAGCAGCCTAAATTTGGCCTCCAGGACCTCTCTCCTTCCTTCCCTATGTCACTGTACCTACCATATACCATGACCACTGGCTCCTCCCTAGCACTACACGTAAGTCTAACTAGATATCTCGAGAGATCCGCAACCCTCGCACCGGGCAAGCAAGTCACCATGCAGCTCTCCCGGTCATTGCAAACCCAGCTATCTATGTTCCTAATGATCGAATCCCCCATGACTATTACCTGTCTCTTCCTAATAACTGGAAATCTCTCCCCCGGAGAGGTATCCTCAGTGTGAGAGGATACAACCACATCATCTGGAAGGAGGGTCCCAACTATGGGATTGTTTCCCTATGCTCCAGTTGGATGTTCTCCTTCCCTGAGACTTTCATTATCCTCAATAGCACAGAGTCTGTCAGAGTGGGGGTGGGACTGTTCTACTGTGTTCTGAAAAGTCTCATCTATATACCTCTCTGTCTCGCTTAGCTCCTCCAGTTCAGCCACTCTAGTCTCCAAAGCCCATACATGGTCTCTGAAGGCCAGGAGCTCCTTGCATTGAATGCACATATATGCCACCTGCCCATAGGGTAGGTAATCATACATGCTGCATTGGGTGCAATAAACTGGATAGCCCCCACTCTGTTGCTGGACTTCTGCCTGCATTATCTTTTTGCTCCTGCAGTTCGTTCCTTTGTTGTTTTGTTTTGATCAGGGGGTGTTTTTGGCTTTAAGTTTACAAATGGTAAGTGCATCTAGCCCCCCCCCACTCCCTCAAGGAGCATATTTACCATGAAACAAACTGTGCAGTGGTATGGGGGCCCTCCAAAAACAGGGGGCCCCCCAAAATTCAGGAAAAATATCTGACAACCTGCCCCTGAGTCCCGGCCAGCAGCGCAATAGGACTCAGGCAGGCGGGCCCCACTCCACTCCCAGAAGTGGCTGGCCGCTGGCATGTCTCTGCACACCCCTGGCGGAGGGGAAGGTGGCTCCATGTGCTGTCTTCCCCCCCCCCCCGCCAGGAAGCACATGAAGATCCGCTGCCCCTCCTCCCCCTAAGGGGTGCGCAGAAATGTGCCGGCAGCAGGGCTAAGGCAGCTCCCTGCCCTCTCTGCCTCCCTTCCTCCATGCAGCTTCTCTCCCGGAAGTGGCCAGCATGTCCCTGCGGCCCCTGAGGGAGGAGGTGTGTCTCTGTGCAATGCCCCAACCCCGAGCACCGATTCCGTAGCTCCCATTGGCCGGGAACTGTGGCCAATGGGAACTGTGGCCAATGGAAGCTGCGGGGGTGGTGCCTGCAGGCAGCAGCATGCAGAGACCCCCTGCGTGGGCCCCCCCACCCCGACTAGGAGCCACTGCTGGAGGGGTGTGCCAGTTGTTTTGGGAGCTGCGCAGCCCAAGGTAAGCACCGCGCCCCTGCACCCCTCCCGCACCCCAACCCCCTGCCTCAGCCCAGAGCCTGCACCCCGCACCCAAACTTCCTCCCAGAGCCCGCACCTTTCACCCCTTCCCACACCCCAACTCCCTGCCCTAGCCCAGAGCCTGCACCCCACACCCAAACTACCTCCCAGAGCCTGCACCCCTCACCCCTTTCCACACCTCAACCCCCTGTTCCAGCCCAGACCCCGCACCCAAACTTCCTCCCAGAGTCCTCACCCCCTCCTGCACCCCAACCCCCTGCCCCTATCAAGGTACCTCACTTTATTTTCATTTACTTCCCATTACTTATAATACAGGAGGAGAATGAAGAAAAAAAGAATGAAAAACGGGGGGAGGATGGGGATAAGAGAGAATGTTCTTTTTTTTGGCTGGGTCCCCAAGGGGGGCCCCAATCTGCACACAGGACCCCACTAACTCTAAATCCGCCACTGACTCCCCCTCTAAACTCCCTCGGAAAACTCCACTGTTAGCCACTCCTGTTCACTAGCTCCTCTGGTTGCTTAGAAGTGGGCTTTTTAAAGCCCTGGTCTTCCTAGCCCCGCCCCCTGGTTAAGGGTTGATGGGTGCTAAAGTGCTTAGGGATCAAAGCCTCATTAAGAAGCTCTCAGCCTTGCCTAGCAGGCCGCTAGGCTCAGTACACGGTCCCCAAACAAACAGACCACACAATATATTTCAGACAGGTAGCAAGCACACCACAAACACAAACACAGACACTACAGACAACAAACTTACCCCAAGGGTCATGTACTTGCTCCTCCTGCACCTGGAGACCTCCTTCGCAAAACTCCCGTTAGCCGTTCCTGTTCGAGAGAATAACAAGTTATTTTTTCATCATACTCTTATTCAGTCACACACTGGCTTGGTCAAAGGCTTGCTCTGATTTCTGTTATTGTTGCTGCTGATATATATTTTATTTAGTTAATGTCACAGACATTGTTCTTGTTCCTCTGTCCTTCTTGTCATCCCCAGAAACTGAGAGAACGAGGTCATGATATTGCAATGAGAACAGTGCACGTGGATCCTTGTGCCAGTGCAGAGCCTACTGAGTTCAGAGGAACTCTTTATGGGTAAAAGGGTCTGCGTGCTTGTGCTATTCTTGTTAGGGGTCAGGGCTCAATAAAAAAGATATGGCTTAGGAACAATGAAATATTTTGAGCCACACTGAAAGAGGATGGACTAAATTCTGTGACTCTAGAGAAAATGCTGAGAATTCAGAAGAAATAGAGGATTGTTTTGACTATTTCCTCTATACATTTTTTAAACTGCTGTACATGTGAAAAGATGCACAACAGTCCAGCAGAATAACCATTGAGCCCTGCTGGGTAACTTCCAGTGCCATCTTAATGGCAAGGACAGGAGGAATGGGAATTGCTCAGCAGCTCTGGTTAGCTATCAGCTAAACTACAGGTGCCTCCATATCTGTCTGAATGTGCAACTATAAAATGAATATGTAATCTGATGATCTCACATTCAGACAAACAGGGAGTGGGATGGCTGACCAGATGAAGAGGAAGACTCAGGGCAGTCAAAGTTAAAATGGATTAGCAGGTGAAAGCCTGGATCATCCTAACTGGTTTAAATTGTGTTCCAGTGTACAAAATTGGGACGGGGAGAGGAAAAAGAGTAAAACATCTGAAAAACTTCAGTAAAAATCATAATTTTTCAACCTGAGATCTCAAAAATAGACAAACATAATTTTAAACACACTTCCTAAATACTACATAAGTCACCTCTGGACTGACAGCTTCAAGAGTAACTCTTTCAAAAGTCTATAAGAAATCACATATGAAATTAAAGTGCCTCCTCTACCACAGTTATAGTGAGTCTAACATGACTACAATATTTACATTTCTTTTGCACCAAGTTGAGCTTATGATTCATTTGTTGACACAGTTTAGTTCAAAATTTCTAGTGCATTTAGCAGAAAAGCTGTATCTTGGTTTTCACAGACAGAAGTTCACTTTCTTTAGAAAATATTGCTTTTAATAAAGTATAAATAATGAGTAGTTCTTTGTTATGCTCACTGAGTTTTAAAAATATTAATGCAAGACTACATTGCTTGGTATGAATCCCAGATTGTGAGCAATAGGGATAGGGAGGTGGGTGGAGTAATCTTTACCATGAATTCTCTTAAACTTCACAGTGCTTCTCCTCAAGGAACTGCAATAGAGCTTAAAATAAGTATATTGTTGTTTACAGTTTCTTAGCTTACCTCTTCTAATTGCAGTCCTCCACCCTCTGCACTCCTCCCCACATTCTTACATCCTCACAAAAGAGAGACAAAAATTCCTTCTATAATCCTCCCCAAATAGAGCCCCAACTTGCTTTCCTTCCCTTGGTGAGGTTCCTTCATTTGCCTCACACACTGATCTCTGCCTTTAGCCTGAATCCTCAGTGTTATCCATTCTAGCTTCATGCCATTTCGCTCCCAAAGGCTCAAGTTCAACAGCCATGTTCTTCTGCCTGACTTGACTCCCTTTCTGATGGGTCAAGAGTCAGGTCAAGAGAGACTAGTTAGCAAAGCGAGTTGTTTTAGGAGGTCAAGCTGAAGAACATGAAAGATTTCTGCTGGGGCTTGGGGGAGGTCAAGACAAAAAACTAGCCCCTTTATACCTCTCCAGTGCTGGAAGCCCTCTCTGACCTTTCACATTAGCATCCTCACTGCCCTCCATGAAACCCAGCACTAGCCAGTTCCCTCAGGATTGAGGGTACTAGAAGGGGTACAGAAATGTGTACTTTACCACTTATGATGTGTTTAATATATGAACAGTTTCATGCATTCTAAAATGTTCTGTGTAAATGAACAAGACAAATCAGACAGCTATTCTAGAACGTTTTCTTCATCAGAACTTATTTATATAAAAAAACCCAACCCAGTGGAATATAACTAAACTAATTGTTTTGATCGTTTTTCCTGTAGCCTTTTCCTTTCTATTTGTAAAAAGGAATTTACTTGACAGAAATATTCTTCACCTTTTAACTTGCCAGTTTCCCCCCCTCCCTAATGAATGGGAGTTATTTTCTGATTCTTTACTTTAAGCTACATTTCTTTTTTTAGGCAATTTCCAGATATCTGATACAATATATAATGAGGAATTAGGTTCCATTACATGAAGGCTTAACCTTCACAAAAAGCATTCAGAGCTTGCCAGGAGTCATCAATATTTAACAGCTGTTGTTATTATGAAATACTTCATAGGGTAATGTGGCTTGTCTGCTTGCACGCAATGGTTTGAACAAGAGCCAGGCCACTGTCAGATGCAAGGAAAGATTGACAGCCGGTTAGATTGCGTGACAGTGAAGCTCTGGTTAGTGAGCAGTCTGCTTTTACCAAAAGGCCTGCTCTCCCCCTGGTGTTTTTTCTCAAAAGGAATTCCTCAACTGGGGAGGGAAGGGGAGCAAAGGGTGGAGTTTCAACTTGGTAGGTGGCTCTGTGCCCAGATCCCGCCCACATGCCATGAAGATATCTGTGAGCTCTAATCATGCAAAGCTGCGAGAAAAAAATATACTGTAAAATAGCTAGAGGAGAATGTAACTGTCAGAAGAGGGCATGTCTTTGATACCTCATGTACATGGGAAACACATTAAGTTCTCACTAAGAATGAGGCAAACAATTTTGAAAGAAAGAGGGGAAGAGATTTTGAAGGAAAAGAAAGTAGTACAGTTTACTGAGTTTGGTACCTTAAATAAATGCCATGCTGCACTTAAACTTCAAAGGGCAGACACATGTCAAAGAGTCTCTTAAGAAGAAGCAGACTAAGAAAGCCACTAAGTAGGGAAGGAAAGCTTTGTATTATTGCTAGCATAATTTCATCTGGCAGTCTGATGGGCCCTGCTACAGTACTGTACTCCAAACATCAGGCTGTCTGAGAATGGATTTTGTCGGTGATTTCTTTCCTGAAACAGTCATGCCAACTGTGAGCTGTGGCATTTCAGAATGAAAAGATGCTGTTCTGATTGTTCAGTAGTTTAATAATTCTTCTTCATGTTGTACGTAACTTGATTTTTAATGTACAGTCTGTAGAGTCTAGTCCTTAGTGTTAACATTAGCTCCACATCAATAGTGAGAGGAATAGTCCCATTAGATTCATGGCTATTGCTCAGTTTAAGACAATTTCATGCGCAGAGTTCTTTTTCCATTCAGTAGGGTACACATGACCAGCTATTCTTGGCTCTAAAGAGAAATTAATATGTATAGAAAAGAGACAGTGTTCAAGCGTGCAAAATAATGTATAGTTCAATCAGGCTTGGTATTTTCAGTTTCTTTTTTGATCAATTGAGTTTGAAATGAAGTTACGATCTGCCCAGCGTAAGGGGCAGCACGGCTGTTGCAGCAGTCCAGAAGAGAGATGGTCTCCCCACTACTCTTGGAATGGATTAAACTGGGTCACTACTATAACTTGAGTGGGTGGAGTTAAGGCTGATCCATGAGAGGACTTGGAGGGTTGATTTGGAGAGGGTAATCCCATTGGTCTAAAATCATATTTTAACAAGAGCTCTGAGGTTTATATAAATGCAAATAAAATAGTAACTTACACCAAATATGTGATCTCTGGAGTGAGGGACAAAAGAAAATGATTGATGAGGACAATTTTTAGTAAATTTCTCAAGAATTTGGAATTAAAGATGTCAGAGTGCGTTTCTCCCCTTTAACATGTTCAAGGTCTTCTAGATTTGATTTTTCAAATCAAGAGGTTTAGGTCTATAGATAGGCAATGCTAGTGCAAGAATGAGATACTTTTGTAATATACTCTCTGCCTCTAACTGTACATTTTCTAACTGATTTAGAGCAATTTCATTATTCATATCCCTCCAATCCACTAATTCCCCTGACAGAGGTTGGTAACTTGTGCTTAAAGAGGAGACCATTAAAATGAAACTGTTGCCTCTCATTACATAAAACATTCAGCTAATCCAAAATCATCATCCTCGGTGTTTTTTGTGCATTCATCATCAGTTAGCTACTCCAGCTATCAGTCTTCACTTTGTATTCTTCTTTGATGTCCTCACCTTTTTGCATTTCCAGACCAGGAAATGGTTCTCCATCCTCCTAGCTGAACATGAAATCACACTGGACACTTCTCTGAAAAAGAAGAAAACAACAAGAAATTGTAGTCTGTATAGAAAGGAGCATAAACTCTGCAAGTCAAGTGTAAAAGTATAATCAGGCAAGTCAGAAAAGAAATTGAAAAGCAACTAGTAAAAAACAAAAACTAACAGCAAAATTTTCTTGAAGTACATCAGCAGCAAGAAGCCTACCAAACAATCAGTAGGGCCACTGGACAATTGAGGAACTAAAGGAGCACTCAGGGAAGATAAGGCCATTGCAAAGAAGCTAAATGAATTCTTTGCATCAGTCTTCAATGCAAAGGATGAGCGGGAGATTCCCAAACCTGAGCCATTCTTTTTAGGTGACAGATCTGAGGAACTGGACCAGATTGAGGTGTCCGTAGAGGAGGTTTTGGAACAAATTGATAAATTAAACAGTAATTAGTCACCAGGACCAGATGGTATTCACCCAAGAGTTCTGAAGGAACTCAAATAGGAAATTGTATAACTACTAATGGTGGCATGTCAACTATCATTTAAATGAGCTTCTGTACTAGATGACTGGTTAGCTAATGTGATGCCAATTTTTTTAAAAGGCTCCAGAGGAGATCCTGGCAATTATAGGCTGGTAAACCTAACTTCAGTACTAGCTAAATTGATTGAACCTATAATAAAGAATAAAAAGTTATCAGACACATAGATGAACACAATTTGTTGGGGAAGAGTCAAGGCGGCTTATGTAAAGGGAAATCATGCCTCACCAATCTATGAGAATTCTTTGAAAGGGTCAACAAGCATGTGGACAAAGGGGATCCAGTGGACTCAGTGTATTTGGATTTTTAGAAAGTCTTTGACAAGGTCCCTCACCAAAGGCTCTTAAGCAAATAAGCCGTTATGGGATAAGAGGGAAGGTCCTGTCACGGACCAGTAACTGGTTAACAGACAGGAAACAAAGCAGAGGAATTAATGTTCAGTTTTCAAAATGGAGTGAGGTAAATAGCAGTTCCCCCAAGGATCTGTGGGATCTGTACTGGGACAAGTGCTGCTCATCAATGATCTCGAAAAGGGGTAAACAGTGAGATAGTAAAATTTTCAGATGATAAAAATTACTCAAGATAAGTCTAAAGCAGACTGCGAAGAGTTACAAAGGGATCTCACAAAACTGGGAGACTGGGCAACAAAATGGCAGATTAAATTCAATGTTGATAAATGCAAAGTAATTCACATTGGAAAACATAATCCCAACCATACATGTAAAATGATGAGGTCTAAATTAGCTGTTACAACTCAAGAAAGAGATCTTGGAGTCATTGTGAATAGTTCTCTGAAAACATCGACTCAATGTGCAGCAGGAGTCTAAAAAGGTAACAGAATGTTAGGAACCATTACGAAAGGGATAGATAATAAGACAGAAAATATCATAATGTCACTATATAAATCCACGATGAACCCACACCTTGAATAGTATGTGCAGTTCTGGCCACGCCATCTCAAAAAAGATATATTAGAATTGGAAAAAGTGCAGAGGAGGGCAACCAAAATGATTAGGGGTATGGAACAGACTCCATTTGAGGAGAGAGTAAAAAGTCTGGAACTTTTCAGCTTGGAAAAGAGATGACTAAGGTGGGATATGATAGAGGTCTATAAAATCATGAATGGTGTGGAGAAAGTGAAAGTGTTATTTACCCCCTTCACGTAACATAAGAACCAGGGGTCACCCAATGAAATTAATAGGCTGCAGTTTTAAAGCAAACATAACAAAGTACTTCTTCATACAATGTACAGTCAACCTGTGGAACTCATTGCCAGGGGATGTTGTGAAGGCCCAAGCTCTAACTGGGTTCAGAAAAGAACTAGATATGTTCATGGAGGATAGGTCCATCAATGGCTATTAGTCAAGATGATTAGGGATCCAACCACATGCTCTGGGTGTCCTCAGCCTCTAACTGTCAGAAGCTGGGAATGGACAACAGGGGATGGATCACTTGATAACTGCCCTGTTCTGTTCATTCCCTCTGAAGCATTTGGCATTGGCCACTGTCAGAGACATGAGACTAAGCTAGATGGACCATTGGTCCGACCCAGTATGGCCATTCTTATGTTCTTCAATTATAGTGTCTTTTAGTAGTTTCCAGCCTTTCCAGAGTTGTGGATTTTGATACTTCCTCTGATTTCACCAGGCTTGCTAGAATTTGTGATCCTCTCACATTTGTTGCCTATGCTTCATGTGTTTGTCACTCTTGTATATCAACATAGCTTTTATTTTTCATCTTCTTTTGCAGAACAGCTCCATCTTCTGTTTTATTTTGTATGTTGGAAATACGTAACAGATAATTTGTGTTAAGCAAAAGCTCCCCCCTCTGTCCACTTCCTACCTAACCAGCTTTGCTAATTTTGAACCTGGCAGGTTAGTCCCCTGCCCTTAATTGGAGACAGTATAATCCAAACAGTTGTGTCTCTTCATGGAAGGCTTTTCCAGGCTCCATAAATTCAATCCCAACTCTTGACACAGCTTATACCTCCATCCGTTTGCCTCCAATATCAATTTCTTTCCTTCTATTGTTCTTGGTACTAAATGAAATTCCAACAAGGTTTCAGCTCTCCTGGATTCCTGCATCATCCTTGAGTTTATTAAATCTCCCCTAATCTTTTCCCACATGCATGACATCTAGAGGATTTTTCCCTGGCATTCTTCAAGCTCTCTTTTATCCTTTTTGTTATATCATTTGTCCTGTACCCATAGAGGTGGCATTCTATTTAATTTTCAAATTTGGCCACATGTGTCTCAGAACAAGATTTCTCACTATCATATCACCAGTTAGGATCACTTGCTGCTTTCTTTCTAGTGACTCCTGTTCAATTCTTACTACTCAGTCACTGGTAGAGCTGAGTTAATAATGGGTTTTTTAGTTCAGAGGCATAACTGAAAAATCTGGAAAAAAAATACCCTCTGGTTTGGGATGAACAGAAACAATTTTTTTGAAAAATGTTCATCAAACTGAAAAATCTCAACTGAATCCACCCAAACATTTCAAGTTGACCTGAAACAAAATTATTTTTGTTTTACGATCAGTTTCAAGTCAATAAAACCAATTTTTTCATTTTGATTTGCCTGTTTCAGGTGTTTTCACCCTTCTTTGTTGTGGCTTTTTAAAAAAAATCTGGGGCCAAATTTGAAACCGAATTACTGTTTTGAATGAAAGTCAAAACAAAATGTTTAAAAAAGGTCAAGACAAAATATTTTGACTCTTTTTTGACAAAATGTTCTCAATTGAAACTATTAATCAAATTGACCCAATTTGGGTAAATACTTTCAGACCCCCCAAAATGCATTTTTCGATGAAAAATTTGTCCAGAAAAATTGCCTGTCTCTAGTCACTGATAAGGCATCAGCAGGGCTCTAAAACAGAGGTTAATTGTTGCTTGTGTTTACCTGTTACTCCCAATGGGGTAATATTTTTCAGTTTCTCCTCTACACTCTGTAATATGTCCTGTTCTTCCTCACTGAGATACCATGTTTGCTGCCTTCATCAATGACACACTCTCATCAACATCAGCCTCTCTTCTGAGCTCTTTGTGCATTAGTGACTGATCCCTGCTTCCCTGATGGGTTGATTCCACTTAAGGATTTTATATTCATATTTCATTTTAATGCAGTGTCTTCAACCCTGAGGGGGAGTATATAGTGATGAGGAAGCTATGCTGATCCAGGCGCAGGGAACAATTTTTCTGCTTCTGAGGAATGCATTCTGCTTCTTGGCACAAGGAGGGCTGCCTTGCCTGCTGCTATGGGTCTGTTCACATTTTGGGGCAATGTGTACAACGTATTATGAAACAGATGGGTGTGGCCAAACATACAGGAACTTCTAGCAGGTGATATGACAGTACAATATAATACTTTATATTTGGAAATGGAATTAGTACTAGATGGACTGTGGAACAAACATCTCTTGTGCCTCTGCTGCTGTGTTTGTGTGAGCCTGAAGGCTAACAAACAGGCAGGGAACCCTAGCCTGCTCGATGAAATGAAATGAAATAAAATAATGCTTTCCTCTTAAAGATGGAGTTAGCCCCACTGGAATGTTTGACAAAGCCAAAAGAACTCATAAAAATAAATCTTCATTTCCTCTTGCCACTCCCTGTCTGTCTTTTAACCTACACAAAGATAAAGAGCCTCTGTGTAGAGAATTATGAAAATATACTTTTGGGGTCTAGGGGAGCAATGGGATGGGGGCTCTGCTTTCAGAAATTGTAGTTACACCCTCTTTGTAATACCCAGCTGCAAATGGCATTATGACTGACCTTACTAATCCTAGGAGCAAGCTCAGCTGAGCAGGGACATGGAAAAGATACATCATGTGACCTTTCCCAATAAACCTGACATTTAAACCAAGACCAACTACAAAACCCATCCCCTAAAAATGTGCACCTTTCCACAGAAGTTTCATATCCATTTTGCAGAATGGCTTGCAGGGTTGAAAACATGAAATCATAGTAGCTTGAAAAATTTGCACGGAAACCCACCCTTAGTCCTGTTTCATATAGTTTTGGGATATCCTAGTGTGTTTTCCACAACTCAGGTGCGGAATTTATTATCTATGCTTGAGATTACAATTTAGGAAATATGAGTCCATAGTATCACTAGCAGTAAATGTTCACTATCTGAACTAAAAACCAATTCAAATTTCTTACGTAACTTCCAGAACTGTGGTATCTGTGTTGCCATCATATGATATGAAAAGATACCGTGTCTCTTGACTCTTTGTAGAGCCTCAGGTTAACAAGCACCTGATCCAAAACCTATGAAATAAGGAGAAATCACTCCAATAGGCTTTGGACCACGCCCTTTGTCATTTTCAGCTAATACTGTTAAATCCATGAACATTTTTATTCAGTTTTTACTCTGGGCTCTTATTCAAAAATTGCATCCAGTTGTCATCACTACATTTAGCAAAGAGCCAAGTAACATTCCAGACTTTTTTTTTAATATTCCTATGTGGAATGAATTATTTCAGATTGTTTCATCTTTATTTTGGGGTTATTAACCTGTGGCTGTTACTCCAGGCTGATGCAGGGGTTGTTGGAACAATTTGTACAGCGGGGTCCTGAGAGCCATTGAACCAAACCGTAAACCCTGTATATAATGGAAACCACTTCAAGTCAGGGGATGCAGCAGCACCCCCAGTACCCTAGTTCCAGCACCTATGGGCTGACATTTGGAGTAGCCTATATGTACCAACTGCCCTGGGTCCACTTAGTGGCAGACCCTTCTCACTGTCCCTTCACATCAACAGAGCAAAACCAAGTAAGAACTGTATTTTTGTAGATTGAATGTGTTAGATTGGTACGTTTGAACAGTGGTGAATGTCTCATCTCAGTTAGCCATCATAGCTTTTTCAAGATGATCCAGGTCAAATAACTAAAAACCCTGCAATAATAATGAAGCTGAATCTTTAACTCATTATTTATTGACAGAATCACAAGATTTGCTTCACACTCCATACTTCCCCAATGATCCAGATACTCACCTAGCAGATGATGTATATAATCAACTCTGTCTTCTGGGTGATTCTTTCATTATCCTCAAAATTGAGAGTGGATCTGAAATCATCACTCTTTCAGGGATTCAACTTCATATTTATTCCGACAGAGACTTAAATCTGATTATCTAAAGATATTTCAGAACGAATATTTACAGCCTATACAGGGGAAAAGCAGTCAGCCAAAGTAATCTGCGTTTGTTTCCATCAGGCCTCTTGGTATTACCAGAGAAAATTTTGCAATTTTAATCCAAAGTTTTCATGCTTTCCATGCTAAAAAACAAACTTTGACTTCACATGTGAAAAAAAGGCATTTCAAGAATATACACTAGAGTCTTAGAACTAATCTCAAATTCATAGAAGTGACAGGCCAAGATCATTTCATGCCAAACAAGAGGACAAAACAGAAAATAAGAAAACTCATCCATATCCTGTATCCCCTCTGACAATCTTCTGAACAGTGTTGCTATTAGTTAGAATTTTCATAACGTATTCTTTTGTAAACAAAAGCAGTGTGGCAATATGTCAATTGTCTTCTCTGCTGCTTTCCTATGATTTTGTTGTTGTTTTTTATATGTCGAGTATAATAATGGAAAAAAACATCATCAGTAAAAATAATGTGATAGGTATAATGACAAGCAAGGAAAAAACTTTATATAAAAACATCTGAGCTGTGAAATGTATTTTTCTCTCCCTAGAACCAACAATAAGTTTTCAGTAACTAAAAGCCCTCATCGGTATTATTTATATATTATTAATTGCTTTTTTCAACAGCCATTCAAGAAAAACACTTTAGAAAGCAAGCTGGTCACACAATAAAAGACTACGTATCCAGTGAGACTGCCATACCAGAAGGTGGACTTCTACTAGAAGTGAGTGATAAATGCTATCATTTCTGGTTCTAAGATTATGCATGCAACTTAGTTATATTGGTGATTTATTAAACGTTATTTAGCCTGAGCCAGTATTGAGCAAATGGCCCTGCATTGTGTTAGACTTTGCATTACTTGAAGTGTCTGCTGTTGAATGGGATGCAAAATCAAGGTCCAGAACTCTTGTGGACATGAAAGATCCAGTTGCAGTTTTTGCAAGGATAAAAGTATCAGTTACGGAGTCTTAGTCAAATTCCAACTTGGGTGATTGCATTCTGCATCCCTAAATTTCCCAGTAGTTTCAATTAAATACAAGGACCTGATTCTCACTTACAGCAGGCATGTGACGGTGGCGGAGATTGATTTTAGCTGCCTGTGTGCACACCTGTGGGACTATGCAGGGACTTGCTTGATCTCTGGTGTGAGTTAGAGCAGCCTAAGAGCTACTATAATTTAAACAGCTTTCCATGGCTTCCCACGTGTCAGGAGTCAGGGCCTGCAGCAGCGTACTCTGGGAGCAAGCCCTGTAGAGCCAAGCTTCAGGCAACCTAAAAAGTGCATCTGGCCCGTTGTAGGCTGCCTGACTGGCTACAACACCTGATTGGTTGGAAGAGACAGCAGGCTGGCTGCTCAAAGCATGTGCCTGTGGCTGTGATAGCTCCTGCCTTGTTCCCAGCCCTGCCCCTGCATTTCCTCACTCCAAGTAACCCAGCTCTGACCCTGGGCTCCAATTCCTGACCTCTGACCCTGGGCTCCAATTCCTGACCTCTGACTCCAGCTCTGACCCTGGGCTCCAATTTCTGGCTACCAACTCCTGTTCTAGCCACTAGGCCTGATGCTTATTAGGACCATTAGGCCTGACTCCTGCTACAACCACTAGAGACAACTGCCCATGTTCTGGTCATGTGACACGGTATGCACTAGAAAGCAGAAAATAGCCACAGTACACGCTGGATAGACCTCTACTCTGCCTCTGACAAGGGCTAGGTGGAGGGCTAGTGCAGCACTCTTACACCAGCTCTGCTTTATCGGGGAAGAGCTCTGAACATTTTATTCTTGCAGAACTATTTCCATCTGCTTAAAGATTCTCTCTTGCCATAGTGGCATAAAGGGGCCTTAGTGTAACTGAGAATCAAGCCCACTAATCTTATTTAAAAGTAGCGCTGCTATGCATTGATAAATAGCCTCTGAGGTCCACCTCAGAGATGGCTACATTTCACAGATAGGTGAAGCAATGCCTGTATACACACGGTGCCCTTAATAAAACTGCCATTTGATTATAAGTAAATGTTATTTGCAATAGTTCCCCATTCTAAATGTATAAGGAATACAGTCCATATAAATAATAGCAAAAGCAGTAAGTGTCTAACTCTTAAGGGTTCCCACTGTATTTAATTTGTGTTTGGGATCTTTTAAGGTGATAAGTGCCATATACATGTAAGATATAATTGTTACAGGTCTTGAATGGCAGCCATATGGCTACAGGAATACTTAGATAGATCTTTTGCCCCCACTGCTTCCCTTGAAAGGCTATTTCAAAACTTCACTCCTCTGATGGTTAGAAACCTTCGTCTAATTTCAAGTCTAAACTTCCCGGTGGCCAGTTTATATCCATTTGTTCTTGTGTCCACATTGGTACTGAGTTTAAATAATTCCTCTCCCTCTCTGGTATTTATCCCTCTGATATATTTATAGAGAGCAATCATATCTCCCCTCAACCTTCTTTTAGTTAGGCTAAACAAGCCAAGCTCCTTGAGTCTCCTTTCATAAGACAAGTTTTCCATTCTGCAGATCATCCTAGTAGCCCTTCTCTGTACCTGTTCCAATTTGAATTCATCCTTCTTAAACATGGGAGACCAGAACTGCACACAGTATTCCAGATGAGGCCTCACCAGTGCCTTGTATAACGGTACTAAAACCTTCTTATCCCTACTGGAAATACCTCTCCTGATGCATCCCAAGACCGCATTAGCTTTTTTCACAGCCATATCACATTGGCGGCTCATAGTCATCCTATGATCAACCAATACTCCAAGGTCCTTCTCCTCCTCCGGTACTTCTAATTGATGCGTCCCCAGCTTATAACTAAAATTCTTGTTGTTAATCCCTAAATGCATGACCTTACACTTCTCACTGTTACATTTCATCCTATTACTATTACTCCATTTACAAGGTCATCTAGATCCTCCTGTATGATATCCCGGTCCTTCTCTAAATTGGCAATACCTCCCAGCTTTGTATCATCCGCAAACTTTATTAGCACACTCCCACTTTTTATGCCAAGGTCAGTAATAAAAAGATTAAATAAGATTGGTCCCAAAACTGATCCTTGAGGAACTCCACTGGTAACCTCCCTCCAGCCTGACAGTTCACCTTTCAGTAGGACCCGTTGTAGTCTCCCCTTTAACCAATTCCTTATCCACCTTTCAATTTTCTTATTGATCCCCATCTTGTCCAATTTAGCTAAAAATTCCCCATGTGGCACCGTATCAAACACCTTACTGAAATCTAGGTAAATTAGATCCACTGCGTTTCCTTTGTCTAAAAAATCTGTTACTTTCTCAAAGAAGGACATCAGGTTGGTTTGATCTACCTTTTATAAAACCATGTTGTATTTTGTCCCATTTACCATTGACTTCAATGTCCTTAACTACTTTCTCCTTCAAAATTTTTTCCAAGACCTTGCATGCTACAGATGTCAAACTAACAGGCCTATAGTTACTCGGATCGCTTTTTTTCCCTTTCTTAAAAATCGGAACTATGTTAGCAATTCTCCAATCATACGGTACAACTCCTGAGTTTACAGATTCATTAAAAATTCTTGCTAATGGGCTTGCAATTTCGGGTGCCGATTCCTTTAATATTCTTGGATGAACATTATCTGGACCCCCCGATTTAGTCCTATTAAGCTGTTTGAGTTTCACTTCTATTGTTGGGAT
This sequence comes from Caretta caretta, assembly GCF_965140235.1. NCBI lineage: Eukaryota > Metazoa > Chordata > Testudines > Cheloniidae > Caretta > Caretta caretta. The sequence goes on along the minus strand of NC_134207.1, from coordinate 154,776,598 downwards.
GCAATGAATTGTGGGTTTTGTTGTTGACCCAAATTCATCTTATTAGCTGTAGTGGACAAAGGAGTTTTAACTAAGTAGTTGCCTTCATTGCTGCTCTGCGGGAAAAGCTACTGTGTATTATGGACAGTCACGTGAATAAGGCCATTTTATCTGCTGTTGTAAGATCCTCTCGGTGTGTCAAGAAATCCTTACATTTTCCTTGTCATGCAAACACCTTTCACTGTACAAACTCTCATGGTTGGTTCCTGGATTCATATAAGCCTGATTATTTTATTTTGAGGACCAGTTGTGTACTTGGTGCCGTACAAACATAAAAAGGTATGGTCCTTATCTTGAGATGCTTCCAAGCTAACTCAAATATCTTTCTAAAGTACTACTTGAAATGTAGACCTTCAGCATATAATATATGTACTGTGTATGTTTATCACACTTTCTAAATAGACTATTCTGTTAAGTAATAGATCAATGATGGAAAGACTAGCAGAAGTGTATTTTAAAGAAGAAGGTCACCTTGCCCAGAAGGTCTAATGGGCTTTTAATTTTCTTGTTAGACAATGTGGGGAAGGTTCCTGACATGGCCAAAGCTCTACAAATTACTGTTTGAGGTTCTTCCGCTTTCTTCTTAAATATACAAACTGTGAGCCTGATCCTTAGAGGTGCTGAGAGGCTACAATTCCCTTTAAATTCAAAAGGGAGTTGTAGGTGCTCAGCATCTCTCAGGATCAAGCCTTGTATAGTATTTCAGTGTAAATTTATAGTGTGTGGGCACGGGAAAGAGACAGTTACTTACCAGTAATTTTGTTTGTCATAATCTCTTTTTTTCACCCATGCTGCTACTTACCCTCTGCAGTGTATTTGAGTTGTTCACTTCTCCCAATGTTTTTACTCTTATTATCCTGTCTCCCCTTTCTACATTCCCCAGAAGAGAAAACAGACCCCTTCTGACTAAAGTTGAAGTCCATTTTATTAAGAAGGCTCTGGTTTTTTTTCTTGTGTAGCCAACTCTTATGACCTTCTCTATTCTCTTAGCTTTGCGCCCAAGTGGCTTGTATCCTGTAATGAGTTTTAACCTTCAACTTCCAAAAAGTTTTCTAAGTCAGTGCAGTTTAACAGTTTTACCTCCTCGATTTTCATATTGTTGCTCTAAGGCTGCCCGGTCACCACAGAGTCCTGGTATTTATTATTTAATGACATTGTCAATTTGCCCATTGCTGTAACATAGCCCATCCACTGTATCCCTTCTGTCTCAGAAGGTGGAAGCTGGTCGTTTCCAGGCCAGTGTTATAGTTTCCTTCCTTATTACATTGGGCCCAATAATAAGACATCACTGGCAGATTTGGTTACTGTTCCCACTAAAAAAGCCCATACGATTTAGAGGGAGCAGAAAGGCAGTGATCTTCCAGGTGTAGTTTGGAATCATACTCCAGAATGCTGAATATGTGGGCTCAACTGATTAAAACAGAATCCCTTGGCTTGTTTTTTCCCTGAATATTTTAGTGATCCAGGATCTCTTTAAAAAATATCTGACATTCCAATGATTCCAATACCCTTTGGGTTAGAACGTTTGCAAACATCGGTTCTGTAACTCACTCCATTCTGTTGGAGCATGTGGGGGATAACCCTGCCCACACCACGGGGTGTTCTATAGACATTTATTCTACCACCCGAAGAGAGCAGCCCAGGAGGCATTTGCTTTTAGTACACATGGCTAATGGTAGACTTCAGAGTGAGGCAATCTCATACTGCTTGATGCTTTGGAACTTGTTAGTGTGTCTCAGTGAGCCTTAAATTGTTTGTTTTGTGATATACAGTTGAACCTCCGTAATTTGCACGAATGATGGAGAGACCCATTATGAATGATTGAATTTTGCATATTAGATAGAAAGGAGTCGATTCTGCCACTTTCATTCATATTGATAGTACCATATTCCACCTTTATTTGTTTAGATTTATAAAACAAAATTAGCATCTATCAGTGTCTAGGCACCTTTAGCAATTATTTAAAAATCACAAATAACCATAGATGTCAATAACTATGCAGCCTGTGACAATAACATACCCCTTCTTCAACATTATGTCTTAAGCAACAGACCGCTCCCGCAAAGTCCTGAAGGTCAACAAATAAAGGTTATTTCAGACCAAAGAGGGGTACAGGTGGCACTCCTACCATTACCTTCAACTGATGTAAATAAGCCTAGTCTCACTTCAGTCCTTAATCTTATTTATATATAGTTATTTAGGGCTAGATTTTCAAACTGAGCCTCCATGTTTTGTAGCTTATTTTACTCCAGCATTTAATTGCATTGGCGGGGTACAAATGCTGCCAGTTTCAGATCTGAGAAGGTGATTTGTGGGGCCCTTTGGGTTGTTTGATATTTAACTATTACAGCATTTGTGCCTGTAGGTCATTGTCAGTGCAAAAATATTGGCACAATTTAAGTATAGGCACCAAAATAGACCTGAAAAATTGAGGCCCTGTTTGAAAAATTAGACCCTTAATCTGTTTTTTAACTCTAAATCACAGTATGAGACACAACTGTGGATAACTACTTTGGACCTGATCCAACTCCCACTGAAGTCAATGAGTCTTTCCATCAACTTGAATGGAAGTTGAATCAGGCCTTTTGGACGCAGTCCTGAAATCCTTAGTCGATACTCTGACTGAAGTCAGGGGGCCTTTTGGCAGAGTAAAGACTCCAAGATTTGGTTCCTGGCACATGAAATTTATTATTAGAGGCATTATTGCATTACTTGAAAAATAACTGTGAATAATAGGATTTCTGCAATCTATTTTGAAGCAAGATGAATAAATATGTGCTACAGTACAAGGAGATATTTCCAGGTGGTGTCTACTAATACAATCTGAATCAGAACTTAAATTAACATATGTTCAAATTTCATTCCAAGATGAATTGGGAAATGATATAGTAGAAAACATCCCATTGGTGCTGTTCTGCACTTTGTATAAGGAAATAACACAGGAAAACTTTTTCCTACTCAGTTTCCTGTAATTTTTTTTAAAAGTGTTAGTGTAATTCCATTTCCTTCTTTCAAACTTTGTGTAATCAGTACTTAATAAACTCTGATCTTGAAAAAAGTAGCTTAGTTTGAACTTCAGTCTGAGTGCAAGAAATTTGTTTTCCTGTTTTTTATTTAAACACAAACTTAAAATAAAAGAAGAATTAGGGGTCAAACACAAATGGAGGATTATTAGGTTAGGATTGTGATGGGGAAAGGGGTTTGGAACATCAGAAATCACTTAAGAGTTTGATGGAACCGTCATGGATAAGTTTACCATCTGTTGTGATCACGAATCACTTTTCAACTCCAACCAATGTTGACATCTGACAATTCAGTCTTAGGAGAGCATACTCTCACTAGAATAAATCCTGTACTAAGTTCACTACTTCACCTTTGTATTATATTGTTTTCAAATGTGGTGTGGTGATCAGAACATTTTCAAAAATAGTGTATTTGTATAAAGTTTTCATACACTATGTTTGTGGTTTTTTAACTTAATGCCACTTTTAAAAATTCTCCCAGTATTAATTCTTTTGTCTTCAGTTGCCTTTGATTGTGAATGATACACTTCCTCCACAGACGACCTAATCTGATCTGACTTCAGTCATATGGGATGATTTATGGAGAATATAGCTATAAAGGACACCTATAGATTGGGGTCAGGAGAGACTCACTATCTTCTGTTGCACACATACATTTACTTTCTGCATCTGTTCAGCACTGCTTGTCATTTCCAATTCGTAGCAGGCAGAATACAAGAGATCTTTTCAGTGTTTCTCCTCCCTTCTGTTGTTGTTGTAAGTAGGAATTTATTAAGAATATGTCTGTCTTTAAAAGGACACAGTCCACTGGAAATCTAGTAAATTTAAAAATTAAAAATATATACAGTAATGTGAATGTATTGAGTCTCTACCAGAAGTTGGCAGAAAACTGTTTTCCCATTCTAGGAATAATTTTGAAAAATTTTCGTGTTCCATACCAGGATGAAAATTCAAAATCTCAAAAAACTTCATGAACTGACAATCTAAAAAAAATTCAGTTTGGGTAAATCAAAATGTTTCATTCCAATTTTAACCTTTTCAAATTAATTTTTTATACCTCATGTCAAATTCTAAATGAAAAAATCATTTCAAACTGAAAAAACAGAACTTTTCTTATTGAAAATGTAGAAAAGAGACATTTTGACAATTTTGAAACTTTTTTCCAACAGTTTTTGAAATGAGAAAACTAATAGAAGTTAACCCTTTCCTGCTTCGGTTTTGACAAATCTGCCTTGTCTGAAGAAAAATGTCTTGTCAAAAAAAATTCCAACCAGCTCTAGTCTCTCCCAAGCCCTCAGTGTTGCACATGGGCTCAGAGTTGGTGTCTTAGTGTCCCTCTTCTTGGAATTTGACTCTATTAGTAATCTCAAAACAATAATACAACAGACGTTAGACTACGTTTTCTCTGGGAATTGGGCTGTCCATAGGACTTCTCTTCAGCACCTCCTTTGTCCTACTTCCCTCTCTGTGGACAGTCACTCCTGTCTCCTTTAAGTCTAGGGTGAAATTAAGAAACTGCACTTGCTGGAATGAGTCAACAAAATTTCTCCAGTATTATGCAGTCACCTTGCCACCTTTTACAACAAGTTTCAAATACTACAGCTGCAAGTTTGTCATTTTCCAACCACATTATCCTATTGTTTTTTAAAATATTTCTCTCCCCTGCTTCTGTGTGATAGCCTCACACAACCAACAGGGGAAAACTAATAAGCTAACTGACTATTAAAAGGGAAATAATTACTTTGGCTAGACAAAAAGCGTTGTCAAATACACATGAGGAAGAAAGAAATAGTAGTTATTTATCTTATTTATGCTTAGCCAGTTGGTGCCCAGCCTGTAGCGGTACATGGGATTCTTCCATCCTAAGTGCAGGACTCTGTCCTTGTCCTTGTTGAACCTCATCAGATTTCTTTTGGCCCAATCCTCCAATTTGTCTAGGTCACTCCAGACCCTATCCCTACCCTCCGGCATATCTACCTCTCCCCCCATCTTAGTGTCATCTGAAAACTTGGTGAGGGTGCAATCCATCCCATCATCTAGATCATTAATGAAGATGTTGAACTTCTGTTTGATTAAACTTGAATAAGATACCTGACTGCTTTGCACTGATAGGAAAACTGGGTGCAAAGCAAGCACAATAGGCATAATAAACTATTCTCTAATAGCCAAGAGAGTGTATTCATTTTTGGGCAGGAGGGCAGATCGGAATGAGAGCTCCTTAAAATGTCTGCCTGCTGCTCCAGTCCCAGAAATTTTGCAAAATTAACCTCATCTTAACTTACACTTTCTGAAATCTTAGGAGCAGAAAATGGAAAGTGTGAGAATTTCTACATTCCGTTCTAATTTCAGTTCTTCAACGAACTCTACAATTTAGAAACTAGTGGAAATGTGTAAACAGGCACCTTACCTAATCTGTTCAACAGACACAGTCCAGAAACTAAGTCTAAACTCACCCTTTCCTCAGGTTTGGCTTTTTTAACTATAAGGTAATGAAAGTCTACTCCAACCTTTTGCTTAAGTGTAACCCTTCTGCCAATCAGCGTTGGCAGCAACAAGGGCCGGCTTCAGTATCTAGGGGTTCCTTTTCAACAATTCAACACAAAACCAGCTTGATTCCCCCATCCAGTGATCTGGGACAATTACACACCACCCTGGCATCTCTAAGAGGCAATACTTCCCTTCTCGCAAGCGCATAGTCTTAGTGTAGCAAAGAAACTTTTAATAAAAGGGGGAGGGAGTAACTCAGCATTAATTTGGGAAAACACCACAAACAGGATTCATAAACATAAACCATGAGCAAAAGATTCATGGTAAATTGGGCAGTGTCCTTTTCCTTCAGGTTCTTAAGTCCAGCAATCAAAAGTTCCTTTAACGTTCCCATCCCTTCTCTGCACCCCACTCACAGTTGCTGTCCTTGGTCAGTGCAAATCCAGAGTTCAGAGGTACATCTGCAGAATTCAGCTCCCACCCTGGGTGGGAGAAGTAAGAAGGCACCTTACTTGCTCCGCTGCCCAGGCATTTGCACACTGGTCCTCTTCGTCAGCCACCCTGCTGGCCATCCTGCCAGCCAATAGGCCAGGATGTCTTCAGGTTCCACCCGTTAACACAGCTCTCAGTGATTTCAGCTGTTAGTGGGGGAGCCTCATTCCTGGTGCACAAGCAGGTCTAACACTTAGACCTAGGTAGTATGTAACAAGATCCTCAATTGAGTCTAAATTAGCTGTTTTTATTACACAGTGGAGAGAAAAAGGTCAAATGGTGTCTAAGACCCTTAAGCAGGACCCACACCACTGGGCACAAATACCTATCTCACCCTCTCTCAAATCACTGGGCTTTGGAACCCACATCCCTCTGCCTAGTGAGTGCCATTTAGTTGAGGGTGAGTCCCTCAATCAGGGTATGCCAAGTACAGTTCTGCTGCCCTTGATGCATACAACAAGGATACCAATGCTTTATCACTCCTGCCCCAATAATAAGGAGACTGGGGATCCAACACCATCCAAAAGTGATCATTTGGGCAAACATCCCATCATGCTGAGCAACTAGGCAGGGTGGGTGTGCCCATGCAAATGAGATTAGCTCCTGAAATCCTTTTCCACAGCTCATCACTAGCTGTCAGGGGAGAGCTCAATCCAGACACTACTTACATAAGCTTTACAGCAGTAGTAGCAGCTGCTCTTTGGACTATTCAACCCACATCCTCTTCCATACAAGTCACCTCCTCTACCTTATATCTAGATGGACTAATGAGCCACCTGCCTTCCTGAGTCTGCACAACCCACTCTGCTTTTTCCCAGCAGAATCAACAGCTGCCAGCAAGGTGGGGTGTTTTATAAACTCTGCTTTCAGTCTACAAATTCTCTTCTAGAATATTAAGACAGTCCCCACACTCTTGCTTTTCTCAAACTCCATGACACCAGAAATTGTCCAAAAAAAGTGTTTGATGCTTTAGTACATACAGTTGAATGTATGTTATTAAGCAGAACATGGAGTATGTTGGTTTCTTTAAAAAACCCTTTCAGAATTACAGGAGTAATACACATTGATAATTACACTAGTTGAAAAAAAGCTAAAGCAGAGAAATTGCTACCAGAAATTAAAACAGGTAGGGAAACTGCAATTCCAGAAGTGCTATAGAACAGTGGTTTTCAACCTTTTTTTCATTTGCGGACCCCTAAAAAATTTCAAATGGAGGTGTGGACCCCTTTGGAAATCTTAGACATAGTGTGTGGACCCCCGAAGTCTGCAGACTACAGATTGAAAACCACTGCTATAGAATATAGGCTATCACCAGTATCTAGTTTGAGATTCTGTTTCTAACAGAACAATATGTCTCTCATTTACAATAGCTATCACTGTGCAGAAACTGAGGGAAGCTGATTATGGATAAAACATTATGACAGTTCCTACTTTTCAGTATTTTATTCACCTACATGTTAGAAACACTGCTGAATATTCCAGAGAACTCCTGCTTGTGCATGCCTTAATTTTCTACACATCAGAAAAATGTTACGTGAGACTTTTTTCAGATTTGAATTATTTTTGTGGATGAGGATGGGTATCCTCTTTAGCCTGGGTTTGTTATTGCCAATTTAGAGTAATGAGCAATCAGTGCATTATGCTGTGAGTTCTCAAGTAGAACTACTCAGGGTTGCATTTTTTATATTGAACAAATAATTGAGAAGAAAGTTGAAACACTGAGACTAGCTACAGAACAACTAAAGGATAAAATTAAAACATATTATTACCGTAATTTTTCTTCTACCTGCAAATATAACACCTGCTTCTGAGGAACTCAAAACAGAAATTACACAAATTATTACAGATTGTTTCTTTGTTTCAGAAATTATAGTTTTAGTATAGGCATAGTATTTGTGCAAGAGCAAGTACTGTGAGAATTGAACCTTTCTTTACCAGTAAAAATAATAAGAGATGATAATGAGGAATAACACCGATTAGGGGGTTCCATTCTTGGAAGAGCCCATATTAATTTGTATACCATCATATTGATTATAAAGGAGTAGCAAGAAGAGTACATGCAAAACTATGTCAAATTTTAATGTGCATTGGTGATAATTGCATGGGTAAATGACTTGTTACATATATATAGTCATTTGCACATCCAGTTACCATGATTATGCATGCTGTTATGATAAGCTTTATGCTTTTCAAATGCCTCAGCACAGTATTATAAAGATATAACCATGAACTATAATATCAAGCCTAACTCTCTAAGTGTGATGTTTTGGGGATCACCCAGCCCAGTAAGGAGTTCTGTCACAGCCTGCTCTGTAATGTTGGGTGCCTTAATTTGATTCAGAGCCATGACATCAGTAGCCTGCCCACAAGCACAAGGTCTCAACCTAGCTTCCACCAGCCGAGGTACTTCTTGTAGGGTGACACCAACAGCCTTCCAGTCCCAAGTCTCCCCAGTTCCACCCTTCCTGCGTTCTTAAGTACCAGACACTCAAACCATTGCCCTCTGGTTCATCACCCCTGAAGGCATGAAACAGCCCCCCAGACACTAGCTTACTTTGGGATTCATACTTCACACAGTTTGCACACCAGAGACCTGCTTGAGATAAAAATAAATGAAAAATGTATTTAATAGAAAAATCACAGATGCAAAGATAAAATAGTAAGGAATAGCAAACATATACAAGTTACACAGAAAATAAACATAAAGATGCAAACTCAGGCTTTACACTTTCAGATGTTATAGAGTCCCTTTCCTAATGCAAGTTACATATTGCCTCTGAACGGTTTCCCAGTATATCCCTAGCCAGAGAGGGGAGCCAGTGTTCATGGACAGCACCTGCCAAGTGACTGTCCATCAACTTGTGGATGCTCTGCAGTTCAAACTACTTCCATTTTTAAGGGTTTTCAGGGTTTTTTTCTTCAGTCACTCTAAATATGCAAAGTGAGGAAAACTCATGCCTTTCTTATTTTTCCAAGACAGGGGGTTTCTTTTCAGTTTCAAGCTGTGTCACTGTCTTTCCATTAATTCTAATGGTCTACCATTGTCTTGAAGCTGGTTTTGTACAAACTGTTTGAGACGTGCCCCTTCCTGTCTTATTGATTCTCCTCCCTGTTGCACCACACTTACAATTTAAAAAGGTCTTAATATACATTTATAATCTGTATACATATCTCAAAATGCCTGTTCAGTTCAATGCATTACAAGCTTTCATAAGAGACCTGACTTGATATATTTTATAGTACAATAACATTGTATACAATCAGTTGATTTAACTGCTTACACTTGCGGTTTAAACCTTCTGTTGTCCCCTTGGCATGTCTGGACCTGGATTGTCACAGTAATGTTAACTGTTGTCCAGTGGAGCTCCCACATTCACTTCCGATAGTAAATCATGAGTAATTCTTGACACAAAGAGAAGAATCACGTTCTCACTGTTAAACAACAAAACAAGCTGGTCTACAAAGCAAAAATGTATGGTAACAATGAATCACACCTAGCAAAATGTACCATTTAACCAGTTCATATTGGAGTATTTAAAGTTACCCATTAATAATTTTTGTATCAACAGATTTAGCAATTTCCTTAATCTTTCATTAACCTACTGAAATCTTTACTCTTGCTCTGTGTTGGGGGCCTGAAGCATAATCTACATTCCAATTTCCAGTACCTGGTATTTGTAACCCAATACTGTATATTTCATCCCTTGGCCATCCACACAATGGATTTTATCGGTTTCTAGAGTGCACCATAGTGTCACACAGCTAAGTACAGGGTTATAAGATGTTTCAAATCAGTCTGAGTATAGACCATGTTCTCAATTCCATCTTGGGTAAAGGGGTTTATTTGTACTGTGGTAGTCCCACTGTGCCAGGCAATGTACAAACATAGTAAAAAAATAGCCCCTTCCCCAAACAGTTGACAGGTATTAAGTGAGCTCAGGTTATTTCAGAAGATCACGCTGAATGGGGATATGTAAGGAGAGGAAGGGCAATGGTTGGGATCTATGGTTTGTACCCCATGCCATCAGTAGCATTTTCCCTCACGCCCCGCTCTCTCTGTGATCTAATGTGTTTGTGTGCAAGTTTGTAACTACGAATCACCATAGCTCATTGATTTATACTTTCCCACCACATTTCCAAGATGCTGATTACACCTACTCCCTCTTGACAAGCTGTCACATTTCAGCTCGCTCACTGAATTCCGACATGTAAAATAACACACTCACAAACAAGTATTTCTGAAGTTGATCCAATTCCCTTGTGATAGTGATGTGATGGCAAAACATGAGATAAATGAAAAAAACTTTGCAAGCTAAATTTTTCCAGGTCCTCCCTCCCTGTCAGATGGCACAGGTCTCCTGTCCAAACGTAAATTTGAGGTCCAGTGTCCAAACTCTTCCCGAGCTGCATTAGCACAAGAGATGTTTGAAAGGTCAGCATTGATTGACCTTGCTCTGGGTAGCACTGAATGGACTTGGTCCGCTAACCTTCTAAGTACCACAACTCTTCTTGTGGATCTGAGAAGTCATACCTGGACTGAGTCAGATAGGAAGGAACATGGACTTGGCTTTTTCTGGGGAAAAGAGAAGGTAGCATTGAGTGATAGAATGAGTGAGAATACATTTTTTTCGGTGCTGAAATCTGACATTTGCGAGAGTAAATTCACCCTAGAAAGTTTTCCCTGCTCAAAGCAGCTGGTATGCAATTTTTAACTTGTTCAAATCCATTGCCATGCAAAGTTTTGCCTATGATAAGAACTCCCATATACAGTATTCCTTTTCCATGGGATTCACCCATAAAGCTTCCCATGTGCAAAGGGCTTACGCATACAAAAACACGATGACAAAAGTATTATCCATCAACACTTCCTATCTCCATTGGCTACAATGATGGAAATGCATGTCTGCTTTTTTTTTAAAAAAATTGCTCTCTTTTTTGTTTCCTAGTACACAAGGCTGTGATAAAAACTGTTTATGAAGGGTACAATTCTGCAATCCCTAATTATGCAGGGCAGTGTTTACTTGCTCAAGTAGACCCTTTGAAGTAACTTTGTTGATACAATACATGTACACAAACCTTTGGAGTGCTATGAATTATTCTACTATTCTGGCAAAGGGTATGCTTTCATGTCACTAAATACATTGGTGTATCTCTTTGAATAGTCTTTTTGAGTTTCAGCTTAATATCAGAGTTCTAAGGACTTGATTTTTTTTAGTTTGTAAAGAGCATCTTAATTAAGGATTATAAAATGATTTTTGTGCAGGGTAATTGCGAATTTTTAAAAACACTAGTGGAATGGAACAGATAGATCCATTATGGTACAAATTAAGAAGGCTGACTGCATCTTCCCAGTAGTATTCTTAAGTAGACATCATTATGGAGAAAGACAGGGATGAGTGTACCACTTACAGAAGCTTATTATTCAGATCATCAAAGAATAACTCCACCCCACATGTGATACAAAGACTATCAACAGACTGCTAAATGAAACAGCTCTAGATACACTGAAAGCCAACTGACACTGGAAATTTAGTACCCGTGTTGCGTGACTTGAAAATCTGTTCTGAGCAAGGCATGGCTCCAGGCCTTGACTGTTGTACTTTAGTAACCATAGCAGTGTGGTCTCTGGAGATCACAATGTTAGTGAATTTTCCTTTATTTCAAAGAAGAGTAATAAGAGAAATGTGGCTTGGAACTGATCTTTTTTTCTTATTTTTACTATGCCATGACCTTGACCAAAATATCTTTGAAGTATTTGCTGGCTGATTCTCTGTTAAGGGACCAGAAAAAACATCAGGATATATAAAGGATCTTGCCAAGATAGGAAGTCCTATCTTTCTCAAAATATTTGTCTTCATTCCCAGGGAGAACTTTTTTATTAATAATGTTTCTAAAACCTCATAATGAAAGAGGATGATAACTTTAATCTCAGAGCTACTGTGGGCACTAAAGTAACTGTGAACTTGCTTTGCACGAACATATTAATTGTTTTTATTTAAGTAGCAGGTGCAGCTTTTCGTGAGTACATAATTGGATGTACTTGTTTTTAAAAAGAACACAGTCCACAGTTTGATGCCAAGCCCTTTTTTCCATTTGGAAAAAAGTGATTTCATTTTTCATGTAGAATGTAAGAAATATGAGTTTCTTAAACAAACAAAACCAAACACAAACAAACAAGTGTTTGCAGTGCATAGTTAAGTCTGTCTCACATGTTTCAAGTTTTAGCTTGGATTAGAAATTCCATCTGCCATTGAATCCATATGGTTTACCAAATGGCATTTTACAATCATTTATTTTTACAGCTTAGATAATAAAGTTGTATTTAGTTGTCACTGCTCAAATTTCTACTATGAAAGCTTTTGAAAAAGTAAATATACTCAATGTTTGAAAATTGTTTTGGCAGGCAATTGAACTATTATTGATAAAACACTATTTATTACTATGTAGTAAGCACAGCTTGGACAAAGAATTGCAGAATGAAGGTCTTTTAATATTTCTCTATTCTCTAAAATCTAAGAACCAGTCTGTAGCCCTTCCTACACTTCCACACACTCCTGCAAGGTGCCCCCTTACTGTCCGATGCCAGCTATCTATACTGTGGGGGGCTGTGCAGTTTCCATAGGGCTGCTATATTCCCTTCCCCACACATGCAGTAGGAGTGGACAAGTTTGGGCAGGGAATGGGCAGATCTCCAACATTCCAGCCTGTGTTGGGGATGCACACACTGAGCCAGATATAGGGCTGGTGCTGAGTATGTCACTGTGACAGGTTTGATCACAGAAATCCCCTTGAGACTGTCACCTGATGTGCTGAGAGTACCTTTGAGCCTGTTTTCTCTGCCAGTTTGGGTCTTTGGAACCCTGCCTTGTTGAGCCAGACACGCCGGTCTGCTCCCATACTGACCCAGGGTCTGAACCACATGCCCCAAAGCTGCAGACTTAACTGAAACAGCTTAAGAAGTGCTCCTGTCTCCAGCACCCAGACACCCAGCTCCCAGTGGGATCCAAACCCCAGATGAATCCGTTTTACTCTGTATAAAGCTTATACAGGGTAAACTCATAAATTGTCCACCCTCTATAACACTGATAGAGAAATATGCACAGCTGTTTGCTCCCTCAGGTATTAATTACTTAATTAATAAGCAAAAGTGATTTTATTAAGTATAAAAAGTAGGATTTAAGTGATTCCAAGTAATAACAGACAGAACAAAGTAAATTACCAAGCAAAATAAAACAAAACACGCAAGTCTAAGCCTAATACATTAAGAAACAGATTACAGATAAAATCTCACCCTCAGAGATGTTCCAATAAGCTTCTTTCACAGACTAGACTCCTTCTTAGTCTGGGCCCAATCCTTTCCCCTGGTACAGTACTTGTTAGCTCCAGCTCAGGTGGTAATTAGGGGATTTCTCATGACTGGAAACTCCTTTGTTCTGTTCCACCCCCTTATATAGTTTTGGCACAAGGCAGGAATCTTTTGTCTCTTTGGGTCCCCACCCCTCCCTCTAAATGGAAAAGCACCAGGTTTAAGATGGATTCCAGTACTAGGTGACATAATCACATATCCTGTGAGACACCAAGCCTTTATTCTTCCTGGCCTGACTCACAGGAAGGCTTGCAGGTAAACAAAGCCATTTACAACCAATTGTCCTAGTAGATGGGAGCCATCACAATTCCAAACCACCATTAATGGCCCACACTTTGCATAATTACAATAGGACTTCAGAGTTATATTTCATATTTCTAGTTTCAGATACAAGAATGATACATTTATACAAATAGGATGACCACACTCAGTAGATTATAAGCTTTGTAATGATACCTTACAAGAGACCTTTTGCATAAAGCATACTCCAGTTACATCGTATTTACACTTATAAACATATTTCCATAAACATATGGCGTGCAATGTCACAGTCACCCCCTGTGGAGCAAAGAGGTAATGAAAGCAGATTCCTGGTCTGTTTCTGGGGTAGCACAACAATGCACTGCCCTGTTCATCTGTACTGAGCCCTCTCTACTGTGGATAATATGTCTTTTCATTGAGTAGTGTTTTAAGATAACATTTTAAAAAAACAGCCAAATACCTGGACTTTAGTTTTGAAGTTTTGCTCCAGCTGGTTTTTTAGTTAGTGTGGATTGTGCTGCAGATTTCCCAGCTAATGTACAATTTTTGTAACATGGACCTTGAGTTAATCACACATAACTTTGCTAAAGTGGAATTAGGGTTCCTGCTGCACAACAGTGCCTTCCATTCCCTGTACTCTTCCAGAACATGGAGCTTCAAAACCTCAGGCTTAAATATTGGGAAACCAGGAGATTCTCAGTTAAGATCTTCCCACAAAAAGCAGAAAAGAAAGTAGGTGTTACAAGAAAGAAAAAACAGGGGTAACTGCACTCTCCACACATCTCCTGCACTTCCCTGCTCTGTTCCATCTCTACCCAAATACACACATCCTTGAACTCCACTCCTGAATCTCACTCCACTACATCAACCCCCATCCCCGTGAACACCTCCTCCAACCACCCTGTCTCTCTTTCTCTCACCTCCTCCAACCCCCCGTCTCTTTCTCTCGCTTCCTCCAACCCCCCCCAAACACCCCTCTTCCCTCCCACATTTTTCTAACCTCTCCCTACACATACATACATTCACTTAGTCTCCTCCCACACAAACCCTTCCTACTGCTCCAATGCCATTCCAGTTCTTTGAAATATTAGCAGTAGCTTTTCCATGTTTCACAGCTGTGGAGTGAGTTGGAAATTAGTTCTGCATTTTAAAAGCAGACTTCAGTCTCTTGTAGAATATGGTGCAGGGCCTAGATGTGGCAATATATTGGATGCAGAACATCCCTTAATAATTTGAGTAGCAATTTCTTGATCCATAAGAACAGTGTTTGACAAAATTCCTACAAGGTAAGTCCACTACCACCTAGCAGGGCTGAATACCTCCATCTTACATGGAAGCCAACAAAAATGGGAATTAAGGGCGCCCGGTACCTTGCATTATCAGGCCTTATGTTTCAGAGTGATTCTAGGTCTCGTATATGCTTTCCCAGATGTGGGCAGGCAAATTACCTTGTTTTTTTTGAAGCAGATGGCAAGGTCAGCATTTCTAGCTATCTCAGCTAATGAATAGTTGATGACTGGGAAGTTCTTTGCTGTGTGCACATTGCGAGTATAGTCACCTGCATAAAGGAGCTCACATAAATGCTCCATTTATCTTTATGGAGGTTTTTAGTCTGGAGGTTTTAGTTAAAGACCCTACCAGATGTTTAAAATGTAATAAAATTCCTGAAATCACATCAATGGTGGTTTCATTGCTGCAAAGAAGAATCCAAAGAGACAAGATGCCAAAAATCCTTTCTTGTCTCCATCTGATATTGTAAATGGATATGACAGAATACCATCCACAGAGATACTCTCAGCACAGTGAAAGACACAAATGGGAGGAAGTAAGATTCATGTTGCATCTAGACTAGAGCCCTGTTTACAGAAGAAAATAGGACCATTTCCACAATTGGTTTTACTGGAAGAATAGCCATGGAGAAACTAGTGATCAGCACCAGTTCAGCTAGCCAGAGGTAATGCCTGTTCTGAGCAGGGATTAACTCCAGTTGGCTAAACTGATCCTGACTGCAGTTTGTCCTTGTCTACTTTACAGCTAACCCTTGGCTAGCACCAGTTCAGCTAAATCAGTTGGTGAAACAGTGCTATTTTCTAATGTAGACAAGGCCCTAAAGCAGTGGTCCCCAAACTTTTCAGGGTTGCGACCCCCCCCCCTTACCCTTGTCTGCGCCCCCATCCTGGAGGAGAGGCGAGGCTATGGCTCCCGGAGTGGGTGGGTGGGAATGCGGATGGGATAAGGGGGCCTCAGCTGGGGCCGTAGGTGGGGGTGGGTCTGGGGCTGAGAACAGAGCTGCGGCCAGGGGCTGAGGTTGGGGTCGAGCCTGGGAGCAAAGCTGCAACCGGGCTGCAGTGGGGGCCAGGAGCCCCATTGAGGCTGGGAGGCTCTCCCTCCCCACCCCCCATGAGGGCTGGCCTTGGCCTGCCATGTCCTCCAGAATGTTCCTCTGCACACCCTTAGGGGGGTGTGCCCCACAGTTTGGGGATCTCTACCCTAAAGTCTTTCTGCTGGACCTCTCTCTAGCCATCCATTTCACACATCGCGGGTTCTTTAACGCATAGTTCACCCTAGGGTGAGTAGCCACACAGGTCCAAATTTCTCAAAGGTGCTCAGCACCTACCATTACGGACAAATGCTCTTTTGAAATTCTGGCCATAAATGTCACAAAGGAAACTGCTGGGTGCTGAGCAGTCTTAAAAATCTCACCCTTATGGGAACTGAGCTCTTGAAAACGTGGCCCCACAATGCATGAAAATTAATATATCTGTCCACTGTAATGTTCATGTTTTTAATAAAAACACAGGTTGAGGGAAGAGAAAAGTAGCAATATCATATATGTAGTGACAGGGTCGGGCCAGATGGCTACAGGAGAGTAACAGAAGGCAGATAGATATATTAGCCCCAGGTTAAGTAGGTTCCTTTTCCCTGGGTAAGGTAACAGGGAAGGTTCCCAAACAATCAGGAACCTTCTGGAGACAATTAAGACAGACAGGCTGATTAGAACACCTGCAGCCAATCAAGAAGCTGCTAGAATCAATCAAGGCAGGCTAATCAGGGCACCTGGGTTTAAAAAGGAGCTCACTTCAGTTTGTGGTGTGCGTGTAAGGAGCTGGGAGCAACAGGTGCAGGGAGCTGAGAGTGAGAACGCATACTGTTGGAGGACTGAGGTGTACAAGTATTATCAGACACCAGGAGGAAGGTCCTATGGTGAGGATAAAGAAGGTGTTGGGAGGAGGCCATGGGGGAAGTAGCCCAGGGAGTTGTAGCTGTGTCACAGCTGTTCCAGGAGGCACTCTAGATAGCTGCATTCCACAGGGCCCTGGGCTGGAACCCAGAGTAGAGGGCGGGTCTGGGTTCCAGCCCAGGGCCCTGTGGAATGCAGCTATCTAGAGTGCCTCCTGGAACAGCTGTGACACAGCTACAACTAAATAATATTTACTTAAATAAAATAAAAATAAAATATTTATTTTTTTTTTCACCACAATGGAGGAGGTAGTGCGGGCACTGATACAAGCCACAGCTGCCCAGCAGGAGGCTACTCGTGTCCAGTCAGCCGCCCAACAGGAGGCAGTGTGGCTGCAGCAAGAGACTAATCGCCTGCTGAATGACCAGGCTGCTCAAGACTGGGCTATGTTGCAGGAACCGGTAAATCAGGTAAAGGCCCTTACAGAGCTGAACCGTGGCCATGATGGGACGCAGATCATGCGAGCCAGCAATTGGCTGCAGAAAATGACGCGGGAGGATGATGTAGAGGCATACCTCCTGGCCTTTGAGAGGACAGCCCTGCTGGAGGCTTGGCCCTGAGAACAGTGGTCTGGCATCCTCACTCCATTCCTGTGTGGGGAGGCCCAGAAGGCCTACTATGATTTGCCTGAAGAGGCTGCGGCAGACTACCCCCAGCTGAAAGCAGAGATCCTGGCCAGATCTGGGGTAACGACCATTGTGCGGGCCCAGCGATAGCATGAGTGGAGGTACCAGGAAAACAAAATCCCGCGGTCCAATTATATGACCTCATCCATCTCGCACAAAAGTGGTTATGAACTGAGTCCTGGAGTCCGGAGGAGATACCTGAGGTTCTTGTCATCGACCGGTACATGAGAGGACTACCGCCAGACCTTCACGTCTGGGTAAACCAGAATGAACCCTCCACCTACGATGAGGTTGTCATGCTGGTAGAAAGGCGAGGGAGCTGACCCGACCAGTTAAGGAAGAAGCACCCCTGGTTAAACTACAGCACCAAGCCCTAGAGCTCGGGTGACTGGGCCGCCAGGAGAGCCCAGGTGGAAAAAGAGAGGGGCTGAAGGCCCACCAGAAGCTACCAGGAGTCGGAGCGCTGAGGTGGAAGAGGATCGTGATGTTAGACTGCCCAAACCAAGAGACCAGGGATAACATACGTCCATGGGACAGTTGGTTATTACCCCACCATCCCAGTAAAAATCGAGATTCAGGGGAACACTACTGAGGTAACAGCAGGTGTAGTCCCTAAACTCTCATACCCGGTGCTCATAGGGAGGGACTTCCCAGGGTTTGGAGACTTACTACCAGTAGGGGAATTGGAGAAAGGGGGAAGCCCTAAAAGTAGTGAGGCATCCACAGCAGACTGTCAATCCTCAACCTTCTCTGAAATATCCCCAGATTTGTTCTTCACTCCCAGACAGCGTAGAAACACAAAAGGGGAAAGAAGGGCAGCTAAGGCCTTGGGAACCCGAATACTGGCCCAAAGCCAGAGGGTCACTCTCTTAGGTTGGCGGACCTGAGCAGCTGAAAAGGAGGCCACCCAGGAGGGAGAAGCACCCGAGTCTGACCCACACCCTAACGCCTCTGAACCAGGAGAGGCAACAGAGGCCCTAGATCTCGGGCAGATTAGCCCCAGGAGAGGAAATTTTGGACGGGACCAGGCTGAAGACCCAAGGTACGACAACATTAGGAAGGAGGTGACCGAAATAGATGGGGTCCCCGTGGAAGGGAAAACCATGGGACCAGGACCCTACTTCATAATGAAGAAGAATCCCTTATACCGGGTTGCACCAGTACAGGGGCAGAAGGTACAGCAGATCCTACTACCTCAAAAACACCAGAATGCTGTATTAAGTCTGGCCCATAGTCATCTTTTTGGGGGGGCATTTGGGGGTAGAGAAGACCCTGGCATGGGTCCTGCAACGATTCTTCTGGCCCGGAGTACATGAAGAAATGTGGAGGTACTGTGCGTCCTGCCCGGAGTGTCAGCTGCACAGTCCCCGTCCCCACTTGAGGGTACCTTTAGAGTTCCCCTTTGAGTGAATAGCCATGGACCTAGTGGGACCCCTGGAGAAGACAGCCCAGGGCCACCAATATATACTTGTCATTCTGGATTATGCTACTCGCTACCTAGAAGCCGTTCCCCTGCGGAATACGGCATCTGAAACGATAGCTAAAGAGTTGGTGGGGATCTTTGCCCGAGTGGGGCTACCAAAGGAGATATTAACAGACCAAGGTACCCCATTTATGTCAAAGCTAATGAAGGACCTCTGTATGCTGCTCCATATACATACCCTGAGAACTTCAGTCTATCATCTGCAGACCGATGTGCTGGTAGAAAGGTTTAACCGAACCCTCAAGGCAATGATAAGGAAAGTGGTAAATCGGGACGGGAAGGATTGGGACACCCTACTACCCTACCTTATGTTTGCAATCCAGGAGGTACCTCAGGCCTCAACTGGGTTTTCTCCCTTTGAATTATTATACGGACGCCACCCCCATCGCATACTAAATATCAGAAAAGAAATCTGGGAAGAGAAACCCAATGAGGGGAGAAATATAATTGACCGTGTGTTGCAGATGCAAGAACTGATAGCCCAGGTCACCCCTATTGTACGGGAACATTTGGAAAAGGTGCAGGAGGCCCAGCGAACCCATTACAATCGCCAGGCAAAAGTCCGACAGTTCCAACCAGGGGATCGGGTGATGGTGTTGGTACCCACGGCAGAAAGCAAGCTTTGGCCCAATGGCAGGGGGCCCTGTGAGGTGGTTGAACCCATGGGGGAAGTAACCTACAAGGTGTGGCAGCCAGGACGCCGGAAACAAGAACAAATTTATCACATTAACCTCTTAAAGCCTTGGCACCAACGAGAGGCGTGTGTAGTGGCCCAAGAGACCCCGAGCCAGGGAAATAACATGCAGGAGCAGATCAGGATATCCACTGATATGACACCAAACCAGAAGAAGGAGGTAACTGAGATGATCAACTGATACCAGGATGTGTTTTCAACCAAACCAGGTCAGACCACCGAAGCATATCACCACATTATCACAGACCCTGGGGCAAAGGTAACTTTAAGGCCCTATCGGGTCCCAGCAGCAAAAAGGGAGGAGATCAAGGCAGAGGTAAAAAGGATGTTGGAGCTGGGAGTCATCGAAGAGTCCCACAGTCAGTGGTCAAGCCCGATTTTGTTGGTGCCCAAACCCGATGGCACCACTAGGTTTTATAATGACTTTCGCTGGCTGCATGAGATATCCAAATTTGATGCATACCCCATACCCTGTATTGATGAGTTAGTTGACCGCCTGGCCCAATTTTTGACCACTCTTGATATAACAAAGGGATACTGGCAGATTTCCCTTGCCAAAGATGTGAAAGAAAAGACGGCATTCTCTATCCCAGAAGGTCTGTTTCAATATACTGTTCTTCCTTTTGGACTGCATGATGCACCTGCCACTTTCCAGTGTCTTATGGACAAGCTCCTACGGCCCCATACCAGTTATGCAGCGGCATACCTGGATGATGTGATTATTCATACCCGCGACTGGGAAACCCACTTAGAAAAGATGGAAGCGGTTCTGGACATGCTAAGACGGGCTGGCCTCACAGCCAACCCAGCCAAGTGTGCAATAGGGCTAGCTGAGGCTAAATACCTTGGCTACATTGTAAGAAGCGGCATGGTCAAGCCCCAACTAAACAAACTAGAGGCTATCCAAAATTGGCCCCGGCTGAATCAGAAAAAGCAAGTCCCGGCATTCCTGGGGGTGGTGGGGTGCTACCGACAATTTATTCCCCATTTTGCTATCAGAGCGAGTCCCTTGATAGACCTGATAAAAGCCTGGGTCCAGACATGGTGAAGTGGACAGATGCCGCAGAGAAAGCATTCATGGATCTATGGACAGCCGTCTGCAGTAACCCTGTGCTTATAGCCCCAGACTTCAACAAAGAATTCATTTTTACAAACAGATACATCTGAAGTAGGATTGGGAGCTGTCCTATCGCAGATGGTCGGAGATGAAGAACACCCAATCCTCTACCTCAGCAGGAAACTCCTCCCGAGAGAGCAGAAGTATGCCGTGGTTGAAAGAGAGTGCCTAGCTGTGAAATGGGCCATGGAAACACTACGTTATTACCTTCTGGGACAACGGTTTACCCTTGTGATCGACCACGCACCCGTCCAGTGGATGCAGCGAAATAAAGAGAAGAACGCAGGGTGACCAGATGGTTCCTGTCTCTACAACCTTTCCAGTTCACCATACAACACCGGGCTGGAAGCCACCATGGCAATGCAGATGGCTTGTCATGAGTACACTGCCTGATGTCCCAAGTTGCCCAACCCGTAGTGGTGAGCAGAGGGGGGGGATATGTGACAGGGTCGGGCCAGATGGCAACAGGAGAGTAATAGAAGGCAGATATATTAGCCCCAGGTTAAGTAGGTCCCTTTTCCCTGGGTAAGGTAAAGGGAAGGTTCCCGAACAATCAGGAACCTTCTGGAGATAATTAAGACAGACAGGCTGATTAGAACACCTGCAGCCAATCAAGAAGCTGCTAGAATCAATTAAGGCAGGCTAATCAGGGCACCTGGGTTCAAACAGGAGCTCACTTCAGTTCGTGGTGCGCGTGTAAGGAGCTGAGAGTGAGAACGCATACTGTTGGAGGACTGAGGAGTACAAGTATTATCAGACACCAGGAGGAAGGTCCTATGGTGAGGATAAGGAAGGTGTTGGGAGGAGGCCATGGGGAAGTAGCCCAGGGAGTTGTAGCTGTTGCACAGCTGTTCCAGGAGGCACTCTAGACAGCTGCATTCCACAGGGCCCTGGGCTGGAACCCGGAGTAGAGGGCGGGCCTGGGTTCCCCCCAAACCTCCCAGCTCCTGGTCAGACACAGGAGGAGTTGATCTGGACTGTGGGTTCATGAAAACGGCCAAACTGAGCTCCAAGGCGAGCAAATCCACCAATAAGCGCAAGATCCACTAAGGTAGAGGAGGAACTTTGTCACAATATACAACTTTAATCTCAAACAATCCCAATGCTTTTTACCAATTGATATATAAACCATATGCAGGAATTAATTAATCCATCTCTGAAATACAGTCCCTCTGTGGTGAAAAAGTGTCCTGGGGGTCCTGGGGTAGGGGAAGGTAGGCAAAATTAGACAAATCTAGATTAGGTATGACCAGTGTTAATGTTTGTGTAGTGTACTTCATTTACATCCGTTCTTATTTTTATACTTGTCTTGTTGCTTACATTACCTGGCATAATATTATTCTACATATATTGTCTTCTTTACTGTGTATTGGTTTATGATATTAGTGCATTAAGTTCCATTGCTTAGTCCACTTACTTTAAATATTCCTTATTTTATTTATATAATTATGCCAACATATGTATTTTGTTAAAGTTCTTGAAAAATTGGTTACACTTTAGAATACGACTGCAGTTATATAGTAGTTGTACTACTGTGAAAGTGTTACCCACAATAGTTAATTTTCTGGTTAGAGGATTTTGTATTAGGTACATGTATCAAAAATATATATTCAGAAAAGTTAGTGGAATATAGTAAGTTTGAAATTAAATGGGTGACAAGTAATTTGCTCATGTCATTAACCTTCCAGTTATATGAATTAGTAGTAATTCCAAGTATCATAAAGGTTAACCACATTGTTATTACATTTTAATTAGTCTCTCTATTAAGTGTAACCAAAAAAGGTAAGTTTAAAAAAAGGAGAGAGAACACATTCCAGGTCATTATCCACAATGTCATTCCAAGAAGGAGAATGCTCTTGCATATTTTTGGCAATACAGATGTAATGTTCAAAACCTCTGAGCTATTTAAATGCCTAATTATATTTGAAACTATTATAGCCTCATGTTGATATGCAGGAATTTAATTCTGAGTTATGAAAATCAATCCCCATATATCAAGATGACAAGATACACCAATGTGTTATTTTTCTTTAGCATTTGATAAATAATATTTGATTAGCCCATCATTGTATAGGGGCAGAGTCTGCTCCTCTTGCACTGAGCAGCAACTTTACATCAGAGTCCTATAGATATCGATGGAACTACTCATTGTAAAGACAGAAGAAACTAGTCCATATGATGTAGCAGACAAATCAGTGGGGTACAGATGCTGCTTGTTAACCTCATGGTCAGAGTAAAGCTAAATAAAATTAATAAATGTCTGTTTTAAGCAACACTTTAGTTTCCATCTTTCTGCTATTCCATAATTGAACATTAGGAAAGAAAAGCTTAGAAAATATGTTAATAAATGTCATACCAGTTTTACTTCTTGTGTTTTGTCTTTTGTTGACTTTTTTATTCTTTATTTTATCTCCCTTCTCCCAGTCACTGAATGGCTTTGCCTTGGTGGTGAGTTCAGATGGAATGATATTTTATGCATCATCAACTATTGTGGACTATCTAGGCTTTCATCAGGTAAATATATATTAAAAGTATTTAGAATGCTTAATGTTGTACAATTTGTAATGGCTCCCTTGCTGTAATTTCTTTTGATACACTCTCTAAAATCATGTACGGTACACTGTTTTGACATGTCCCTTTACAATTGACTAGATATAAAGTATAAATGGACTAGAGGTATATTTATGATGCAATTTCAGATTAGGATATGGGACTCTAACTTTCCTATTTTTTTATTTTTATTTTTTTTTAGAATTCAGGTGAATGTGTATTCTATGTAACATCCCAGAAGACATTTTGAGCTATTCTGTTATTGTGAATCTTTGGTAAACAAAGACATGAACTGTTACAAATATAGAATATACCCCTAACACTCATCATTGTAATTTATCCCTTCAATTTAACATTCAGAACAAGCATTATTTTAATAAATGCAAAAATTACCTTAATGCAACATTGATGGATATTTTGCACGTGCACAAAAGTCAGGAAATTAAGAATTAAGGCTTAAAAGATCCTCACTACAATACTGTAGTTTAAAATAAAAAGTAAACGTGAGAGTCAGGAAATTCAGAAATAATATTCCTCAAGCAATCTTAGCTCTGACCCAATATCCCCACCAACCATCCACCTAATGGGGATATAGAGATAATAGCCCCTAGCCAATGAACTTACATCCTAAACATTGTTTATTGGAATTATTTCAGACTGATGTAATGCACCAAAATATATACGATTACATTCATGTGGATGATCGCCAAGATTTCTGTAAACAACTGCACTGGGCCATGAATCCTCCACAACTGGTATCTGGACAACAACTGCAGACAGAAACAGGTAGGTTTGTGTAATATTCATTAGAGATATAGGAATTGTCATAGTGAATCCAGATCAGTGGTCCATCTAGTCCAGCAGCCTGACTTTGATAGTGACTAGTGCCAGATCCCTCAAACCAAGGTGCAGAAACCCTCAGAGTGGACAATTGCAACACGATGAGCCCATGGGGGATCTTTCTTCCTAACTCTTGACAGTTAGAAAATGGTTTATGCCTTGAAGAGTTTACATTACTTTTTTTTTCCTATCGAATGTAGCTGTAGATCTTCTCATCATCCATAAAAATGGTTAATCCTACTAAGCTCTTGTCTTTCAATAACATATCAATATTTCTCTCAATCACAAAAATACAGTATACAGAAGGTTTCTGAACACTATTGCTACAGCAGTTAATAATTTGCACTTCTATGGTATTAAACCTTTCATTAAAAGATTTTAAAGGACTTTATAAATGGGCACCCCTGGAAAGTGGGTAAGTATTTGTGCTGTCATCCCATTTGCTTTCTCACACTAAACTACCTGGATAAAAGACGTCTAAAGAACAAGTAGGTGCTGCAGTCCATTTTCCTTGATTCAGTACTGTCCCAGCATGGTGTTAAGGCACCCTCTGCTGTTTAGAGGTGCTTTCTATCAGATGAGGCATAAAACAGAAATCATGACTACTTCTAGTCATTAAAGTTCCCTTTCTCTAAGAATACAAGAGGGATGTGAACTCGAGCAACTGAGCCATGATCCTTCTCTGGTGACTACATTCTGTCACTCTAAATTCCCCTTGCAATTTTATCTGGAGAAATTATTATTCATTTCTATACAAAATTTCTGTGTAGTGTTGCTGTGCAGTTTAGGGCTGCTGAATAATTACCACATTTCACATCACAGGTGTCTGTATTGTAGAGGTAAAGTGATCCCCCAGCATAGTCTAAATATCAGTTTAAGTTTAAACACTACATTGTGGGATTCTTTGGAATAAAAGTATCCATTACTACTACTGTTAATAATTTGCACTTCTATGGTATTAAGCCTTTAATTAAAAGATTTTAAAGGACTTTATAAATGGGCACCCCGGAGGGTAGGTAAGTATTTTTATTCCCATTTTATAGATAGACAAACTAAGGTATGTAGAGGTTGTGACTTGTCTAAGGTAGTAATAGTGGTAATAATAATATCCCCAGTAAAACTTCAATATAGAGTTGAGGTTGAAACTTTATTGCCCTTTTAAATACAACATCTTTTAACAATATTTGATTAATGAGAAATGCGAGAAAACAGAAAATGTTCAGTTAAGGTTTCAACTCTAGCCTTAGCTCAGACATGCCACACCTGCTCACGTTCCAGCTACAGACCAGAGAACCTTCTCAGCACATGAACATGAAGTCTGCCAAGTTTTTTTATTTATTTTATTTATGTTTGTCCAGCTAAAAAAGTAAGAACAGTTTCTGACAAGTGAAAAAATGCTCTTTGTTACCCAAGGCCTAAAACTTTCAGAGGAATTGAATACCCAGAACTCCAGTTTAAGTCAATAGTAATGGTGAATTCTTTGAAAAATCTGGTGGCTCAAATTGGGCACATAAAAATTGGAGGCACCCAAAACTAGTGATCATTTCTGAAAATGTTGGCCCCACTTTCTCTGTTCTCCTTTCTAGACAATGGGGGTGATACTGTAACTACCTCACAGGGTTACTAACTGGAAATAACCCATTTTGTCCAGTTCCTGGAGTCTGTCATAATTTGGGTAAAATGTATGAAGTCCTTCAGACCTTTCACAAACTTAAAGTACACCAGACCCATGGTAAAATGTATATACATCACTGAAGGCTAACAGAGCATTAATAGGTTTTTCAGATGGGTAGGAAGAAACTTGCAAGCAGCACCATGAAG
Organism: Caretta caretta; assembly: GCF_965140235.1. NCBI lineage: Eukaryota > Metazoa > Chordata > Testudines > Cheloniidae > Caretta > Caretta caretta. Next base: position 154,750,558 of record NC_134207.1, on the reverse strand, counting down.
TAGGAGTCCATGGCTGGCTTTTAAACTCAGAAAATTTATACAGGTCTTTTAACTTCAAAAGCAGTCCCCATGAAGCTTATGGTTTCCACAGGAGTTCTTGCAGTCTTTGGAGAACTTTGTAAAATATGGTCCCTTCTTTATAGAAGAAATAAATACCTCTCAATGAAACAAAATGCACTAGGCCAGGGGCGGGCAAACTTTTTGGCCGCCACATCGGGTTTCCAAAATTGTATGGAGGGCCGGTTAGGGGACTCTGTGTTTCCCCAAACAGCCAGGCATGGCCCGGCCCCCGCCTCCTATCCGACAACCCCGCTTCTCACCCCTGATGGCTCCCCCAGGACTCCTGCCCCATCCAACCCCCCCGTCCCCTGACGGCCCCCCCGGGACTCCTACCCCATCCACCACCCCCTGTCCCCTGACCACCCCCGGACCTGCTCACAAGTGCCTGCCCCCCGCCGCCCCATCCAACCCCCCTCTCATTCCTGACTTGCCCCCCGGGACCCCTGCCCCTTCCAACCACCCCTTCTCCCTCTCCCCTGACCATCCCTGGACCCCCCACCCCTGCCTGCCCCCTGCCGCCCCATCCAACCCCCCTCTCATTCCTGACTTGCCCCCTGGGACCCCTGCCCCATCCAACCACCCCTTCTCCCTGTCCCCTGACCACCCCCGGACCCCCCACCCCTGCCTGCCCCCTGCCACCCCATCCAACACCCCTTCTCCTTCCTGACTGCTCCTCTGGGACCCCTGCCCTATCCAATCCCTGTGTTCCCTGCCCTCTGACCACCCCAACCCTTATCCACACCCCCGCCCCCTGACCACCCTCACAACTCCCCTGCCCTCTATCCAACCCCCCCTGCTCCCTGCCCCCTTACTGCGCTGTCTGGAGCACCGGTGGCTGGCAGCGCTACAGCCGTGCCTCCCAGAGCACTGGGTCAGGCCGCGGCTCTGCAACTGCACTGCCTGGCTGCCCAGAGCGTTGTGCTGGCGGCTCAGTGCGCTGAGGCTGCGGGGGAGGGGGAACAGCAGGGGAGGGGCCAGGAGCTCAGGGGCCAGGCAGGAGTGTCCCGCAGGCTGTATGTGGCCCACAGGCTGTAGTTTGCCAACCTCTGCACTAGGCATTTAACAAACTGTAAAAACAGTATGCAGACATTAACTAAATTTGAACAATATTTTTTGGAAATTAGCAGTGATGAACACTCTGAAATTTTGTTCTGGGTATGTACAGTAGAGAATTGCAGTAAGTCTCAGAGTTCACACTTCTAGAGAAGTACTCGTGTTTCTTTTGAGAAATGCATACTGCAAAAACTATGCACTGGTGCTCATAACTGGTACATGCTTTACAAAAGAACTCAGGAGGCATCAGCTAACCTTTGGCTGACTGATGCCTGTCAGCAGTGCCAATAAGCATTTTCTCCTAATGTTCTTCTTTTTTTGTCTCTTTTCTTTGAAAAGTGTAGCAAACCAAAAGGAAAAACCTTTTCTATGTTACTGTAAGATTAATTTTGCTAAGTTAAAAATCACAAAAAGTCACAAAATACGAAAGTTTATGTTCCCCCAGGCAAATTAACTTAAGCTTATTGCACAGCTGTTGTTTTGTGATGTACTCCTAGCAGATATTAATATTCATGACTGAATATTCACTACAAAATATTCTTTTTAGGAATTTCTTTAACTGTGTGTTCAAATATGTACACAGAATTTTCATTCTGAGTTCATATAATCTGACATATGTCACCCACATTGTTTGTAGGAGAAGAATACATTCTCGGTAAGATGTTTAAGGCACAAGAGTGTGACAGCATGCCAACAGATTATTCTTCCTTTTTAACTCGTTGTTTCATCTGTCGAGTCCGCTGCCTGTTGGACAGTACTTCCGGTTTCCTTGTAAGTCTAATTTTGTGAAACAAGCTGTGGCTGAGTAGCACAAATTTAAATGACCTCTTAAAGATATTTGAACATGATTGTATGAATTGCATGCACTGATATGGAAATACAATTTTAGGATGTCTTCTATTTTTGACAGTTTTTTAATTAGTTGAATGTTTTTATTTATGATTTTGCATCATTGGAACTGTCCCAAATGACGATCTCTATTAGTTAAGACACAGGTAGCACTGCTGTGGTTAAGGATCTATCGGTACTAATGTTACAACACTCCTATTTTGGGACACTGTAAACACTCAGTTATAAAGTATGAAATTTTTGTCATTGTTCCAGCATGCAGCTGACTAGAACTTTATATAAGAAAAGAACACAAGTAAGTATTGGGCATTCTTAAGATACTTGAGCTGTAATTCTTTGGGAAACCCAGAGTATATTTCTATACATACTAGTACTTGAAAAATACTTTTCTATATTTATATTCAGTTTAAAAGTCCTGACCTCATACGTTCTCTCTTCCTCCATCCCACAAACATAAACATCATGACCGATGTCTCCACCTAGCAAAAATTAAAGAGGCAAAAAGTGACCATTTTGCTCAGTGTTTTTGTACACCAGCCTAGAACCCTCCATTTTCCCCTTTCATCTCCCAAACAAAGGGGAAGCTAAGATGAAAGATGAGGATTAAAATGATCAGCTAAGAAGAACTCTGTGGAGAAAAGGCTGTGGTCCAAGATTTCCCTGAGCACTGAGCTCAAAGTTTCAGGCAAGGTGGGCAGAGTTTTGCAGATCCCCCTTACAAAAGGTCCCTTGGTCTGAACCATAACAGGAAAATCCCCCCCAGGAAAGGCATCACAAAAATTGATAGGATTTGAGGGTTCCACAGTAATTTCTCCTTCCCCTACAACAAACTCAGCCTCACCAGAACCTTCATTTTCCTGCACTGACTGACACTTTTCCCGTCACTTTTCTATCAATTTGTAAAGGGTGTCTGTGAAACTCTTCTCCTGCTCTCACCATTCCCTCCATTTACAGGCAAACACTCTCCTTCTCCTCTAAGTCTTCCTCCTGGGTTACAGCACCCCTCACACCAAATGTATTTTTTCATGGCAGTCTGAATCTTCAGTTGTGTTCCCTAGTGTTGACTCATGAGATTCCTGTCTGGCTTCCTTGAAACAGGCCCTGCATTCTCTTCTCCGCTTTCTGTTCTACATCCAAGCATGCTGTTCCCTCCAGATACTCCCTTCCTGACCCAGAAGGCTCTTCGCTCACCTTCAGCTCCTCCCTTCATTCCACACACACTTATATCTATTCTCTAAAGTTACCTATGGCTTTGCCTCTGGAGAGGAGGACTGCCAAACACAAGGGATTTCCCTGCTCAGGACACTGATCCACAGCAGAGTTTGAGTCCTCATCTTATTATGTAATTCCCAGCACCTTCTCCCCAATATGGAAGCAAATGTTTGTCCTTAACCCCGTGGTGCTCTGTGCTAATACACAAAAGCATGTTTTAACTCATTAGATAGACAGGCTCTTTGCTAATTATAAGGTGAATGTTTCCATCTAACCTTCCCCACCAAATACACCTTCCCTGTAGAAAACTCTTCCTTAGGTTCCTTACATGGCATTTAAGATAATCAGACACTCACCTTTTGTAGGCAAGAGCAATGTGGCTCAGTTTATCACAGTCCTTGAACCACAAGGTCTCTGATCTAGAGTCAGCTGTTAAGAAGTGAATAAAGTCTAAGGGCTTGAGTGTTGACACTGAAGGAGAAGAAGACCTTCTCTCTTTATGCAGGTTTCAGAGTGGTAGCCGTGTTAGTCTGTATCACCAAAAAAAAAAACCAAAAAAAAAACCCGAGGAGTACTTGTGGCACCTTAGAGACTAACAAATTTATTTGGGCATAAGCTTTCATGGGCTAAAAAGTGGGTTTCAGCCCACAAAAGCTTATGCCCAAATAAATTTGTTAGTCTCTAAGGTGCCACAAGTACTCCTCGTTTTTTTTTCCTCTTTCTGCACTATCCTGGCAGCTGCTGAAGTAAGCTATAGGCTTCCTATAATCCTCCCTACTCCAAGCTACAAACTCAGCTCTAAAACACAATCCAGAACATACACAGTTGTGAGGACTGGTAGAGTTTTCATGATGTCATTTTAGGTGTTGCCGGAAGCATTGTTTCATTTGTTGTACGCTAAACAAAGAACTTTGTGTGTGTGTGGGGGGGCATTTATTAAGTCTATATACAAGATAAAAAAAGAAAAAACAAGTGATAATATTTAAAATTCAAAGGATCAACTTTTAGATTGTATAGTCTTTGGGACAGAGACTGTCATCTGTTATACATTTGTACAATGCCTGGTACAATGGAGTCAACCTGGCTGTGGCCTTGAGATGGTATCACAATATAAATGTTAACAACAATAATAATCCCTCTCCCTCTCTAATTGTGCATAGAGCCTTTTAAAGGGAAAACTCATTTTTAAAAGTCTCAGATAACTTTGTTGAAGATAAGAGAAAGTCAGTTGTAGGTGATAACTTCCAGAGTCTTTTATTAAAGTCCAATCCTGTTTCTTCTTAAGTTAAAACAAGACACACACAAAAACAGGGAGAGAAAAATAGCAAGAGATAGGAAAATATTCTGTCTTGGATGCTTGCAGTTCACTTGCTGCTAGGCCATGGGCATGGTATATGACCCAGTTAGCTACTTCTGGGTCCAAGCATTACTCCTGTAGCTCTGGAAACATTTGGCTGGAGTGCTTGTATTTTCCTTTGGTAGGCAAACTTCTACTGAGATCAGGCTGCTGTTAGCTGTGAGCAACTTGGCAGGCTAAGCATTGCAAGGTTAGATTTGTCCTGTTGGCTGAGCTCTTACAGTCAGAAGATAAAAAGAGAGATGGAGAAGTGGGAGAAGTGAGGGAGTGGAAGTCGATGCACAAGGAAAGAGATAATACTAAGAAAGCTCAGGTTCCCATCTCAGGAGTTTCTCAGGCACCTTGGAGGCAATCATGTCATGTGCTCCCTCCGGGCTGTGGTGGTTGCACTGTCAAGCCATTACCCGTAGCTGGCAGAGCAATGAGGTGAATGCCTCCCTGAACCTTTGCACTGGTTCCTGACCATGTCAGCAGAGGGAAAGGGGTGGAACTGCAGTATGTTCCAGTCTGTTGAAGAAGCCCTGAGATACAGTGGTCTGTCCCTCCAGACTCTTTCTTCTCAAGTCTCAGCAGCAGTGTTGATCTTTGCTTAGCACCCTGCTCTAGGACAGAACTGTGCAGAAGGCACTAGTCCCAGACTGAAACTCCAAACCTCCCCCCATCCCTGACATCTGATTGTGGGTACAGTGGAGGGTAAAGGTCTTCAGACAGGGACTGAAGTTTCCCTTCCTGCCCCATACAAAGTATCCTGACATTTTGAGCCTACCTTCCCTCCCATCTGCATGGTTCCTCTGCATTTTGCCCCAGCCATGTACCTCCCAGAGAATACACACAATTATTTCACAAGGGGATGGGGGAGAAAGGAAGAAAACTCAGGAATCTTCATCCTGGAGAGATCAGAGCATGGAAGAAAAAACCCAGTTCCAGCTCCAGACTGAGGCATACAGGAAACTGTTACTTATGCCTCATAAGCTGCTAGACTTGGCTAATGGAACATGATACAGAACTTCTACTCCAGCAACAGGAGGGGGAAAGGCTAGTTAAAAAGTCTCCATTCTAATCAGTATTATCTCCCCTTTCCATGTTTCAGAAGTTGATTTGGACAGCCACACATTAAACATAATAAAGATAATGAAATACATACTAAGGGTTTATCTGCATGTGTTAGAACAGATAGAACGTGAATATATTCAATATTATTTGAACATTATGGTCTATAGATCATATTACCATTTAAGTGTTTTATACATTGAATGCTTATGATGATTTTATTCTGTTTCTTTACATAACAGACAATGCAGTTTCAAGGTAAACTGAAGTTTCTCTTGGGACAAAAGAAGAAGTCCTCTTCAGGAACAATATTACCCCCTCAGTTGTCCTTATTCTGCATAGTGGCACCACTTCTGCTCCCTTCTATGACAGAGCTGAAGATGAAAAGTCTGCTTGTGAAAGCGAAACACAAAGCTGATGATGCAGCCACAATGGATACAAAGTATTTTCAAATGAACCTTTTAGTATTTATCATTACTTACTGTGGATTTATATTTATTAAACATGTAAAAAGCATAACTTATTCTAAATATCCCTCTGTTTAAAAACTCTCAATCTTAATAACGATATCTAGCTTCTTTCAATATTTTTGTTCTTTCCTTGCTATTGTTCAAAAAATATCAACATAATAAATAGTTGTGTTAGATGTAAAAGTGGCAAATAAAAATATATCCATTCATTTGGAGGGAGTTCTCAACTTGCCACAGTGTGTAGCATGGCTACTGTTTAAAGAATGACCCCATGGGCAAACCTTAGTAGCAAACTGAGGAAGGGGGAACATTTGGATGCTAAATGTGCCTGTATGTGTATGTGGATGCATGTGAGGGAGAGGCAGACCTGATCTACACTTTAAAATGGAACACACTTGTCAACAATTATGCTAGCTGACTTGGGGCGGAACATGATGCAGCAGTCAGTGTAGCCCGGGACAAAGTACGTCTGGTGTTTGCTCCTTGGTAAATTTCCTGCCTCTTTTGTGATTAAATCTCAGATTTAATGTTTAGATTAAAACAACGAGGAGTCTGGTGGCGCCTTAAAGACTAACGGATTTACTTGGGCATAAGCTTTCGTGGGTAAAAAACCCACTTCTTCAGATGCATGGAGTGAAAATTACAGATACAGGCTTAAATATATATTGGCACATGAAGAGAAGAGAGTTACCTTACAAAAATGTTTAGATTGTGCTCTGTAACTTGCACTGAATAGTACCATATACCATGAGTTCCAGTGATGACAGACGACTTGTGGAATATGGTACTGTTCAGTGTGCGCACGACTATCAGAATCTGGCTGTTAGCATTGTTTTTGTGTGTGCTGTGTGTGTACTATATACCGATATGTTATATTTCTGGCAAGTTAACCACTTGATGTCATTTTGACAAGGCAGTGGAATTGTTGAAAAGTTGAAGGTGATAATGGAATATGAAATAGTTGACCTCTAGGTCAACATTTGGAATATAGTCCAGGTCAGTGGTGATCAGAAGTCACTACAACTTGCCAGCTTTTCAGTGGGCTACGTGAAATGAGTTGGTGATCTCGGGCCAGTTCCTATTAGAGAACTGATTATAGCACAAGCATTATTGGCAGTCTCAGCAAAGGCAAGGATGTAATAGGAATGCAGAATGAACTATCCTTTCACCTCTAGGGTCCCTCCAGTCCCGGGTTGAGGCACATTGGCATGGCAGTGTGGGGGCGCTTACACAGCCAATGTCCCTGTCCTACCTTTTCTGTTAATAAAGAAAGAGTGGTAGGGTTTGTCTTCATGCACAGTTAACGTGGGAGATTGGGACCTAGGTTAGCCTGGCTTGGGTCTGAGAACTCCTACAGCGAAGCACTACCCATATTACTGTGTCGTTATTCTTCTTCCACTCATGTTGTGAGTTTGGGACATAGTCCATGGTTCTTTGTGATGTGTTTCTCAAATGCAGCTGCTGTGGCTGCACGTGGCCACTGGGGGCTTTTCTTGTGGCCACAGCCTCCTAGATGGTGATTGGGAGGGAGGAAGCAGCGGCTCCTTCCCTGAGGCCTCCAGCAGTGGTTGGGCCCTTCCCCCCCTCTGAAGACACAAAAGCTGGAGGAACAGACAACCAGTTTGAGTTCCCTACCTTCCTGGGGTTGGTGGGGTCAGGCTTCAGCCCTGGGGTAGTGGGTGGCAGGTTCCAGCCATGGGGCTTCAGGCTCCGTCTCCTGCACGTAGGGCTTCAGGCTCCGTTCCCTGGCTGTGCGGTGGCAGGCTCTGGCCCCGAGCTCACCACACCCCCCATCACTCCTGACCCTTGCTGTCTCGCCCAGTGTCCCATTGCCCCTGGCTCCCACTGCCTCCATCCCCACCTAGGGTTTAATTTGTCCCTGGTCTTTCTGGGGCTGAGTAAGTCTGCTGTGAAAAGTGATATTTGTATGTGTGTTAATATCACTTTTCACAGCAGACTTACTAGCTACCAAGTCTTAAAGCAACCAAAAAAGCAAAAGAAACAACGAGAAAAAAGACAAGAATGTTCAAAGCACCTTATTTGTGTTTCTAATCTGTTTAGGTACAGTAAAGAATAGAGACAACTGTACATATTTTTTATTATAGAGTCTGCAAAAAATTCAACATAAAAATAATGATTTGTGCATGTGTATGTGCATATTTATATGTTTTTCCTAAAGTTAAGTAAGTATTTTAGGAAAAATTGTCAGAGCAGCCACCAGCAAGAGTTGGTCGCCACACTCTGAGGCCATGTAATAATTTGTTTGAGAACCCCATCTAGGATTCTTTCCCAATCAATTGTGTCAGCTTTGGGATAACTTACCTGTCCTTCACGGGGAATTGTGGGAAGGCACTGGAGGACTATCAGTTCTCAAGTGACTTTTGCCTGTGTCTTCATTGCAAAGTGGGCAGGTTTCCCATTGAGGTAAAGCAGAACCTGGGCTCTAACCTGTACCCTCAGCCAGGTAAATTAGGCTTAACGCATCTTCAAACCTATGTTAAAGGATTTTCTGTGTGGATGCGGGGAGGGAGGGACGGGGGAGGGGGTTGGCTAAAACCCAGGTATCAGCCCAAGTTAACTGTGCAGTGAAGACATCACCTTAGAATCCAGTGTAGTCAGTTTGGCACGAATCACAAGCTCTAAAATGCATTTAAAAATAAAGACTGTGACTGATTATAAATCTAAACTCTGTGATGATTCTTGCTACATGTTGAAGCCCATTTGCTAGCATTTATCTTTAATGCTAACACTCAGATACCTTGGTTGTATAAGAATCTAATGGAATAGAATTGAATGGAAACATTACCATTTTTTTCAATCCAATCTAAATGTTGTTATTCCAGGAAATAAGTACTGAGCAGAACATTCTTAATCATATTTTTTCTTTACAGTATGTACAGTATTCCAGTCCAACACTGGATTGGAAATTCATATGATCCAGCAATTACTGGCAAACATTTAATTTTAATTATCACACATTCAAACCATAACTACTTAATACATGTTTGCTAGTTTAAAAGTCATGTCTTACACATTTTTGTGTGTTTGCCCTTAGCTGAATTGTCATTCACTGACCAAATATTTTCACATTGTCTGTCCTCTGCAGTTCAAAAGCTATTTCAGGTCTATGTGAAACAGAATTACAAGGAAGAACCAGTTACCATGAAGGTGCAGCTTTCACTAATGTGTTACAAAATGCTGAAAACCAGATCAAAGGTATCAGGTTGTAATAATTCTGCATTACTGACAGTTTATGGAGACACTCTTCCTCCCCCCACATCCCCAATTTAAGTTTTCCATTTTTAGTCCCAATTTCCCATTTTTCTATAGTCTGCTATTGTGATGTAGATTCATCAAATATGAGATAGAGAATGGCTAGATTATGGTGTCAATACTAGCTGCCTAGAAATACAATGTTACCAGTTCTCACAATTTTATCACAAGGCTTGTGATTTTAAGTGTGTTTTCTTAAAGCTCCAGCACCCAGATTCATGTGATTACAGATATAGTAGGCTATACGTCTCTAGTGCTCCCTGGGGGAAAAGTGGGCATTGATCCTGCCTCAGCTGCCAGGGCACACCCTTCCAGCTGTGCTAGCTGAGGTGTCAGCCCCTCTTGTGTGGGGAAGGTTAAAGTAGTCCAAACAAAAAGTCACTATGCTTCCGCAGCCATGAAAGGCCTTTGGAAAGCTGAAGAGAAAGGTATCAGCCCTTCTCTTTTCTGAGGGGGGTTGGTCGGCCAAGGCTCTCAAGTAGTTTCCCTAGTCAGTAACCCCTTCTTCCAGAGCCTGGAGAGCTCTGGGATGCAGTCCTGCTCCTTCAGAGTGCCACACAGGCTGCACTGAGCAGGGAGTCTCCCTTTTAAGGACCCACCCCCCTCAAGGCTTGACATTCCTTACAGGTGGCCGGGTTGCAGCTGATTGTGCCCAGAGGAGCTCTTTAACCCTCTCCTGAGTGGGGTTGGTAGATCTGCCCCACTGCAAAGTGTAAAGTCTTAGCATTCATTAAAAAGAGAGGTTTCTCATGGTTGAAGCAAAAAGCTTGAAAACATGATGTGAACGTACCCTAAAGGTGCAAAACCAGACAGCAAATAAAAAGCAATGAAAATGTATTGGTTTTTTTATGGGTTTTGTTTTTATTTGTGTTTTGGTAACCTGATTCATGATTTCTGAATGGTTGGGACTTACACTACTGTGAGAATCTATGATCTGCTATAGCTGTCTTTTACAAATTGGCAGGGTGTTTAATATAAAATGTAAGAATTTAGTAATCTTCTTTGCTGACTTTTGATAGTTATTTCTCCTCAAGCCTTCCCTTCTCCCTCTTCCCTATACAGATAACTCTATTAACTTCTTTTTTGTACAGGCTTGAAACCTTGAAATTGTACTGTCTTTAATACAAGTTCTCTATCACAGCCACTCTCACTGTCTAGTTTCTCTTGAATCTTTCATTATTAGACAGGCAAAACCTGTACTGAACTGATGATACTGCAAAATCTCACTGATTACAGTTTAAGTGTTTGCAAATTGAACATTTAATCTTTTTTTCCAGTGTGCATTCTTGCCTGTAATTTGCCTAGTTAATCTTAGCCATAACACATTCTGACTTGCACTTTTCTGTGTAACAGATACTAAGGATACCACGCATATTTGTGAGTGTCCAGTAGTTTAGTAGGTTATATAAAACTAATATTAAAATTGTTTGCACTAGAATATATTTTCTTTTAATTTTTATAGCAAACAATGGAGAAAATGGCATTTCTCTATTCAAAGTACTAACAAATGAAGATCACTGGGTCTGGGTACAAGCTAATACTCAAGTTCTGTACAGGACTGGCTGTTCAGAATACGTCATTGCCTCACAGCAAGCTCTAAAGTAAGTATATTTACATTTTCCTGTAGTTCTGAAAGATAAAGACACTATTCACCAAAAGTAGGACTTTCCAAAGCACTTAAGTGTCTTAGGAGCACAATTCCCACTGAAAGTCAATGAGACTTGGGCTCCGAAATCACATAGGATTTTCAAGAGTGCCTAATTTCATTAGAGACGTCACTTTGCCAGTATAATTTATGTGGGAAGCACTCAGGTACTATTATAACAGCCACTAGTGCAAAACCCTAAGATGAATGACGACTGACTTCACAAGCCCTTTCAGTGGGCCTTACTCAACACAATATTTGTATTCTTCAAAGAGGCAGTTCCTAGAGGTGCACAGATCCTATCTCCACAGTAGGTTGGATCATTTGGCAGCAAGAAGAGCCTCTCATGGAATCCAAAATAACCCCCTAAACAAATCATCCCTTCAGTAGACTACTAGACAGCTGATGGGGAGGAAAGTTCATACAAATAACTTTCTACCACTTGACTTTCATAACTCCCAATTCTTAAGACCTTCAATCCTCCCATTTATGGCTTAGAAACAACTGGGAGTCAATCCAGCTCTGGACTACAATAATTCTCTTTTGTGGCTATAGATTTTGGGATGGTACTGGCCTTCTGAAGTATGGGGAACACACTCAGAACAAGAAAAACTATGATGGAGGCTCTTCTCAGCAACCAGCAGAGTGCGCTGCAGGAAGCCTTCGCTGTCCCCTTGGTTGCCAGTGTCCTCTTATTTTGTCATATCTGGGAACCACGGTCATTTCTTGTTCTTTATGGCTGATAGCTGAATGATGTTGTCAGAGGCAGGGATTATAAAGTATCCTTGAATCTCACCCTTTAAACATTTTCTGGGATGATGTAAATAGGGAAGCTTGTGTTCAATGCAAAAGGTATAGGTTCCACTGGGAGTAGAATCTGTGCCCATCTTTGGAACCCATTTCTTATTACTATCGATATAAGCCTCCCTATTCACATGTTCTCTATTATTTGCTCAGACTGCCCATAGAACTGTACATAGAGGGACCAGACCCTGTCTATGTAGATCTCTCCTCTTCTCCACAAAAAAGGCTCAGCCATATTTCTGGAATGGTCTCTTACACTCGCGCCCCCCCCCCCAATGGACCTGAAGGAGGCCTCTCTGCAGTCTGTGCTGAGGAAGGAGGTAGAGAGTGGGTGGACTGGGTGCAGGGCCAGGAGATGTGCACAGAACCCCCTCTCACTCTGTGAAAATTGTATTTAGACTGTTGCCCCTTGGCTTTGTTGCTTTTTGCCTCTGTCCCTCTCTCTGTTCTCACCTGTCTTCAGTTTCTGTGTGTTCTTCTTTCCTGCCTGTGCACACGCACACACAAAACAATACTCAGCAAAAAGCCCCTCCTCTGCCCACATAATCCAAAACTCCTGGGTGCTCTGTTAGGCCTTGTGTCATGGAATGTGGCTCCTCTCCCGCCTTCTCCCCGCAGAAACTGCACGGACTCCAGTGGTGGTGCCTTCACCATATCTTTTTATTTTAAAAGTTCCCTCCACCTTTTTCACAACCATCCCCATGCAACAGTCTATTTACATTGTTAACCTAGCTTTTGGCCCTCTCATCAGGGCCTGAGGGGAACAGAAGACTCCCTAGTCTGAGCCTCTGTGTGGCTAAGCTCAGCTAACCCCGTTCTTCCCTCTCTCCCCTTTACACTTCCTTCCTGTGCTTCTTCTTATCAGCCTTGGGCTGGTGGGGTAATTGGCTCAGCTGGCCAGCCTGATTAACTAATTCCCCCCATCAGTTTTCCCCAGGGGAACTAATTCATATCTGAGTGATCAGAGTGCAGGCTCACCTGTTTACACTCTGTCATGTCTTGTTTTAGAAGTAGCCCTTTAGCTGCCTCACAACTATCTTAAGCGCCTGGCACATTTACACATCAATTTCAATGAGTTTTTAACTAAAGATATAACAAGGTTTAACCCAGCTCATAACAGCATCCGCAATCTCAGCTTCTCCCCATCATCAGGATGAGGCCTAAAAGGTGCCATCCAATAATCCATCCCAAACAGAAAAAAAAAAGAAATAATTAAAAAAATTACAAATGGTATAAACTTACAGTGTCTTTCAGTCAGACTGTCAGGGCAGGAATATAGGTGGCTGGGCCTAGTGGTATGTGTAGGGTGGGGACAAATCCTCATGACAGCTGGGGTTCAAAACAAGGAGATCAGGAGCTGAGTGTTGGATACCATGAAGGGCAATTTAAGAAACCCAGTCAGGCTCAGGATACAACAGCTGGGTGAGCACTATGAACCAGGGTGGAGCCCAACTATATGGGCAGCTTCCTTTTCCTCCTTCCTGCTTAAATAGGGGGAGCGGGTCAATCTGGCACAGTGGTGTTCCACCAGTTGGGACCCAGGGCTGGAGCCTTCTATCTAAAGTGGCTTCAAGGAGTCCCAGTTCTAGCTGATGCCAGTAAGCATCAAGTGGAAGACTGGAGCATGATGTGTCGTCGTCCTGCCCCGGCTAGGAATCCTGCAGACCCAGGTTTGAGACCCATGGGTCGTGACACCACCCTAAGCCCTAGAGACATCCACTGGGCAACATTGGTCCAGGTTTCTCAAGGTGGTTCCTGTGGAAGGCTCATACCTGGGTGGGGGCATGAACATTTTCTGCTGGCTCCAGGTCCACCCATCAAGGCCATAGCCCTCTCAGTCAATTAGATACTAGAGCCTACCTCATTTCAGTTTGGTACCTAAGACTTTCTGAATGATGTATTCTTCATGCCCTCTATACGCACTGGTGGGAGGGGTCCTGTGGGGAAATGAATTCTCTGAGAATGGTTTTAGGAGTGATATATAGAACACCAGGTGGATTCTAAGGGATTGAGGTAGGTGGAGCTTGAAGGGAACCAGATTAAGTTGTTGCCAGATTTGATGGGGCCAAGGAATTGGTAGTCAAACTTACTAGAGAGTCTGTCCATGCGAAGGTTCTCTGTTGAGAGCCATACTTTTGTCTCACTGAACACGTAGGGCTCTGCTAATGAGGCTGATATATGTGTGCCATTAGTAGTCTTTCATTTTTTCAAGGTGTTCCTCACTTCCTCCTGGATTTCATGGATCCATTGTACTGATCTGAGGTGGTCAGGTTAGAGGAGGTCTTGGGTCGCTTCGGTGAAATTCAGGGCTGTACCCAGAGTCAGTGCAAAAAAAAGGGTGGGGGACTTGGGTCCGTGGATGCCTGGTCTGCATTATTATATGCAAACTCCACATAGACCAAGTGAAGACCAATCATCCTGGTGATAATTGACATAGCATTGCAGGTACTGTTCAAGGATCTGATTCACCTTCTCTGGCTGTTCAACTGGGATGGTAGGTGGAGGTGTGGTATGTATGGATCCTCAGTAACATAGTTTCACGCTAGAACCAGGAAGTGAATTGTGGCCCTTGATTGGTGGTAACGTGATCAGGGAGGCCGTGGAGACTGACTATCTGGTTTATCAATAGTTGGGCAGTTTCCACAGCAAAGGGTGGACCAGTGCAAGGAATTAAGTGGGCCCTCTTGGCAAAGTGGTCTACCACAGTCCAAATCTGGTAATTCCATGACGAAAACTAAGGCAATGGCTGTTTGGGGTCAGGATGGGGTTTCCAGAGGTTGGAGAAAGTTGCAGCGTTCATGGTTTAGTTCCTTGATAGAGGTGCATACATCGCAGGAAGCAGTGAATGCCTGCATTGTGGGACACTGTGACATTACCCAGGATATAATCTGGACTGTTGAACAGCTGTGTTCTCTCAATTCTCCACCCTTCGGTGCCTTTTACACTGCTTTGCTGTGAGAGTAACCACTCCTTGTCTGCTCACACTCTGCCTCCAGCATGTAAATTGCTCCCAGCTATACAGTATGAATGCTATGGACAGCCACTCTTGAATTACACTGCAGAACAACAACAGCAAATTCCCAGTCCCAGATTTTCCCCCAGAAATGTGTTTCTTGTACAGCCCAGCCCTCTCCTGGAAAACACAAGCTCATATAAAGTACATCATTTTATTAATAGAAAATGATACACAAATTCTGTTATCTCAAATGGATTTTCCCAAACACTTCAGTCCAAACACACTGGTTTAGATAAAACAATAAAACAAGTTTATTAACTACAGAAAGATAGATTTTAAGCGATTACAAGTAATGAGGCATAAAAGTCAAAATTGGTAACAAAGAAATAAAAGGTAAAATGCAACTAATATGTAACAAGCAGCTAAGTAAATTCAAAGCAAAAATCTCTCTCATGCCATGCATCAGCAGTGTTACTGGCTGAAATACTTTCAGACAGGATCCCTCCCTCAGTCCAAAGCTGTTTCTTTGTTCCTCAGGTGTTGCGGCTGCCAAGGGTAGAGGAAAAAAGGAGGGATAACTTGGGTCATCTGTTCCCCATTCTTATACTTTTCTTCTTCTTTGAGAATCATCTCCAGCTGGAGTTTAGGAGACAGGAAGTCTGTGGGAAACTGTTTCTTTGCCAAGATGTAAATTTTTCACTCACACCCTTTTTCCTGCCAGTTAACAAGGTGATAGTTCATTTAATTTCATTGTCATCTGGCTGAGGCATCAGTTTATCTATTGTTTCCGAGGAACTGGTTTGTGGATGCTTTTCTAAACTGGGAACATGTCTCAGTAATGTTATACCGTAGAATTTTATAACTTTACATACAATGTTGCTGCACATATTTTACCAGGACAACAATGATCAGCAAATTATGAGTTTTCAAATGAAACCTCACAAGCTGTACTTCATACAAAATTTATCATAGTCTTGTAAAAGGGGTGAACATAGTTGGTACAGATTGTCACAGGCACATTTGAGGCCAACAGAAGAAGAAGGACCCTTGGCTCTTAGAGCACCCAAAGTGTCTGATCAGTGGGGAGTCATGGCTTAACTGTACAATAGCCACTCTTGCTGGACCCAGGGGAATGTAAATACTCACAACTATTTATTCGCAAAGGTGGTTACTTACCAGGTGTCGTGCGACTCTTTGCTTATATCAGCCAGTTCATTGGTCGGAATCCCTGAGGCAGAGACAGAATGGATAGTGGCAGAGAGTTGCATTAAGAAAGTTTCAAGCCTTGAGAATGTGGGTCAGTTGCTGGCTGAGGTGTCGTGGGCTGGTACTATATTCTCCCTTTTGGGGCAGGGCATTGGCTTTGCCATTTTTAGTCCTGGGGCAGTATGTAATGGTAAAGCTGAATTGTGAGACGAACAAGGACCACTGGAGCTGTCTTTGATTCGGGGCCTTAGCCCTGCAGAAATACTCCAGGTTTTTATGGTTGGTAAATATTTGGACTGAGAGATGAGTCCATTCTAAGTAATGTCACCACTCCTCAAAGATGATTTTGATTGCCAGAAGTTCTTTATCTAGGATCTCGCAGTTATGCTGTCTGGGGGTAAGTTTTCTAAAGTAGTAGGTATGTGCGAGCATTACTTGTTCAGGCCTGTGTTTTTAGGAGAGAATCAGGCTGGAGCTGAATTCCAACAAAAGCTTGCGTAACATCTGGGTGGGCCAATATGGGAGCCATGGTGAGGGGTGCAATTTGCTTCAAAAATTTTGGAATGAACCATCAATAGAAATTTGCTAAACCCAAAAAACACTGTAGGTCATATATATTGTGGGGTGCTGCCCAGCCATGGACAGCCTGGAGTTTGTGTAGGTCCATTGTGATTCCCTCTAGGAACAGGATAAAATCCAAGAACTCTTGGGAGACCTGGTCAAATGCACACTTCTGGATCCTGGCATAAAGACCATTTTAGCCTCTCCAGAACAGTTCAGACATGAATGGTATGTTGTTCAGCATTGTCTGAAAACACCAATATATAGTCCAGACAGACCATGGCGCACAATCCAATATGTCTCGTAACACATTGTTAATAAAATGTTGGGAGTTTGCCAGCACATTTGTCAGCCCTAACAGCATCACTAAATATTCAAAGTGGCTGTAGCAGGTTCGGAAGGCAGTCTTCCATTCGTTCCCAGCCCTGATGCACATGAAGTTGAAGGCTCACCAGAGGTCCAGTTTGTTGACATGTGGCCCCTACACTGTCCAGTAATTCTGGAATCGAGGTCGTGGATACCGGTTCCTGATCATTATTTGGTTTAAGGCTCAGTTGTCAACATAGAGTTGGAAACTGCCATTTTTTGCCCTCAATGAAAAGGACCAGTGCACCAGCTGGTGAGGTTGACTTGAGGATGACCCCTCCAGCCAGGTTCTCCTGGAGGTATTTACTTAGTGCAGCTAGCTCAGGTTCTGACATGGCATAAATCCACCCAAATGGTATTTACACTCCCTGCTGCAATTCTGTGGGGGCAGTCACAGTCCTGATGTAGAGGGAGGGTTTCTGTGATCTTCTTTTCAAACACTTTGGCATAGTCATGATATTTAAGGTGGAGTTCTGAAGTAGGGTTGGTGGGCATCCCTACTTTGGTGATCATCCCTGCCTGAAGCCCCCGAGTGCTGGGGCAATATTGGTTTGTTTCTGACAATACTGCTGACAGAATTTTGAAGGGAAACTGTCCTCCTGTTCTTACCAATGAAGGAGGTGATTATGAAGAGTCTGCCAAGAGAAGCCAAGAATCAGAGGGAAGTGCAGGGATTGAATGATGCTGAATCGAAATATTTCTTAGTGCTCCTGGATAATGGCTTCCAGGTGGACTGTATCCTCAATCACTAGTCCTGAAGACAGATGGGAGCCATCAATATTTTCCATAGGTCCAGAGTGGCTTTGTGTCACAAAGGAATCTGCAGGGCCTGGGTTGTCGCTGCATCTATGAAACTGTCAGCTGCTTCTGAATCAATGAGGGTTCATTAGATGGGAATCCATTGGGGATCTCCAGGGATGCGCAGCCAGATAGGCACCTGCAAGTGGGAAGCCCCTGGATGGAGCTGGGTGCATGTCCCAGTCAGGACTGAAGTGCAGGGGAATTCTTTCTTCACACAGCCCAGGGCAGTCCTTACTGACCCTGAAGTGACTCATTTCCTGGGTTCCTTGGAGCTTGCACAGGACAGGGGTGAGCTGTCAACAAGCCAGCTCCACCTGCACTGGTTCAGCAGATGAAACAGGCACTGGTTAATAGTACGTGGATGGGGGCTGGAGGGACCCTCATTTTCCTCCCTTCATTCCTGTAACTGAGTATCTATGTGGACGGCAAGGTCAGTGAAGGTGTCCAGACGCATGGGCATCTCCATGTGGGCCAGTTCATCTTTGATTTTCTCCTGCAGACCCCACCAGAATTGGTACTGCTGCTCTGCCTTGTTCCACTCCATGGCCACAATGAGATGATGGAAATGGGCCACATAGTAAGCAACAGTTACCCTGCCACTGCCAGAATTTCCTTAGAGCAGCCTTGGCTAAATGTGCACAAGGTGGGTCATTGAAGATCGCTCATATAGATTGGAGGAAGGTGTTCCGATTTGACAAAACTGCTGTTACTATCCAACAAGGGGGAGGCCCAGTCGAACACCTCCCCCATCAGCAGGCAGATTACCAAGCCCATGTTGGCCGGGTCAGAAGTGTACATCTGGGGATGCAACATGAATAGAAAGCAGCACTGGTCCATGAAACCCCAGAATTGCTAGTGACTCCCATCAAATTGCTATGGTAGGGGTTCTGTGGGCCCAGCCTTTCTGTCCCTCCACCCAGTCATTAATTTGAGCTATAATGTTGAATTGAGCCAAATAGGTCTCCCAGAATTTTGCCCTGAAAGATACTGAGTTTTTTCATTATTTGAGCTGGGACAACCCCCCTGTCTCTCCCCTTTGGGCCCTGTGGATAACAAACAGGATAGAAAACAGTTGAAAATGTCTGGTCTTACCCAATTCCTCTCACTGGCCCAATTCCTCATCCATGTGGCTGCTTTCCACTGTAGTCAGTGATCCTTTAATTTCCTTCTGGAGCTGAATTTTTAAATCCATAAATCCTTGATCCAGCTCATCTCAATTAGCAAATTCCAGATTAGCTATAGCTTGCTTGGTCTTCATTGTTTTATGGAAAAACTTCTGGTCTATGTCAGTCAGATTGCTGGTCACCTCACCAATCCATTTTACCATTCCAGATTGGGAGTTTTGCAGCTGGAATTCCCAATCTGTCCAGATGCTTTGTAGTTGTTGCTCCAACAGAGTTCTCACCTCCTCCTGCAAGTCATCTTTGAGCTCTTTCTGGTAAACCTCCAGATGCTCCTTTAATCCCTGTTGTGAAGCCTCCAGCCCCTGTTTCAGGTCTTGTTTTAAATCATTTTAGTCCTGTTATAATTCCTGATGACCTTTTTTGATCTCTAGAAGCACCTCCATTATTTGTTCTATCTTGGTTCAGCAGGAATACCAGCTCACAGTCTCACTCCTTGGAAACTGGATCTCACTCCTCACATCAGTGTTACTCATTTCCGACCTGTGCAGCTAGTCAAAGTTTAGGGCCCTGGGAATTTTCCAGCTGGAAGCAGAACTTGATGCAGTCTGGTAGTTTCTTTGATGCAATCTTGTTTATTTATAAACAATGTACAAAATCCTGCTTCTCCAAATGCAGGAGGAACCAAGAACAAAAGGAGTAGTTTCTTATCTCACAGCCTTCAAATCTCTTTAGCCAAAAACTCTCTAGCTTTCTCCAGGGTTGCACTCTGTTCTTCAGCTATTGGTTGGCTTTGTTGTTTTTTGCCTCTGCCTTTCTCTGTGTTCTTATCTGTCCCTAGTTTCTGTGTGTTCTCCCTTCCCATGTGTACACATATGCATGTGCGCACACAAAAAACAATACTCAACAAAAAGCCACTCTGCCTACGCAATCCAAAACTCATCTTTTGGATGTGGCCCCTTAACTGTCCCACAACTATCTTAAGTGAAGGGTATGTTCACACATCAATTTCGATTAGGTTTTAAAACAACCCGTAATAAGGTTTAACCCCACTTATAACAATATGAGCTGTATCTTTCCCCGCTTTGGGTGTCCAGGGGCTGGGAAGCAGGAGAGGAGGCAGTGGGCCTCTATACCGATAGCTCTTGCTTCCTGCATATGCCCCAGAAGAATTTCTAGACATCTTTCATTATACATCATTATAGGGGGTGGATCCTATAATCTTGCCTAAGAAGAGAGAAACCCCATCTCTCCCCAGGGAATCCCTCTCCCACAGTCTCCCGCCATCTGTTACTCCAGTCCAGGGAATGAATTGGACCATTAAGAAGCAGACCCAAGGTGGCTTCTCTTCTTGTTCAAGTCTCTATTTTTGTGTTTGTTTTCTGTGTAATTTAGGAACCTCTTTGATTCATATTTGGATGCCTTTGTTACCCAGTGGATAGTTAAATACCTCCATTGAGCAAGGTAATCATGTGGCATGGAGTACCATGAGCATTGGTCCATGAAGTTCCATTCTCACTCTCCCCTAGCTAGACCAGGTGGGCTGTAGCAGATACCCACTGTTGTTTTTGTATTTTGTTCATCATCACTTGCATCCTTGCCCCACAGGTCTGCCTGGTGGGGTCTGCCTTGTCAACTGTGCAATAGTTTGCTGGAAATGTAAATTCGTTTGCCATAAAATGGCATCCTTTTTCCCATTCTCCTCCTATTTATATACAAATACTTTAGTATAATGTTTGTCTTCATGCGTTATTTCAGAACAGTCCCATCTTCTGCTTTACTTTTTACATTGGATGTTACTTCCCCACACGCCCCCAATTTTCACGGATTTCTAAAAGCTGCTGTTGCTGCATCATACTTGTCTTTCTTCCTGAGATGTTATTTCTGCAAGAGAGTAACATGTTAGTTGTGTTTTAAGAATTTAAAATTTTAATAATATTTAGCAGGGAGTTGAAACCCATTAATATTATAAGTACATACTTAGAACTTCTCTCTCCCTCCTTACTCTATGTTTGTTGTAATGGGACAGTTTCCACATTATAACAGCATGGGCTCCCCCTACTGGGGATTCTTGTATTTACATGCTGAGCCCATTCTCAAAACAAAAAATTAGAAGTATTGAGCTAAGTAACTTCTGAAATCCCCATCAGTTTTCTCTCTCTTCCATTTTGAGTTTCTAATTCTGATATCCACTTTTCCCCAAACCAGTTCAACTCTATACCTTAAATAACTTGGATTCAGCATCTCACATCTTTCCTCTCTGATTAATCTAAGTCCCAAGACAAGACTATACCTGTTATCCAAAAGCTAAGGCCAATTTTTTCATAAATGATCACTAATTTTGTGTGCTTCAGGTGTAGCTAATGAGAACTAAGGGACCACAGAGCCTCAGAAAATCAAGCACAAGATGTCTCAAGTTGGACACATGAAAATGGAGACACCCAAATTAGTGAATGCTTAGGGATATTACTCTGGACACTTCCTCTGAGCACTTCTTTCATCTCCTAAAACAAACTATTCTGAAAAAACACACCTCTGCAGCTCTCACTCAAACCACTTAAATCAAAAAGTTCCTAACTATGTAGTACTATTTCATTTAAACTACTACGAACTCTGTTTTATTCCACACTATTGAAACCATTTCATATACTCATATACTATGTTGAATAAACCATTCTGTATATTGAAACCATTTTTCTGCCCAGAACATTAGGTGATATTTTAATAAAAAAGATAATAAAAGTAAAACTTGTTACTATTTTATTTAAGGTAATGGTAAAATGTACACCAAAAGTGGAATGGAATTTAACATGCATACAGTAGTTTAAATGAGATGGCCTTGCACTGTGTGTGTGCATAGTGTAAATATGGAATACATTATAAGATTATATTGGTATGGGTATGAGATTTCTGCATTACTCATGAGAGATGAATTATCCAAATCACACCGAACAAATATGAATGAAACCTCTATCATAGCACTCCATTCTATATTCTACATGGGTAACACACAGTACAGGAAAAATATTTTAGAAACACTTGACTGACTGACTTTTTCTACTTTTATTGAAAGGGAAGAAGATGTGCACCTGAAGGTACCAAAGAACATCACAAGTTTGAAAGGACAGAAGGAAGCACTTAACTATAACTGTGCCATTGAAACTTTGGGACAGATGAAGCATCTTAACTGGACAACTGTAAAAAATGAACAGGATAGCATAAAAGTGAAGTTTGAACCTAAGACAAATGACAAGTGTTTCATGCAAGAGGAATCTCTCAATTCTAACACATTACTTTTAGGTGTTCAAAACAACTGCAACACAAACAACATTTGGACTTTAAAAAATTCATCAAGTTCTTGTTCTGTAAATCAACGCATGAATACATGTCCGAGCAGAAAAGTTGGACCATTCTGTAACAGAGATCAAAGTCTTTTAAATTTAGCATCAACCTGTCCTTCCCACTGGGGTACTACAGAAAATTGCCAGTCTTATTCAGGCTTACAGCAATTTACAGTGGAGAACTACACTACAGATCCTGTGAAATTACAATGTCCACTGATGTACCCAGAAACTCTATATGACACAGTATTTCCTCTAGATATTCCCATCAAAACTGAATATGATTCTGATTCTGAAAATGTAGCTGATAGCTACATGATGTCACAAAGTCGAGTCTGGCTGGATGAGAATGGTATGGTGAAAAAGCAGCTGATTGGCTACCCTAACATGGTGCACCTTAAAACAGAATCGGACCTCAGTGAGCAACTGTCTCCTTGTCAAAAACCAACGCACTGTGTTTACACACCGCATAATTGGCAATGCATTGTAACAAATCATACCAACAATATGAATATAAACAGACCATGTAAAGGGTTACATAACAAAGAGATGACACAGGTTTGCCCCCAGAACTCTGCATGTTTGGAAAGCATCCATGACTTTCAGCCTACAGACTTCTACAATCAGTTCTATAACCCCAATTCAGTAGAAGAGAAAGAGCAGAATAACCAGATTTTTAAGATGCAATGTGAGTTTAAAAATCCCTGCTTGGTTCACACAATCAAGCGTGAACCCTTGGATTCTCCACCGTTGTCTGATAATGGGCAGGATGGAATAGAGATGATCTTCCCTGAAAATGCATTACCAGGTCCTGTGTCTCATAAAACAACCGAATGTACATTTTTACAATAGATTTTGTAGCATCTGGAATATTTATGATATTGAAAAACAAGAAAAAGTTGTAGATTATCTTCCTGTTGGACTACATGAGTAACTACAATTAAAAACCAAAGGGAAAAGATTTAAAAAAATATTACTCTCTTTGGGATCTTTGGAAATGGAGTGAAGTAAAACCACATATATCATGGTAAAGTGCTAATTCAGACCTCCTTTAGGTGTACCAATTTAACTTTTTCAAGCTTCCCTTCGTATCTGTTGTATATATGAATGCATTATTAATGTATAACTATATCTTCCTCTTGCCTTGTTCTATTGTTCATGGCATGATGTGGGTGAAATCCTGGCCCCACTGTGAAGTCAATGGCAAAACTCCTATTCACTTCACTGAGACCAGCCTTTCAACCTGTGAATCTAAGGTTTATATTTTTAGTTTTAGTTTCTCAGCTATTGCCTTCTCCCCACATTAATTTAATCACCTTCAGGCAAGGGCTTCTCAAACTACAATCGCTTAATTTAAAGGAAGACCATTATAGTGATAGACTCAGGGACCTCAATCTATTTAGCCTGACAAATAGAAGGTTAAAGAGTGATCTGATCACAGTCTATAAGTACGTATACGGGGAACACATATTTAATACTGGACTTTTCGGTCTAACAGACAAAGGCATAACATGATCCAATGGCTAGAAGTCGAAGGAGGACTAATACAGACTGAAAATAAGGCATAAATTTTTAAACAGCGAGAGTAATTTCAAAGGATTGTGGTGGATTCTCCATCATTGGCAATTTGAAATCAAGTTGGGATGTTTTTCTCACAGGAATGCTCTAGGAATTATTTAGGGGAAATTCTATGGCTTGTGTTATACAGGAGGTCAGACTAGATGATCACAATGATCCTGTCTGGTCTTGGAATCTACGAATCTGTTAACTCAAAATCCAGTCACCTTACAAAAACAAGCTACAATTATTTTCAGTTACTATACCTCTTCTTTAGTTACCCTGACAATTTTTATGTTTTACCAATCACATTTCCTATATTAAAAATATTAATCTCTCCCCTGTTGCTGTTTGGAAGATCCACATAAAAAAGAAGAAAATTTGACTAATTATCCATTATACAGGGGAGATGGTGACACACAAATTCATACACTTACAAAAATTGTGTTACGTGTACAATTAATAGGAAAAAAATCAGACAAATGTTTTTAATTTGATGATGTCCCTTTAATTGATCACTATGCTGTCCTCTGACTTCATGACTAGTTCCCATGCCTTCAGGTGATTATGGGAACAATTTTTCAAAAGCACCTAGGAGTATATCTGCATGGCAATAAAAGACCCACTGACCCAGATCAGCTGATCTCGGGCTCATGGAACTTAGGGCTGCAGGGCTATAAAACTGCAGTGTAGATGTTCGGGTTGTAGCCTGCACTCTGAGACCATGCAAGAGAGGTGGGTCTCAGAGCCCAGGCTCTAGCCCAAGCCCAAACATCTACACTGCAATTTTTAGCCCTGCAGCCCAAATCCTGCAAGTCTGAGTCTGCTGACCCAGGTTCTGAAACTAAGTGCAGTGGATTTTTTATTGCAGTGTAGAAATGCCCTAAGTCACTTATGTGCTTGTGAAAATTTTGCCCGAGGTCTCTTTCATGTAGAGGTTGCTGAGTTAATTTACTTGTGCTGAAAATAATATAATGCAATCTACAACTTCTATTTTGTTTTTTATTGTTCGCTTCCTGCACTATTGTTTTTAAATTGCACTATTTCAACTTTAAATCACTTTCCCATATATAAAAGGCATATTATGAAGAAAATGGTTAGATGTTTTTGTGATTTTTATAAAGCTTAGGGTAAACATTTTCTTATTCAAAGTGTTACAACTAATTAGAATGCTTTCATTTCAGTAACTGCTCGTCAGTAATGGTGAGATTGTCATCAGTTATCAATCTGGCCTGAGTAAGGGGCAGCATGTAGTTGCCTTGCTCCAGAAGTACAGCAGGGATGTACTTCTCTGCCCCACCCCCGTTCTCTCATCTGCAATACAGGTAGGCCACACAGGGAAGTAAGGGGCACTTTGTGCCCCCTTATATCCCTGCATTGGCACAGACGGTGACAATCTTGCCTTCATACTCTACTCTTACAATAACGATTTTGGGACTAATTCAGATTTTAGTCTAAAGATGGCGTAATCCATGCCCCCATCTGGGTCTCAGTGTTTATGTTTCCTAAATTTAGGACCCAGTCCTGCAACTTGTTCTGCACAGACCATCCATGTGGACCTCCACTGAAGTTACTGCGGTTCTGTGTGGCCCCTAGGATCTGCTCTTATGGAACAAGTTCCAGGACTGGGACTACAGACTTTTTTTAGACTCCTTTAGACTAACTTACTTAGACTCTCTCCCATTTGCCAACAGGTAACTCACACCCTGCCTAACACATCAACTCTGAATTTGACCCACTGGACCTGATTCTCCACTGCCTTGCACCTTGGGTAGTCATTTAAATCTGTGCAAAGTGGGCATCAATTTTACCAGGTCAGAATGGTAGCATTTTACACTTACTTTGGTTAGATGGAAATGACGACAGAAGGTGCAAGGTGGGTGAGATAATATCTTCTATGGGACCAACTTCTGTTGGTGAGAGAAATGCTTTCAAACTACTCAGAGCTCTTTTTCTTTATGTACTGTAGAACCTCAGAGTTACAAACACCTCAGGAATGGAGGTTGTTCATAACTCTGAACAAAATGTTATGGTTGGTCTTTCAAAAGTTTACAACTGAACATTGACTTAATACAGCTTTGAAACTTTACTATGCAGAAGAAAAATGCTGCTTTTAACCATCTTATTTTAAATGAAACAAGCACAGAAACAGTTTCCTGACCTAGTCAAATCTTTTTTTAAGCTTTCCCCTTTATTTTTTTAGTAGTTTATGTTTAACACAGTATTATGCAGAATTGCTATTTTTTTTTTTTTGTCTTTGCTGTTGCTTGATTGCTGTTCCAAATGAGGTGTGTGATTGACTGGTCAGTATGTAACACCGGTGTTCATAATGCTGAGGTTCTACTGTAGCTCAAAAGCTTGTCTGTCTCACCAACAGAAATTGGTCCAATGAAAGATATTACCTCACCCACCTTGTCTCTCGAATATCCTGGGACCAACATGGCTACAACTACACTACATACAGAAGGTGGAAGGCAGTAGAGGCTCAAGCCCACTGAGACTGAGTGTAAGGGAATCTAAAATGATATAATTCACATGCTGAGATGCCAGGAGGCAGGAGTGTAGCAAGAAAAACAACTCATGGGAGGGTATATAAATGTGTTAGTTAAAGTAAACCAACATCTTCAGGCTCCTAGGTGTGTAAATTACACCAGTTTACACTCCTTTGTCATCTGAGGGAGTCAGAGTCTAAATTAGACTCCTTTACATTAACTTGCATCACCTTAGAATTTGCTCCACTGGTTTATAGCTTAGCTGTTATCAGATATCTCAAACACAGAAACTGGATATGGTATTTATCAATGGAATTCTTTCTAATGTAAATCTTCACACACATACAACAATCTTAACAAAAGGGTCTATGGAGAGCTTTTATCCTCTCTGTGGACAGGGAGAAGTAAATGTTACAGCTAGTACATGAAGATCAGTTTCTTGTAAGCCACTGGTGTAAAGTACGATTTACAAATAATAAATATTAACAGAGACAATAAAAAACAAAGTAAGAATCCCTCACTATGGGAGTGTATTTGATGCACAGACATCTTTCCTGCCACAGTTGATAGGAGTTACTCATTCATCAAGCACAGAATAGCCCAAGAGCAGCAGTTCTCAAACTGTGGGTTGGGACCCCAAAGTGGTTTGTGACCTATGTTCCCTCTAAGCTGCATGGCTGTGCAGCTGCCTATTAAGCCCCTCGCAGAGGTTCAGGGTTGCGGCGGGGAGAGATGCCTCTCCCCCAGCCCCACCCCAGAGCCCACACCCGCCACACCCCAACCCTCTGCCCCAGCCTGAACCCCCTCCCACACCTCAAGCCCCTCATCCCCGGCCCCACCCCAGAGCTTTCACCCCTAGCCAGAACCCTCACCCCCTGCACCTAACCCTCTGCCCCAGGCCTGAGCCCACTTCTGCACCCTGAACCTCATCCCCAACCCCACCCCAGAGCCCACACCCTCAGCCAGAGCCCTCATCCTCCCACACCCCAACTCTCTGCCCCAGCCCTGAGCCCCCTCCTGCACCCTGAACCCCTCATCCTCAGCCCCACCCCAGAGTTTGCACCCCCAACCAGAGCCCTCCCACTGAACTCCAACCCTGTGCCCCAGCCCTGAGCCCCCTCCCACACTCCAAACCCCTCAGCCCCACCCCACCACATAAATTTTTTGTTATGTGCACCAATACAAAGGTGATGTGTCACACATCACCTCTGTATTGGTGCACATAACAAAATTCATTCCACACATGGATGTAAAAACATAGAGGGAACACTGGTTGCGACCCCATTTTAATGGGGTTGCCAGGGCTGGCGTTAGACTTGCTGGGGCAGAAGCCAAAGCCCGATCCCCACCACCTGGGGCTGAAGCTGAAGCCTGAGCCCCACCACCCAGGGTTGAAGCCAAAGCCCAAGGGCTTCAGCCCTGGGCAGCAGGTCTCAGGCTTTGGCTTCAGCCCTGTGTGGTGGGGCTCAGGTTATAGGCCCCTCCCCTGGGGCTGAAGCCCTTGGGCTTTGGCCCCTTTGCCTGGGGCTGCAGAGCTCAGGCAGGCTCAGGCTTCATTCTCCCATACTGGGGTCATGTAATATTTTTTGTTGTCAGAAGGGGGTCGCGGTGCAATGAAGTTTGAGAACCCCTACCCTAGAGGGTGGTTTCTGACATTGTTGCACTACGGGACTGCCACCGCTTTTATAACAGGAATGTTATGGAAGATTAAAATGTCAAGGAGCCAATGAAAGTTTGATTGGTAAACAATGTGAAAGGCTGAGCACTCACAGTTTACCTATTATTAAACAATGCTTTAGACACAGCACTTCTAAACTGTACAGCTTTCTTCCACTGGTCACAGTTTACTTCACTATTTTAGAAGCCATCTTTGGAGAAGCGTTATTTCTAGCAGTGTTTGCATCGCTGTTTCTTAGAGCAGTGGTTTTCAACCTTTCATTTGCAAATCCTAAAAAATTTCAAATGGAGGTCCAGACCCTTTTGGAAATTCAACCTGTGGTCCACAGACCCCCTATCATAGAAGTCTTAGGTTTAAAACTGACTGGACGGAATTCAACTATAAATGTGACGCTGGGCGCTAAATTGTGGGCTTCTATGGTAATGACACTTCCAGGTTTTGACCTGTAGGTGAGGTGTATTCACATACTATTGATCGATCAGAAAAAAGGAATGCCTTTTCTGGGATCTGAAACTTTATTTTCATAGTCACCTTTTGCAGACCCCTTAGACATAGTCTGCAGACCCCCAGATGTCCATGGACCGAAGGTTGAAAACCACTAGCTTAGAGCACTAGGGTGGATGAGGTGTTTGCTTTTAGTAGAGTTTTTTACCTTTGATCTTGGAGTTCTTCATTAATGAGTTGGTATTGAATTGATATTCCCATAACTACTGCTCTAACTTCTGTGTTGGGGAGGCTCCTTTTGTGTTTATTTTTAAGTTGGTCATAAAAGCTGCTTATTATATATGAAATATCTAGACAAATATTTGGCTGACATGAACTCAGAGTATTAAGTTCAGGATAAAGGGAGTTCTCCTCCTCGCCCTACTGTTTACTTGATAATTTCTGTTTTTATCTTTGTCTAGTGATAGCTCCTAAACTTCAATACCCAGAACCTGTCCAGAGGAGCTAAAAGGAAAGGATTTACCTCCTCAATCTCATTTTTAAGTTATCTGAGTCTGGAGGACATACTGAGCCAGAAGGCGCTGGAGATGCCTCCTTTAGGGGGCATGTTTCTTAATCCTCAACCAGGGATGTCTCTTAAGGTTGTTAAAGCTCCCCATTAAGGCCTTGTCTTTTCTGGGGATTTGCCCATTTCAGCCATCTGGGGCCAGCCACCAAAGTAAGTACAGTAGTGCAAATTCCTAATGTAGACAGATGCAGTTACATCAGTGGTTGAAATTGAGGCAGAACCACAGTGTAGACAAGACCATAGATAAAGGCCCTTCTCTTTACAATCTCTGGCAACCAAAACAGAAACTAATTTTGAAAGCTTGGAACAAAAGTAGGACTGTGCTCTTGGTAAACTGGTTTTAATAGATCATCAGTTTGAGGACTTGAGTAGTCAAATGGCAAAATGGAAGGATTGGACCCAAGCTCTAATAGAAAAGACTGCCTTCTTGGAACCTGTTTTAAACATGGTAATGAAATGCATGTCTCTCCACTCTAAATACAGATCATTAGACTATATTAGAAATTGAAACCTGAGGGTTGAGTCTAGACCAAATGGGAAGTGTCTGAAATTTGTGCACCTGCAAATAAACTGTTGAGGGCTGAGCCCTGAAATGCTGAGATTTAAAGGACCTGTCCGATCTTCCCTCAGATCCCTAGGTCTGACATTATTAAAGTGGAAGGCATCAACTAGGAGGCAAGGAATATGCCACGGGGTGAAATGCACCCTGTGCATGATTTAAGCCCTCCTTAATCCGTATGTTGAAGCCATAGTAGATCTTTAGTACTACAGTACACAGGTTTTGTGCTGGCCCTCTGCTCAGGGTCAAATTTCACCCACCACAGGTATCTCTTAAGAAAAGGTCTCCCAATGGATTTTATAACCACTAAATTGAAACAGCTTCAGATAATACTTTTCAAGACTTGTGAATATATTAATTCCCTTGTGTGAGGGAAAAACTACACCTCGCTTGAAGTGTTATGTAAATTAAAAATAATGGAGAACCGAGCTATTATTTGTCCATGGCCCTCCTTAAAACTGAAGTTCAAATTGGAGATGGAAAATTTCTCTTTTCTGATTATGAGGAAAACAGACAGAGGCACAGCTTATAGAGAATATCTCATTGGAAACATTGGAGTTTTTTCTCTCTTCTAGGCCTTGCAAGGCTGTGTGTGAACTTAGATGTGTGGATATGGAAGAAGATTTTAATAACTTGAACATTAGGAGGAAGAGGTAGAGATTTCTGCAGCTGGTCAAGCTGAGGCCAGAGGCACACAGTTTTCATTTACTTGAAGTAGACTGATGACCCAGAGCTCCCACCAGGTCAACACATTCCTGGTCAGTGCCACTATATTGTGACTATATCTTTATATATAGCGTATATATATACACAGAGTACATATCAGCATTGTAAATACTTCTTCATATAACGTTGTTGTAAAACTTTGGTTAAAAAAAAATTTAGTATGTCTTTTCTTTTTTGTTCTTCATTCTCTCCCTTTTCTCGCTCCATTTTTTCTTGGTCCATCTTGTCCATACTATTTCCAGGGACTGCATTTTCTCCCATGCTAATCTTCTGGATTTTTAAACTTCCCAGATTTTTGTTCTCTCCTCTTTTCTCCAGACTTCTTAAAATGTGATTCTGCTTTTCTCCCCCTATTTATTTCACCTTGAGTTGGCTCTCTTTTACACATATCTAATGTTACATAGTGTACATTTTATTGTAGACCTACACTCCGGTTTTCTTCTGTCTTTCCCCTCACTTTTCCTGAGTCTCTTTCTCTCTCTCTACCCAAGTCTACCTATTTCTGTTCCCAATCTCTCTCTCCATCCCAATTTTCTCCATCATTCTTTGCTATTCCACCCCTGCCCACCTCTCTGTTTTAATTGTTCTCAGTCACTCTTTTTTTATTCTTAACGTGTTTCATCAATTTCTCTACCTCAGCAGACTCCTTGAATTTCTCTCCTTCTTAAGTATCTGAGAATTTCTTCTGAATGGACAGTGTTAGACTAACATTTACATCCTTCTATTATTGTTTCCTTATTTATTTTGACATTGTTATTACAAGACATTAAACACATATAAAAATCTTTTAAAAGGGAAAAAAGAAGAAATCAGTGCAAAGAGCAGCACTTTTTGGAGAGAACAAGTTCTGTTTTGGGTCTTCAGCTATGTGAACTGAGCACTAAGGCACACATTTTGCTGTAAAATATGCCGTGTAAATCTCAGAAAATGTCCTGTCTATATTTCATGGCCTGCTGGTGTTCTCCATACCAAATGCAAAGTCTACTGGAAGTATGGCATCCTGAAGTTTTCTGTGTTTGTATTAACAAACCTACAGAAAAGGGGATACAATATTAGTTTGTCCCAAAGTGGTTGATAGTTTTTAAAATCCTTAAATCACATAAATATCTTAGATTTGTTATTAATATTTTGGTGCACAAGTTGATGCCAAAGGTCATCCTATCTTGCAAAACCTTAAAAAGAGGCTTTAATCACGTGAATAGTCCCATTCACTCTAGTAGGACTACTCACATGCTTTAAGTTAAGGCTGCTGGACATATTTATAGGATTGTATACTTTTCAGCATTTGCACATGAATAGGCACTGGAGAGTTATCTATCTGTATGAATGTTTTCACATCAATCAGCTAAACAAGAGATCCGCAAGCAAAATGTAATGGTCAGGAACTTGATGTAGATATGTAATGATGCTTGGACTTTGGGTCCGTAAAGCAAAGAATTAATTACAATGAGAATTACATAAGATACTTGAATCTGTGACAGTATAGAGCACAATAATGCCACCAGTGGGGAAAGTGTAAGCTTGAAACTCTAACCTACTCCTTTATTGTTCAGGAATTTATAAAAGAAAACTCTACCCCATTCAGGTGAGCAACATAACATTTCAAAAGAGAAGACAGCTTTTGGTATAAATTAAATGAGAAACATATTCCAGTTCATGTGGCATTATCTTTTAAAGTCTTGTGCTTCTAGAATGAACAAAATGTGTTTGGTTTGTCTTAACGGATAACAATATTTTGTGAATACACACACTAGAGTGGAAATTGTGCGTGTATCTGAAATAAGCAAAATGTGAGATGAGCAGCAATATGTTGTGGTATGCAGAATGCATGTCTGTAAAATAAGAAGTATTTCACAAATTATGACAGCAATTAGGCACGGTGGCCGATTCCAGTTTCTTTACATTTAGTTTAAATTTTTTGTTGCATTTAACAACACTGAACAAATTAACAGTGATATTTAAAAATACAAAATCAGGGTTTTTTTAACATATTGGTGAAGGCTCAAGTACTTCTTCTGATTTTTAGAATGACAAAGTAGATTTAAGACAAAATTTGATTTACAACAGCCAGGCTCCCCTGTATTCTATGACCACAGAATTCACCATGAAATCTATTCCTTGCACAGAGAATCCAAATTTTTATTTTTTTCTACAAAATTAACTTTCTAAACCTTGTGATTGCAAAGAAAACTTTGAAAACATGGTCTCAGTGTAAACCAATGCAGTGCTGTCTTCCTCATTCTGTAGCTTGAAACAATAGCTCTGTGTGGCATGAATTGGCCCTGTGCATCTCATTTGAACTCTGAAACCTTAGGATAATAATTTAGATGTCAACACTGTTAACTATTTTAACTGCTGATTATTGGAGCAGAAACATCCAACTAATGTACTTACCCAACAATCTCAAACTGTTTTCCATGTCTCCCTAGGTGTAAAAAGTCTCAAATGACCCCTACACAACTGTCAAAACCTCCAGATTCACACTTATAACTTCTATTCAGTCTGAACTATCATATTTCAAAAACTGCAAGTGTTAGGACAGTATAAAATAAATAGAATTTTATTTCAAAATAAATAAAAGTGGCTATTGTACTGATCTTGTATTGATTTAACTAATTAAAACCCTACATTTTTAAAATTTAAATGAAACTGCCACTGAATGTCCAGTCTGCCACACCAGAGTGCCACAGAATCCCAAAATGTTGCTGTAGAATTTAGGTTCTCTCTCCCTCTCCTTCCTCCTGCTTTATTAAACTACTCCTTAGGGAACTCTCAGTCTCCTTCTCTAGCCTATCATTTTGCCTTCAATGTGTTCCTTTGTTCCCTTCTTAGTCACCATTCCTTTACTTCTGATACATTCCTTAATATCTCTGATTAAATGAGATTTTTAAGAAACAAGTTAGACAACAACACTCTAACTACTGCTCCAGTTTTAATTTGACTTTTCTCAGCAAGTGCTTGACAAAGTAACAATTTCTCAGTTCTCCAGTCAGTGCTCAAACAATAATCTCACTGACAGTATTCAATCTAGATTTTGTACATTGGTCACAGGGAAGAGAAATTTCAGTTGCATATAGTCAACAACCTCCTCTACGGAGGTGGCTCTTTGTCCCTATTCTCCTTGAGTGCAGAACAGCCTCTAAACTAACCAGCGAACTTTGGTTCCTTCCTCAAATTATTCTGTTCTTGTCTATTAAAAGGCCCTTTATTTCTGGGATGACTTCTCTCCTCCTGTGGCCTTGCCCTCTGGCCTTTTCTGTCTACTTTCTCTCTCTCTAATCTAGTCTCTAACTTTAAACTTAGGCCTGATCTACACTTAAAAGTTTTGCTGGCATAGCTACATTGGTCAGGGGTATGATTTTTCCCCACCCTATTCGAGACAGTTACATTGGCAAAAGCCCACTGTATAAACTGGTACAGTGGAGTGGTACTCCACTCAAGGAACTGGTTTAAACCATCATGGCTAAAGAACTATCTTTCTGATACAAGCTGGAAGGTGTTGCCAATATAGCGCTACTGGTATATCTACACTGGCAAACCTTTTCAAGTGTAGGCAAGACCTTAGCTAACACTTTTACGCTGCTGGTATTTCATTGTTCATGGAAAGTGCACCTCTGATGAAAAAGTGCACCTTGCTGTCCAAACACTCTGTTTTGATCAAATAAACCTGGGATTTTATTTTAACTTCTTTCAGCTACATATCAGAGTGAACCGTTTCTCTAGGGCAAGAGAAGCATCTTTAAACCGAACACCGTTGCATTTCTTTACGCTGATCTCCTATTCATAGAATCATAGAATATCAGGGTTGGAAGGGACCTCAGGAGGTCATCTAGTCCAACCACCCGCTCAAAGCAGGACCAATCCCCAATTTCTGCCCCCTAAATGGCCCCCTCAAGGTTGAACTCACAACCCTGGGTTTAGCAGGCCAATGCTCAAACCACAGAGCTATCCCTCCCCCCTCTAAATTTTATTTTTTTCTTTCAAAAAAACAACAAACAAACAAAAAAAACCCTGCTCAAAGATGTTACCCCTGTTACCTGTTAACCCGTTACCTCCACTGTCCTTAAATTTGGCAACATCCTTAATCCCAAATTCTCTTACTTCCAACTATTTGTCTGCAAATCTGCATATCACCATCTCTCAAACAGTTTCTGCCTCTACTGAAATCTTTATCCATCCAGTAATCTTCTCACAACCCTTTGCAACTATGGACTCTCTTCAGACTTCATCAGGTGTAGAATGTTGCTAGCTTCCCTTTCACCCATTCAAACACACAATCACCTCATTGACACCCTCAAACTACTCCAATGGCTTCCTGTATTTTTTCCAGGTATCACTTCAAAGCTTCTTTCCTTTCCCTCAAAGATATTGCTACAGCCTTCCTCTGGACTTTTCTTTATCTGCTCCATTCTTTGTTCCACCCATTCACCTAACACCAGTGTTCTCTATATACCTTCACAATCTTATCACTGTTGATGCAAGAGCTTTCTGTAACACCAATCATCTGAAACATGCTTATTGTATCTATAGGCCTCACGCTGTATTTATTTTCAAAATCTAAAAACATTTCTTCTCTTGCTATTACCTGTCAATATGTTTCCTTTTACTTTTTATTTTTACTGTGCAGTTGTATATTTTAATTATGTAAAGCCTTTTAAGAGAGAATGTATGGAAGACCCTATACAAAATAATGCATTATATGTATTTTCAGGAAGGCCACTGTATGTTTTAGGATTGGCACAAATCATAAAGAACTGTGAAAAAGTGTTTAAATCTAGCCATACATAAGAGACTATCTTTTGGCTACATGTTACTTACGGGTATAAAACAAAACAAAAAACACTCACACAGATCATCAAAGAATGATACAGTTTGGTAGAAGTTCTGCTGCCATAATAAGGTCCAATCCCACAACCAGTGAATTCAAAAGACCCAGTGGAGCAAGATCATATCCACAGAACATAGCCTTCTACCAACATTTTTAGCCTAAGCACTTTTTTCTTCAAAAGGGTATCACATGGTCTCAGATTTTCAGGGATACAATTTTGAAAAAAGGATCCTTAACTGCACTCGCATTATTTGTAAAAGTACCAATTTGTGGATGCCAAGAAACACATTTGTGTGCAAAAATGGGCATTTACGTATAAAATTCAGGTAACTATACCATCTAATCATTTTCTCTGGACAATACCTATTTACACATGTAAATATGGGTAGAACAGACTTTTGAAATTGTGCCTTAAATGTTTAGTCTGGGAAAATTAAACTCTTGTAAGAAAATGAACTGTAAACAGTAATCTTTTGATAATATGTTGTCTTAAAATAGTATATATTATGCTGCTTTGCATACAACAATTGTAATGGACTGAAATACTGTATCAATAGCAAGCTAATTAAAAGCAGGCAAGAAAATGTATATTTTTTATCTTGGAATTTTCTTCAGAAAGAAAAAATGTTTCATTAAAATGAAGTTACTATATTTTCTTCATTTTTAATATGTGTACTAGAATGTAATTTTGTACTTTTTCACCACTTTTAGAGCTTTCATGTGTATTTCTTTCATTATAGTTTGCATTTAATACCGTTGAGAAATGTAAAATTAAGCATTTGATGATAAACATTTACTTTTAAATGAAAACGTATTTATTATTTTTCATGTATCTTTTCTCTTGAAAGAATAAAAAGTCTACAGTCAAATTAGCAAAACAACAGCTCTTACTAAGTGGGAAATTCAAACTGCACAAGGGCAAGATGAATCTGAGACGTCTTTGTTGCTTTTCTATCCCCTGGCAGGGAGCCAGGCCATATTTGTATACCAGCACACACAGCAATAGTAATGTAATAAGGTTGAACACTTTCTGAGGAGGGCTGCCCAGAACCGATTTCTGTGCGTGTCTGATCACCGAGGGCAGTTTCTGCGCCAAAGGGCTGTCAGTAAAGCGGGGCCAGCGTGCGCACCCCCTCACGGGGGAGCAGCGCGTCAGGAGAGCAAGACCCCTGCCCACCCGAAGGGCTCCGTGGGAAAGGGCAGCAGAGCCTGGCCAGCCGAGCCAGCAGTGACCGAAAACCCGCTGGGCGCGCCCGGTACAGCGTTACCGAGGGGGACCCAGCGAGCCAGAGCTGCGGCCCCCGTCTCCGGTCTGCGTCAGAGCGGCTGGGCAGAGACACACCAGTGCAGGCCGCCGCCCCGCCCGGAGCCCGCCTGGGCATGGGGGCGTCTCGATGCGGAGCGGGCGGCCACAGACAGACCCGCTTCCGGGCCCCGCGACGGGAAGGCACCCTGGACCCGCCCCCACCCCAGCCCCAACTGTTGCCGCAACAAACAGCAGCCTGAGATGCCGCTCTTGCTATTGGTTAGAGCCTTCCTCTCTCCCCCTCCTATTGGCTGGTTGTAAGACTCTCTCTCATTGGCTGGCAGGGAGTCCGGCTGTCAATCCCTCCCCCCTTCCGTCTCATGTACCATAATCGTGCTCAGTCTCGCGGGCCCCGCCGTTAGGGGCGGAAATGACGTTTTGAGTTGGGGTCCCGGATGTAGTTGCGCATTCCCTGAGGCACTGTCGCTGGTGTCTTCCTCGGGAGCGTCCCGGCGACGGCCGGTGAGTGGAGCGGGCAGAGAGCGAGAGTGGGTCTGGGGCGCCCTAGTCTCATCTGCCTGGGCTGGGAGGGAGTTCAGCCGGGCTTGGGGGCAGGGCACGGGCGAGGGGCTGGGAGATAAGGTATGGGGGAGAAGGGCTTGGGGGCAGGGCACGGGCGAGGGGCTGGGAGATAAGGTATGGGGGAGAAGGGCTTGGGGGGCAGGGCACGGGCAAGGGGCTGGGAGATAAGGTATGGGGGAGAAGGGCTTGGGGGGCAGGGCACGGGCAAGGGGCTGGGAGATAAGGTATGGGGGAGAAGGGCTTGGGGGGCAGGGCACGGGAGGGACTGTAGCTTATAGTGGCTCTTGTCTCTGCAGCACCCACGTTCCTCTGCCACCCTCTCATCTTTTCTGGCCTGAGGCTCTGAGTTCTACTCTCCTTCTCTCCCCCAGCTGGTGACTATGGCCTTTTTATATTACTGTATAACTCAGGGGTTGGAAAGGAGGACACTCTCCACTCCCCAGCACTTTGTTCTCTGTGCTGGTACTCTGGGCCTGCTTAACGCCTCCTGAGAACCATGGTAATAGTGGTGCCCCATGCACCTGCTGTAGTGTAGCTACCCACTCTCCACTGTCACAGTCCTGTGGGGGGATGCCTGTGATCTCTGCCACCACTCAAATGTGCTGGACTGATATCTTGGTCCCAGCCTTGCCATGGTGGTGGAAGGTAACTGTCACCATCTCCAACTAACTAGTTTTTCCTTGCCATGGGGCAGGGAGGTGTCCCCTGGCAGATTGGTTAGCTTTGGTTTCAGTGAATGAATGATAATTCTTGTTTTCTGTTAACCATCAAACAGTGAAAATGTTTCAAATCTAGTTGTTCAGTGTACTTCTGAATTGACTTTGTTAATGTTTCTTCATTGAGAAGACAGGATTTATTAAGCCTGATTAATTATGGCTAAATTTATTAATGCTGAGTAATAGTGGTATTTACAAATCATTACCTCACTTCTAATATAGAGGAAAGTGTAAAAGGATTGGAGTTGAAAAGAAACAGGGGAAGTTATAACTTTCTGTTTATAATTTGTTTTTCTGCCTTGGGCTTGAAAGCTATTAGGAATTGCCAGTTATGCAGGTGATCACCTTAACTGTAACGCATACCTGATACTTTTACTGATGTCAATAAAACAGAATAAAATGCAGATAATTTGGCACACAGTTGTGTGAAAACAGGTTGAATGTGAGATATAGAAAAACATAGGCACCACAGATATTTACATGGAACGGAAATAAATTTTCAGCTAGTATAGCAATAGGTAATGTACTTTTTCTAGTGAGCAAACTTAGAATTTTATCATATTGACATTAACACTTGAATGGTACATATTAGATCATCAATTTAAACCTGTTTTTTATTAGTTTAGCTTGCACATGTGATGAGTGTCCAGACACAAAGTGGCACTAGTTTTAACTAAATAGGTTTAACTGTCACACCTTTAACTAAAAAA
The DNA here is from genome assembly GCF_965140235.1 of Caretta caretta. Taxonomy (NCBI): domain Eukaryota; kingdom Metazoa; phylum Chordata; order Testudines; family Cheloniidae; genus Caretta; species Caretta caretta. The sequence goes on along the minus strand of NC_134207.1, from coordinate 154,712,327 downwards.
TTGGTGTATCTTCTGTGTTCGGAAAAGCCCCGATATAACTGAAGCAAGCGTGGTGATAGAGCAGTTAAGCATTTTAAAGAAAATGAATTCAATTAATTGTGTTCCTTGTTTCGACATGTAAAAGTTTGTAAACCATAAAACTACAGATAACTAAAAAGAAGCGTATGTGTCTAAGATACAGTAGGATCAAATTGCTTTCAGTAGCTTACTGGACTTTAACTAAATATTCATCCTTGTTTTTGTGGTAAAATATTTCATAGTTAAGACCACCGTAGAAAATGCTTTTGCTTTGTGTTAGAGGTTCTATTCAGATGTTTTCTACAGTTCAAGTTTCTAATAATTTACATATAGGTATTCTTCCACTACTAGTTTTAAGCTGAAAAATAAATGTGTAAATAAGATGTGAATTCATTGTTTTTTTTTTTAAAGTGCTCTGATCCATTTTTACAAGATGAGCACCACCAATGTGGATGATGCTAAACCAGAGGATGTTAAACAAGAATCTGAGAAAAAGATATTTTATTGTGAGGTGAGTGGATTTCTTGGTGGTTTTTGAAAGTATGGATTATATAACATAGTTTTGTGTGATATAGTGAGTACATTTTACTCCTGAATGTAGGTCTGTTATATGGTGCAGTATTATCATCTTCACTTGCTAGCCCCTAGGGGTCAAAGTGCAGGAACCAGGTAACTTTTCACTAATGTGGATGACGCTGGTAGCCTGCAAGAGAGTCAGAAAGCAAACATAAAATTAGATTTGTGACAACAGGAGTAATTAAGTGTTGATCCCTGCCCCAGCTGTGTTTGAAAAAAACAGAGTGTTAAGCACTTCTAGTAAGGCCCCATATTTAATTTCTTAAAGTGAGTGGGTATGATCTTAATAACCTGGTCCTGCTGTGTACCATGAACCTGTTTCTTCAGGTGCTGAACTGAAGTAGCTTGTGATCAGTGTTAGCACAATTCATTTCCTCCTAATTAGAAAATAGGTCTAGGATGGCTTCTCCACTTTCTGGATTAAGGCATCTATTTTGTAACATGCGATCCTTTTTTATACTTGTACCCAAGTTGCTTCAGGAGAAATTGGAGATAATTGGAGTCTTTCAAGGATAAGTATGATTCTGATTAAAAAAGGTCCACAGTTGACTTGACTGCAAGATTTCCTCAGCAATGAACGCTTGAATCCTAGAGAGTGCCTGAAGTCGTCTTGTGTCCTTCAAACTTCCTCCTTAATCAGATAAGAATCCAACTTAGAAAGGCTTCAGCCTCAACTGACCCAGAATAGAGTCCTGGTTGTGTATTATTTGTGTAGTGTTAGTGTCCATGTTGACCATACAGCAGTGGTCACCAACCGGTCAATTGTGATCTCTGGTGGTGAAGCAGGGCTGCCACTAAGGTAGGCTCCCTGCCTGTCCTAGGCTCACGCTGCTCCTGGAAGAAGCCAGTGCAGCCCCCGGGGTTCAGGGACAGGGTTCTCCCTCGGCACACTGCCCCTTTCTGGAAGCACTGCCCCCCCAGCACCCATTGGCTGGGAATGGGGAGCTGTGGCCAATGGGTGCTGCGGGGGCAGTGCTTGCAGAGAGGGGCAGCACACGGAGCCATGTGCCCCCCGTTCCCCCTAGCGGCGCGCTGGCCCCTTCCGGGAGCGGCATGGGACCAGGGTAGGCAGGGAGCCTGCCTTAGCCTTGCTGCGCTGCCAACCGGGAGCTGCCCAAGGTAAGTTCCACCGGGTGGGAGGCCGCACCCCAGCCCTGAGCCCCATCTTGGAGCCAGCTCCCCGAACCTCAGCCCTGAGCCCCGTTTCAGAGCTTGCACCCCGAACTCCCTCCTGCACTCCAACCCCCCTGTCCCAAAACCAACCCAGAGACCCCCCCCCCAACCCCAACCCCCTACTCCAGCTTAGTGAAAGTGAGTAGGGGGGGGAGAGTGAGTGTGGGGAGGGGCCTTGGGGAAAGGGTGGCATAGATCCTGGGTTGCCCTTAAATTCAAAAAGTGATCTTGGGCGTAAAAAGGTTGGAGACCACTGCTCTATAGAGTCCTGTGAGGGTGTTAAAATGCAGCAAAGTGTCAGGCTAAATCCAATAAATTGATTTTGCTGAATTATGTGAAGTTTTTACACGTTTTCTACCGCTCTGATGGAGTTCCTTGGGTGAGGCATCACCTCCAACAAAATGAGGCAGAGTATCTGCATCAGGAGGAAGAGATCCAGCATATATGTATCCAGCTCTGATTTCTAGAAGCAAGAAACCAAGGCCTCAACTGCCCACTTTTTTCTGCTTGTTTGAGCTGCTGTTCCTTAAAACAGCAGGAAATAATAGGTTTGATGTCTTCCTTCAGTCATTGTTTTGTGTTAACAGTAAACAATTTTTGTGCTGACCTTGTACTGATGATACTGTGAGATCTTATGATAATTATTGTGTTGGTGTTACAGTCCTTCTTGTTTCCAGCTCCTTCTCCATGACTTTGCATGATGTGATCATCTATTTCAGCACAGACCACCCACCAATACTCTGCAGAACAGTGTGGAAACTACTGAGTTAAAAGGATACTGTCAAAAATCGGGGGGGATTCCAGAAACTAGTTCATTGACAGAAGTCTCTTTTTTTTTTTTTTTTTTTTTTAAATCTTCTTAAACAGTTTACACAGATCTGGTGCTATTTTTAATATCTTCACTTTCCAGATGTCTAAGTAGGCTTAATGTGATTAGTTATGTACTACTCTTTGTCACTCACTGGTGTCTTACTTTAAATTTCTCACACAAGCCTTCCTCAAAGAAGCCTTCACCAGTTTCTTAAAATAGTAAAATATAATGAAAGGTTTTCATCCATAACTGCAGGCCCATTTGCTGTGTTTGCACAACAGTATTTTTATACTAAAGTTGGCTGTAGCGTAACTGAATGTAATTAATTTCTTTAGGTTTGTAAAGTTCCATGTATGAGTTCTATAAGTCTTCAGTCACACTTCCGTGGAGCAAAACATAAAAAGGTAATCTAATGTGATTTTAATGTCTTGTGTATAAACTTCACACTTCTAAATGTTCTGTAAACTTATTGTGAGTAATTGTTTTTAAAAAAAGTTTTGAATGCTTGTGTAATTTGCAATTCAATTTTTCTGAAAACGAAATCCCCAGAAAATTGTCCAATGCTGGTATTTTGAGCCTTTTCAAACATTGTTAAAATTGTTAAATGTACACAATGAACATTATTTTTTTGAAATGCAGCTATATTTACAATTTAACTTTTAAGTGAAGTTAATATGCACGTATTGTGAATTGTGTGTATTTAAGGTTGCTTGACCTGCAAAGTCTTTTTTCTCTGCAATTTAAAAAGAAAATCTGGCTCAACTTCCCAGGTTCCATGCAACTGAGCTTAAATTTGGAGAAAAACTCCAGTGTGATTATAAATTAGAAATAACTAACTCTAGTTACAAAGGAACATTATTTGCATTTTTATGTAAGGGTTTAAATATAATAATCATAAATAAAACCAATAATAGGAAAGTTGCTGTTATAATTTGATATAAGTAGGTAACTTCCTACTAGAAAGTACTGTAAATCAGAAAGGTTTCAAAGTTGTTAGCCAGGTTCTGCAGTTCTCATGCTCTTGGTTAACTGAACAGTTGTCAGTCTTTTCTCGGATAGTCTAAGATTACAGAACTTTATAATAATAGAACTTCAGTGGCTAATGTTTTTTCTTCTGTTACTTCTGTCTGGTGTCATCAGACTGCATTCTTGCTTGGCAATAAGAGCTGCCTTAGTGAGGGATGCCATCTTAATGGCACTTTTAGTGACCTTCTTTCCCTCCTGTACTACTAGAAATCAAACATGGTCTCTAGCTGTCAAACTCACCTGGTCTCTGGCTGTCTCAGAAGTGTGAACTTCAAGTTTGTTCTTAAAGTTGGGTTTTCCTCAGACCAGGAAAAAAAAACCTTTCATTTTAAAAAGACTTTAATATCCAGTTGGGAGACTTTCTTTATATCCTTTCTCAAAGAATGGACTTTTTATTTATTTATTACAGCTTCACAAATCAGTTGTCTAACTTAAGTGTTGTCCCTCACCTCCTTTACTTGCTTTTAATTGTATTGAGTCTGTTGCTTATTAGTAATATAATGCAAAATTTTTGAAAACAAAAAGAATTGCGATTGCACCACAGGCAGTCTCTTAAATTTGCTGATACAGTGTTACCACCATTTTCACTTCTTAAAAAAATCATTATGAAAGAATAACACTGAGGAAAAAGATTAAAATACTGAAATAATTAATTAGGCTTTCAACTTCCCAGCAGTTACTAATTTATTAGAAACATCCCATTGCCTGACTAATACTTAACATGCAATTTAAAACTGACTAGTAATGAAGGGACAAGTCTTTGCTAGAGTAACTGATTGTGGACGGTATAAGGTGTTACACACAGAATCTAGGGCACCCCACCTTTACCATACTGGGGGCTCCAGGCATAACCCTATAAATTTAGGAATCCCATCCTTTCCTGTCCTGGGCTCAGGACATAAGGCATTCACTCTTACCTGTCCTGGGCACAGGGCGTAACCTTCTGCTGATTTGCGGGACCTTTTCCCAGTGAAACAGCGTTACACAGTAATATTCTTAACATATAATTATTAACAGTTGATCAACAGAATACAGACACTAAGCATACAGTGCTCTCCACTCCCAATAAGGGGGACAAACTTTTCCTGGTGGCCAGTCAGGATCAGGTTTTCCGGGGCTCCAGCTTCTGTATGGTATGGTCGGCGGGGTGTGATGGTTTTGGCCACTCTCATCTTGGGCTGTGTTTTGGAGTTAGGTTCCAAAGAACTTCCTTTTGGACCCCAGTTTATATAGTTAAAACTTGGGTCCTACTTAGCTATACTTTAACCAATCATTTTAAACTAAAATACTACAAAGCAATCCAAGCACATTACGAAACAATTCTTTAACCAATCCTAGCCCATTACCCCCTACGTACAAGAGTCAATTGAAATGTTGCGAAACCAGTTTACACAGCAGACAGAACTAATTAAAAACCAGACAGGAGCATACAAGTGAACAATAGCAAAACAATAGAGAAGTATGGCTTTTACAATCACAACTGTTGATAAGTGGTTTCTTGCCAGACAGAAAGTTATCAAAGTTTTCTTTAAACATCTTAACATCTGTTTCTTTATCTGGTGATAGTGGGTACGATCAGGACAGGAACACCTTCTTAACAGCCTGATATTACACTGTTCTGATGCAATTGATGGAACCTGAGGATGTGGCTCTCTGCAACTTAGGTCGTAGCTGCTGTTTTTACTCTTGCTGCTGCTTTTGCTGCAGAAAAAGACCTCAGACCTTACAAAAGTCAGAAACTCAGTCCTCAGTACTTCTTAGGCCGCTATTGTGTGAATATGCACATGCTTAACTTCAAGCATGTGAGTAAAGTTAAGCAAATGTCTGTTTGCAGCATTGGGGCTTTAGTGTTCCATTTTAGCTATTCTAAATACAAACCTTGTTTGACCTACCTTCTAGTATGTGTGTCATAATGGATGGTGGAGAAGTGGCGTCAGTGCACTCCTTTTGTGCTACCTGAAAATGACATTTAGTTGTGGGGTGATATGAAATCCATTTCAGAAATCCAATGAAGAGAGAGTATTCAGCTGATAATGGGTCTGGGGTATCAAAATGAAGAAAAAATACCCCCACTCTTGCCTCTGGTTTGTTGTGGAATATGGAAGAGCCAGATTCAGTTTGCTTGAGATGTGAGAGCCACTGGTTGCCTACTTGATACTAACTTCATGATACTTTACTCATGTATCATTTTTTCCTCATACCCTACTTGCTTCTAATGTGAGACCTCTTTCTTCCCTTTCTCCCCCACCAGAAATTATTAGTTTGCTTGCTTGCTTTCTAACAACACCCAGTTTTTTCCTTTCTTACCTCCAAAACGTGTCTTCCTTTGAAAACCCTTTTTTCTTTCCCCTTGACAGGTGGGCAACAACAGCAGATTCTGACTGCTCTGGGAGAGATCGCAATTTTCTCTTTTTACCCTCCCGCAGTGTTGGGGATAGTGAGCTAACCTGTGGCAGTGGATTCTCTGTGATGGGACCAACAATATCATAGAATCATAGGACTGGAAGGGACCTTGAGAGGTCATCTAGTCCAGTCCCCTGCACTCATGGCAGGAGTAAATATTATCTAGACCATTCCTGACAGGTGTTTTTCTAACCCGCTCTTAAAAATCTCCAATGGTGGAGATTCCACAACCTCCCTGGGCAATTTATTCCAGTGTTTAACTACCCTGACAGGAAATTATTCCTAATGTCCCACCTAAACCTCCCTTGCTGCCATTTTAACCCATTGCTGCTTGCCCTATTCTCAGAGATTAACAAGAATAATTAACCCCTCTCCTTGTAACAACCTTTTATGTATTTGAGAAGTGTTATCGTGTCCCGCCTCAGTCTTCTCTTCTCTTTTCAAGACTAAACAAACACAATGTTTTCAATCTTCCCTCATAGATCCCATTTTCTAGACCTTTAATAATTTGTGTTGCTTTTCTCTGGACTTCCTCCAATTTGTCCACATCTTTCCTCAAATGTGCCCAGAACTGGACACGATACTTCGGTTGAGGCCTAATCAGCGTGGAGTAGAGCAGAAGAATTACTTCTCGTGTCTTGCTTACAATGCTCCTGCTAATCCCATAATGATGTTTGCTTTTTTTTGCAACAGTGTTTAACTGTTGACTCATATTTAGTTTGTGATCCACTATGCCACCCAGATCCCTTCCCACAATACTCCTTCCTAGCCAGTCATTTCCCATTTTGTATGTGTGCAGTTGATCCTTCCTAAGTGGAGCACTTGGAATTTGTCCTTATTGAATTTCATCTTATTTACTTCAGACCATTTCTGAAGTTTGTCTAGATCATTTTGAATTTTACTCCTATCCTCCAAAGCACTTGCAACCCTTCTCAGCTTGGTATCCTCTGCAAACTTTGAGTGTACTCTCTATTCCATTATCGAAATCATTGATGAAGATATTGAACAGAACCGGATCTATCACTGATTCCTGCGGGGCCCCACTTGAAATGCCCTTCCAGCTTGACTGTGAATTACTGATAACTACTCTCTGAGAATGGTTTTCCAACCCGTTATGCACCCATATTCTACTAGCTCCATCTAGGTTGTATTTCCCTAGTTTGTTTATGAGAAGGTCATACTAGACCGCATAAACAGCCTTACTAAAGTCAAGATATACCACATCCCCACTTTCCCCCCATCCACAAGGCTTGTTACCCTATCAAAGAAAGCTATTAGGTTGGTTGACACAATTTGTTCTTGACAAATACATGGTGACTGTTACTTATGATCCTTTTATCTTCTAGGTGTCTGCAAATTGATTGCTTAATTATTTGCTCCATTATCTTTCTGGGTACTGAAGTTAAACTGACTGGTCTGTAATTCCCTGGGCTGTCCTTATTTCCTTTTTTATAGATTGGTGCTATATTTGCCCCTTTCCAGTCCTCTGGAATCTCTCCCATTTTCCATGAGTTTTTGAAGAGAATCGCTAATGGCTCAGATATCTCTCTTCATTCAGCTCCTTGAGTATTCTAGAATGTATTTCATCAGGCCCTGATGACTTGAAGACATTTAACTTTTCTAATTTTTAACTTGTTCTTTCCCTATTTTAGCCTCTGATCCTGCCTCATTTTAACTGGCATTCACTGTTAGGTGTCTAATTGCTACTAAGCTTTTTGGGGAAAACTAAAACAAAAAAATCATTTGGCACTTCTGCCATTATCACATTCTCTGTTATTGTCCGTCCCGTCCCCCCCCATTGAGTGACAGGCCTACCTTGTCCTTGGTCTTCCTCTTGCTTCTAGTGTGTTTGTAGAATATTTTCTTGTTACCCTTTGTTTCTAGTTAGTTTAATCTCGTTTTGTGTCTTGGCCTTTCTCTACATACTTGTGCTATTTGTTTCTTTTCATACTTTGAAATTTGGCCTAGTTTCCACTTTTGTAGGATTCTTTTTTTGAGCTTCAGATAATTGAAGATCTCCTGGTTATGCCAGTGTGGTCTCTTGTCATACTTCCTGTCTTTCCTGTGCAGTGGGATAGTTTGCTCTTGGGCCCTTAATGTCTCTTTGAAAAACTGTCAACTCTCTTCTGATATAAACTATTCAGAATGGAGATTTGGAATAAAAGTGCTTTCTCTGTTAAATATAATGCCATTAGCGTGCTGCAGCAGTCTAGGATGGGTGTTATAGGAAAAGGAATCTAGCTGTTTTCAATAGAGTATCTGTCGTAACCTGTGCAGTTGCAAGTTATTTTTCTTCTAATAAATCTTGCCATCCAAGGATAGAATTAATACGGAAACTTCTGATATATTGTTTAGTTCTAGTGTGTGTAACTGGTGTTTATCAATTTAGTAACATTGCTCAGAAGGCCTGACCAAGTCACAGGAGGGTTCTTACCCTGAGCTGATGACCAGTCATAATCACTTTTATTTCTCTTTGTGAATGAACTAATTGAGAAATTCTATGAAAGGTGCTTTGTAAAATGTTTTGTTTTTAATATACTGTCAAAATGGACATGGAAGTGCTTCAGTTCAGTTACTGGCTTTTGACTTCTGAGAATCAGAATTCTAAGGCTGGACAGGGTTTTGTTAGCAAAACCGTTATTCAGTGCTCAGCTGGCAGACTGAAAGTGAAGACCATGACATATAAAATACACAAAGGAAAACTGAAGAGTTACAATTTCTCCAGGAGACATCCCAAATGCTTACCATCAGTTGTCAGTTCTAGATACCAGAAGAAGAGTACCAAGTCTCTACCCGAATTCCTTTGGACCCTCATGAAACAGTACATGGAAGCATCTATTACGGGGAAAAAAATAAGATAGCAGTGAAAAAAACAAACAAACAAACCTAAAAGCAAGAAAGAAAATGCTCCCAATCTAGATTCATGCTAAAGCTATGAATAGTGCATAAACAGTGGCTTTCATTGTAGCTTTTATAAATAATTAATATTAATACAATAAAATTGTTATATGCATCAGCCACTTATTCTTGATGGAGAGGACACACTTAAATGTGTCACCAAGTTTTCTTGCCCAGTTGCTGAGGCAGAAGTCTAATTTTCAAGTGGGCAACACCGTGACAGGTATTTGGTGCAGTTGTTCATGCCTGATAATAGCTAGGTTCTGGGTTAAAGTAAGTAAACACTCCATCATATGGTAAGATGTCCTGTTAGCCATAGTTGGTTTCCACTACAGTTCCTGACTTAGCGTTTGTACGTTAGCATTTTCTTGAAAGTTCAAGTCTCGGCAACAAAACCTACTGCTAAAACATCCTGAATAGTGGAAGAAACATAGGGTAAGTGAATTTTGGAGTCAGTTTGGAATGAGACTTGTATTACTTCAGCTGTGGAGGACAGAGAACCTCTGTTGGACTTAGGCCTGGTCTACACCAAGAAGTTAGGTTGACACAGCTATGTCATTCAGGGGTGTGAAAAATTCATAGCCCTGAATGATGATGTAAGCCAATCTAATTCCCAGCGTAGACAGCACCAGGTCAATGGAAGAGGTGGATTACTTATGCCAATGGGAGAACCCTTTCAGTTGGCATAGGTAGTGTCTACACTGAAGTGCTACTGCAACTGTGCTGCTGTAGAGTTTCAAGTGTAGACAAGCCCTTAGTGATGATTGCTCATGACCAAGTGAGAAGGTGCAAGAAAACTCAGAACTGAGCTTGCTTAGGAAAGCTGATCAGGCTTCTCAAGTTTTTTCTTATGGAAATAGAGAGGTCCTAGAAATAATCCTTGTCAAACTCAGCAATTTATTCTGCAGTAGAATTTCTAGCTTCATCTCTCAGTGAAAAGCCAGACACTTTTTTTTTCTGGATTGTATAGATTGCATAGATAGCTGAAGAAATACATTTTAACTTATGGTTCATACCAAGTGATGCATTGGATCTTAACCAATCCTCTCAAAATGTAGGATGTTCTTCCACCACTAACCCAGTGCACAAGATTGATGGAGAAAACCTTTGAGCACTCTGATGAAACGTCTGTGTGTGCGCTCTTTATAGGTGATTTGCATCTTAATAGCTAACAACAGAACTGCAAAATTTATTCTTTAAGGCTAGGGATAAAAGTCTATGTAGTCTAAGGAACTCATGTAAAGTGTAAACTAATGTGTTTTTTTGTGTGTGTGTGTGATATGGCCCTAGGCTGCTATTCATGCTCCTGAAGGTTTGGCAAAGTAGTTATAGCCCACCAGATTATATAGTTGAATCCATAGTTCAGTTTTTCCATGGTTCAGATTAATCTGAAAAAGTATAAGGTGCTAGCCTTTTCTTAAACCTCTTTAAAGATCCTAGATTATTTTGTCCTCACCCACAACTATTTCACATTTGGGGACAATATATACCGTCAAGTCAGCAGCACTGCTATGGGTACCCGCATGGCCCCACAGTATACCAACATTTTTATGGCTGACTTAGAACAACGCTTCCTTAGCTCTCGTCCCCTAATGTCCCTACTCTGCTTGCTCTACATTGATGACATCTTCATCATCTGGACTTATGGAAAAGAAGCCCTTGAGGAATTCAACAATTTCGATCCCACCATCAACCTCAGCCTAGACGAATCCACGCAAGCGGTCCATTTCCTGGACACTACTGTGCTAATAAGCGATGGCCACATAAACACCACCCTATACCGGAAATCTACTGACCGCTATTCTTACCTACATGCCTCCAGCTTCCATCCAGGACACACCACACGATCTATTGTCTACAGCCAAGCTCTATGATACAACCGCATTTGCTCCAACCCCTCAGACAGAGACAAACACCTACAAGATCTCTATCAAGCATTCTTACAACTACAATACCCACCTGCTGAATTGAAAAAACAGACTGACGGAGCCAGAAGAGTACCCAGAAGTCACCTACTACAAGACAGGCCCAACAAAGAAAATAACAGAACGCCACTAGCCATCACCTTCAGCCCCCAACTAAAACCTCTCCAGCGCATCAGCAAAGATCTACAACCTATCCTGAAAAATGATCCCGCAATCTCACAGATCTTGGGAGACAGACCAGTCCTTACGTACAGACAGCCCCCCAACCTGAAGCAAATACTCTCCAGCAACCACACAACAAAAACACTAATCCAGGAACCTTGCAACAAAGCCTGATGCCAGCTCTGTCCACATATTTATTCAAGTGACACCATCATAGGGCCAAATCACATCAGTCACACTATCTGAAGCTCGTTCACCTGCACATCTACCAATGTGATATATGCCATCATGTGCCAGCAATGCCCCTCTGCCATGTACATTGGCCAAACTGGACAGTTTCTACGCAGAAGAATAAATGGACACAAATCTGACATCAGGAATAACGTTCAAAAACCGGTAGGAGAACACTTCAACCTCTCTGGCCATTCAGTAACAGACTTAAAGGTGGCAATTTTGCAACAGAAAAGCTTCAAAAACAGACTCCAGTGAGAAACTGCTGAGCTTGAATTAATGTGCAAACTAGATACCATTAACTTGGGTTTGAATAGAGATTGGGAGTGGCTGGGTCATTACACATATTGAATTTATTTCCCCATATTAAGTATCCACACACCTTCTTGTCAACTGTCTAAATGGGCCATCTTGATTATCACTACAAAGGTGGGTTGTTTCTTTTTTCTCTTCCTGCTGGTAATAGTTCATCTTAATTAATTAGCCTCTTACTCCACCTTTTCATGTTCTCTGTATGTGTGTGTATATCTTCTTACTATATGTTCCATTCTATGCATCCGATGAAGTGGGCTGTAGCCCACGAAAGCTTGTGCTTAAATAAATTTGTTAGTCTCTAAGGTGCCACAAGTACTCCTGTTTTGTTTTTTGTTTTTTTGTTTTTTAAGATTATTTTGATTACATTTCTCTGAACTTTCTTGAATGTATCAGTAGTGAAGCATTCTAAACTGAGTACAGTATTCTGGGTGTGGTTGCATCAAAACTATGTAGAGGACAGTTGTTTCACTGCTATGTGACACCTCTGCCTTTTTAGCATAAAACTTGTGTCTAATTTGCTGTCAACTGCTCAGTTCTTCAGAATTGCTGCCAGATTTCTCTCCCATTGAATATCTGTTCCCAGTTACACCCCACCCAACTCTGAACACTAATTTGCATTTTCTCCAAATTAATCTTTTTTTTCTGTTCGTTTCTACTCTCTAAATAGCTGTTTCCTTTGTACGCCATTGGTGATTATACCTGCAGATTTTATTATGGAGTTAACTGTTTCCAGTAATAAAGATGTAAAATAGGACCATATCTAACTTAGGTTTCTATGGGTACTTCCTCATCCTCTCCTTCCCCACCCTGAACTTAGTACTCTTTTATTTATGTGAGTGTCCCTATCCATGCCAATTTTAATAAATTTTGAAAGTGGAGTGTTGATTCTGTGTCAAGTGTCTTACTAAAATCCAAATATATATATGTACCATATCTTTCATCCACTAACTTCATAATTTTATTAAAAAATCCGAGGCATGCTGTTTGTTACTCAGTTGTTTTTTACTCAGTTTTTGGGTTTTCCCCTTCTTTTTTTTTTTTTCCTTTAGGTTTGGAAATTGACTTATGACATGGTACCACTTTATAGTTCCTTTTTGTCCTCATTCCAGTTCCAAACTGTCGCTGCATTTGGCAGCCTGAAAAGCCAAGAATTGCATGGAGGCCAAACTACTTTTTTAGCCCCTTTAGTTGATTGCTCCAGGTCAGAGCTGAGGCACGCTATTGGCGGCAACATCTGGAAGCTTGCATTACTGTAGCTCTTGCTGCATTTAGTTTTCCAGTCACCAGAGCATCTTTCATGAGTACTGAATTCACCCATGTCTAAAAAGCAGTGGGAGCTCAGTGGTGGTCTTTTTTTTTTTTTTTTAATTGCAGAAAGAGAATTGCCATATTAGCAGCTTCATAGTTAAGATTATGTTCTGAAATCTACTTAAAGCCGGGAATAAATAAATCTCTATTTTTTTTCCTCTACTGTGTGGATTGCTTTTGTTATAACAGGGCTCTGTACTCCATTGTTTAGTCACCGGTCTGTTGCAAGTGGACCAAGTCACTGGATTCCACATGCTTCTAAGCCAAATGTGTCCAGGTAGAGTCTAGTCATTGTTTCTAGCTCTGGGTCAAGAGGGCATACTCCCAGGCTCAAACCTCTTGCCTGACACCCTTCTTTGGGATGTGCGATGTCATTGCCCAGCCACGCTATATTTCAAAACCAGTGTCTGAGACTTCCCAAACTTGTCAGTTGCTTTTACCTGCTTCACCTGAGTTCTGCCTTGGCTGTGGGCAGCCTGGGCTTCTAGTTTAACCCTTTTGGGGACGGCATGGCAGGAAAGCAAGGAACCACAGACTTAGCAAAGGAATTTCTTAACCATAGAGATTTTAAATCTGAACGCATTCAAGAGGTTTTTTGTTTTTTTTTTTTTAACAGAGATCTTTGAAAAGAACCAAAAGTCATGAGACACACCCTCCCCATCTCTGATCTCACCTCTCCTGCAAGTCTGAGGCTTGTCAGCATTTCAGTCTGGTCATAGTTCCCCACCTCCCATTCCTTTTGTGTGGTGATGATTGGACCCCCTCCGCAGAGCATAAACCTGTCCTTAAATAGGGGTCTGTTGTGAACTATGTACCAAACGTGAGAAGCTCCAGCCTACCCCCGAGTCCTCTCTCTTTCATGCCTGTCTCCCTGCCGGCCCCTGTGTAGAAAAGCCATTGTTTCATGTGGGTGGGCCAACAGCGCAGTTTAGAGACAAAGTTGGTGGCTCCGAATTGTAGTGTTGATGTCTTTTGATGTTAGTCCTTCAATGAGGTGTTAAACACCTTTTCAGGACCCTATTATTACTGCATTCAAACTGCCCTCTCATAGGGGCGGGCAGTTGTTTGAATGCAGTATAATAGGTTGTCTTCGAGATGTCCGGGCTTGTCTTCATTCCTAGTACAACCTAGAGTTCATAAGTTGATACAGATCTTTCCCACCCGCCCGTAGCCTTTTTATGTGAAATTTCAATGTTGGTTTTTGTGTCCTTCGAATTTTGTTAGATTTTTCTTCGTAAATTTTTGTGCATCGATTTTAACTTCAGGAAAAAGTTTTGTAAGTGGGAAGAGAGACCACATGGAGAGACTGATGCAGTACATCAGCTTCTGTTCATTGTGGAAGAATGGTCTATGTTCGTTGATATCTTAGCTGCCGGGAGGAGTAAATTGAGAAGCTAAGACTGACAATCATGCATCACCATTTGAAATTATACAATGTAAAATGAAATATTAGGTGAAAAGGGACCCTGGCAATGGGCTCACATGACAGGGACAGCTAGTTTTGATACCTTTCATGAAGGGATTTTTTTTGTCTGTTCATACCTTAAATATGTTAAATGAATGACTTGCACCTAGCTGTGGGTAGGGTTCAGTCATGTGGAAAATTACACAATTGTGGCATAAGTGGTCTTTAAGAACTGAAATTTTTGGGTCTTAATCGGAAGGCCCAGATTTCCACTCTGAGGCAGGGGACGTCAGTCTAGCTTGGACATGCCTGCAAGTGCACAATGTCACAGCAGCTCATTTGGGCATATTTGCATGGGTGTAGTTTTCAGTGGCCACATCGCTTTGGCTTCTTAGTTGCTTGCCAATGCTATCAAAGCTCCATTGGGCCCTTTCATTTTCTTAAGATCTGAAATTATCATATATCTTCTAGACATAAATTCTGCAGCAGTCTCCCCTACTTCTTCTTCCATCTCTTACACAATTGGGCAGCTGTCATCAAAGAAGCAAGGTTTTTGAGGTGAGGCTTATTTCTGCTTCAGTGTATGGTTGATAGTGGTTAGTGGAGAGAACTCTGATAGCTCATGACTAGGCTAGTTTTGCATATTCTCTGACTTAAAATATAGAAACCAAGGTCAAAGCGAAGAAGAGTCAAACTGATAGTGCAACATCAGGAGAAGAGGATGAATGTTCTTGTGACTGAAGCACAGGATTTAGGAGACCTTGGATTCTATTTTCATTTCTGTGACAGTCTTCCTTTGTGACCCTGGGTCAAATCACTTAAGCTCTCTGTATCTTATTTTCACCATCTGGAAAATGTGTATTTACAAATGCACGTGGTGATTGTGTTGTTTACTAGGGGAAGATCCCTGAGCACAGACAGAACTTTCTCAAGAGCTGGACCAAGATTGTGAAACTTGCT
Organism: Caretta caretta; assembly: GCF_965140235.1. Classification (NCBI taxonomy): domain Eukaryota; kingdom Metazoa; phylum Chordata; order Testudines; family Cheloniidae; genus Caretta; species Caretta caretta. The sequence goes on along the minus strand of NC_134207.1, from coordinate 154,697,116 downwards.
GGCAGAGGAGAGAATGACCACAGATTGGACTAAATACAGAACTCATTTCTTAGCCTTAGCTTTCCCACAATTATTTCATAGTTTAAAAAAATATTTTAAACTGTGTATGCCATTCCGGCAATTTACTCCTTTCTGTTGGGGATGGAAGAATGTTTTGTTTTGTTTTTTTAACTTCTGAAGTGTTCAGATACTACGGAAGTCAGTAGTAAAGCAAAAATTCTTTGATACATAGATTCATTGGTAACGGTTATACTAGAAATACATGTTGATAACTATCTTCTCCTGATTAAGGGAATTGTTAGTTAATAATGTAGTCATTCATGGGAGTTTAACCTGATCAATACATGTCTTTTTTGCAAGTGATTGACAGGACTCTGCAGAAAATAGATGGGGTTGAATAGAAGGTCATTATTGTAGACTTGGACTGATCTAGGAAAAGCTCTTAGAGTGGCTGAATCTCTCTCTCTCAAATTTGTCCAAATCTCAATGTCACTGTCAAAGTTGTTCCTTCCTTTCAGACACAATCTATTGTTCTAGTGTTGCTACTTCATGAGGACTCATATGTTTGTCATTCTGACTCTTTGAGTGGATTACAAATGAGGGGGAAAGGGCTTCTCTGACCAAGTGATGCAGAAGGCTGCTTCTGCAATTTATTAGTGTTGGGACTCGTGCAAAGAGAGGCAGCTAAGTGCACTTAGAGACAACAATTCCTTGGGTTACTTTAGGCTGGATTGCCCAAAGTCCTGAGTTTTGGATCACTACAGCTTCAGTGTACTATTTGGAACCCTTCTGTAGCAAAGTGAGTCCCACCTCAAGATAGACTTTGAAACTGTGGAAAAGCAGAAGCAAAAACTCAGTTGTACTCCCCTCCTTCCTGTCACTTTGAACTTCAGTCTAGTTCTTAACACCTTCAGAGGCCCACCCTTTGAACGCTTAGTGATGATAAACTTTCTAGTGACCTTCTCAATCGCTGTTTATTTTTTTCCCCTTTGCTTGGTCAGATGGGTCATTCAGACTCTACCTCTTCCTGGAGGTTCAATCAAAAATAAGGTGGTTGTCATAACTCATTAGTTTCATAAACTGATGTCTCACATCTACATCTCAAATGGTTTCCCTGCCCTTGTTATGTGTCAGTCCCTCTGAAATAACTGAAGCTCTTCTCCACTGAAGTTGGGAGGAGTGCGTTGCCCCTCTACCTGAAAGAACCTGTTTAACAGTATGTCTAGAGATTCACAAGCCTTTAAGGATTCTACAGACCATTGAGTGATGGAGTGCTTTAAGGAAGACTGCTGTCACATAGTAGCTAGAGAGTCTCTTTTGGAGCATGGTTGCCTTCTGTTTCAAAAGGGAAATGCTTTCTCACCCTTTTTAGAGCTGTGTAAATCATCTGTGCTTTGCTGCAGTTTTCACATGGTACACTCACGTTAAAATAAATTCAGACTCTCTACTGCATGGAACTACTTCACTCTTGTTTGGGAAGTTTACAACTTGGCACATTCAACTAAGCCTGCACATTTATAAGTGAGTGAAGTTCTATGGATTTTAATTTTATTTTCTGGCTCTCTTCACTGTTTGGAGCCTCTTATCGTCTGTCTAGACTGGCATATTGTGGAACTTGGAAAAAACAGATTAGCAGGTAAATTGCTCATTTTAGAAGCAGAGATGCGGTTGAATGTAACCTCCAACAAAGTGTTCAACAAAACATCCTCCACCTTGCCTTTGTCCACACTATATAATAGTGATATATTCTATTTTTATTGAAGAAGTTTAGTTAATCGTGTTTTGAAGTTACTGTTAATATTGTGTTGGGTGCAGTCAGTTCTTGGATTATTAAAACAAAATTAACTTTCTAGTATCTTGGTATGTACATATGTTTAAATATAGAAGTTTCCAAGTTCTAAAAAACTAAAAAGCTTAGTTTTTCACATGAATTGAAAATTATAAATAAATTAGGAAATACTTAGTTTCTTGTGAAAAGTACCTTTATTTTGTATCACATCCATGACCTGCAGTTTTGAACCAGTCTTGAACTCTGCTTGATTATCCATCTCTACATTATTACTTGTAACATTCTAAGTCAGGTACAGTGTTCAAATTACTTTATTTTTTTCAAAATTAAAAAAAAATGTCCAGTATAAAAACCTGCAAACAAAGGTGGTTCAGTAGAACCATATTTTAAGTTTACCCTTTAGACGGCACTGATCTAAGACAGGAGGTAAAAGATAAGAAAGATATCTTACTAATAGCCAGGGCTAAAAACAAGGCTTTCTGAGATTCCAAGCTTTCTAAAGTGACAAAGTAACTGTATCTAGCTTTAGTGGTTCATGAGATCAGGTTCGCCTGGCATATGGTGGTGTAAAAGTTGTGTGTGAGATTGGGATGGCCAAAAGCCAAGGGTGGTTGTGCAAGTTTTCCAGAATGAATAAATTAACAATCGTCATACAGATACATACCATTGGTTTTCTTTCTGTTGTGTGGATTAATGAAAAAGCAATGACTAAACAGGTAAATTATAAACATGGGTTTAATGCAGCATGACACTTTCAGAAAGGAGACTTGATTATAGCCGCCTTTATGCATGGTTATATTTAAGTCTTATGCTTTCAAGAATAATTGAATCATTGTGATCTTGGCCATTATATTAACCTGGTTCAAAAACATACTGTGATTTATACCTGTTTACTAACACTTTCCTTTGTAACAAGCCTAGAAAACAGTGGGGTACTTGATGGCAGCATCTGACAGCTGAAGGAGAGGGGTCAGGACCTTGAGGGAGTCTTCTCCAGATAGAAAGGGGAGGCAGTGGTGGTCTTCACATGCAGTATGTATATGCTCAAAAGATGTAGTGCATCATGTCTGAGCAAGGACCAGTTCTCTTTTATTGCCTGTCTGCTTCTCTGGGGATGGAGTCCTAGAGTGTTGTCTGCCATTTCTTCACCTGCTCTAGGGGTAGTCGATGTTAGGTGTGCAACTGTGTGAGAGAAATGGTGTCCCCCTGCTCTGGGACCCCTCTCTGGAGTACAGATAAAGAGGCCACTCTCACTCCATCCCTAGAGGTGGTTTCCTCCTCTCTGTGTACATGTTACAAATTGCACATGTCGAGCTACCTTCATCCATCGAGGAGTCTCAGTGGGATTGTGGAATTCCTTTCTTCCATCTCCCCCCATTGACCCAGAGAATGGGGAGCCAAATGCAAATGTCTCCCCTCTTCCTAAAGAGAGAGAACCTCTGGGGTTCAAGACTCTGCTGCCACTATGAAACCAGAACTTCCTTGTCTCTATCAGGGCAGTTCTCACAGTGGTGGAAAAGATAGAGCAGGGGGGAGGAGGAGGAAATCTTGTTGGTGAAGACCAGAATTATCAAACTTCAGAACATGTTTGCATATTTGATATTTGCAATCACAACTTCATTTCCTTTGGGATGGCCTTCCAAATGAAACCAAGGACACTGGATAAGCATATTAATCAGATGTTGTCAATGACACTGATAGTGATGAAACAGTTGGTAACTTAAATACCAGCGTTGTTAGACCTCAGTTTACTACCCCCATTGAAATGAACTTGGGGAAATTTACGCTTCTATTCTGGTGCTATTGTTGCATTTTATTCCAAGCAACACTGTATCCTCTTATGCTCTGAAAGTTATCTGCACAACCAGAAGTGCTTAGAAATTTCTGTTAAAGAAAGCTTCACTTTCATGGAAAACCTCAGGGTTATTATGGAGGAGTCCTTAAATAACTGGAATGTGAAGACTTTCCATATATTGATTTCTGATATCTTGCTGTGAGGTCATTTAAAGTGTGCATATTTAGTAAGATTTAAATAAAGAGATACGATTTGTCTACTTATGTGCATGGAACAAAATGTTTTGTAAGTGAATTTGTAAACCGTAAAAACTAGCCTATGCACTGTGGTGGACAAAGTGCATGGGAGGTTTGAACCCTAAAAAGCAGCAGTTTTTGAGTTATGGCTTCTCAAAGTTAGATACTTTGTTAAAAATCAAACACTAACTTCTCAGAGCCCTATAACTCAAAAACAGCTGGAGCAATTTATTTCCAGCTTCCTGTAAGAAATTTCACCTGTGGCCTGAGATTTTAGCATGAGAATTTTCAGTCCCAACGCAGCTTTTTAAAAGGGATCAGAAATAGAATGGATCTCTCAACCTCAACTGTGGAGTCACTTCACTGATGTTAATGAAAACAATAATCGAAACGCAATCAAGGGCATAAGCTGACTGCCCAGAAATGACCCAGAAGAAATCCTCCCCATGTATAGCAGTATGCAATTGGGAACATGCATTTTCCACCTTCCTCTGAAACTTCAGGTACTAGCAACTCTCAGGCACAAGACACCAGACTAGAATGGTCTTATCTGTAATAATTCCTGTGTCTCTATAGCTAGATGGGAGACTTATTCTTAAAGCCCAGATTCTAAGTTTTTAAAATGCTGTTGAGCTTAAGCTGCATTGTCTGCAGTGGTACTGCCTCTCTCATTGTTTTCTTTTGTGGCAGTATTTTGGTTTCTTTACCAAATCCTCTAACTATTTGTGTCAATTAGAAAATCTCTTATTGAATTGTTGAAATGACTTGCAGCATCTGCTCTGTGGCACTGAATATTTCAGATGTGCCATTCAAACTCTTCCTCTTTTTGGAATGCTGTCAACAAACAACTGCACCATTGACATATGTTGAATTGGTTCATTTCTCAAATTGGTGAGTTAGAATATCAATAGTAACTTGTTTCTTTGTGTGTTTATTACCTGGAAAGACCTAGGAACAAGTCAATATTTAGTCTTATCCATATCTTGAATTGGAAATTTCAATTCCTCTTCTTCCATCTACTCCCAAAAAACCACTTGTGATGGATTCAGTTGATGAAAACTGCTTTGCCTGTTCTTCATGTTGTATCAGAGCTTTAGGAAATTTTGGCTAGCCAGAGGATTTTGCCAAATTAGCCCAAAATGTTGATTTTTGGAACTACAGCTCTTAAAATTTTAGGAGCTGCAAACATGCAAAAATCAAGGTTTTGTGTGGCATCCCTGAGATCAGTCTGTCAAGCCTTAATCATCTTTAAGAATTGATCCCTTTCCTTCAAGTAATACCAGGGTTGTCTTTATGTTAACCTTCTGGTATTAATTGTTATCAGCACTTCTTTGTCAGCACTTCCAGCTTTTGCAGAAAATCATAAAGGCTGTATACTTTTTACTATGTAAAAATGGAAAAGTTGGCCTTCATTGTAGTTCATCTGCAAAAGCTGCATTAAGAAAGTACATTTTTTCTTTTAAATGGTCTAACACATTAATGATTTTTTTCTTATTTTATTTTGGGATGACTTGCATCTTCATATTTAAAGAAAGAGAGAGCCATGAATGCTTATCGTAAGTATGACATTTTTCTTCTTCCCTTCAAGCTTCCATAGGTGCTATCAAATTGTAATTTTTAAATGATAAAATTGCTTGTTCAATATTTCAGCTAGCGTTAGCACTTGCTGCATTTTGTGGTGGTTTTGCATATTTTGCAAATCTGTTCAATACATTTTAGCATTATGACAGAAAAAATTCATGCTTAGTGAATCAGCTTGCGTCTTTGATACCATGAAAGTAAGGACTACCAGCTAATGACACTGATGAAAATGGGTATAGGAAACAGTTTTTTATTTTAATTTGTGTTCATGCAGTAAAAACTGAAGTAGCCATATCTGTCTTCAGGTGAATTTATGCTACTTTTTTCAGTGATATGCTGTGAGCTTAAATGGGTTTTGGTATCCTAATAAAAGCCATATTTCAGTTCTGGGATAGTTTAATTCTTACCTCCCTTGAAACTGTAATTAAGCATTTCCATATGTAAATTTCACATAAGGACCTTTTCACGCTTGGTGAGGAGGCATCTGGGTCAAAGGATATCTATAGTCTTAAATTGTTCAGAAATATCACAAGAGTATCTACTTAAACGTTCAAAGGAAAATCAGACTTCTTTGTCACTGTGTGTACTACTCTTTAATAGAGTCTTGTGAACAACTCCTATTCCACTCATGATTACACACATACCATGATGTTCCTTCCCATTCACGATCATTTAGCAAGCCTGTGGCCACTACTGTAGTGTCTTGTTTGAAAAATAATAGTAAGAAAGTAAAGTATTTTTAGCTTTTCTTTAAGTGGTTTAGCAGATGGGAACAAGTGGGTGGGTGAGATTCTGTGGCCTGCGTTGTGCAGGATGTCAGACTAGATGATCATAATGGTCCCTTCTGACCTTAGTGTCTATGAAGCTACAAGTTAGACTTAGATGGCAGTCTGTCTGATCACACTGTTCTATGGATCACAGCTTGAGAGCTTCTGACTCTTCATATATCCTACTCTTAAACAGTTTTTGTGGTCCTCTTCTCCCTCTTCTGCACAAAGTATGTGTGAACGTAGAAGAAATACATAACTTTGTGTATGTACAAGTTAACAGGAATGTCAGACTTATATAGCTAGTGCCTTGCTAATAACAAAGGAAGATTTACAAATTTTGAAATGGGACAAAACACCAGTTTTTAAGACTTAGTAGCAGACCCACCACTAAGATGTCATTACTTTTGTCACATTATTAGTATACAGTCTAATATCTTAAATACTATAATGATGCTTTTTTAAATGGAGGAATAAAATCTTAGAGCATCCTAGAATATTTTTAATTTTATTTGTTTTAATTCACAAATTTTGTAAACTGTGGTAGGTCTTCCAGTTTTGATTGGAAATGAATGAGTTTCTACTGTAACTCTATTACAGTCCATTCTTGGACAGTTATCCCAAGTTATACGCTGTGTGTGGCTCTTCAATTAAGAGAACCTGTTTTCCTTCTGCTTTTTGAGTCCTTTGATTGTGGTTTTAAAGACCTCTGTGTTTCAACTTGCAGTATTGAAGTGTGACATACTTGTGATTTAATTTAAGTGACTCTGGGGAAGATGAAAAATCCAAGTCATTTGAAACTTCCGCCTGTGAAGGAGCATTTACCATAGGAAAAAGGTGAAGGTTTTAAAAACCTCTGACTACTTTTGTTTGCTTCAGACAGTACAAAACATATCATTCTGGGATAGCATGAGTATCTGAAACTCTCCTGATGTAGTGATGTCTCCTGATGTAGGTCAGCTAAGTCCTTTTTATATCATGTGCGTTTTTCAAAATTTCAGTTTTTAGTAATTGTTATATAAAACTGGAAATTAACAATGGCAACTTTGAAAACAACTTTACACGTGTTATATAGTATTAGAGTGGTGGGTAGAGAGGATTGTGGCAGAGAAGAGTGCATTTTTGAACAAAAATAGCAAAAATATTCTGTTAGTAGCCTACGTACTCAGCACTCCAGTATCCATGAAGACGCAAGCTCCTAAGAATATGTGTGTTCAGTGTAGACACTCTGCATGGACACATGTTCATATGAGTTTCCTGGCTATAATCCTGACTGTTATGTCAACAGACAAGAAGGGATGAGAAGCACCAGTCTTCACAAAGAATCCATCCTCTTGTTCTGAAGAGAAGAGTCTTACTGATGTGCAACGTTCAGTAAAAGGCGCACAACTTTCAGAGTGGTGAGCTTGAGCTAGTCAGCAGAGAGTAGATTGAGTGGATGATTTATTCTCATATCTAAGTCTTCAGAGGAGTTTGGTGTCCTCCTGGTATCCCTGTTAGTCAGAAGAATTCCAAGATATGTTCTACCTCAAAGAAGTGGAAGCCATGGCAATGATGTTATGAAAGTGTTGGCTATCTCTTCCTGATTTTATCTGTCCTAGAGAATGATACAGAAAATAAATTATGATCAATATTAATAATTGTTCCACAGTGGTCAAGAAGACACTAGTTTTCAGTGCCTGTACCTTCAGCTGAAGAGATTTGCTGAACAGTTGTTCAGACTTGCACTCAGACCTCAGTCTGGGTAATGAGACAAAATCACTAATTGAGAGGCCTGCTTTTCAAGCAGTTTAAACTTTCCCAACTTCCAGAAATGAAATCTACAAACTGAATTTACTCCAGGATCTGGCTTGCTTCCAATAAATAGAAAAGAATAAACCAGGTTTCCCTACAATATACACACACACATTTCTTACAGAAGCACCACTTGTCAGTCCATATCAGCATATAAATGTCAGACCTGGAATATAAATACTAGGTATCGGCACTGTATTCTCAATTCCATACCCTTCCTACTTCCTGGTTATATAAAATAAGGCTTACTTTTGGACATCCGCTCTGCAGGAGAGACTTTGAACCTGTCTGTCTGTTGTTTATGCTACATCCATCATCCGTGGTCCTTGAAGTATGATCAAAACATTTGTGCTCTTTTCACAAAGATTAGATGCATTCAAAGGATCCGGTCTTCATTCCTAAAGTAAACTCAGGTTAAACCAGATTGTATGGAAAAGGCTTGAAATGAGTGGGATGTAAGATTCAATCAGTGTCTTAGGTGAGCCAAGGATCAGAGAGTTTATTCATTATCATACAGCAAACAAAAAGCGGGGGGGGGGGGGGGGTGGAGTGGGGGAGAGGGGAAACACCAAAGGCTTCCATAGTGCACATCTTTAAGGTAGCATGACGGTAAAGAGCTAGATCCTAGAACAGGGTTGTTTCAGTTTCCCAGGACAAATTGCCCTCCTTTGTCCCTGAAAAGAAATATATAAGGTAACTCAATAGTGTGGTGTTGGGTTATCTTTAGTAGCTTTTTAATCTCACTTGTTGCACATAGCTGGTAAGCTTTCTCCCCTGAGGCATAGTGGAGATAATTGCACTCAAGAGGAAAAATTGTTCTTGACTAGTTTGTCAAGCTAATTGTGTTGACCTATATGGCCATAAAATATTGAAGGATTTCTTTAAAGAAACCTAAATTGGATCTCAGGTGATCAGTGATACTTGATGAAAGGACAACTTGAAATATAGTATGTTCCCTTTCTAAATCTTTTTTTAGTTTTGTTATAACTTAGCACCTTGGAAATATTTTTTGGGACTTGGCCCTGGGACTTTGCCCAGAGACCAGGATTACCAAGTCAAATGACCATTTCATTGACAGATGGTTTAGGGGTGTGGTTGACTCGGTCAAATGGGAGACCTGATTATTCTAAGAAGAAATCTGGTTAAAACCTTTTTTCCTTTTGTTAAATTTAAACACTAGCACAGTGTCTTGAAATGGGCATCAAATTTACATAAGTTTGATATTGTAATCCACTATAATCTTCTCTTGAAATACTTATCTGGTACAGATGTCAAAGAGAACCAGTACTGCTCACAGCCCAGGGTTCCCTTAGCTTCATTAGTGTGCTATAAACCTATGGTAACATAAAAATTAATATGGTATTTTACATCAATTTTAAGGCAGACACTTGCCCCAGGAGCTTTATAATCTAGGTTGAACTTTTAATATTTTCTGCAAAAGGGTATTTTAATACCGCATATTGAACTTTATCAGATAGTTTTCTTAGGGCTTTTTAAAAATTTTTGAATGTGTGCCATAAATTAGCTTTATACTGGGTATTTATATGGGCACATCTGAGCGTGTGGAGGACTGGGTGAGGGGCACAGGAAGGGGGAAAGTAACTGTGCAAAAGTAACACTACCAAGCGTGAAAATATCTGAAAAGGCCCTGTAAGGGCCTGATTGGGTAATCAGTTCTACGGGATAGACTTGGGAACCTGCATGGGGTTTCCCATGAGTACAAGGGGTCTCCCCATCATGGACAATATCAGGACCTAACTGCTTCTGGACCTAAAAGATTATATTGTAAACTGTGTAGACTCTCCTTTTAGTACTGTATCTAGTACAGTGGGGCTTTGATCCCAGTTGTGGTTTTTCAAAGCTACCATAATAAATATTAAATAAGGAAAATAACTGGAATAGGAGTAACATAGATTAAATAATTTTTGTAGCTAAACTTCCAAATAAATGTTTTAGTCAATATTTCTGTGATCCATACTTGGTGTTTTGCCTGGTAGGGGAAGCAATGAAATTTGTAGGTGAACGCTTTTTTAAAAAAAATTGTTAATAAAAATACTAACTGAAAAGATACAAAACCAAAAAAATCAAATACTCAGGTGGAAAAATATTGTTAGTGAGGTTAAATTGAAAACATTAGGTACATAGAATAAGAGAGACATCGCTTTAAACCAATTTTATTTTCTGTGTCTGTTCTGCTATGCGGAGAAAGACAAATAACCGTCAAAATGTTATCTTAGGTGCTCCCGTGCCGGTGATATATGAAACACAGAGACCAGGTAAGAAAACTGAATATAAATGAATAAATTCAACATGTTACACCAGGGTTTCTCAACCTTTTTCTTTTTGAGGCCCTCCCAACATGCTCTAAAAACTGCATGGCCCATCCGTGCCACAAGAAGAGTTTTTCTGCATGTGAAAGCCAGGGTCAGGGTGGGGGGTAGCAAGCAGGGCAATTGCCAGAGGCCCCAGGCCATAGGGTATCCCACGTATTTAAGTTGCTCAGGGCCCTGGATTTCAGCCCCATATGGTGGGTCTTCAGCTTTCTGCCCTGGGCCCCAGCAAGTCAAATGCTGGCCCTGCTTGGTGGACCCCCTGAAACCTGCCCGCGGCCCCCCATAAGACCCTTTGAGTTGCCCTTCTAGAAAACAAAATTTTTGTTTCGATGGTCAGAGTCCAAACTTCATGAAGATAGTCTTAAGTTTTAGGAAGAGACAGTGCACAAGTGGAGTTATCAAAAATTTTGACCATCAGTGCTTCATGCAATGGCTAACTTCTTCAGTTTAAGAATTTCTGAAAAACATAGCAAAATATGAGACTTTTGATTGAAGGAAACCTTGTCAAATCTGGGATGTTCTTGCAACCTGTGATACAGAGCATGACTTTTAGCTTATGAATCCTCCAGCAGATGTGTGAAAGTTTGGTAAAACTTTCTCTTACCTGAGCCTGGATTTTGTTTCTGTTGGCACAGATAATCCATGCCTGTAATGGAGTTAAGAAGATGTTTTGGTTTTTTTTAATCCCATTTTCTGTTTACGTACCTTTAATCATGACTCTGTTCTGGCATCCTTGGGGTGGGGAAAATAGCATTTACTAAACTACCGCTATTGTAATACTGTTTTACTTTCCTGAGATTTGAAGGAAGTAGCTTTCTTTATGATTAGTTTAGTCCAAGTGCCCAGGGTAGATTTTTAAAAAACCTATGGTTTTATTAAATAAAAAATGTTGGATTTTTTAATTAAATTTGAATTTTTTAATTTAAACTAAATACAAGTTTATTTTTTAATATAAACATGTAAAATTAAATTTAAAATTGACAGCCTATGCTAAGGCCTAAATTATTAAAATAATTAAATACAAAAAGTGTCTAATACACATTTGCTGACAAGCTTTAAAGAAAGACAAACCACTAAACTGGTGGAAGTCACAGTTTAAACACCGTGAACTAGAGTTTGAGTGCTAAACCAGATTTTGACATCAGTAGCCACTTCTGGGGGTCAGAATATTTTCTAAACATCCGTTTATTCATCTAGTTGAGTGACCCCAAAAAAAAAAAGATCCTGAAGAAGCAGGAAAGCTTGTTTTCCTCTTCCACTCTATGAATAAAAACTAGGTGTGAGATCTACTAGTTCTAAAATCTCAAAGGACATCGTTACCGGAAACAATCAGTTCAATTCACCAACTACAGATAATACTTCCTTTGTGTAATAAATCAGTTTTTAAAGTCAGTATGTCTTTTGAAGAACTTTTTTCTCATGTATCCAGCACTTTCAAAGGTAGTTATATTTAATCAAAATTTAATTTTTGGTTTTGTGCATTTTTAACTGAATTTGAATTTCCTTCCAAATAGAGCTTGACACAAATCACAAGTAAAAAGTAAATCTATTAAAAAGAAATGCATCATTCATTATTTTCTAACATAAAAAATGTAAAAATTGAATCTGAATAAATGTAAATTAATCTATGTAACTGCGTAAATAAAGGTTTATAAGTATAGTGTATTCTCCTGGGTAGCAAAAAGAAGCACCAAATTTAACATAAAAGCCATATGTAGTTGCAAATCCACATGTTTTAATGGTTACCAATCAATGAGATTGAACTTTTCTTTAGGAAAAGAACTAAAAAGTACAAATGAAAAATGTGATGATATAAATAAATCCACCCTGTGGATGCCTGATTCACCAATTGTTTCACTGTAACCCCATAAAATTAACAAAAACTGGATTTTGTAGTAATGCTGAGTAAACTATGGAAACTGACTCTATTAAGGAGGTGCATAATGTCAGCAAAGAAGAGAAAATATTTTAAATGTGGCTTTGATACCTTTGCTTTTTAATATTTTTTCATTGTGGCAAGTACTCGCATCATGCAGTTACTCAGATGTAAATCTCTCAAATGAGCAAACAAAACCTTAGTCTAGTGACAGCACATTGTGTTGATTTTAGGAGGATCAGTTTGAATCCTGATCTTAATCTCTGTCCAGCAGATCCTGAATGTACTACTGGAGCACTGTTTTTTGTTCAAGTATTATCGTATATGTTTTTTATTACACAAGGATGTTTAATACAGGCATCTTCCTAAAATGGTTGCATATGTAAGCACTGCTTGAGGATATTTTCTCAGGCCAACATATCCAGGACAGAGTAACTGTTGGATTATTTTGATCCTTTCCTGAATAGTTTTATGAATCTAGGGTTACCATATCTGAACGTTCAAAAAAGAGGACACGCCACCGGTGTATTTTCACCAGTATCTACCAACTCACGTTGTATTAATGTGGTGTTATACTGCTATATATACTGTGCACTACATGTCTTCTATATTGAGTATATATAAGAAAAAGTGCTGTGGCCTCAAAAGTGAAATTTAATTATTTAAAGTTCACTGTACTACTTTATATGTAGTGAGTCCTTTCCTCTCACCCATGCACTCAAAGCAGCTCTGTCTCCCCTGAACCGCACCCCCTGCGGCCAGCCCAGAAACTACACGCCCTGACACAGAGAGAAATTTAATTCAACAGCCCAGCAAAGAAGTGGCCCCTTCATTCATCCTGCTGTGTGGTTGCTGTATCACTCCAGCTCGTCCCAATCTCCAGGGCTGCAGCCCACCCCCACTTCGAAGCTCACTCACTGACTCGCTCACACACTCTACAACTTTTGTGGGAGGGGGGCCCCGGTGGGACCATGGCCAAAGGCGGGGGAGGAGGGGCGGTTGCTTCTTCCACTGGGCTGCAGCAGCCCAGCATCCTGAAGAAAGAGGAGCTCAGGTGTCCCAAGGTGAAGCAAGGCAGCGTCTTCCTGACTTGAAGCTGATACAGGGGGGTGGATGCAAGGGAAGGAATTCCCTGGGAGCTGGGCAGGGAGGGTGGATCCAGGGGAAGGGAATCAATCCTTCCTCACGTGGGGAGGAGGGGATAAACTTCCTCTCTGGGAGGCAAAGCCACTTGGGCAGGCTTGATCTGGGTGTGTGGGAGGGGGAAGACAGCTTCCACGGGGAGCTTGAGGCTAGAAGTACTGGTGGTATGTTGCCCCCTCCTGACTCCTCACGCATGGGAAAGGGATGTGCAGCCCCGGGACCTGGGTCAGAACCGTAGGGGTTTGGGAGCTCCCAGAGCCCGCATGGGAGGGGTCTGGGCTCAGGCAGGGCCCAGGCTTGGGGAGGCTGCTCATTTGCAACTGGGGCTGGGGCTTCAGTGAAGCCCCTCTGGACAGGTGAAGGAGGGGGAGGGGGCGAGCTGCTCGCCCCAGCCAAGTTCACTCATTAGACACAAGGGCAAACTTTTCTTAAAGGAGCCATGTCCTTTGGTTTGTCTCCCTGCCCATCACTAAGTGGGTACGCAGCTGGTTTCTCCTGGCTGGAGGGGGAGCACAGGTCCTGGGGGAAACACCGGGGTGGGCTGAGAATGGATGGCTCAGTCCTTGAGAAAGCCCTTGGCCCGTACTCCCCCCAGCAGGCCCCTGGAGCCAGCCGAGAAGCTGCCAGCCCATCTCCCCACAACCCCCTGCAGAGAGGCTTCCCACCCCATCTCTCCCACCCCTCCACAGCTAGCCCAGAAGCTGCCGTGCCCTGGCTGCTTGTCACCCCTAACCCAGCTCCCTCTGCTCTGAAAATTAGAAGGACTCACATCTGCCTGCAGCCTCTGAGCTTCAGCAGCTGCAGGGGAAACAGCTGATAGGCAGGGACTTCACGCCAAACAGCTGATTGGCTGCAGCACATGCTGAGGGCTGCTGCGCATGCTAAATAGCTGATTGGCAGTTGCCAACAGCTGATCTCCCCGGGTGGGCGGTGCTAACTCTTCGCCTGTGTCTTGAATGACCAGCTCTTCTTTGGGGAAAAATAATAATGGCAAAATCCCGGACGTTTTTAGATATTTAAAAATTCCTCCCGGATGGCGATTTAAGAACCACAAAGCTGGACGTGTCCGGGGAAATACGGACTTATGGTAACCCTAATGAATCCTAAGTGAAGTTAGTGTGAAAAATACTGAGGTCTTCCTTTGCTAGGAATTGGGATTCTATCCCTAACATCTTAGCTTGATGAAATCTAAATCTAAGCTTCTTAAAAGCCCTTTACAGGTGCTTTGACTTGGCTGAAGAATTTTGTGAATGCCAATGTGTCTGTTTAACTTTGTCTGCAAATCATTAACTTGGATGTGTCCGTTACCTATATTGAACTCCCATTTTTTCAGGCACAAAATGGGATGCCAGGATAAGTCTGGATGACTAATACAAATTATTTTGATTTTTTTTATAGACTGTGCATTTGAACGCTGCTAATAAGGGAAATCGGTTTCCATTGTAAACTAATATTTTTCAATATTTCATAACTAAAATTCACTCTGACCATTCAAAAACCGTGGCTAGCAACTCATTTTGTCAGTTCAGTCATATGAAACTATGTGCAAAATGCCCAGTATCTTACGGTAATTGTAATTTGTCTGTCTAATATGTATTTCTATTTTGTTTTCACTAGTTAAGCGGAAGCTTACAAAGGACATAACCTGTCTGAAAGATTTCATGAAAGATCCCAAAAGAGAGGAACCGCTAGTTGGTATGTTGTGTTTGTGGTCAGACAACTTCCCTTTGCTTGAGCTTTAATCACTGGTGTAAGTCAAGTAATATTTTAGACATTGTTTATCACTTTTATATTATCCACATTTAATGCTTTTTGGAAGATCTCCAATAGCAAATATTCTGTTACTTCTTTCATCAGTCTACCTACTGTGGGAGGCTGGTAGATTATCTGGCATCTCATCCCCGTAGTACTCCATTTCTAGAGGGACACATTGAACTCCACATGCCATTGTTCTTTCTGTTCTGCAGAAGAAAAGCCAGACATAAGTTTTTTCTGATGGCCCAGGATTTTCTGTATGATTGTTTACCCTCATGATGTTCCTGAGAATATTAAATCTACTGGGACATACTACCGTTTTTCTCTACTTGATGGTTTTTCCTAGGCAGAGCTTAGCTTCATCAGTTTATCATTTCCTGCTAGCCAATGTCCTCCATGATCCTAGCAAGTGCTAGCCTCTTTGAGGAGTACGTTGAATTGAGTAATAGGGGCTCTGTTGTAAGCAGTAAGTTTCCTCTGTTTGGATCATTATTTCTCCACAGAAGGTCTGCTCTTAACTGATTTAATAGAATTCTTGAGCTGTGCAAAATATATGTTACCTCCATTGTCAGTCCTGCAAAAAGTACCACTATGCCTGGTGGCTTACTGCTGCCTTATATGGTATTGGTATAGAATAAATGTTCAGCGTTGGAGTTAAATTGAGCTACTGTTGTAAACAGTGGGATTGAGAGATCATTTCCTGTCTCACCTACCTCTAAACCCAGCTACCCTGGGGACAGTTTCAGGGAATGCAAGAATTCAGGTTACCAGTGCAACCTTAATTCGTCCCCCTTATACGTATGCATTATCGTAGTCTTGAACTATGTGATATGCTATTTTTTTACTCATGACCATGGGATGGTGCTCATTCATTGAGCAGCTTCTTGGTATTTTGCTTTATCCTCTTGTTCAATAGGGAGCCTAGACCATTATTTACTGCACATTCACTATTTCAATCCCTGCTGTGAAAACAGAATTATTTCCTGAAATCTTTTCTATAGCACTCATCTGTAGGATGTATTATTATCATCCCCATTTTATAGCTGAGGAGCTAAAACTTAAGAGAAATTAAGGTCTAAAGTGTCCATTAATTTTGGGTGCCCAATTTGAGACACTTATGGGCTTTTTTTTTTTTTTTTTCAGAGTAGTTAGTATTATATATCACTGTACAGGTTCTAAGCACAGCTCCCATTGAGTTCAGTTGCAACTGTGAGTCCTCAGCTCTTCTGCAATTCAGAACTCAGGTTTTCAAGTTGGGCACCCAAAAAATGAAGTATAGAAATAACTGACCACATAAGGGAAGTTTGGTTTAAGTGACCTGCTGAGCATCACGTAGGAATTTGTGGCAGAGGCCGGGATAGAATCCAAATCTCCAGGATGGTGTTCCAGTTCCTTTACCATGAGACCTTTCCCTTCCTGTGATCTCCTGCCTCATTTAGTACACACCTCCCAGGATCCTACAAACAGGAGTCTTCTGTCTACACAATGCTGATTCATCCCCAGAACTGTGGTCCATCCTGTATATTGAATGAGGCAAGGATCCTGTGGGAATATTAGTATGGGAGGTCATGTAATTAAAGACTGCATAGACATGCATAAAGGGGCTGAATTAAGGTTGCACAGGAAACCTTTATTCTTGCATTTCCTAACTTTTGAGTGCTTGACCTTAACATTCTTTTATAGTATGTGCTTGTGTGCACCCTCTGTTTTTTCTTCTGGTTGTATATTCTTAAGATTCTAGGTATATGAAGTTCTGTGACAGGCAGTCTACCAAGGACAGAACTTTTACTCGGAGAAAAGTCTGTACTGGTGAAGAGAGAAACTTGAACTAACAAATATTACCAGTAAGAAATCTAATCCTTAATGGGCGATTGTGAGGAAATGTAGGAAATACCTAAAATGGATCAGTATCTTTTATCATTGATTCGTCATTGGTTGTCCCTACACAGCTGAAATAAGAATATATTTGTTCATAATTGCCTGTATAAAGAAATGTAAGTACTTGTAACTTTTGATTTTATAGGTTTAGAACATGTGGTTGAAATCAGATTTGAAGGGAGGAGAGAGCCACATTATGAATGCAAACTATGTGAATTTAACACGGAGATGGCACCTATGATAGAACATCTCAGTGGCTATAAACACAGAAGAGCATATATTGTAAGTAAAATTTTATGTATTTGAGTCAGTGCTTAAATACTCTATTACACCATTTATTTTCTTTTGTATAAACAGTTGTTTATACTGCGATAGCTCCTAGGGGCCTCATTATGAACTAATAATAATATATGAAGAATACTAAGGAATCCAAAGCATAGATGAATTGAGAAGATATGGCAACATTTTCATTTTTGTTGTTTAGACATGTGGTAATTAGGGTTGCTCAAGAGGCTATAATGAGATAGGGAGCATTTTATGTCCAGCTACACTAGTGACCAAAAGTCATTGCTATCTAATGGTGGCTGAAGAGAACAGCTGGTCATCTGCTCAGTAACTAGTTAAGGTATGGTCACTGAGAACCTTGGGCAGCTCCCCGTATATCCGGACTTGTGGTTTTCTGAACCCCATCAGTTGCGATGGAGTATATTATGGCACAGGTTGTATTCAGATGATTGGCAAATGGTGATAAAGCCCATTTGTTGTTCCTGATTCAGTTAGATCTCTTGACTTCTCTTAATCCAATAGACTTGTCATTTTAGCAGGTCAGATTGCCAAGAGTAATCAGTAAATCTGTATACTAAACTAGCTTCTGGGTGTAAGTGTGTTAACTTATGATTTTTAAAGCCTTAAGTGATATAGCACTCAGTTGTTGTTGTTTTTAAAACAATCTCTTCTCTATTGCTTGAATATGGTCTTGCTCTCAGTCCCTGGTGTAAGTTCTTATACACCAGTGACTCTATTGTAGTGATTTGGGTCTGACAGGACTGCCCAGTTGTGAGCTCAGCTGCAAGGAAAGTGGATAAACATTAATAAAATATTTCAATAATTTATAACACATTTTAATGGGTAAAGGAGACCAAAGACTGGGTAGTCTTAAAAAGTCTGCTGATATAACACAAAGACTGTAAGATCATGTCTGGTAACCAAGAGGAGTGTGAGACTGGAAATAAATGGACCAAAATTGGTGTGTCGGAATCTAGGTTTAATAGAGAATCTAATGAGGGGATGGGTTATTCTGTCCATCACTTCCTTTTGCGATCCTTTTAAAAAAAAAAAAAAGACTCTTAGGGGAGGATCAAATTAACATTAGATGGCTGGAGAACCCAGGGCCTGAACGGATCAATCTATGCCATTGTGATTGTTACTTCCAACATCTTCTGGGTTGTCCAGGTCCACTGTGATACTGTTGGACCATCACAGGCCTGATTCTGATCAATGTCCTGATCAGACTGGGCCAGAGAAAGGGATCTAGATGACATTGTCACCTACAGCAGCTAAATCCCCAGCACTGCCTCCCTGGTGTGTGAGCCTTGCATTCCTGCTGTAACCCATTCCCATGTGTGTCATTTTCCTTTTTCACCCTATCTTTTTTTCCCCATCTGTTACTTTTTGCGTTTTTTCTGAAAAGAATCTGTCTAAGACAACTCCACCTTTACAGTACTGTTATGAGCCTGGGACCAGAGAGACAGCTATAAGCAAAACCCTAAACAACCCGACGCTGGTACAAGTTTCAGAATAGCTGATAAGACTGTGTGTTGGCCTTGTGTTTCTCTAGTAGTGAGATTTGCAAGTAAGAATCAACGCCAAAGACAGAAGCTTCATTTTCTACCTTTGTATTATTTTCTTTCCTCTTTTATGTGTGCTTGTCTTAGTTTGTCTTCAAGGAAATGGCATCAGATTTTAAGATCAACAGCAGCAGCTCCAGCCCATCTCAACTGCTTTTCTTCTCCCTGTACCTCTTTCCCCATCTTTAATACCCGGGGTGGTTCATAGAAAAATTGTCTATGGTTACAGTGAAAAAGAGTAAGGGATACTGTTAAAATGAAAGCCTTAATTCGCTACATTTCAAACTTTTCTTTTCCGTATCTTCAATAAAGGTTCAAGAATTTTTAGTGGTGTTTGCCATGGGACCAAGCAGGCTGAGGTCTCTCTAGTAAAACTCCTGAAGCATGTCACAACAACTCCTTCTCTTAGTCCATCAGAGCCCAAGTCTGGTTGCCTTTAGGACATTGTACAAAGCATGTTTCTTTTGTCAAGTGTCTTACCTGAGTTCTGTATAGTGTTAAAATTCTGTAATGATGAAAACTAATAAAAATTTATCATATTAAATCACAATTAGTTATATTCTGCTAGAGGAAATGTAGGACCATAATGTCTAAAATCTTATTGCTTAGTTTTCTCCACAGGTATTGTAAAATTTTCCAAAATGCATGACTCGTCAAATTTAGTATTGAAATGGTCTCAAACCTTTTTTCATTGACAGTCTAAAGAATTTCCAGATAAAATGAAGAAGAACACACCAGGCGTGAAAGAGGACAAAGTCTCATTTCTCAGACGGATAGCAAGAGAGATAGAAAAGACTGAAGGCTTAAAGATCTATAAGGTAAATTGGATAAGTTTAAACTAGCAACTAAATTTGTTCTTTGGTTCTGTATCTAGGTTCTGGCAAACTAGACACTAGGCAATGTTAAATTTTTAATTTTAAAAAGTAGTAAACTCTGTTTAATTTTACAAAATGCTTTCAGAAAGCATACATCTTCCTGAGTCAGTATTTCACTTAATGCTGGTCAAAAAATCAGGAGGATTCCTTAAAATTTCACCAAAAACTTGTTGCTATTTTCACAGAAATTTAGAACTTTTAGGATCAGAAATTGTCCAGCCAGTCCTGTTTTCAGTGATAAAAGTTGGGTATATTACATTAAGATTCATAGTGGCAAAGGGTTGAAATTGCTTATGTTTTAGAAATCCTCAGGACCTGAGGAAATTCTTGCATCTCAAACTTGATTCTTTCAGAAAACGAGTGCTAATTTGTAAGGTTGCCTGGTAATGTTTAGCATTTGTTAAATGTAAAATTATGTGGTGCAATAGGTAGTGGTAAATAAAAGTATAGTGAGATGGGTTCTCTGGGGGCCCCAGTTTCTGCTGGGCATGGCAGAGGACTTGAACTGTGGGGAAACAACCAGTATTAATTCATATGTAAGCGAGGACGTCTAATCTAAACAAGCCTGTTTTTGCTTCCTAGACTGAAGGTTATACAAGACCCAGTATATCTTGTAAGTTTGTGAAATTACATTAATATAATTTTAATATATTTTAAATAAAACTTCAAATAATGAATATTTGAACCTAACTTGAGATTACAGATAGCCGCAAAAGTTAGTGATTACTTAAAACATGTAAAATTTTAGAGCAATAGCTTTGGTATGCATATAACTTTCTGTTTTTAAATCCTCCAGTGTTTTAATTAGATGTGCAAAAAGGGATCTTGTTATATTTTTCACATTTCTGAAACATTTTGAAAATACTGCAAATGCATATGGCAGTATTGAAGATATGTAGTGTTGCTGTATGTGTGTTGGTCCCAGGATATTAGAGACACAAGGTGGGTAAGGTAATATTTTTTATTGAACCAACTTCTGTTGGTTAAAGAGGCAAGCTTTTTAGTTACACAGAGCTCTTCAGGTCTGGGAAATGTAGTCAGTGTGTCACAGCTAAATACAAGGTGGAACAGATTGTTTAACATAAGTAGCTAACACATAACTAAGATATAATGTGAACTATGTGTTAGCTACTTATGCTAAACAATCTGTTTACATTTTGCAGACCTGAAGAAGAGCGCTACGTAAACTTGAAAGCTTGTCTTTCACCAACAGAAGTTGGTTCAATAAAAAATATTACCTCACCCATCTTGTCTCTGCTATTTAAGATCATAATTAGTAGTGATTGTACTCATTAACTCAACGGAAAAATGTATTTCAGTGAAAAATGCAGTATTATGTCATTGTTTTGGAATAAGTTGATATAAATTTCTCCTTCCTGACTGAACTGAGGCTATGTCTACACCACACACTGCCGGCAGTAGTGTCTAGGATATGTGTAGCTATACGCTGCAGTGAAAAGCCAGCTGTGCGGTGTATAGCTATACCTGTAAGTGAGAGGCTCTGGCAGGGTGGAGGCTTTTTCCCACTACTGGAGCTCTTCATTGCTGCTGGAGTCTTTCCCTGCAGCAGGGGAAGGCTCTCTAGCACTGGGGAGACAACGTGACTGTATGCTGTTAAAAATAGCAGTGTAGACAGGGAGGCACAGCTTGGGCAAGTAGACTGCCATGTAGGGCATGTACTTGGACTCAGACCCTGGTCCTTCAGGCGTGTCTTTACTTGCCTAAGCCACGCTTCACTATTTACACTGCTATTTATACCAGGACAAGGGGGCCTACCTGGTTATGTACTCTACAGTCTGCCCTCCACTAGAAAAACTATGGGTTCTTTATAGAACCTCTGAACTGGCTTCAGTATGCTAACAGTAATCTGACCCATTAGAATGTAAGTGTAGCTGAATATTGCAAATACTATATCTTTAAAATTAGCTTAGTAATGAAAAAGGTCAGCTATAAATATTTGATCCAAATACATTTATATAATCTTGGACATCTTGGTGTGACACAATCTGAATGATGCCAGTTGGGGGCAGACAGTACCTGGTACATTTTAATAGCCTAATAGTTAGATAAGAGGGAAAGTGAATTTGGCTGATGGTGACAAAATTTAATCAGATCCATTGGCATAATGAACAGGGCCAGTGCTGAAGAGTTCTGTTCTTAACTGAGCTGGGAGTGTAGATAAATATGGAATTTGTATTATGATCCGTTTGCATTGATACTATAATGACCATATGCTCTTGCTGACTGCTTCCAATGTTTTTTTTCTAGCCTCATCATCAAAGAAAAAATCAAGGTGAGGAAACCTCCAGTAAACTCCCACATGAATACATTTATTACCATCACATCACCATACATTTGAAATGATTAAGTGGTCACTTATTTTGTTTATCTCAGACCATTGCTACTTGTCTTTAGAAAAAAATCCTACATTTTTGTCTTTGTTGTCTTTGTTCAGTTTTTGCTCTTGTACAAAACTTTTTTGATTATCAGTGAGTTATAGGTTGTTATTTTAATCTTATATGTATATGTATAACTATGACTTTCTGATGTATTGCACGTGCTGAGTCATTTAATGGCAGCATGATGTATTTATATAGAGAGAAACTTCAGATCATATCCCAAAATGGTCCATCACACCCAGGGCTGGCATTGGTTGAGAATGTTGCAAAGGTGGCACACAGTCAAAGGAGATGACCAAGATAATTAAAGCGTTTTTCTTCTCAAGGAGCTGATGTTCTGTGAAGGAGCTTTGTTACTAATTGTCTGTATAGTAGAAAAATAATCATGATTAATTGCACTGTTAAACAATAGAATACTAACTGAAATGTATTAGATATTTTGGATGTTTTTCTACATTTTCAAATATATTGATTTCAGTTACAACACAGAATACAAAGTGTACAGTACTCACTGTATATTTGTTTTACAAATATTTGCACTGTATAAATGATAAAAGAAATAGTATTTTTCAATTCACCTTATATAAGTATCATGGTGCAATCTCTTTATTGTGAAAGTGCAGTTTACAAATGTAGATTTATTTTTTTTGTTACATAACTGCACTCAAACACAAAACAATGTAAAACTTTAGAGCCTACAAGTCCACTCAGTCCTACTTCTTGTTCAGCCAATCAGTCAGACAAACAAACTTGTTTACATTTACAGGAGATAATGCTGCACGCTTCTTATTTACAATGCCACCTGAAAGTGAGAACAGACGTTCGCATGGCACTTTTGTAGCAGACGTTGCAAGGTGTTTACATGCCAGATATGCTAAACATTCGTATGCCCCTTCATGCTTTGGCCACCATTTCAGAGGACATGTTTCCATGCTGATGACGCTTGTTTAAAAAAAAAATGCGTTGATTAAATTTGAGACTGAACTTGGAGAATTGTATGTCTCCTGCTCTGTGTTTTACCCGCATTCTGCAATATGTTTCATGTTCTAGCAGTCTCGGATGATAACCTAGCATGTTGTTTGTTTTAAGAACACTTTCACTGCAGATTTGACAAAACGAAAAGAAGGTACCAGTGTGAGATTTCTAAAGATAGCTACAGCACTTGACCCAAGATTTAAGAATCTGAAGTGCCTTCTAAAATCTGATTGGCATGGGGTGTGGAGCATGCTTACAGAAATCTTAAAAGAGCAACGCTCCGTGCAGAAACTAAAAGAACCCAAACCACCAAAAAAGAAAATCAGCCTTCTGCTGGTGGCAGCTGACTCAGATGATGAAAATGAACATGTGGTGTTCTGCACTGCTTTGGATCGTTGTCAAGCAGAGCCCATCATCAGCATGGAAGCATGTCCTCTGGAATGGTGGTTGAAGCATGGAGGAGCATACGAATCTTTAGTGCATCTGGCACGTAAATATCTTGCAACACCAGCAACAACAGTGCCATGTGAATGCCTGTTCTCACTTTCAGGTGACATTGTACGCAAGAAGCGGGCAGCATTATCTCCTGCAAATGTAAACAAGTTTGTTTGTCTGACTGATTGGCTGAACAAGAAGTAGGACTGAGTGGACGTGTAGTATCCAAAATTTTACATTGTTTTATTTTTGAACACATTGTTTTATTTTTTGTATATAATTCTACATTTGTAAGTTCAACTTTCATGATAAAGATTGCACTACAGTACTTGTATTAAGTGAATTGAAAAATACCATTTCTTTTATTTTTACAGTGCAAATATTTATAATAAAAAATAAAGTGAGCACTGTACACTTTGTATTCTGTTTTGTAACTGAAATCAATATATTTGAAAATGTGGAGAACATCCAACAATGCTTATATAAATAGTTTTCTATTGTTTAACAGCGTGATTAGTCACGATTAATTTTCTTAATCTCTTGACAGCCCTGTAGAAAGTGTTCCTGGACTCTTCTGGTTGCCTTACTGTAATCCTATATCCTAGCGTTGAATGTGGTACTACAGCTATGCCATCTGGTGGGAGGCCTTGATTAATAATTGAGGTCACTTGGGAAATTGAAATCTGTGTGCAGGATGGCCTAGATAAAAAAAAAATTCGAAATCCTTTTTAAAATGGCTTTTATGCTGTTGCTTTAACAACGAAACTTTCTTTTTTATTCTAGGTGGGAAGATGATTACAAGCCTGAGGTAAGTGTTAGTAATTTTGAAATGTGTTGTATGATAGATATGTTTCATTGTTCTTGTTTTCTGAATGTCTACCTGTGTTTTGACTCAGTTTCCCATTTTATTGATATTGTATCCCACTTTATACAATAAAGTGAAATAACCTACCATAACAAATCTTCATGTTGATAAGGGATGCTTACCACTCTTTGGAGGAAGCTAAAAGGATATTAATCAGTTTTTTTGTAGGAAGCTTTGTCTCTGTACCCCAAGCCAAAAGTCAGTCAGTCTGCTTCCTCACTATTCCCTCTTTCTTTAAATCAAAGGCCTTCTATACTCAATAACTTGTTAAATCTTGGGTTAGCAAAAGGACAATAAAAAAATTCTTAGATTTTTCTCAAAGATGTACCCTAGCACAATGTGGTCTTGGTTCTTGACCATGGCTCCTAGTTGCTACAATAATACAAATAATTAATATATATTGATGCTGCCCTGAAAAGCACTAGGCAGCAACAGCTTTGTCAGCCTTATCTTGATCTTAATATCAAAGCTTTGACACACCATATGGTGTAAATCAGTGGTTCTCAACCTTTCAATACTACTGTACTCCTTTCAGGAGACTGTTATCTTGCGTATCCCAAGTTTCACCTCACTTAAAAACTGCTTGCTTACAAAATCAGACATAAAAATACAAAAGTGGCACAACACAATGAGAAATTGCTTACTTTCCCATTTTGTGTGTATGAAATTTTAGTTTGTACTGACTTTACTAGGCTTTTTATGTAGCCTGTTGTAAAACTAGGCAAATATCTAAATGAGTTGATGTATCCCCTGGAAGACCTCTGCGTACACCCATAGGTAGGTGTACCTTTGTTTGAGAACCATTGCTGTAAGAACTATGATTCTTCTGGAATTTGGCACTGTGCGTTGTCTCAGGCCAACCAGTTGTCTTGATACTTTTGGCTCTCTTAGTTGTGGCCTATTTCATTGTCATGGATATGAGGAAGTTACTCACCTTGTGCAGTAGCGATGGTTCTTTGAGATGTGTGTCCCTATGGGTGCTCCACTGTAGGTGTATATGTGACCCCGCGCCTCTAATCGGAGATTTTTGGTAGCAGTGTCCCGTTGACCCCGCGCATTTGCCCTCCCTCCCGGCTATTTAGCACTGCACAGGCGAACCCCCCGCACTTCCTTCTCTACCACAGAGCCCTATAGAGAACTCCGAAGTAGAAGGGAGGAGGGCGGGTTGTGGAGCACCCATAGGGACACACATCTTGAAGAACCATCATTACTGCACAAGGTGAGTAACTCTCTTTTTCTTCGAGTAGTGTCCGTATCGGTGTGCCGCTGTAGGTGACTCCCGAGCAGTACCCACCACTGGAGGCTGGGACTTCGGAGTGGAATCTTTTACCTCAGAAAGTACTGTGGAGTCGAAGATGGTGTCAACAGCCAAATCTTCAGTGATCGCATAATGTTCTGTGAAAGTATGGGCAGAGGCCCAAGTCGTTGCTCTATAGATTGCTGAGATAGGGGTATCCCTACGGAATGTGATTGAGGTAGAAACTGACCTCGTGGAGTGGGTATGACTCTGGACAGAAGCAAGTTGCGCCCTTGATAAGTGATTAATGCAGCTAGAGACCCATTTGGATGGTCTTTGAGCCAATATCAGAGAGCTTTTGGATCTTTCTGTGGACAAAAGGAAGAATTTAGGGGATTTCTTGAAGTCCTTAGTCCTGTCCAAGTAGAATGCTAATGTCCTTCTAATATCTAGCATATGCATAATCATCTCCCAGTTGTCACAATGTGGTTTTGGGAAAAAACAGGGAGATGGATTTGTTGATTCATATGGAAAGTGCAGAGAATGTAGGGAGAAACTTGGGATATGGCCTTAGAGTTATTGTCTTTAAAAAAAAAAAAAAAAAAAGGCCCTGAACGATGGATGTGCCATCAGGGTCGCTTTTTCTCCTATGTACCTAGCTGATGGTGTGGCAATTAGTAATGCTGTTTTCATGGATAGGTGTAAGAGAGAACAAGTTGCCCTGGACTCTCAGGGAGGTCTAATCAAAGCCCTGAGAACTAGGTTAAAGTCCCAGGCTGAAGTGGGTAGTGTCACATACGGGAAGAGATTCCCAATGCCCTTAAAGAATCTATGCATTAGTGGGTGAGCAAACACCAAGTGGGAAGCTGATTTCACCGCGAGATGAACCTTAAGGGAGCTGAGTGAAAGTTTAAAATGTAGTGCAAAATCAGAGGGAGGAAAGATGAGGTTGGGTCTGTGTGTTTGAAATGACACAAACTTGTAGATAAGTATGTTGAGTGGTTAACTTTTGGTTGTGTTGCAACACATCTTTCAGCTTGTCAGAGCATTCTGCCTCTAAGCCTTGGAACTAAGAAGGAGCCAAGCCTAGAGGTGGAGGACCCAAAGGTTGGGGTAAAGGGTCAGCCCATTGATTTGAGAGAGCGGGTGAGGGATGGGCTGAAGAGAAACAGGAGGGCATTGCCATCTGTGTCAGGTAAGGGAGCCAGACTTGTCATGGTCAAGAGGGGCAATTAGAATAACTCTCGCTTTGTCTCATTGAATTTTCAACAGAATCTTAGAGTAGGAAACTGGGGAAAGACATACAAGTGGGCCCTGTCCCGTGGGAAGATGAGGGCAACTGCCAGTGAATGTTTCCCCAGACCAGCCCTGGAGCAGTAACAAGGACCTTTCTTGTTCCGTTAAGTAACAAAGAGATCCATAGGCAGGGTTCCCCAAAGGGTGGATATATCTTGAACCACCTCTGAATTCAGTACACACTCATTGTCATGAGAAATTGGCAACTGTTACTGTCGGCTGTGATGTTCTGTATCCCTGGTATATAGACAGCTGAGATGAGCACATTGTGATGGGTGCATCAATTCTAAAGTTTGAGTGCCCTCTTGTAGAGGGAGGGAGATTTGGCAGCTCCTTGGCAGTTTATACAAACATATAGGTCACATTAATTCCATCCTGACCTTTGTGTGTTGTTTTCGATGAAAGGCAAAAAGTGTGCACAGGCACTCCTGACAGCCCTTAGCCCCAAAAGAGTGATGTGGAAGGTCATTTCTGTGGAAGGCCGTTTGCTGATAAAGTCTAGTCACTGTACCGGGGTTAGTATGCTGCCACAATGAAGAGAACCTTGGAGAATACCCTGTGTGGAGCAGTCTATACTGGTAGTGATCCTGCCCCAAAGGTAAGTAGTAGGAAATCTCCTGTACAATGGGTGTATTGAGATATGGAAGTAGGCACCCTGTAGGTTCAGGGCTAGAAATCAATCTCCTTAGTTTAGAGCTGGTCCTAACTGCTGTGAAGTAGGATAAGGTGACTTCTGAGTGGCATGACAGGTGTATAGATGGCAGATGATGCTGTAAGGTATCATTGTTCAGGCACTCGACCAGCTCATCAAAAGTGCTTATAAGAGACAGTTGGAGAGGTCACGGACTGAGGTGCAGCCTGTTCCCACTTTAAGCCCTGGTCCTCTTACACTGTGGCTCATGACAGCACTGAGATGGTGGGTATTGAGAAGATTGTGACCTGTGGTGTGGTTGAGAGGTATATCTTCTCTTCCGTCCCACAGTGTAGATTCCTAAGAAGTGTAACATGATCCAAGAATCCTTCAGGATGTGGAGAGAAAATCTGTCTTCTCCTCAAAGAGCTGGGCCCTTCAAACTGGAAGTCTGTAGCTCTTTGGGCAGTCTGGAGAGGTGTAGCCAAAATAACCCAACCACAACACAGCCCGCTTCAGTACCACTGTCATGGAGACTGGGTGGGCAGCTGTAACAGCTACATCCAGTGCTGTCTCTGGTAACAGTCTGGCTATTAACTGACCATCTCTAAGAATGGTTTGAATCTGTTCTTTTTGTGTTTCCGGTAATGTTCCAGAAACAGATGGGGTTTCCCATAATTAATAAAATTGTATTTGGCCATGACAGTCTGGTAATTTATTACTCTAAACAGTAATGTTGTCGATGAATATGCCATCTTGCCAAGCGTGATCGTATGGAGTTGACATCATGTTGCTTGCTTCGTGCATTAACCACCTCCACTATGATGGAATTGGATTGCAGATGTTGAAAACAAAGTCTGCCTCTTTGGGTAGAGATGTAGGGTTTTTTTGTTTTTTGTTTGGTTGGTTGGTTTGGGTTTTTACCACTCTGTTGCTGGATGGTCCGATGGAAGCTGGTGTCTGCCAGATGACTTTAGTAGGATCTAGAATTGCCTCATTATTTGGGAGGACAATTCTAGATGAGAAGGTGGTATGCAGAATTTCCACCAACTTGTGATATGTACCTGCCACCTCCTGTAGGGGAATCTGCAGCTCATCTGCCACTCTCTTGGTATGGTCCAGAAAGTTCTTAAAATCTTCACCTAGTGATGAGGGGTGGGCAGCACAGCCTTATCTGGGAGAGATGAGGAGAAGTGTGCTGGAGGGGGAGCTTCCTCTTCAGGTTCTTCTTCCTGTTCTGAAAAAGCTTCCTCCTGTGCTGACTCAGGTGCTCTGGACAGCCAGGCTGTCCCATCTGGTGGACTCGCCCTGAGAGACACCAGGGATGGTCGTGACATGTTTGTACGTCGCCCAAGAATTACAATATGACCTTGGGGCGGGTGAGGGAGGAAGGGGGGCATGGGCAGTGGGCTTACCTCAGGGGGCCCACACCACGATTGATGGAATTGTGGTGGACTCTTGTAATGTGACAGTGGGCCACAATGAGGGCCAGGGAAATGATCTCCTCCTGGCCAGTGTCAGATTCTTCAGTGGGTAAGGGTGGCGCTGACTGGGGTATTGGCAGTATACATACAGCTCAGTGCCAAGAGCGATTCTGGGTGCCGGGATGTGCTCGATACCGGGGTCCTGGTACCAAGTAATGGGGATTGCAGTTCTTCCCCAATCATCAGGTCTCCAGGGTACCAGAGCTCATGCAGTACCATGGGTTCATCTGGTACCAAAGAGGAGTGTCCCTGGTATGCTCACCAAGGGAAGGTCATGCCTGACTAATCTAATCGCCTTTTATGATGAGATTACTGGTTCTGTGGATGAAGGGAAAGCAGTGGATGTATTGTTTCTTGACTTTAGCAAAGCTTTTGACACGGTCTCCCACAGTATTCTTGTCAGCAAGTTAAGGAAGTATGGGCTGGATGAATGCACTACAAGGTGGGTAGAAAGCTGGCTAGATTGTCGGGCTCAACGGGTAGTGATAAATGGCTCCATATCTAGTTGGCAGCCGGTATCAAGTGGAGTACCCCAAGGGTCGGTCCTGGGGCCGGTTTTGTTCAATATCTTCATAAATGATCTGGAGGATGGTGTGGATTGCACTCTCAGCAAATTTGCGGATGATACTAAACTGGGAGGAGTGGTAGATACGCTGGAGGGGAGGGATAGGATACAGAAAGACCTAGACAAATTGGAGGATTGGGCCAAAAGAAATCTGATGAGGTTCAATAAGGATAAGTGCAGGGTCCTGCACTTAGGACGGAAGAACCCAATGCACAGCTACAGACTAGGGACCGAATGGCTAGGCAGCAGTTCTGCGGAAAAGGACCTAGGGGTGACAGTGGACGAGAAGCTGGATATGAGTCAGCAGTGTGCCCTTGTTGCCAAGAAGGCCAATGGCATTTTGGGATGTATAAGTAGGGGCATAGCGAGCAGATCGAGGGACGTGATCGTTCCCCTCTATTCGACATTGGTGAGGCCTCATCTGGAGTACTGTGTCCAGTTTTGGGCCCCACACTTCAAGAAGGATGTGGATAAATTGGAGAGAGTCCAGCGAAGGGCAACAAAAATGATTAGGGGACTGGAACACATGAGTTATGAGGAGAGGCTGAGGGAGCTGGGATTGTTTAGCCTGCAGAAGAGAAGAATGAGGGGGGATTTGATAGCTGCTTTCAACTACCTGAAAGGGGGTTCCAAAGAGGATGGCTCTAGACTGTTCTCAATGGTAGCAGATGACAGAACGAGGAGTAATGGTCTCAAGTTGCAGTGGGGGAGGTTTAGATTGGATATTAGGAAAAACTTTTTCACTAAGAGGGTGGTGAAACACTGGAATGCGTTACCTAGGGAGGTGGTAGAATCTCCTTCCTTAGAGGTTTTTAAGGTCAGGCTTGACAAAGCCCTGGCTGGGATGATTTAACTGGGAATTGGTCCTGCTTTGAGCAGGGGGTTGGACTAGATGACCTTCTGGGGTCCCTTCCAACCCTGATATTCTATGATTCTATGTTGTCAGTACTGATAATTGGGCACAGCACTCCCTAAATGAGAGTTTTGTTGTGCCCAGTACAGAAAGTTTGTTGGCAGCACTATTTTAGAGATGGTACTGTAATTCTCTCTCCCTGGGTACTGAGGCCACAGGTCTCCAGAGTACCAGAGCACGTGTGTTACCATGGGCTCAGGTGGTACCACAGAGGAGTGTCTGTAACATGTTGTCAGTGTCGATGGTTGGGAAGGTGCAGAACACTTCCTAGATGGGAGTTTTGTTGCACGTGGTACCAAAGGGTTTCTCTGTGGCGCTGTTTTAGAGATGATTCAGTAATTGTCCCCTTTCCTTAGGGGGCGGTACCGTTTCCTGAGAGCCTGACTACGGAAGCCCCTTGGGGACGGTGCCGGGGGGACGGTGCCGCAACAGAGCTCACCGCAGGAGACCCCTTCTCAGGTGCCTGCTTCAGAGCTGCAGTGTGGATGGTGCCCACGGTGCCGCAGCAGAGCTCACAGCAGGCGGCCCCTTATCAGTGCCATGCTTCAGAGCTGCTAGTGTCCTCCTACCGAGGTGGCTGCTCAGGGGAGCCCCACCTGCTGGCCAACTATTAGGAATGCATATTTTTGGATTGGTGCCGAGATGGCCGCACTGGGGAACCCCTCTGGCTGGCCAGTTGGTCAGAGGAGCTCTTTTTATGAGCCTTTCCAGGGGGAGTCTGCTGGTGGCTTCCTTCCCACCCCCCCTCTTCTTCTTCTCCTCCTCTTCCTCTTCACAACTCGACCCCTTTTGAAGTGAAGGCTCTGGGGATGATCCCAGGTCAGCACCCACCAGAGTCCCCTGCAGACTGAAGTGTTTTCTCCAAAAGGAGGAGTTTTAACTTCAGCTCTCAGCTCCTGTGAGGCTGCCGTTTTAGCTGTGGCAGGTAAAGCACTTCTGTGAGGCTTTCCCAGGCACAGCGAGAGTGTCTGGCCATTACAGGAACTGACTCCTGGCAGGAGAGGCACCGCTTGGAGCAGAGAGCGCCAGGCATGCCCCTGGGCAGGTGGTTGTCATCCTCTAGCAGGGAGGAATGCTGGAGAACCTTGTCTTTACTTAATTTTTTATTTTCAGTTAAAAAAAGTCTACTAGATGCTGGGGGGGAATGCCCCCAGACAGGGCACGAAACTGAAGTTCTTTTTTTTTTTCTCTTTCTTTTTAACGCAAAGGAATAAAATAAAATAAACACTAGCCTAACTCCTTTTAAGGAGAACAAAGGTAACAAAACAAACACTACTTATGCTAATGACACAGATAAGGAAGGGACAACTGTTCATTCTGTCTGAGGCCAAAGGCGGTTGAGAAGGAAGTGCAGGGGGGTTCAACCATGCAGTGCTAAATAGCCTTGAGGCAGACCACAAGGGAGGGGAGGGCACATGGGCGGGGTCAACTGGACACTGCTACCAAAAATCTCCTATTTGAGGCGCGGGGGCACATACACACCTACAGTGGAGCACCAATAGGGAGACTACTCGAAGAAGAACTGCCAGTGCCATGAGAGCTATCAAGGCACAGTGTCTCATCAGGGAAGAAACTGACTCCAGGAGGAAGATATTCACACATTATAAGAAATTCCACACTTGAATATGACATCTTCCCTCTCCATCATGGCTTGGTATCACTTGTTAAGCTTTGGATTCACCACTAGACTTCTCTTCAGTTGCAGCTTTCTTGTACATTTAAAAAACTGATCTAGTTAAACGCATACAAACGAGGGTTGTCAGACGCCCAGTCAAAAAGGGACCCTGGTGGCTCCAGTCAGCACCACTGACAGGGCCATTAAAAGTCCAGTCGAAGGTGCAGCGGGACCAAGACAGGCTCACTGCCTGCCCTGGCTCCGTGTGTCTCCTGGAAGCGGCTAGTGTGTCCCTGCGGCCCCTATGCTCAGGGGCAGCCACGGAGGCTCCGCGCACTGTCCCCACCCCGAGCACTGGCTCCGCAGCTCCCATTGGCTGAGATCACGGTCAGTGGAAGCTGCAGGGGTGGTGTCTGCGGGCTAGGGCAGTGCACGGAGCCTTCATGGCCGCCCCTGCGCCTAGGAGCCAGAGGACATGTCACTGCTTCCAGGAACCGCCTCAGGTAAGTGCTGCCCAGAGCCTGCACCGCACCCCGAACCTCCTCCACCAGCCCTGAGTCCACTCCCACACCCCAGCTCCCTCCCAGAGCCCGCACACCAACTGCATGTCCCAGGCCTGAGCCCCCTCCTGCACTCCAAAGCCCTCGGACCCAGCCCAGAGCCCCCTCTTGCACCCCAAACTCCTCATCCCCCATCCCACCTCAGAGTCCACACCTTCAGCTGGAGTCCTCATCCCCCCGCACCCTAACCTCCTGCCCCAGCCCAGAGCCCCCTCCTACACACTGAACCCCTCATCCTCAGCGCCAGCCCAGAGGCTGTACACCCAGCCAGAGCCCTCACCGCAAACCCCTCAGCTCTGGCTCACCCCCAGCACCCACACCCCAACCCCCTGGCCCAGTCCAGTGAAAATGAGCTAGAGTGGGTGAGAGCAGGGGATGGAGTGAGTTGGGGAGGGGCCTTGGGATAGGGGTGGGGCCTCAGGGAAGAGGATGGGGGAAGTGTGTTCTGTTTTGTGCAATCAGAAAGTTGGCAACCCTAATGCAAACTCTTTTGTGGAAACATTTATATTGTTTTAGAACAGTCTCATATAACTGTATCTTGCTTTGGTATATGTACCTTTAGTTAAACTTGTGCAATTGGATGTTCAGACTAGAGACCCGGAGTCCTAATTCATCCACTGACACACTGACCATGCACAAGCCTCTCAACCTCACTTCCGTCTATAAAATAGGCATAATTACTTCTATCCCTCACAGGTGCTAATTTTTTATTTTTTTTTTGTAAGGTGCTTTGATTATCCTTATATGATATATGTTAAGGGTAAAGTAAATCCTATTAGCAATTCACCTTAAGAATATCAATTTATCAATAGCTGTAACATTTGAAATAAAATGTTAAATATTTAACAGTAAAAGACCTGTTCTCTTATGGTCAACGTGAGAACAGAAAGGTAATTGCTGAAAGTGAAGAGGATTTTCAGGAACTCTATATCTTGGGAACTGAAGTCTGTCTTAATTTTGAAATTTACATAGTCCAAAATGGAAATATTGCAGTTGTTACTGTATATACAAGCAATAAGGACCTAAGATTACAATTGCTGTAAAATACTTTCTTCCCTCAAGCATTTGGTTGTTATATTTTATGATGTTTTGCAGAAGAATATATATAAACACTGTAATCAGTCCTTGTGGTGGTTTTTCCCCCCTACAGAATGATCCAGTTCGAAAGCAGAAAGCCCTAGAATACTTGGTATGTACAAAAAAGTACTTTTGCCAGGATTTTGCTACGTTTTAACACTGGATTTGCACCACTGCAGAAAGAACAAATCTTGCATGAATCACTGGGAAGAGTATGAATAAACTTGATCAGTAATTCCTACTTTTCAAGTCATATTTCTTCACATCTTATTTCACCAAATCTTAAAGAGTGGGCAGCTGCAGTATAAATAAATCCTTTGCTGCTTGCTGTTGCCCAGAACATCGTACACTGGAACTTGAATTTGAACTGGTTCAGGGTTCAAAGAAATAGAGCCTGATATCTCTGCTTTTTGTAGTAGAGATTTTAACATTAGCTGCTGTAGTAGTTTTTAATCATGTTTTAATGTCTAAAATGCTTTGCAAGGAGAATGTTCATGATTAATTGTGGCTTGTAATTTGTTTAGGTAAGTGTCTAGTCTGTATTTTGAAGCTCTGAGAAGAAAAGGTTACTTAACTATTTTCTTTAAAAAAAAAAATTTGGAGAGAGGCTCAAACACCTGCTTCATCCTGCCTTTTTGGTTTTTACTGTGGTGCTCTCTGGCTGCTCTCCCACTCTTTTATGCCATTTTGCCCCATCTATATAACAAGATTCCAGGAATCTCAATCTGAATCCTAAAATGTCTGAGGCAGTGGAAACAGCTACCAGTGTGGATGAGAACCCTCTTTATTTAGATTATCATCTGGTTCAGCCATCACTGGGATTTGAGGCCTGTTAGCATCCAGTTTGTAAGTTCTCAACCCTTTTTTTGCTTTTCTGTACACACAACTTCACAAATTACACCATCCACTGGCCAGGGCTTTCAGCTGCTTGTATGATGACAGGTTTCAGAGTAGCAGCCGTGTTAGTCTGTATTTGCAAAAAGAAAAGGAGGACTTGTGGCACCTTAGAGACTAACCAATTTATTTGAGCATGAGCTTTCGTGAGCTACAGCCCACTTCATCGGATGCATACTGTGGAAACTGCAGAAGACATTATATACACAGAGACCATGAAACAATACCTCCTCCCACCCCACTGTCCTCCTGGTAATAGCTTATCTAAAGTGATCACTCTCCTTACAATGTGTATGATAATCAGGTTGGGCCATTTCCAGCACAAATCCAGGTTTTCTCACCCTCCGCCCCCCCCCCCCCCCCCACACACACACACAAACTCACTCTCCTGCTGGTAATAGCCCATCCAAAGTGACCACTCTCTTTACAATGTGTATGGTAATCAAGGTGGGCCATTTCCAGCACAAATCCAGGTTTTCTCACCCCCCACCCCCATACACACACAAACTCACTCTCCTGCTGGAAATGGCCCACCTTGATTTTCATACACATTGTAAGGAGAGTGGTCACTTTGGATGGGCTATTACCAGCAGGAGAGTGAGTTTGTGTGTGTGGTTTTTGAAAAAAGGGGGGGGGGGTGAGAACCTGGATTTGTGCTGGAAATGGCCCACCTTGATTTTCATACACATTGTAAGGGAGTGGTCACTTTGGATAAGGTATTATCAGCAGGAGAGTGGGGTGGGAGGAGGTATTGTTTCATGGTCTCTGTGTATATAATGTCTTCTGCAGTTTCCACAGTATGCATCCGATGAAGTGAGCTGTAGCTCACGAAAGCTTATGTTCAAATAAATTGGTTAGTCTCTAAGGTGCCACAAGTACTCCTTTTCTTCTAGCTGCTTGTATAAATCTCATTTCCTTAATTTTTTGCTCGAGTTGGTCATAGAACTTCATTTGAATCCATCTATTTTGCATCTGTTTCCCAAAACTTATGATCTCCTTGGGGAAGTCCAGTTGAGTATTTGAGATAAGTATTCTTTAATTATTGTTTGAAACTTAATTAACCTTTTTGAATGTGTGCTTATTTTTAATTTGACAGGAAACTTTTCGGGTCACCTCAGACACAGAAGCAACTCTGGTAGTTAGTATTACACAAGATCTGACAGAAGCTTTGAAGACCTTTTGTAAAAAGAAAGCAGCTGTAAGTAATCGGTCTACTTCAATGACTAGTTCTATATTGTCGTGTTCTGTTGCAAGGGTTTTCCCATTTGTTTACCCACTCCTCCCATTCATAATCATGTAACGTCCCTGCAACAATTATGGCAATTGGCACAGAAATTAGAAAATAAATATAAGTAGCTGTCTTTTAGTATAAGTGTGCTTGGTGTTGAGAAGTTAATTGCATTGTTTTTTCCCTGTAAATTTCTTTTCCATGTCCCATTTTGTCCTGTTTTTCTCCCCTCTGCATGTGCATCTCTGCAGTTGGCCTCCTTTACCTCCTTCAGCACATGCTTACATGTTGACTAATTGTTCTCCCACCACACTGCTTTCCTGCTACGTATATATCCAAGATATAAGGGAACTAACTCAACCACTTGGTGTTTTCCCCCCAAGTGACATTACTTCATTCTTTTCTCCCCTGGACATGTGGACAGTTCTCATTGGTGGCATGTAGCTCTGTTCCTGCTTGAGGCTTTGAGCCATGAGGACAGCTTCTGCTTCTTCTTCTCATATATCAGCAGACTGTAGTAGAGACATCTAGGCTGGTTGCTCTTCTGTTTCTATCTGCTTATATATAGGGATCAGTGAAAATCATGGTTTCATGGAACTTGTGAAATTAGCCTTGTATTGTGACTTTCAACAGCAGAGAGGCAGAAGCACGCATCCCTGCTTTCTCCCTATTGAGACCACGGCTGCTCGTGGCGGGTTAGCAGACTGGTCCCATTCTGGAGGGGGGCAGGGAGGTGGTGGGTTGGTCCTATTCTGCATGGGAGGGGATTGGCTGGGGTGGGGATGTGTCTCATTATATGGCTCCAGATGGTCTGGCCCAGTTCACGCTGTCTGGCTCCCGCCAAGGTTGCTGCTTCCTGTCTGGCTGTTGGGAGGGGGAGGAAGGGCTGGCTCTGGCAACGCAGTGGTTGGGAGCCTGGCCTGCCTACAGACCATGGCTCCTGCAGTCCCGAGGGAGACACTGCAGGACCTGAGACCAGGATCCATCCCTCCGCCGTAACCAACGTCTTAGCTGTGCGGCCACTGCTTGGAACAGGAGCAGGTGTGTGAAGGGCCCTGCCCTGGCAGGAGGATAGAGTGGATGGATCGTGGTCTCAGTTTCTCACCAGCTGGAGCTTCAGTTTTTTCCCGGGACCTGCAGGGGCCACTGGTGTGTGGGCCACACTGAGGCTCCTAATCACTATGCAGTAGCCTGGCCTGGAGCTGCATGCAGAGTGAGCCAGGCTCTGGTCCTTGCCTCATGCTGGGCTGGGTCAGATCAGTAAGCACCGTGTGGTGAGACATGCTGCCT
The DNA here is from genome assembly GCF_965140235.1 of Caretta caretta. Lineage (NCBI taxonomy): Eukaryota > Metazoa > Chordata > Testudines > Cheloniidae > Caretta > Caretta caretta. The sequence continues at coordinate 154,659,983 of NC_134207.1, read as the reverse complement.
GCCTGCCACCCCTCGTTTCCTTGGATTAGGACTTGCCCACCATCTCTGCTTTCCCCACAGGCTTGGGACTGGCCTGCTCCCCCTTCCCCCCCCTCGCCCGAACAGCCTCCTCACTGTTGGAAAAATCGAAGCAGTTTGGTTCTGGGGGGACTCAGCAGCCATGCATATCCCATGAAATTCAGATGTTCACCCATGACATTGCCATGAATATTATTTTAAAATATAACAAAGTTTTGAAAACCTGTACAGTAACTGGAGAAGGAAGAGGGGAATAAGGAAAATAATCACTGAAGTCTTTCAAGGAAAAAAACATGAGCACTGTCAAAACTAGAATGTATTAATACTAGCCAAATGGTAAGTATGGTTGGTTGGCTTTCATTTTGTTAGCACTCGGCACCTTTTGATAAACAGGTATCATAAGGCGTGGGTGTGTATGCATGAGAGAGAGAGAAAGCTCAAAGGCCTAACTTGTGTATTTGAGGTTGATTTTACTCAGATTAATGGCTAATTCAAAACCCAGGTCAAATGGGAGGAAGTCATTGTTCCTCACATTGATAGTTGGGAGAAAAATAGGGAGCAAACTTGAGCAGCACAGCAAAACATAGGATTCATTGCTTAAAAATAGCATTGCCAGTGAACATTTATTGGCATGCTATGGGAAAAGTTGCTATTTTTGAAATGTTGGAAATGAAATGTAAATTTTTAGAACAAATATCATGAGGTGCGCTATTTTTTTTCCCCTAGGTCAATTATGCCAGCAGCCTGAGGCCATTGATGTCAATATCTCAAGATGAGCTTTCAGCAGGAAAAAACATCCAAAAACCCTATAAGTCTTGTGAAAATTACAAAGGCAATTCAGGTACTTTGCAGGGTGTTTTTGCCGAAATATTATTTATAAAGTGGATTTGAATTCACAGAACATGATGTTTGAGGACTTAAACTTCTGCCCAGTCATGCTACTCTGCCACTAGAATGCTGTGCTTTAGAAGTGCTCTGTGATTTCCATTTGTTGTCTGGTTCAATTCAAGGAGTTTGGGGTTTTAATCTGTTAAATCCTTCCTGATTCTCGTACTGACCACCTGAGGACCTGCCCATCTCATTGGGTGGTGCCAGAGTAGCTGAGATTAACAGGCGGTGTCAGAGCTGTCATCTTCTGGCTTTGATGAGAGGGTTTCTTCAGTGAGGGGTTGGTCTGACATATTTTCCAGTGAGCAGAAATAAATCGTCTGGAACCACTAAGGGCACAGAGTAAGATGCATGCCTCCCAGCTTGTGACCTGCTCTAAAGTATTATTAAACCATTTTGGCAAAAAATAGAAATTACGTATGGGTCAGCCACTACATCAAACAAATACAAGTGGAGTGGTGCTGTACCAACCTGCACGTCCACCTGAAGAACAGTCTGATTTGTAAAGGGAATTCTGGGACTGATTCCATGGCATAAAAGCAAACTATCCCATTGCATAGGAAAGATAGGAAGCATGGCAAGAGGCCACCCTGGCTTAACCAGGAGATCTTCAGTGATCTAAAACTCCAAAAAGAATCCTATAAAACATGGAAACTAGATCAAATTACGAAGGATGAAAAGAAACAAATAACACAAGTATGTAGGGACAAAAATTAGAAAGGCAAAGGCACAAAATGTGATAACTAGCTAGAGACATAAAGGGTAACAAGAAAACATTCTACAAATACATCAGAAGCAAGAGGAAGACCAGACAAGGTAGGCCCGTTACTCAATGGGTGGGGGAGGGGGAATAATAGAAAATGTGGAAATGGCAGAAGTGCCAAATGATTTTTTTTGTTTCAGTTTTCACTAAAAAGTTTAACAATTGGATATCTAACTTAGTGAATGCCAGTGAAAATGAAGTAGGATCAGAGGCTAAAATAGGGAAAGAACAAGTTAGAAATTACTTAGACAAGTTAGATGTTTTCAAGTCACCAGCACCTGATGAAATACATCTTAGACTACTTAAGGAGCTGACTTAGGAGACATCTGAGCCATTAGCAATTATCTTCGAAAAGTCATGGAAGATGGGAGAGATTCCAGAGGACTGGAAAAGAGGAAAATTATAGTCCTAATCTATAAAAGAGGGAATAAAGACAACCCTGGAAATTACAGACCAGTCATCTTAACTTCAGTACCCCGAAAAATAATGGAGCAAATAATTAAGCAATCTGTTTGCGGATACCTAACAGATAATAAAGTGATAAGTAACAGTCAGCATAGATTTGTCAAGAACAAATCATGTCAAACCAACCTAATAGCTTTCTTTAACAGACTAACAAGTCTTGTGGATGGGGGGAAGTGGTAGGTGTGGTATATCTTGACTTTAGTAAGGCTTTTGATACTGTCTCATATGACCTTCTCATAAACAAACTAGGGAAATACAGTTTAGATGGAGCTGCTATAAGGTAGGTGCATAGCTGGTTGGAAAACTCTTCCCAGAGAGTAGTTATCAGTGGTTCACAGTCAAGCTGGAAGGATGCATCAAATGGGGTCCCTCAGGGATTGGATTTGGGTCGAGTTCTGTTTAATATCGTCATCAATGATTTAGATAATGGCATATAGAGTACACTTACAAATGTTGCGGATGATACGAAGCTGGGAGGGGTTGCAAGTGCTTTGGAGGATAGGGTTAAAATTCAAAATGATCTGGAGAAATGGTCTGCAGTACATAGGATGAAATTCCATAAGGACAAATGCAAAATACTTCACTTAGGCAGGAACAATCAGTTGCACACATATAAAATGACTGCCTAGGAAGGAGTACTGTGGAAAGGGATCTGGGGGTCATAATGGATCACAAACTAAATAAGAGTCAACAGTGTAACATTGCAAATAAAGAATACATCATTCTGGGCTGCAAGCAGGAGTGTTATAGGCAATACACAAGAAATAATTCTTCTGCTCTACTCCGTGCTCATTAGGCCTTAACTGGAGTATTGTGTCCAGTTCTGGGCACCACATTTCAGGAAAGATGTGAACAAATTGGAGAAAGTCCGGAGAAGACCAACAGAAATCATTAAAGGTCTAGAAAACATGACCTGTGAGGGAAGATTGAAAAATTGGGTTTGTTAAGTCTGGAAAAGAGAAGACTGAGAGGGGACATAACAATTTTCAAATACATAAAAGTTTGTTACAAGGAGGAGGAAGAAAAATTGTTCTCATTAACCTCTGAGGATAGGGTAAGAAGCAGTGGGCTTGAATTTCAGCAAGGGCAGTTTAGGTTGGACATTAGAAAAAACTTCTTAACTGTCTGGGTGGTTAAGCACTGAAATTTCCTAGAGAGGTTGTGGAATCTCCGTCAGTGGAGATTTTCAAGCAGATTAGACAAACACCTGGCAGGGATGGTCTAGATAATACTTAGTCCTGCCTTGAGTGCAGGGTCTGACCCGGTGTGCCTGGGGCAGCCCTCACTGGAAATGCCAAGGTCAGGGCAGGCTGCAAAAGGGAGAACAGGTACTCCCGAGACTGGTGGGTAACATTGAAGTTAAACTCCCCAACCAGTAACAAACTGTGCTTCTGACCCCCCACACTAGTTATCAAGAAGCAAAAAAGGAATCTCACAGCCCCCTTATTGCATTCCAGTTTTCTGGCTCCCAGTCAGCACCTAGGTCCAGTACAGTGAGAAGTTACTTAAAAAACTCTGCTCACATATACAAAATGTTCTTCTGACCCCAAAGGGTCAGCCACATTGCCAGATCAGTGTAGGTTTGGATCTTACCCAAAATACTAGCCAATCCTTTAGTGCTTAAAGCTAAAGGTTTATTATAAAGAAAAAAGAAAAAGAGAGATGTTAAATGGTAAAACACTCACATACAATGACTTTAAAGTCCATCCAGTCCCTAGCAGTATTAGTGAGTTTGCTGGCTTGAAAGTCCCGCTGGACACATCCACAACTTGGATGGGTCATTCAGTCCTTTGTTCAGAGCTTCAGAAGTTTGTAGGAAGGTTACTCCAGGGGTAAGAAGCAGGACTGAGGACAAGAAGCAGAACTGAAGACAAAATGGAGAAGATGCAGCTGCCTTTTATAGTCTTTTTGCCATATGTCAGGTACTTCCTTTATTTCGAACACATTCATAGCAGAGAGCACATGACTTTGAAAGGCCTCTTAGAGTTCTCTTCTTAAGCATGTCCGTGCATGCCTTGCTGATTCATATACCTTGCCTTCTGTCAGTTGTATTGCTGATGTCCCTTAATGGGCTGTCAAACAGGCTAGGCAGTGCTAATACCAATCTGTCTGGGTGTGTTACCCAGATGCATAGCACAAGTTTGGAACTACAGACGTACCATACATATAATTTACAATACAAAGGTGATATAAACACATAAACGAGATTATCATACGTGGCAAGTTATAACATTTTTGCAGATAACCTTACCCGGCATATCTGGCATAACTCATGGCAATTTTACAATATTGGTATTCATAATATCCTAAACTGTCCCCGAGATTCCATACAGTGTCACACGGGGGACTGGACTAAAAGACCTTTTGAGGTCCCTTCCAGTTCTGTGATTCTATAAATGAAGTGAATAAAGCAGCAAAATTTCAATGTCTGATGCATATAATTAGCTAGAAAAAAATAGATTTGAAACTTGAAGCATTTTGGTTAAATAGGCAAAGTGAGAAGGTTAATAGAAATTGGAGAAAAGTTAGAATTTTAGCAGATTCTCAAAAGCTCTGTGAAAACAGGATATTGCTTAAAGCCAAGAAGAAAATTCTCAAAGATGAGCTGCAAAAAATATTTTAAATCAGGCTTGTATCAATATTTTATTCATTATGTTGTAAAGGTTTTACTTTTGTAAAATTCCTTCCTTCGTTTTTTTCCACTTTAAATGCAACAGCCTCCCCTTCAAAAGAACAGTGACATTCCTGATATTTCTAAGACAAAGACCTCCTCTTTATCAGAATGTTAGTAATTTGAGTTAAAACAGATGTTAACAACTCTTGGAGTTTTACCACTGACTTCAGTGGGAACAATGAGGCCAGCCCTAAGCACTTTTGGAAATCCAGTCCCCAAGTATGTAGACCTCACTGAGGAAGCAGATTCTGCAAACAATAGAAAGGCTGAGCACTGAAAATCTCCATAATAATTGCGTTAAATATTTTTGGCATTCCAGTTTCTAAACTGGCCTAAAGTGACATGAGAAAAGTAAACCTGACAAAGTGCTGTGTTAGTTTCATCTACTCCCTTCTGAGGTTCATCTTGGACATACATTCTAAACGTGGTGGCTGAGAGGCAGATACTTTTTTGTTGTTGTTTTTTTTACCTTCAGTGTCTTCAGATTATAACTGTTTTTCAGGCACTTTAACATTTGTGTTATCCTTCATTTGAGCACAATACTATTAGTTGGTGAGGCACACAGTCACAGCTTATTTTCATGGATTTGCGTCTTTTTGTTTTTTTGTTTGTTTTTGGACTCGCTGGCTGTTACCTGTTTGGGAATCTTTGCCACCTAGATTCCTTATCTAGAACTAAACTTCTTTGTAGGAAATGTCAGAAACTTCATTAGTATATGCTGTCTATCCATTGGTGGTACATTCATGCTACCCTTAGTGTTCAGACTCATACATGAGTATACTATTAAAACTGTCTTTAAATTTTAAAAACATTCTTTTGACACATTGTACTCTTGTGTCTGTAACTATTGCTGTCTTCAGTCATTCTGTGCAAGGGCTTGCCTACACATATAAATGTTACTGCTTTAAGTGTACTGGAATAGTTGAAGTGGTAGAAAACCCTAGCATGGATTAAGTTATACCAGAATAAAGGTGAATAATATCAAAAGGGAAGAGGGGAGTAAGCTGTACAATTTCAGACACCCTTATACGGATAGAACGGTGTCCACATTGGGGTTGTACTGATATAACAAACCCACAAACCTAACTGGATAGTTATACCTGTACAGAAATGGTGTGTGGACCAGGCCAAGTAATTAGGTACTGGGGCACAACCGAGAACTACTTTCAGAGAACAGCTTAGGAAAATGCTTCTCTCTCTCCTGTGAAGGTAGTGTGTTTAATTCAAATATTTGTGACTTAAGTGATTTAACTATTTTTGAGTCAGAATCATTCACCCACTTTCCTTCATTAATTATATTAACATTTTTTTACAAACCTGGTGAAAAGGCAACTGATGGTGGTGGTTTAACATTTTGCCCACCCAGTAGGTGGTGAGACACATAAGTGGTTTTTAATAATTTAAATACTATCCTAAAATACAAAGGGGCTAAACTTCCAGATTACCACCCACTCTCCCCGCCATGGGCTTAGTTAAGTTTGACCAACTTCTGCTGCTGGCCTTTCTGTCATTTTATTTAAGTTTACCTGCATGTTTCTTTTCAGGAAATACTAACTGGAATCAAGATTTTTCGTCTCAAAGACCTGAACAGGCACAATTTACATCACAATTAGATGCAAACCCTTCATTCACCACTGCCAGTTCATACAGTTACCAACCAGGTGATGGATCATCCTCATATGGACTAAGACCTAATGATTCTGCAACAATGGCTGCACTCAGTAATTCATTTGCCCTTCAGACGGGAGGCTTTGCTACTGGAATCAATGAATGGCTGAAGCAATTCAACCAATCTGCTTCTGTATCCTCCCAGTCCACTTCAGTTGGAGGCACCTCTCCCTACTTCACATATTCAGGAAGTGGGTATTCAACAGAATACAAGTCTAATAGTGCCCAAGGAAACAAAACTACAGCACCTGATAACAGAATGGCTTATGGTGTTGGAGGTACAAACTGGAAGAGTCAAAGAGCATTTACAAATACAAGGAATTTACCTGACCAGAGATCAACCTATTCTGCTTCCTCTGCTACATATCCTTCATCTGGAGGATATTCAACAAACTATCCTTTACAAGGCTGTTCGTCTTACTACAGGAGTGGGTCTGCAAATTCCACTTCTTCATCAAGAGGTGGTTCTAGTTGGTCAGAAGAATTGAGATACCAGAAATCAAATTTCAAGACTGATTCGACCTCATTTCGTTCCTCCTCTTCTGTCCACAATTCATACAGAGATTGCCAACAACAAGACAGAGAGTCAGATAAGATGTTTGATGAAAATGCCAGTGGTCTTACTCCCAACATTCTGCATAGACTTCGAGGAAAGGATGTACCTACAATGACCAGAATGCTCAAGCAGCTGACTCCATATTATCCAGCACTTCAAAGTAAGATTGTAAAGATTTTAAGCTTAGTAAAGACTTGTTGATCTAGTTTGTAGTTTGAAGTGCTACGAAGCAGTAGTCAAAGGTTCAAACTGTGCAGAGGGCTGACATGGCTTGTTCAGTTGTGAGGGTTGCTTTTGGGTTGACTTCCCTCAACATCACATTTGCAGCTCAAGATTGGCATTAATATTGCTCTGAAGGGAGCTCAGTTTAACTCTTCTGAGGACTGATGTAATTGTTTTGGTGATGTGGTTGTGGGAAAGTGATGTTATGAAATGGGAGAGAATCCTACCTAATTTTAGTTGGGGATTGGTCCTGCTTTGAACAGGGTGTTGGACTAGATGATGTCCTGAGTTCCCTTCCAACCCTGATTTCTATGATTCTATGCATTGGGGGGTGGGGGAAGAGAGCTTTGGTCTGGGCCGTCTGGCTGTCCAGGTTTCAAATTTCATAAAGCAGCCAAAAAGAAAAGGAGTACTTGTGGCACCTTAGAGACTAACCAATTTATTTGAGCATAAGCTTTCGTGAGCTACAGCTCACTTCATCGGATGCACGAAAGCTTATGCTCAAATAAATTGGTTAGTCTCTAAGGTGCCACAAGTACTCCTTTTCTTTTTGAGAATACAGACTAACACGGCTGTTACTCTGAAACCTGTCATAAAGCAGCCAGTTTGCTTCAGACAAGAGTGGCTGCTAAAGAGAGGCTGAGTACAAATAACTGGATTGGGGGAAATCTAGCATTGGCGATAATAGTAGAGAGACATGCAAAATGTGTGTCAAACACACTTGGAGATAATTTTTTTACTAGTAAAATATTTAAACAGACAGTTTGATATTGATTCTGACTGCTGTTGAGATGGTAATTTGTCACATTATTTTGCTTTGGTATCTACTCAAATAAGCATTATGAATTGCAGTTTGTTTTAAATAGTAGAAAAATATTCCATTTTATGAAATGTATTTCTAGAACATTTAAGGCAGAACTGAATTAATATATAACTGGGGCCAATCATCATGTTGGTGAATTTGCCGGACCGATAATGCAGACTATTCGACTATATTAGAATTAGGAAAGTTAGTTAAGGAAATTAGGAAAGCTAAATCTCTAATTTTTAACGTGGTATCTGATATATGCATTTATGCAAAGTTGCATAAAAATGAATAAATAATTTAAAGATTTTTTCTTTTTTCCTTCACCAGAAATCAATATTGAAACATTAGTCAAAGCATTAATTGAAACTAGAGAAATAAATTAAGAAGATAAAACAGCTGAACTGGAACAGATGAACAGAACACTGAAGAATCTTCATTTTGAGTTTTTAGGAAACAAACTGAACAATTTAGTTCTGGATGTGGTTTGTTTTTTTGTTTTTTGTGGAAGGGGATAGGGTTTGTTTTTAGTACAGTAAAAATGTAGTTGGAGCACAAATTATTGTCATGGAGATGAATATACTGTCCAGGCATTTTTATGCATTTGTTAAATATTTTTAGTAGATTGCAGTGAAAACTCTAGATTTTTGAGGGCTGGTTAATATTAATCACCCTTTTCCAAAAAAAAAGGTTTTGTATGTTATAATCCATTTAGAAAGAATATTCACTGAAAATAGAGTTCCATTGCATGAAAAATACAGAAATGCATTACTTCACATATGAACAAATGGCCAGTTCTTCTAATTTTAGACTTTATAACTAGTTAGGGTACATTTTAGAAGTGACTATACTGAATTTCTTTTTGGAACGCATTAAAATGATGGGCCCTAAACAAAACGTTTCTCCTACTGTGAACTCAAAATGTGCTCTTAAATAAGAAAATGCAAACACTTGTTAGTGGAAAAACTTAACCAATGTTATTTTTAAATTGTAAAAATGCACACAAATATGGAAATACAACCAGAATTACATTGTATAGAATAGCATTCTGCATTTTCAATTTTTATTTGTGTTAAAAAAAAAAAATCTGAGCATTTTGCAGTGTTTATTTTCCAAACAATAAAACCAGGGTGAAATTGGGTTAAAATATAAAAAAATAGAAAAATTGGGGGGGAAAAGAAAAACAAAAAAACCCTTTTGTAATATACACATTTTACTACAGTATACACTTTTTTTAATGTACAAAGGGATATTTTGTCTCTCTATGAGCTAGTAGGTTTTCCAAGTATTCTGGTTTGCATATGCTTCCATAATTTTCTCCCAAGTATCCTCACTCAGATTGAGCCGCTTGCTGTCTTGGAGGTAATCCAATTTTGAAAATGTGCACTCTGCATCAATAAATCCCGGTACACTCAGAGCTCACCGTGCTACTTTGCTGAAGTTGGGAAGTATGTCTTGATGACTGTTCCAAAAAGCCCACACATCCAGTTTCGCATTGTCAGGGTCAGGCAAGTTCATGTAAGTAGTAAACTCCCCTTTTAGATTTGAAATCTTATCGTTAGTGGCAAATGGTTCAAACGCTCTGGTCATAGTTTGCTGCAAAATTCACCTTGAGGAAGGAGTGCAACACCTGGATGACATTCCAAAAAGAATCTTCTGCACCAAACACTTTGGGGTTCAGGTTATGCGTCACAGGCATCTCCCATTTCTCACTGAGCATTGAGTTGACAGTTTTGAACGCTTTTTTGGTTTTCTTGTGTTCTGGGGTCAGAAGGATTTCCAGAAATGGCTGAGTTTTCTCATCATATGTTTCTCCTTCACCTTTTGTGTTCAGTTCAGCTGAGATTTTGGTTGTCAGGATCCAGTAAACCTCTGTTTGGGCACATGTGTTGGCAGTAGTCTGAGAAACACAGAAAACACTGGAGTTATCACACAATGTTTCCAAGTTTTCAACAATGAACATTACCTTGGTATGCAGAGTGTGGCAGTCATTCTGGTTATTTGCCAGTCTCTTCAGAGTTTCTGCTTTAGAACCATCAAAGTTGGGATGATCTAGAGACGCATTATTTACATGACCGGCAGCGAAGTACAAACTCATCCACACAGGGCACAACAGGGGTAGGTAATCAGCAGTCGGCTCTGCACTCATCTTGCACTGTGGAAAACAAAACCTTCATCTTGTTTTCATGCTTGAAAATGGCCCTGAATCCAATGAGGCAAGATTTCAACTCTTTCATTTCTTCTGTAGCAATAGCTGCTGACAGCGCAACATTAATCAGATGAGCAGGACAGGTAATACGTTGCAGCTCCGGTTTTTGAGTGAGTTTAATCTCCTATGCAAACTTAACCATCTAGGAAGCAGAATCTGTGTGTGTTGTGGCCATGTTTTCCCAAGTTAGTTGGTACGTATCAAACATGTCAGTTATTGCTGCGTCGACAAAATGGGTGGCAGTAGATGGAATGAATGTCACATCAGCACAAAACAATTTTGCTTTGAAATCAAAAACCGAAAACAATCAGATGGTCCACACACATCAGAAGACGCATCAAAAATCAGACTAGAGACCACATTGCCATCAGTTTACATATTAAAGCATCATCATTTTCTTTCAGGTACGTATGAGTGAGGATGTCTGCATTAAAAAGAGCTTTTGCTGCTGGACAGTATTGTGACAGTCACCACTAGGCCCATCTGCAATTAACAGTAATTGTCCAGCAAAACAAAAAGCACACACAAATTCATTGACACAATCATGCTTTGTTCTCCCTTCATTAAAGCCCAGTGAAAGCTCCTCATATTGACTGTTTATCCCAAAGCTCACCTTCTTCTTCAAGCTTCTTGTGTTGCTTGCTTTTGACATGCTCCTTTATTCTGTCAGCATGAACACTGACCCTCAATGCTGCAGTACTCACAGCGCAATGCATCTTCTTCACTCCCAGCTTTACTTTTCTTGAAAATTTCTAAGCACTGATTTTCTCGTTGGTATTCAGGCATAGATCTGTGTTTTCACCCCATGTTTCCCTTTACCTTATTTTTATCTGTGAAGGAGTGATTGTTTAAATTCAGCGCCACACTAAACAGATGCAAAGAAATAGGTGGGTAGCGTCTTCGTGTGAGCCAATCCTAGCGCGATATTAACATTCAGTTTTTCCGATTTCTACTGTGTTCTGTGTGTTAAAGCAATTCCATAATGCAATTTTAGAGCTGCAGGACACAACAATCATGTGAAGTGTTAGTATTTAACAAAGTAAGTACCCAAAAAAAATAGTGGATTGATAATTGGGTGTAAATCAGAAAAAACTGCACTACTTTATTAATAATAATAATAAAAAAAAAACACCTGGTAATGGTGAAAATTGGTAAAAACTGAAAACACAGAACACCAAGAATGAGACAGTTAAAATCATCACGAGGCCTAGAACAACCCACATACGTCAGCACCAGCCATCTTAAGACAATTGGTGATTCACACCAAAATAGAAATTCATCTTTCCTTTCATTGTCAAAAACAAACTAGGAAATATTGGAACCTGTGTGAAATCCAATGTCAGTATTGGGGTAAAGTTCAAATATAAAAAAAATCACAAACTTAAAAAGCAAGTGAACCCTTTTCAATTCATAATCATATTGAGGTTCTGATTTCTCTCCCTCCCACCCTGCGGTGCCGAAATCCAACTGACATCATTAGGGGTTATGAATGCACAGGACCTATGTTTTTTTTTTTTAAAGTCAGGCTCTAGATGTCTAAAATATAAACTATTGACAAAGTTTTATCAAGCCTAACATGAGATTAAAGATTTTAGATACAGAATTAAAAAGGGACTAGGACAGCTAATTATAAAGATCCGTTCTGTTCAGTGCCTTTGAGGAAACTGTATTCTGTGTTGTAATGCAGACAGTGTAATTTTCTTTACTTCTCACCCACTTTTATGATGCTTTCATTTTCTGCATTAAGACCTAGTGGTGCTGCAAAACCATCGCTAGCTTCATCCTAGGTTTCCATGAGATGTCCTATTGCTTCCCACTAATATATTTTATACTCCATTATCGAATATTGTACAGGTTTGTCTGAGGCATTTCTTAACACAAGCTACAAATGAACTGATTATGGTTTTTTTAAACTTTACCCTCAAGCTCTCCTCTCAGAAGCTTAAATAGTTTGCTTGTGGGTCAGCTGATAGTTGTCATCAGAGATCCAGTTTTTCCTCCCCGCACTGGTTGTAATAATTGAAAGATTTCAAGTTGTTTTAATAATTCAGGCTGTATGGTTATTGCTAGATACCTGTATGGACAAGTTATAGACAAAATGGACTTTTGGAGAGGAAATAAGGAGGCTTATCCTTTTAACTGTGTCTTCAGTGAGTATCAAAGTTTCCTTTTTGAAAAAGTATGGAAGTGGTAACTGTTGTCCTAAATGAGTGCAGAAAGCATAGTAAAAAGGATAGAAATTATAACCAAAGTAACATTACTGCAGCTTTTTTAGGGCTGTACTGAGGAGCTTGTACGTTTTGATCTGACCTTTTAATTGGCAGCCATAGCTGTGTAGGGAAGAGTAGGGATGACATACTGCAGGTTTCACTGAATTGGAGAACATCACGAACACTGACCTGGCCAAGATGCCAGACTACTGTAGCAGTTGGCATCTCCAACCAAATGTGACCAAGACAGTGTTGTGCAGCTTTCACCTCCACAACATAAGCAACCTCAACAGAAAACAGAAAACTGGTCTGCCTTGGTGTCACAGCAGACTGCTCTGACTTACTGCAACCATCTAAAAAAGACTGGTGCCAAAATCAGGACTGGAAATAATCTAATCAGCAAATTAGCCAGTTCAACATGGAGCATAGCTCTGGCACTGTGCTATTCCTCAGTGAAATACTGTGCCCCTGTATGGAGTCATTCACCTTACACTAAATTGGTTGATGTCAAATTGAACTTGACCATGCACATCGTCACAGGCACCCTGTATCCATGGCTACCAGTTGTGAGTAACTACCTCCTCCACACATTCGTTGCAGAGAGTCTGCAGCTGGACTGATGGAAAAGCTACATGCCAATCCAGTTCTCCCACTGTACATGGACATCTTCAGTCACCTTACAGCACAATTTACATTGAGACATCCATTGTGGTCTCAAATGTCAGATCGGAATCTGTCAGCAGCAGCCCTATGGCACAATAAGTGGTCAGCCAAAGCCATTTGGAATGGTTTCCTTGTTGCTGATCCAACCGTTCGACCTTCAGGATTTGACCTGCCACATCACCTATGGACTCTGCTGAACACTGGCCAAGGAATATGTGCAGCCATTCTCTGCACGAGGTCTGTGCGATGACCCACTTTGTCAGTGTGGTCTCTAGCAGTCAATGGCACATGTTGTCAATGAGTGTCAATTATCCAGACTTCAGGGTGACCTTCAGGCCTTTCATTCTGGTGATGAAGCTGCTGTCGTGTGCTCTGCAAGCACTGCAAATGCTAGAAGAACTGCAGCTGTTGCTTGGTCCTTTGGATTAGCTCCCTCTCCTGATGGAGTGAAAAGTATTTGAAGGAGGCAACCAAAAATGCAGCAGCAGCAACTTGACTAGATTAATAGAAAGGATAATATGGAAATATAGGAAAGATCACCATGGGCAGGCAGAAGGGAGGGACTTTGTGTGAAAGGAATAAGAAAGCACTTTCAGTTCATGAAGTTAAAAAACTAACTTGGAAGTGTACAGATGAAATTGGGAAGAAAGTTAGGTCTTGTTTTAATTATGCATTACAGTATCTGAGGAAGTCAGTTTAATTTTTAATGCAGTATGTGGCAAATGGCCAATGCTATTGTGGTGGGTCCAGCACTTTTCCTTGGTGTGGTGGGTCAGGGTACTGCCCCTGCCCCTATTTTTGGACTTCTCAAGACTGGGAGAGAAGGGGAGTGGGGAAGGGTCCCAGGTTTGTCCCCTATTCCAGTCCCAGCCCCTTTGGCTTCACAGGCTTCTTATCCTCCTTCCCCCTGGGCAGGGTTTATCTGTTTTCTTTGCTGGGGGAGTCCCTCTGCCCTGCTTGGGCGCAGGGTCTCCCTTCCCTTGGTATTCGAATCCTCTGGTCAACACTAGTACACCTCCAAACTAAGGCAGCTCTCCTTCCCTCTCCTGTCTGACTGAAGCAGGGGTTTTTATTAGGTCTTGAGCAAGGCCTTAATTGGTTCCAGGTGCTCTAATTAACTTCTAGTAACCTCTCCTTAGGCCTGGTCTACACGGGGGGGGGATCGATCTAAGATACGCAACTTCAGCTACAAAGAATAGCGTAGCTGAAGTCGACGTATCTTAGATCGACTTAGAATCACTTACTTCGCGTCCTCGTGGCGTGGGATCGATGGCCGCCGCGACCCCGTCAACTCCACTTCCGCCTCTTGCCCTGGTGCAGTTCTGGAGTTGACAGCAGAGCGATCGGGGATCGATTTATCGTGTCTACACTAGACGTGATAAATCGATCCCTGATAGATAGATCACCAATCCGGTGAGTAGAGGAGATGTGGCCTTAGTCTATAGGGAATAAGGCTCTGATCATGCTGGGGCTTATATACCTCACATCTATCACTCTCCTGCTGCCCTCTTGCCCTGCTGTATTTCATATTTCTCCCCCCTTCCCCCTCAACACCATGGGGTTGGGCTACTGGGGATGAGAGGCAGTACTGTCAAGATAGGCAGTCAGTGTTGCTGTGTGGGCTTCCGGCCCTGTACTGTACCCGGCAGTGGAAGGGTTGTTTCTGTACATCCACTGGAGCAGAGCGTGGTCTGTCACGAGGGTGAACCGCCATCCCAAGAGCTAGTATCGGAGTCTCCCTGACCCGTTTAACTGCCAGACTTTCCTTTTCGATGACAGCATACCATTGCTCCCTGGGGAAGTGTTTCTGGCTAAGGTACAGGATTGAGGAATACTCCTCTCCCACCATCTGCAAAAGGATGGCCCCTAGCCCTACCGCCGAGGGATCCAGCTGTAGGCTGAATTCCTTCTCCAAGTCTGGGGCTACGAGCACTGGATTACTGCAAGGGGCCGTCCTTAAGTCTGTGAATGTTGCTTCCGCTGCATTGGTCCACTTTACTATATGTGGACCCCAAGCTTTTATCATGTATGTCAGTGACCAGGCCCTCATGGTGAAGTGGGGGTGAACCTACTCCACTACTCCAAAAAATGCTCCGACTTGCTTTTTGCAGACCAGTGGGGGCCAACCCTGTATTGCCTCTTTGTTCCACTGGAGTTTCACCAAGCCCCTTCCTACTACGTACCCGAGGTATCTGGCCTCAGCTAGCCCTATCGCGCACTTGGGAGGGTTGGAAGTGAGGCCGGCCTGTTTAAGGGTGTCTAGTACCGCTTCTACTTTCTCCCCTCTTATTTGCACTGCTCCGAACGATAGATCACATGGTATGGCTCTGGGCCTTTGGTTTTCCTCTCTATGGGCAGGCCGTTTGCATTTAGTGGATCATAGGCTTAGTCCTAACCGAAATTGGTAGTGGAGTCCTAATTTTGTGGAGTCTGTTTCAACTCTGCCCCCGGTGCTGGGGATTGCCTCTGGGTCCTCAACGGTCCAGGCTGTCTCCTCACCTCCCAGACAGGCTTGCCTACCAACTAAAGCAGCTTTCTAGTTCCCTGCCAAAATCCTGGTTCCTAACCTTTTATCTGCCCCTTTCCCGCCTTGATTTTCGGGGCTTCCTGGGGCATGAAAATAAGTCTGGGGCAAGTCCAGCAAAAATTGGTCAGGGCTATCTCTGGGTGCCTCAATTTCAGTCCGGGGGTTGCTACCCTCCCCTAGCTCTATTGGGGGGAGTAGGTTCTTGAACCTGGGCCGTCCCTACCAATTAAGAGTGGGTAGGGGAGTCTGGGGACCACCTCTGCAATGACTGATAGTATTTCCTTGGATCTCAATCCATACTGGATCGTGGGGTAGAAATTTATGGTGCTATGGACACACATTACTCCTGTGGTTTCGGCCCGGGTAAGTTGGTCTTTCCCTACTAACTTCCCCAAGACCAGCGTGACAGCACTCCCAGAATCCACCAAGGCTGTGGTCTCAATGCCATTCATTTTTACCAGCCTGGTGTACCCATGTGGGGTTGTTGTAACCCCCGCCAGGCCAAGTAAACTACATAACTCCCTGTAATCCCCTAGAGTGCAGTACATGGACTCCTCTGTGTTGGGGCACTGGGCTGCTATGTGCTCCAGTCCCATCCTCTTCCCCCCCCCCCCCCCCCAATAACACTGATACCTTACTCCAGTTGTCGCCCTCTGCCTTGGTCTATTCAGCCTGCCCCAGCCTTCCAGTCACGGTTCTCCTGGAGTTCTTGATAATCTGGGGCCTTGGGGTTGGGACCGGCTTCCTGGTACACCATATCTTCTCTCCTGGGATCTGGAACAGTTCACAGGCTGCCAGTTGTCTCTCTACAAGGTTCACCTAACTCATCTTAGGTGGAAGGATCATTCTGGCCAACCCAGGCTCTGAGGCCTGAGGGTAGCCCCCTCATACACCAGTCCACTACCAGCAGCTCCATCGTTTTCTTGGAGCTGAAGGCCAAGGGGTGTAGCCACTTCCAGGTTCAGCACTTCCTGTAGCACGGCGTGGTCCTGGGTGGCCTGGCTCATCAGCATGTGCTTGGTCTCCTGCTGCACTGCCTCCTGTTGGGCTGCTGTGGCTTGCACCTGCACCTTGACCGCATCATTCCTTGTGGGAAGGAGGGGGGTGTGGCTCATCCTGGATTAAATCCACAGCACGATAATCCCACCCCTGACACCACATGTGGCAAATGGCCAATGCTATTGTGGGGGGTCAGGGCACTACCCTTCCCCCTATTCTTGGGCTCCTCAAGTGCCCTGGAGGGAAAGAGAAGGGTGGTGAAGAGGGGACCCAGGTTTGCTCCCTACTCCAGTCCCAGCCCCTTTGGCTTCACACCCTCTTTCCCCCTGGACAGGGTTTCTCTTGGTTTTCTGTGCTGGGGGTGTCCCTCTGCCCTGCTTGGGGAGGGTCTCCCTTTCCATGGTATTCGAATCCTCTAGTCAACACCAGTATGCCTCCAAACTACAGATCGTTCTCCTTCCCTTCTCCTGTCTGACTGAAGCAGGGGATTTTATTAAGTCTTGCTCCAGGTGCACTAATTAATCTGTAGTAATTTCTCCTTAGTCTACAGGGAATAAGGCTCTGATCATCCTGGGGTTTTTTACCTCCCATCGATCACTCTCCTGCTGCCCTCTGGTACCGCTGTATCCCAAGTACTTACGTTCCAGTGTGTGAGTGCATTATGGGTCTCATCTAAGAAATGAGATGAAACAATGTGAGACAAGTATATTTCTTTAGTCAGGGTCTGGTGTGAGTGGATAGTGGCAAAGAGACCAGTCAATTGTTCCACTAGGTTGACTGTGTTCTGGTTTCTTGCCACTGACCAATATCTCCAACCCCGCTATCTTTGAGCCGTATTTTACCATTTTTGTCTTAAGGAGGACTTGTGGCACCTTAGAGACTAACCAATTTATTTGAGCATGAGCTTTCATGAGCTACAGCTCACTTCATCGGATGCATCGTGATGCTGTAGCTCACGAAAGCTTATGCTCAAATAAATTGGTTAGCCTCTAAGGTGCCCCAAGTACTCCTGTTCTTTTTGCGAATACAGACTAACACGGCTGTTACTCTGAAACCTGTCATTTTTGTCTTGTAGTTGGTTACCTTTCTTTGATTATAGGCTGTTTAGACCTGCCACCCACATTTTCCAATGTGCTGCATAACCTGTGGGAGCATCATCTGAAATTGGCATGTGCTGTACTTCAGGGCCTCTCGCCTAATCTTCCCCTACTTGTGGTAGTTGGGGTTAAATATGAGAACACACAGTAGAGTCATAAGGACAATCAAAAGCTCATTAATCCATAGCACTATCACTGAAGCAAGAATGTGGGACTGGGATTGTGCTGTGCACTCCTGTGGCTTCCATTATCAACTTTTAGAGAGAACTTTCTTCCCCTCATAAAGTGCTGCAGTACTGTCTTGGTTCCATAAGAAATGGTTTTTTACTGTAACTATGTTTCAAGCTGTGATGCAGCCATGTATTCCAGTTGTATGGCCCAGGACGCTGTAGCCAGAGAATTTTGCCTAGCAGAACCCATAGAGGGGCAGCGCTCAGGCCTTGTGGCCACAGCCCTTTCCTGGGCTACATGCGGCACCTGGCCATAGCCTGGCCCTGGGCTATCTGCGGCACCACCACCCTCTTCCCTACCCCACCCCTTTCTTTGCACTAGACACCCAGAGCCTAGACTGATGCAGAGGGGATGGCGGATGGGTTGTGGAATACGTCTGCAGCTGCTTAAAGAAGAAGAAACTAACTTCTTGTAACTGTGGTTCTTTGAGGTGTGATGCAGCCATGTATTCCACTTAGGTCGCTCACAAGCAGTACCCACGCCAGGGAGCAGGGCACAGAGTCTACCTGAGCAAGGATTACAGGACCACCCTTCCGAAACTTGCATCCGCCCTAGAAGATGAAGCACTAGCACAGTGGGTTGTAAATGTATGCACAGATGACCACGTAGCAACCCTGCAAACATCACTATGGAGACAGCTCTGAGGGATGCTATTGACTTCGCTTGTGCGCTCATATAAAAAGCTTGCAGCCGCTGAGGAGGCATAGCTGACCCCATTTCATGTGCAGTCTTGCTACAGGACGTTATCCATTCAGAGACTGTCCGGGAAGAGACTGCTTGCCCATGGATATACTCTGCATATGATGCAAACAAGTGAGGTGAAGCACAAAATGATTAGTCCCGTCCAAATGAAAGGGTAGACATTGCTTGATGTCTGGGTACAGAGATGATGCTGCTGCTTCGGAGATGAACACAAATTAGGAAAGAATACAGATAAATATACTGCCTGATTCAAATGAAACTGGGAAACAACTTCAGACAAAAATGTGGGGTGTGGTTATAAAGTCACTTTGTCCTTGGAGAACGGTGTAAAAGGAAAAGGAGGACTTGTGGCACCTTAGAGACTAATTTATTTGAGCATAAGCTTTTGAGAGCTACAGCTCACTTCATCGGGTTTATTTGCGCATAAGCTTTCGTGAGCTCTGGCTTACGAAAGCTCATGCTCAAATAAATTTGTTCATCTCTAAGGTGCCACAAGTCCTCCTTTTCTTTTTTGCGGATACAGGCTAACGTGGCTGCTACTCTGAAACCTGTGTAAAAGGAGGTGAGCGCATTGCCTGCAAGTCTCTCACACTTCCTGCAGATGTTACTGCTATCAGGAAGGCAGTTTCGGCACAAAAGTGGAAAGGGACAAGGTGCCAAGAGTTCAAACAGGTCCCATTAAAGTTGCTAGGACCATCTTAAGGCCCCACAGAAGAACCAGCTCATGGACTGGAGGATGGAGGCAAACCTTTTAACAATCTTGCTACCATGATACTAAAGAAGCCTGACCTTCTCTAAATGGGGGTGGGGTGGGGAATGAAACACTGATATCACTGCCAGATGCACTCTCACTGAGCTAAGCACAAGTCCCAACAACTGATGGTGCAGCATGTACTCTATAGAAGCTAGTATCTGCTGAATTGACAGCTTAAGGTCAGGGAACCAGTGCAGCCTTCGCCATGCCAGGGCAATGACAATGAGCTTGTCCTGTAGCTTGAAGATGGCCCATGGGATGAGCGGGGGAAACGTAAAGGAAAGCCAACTGTCAGCTGAAATGGAAAGTGTCAGGCAGTGAGCCTGGACTGAGACCACCCTTGAGACCAGAGCAGAGCAGATGTCCCTTGTGGCAAACAGGTCAATTGCTGGAATGCTCCACACTGCAACGATGACTTAGAGGACACGTGTGTTCAGAGACCACTTGTGGTTCAGGGAAAAATTCCTGCTGAGATGGTCCACGAGACGAATTCTGATGCCGGACAAGGGGTTGGCTGTCAGTGTGATACTCTCCTCCATGAAGAAAAGGAGGACTTGTGGCACCTTAGAGACTAACCAATTTATTTGAGCATGAGCTTTCGTGAGCTACAGCTCACTTCATTGGATGCAACTGTAGGATGAGTTGTAGCTCACGAAAGCTTATGCTCAAATAAATTGGTTAGTCTCTAAGGTGCCACAACTACTCCTTTTCTTTTTGCAAATACAGACTAACACGGCTGTTACTCTGAAACTTCTCCTCCATGAGTAACTGCACAACCTGATAGCCTCTTGGCAGAGCACTGTGGAGTGTGCTCCCTGTTGCTTGTTTACATACAGACAATATCATTCCAATGTAGTAAGTATGTGAAATACTGAGGCCCTGATATGGCCCAGGAAAACATGACATGAATTGTAGATGGCCCCAAACTCCAGCACATTGATATGCAGTGAAGATTTCTGTTCCAACACAGACCTTCAACTTTCAGCAACCCCAGCTGTGCTCCCTAGTACAGGCTAGGGGAAAGGTGGTGAATCTCCTGAAAATGGTCAGTCAACAAAAACTCTCTTAAAGTCCTAGAGTTTATTAGGGCCCCACCGTTTCCCACTCAGAAAACAGTTCAAAGTGGACTTTCCATTGTTTAGGATGAGACCCAGATGGTCGAGTAAGCACAGTGTAGGGTCAACATGGGAAAGGATTTCCTCTCTGCACTTGCCCCTCAGTAGCCACTAGGCCAGGGATGGGAAGATGGGGGATTTCTTTCTTCCTGAGATATGCTGTCATGACAACAATCCATTTGATAAACACTCAAGGGTTAGAAGAAAGGGAAGCATCATCTACTGAAAGTGGTGCTCTGCTACAACGAACTGAAGGAACTTTCTGTGACTTAGCAAGACCACCATATAGAAGTATGTGTCCTGAAGATCCAGAGCAACAAACCAATCATTCTGAGACAACACGGGAGCAGAGTCAATAGAGCAATCCAGCCTGTCCCTAACTGGAGGGGATGGGTAGTAGGGAGCAATAACTGGAGCACTGTTCTGGACCAAGTAGTCCAAATGGACTTTGGGGCATGCCAAGGAAAGGCATGTTGACTGGTCAAACCCTGGACCCAAATGCTGCCTCCTCTGGGACCTATGCCCCTTTCTGGCATAGTCCTGCTATCCTGGGGTAGGGAAAGGCTGCCCAAATGTGTACTGTGGATGATACTGCTGCTGTTGACCACCACAGTGGTGCCTCTGCCCTGCCAGCATATATAGCCTTGCTCCGGACCATAGGGTAAACCTTAAGTCCTTGAAAGAGTGCAGAGTCTCAGCCACCTTCCCCCCCCCCCAAAAGGACTCTGTCATCACAGGGATGCCCTTTTCATGCCAAGGCCACAAGTCTGGCTGAAGTATCTGCAATGTCCAGCATGGACTGCAATGAAGTCTTTGCCATCAAGCAGCCTTCTGTAATAAGTGCTCAAAATTCCTCCCTTGAGGCTTTGGGCAGGAGGTCTGCAAATTTAGACACAGCCATCCAATTCAAAGTTGTATTTGGACAGCAAGGGCAAGTGGTTAGCAATGCATACCTGTAACCAAGAGATGTAAATCTTCCTCCCCCTTAGGGCCATCCATTTAGAGTCCTTATCTTTGGGAGTGGATTTAAATCTGTCCAAACTGTGAGGTGAGTGCTAATCCTGGTGCCTACACTGATCCATGAGTGGCCCCTGATGTGGGTCAGGTGGAAGATCCCCACCTGAATGCCGAGGAGTCCTAGGCTTCAGGGGATAAAGGTGGAGCCAACCCTAGTAAGCAACTGGTCTGACTCAGCTGTAGCCCAAAACTGGCAGCAATGGTGGAAATGGTACTTCCAGCACCAAGCCCACCTGTTATTTCTGGTGCTGGAAGTGATGTTGATTCCCAAGTCAGCAGCAGTACTGCAGTGACTAGCCCTGCCAACATGCAGGATGGTGAATGCCTCCCTGGTAACATCAGCAGTGCTGGCAGCAGGGATGCTGAAGCGGTGACTTGGGGTGAGCCCAGCATGAACCCCACTTCCACTGACTGTAGAAGGGAAATAGCAGTGTTTGGTGCTGACAGACCCACAGGTTCAGCAGCCTGCCCAGCCAATAGGGTTATAAAAGATGCAGCCCTGTGAAGTCCTTGACAAAGGGAAAGGACTGGACAGAAAGGCAGAGAAGGTCTGTTACTACTTGATATGCCACCAGCACAGGAACAGCTGGTGCTGGCCTTGCCTTCCTTGGTACAGAACTCAATTGATAATCCAGGGCCAGAACAGACGGTATGGGATCTCTAACTTCCATGGATACCAGGGAGCAGTTGACAGACCAGCTCCATCCCATGCACCAGTATTCACACCATGCCGGTCTGTGCTCCTCCTGCAGGAGACAGGCAACCTGGAGCAGCCACGATTGGTGTTCTCTACCTTCTCCTCAGCAAACTCAACAGGCAGCAACTTCTCCATCTCTTCAGAGAGGTGCCAGCTTCAAGATGCAAAATGGCAGCACTCTCTGAACCTGAAGGCAACTTCCAAAAGAGTTTGGGAAATGCTGGCTTATTTTATACCTCAAGGTAAGTCATACAGAGGCACTGCTGGTAGCTGTGACTCAGATTAAGGGTGGTGGAGAAAGAACTGAGGCAGGGCAGGGGAGGTTTGGTCTCACAGCGCTCGTTTACTGCTACTGGCGGTGCGAGACAGGGAGGGTGCATGTGTGACCCGACCAGGCACTGCTGTCTGAATTCTCCCACCAGGGGTGCAGAATCACCTGAAGTGGAGCACTCACAGGGACATCACTCAAAGAAGTATCTGCACTTAGCTAAGAACTCAACAAAAGAAAACTGAGCTGGAACTAAATGGGTCAGGCATAACAGGGAGCAGAGAGCAGAAGTTAAAAGGAGGCTCCAAGTCTCACCCATCCATGATGAGTAAAGAACTAAGCGTATGGACAATTGCTGGCTATTGAGCCTGGCAGGAAAACAAGCTTGCCCCTGCTGCTGCTAAGGCCATTGAATGGCTCAGCACACCTGAGGTTTAAGTTCAGACATCATGAAGCACAAGATTCAAAGAGCAGGAATCTATCAGAGCTGCCTTTGGAGAAACATCCTTATGCACAAAAACTGGACAGGATAGTGTGACTGTCTAATGTCTTTACTGTTTTAAATTCTGTATTAAAAATTAATACATTAAATCCTTATAAAAAAGTAAGGCACGTGCAAACCACGTTGTGCAACTTCTGTCAGACCTTTACATCCCTTTTAATTAACAAGCATTATTACTTTAATTTGGCATTTCTAAAAAAATATTTTTTCCCCATGCATGATAATCTGGAAAAAAGTGTTTAGCACTGACATCACAAACAATTCTAAATTTTGCACTAAGGGGTGATATGGCCATTGTTGCTATAGTAATACAACATAAAAGCTGAGCAGCTTGAGTACAAACATTCTGAAGCTGGTGACATCACAATGTAAGAGAATGAAACAAGTTATATCCATTTTAGTCATATTCAGTAAGTGACAAGATTTGGCAACTCCAGTCTTTGTATCGCTAATGGTCAATCTCATTTGCACTGGTCACTGTCATACAATGCTGAAGACCATGGAAAGGTATTGTTCATAAGACACTTGAATCCAGCCATCCTGATCAGTATCATAGCGCCTGAATATGTCAGTCAGCCTCTGGAAAGAAACAGAAAGCGTTCAGATGAATGTAAACTGAGGTTTTTGGGATGCATTTCCAGCAAGAACAAATTCATGAGCTTTCCCTGGGGTGATTGTTTGGAAATTTAGATTCCATGACTAAGATAAAAGGTGGTTCTCTTTGTTCTTACCTGGTGGATGAATAAGCTTCCCCCTCGCCACCTCCCTGTGACATACCATGTCTTGAATTACATCTTTTATATAGAATATGTAGCCTTTGAATTGTATACGTTCTGTTTAGCATCCAGCTCAATGTTTGTTAGCACATGACTGCCAAGAAATTTAGGGGGCAAAATTACTTCCCCATTGGACAGATAAGATTCGCAAGCTGGTTCAACAAGAACCTTTGTATGTTTGAAAAGCAAACCTTGCTATCTGTTATAAACTTGATGGGTCATGTGCTGCATCATACTTGCATGTAAATAACCATGCATAGTTATAGTGTTGTATAAAAATAAAGAGGCCTAGTATAAAAATACTATGGAAACAAGTTACCACTTTAATAACTTCACTATAACCAGCGACTATGCCTGTCAATCATTAAACATCTCTACTATATTAAACCAGAGTTTGGAATTACAATGCATAAGGCTGTGGGTGCTGATTAACATTACAAATGTTTGTAGGAAACTACTGATGTTTCTGCAGTGGGAAGACAGAACCACCAACAGTACAGAGCTAAGGAGATGACCCACAAAAAACAAAATGGAAATACTACTTGTCACTCTCTCCCTTTTCTGCATGCTGCACATTTGTCCACACCTTGTGGAATAAACACTGGCAGTAAGGAACATCACTCAGAATGCTGCAAAACTTTAGACAGTTTGTTGTTTTAGCACCACCGTGTCTCACTGAATCCTCCAGATTGTTTTCTGAGTACCATGGTAACAGAGGAACGCTGAGAGCTTTTCAGTGAGAGATCGTTTAGCCCTGCAGTGTAGGCTAAAATGAAAAATCTGTAATGCTGACTGAATGACAAACTCAGCTCTGAATTAAGCTTTATAATACAATTCTCTATCGAGGAGTGGCTACAAAAAGATGATGGCTTCTTATACGATTCATGTGCATAGTCAGTTATAACTTAGCAAAATCTTTTATCTGAACAGATATATTTCTATTGGGCTTGCAGAGCCAATAAAATTATGCAAGAACTGAAATATAAGAATTAGATTCTAGTCAGCAGGACAAATTCTATTTTAGTTACACCCTGTGCACCCCAAAAGACAACACTGGGGTTGCATGAATGTAAGCTAAGGCAGAATCTGGATTGCATAGTCTTCATTGCCATGAGCCACAAGACAAGAATTCAGCTTGGCTTTCAAAGGCCAGAATGAGTTTGCAAAGCCAGCAGAAAGTTTGTTTAAAAAAAAAGGGGGGGGGGGATTGAAGGGGAGACCAGCTTTTCTCTAGAAGGCAAACATGGAATCTCTCGCTCAGTGACACTAAGTCACTTCTCAGACAAGAGCCACTCTAAAATAGGGAAGCACTTAGACATTCAGGTCTGTCATTTTGTACTTATTTGTACTATAGTAATGCCAAGAGGCCTCAAAGCACTTCACAGCTCAAGATTGAGCTTTAAGATTTTTCAAGGCTGATCAACACACAGGTGTATATAAGCACAGCGTTCCTAGGAGGTAGTATGTTAGTCATGTCAAATTAAATTCCTGATCCACCACATGCTTCAACTCCTGTACAAATCATGGCTTCCCATTTTGATATTAGATGTATTTCTTCTATTACCTGCAACACAACACAGCACTGAATGAAGTCATCAAAAGCAATTTGTCCTCTTCCTTGTCTGTCAAATTTCCGAACAAGGATATCATAGAATTGATCAGAGAGTCGATATCCTTAGAAGAAAAAAGATTACAAGTTTTACATGACCAAAGCTGGGTAGTTTATATAAGAGCATTATAACACACAAAAGCAAATGTGCGTAAGTTATGTTGCAACAAACAGGCAAGAGTCATTAAGTAAAAGTTGTAGAACAGTAATCAAACTTAAATGGATATTACAATATATTCATCTACTGAAGAAAATGCTCCAACAAAATAGAAGCAATATAAAAAACGTGTGATGATTAAGAACATGACAAAAGAATGAATTGCAAACTCGATGAAATGAAATACTACAACGAATTTTAAATGATTATGCTGTTAGAAGGGAAATTAAAACAAGCGTTTAGGGCTGTGCTCAATATATTTTGTAATTAAACATTTTAATATCCTTTTTCATTGAAGTCAATTGAACAACTTGTTATCCGCTGCATCAAAAGAGAATGTAACTGTGCCGTAACAGGATGGCACAAGCTGTTTTTTCCAAATGCCATTTTCTGTTGAAGTCACAACTTCCAATTACTGCTAGGTGATACAAATGCCATGATGGAGCAACCAGGAAGACTAGGAGTTTTGCTAATTACACAGTGAATTATTTTCAACCAATATTTTGTTGTTTGAAACACTCCACACACCTCATCATTTTTTAACAAAGCTCACTAAGAGTAAGCTTAGCATGTGAAAATGTTAATACTTCATGCTTATATTAACACCTTTTATCACAGGATCTGAACAGTGTTTTTAGAAAGGTGGGCAAATTATTATCCCATTTTACAGATGAGGAAATGGGGATAACATTAAGAGGGTTTGAGAGGAACTACTTAAATATTCTGAGGTCTTATGTCAAGTAAACAAGAGACCCTCTGGAGCACTTCTAGCAGAAGCTGTCAGGCACAGAGAAAAGCTCTGGAACATGTTCTACTAGCAGTCTACCAGAGTACAATGGACGAAGGGATACAGTCAGTTGTGTACAGTAAGACTCTCATAAGATCCCTTTGGCCATGTGGAAATTTGAGTTTACTGGAACCTGTCACAGCTGCACCTACTGTAGGTTTTCAGAAGATATAGGGGGTACCCATTTGATAGTTTCCGCACAGCTGCTTGAAAAGGGATGGTTAGAACTGGCTTATCTTTAAAATTCATGAGGATTATTCATTCTCCTCTGAAAAAGAGGCAGTGAAGAAAGCGTTAGCAATTCAGACACTTTGGCTGTTTTACCTGCTATATTTACAGTTAACAAATCAGGAGGAATTATCAAAAGGAGGGTTCAGAGCCTCTACAGTTTTTATCTGAAAATAGATAAAAATTAAAAGCTTCCTAATCTCAGCATTTGTAGGACCTGATCTAAAGCCCAGTGAAGCCAGTGGGTGACTTCCCATTGACTTCAGTGGGCTCTAGATCATGCCCACATACTAAGGGGAGGTGTAGTAGACGACCATTAAAATAATCTTAAGGTTGTTCTATTTCAGAAAATTTCACCCTTTCCACAGGCGTGGAGGGGAGGAAGAAGAGGGATAACTCTTCCCCTTCCTCCTTTACTCCCACTCCCGCTTAGCTAGCCTATAAGCTGCGTTACACACTAGCCTAACTTTTAGCAGTTCTGAGGTATATATAATGATGTGGCAATTTGAAGAACTAATTGTTTTAGAGCATTGGTTCTAAGCAGATTTGATTCACATTTTTAAAAGAATTCAAGTTACCAAACAATGTGACTTCTCCATAGCAGAATGAGAGTCTTAATTTTGTTTTCAGCAGGTTACATATGTAATATTAACTTTACATATAAAGGTTAAGAACTTCTCATCAAAGCAGGATTTGTAGAATACAATTCAAAAGTTACTTAATATAGTTGAATACTGACAACTATCACTAGAAATGTACAGGTGCCTCAAGTGTCCCTGCGAAGGGAAACAGATTTATGCATTTCTCCAACAACTTTTTCCTTGTAGGTAATTAAATTTATTCCTTAAAGTTCTGGGAAAATTCTACAGCCTGTAAATGCTTTATGATCAATGGCACAGTGAGCCACTAATTAAAACATTTATAACTGAAACGTTGGTAAGACTTTTAGGGTGTTTAATAAAGTATGAATTTAAAGAGTCACACCAAGTTTGCATACATTGATTCCCATTAATTATTTTTCAATTTTATTCAACAAAAGAGTTCAGATGATCTGTAAGCTGCTCATGGCACAGATGTCAGTCTTTTGAAGTGCCACATACATCCAAATGAGAAATAGCCACATTCCACCTCAATTATTGCTTACAATTGATTATTCCATTGTGTCACAACTGCGAAGTGGCACAGCCTTAAAGATATTTAATTTAATTCTGGACAAAACCAGCCATTATATAGCAAACTATAACTATAAAAAAAATATTACCAAAACCTGTTAGTGCTTGCTTTAGTTCATTTTTATCAATCATTCCAGAATTATCTCTATCATACGTTCGAAAAACATTCTGCCAATCTGAGATATACTTCCAGACTCCAGTGAATTCATTGAAGTTCACGCCACCTTTGTTCTCTCTGTCAAACATGGCTGAAACAACATAATTGAAGGATTAATAAATAAGAAACTATACTAAAGTCTTTAGTAAGATTTTGCCATCTTTAATAAGAGCTTGGTTGGACTGGCTGATGAGGTGGTAAACAAATGAATGGGAGGAGGATGTGTGAAAATAGTGCTGACCTGAAGTAAAAGTAGAAGAGTCCAGGAAAGCGGATAGGAGAGGAAGTGGTGAAATGGCAAAGGAGGATAGGAAAGAACAAAGGAAGTAACTGAAGAAGGCAACATGGAAGAGCAATTGTGTGACAGTGAAGTCTCCCAGCAATCAAATGGATCAGTAGCAGATTAGCATGAAGGTTTTGCTCTTCTGGAAGGAATTGCAAATCAGAAGGGGATAGAAAACCCCCCAAAGGATTCTTTAGCATTCAATCAGTCTCATTGGAAATTTCTATGACTTGTTACAACTATTTTATTTATTTATTACAATATAAGTTGGGCCCTACCAAATTCACGGTCCATTTTGCTCAATTTCACAGTCATTGGGTTTTAAAAATTGTAAATTGCTATTTAACTCTGAAATTTCAGTGTTGTAATTATAGGGATTCTGACCCCAAAAGAAGTTGGGGTGGGTGGGTTGCAAGGCTACTGGGTGGGGAGAGAGGAGGTTATGGTACTACTACTCTTACTTCTGCACTGATGCTGGCAGGGTGCTGCCTTCAGAGCTGGGCAGCCGGAGAGGGTGGCTGTTGGCCAAGTGCCCAGCTCTGAAGGCAGCACAGAAGCAAGGGTGACAATTACTGTGACCCCCTAAAATAATGTTGTGATCCCCTTGTAACTCCCTTTTGGGTCAGGACCCTCCCAGTTTGAGAAATGCTGGTCTACCCTGTGAAATCTGTACAGAACAGGGTAAAATCCTCAAGAGACCAGATTTCATGGTCTGTGATGGGTTTTTCATGGCTGTGAATTTGGTAGGGCCCTAAATATAAAATGGCACCAGACTTGAGATTCAATTTGAGCTATATACTTGAACAGATTTGAGTAAATAATTATGAATACATTGTTTATAAGCTGAGTGAGGGAGGAACAGAGACATTTTTAAAGTTCCATTTGTTTGTCTCTTGCTATACCACTAACTTGCTACCAGCTTCTTTTGCATTGCTGAGAATTACTCCAATACCTGTCAGATGGTTTCTGCTTTTCCTCCTCCATTTTGGTCTTTTTTTTAGGTTAACATAGAATCAGTTTTTCTGCTTGATATTTGTAACTAGAACAAAGGCTTTAAAATTGTTTAATACCAGTAAGTCACTGGGAACAAACATGAAGACAGTGCTACTGTCAAAAATTGGTGACTTTTTTCCCTATGTTTCTGACACATGCCATTTTCTCAGCTGTCTTGTAATCTTCCCTAACAGTTGCTCGGCAACCGTGGGAAAATACACACACACACACACACAGAGAAAATATACTAATGACTACAGGTTTTCAAAACAGAGGAGGTGTCACTAGGTCTTTGGACTATTTCTTCCTAATGAATAGCTTTTTTGGAACAGGGTTACCGGAAGGGAGAACTGAAGCTTGTATTAATGATGTTCACAGTGTTACACAAAGCTGCTGCAAAGATCAGCTATAAAGAATATATTATACATTGTACCATGTACTTTCAGTTTACTGTTAATCTAAAATGATGTAACTAAGTGCTGCAGCATGTGAAAACCTTAGCCATCAGCTACAGGAGATAATAAAAATGTTATTTAAAAGACATACCCTGAATATGTAACATTGTACAATTATACTTACACAGAATTGACCTGACAGTTGCTGGATTAAATGGAGTCCATGTTCCTGAAACAGACAGAAAAGCAGTATGGTGAAGCTTAAATAGGAAAAATAACCATAACACAAAAAAAACCCACCACACCCCAGATGACAGCCTAGCTAGAAAGTTCAGAGGTAGATCTCGTGGAGGCAATACACAAAATAATACGGCTGTTTCTCAGTGGTATCTAAGGCCTCGTCTTCACCTTTGGTGCAGCTGTAGCGCTTTACAGAAGATGCTACTATGCCAACAGAGAGAGCTCTCCCATCAAGATAGCACTGTCTACGTGGGGGGTTAGGTCGCTATAATGACATCATCCACACTCCTGAGTGATGTAGTTATATCAATATAGGTCTCAAGTGTACACTTAGTGGCCTTAGTTTCAGGCAGACCCAACATTTTACAACTTTTGCACATTAACAGGAAAGTAACTCATTCTGCAGGTTGTTGAGACACTACTGCACGGATCAGGAAGGAATTTTTTTTCTCCCTTGGTACACAAGTGAGGAGGGAGCATATAAAGAAGAGGACAATATTTGTGTCTCTTCATTTGAGGTACTGGCAATATAAAATCTGGATTTACCATCTCATCCATTACGTTAAATACTACATGCATATAATTAAACATTTAAAAGAAGAATGTTCAATGGAATCCTTTGTGAAATACAAAACTAATAGGGATTTTAGTCTTAAGTGCTTTGCTTTTATTTTACAGAAAAGTCAATAGTTCTTTATCCAGTCCAGAACTTTATCCAGAACTTTTAGGGCTGGCATTAGAATTCAAACTTTAGATTGTGTATAGTGTTAGAGTAAGATCTTTGATAACATTTGACCCGAGCATGCACAGAAGCTGTGATTTAAAAAAAAAAACAAAAACAAAAAACCTCTTTTCGTTTTCTTCACCAAATTTACTGCATTACTCCTCATGGAAGCCAGTGTCAGTGTTTCAAGTTTTATAGGTTTCAGAGTAGCAGCCGTTTTTTTTCCACTGAATGCATCTGATGAAGTGAGCTGTAGCTCACGAAAGCTTATGCTCAAATAAATTGGTTAGTCTCTAAGGTGCCACAAGTACTCCTTTTCTTTTTTCAAGTTTTATAATTATCCACAGTCACTTGATAAATTGCCCTGTTCTGTTCATGCCCTCTAAGCATCTGGCACCAAGTACTGTCAGAAGGTAGGCTGTGGCGCTAGATCAGAGGTGGGCAAACTATGGCCTGTGGGCTGGATCCGGCCCCTCAGGGCTTTGGATCTGGCCTGCGGGATTGCCACCCCCATGGTGCCAAGGGCCCCACGCTGCTCCAGGAAGCAGCCAGAACCACATCACTGCAGCCCCTCCGGAGGGGGTGGGGCAAAGAGCTCCGTGCGCTGCCCTTGCCTGAGGGTACCTCCCCCGAAGCTCCCACTGGCCGCGGTTCCCCATTCCTGGAGCCTGCCCTGGCCCCGGTGCACACTGTTGCCACCCCGGAGCTGCTCCAGGTAAGTGGAGCTGGGCTGGAGCTCGCACCCCAACCCCCTCCTGCAGCCAACTCCCTGCCCTGA
The DNA here is from genome assembly GCF_965140235.1 of Caretta caretta. Lineage (NCBI taxonomy): Eukaryota > Metazoa > Chordata > Testudines > Cheloniidae > Caretta > Caretta caretta. The sequence continues at coordinate 154,628,634 of NC_134207.1, read as the reverse complement.
GCCCCTGCCTGCATCCCAACCCTCTGCCGCACCCCAACCCTCCGCCCTGAGCCCTCTGCCTGCACCCCTCCTCCACCCCAACCCCCTTCCCTGAGCCCCCTCATACATCCTACACCCCTCCTCTGCCCCAACCCCTTGCCCTGAGCCCCTTCCTGCACACCACACCCCCTTTCCCACACCCCACACTCCCTCCCACACCCCAACCCCCTGCCCTGGCCCTGCAAGCTATTTCCCCACCCAGATGTGGCTCTCGGGCCAAAAAGTTTGCCCACCCCTGGGTTAGCTGGACCATTGGTCTTACCCCATATGGCCGTTCTTATGAATGGCTGTTGGGATGATGTAAATCACAGTGATGAGTTCAAGAACCAAAAAAAAAACCCACTGGGTTATTTTTCTTGGGGGAGTTGTTTTCACCATCCACCTGCTTTTGAACAGCAGTGACAACCATTGGTGCTGTCTGCAGATTTGGATGTCAGTATGGCATTGGTTCACGTTTGGAAGGTCATCCTCATAACTGAGCTTATAACTGAGCTTATCACTGGTAATGAGTGAAAATGGGCCATAAAGCATATTGAAAACCTAAATTCTACAAAAATAATGGCTTAGGCCTCTGCTCTCCATGGAAGTCTCCTATTTGCTGGCAGTACATAGGCTTTTCACTGTTGTCACAAAGTCACCGGCGCAATGCTCTGGAACTAGTCCACATGAAGTCAGCCAGGATTCTCGGGGAGCATGCCTCCTCTCTCTGAGCATACTGCTGCCAAGGCAAGAAGCTTACACAGCTTCGACCTTACTGGGCCTGACCTCAGAGCATTCAGCATCCCCTTCCACACCATGCGCTTCCTGCGGTGAGTCCGCCCGGGCGGGACTCCTGGGGAAGCCAGAGATCCCTGCACCCCAACTCTGCAGTCAGCTGTGACTCTCAGTTAGCATGCAGAACAGAAGGTTTATTAGTTGACAGGAATACAGTGTAGAACAGAGCTTACTGGCACAGAAATTAGTGACTTTCAGCCAAGTCCATCTTGGAATCCCAGGCCAGATGTCCTGGACTCCCCCCGCCAGTCCCCACAAGCAGACTGCCCAGTTTCCAGCGACCTGCCCTCAGACCTCCCCCGTTGCTCCTCCTCCTGGTCTTTGTCTTGCTTCCCGGGGCAAAGAGTCACCTGGTTGTACCCCCCTCCTGGGTCTCAGGTTACAAAGGGCACCGGCCATAGCATACGTGCAGGCAGCTGGAGCAGCCTCACCTGCCCCAGAGGCTCTCAGCCAAAGTCTCACATCTTATTCCTACCACCAAGACACTGCTGCAGCACACAGAGAAACTGAGGCATATGCAGTAGTGATGCAAAACAGTAACACTCACATAGGCTCACATACAACATAAAGGAAAATACCCACTTCGTCACAACTGTCTGTTCAAGAAACTACAAATACACCCGCTTCTATAATAAGTTCATACTAAAAGAGAACTATTGCCCTGCCAATTACAGTGGCCACTGTTAAGTTGCAAGATTTGCCACCTCCCATGTCTCTTTTGCACAAAGATTCTCTCAGGATGAAGTGTGACCTGCTTGAATTCTTTCCAGTATTGCAAGTAGAAATGCCTTGGCAAATTGATAGAACTGTTTAGTGTGTACGGGCCAACTGATACAGCCAATAGGGGTTTAAAAAAATAAAAATAAAAAAAAGCTTTCAAGCAGCTTGCAGGCATTTCACTCCAAAAGTCTGGATCTTAATGTTTCTAGTATCTATGTCAATCTTTAGAATATTTCTCCTTTACAAAGTTAAAAGGGATGTGATAAGAACATCTATGTTCTTACTATGCACATTAGAAACTACAGTAAATTTATATACAACCATCTAGAAGCCTAGAAAAGAATGGGTGGAATCACTGGTGAATGGAAAGAGAGAAGGAGCTTGTGTGGAATCAACTGCCATTATATCCTGGGAGAAGGGAGTAGGTGGAATTGAGAATGGTTGGGGTGCTTGGTTTGTTAGAATACAAAAACTTATGGAATGTGGGCAAGATATCTGTTATTGCATTTATATAAACAGCCTAGCTCATCTGTTTTTCAGTCTTTCCAGTGTTCAATTCCTAAGTGGCGATTCCTTATAACTATATATAATGTTCAAACTGCTAACCAATACTGTGAACAGTCAAGGAAGAAAGGCATATAGAAATTATGGCAGTTGTATAACACTGAAGTGGGTCACAGAGAAAAAAAGGTTAATTTGAGGAATTTAAAGTAGAAAGGCTGGCAAAGACAGGTTTCCAAAATTATTGTAAAATTGTGAACAAAAACATCGACCCAAATTTCTTCAGTTTCTCTATTTTTGCCACAATTTTAAAGTTTCACCCTTTCAAGCAGGCTATTCTAGTTACTGGGTAAAAAAAAATGTGTGATACAGTGAGTAGATTGTACTATCCCAGGTAAACAACAAATTTATTTTGCTGTTAGTCAGAAGACTAATGGCATTTTGTACTCCACAGTAAGTTCTGTTTCCTAGGTATATTCCAAGTCAGATGATTAGTAATAAAAATATTTTGTTTCTGATAGCACTGCAACCCAATGTCACTTTGCCTCACCTTCATCACAGACCCCTTGTGCAGAAAGGGTGACAGAATTAAACTTTGCAGGTATCCCACATGAAAGGAAAAGGGAATGCAACAGCTACCCAACACGAGCCTCTCAGGTGTTCCAGAAAAAGGCATGAAATTATCAGAAAAAACTGCCCACTGTAGTTAGACATCAAAGATGTATGAACAGCACCTCGTAGTCAACTGTAACTAAGACTTGTCTACACTTGAAATGCTACAGTGGGACCGGAAGAGCAGCTCTGTGTGGCCTGAAAGCTTGTCTCTCCCACCAGCAAAAGTTGGTCCAATAAAAGATATTGCCTCACCCACCTTATGACAGACTAAATAAATGGCTTTGTGAAGCACTAATGAGAATACTTTACCACCTCCTTCCTTCTGTAATATCCAGTTATTTCTGTCTCTATTAAAAACCATCACTGACCATTATACCTCTTACCATCCTAATTTCCTGCACCACGGTATGCAACAAAGATTACATATGCAGCAAGACAGGTTGGAAGTGCTCCTGTAAAATTTTCCTGGATTATACACTGGTCCTGGTTAAAAAAAAAATGAAGGGCACATTGAGAAGCGATGAGTAATATGGATCATAATTACACCCTAATTTCTGTGAAAACGAGGACAGCTGGAGGATGCTCTACTTAATGCTTTCTCTCTCCAGAACAAACAATCCAATGCAGAGAAACTGACAACTGGAGCTGAGCTAAGAGAGAACGTTAAAAAAAAAATCCAGTTCTTCTTTAAGGTCTGAAAAAAGAAACCTTCTGCAGCTATGAATTATACATCTTATCTGTCTCCGATTTTTGTTTTGCTCCCTTTTTTATTCACTTCTTGCTCAGTCTTCCACTGCAGAATTGCTCCCTGTTATATGTTAAGATTTTCAGTTTCCTTTTGTACTTCTTAGAAGAGATCTACATCATGTAACCAAAGGGGGAATAAGAAATGCATATGCTAAATTTATAAGAAGCTATTTTTTTCCCTTTAGTCACACTTACCGTTGGATAATGCCTGCTGAAGTTCACTGTCAGATATTACTCCACTCCTGTCTTTATCAACCCTGAAAACAAATACAAACTTTAAAGATTTCACCTTAAAATGTGTAACTTAAAAAAATTGTTTTAAATGAGAGAATTATTTCAGTAATAGTTTGAAAACTGTTTTTAATCAGAAAAAATTAAAAAAGGAGAACATTTATACTAATTAAAGCCCAGATTCAGGAAAAAAAACAAATAAAAACAATCCAAACAACCAAACAAAAACCCTTAGGCCTTGTCTACATTCCAGTTTTGTTGACAGAAGTCAGGTTTCGTTGACAAAACAGTGGAGGTGCACACTCTTCAATGCTCCTTCCACCAACAAAACTCTCCTGCTTTGCCAGCGAAATAAAACCACCTTGACGAGAAGCGTAGAGCTTTTTGCAGTGAAGTTATATTGACAAAAAGTGTCAGCGTGGACACTGTGGTTGGTTATATTGGTATAAATGACATCCAGGTGGTGTCCCAAAATGCCCCATCCTGACTGTTCTAGTCAGCAGTTCAAACCCCGCTGCTCTGCAACCAGGTACACAGGCATCCGCCCCTCTCCCTTTACAGGCCCAGGAATTTTTGAAATTCTGCTTTGTTTGCTCGGTGTGGAGAGCTCATATCGCATCTTCCCATCTGACCATGGCGGCTCCATGAACCAAATAGTGTCCCACTTGAAGCACTCCGGAGCTGTTGGATCTGCTGAGTATATGGGGACGGGAGGTTGTGCAGTCCCAGCTCCACTCCAGCAAACATCAAGGAGCTGAAGCAGGCGTACCAGAAAGCAAGAGAGGCAAACCATTGCTCTGCTGCTGAAGACCAGCTGCTTCTATAAGGAGCTGGATGCCATCCTCAGCTGTGAGCCCATCTCCATGAACCCCATGGATACTTCCACGGGGCTGGAGACCGTGAAATCAACCCTGAGGACAAAGTAGTGGACAAGGAGGTTGAGTTGGAGGACAAGACGGGACAAGGTTGTCCAGGACCTCATCTTGACCCCAGAGGGTTTGAGCCAGTCCCAGCACTCTGTCTTTAGACTGCACGATACAGGAGAAGGGAGCTCTGGTAAGCGATGTTTTTGAGTTGATGCTGCTCAGTTATATGAGGCAGAGCTGTTCTTTGCTTTGTTATATTCTAGAAGTGGGTAAAGGGATAGAAATGTACACAACTAGCTGTGTTTGCGTGTGCTTCACATTCACCTGTGCAGCTAAGCAGTGCTGCGGAACAGTGTGTTGTTGTTGCACACTAGGATTTCACAGGAATCCTCCATAGAGATCTCTAAGAAACTTTCCTGGAGGTACTCGCCAATCCTCTGCTGAAGGTTCCTTGGCAGAGCTGTTTTGTTGCTTCCCCCATTGGCACAGGAAGGTTTCCTACAATTGGCAGTCACTTGTGCAGGGACCCAAAGCGGCATACAGGTAAGCAGCCTAGGGACCCAGTCTGAAGCTGCATGCATCCAGGAGATGCACCCTTTCATCCTTGCTTATCCTCAGGAGTGAGATATCTGCTACAATGACCCCTGCCTGTTGAAAGTGGTGGCAGAATTTACAATTTTGTCCCCAATCACCTGCAGTGAACCCCTTAAAAAACCACCTAAACCCATTGCCCTATCTTGAGCCCCTCCCCGGGCTGAACTAATCATGGTTAAGGCATTAGCTGAGCTCTGTGCTTGCCAAGAGAAAATGAGAAACAGATTCGTATGTATAAAGAGCTGTATTTTACTAGCATGATTCAATGTCGTGAGTGTACTAACAATCATGATTCTCAAAAAAAGAAAAGGAGTACTTGTGGCACCTTAGAGACTAACCAATTTATTTGAGCATGAGCTTTCGTGAGCTACAGCGGCACTGCTATGGGTACCCGCATGGCCCCACAGTATGCCAACATTTTTATGGCTGATTTAGAACAACGCTTCCTCAGCTCTCGTCCCCTAAAGCCCCTACTCTACTTGCGCTATATTGATGACATCTTCATCATCTGGACCCATGGAAAAGAAGCCCTTGAGGAATTCCACCACGATTTCAACAATTTCCATCCCACCACCAACCTCAGCCTGGTCCAGTCCACACAAGAGATCCACTTCCTGGACACTACAGTGCTAATAAACAATGGCCACATAAACACCACCCTATACCGGAAACCTACTGACCGCTATTCCTACCTGCATGCCTCCAGCTTTCACCCTGACCACACCACACGATCCATCGTCTACAGCCAAGCTCTGCGATACAACCGCATTTGCTCCAACCCCTCAGACAGAGACAAACACCTACAAGATCTCTGTCAAGCTTTCTTACAACTACAATACCCACCTGCAGAAGTAAAGAAACAGATTGATAGAGCCAGAAGAGTTCCCAGAAGTTACCTACTACAGGACAGGCCTAACAAAGAAAACAACAGAACGCCACTAGCGGTCACCTTCAGCCCCCAACTAAAACCCCTCCAACGCATTATTAAGGATCTACAACCTATCCTGAAGGATGACCCAACACTCTCACAAGTCTTGGGAGACAGGCCAGTCCTTGCCTACAGACAGCCCCGCAACCTGAAGCAAATACTCACCAACAACCACATACCACACAACAGAACCACTAACCCAGGAACTTATCCTTGCAACAAAGCCCGTTGCCAATTGTGCCCACATATCTATTCAGGGGACACCATCACAGGGCCTAATAACATCAGCCACACTATCAGAGGCTCGTTCACCTGCACATCCACCAATGTGATATATGCCATCATGTGCCAGCAATGCCCCTCTGCCATGTACATTGGTCAAACTGGACAGTCTCTACGTAAAAGAATAAATGGACACAAATCAGATGTCAAGAATTATAACATTCATAAACCAGTCGGAGAACACTTCAATCTCTCTGGTCACGCAATCACAGACATGAAGGTCGCTATCTTAAAACAAAAAAACTTCAAATCCAGACTCCAGCGAGAAACTGCTGAATTGGAATTCATTTGCAAATTGGATACTATTAATTTAGGCTTAAATAGAGACTGGGAGTGGCTAAGTCATTATGCAAGGTAGCCTGTTTCTTCTTGTTTTTTCCTACCCCCCCCCCCCCCAGATGTTCTAGTTTAACTTGGATTTAAACTTGGAGAGTGGTCAGATTAGATGAGCTATTACCAGCAGGAGAGTGAGTTTGTGTGTGTATGGGGGTGGGGGGGATGTGAGAAAACCTTGATCTATGCAGGAAATAGCCCTACTTGATTATGTAAAGAGTTGTCACTTTGGATGGGCTAGCACCAGCAGGAGAGTGAATTTGTGTGGGGGGTGGAGGGTGAGAAAACCTGGATTTGTGCTGGAAATGGCCCACCTGTTGATCACTTTAGATAAGCTATTACCAGCAGGACAGTGGGGTGGGAGGAGGTATTGTTTCATATTCTCTGTGTGTATATAAAGTCTGCTGCAGTTTCCACGGTAAACATCTGATGAAGTGAGCTGTAGCTCACGAAAGCTCATGCTCAAATAAATTGGTTAGTCTCTAAGGTGCCACAAGTACTCCTTTTCTTTTTGCGAATACAGACTAACACGGCTGTTCCTCTGAAACCTGTAATCATGATTCTGTTTCTTGTGCTTCTTGTTTCAAGATGTGCTCCAATCCTTGGAGGACGATAAACAAGAACGCAGGGTGTGGACAGAGACTTTAAAAGAAAATTATAAAATAGACAGGCAGGATAAAAAGGGGAGTCAGTACCAAATTTTAATAGATCAGGAATGGATGATAAAAAATGATGGGTTTCAGAGGAACAGCCATGTTAGTCTGTATTCGCAAAAAGAAAAGGAGTACTTGTGGCACCTTAGAGACTAACCAATTTATTTGAGCATGAGCTTTCGTGAGCTACAGCTCACTTGAAGTGAGCTGTAGCTCACGAAAGCTCATGCTCAAATAAATTGGTTAGTCTCTAAGGTGCCACAAGTACTCCTTTTCTTTTTGAAAAAATGATGGAGGACCAAACAGAGATGTTGGAAGTCCCTAATCATGCCGCAGGCAGAATTCATGTGTGCTCTCCTCCACTACAGCCAATACAGAACTGCTTGCCCTGCTCTCCCCAAACTCCTCCCATATATTCCTTCCAATCTCCTAACACATCTTGATACCCTATTCACTCTACCTCTACTCGACAGCTTCCAAAATGATAGCTGGACTTGCACTCAGCTCTGAGAGACCACCCTGCCCTTCATTGTCATCTCCCTTCCCATCAAGTGTTTTGTGTATGTTACTTATTTATATATAACAAAAAACAAAAATTATCTGAAAGATCACCAACCTTTATTTGTCTCCCACACACAGTGGTTGCTACTGAAATTAATACACAGTGGCAACTGGATCATTTGCAGACTACAAATCACAGTCAGGAATCATTAAGTTATCACCTTGCATGACAATTTTAAAGCATGGCAGAGAGCTGTACAGAAAGAGATATTAGTGGTGCTAATTGTCAAAATGGTGCCTCAAGGCCTTCCTGATTCGAATAGTACCCTGTTGTGTCCCTCTAGTAGCCCTGGTATATGGCTGCTCAAAATCAGCTGCTAGGTGATCTGCCTCTGCATTCCACACCGCAGGGGGAAACTTTGGACCCTTAGCCTCACAAATATTATGGAGTGCACAGCAGGCTGCTAGGACCATGGGAATATCTTCCTCATTTAGGTCTAATCTGCCATTAAAAGCACGCTGGCGCTGCCTTTATCTGCCAAATGCAGATACCATTCTATGGTCATTATTCACCTCCTCAGCCTATTGTTGAAGTGCTCCTTGCTGCTGTCCAGGTTTCCCATATAAGGCTTCATAAGCCATAGGTGTAAGGGGCAGGCTGGGTCTCCCAGAATCACTATGGACATTTCAACATCCCCCACTGGAATGTTCTGGTCTGGAAAGAAAGTTCCTCCTTGCAGCTTTCCATACAGCAGTGGTTCTCAACCAACCCCGTGGGGGTCCACCAAGTAGGTTTCAGGGGGTCCACCAAGCAGGGCCAGCATTAGACTTGCTGGGGCCCAGTGCAGAAAGCCACCTGGAGCTGAAGCCAAAGCCGCAGCAACTTAGCTTTGTGGGATCCCCTGCCCAGGACCCCACGCCACAATTGCCTTGCTTGCTACCCCCAATGCCTGCCCTGGCTTTTATATGCAGAAAAACAGTTGTGGCACAAGTGGGCTGTGGAGTTTTTAATAGCACATTGGGGGGAGGGGGGGGGGCTCAAAAAAAAAAAAAGGTTGAGAACCCCTGCTACACAGGCCAATGTTCCTGAAGATGCATGTGTCATATACCTTCCCGGACCACCGTGTGTTGATGTCAGTAAAACGCCCATGGTGATCCACAGGCGCCTGCAATACCATAGAGAAGCACCCCTTTCTATTAATGTACTCCACTGCAAGACAGTCCGGGTCCAAAATCGGGATATGCGTGCCATTTACTGCCCTGCTGCAGTTAGGGAATCCAATTGCTGCAAAGCTACCCACTATTTCATGCATATTTCCAAGAGTCAAAGTCCTTCGTAGCAGGAAGAGACTAATGGCCCTGCACACTTGCCTTAATGCAGCCCCAACGGTGTACTTCCCGACGGCAAACTGATTTGCAACTGACTGGTAGAAGTCTGGAGTTGCCAGCTTCCACACAGCAATTGCCACGTGCTTCTCCACCAAGAGGGCGGCTCTCATTTTGATGTCCTTTTGCTACACCGCTGGGGTGAGCTCTGCACACAGTTCCAGGAAGATGGCTTTCCGCATCTGAAAGTTCTGCATCCACTGCTCGTCATCCCAGACCTGCATATCAGTGTGATCCCATCACTCATTGCTTGCTTCCTGAGCCCAAAAGCAAGGGTCCACCATGTGCTGCTGCTCCATGAATGCCAAAAGTACGCTGGTGTTGTTTCTTTCTAGGGCATACAGCAGGTCAGGCAACTCTGATCCCTGTTCAGATTGGGTGCTCATGACAGACTGCATGACCAACCACGATGTGTTCACAACAGTGGAGAGCGGTGCAGGATCCATCTTTTCAGACAGAGATGGCAGCCATACAGCGAACACAGGTCATTGAAAAATGCCGCAAAACACAGTTGGAAGCCCATGGAATGATGGGATGGAAAACACTGTATTGTGGGACACTGAGCCTGTAACCATGATGCACTGCGATCCACTCTGCCTTCCCACAACTCCTAGCTACAGAAAGTGATGAGTTGCACAGTGGGATAGCTACCCAGTTTACTTCATCCACTGTTGATGATAGAGCACCAACTGTGGATGCGCTCCGCCAACGGAAGGAGTGTCGTGTGAACATGCACAAGTTATGTAATTATACCGCTCTTTGATCGTCGGCATAACTTGCTCAACAAAACTCTTAAGTGTAAACAAGGCCTTACGCACATGCTTAACTTGACTGGCATGCACAGTCCCACTGAAGTCAGAGAGACTACTCGCAGTAATATAATTAAGCATATTTAAGTATCTGTAGAATTGGGGCCTTTTTAAAAGTTGTTTTTTTATCCTGCCTGCTAAAAGAAGACATCTTGTCTTCTCTAAAGCCATTCATTACAAAGCTTATCATGTAAATATTTTACAGGTATCACAAATATAATCCTTTTAACTGGTGATAAAAAGTATCAAGGGCCACAGGAATAGGAAAAATAATCATGAATAGAAATGAATATATGTATAGTTATGAATGAATCGTCAAAGACGCTGGTAAGCCACCAAAAAACCCCCAAACAATTTGAGTATATGCCACAGAAAACAATCAACTCAATAATATGATATTTAAAATGAGTGTGAAAACCTGCACAATGAACATTGAACTAATGGAAAAGAACAGGCAGGGAATAGATGAAAGAAACCCATATTATTAAAACCAAGCAGGTGGAGCACTACAAATACTGAGAGTGACCTTTGGAGAAAAAATAATCAGTAAGGGATAATCACCTCATCACAGGTTTTGGCATACAACACGAAGTATTAGCTATTAATGCCTATATGAGAGACATCTTAGAAGAGCACAATGCATGATGCTCATCAAGCGCTCCAGTAAGAGCGCAATAGAGTGGGGAAACCTACAGTCTGTTTCAGGGTTGCTTTCCCTACCCCCAAAAAGAGGATCAGGCCCCACGTTTATTTTGTCCCGCAGTGTCCCCAGGAGCTGCAAGTAGCGCTGCGCCCAGTACGTGCTCAGCCGCCCTCAGAGCCGGCGGCTCCGAAGGGACTTCACACACCTCCCAGCCTCAGTGCTGACATGGGAGGGGCTGCTCTCCAGGCCTGTCTGCACACCCCCCTCAACCAGGCCAGTGCGGCTAGACCGGAACGGCCCGGCGCGGACAGGTTGGGCCGCTCTCCGTCCCAGCAGGGGCTATTCCCACACTGCCCCGGGTGCAGCCACCTCCACCCCGGGGCCGGGCTGGAGGAACTGACCCACCGATCGCGGTGCTGCACCGGGCCAGACGCGGCCTTTGAAGAGGGAGGGGGCGGCGAGGCTCAGCGGGGTGGGGACCCGCGGTGGGAGCCGGGCGGGGTAACCGGGCGGCTCCGGGCAGGCTGAGGGGAAGGGGGCCCCAGGGTGTTTGCTGCTGGCGGGGACACCCGAGTAACGGCAGCCGCATCCCCTCGGCGCGGGGGCTCTCACCTCTGGAACACGCCCCACAGGAAGTTGGGCTCCTGCATACCCGGGGCGCCGGGCCCCGCGCCGGGCCGATACTGATACCCTGCTGCCATCGCCCTCCCGCGCCACACAACCCTGCCCGCTCGCAACAGCGACCCAGCTCCGCAACGGTCACGAGACCGCGAACTCTTACCTCACTTCCGCTTCCTGCCCGTCTACGGCGCAGCGTCCCTGCGGGGGATCACATGACTGACCAGCCTCGCGAGCGGCCTGGCTCCGCCCCTGGGATTCCACAGCGGGGTGGGGAACGACCCCCCCCCCGTGGGGATTCTAAAAGAAACCCCGCCCCTTCTTACCCCCAGGCGAATCTTTCAAGCGCAACGGCTCTTCTGATGCGGCTGTTACGCGCCCCTCCCTCCTCCGCAGTGTGGTGTACGCGTGCTCCGTCACCCCTCGCGCCGCTCCCGCCAGCGTTCTCCGAACTCCAGCCCGCTCGCGCACTCTTGGGGGGGTCGGGTCCGCTGTCCCCTGGAACGAAGGGGGCGGGGGAATGGCGCCCTCCAGAGCGCGCGCCGGGGGGTGCTGAGGGGCCGCCCGGTGAAGCTGGCGGTGCGATGACTCCCTCGTCCCGCCCGAGCCGGCCACTGGCGGTTGGAAACAGGCCCCAGGCTGGCCTCTGCTGTATCCGAGGCGCTGATCCCTGCACCTAAAGGTCTCTTAACTGTATCCTACGTGATTACCCCATTTCGGTTTCAGGGCCGGTGCAAGGGTATTTTGCGCCCTAGCCGAAACTTCCACCTTGCGGCCCCCCCCCCACGCCGACAACCTCCGAAAACTAGTGAACTGAGCATTATATACAGCCTGTCAGAACGGTTAAGGGCTGTCGTAACTTTTTTTTTTTTTTTTGCCTTTTAGGCATTTCGGTTGTTTGCCATTGCCTCTGTTGGTGTCCCATTCAAAGTCTTATTATTGCGTAAAGCTAAACAATTGAGCCTTGCATTGCATCACCAGCCAGATTAGGCAGGGTGACAAACCCCCCTTGCCCCAAAGGGCCATTATCCCTTGGTGACTAATTTCTACTCCAAGTCTGTAAAGCATACTTTTAAGGTAAATACATTATTCCTTCAGTATTACCCCTGCATCCATCTCACAATGATTCTCACTCTTGACAAGTTAGCAGCCTTGTGTAAATCCCTTCCACGTTCCTCTTTGTGGGTAAGTGCCTGTAAGACACACGTAGGGTGCAGTGAGTTTGTCAGGCCTGCGGTGACAGCTGTTTATGAAGATCAGGGGGCCCTTTGCCAAGGGGTGCTGGTGTCACAGTGAGCTGACAGTGGTGGCTGACAGTATGGGGCAGGGCACTGAGGCTGGTGGGGCAAGTAACACTCACTGGGCTGGGCGGCAGGCGGTGCCGGGATGGGGCAGGGGCAGGTACCTGTCAGTCTCCAGTGCTTGGGCCACGCCAGAGCCAGCCGCCTCTTCACCTCGGAGTCTCTCCCACTTGCCCGGGGGCCACTCCTCCTTTCAGGCTCCCCAGCCACTGCCGCCCGGCGCCACCGTGGAGGAGACACAAGGGTCGGGCTCAGGTGAGGCCCCACACCTGCCCGCCAAGAGCAGCAGGAACCGGGCACCACTCAGGGGGAGCCGGGCCGCCCGAGCCCAGGGCACCTATGCTCCCTGCCTGCCCCTGCTGCTGCTGCCCTGGGCTCGGGCCGCCCTGGGCTCCTGCCGAGCGGCGCCTAGTTCCTGCTGCTCTTGGTCGGCAGGTGCGGGGCCCCAGCCGAGCCTGTCCCCTTGCGTCTCTGTGGCAGCGCCCCCTACTCGCGTCCTCCTGGCTCCCGGGCAGCCGCAGCCAGGGAGGCTGAGAGGATGGCCCCTGGGTAAGTGGGGGAGACTTCAAGGCGAAGAGGCTGCTGGCCCTGGCGCGAACCAAACGCTGGAGACTGACAGGTACTTGCCCCTGAGCAATAGTATAAAAAAAAATTTGGGGGCACCGCTTTTTGTCACCCCCAAATCTTGGCACCCTAGGCAGCCATCTAGTTCGCCTAGTGGTTACTCCAGCCCTGGGTTCACCCCTAGTCTAGCTAACCGGATAACAATTTTTTCCTCAGAAATTATTTTTCTGGCCTTTCATCAACACTCTGCTTTTCTGAATATGCCTTGCCCATTACATTATCATGTGGGTAAAACAATCGAAATACACATGAATAAATAGTAGATGGTTCATTATTTGCATCAATTATACATTATAAGGAAGAGCTGCGAAATCATCATTAGACATACATTCCCTTAGTATACATATTACATCATCTTGAGTCAAATGTAGTGTAACAGATAATTTGGCTAGCCAGTTAAGCACTGTATCTTGGTTACAAGGGCTCATGTGCTTTCCTATGGCTCTAGCCTGCTCTGGTGTAAGAGCTTTACTTTCCTGTTTTACTTGGGGGATTGCCCAATGTTTTCAAATTGGGTAACTGTGGTCACCACAGGAGCCAACAGGCATCCTTTCTGTGTAGCTTCCATCTCCTCCCAGCTTGGAGGTGCAGAGGGGAGCTGCTTTTTCCCACACCAATGTTCTGGTGGATGTTCCTCACACCAATCCATAGTTACGGCAGCCAGGGGGTTAGTATAAATTTCCTTCATTAACCCCTGTGCTAACTGTAGCAGGTCTTGCAGTTGGTTGATGTGGCGTTGACACTCCACATGGGAGGCAGGCTGGCCTTTCCCGATTGTCAGCATCCTCCTTAATTACCTGTTTAACTGCTGCCTGAGATTCCAGCAGTTCTGTGTTTTAACCTCTGCTGTTTCTTTCAGCGGCTGCAGCCAGTGCTGGGTTTACAATGGGAGGAGGAAGGAAAGAATAGGCAACAGTAATATCAGAGGAAGAAAGAACAGGGGGCACACAATCCCGGATGGTGGAGGGACCGTGGCATGTGATGGAGGGAGAAATGGAGGCGCACACAGAGCCCTAGCTATGGGGGAAATGGGTACCCAGAAAGGGTGGGGGAATTAAGGGAATTCCTGAAATACAGGGAATGGGAGAATGGTACACAGAGCATCATGGGGGGAAATACGCAATGAGTTTCTGGTGTGTGCAGTAAATTTGACCTACAGAAACTACCAAGGGTGATTCTCTACTAGATTATAACAAAACAAAATAATGATGTAAATTGCTCTACTTAAACCTTCACAGTTATGAGAAAGTGAATCTATACAGGTGCAAATAATACAGTGTTTAAGCTGTAACATTTTATTTAATTGGCATTTGGCAGTGCTTAATACACACAAAGTGAAAGTCAAATGGATGAAAAATTGTACCTCAAGTATCAAATTCTTTCATTTATTAATCTTAGAACCAAATTATATACTAGAAATTTCAGTCATTTTATTAGACAAACATTTGTGAATTTCATAATTGTTTTCTGAAACAATTTTACATCAGAGTAAATACATACATAAAGTAGGAGGTTAAGTAATTGTGAGAAAATATATTTGCTGATGGTGCCTATGGCTGTAATGTGTAAGTGGTCAGTACACAGCATTCTGGCCATCAGAAAGTTTCATTCTTCAAGCAGCCATGCTAGTGATTTCTACAGCTGGTTGTTTCCAGAATTTTCATTGCAACTGTCCGCACCAAAAGTTTTTAAAAACTCATACCCAATAAGTAACAGCATCATATTAAGTGTCCTTTAAAGTGGTATTGCCAAATTTGCCTTTGAATATTTCAAATATGTTGATCCCATACCAAAAATGACACATGAACTCTAGCTTGTCAGTTACTTAAGAAGTTTTGGCACACTTAGTGTAGGAACTGTAATTTCTTTAAAAATTGGCACATAGTTAGGATTTGGTTGGCTTGAACCTTGGTCCAGAGTTTCAATGATGGTCTGTTTCATGTCCCTGCTGGCATCTCCTCTTACTGTCAGCAAAGCCGCAATGTGGTCATCCCTGCCAAACAAAGGTACAAACCAGAAATGTCAGTACAAACCTTTGTACAGGTAATTAAGCACTTGACAAAATGTGTTACATCACAAATTTTCTATCTTTTGACTCAGTGCCACAGTACCTTTGCTTAGCAAGGCTTCCAGACATTCAAATATTGTGCTCACAGGTCAACTTCTCAGTTTCTTTGTCAAGAATTCTCTCCTCCCACTTTGAAACTATGAGATGAATGCTGTGTAATATAAATTTATTCTATATTCCCAAAATATTTCCTTTGATATGTCAGAGTACATATCCACCCACACCACTCTAGCATATGTGTGTTAAAATATTAGCATTTTATTGTATCGATCTCACAAGAAGGTTATTAAACCATACAATAGAAAAAACAATAAAAGGATATACATAGCCCGCACAGGACTACTCTTTAGCCTAGAACTAATCTTAAAGAATCAATACTGTTAAAACTCAAAGCTAAGAAACAGTATGAATGGTATTACCTGATGTCTGGGTATTTACTAACTAAAGTTGAGACTTCCAGATAAAGCAATGAAGGATCAGTCAGCTTGATAACTTCTGCAATGGCTACAATGATGTCACAAAGCCCTTCAGTGTCCTCTTCAGATCCCTATAAATTGAACAACAAAAAACATAAGCAACAAAATTCTTTAACCTTTACTCTCAATATTTTGTTACAGACACTAACTGCATTATTTATTTTCAGAACTTCAGCTGAAATTTCAGATAAATTATTAGTAAAATTGGAAGGAAAAAAAGGCCACTTAACAGATGATATTTTCCTCATTCTCGGTCTCCAATTTTCCCAATATGTTTGGACCAAGCTACTTTAGTTTTTCTTGATCAATATTGTTTGCCTAATCTAATCTGTACCATGTCCATCACCTGGTTATCTGAGTGTCTAAACATTTATTTAGTTTCAGCTGGATACTCTTTCATAGACCAATGTTCTTTTCTTTCCCCCTTAAATTCAGGAATTAACACTTTT
The DNA here is from genome assembly GCF_965140235.1 of Caretta caretta. Classification (NCBI taxonomy): domain Eukaryota; kingdom Metazoa; phylum Chordata; order Testudines; family Cheloniidae; genus Caretta; species Caretta caretta. Next base: position 154,612,476 of record NC_134207.1, on the reverse strand, counting down.
TTGTCTGCTTTAGGACAGACCACCACCACATATTAGTGATTCATGGCTCTGAAGAGAATGGCCTGCAGTTTCAAGTACAGTAGAACCTCAGACTTAAGAACACCAGAGTTACAAATTGACCAGTCAACCACACACCTCATTTGGAACTGGAATTATGCAATCAGGCAGCAGCAGACACAGACACAGACACACACAAAGCAAATACATACAGTACTGTGTTAAATGTAAACTTCTAAAAAAATAAAGGTTTCAGAGTAACAGCCGTGTTAGTCTGTATTCGCAAAAAGAAAAGGAGTACTTGTGGCACCTTAGAGACTAACCAATTTATTTGAGCATAAGCTTTCGTGAGCTACAGCTCACTTCATCGGATGCAACCGATGACTGCATCCGATGAAGTGAGCTGTAGCTCATGAAAGCTTATGCTCAGATAAATTGGTTAGTCTCTAAGGTGCCACAAGTACTCTTTTTTTAAAAAAAAAATAAAGAGAAAGCATTTTTGTTTTGCATAGTAAAGTTTCAAAGCTGTATTAAGTCAATGTTCAGTTGTAAACTTTTGAAAGACAAACCATAACGTTTTGTTCAGAGTTGTGAACATTTCAGTTACGAACAACCTCCATTCCTGAGGTGTTCGTAACTCTGAGGTTCTACTGTAATACAGTTCTGTTGGCTCCTCTAGGCTCATCTCTGACAAGAACCCCATTTTTTTTCAAGGAGCTAATTTTTACTCTGTATGCTATTTAGGCACTTGGATTCTCATCTTCCAAAGCTCAGTCATCAGCAGGATACTTCTCAAAATAATTGTTCAGGGTCACTCCCATGTGTATTACAGAAGTTAGAGATGGAAAAAGCCTATTAGAGGTCATCTAGTTCATCTCTGTGTTGATGCAGGATTGATTCCTACAGTACACTTCTAATATTTGGTCTAGTATTGTTTTAAAATGTCCTAAGTATTTTACCACTTGCATTCAAAGATTATTCCATAGCTGAATACATCTTGCAGCACTGACATGCAAAGTGCCTGAAATTGTCTGTCAAGCTTCTGTTTGCAGTGTTGTTGAAGCCGTGTTGGTTCCAGGATATTAGAGACAAGGTGGGTCAGAGAATATCTTTTATTGGACCAACTTCTGTTGGTGAAAGACAAGTTTTTGAGCTTACACAGAGCTCTTCTTCAGGTCTGGGAAAGGTACTCAGGGTTTGTCTTTATGTACAGCGCTACAGCAGCGCAGCTGCACCGGTGCAGATGCGCCACGGCAGCACTTTAGTGAAGATACTACTATGCCAATGGGAGAGCTTCTTCTGTCAGTGTAGTTAATCCACCTCCCCAAGAGGTGGTAGCTATGTTAATGGGAGGAACTCTCCTGTCAACATCTCTCTGTCTTCCTTAGGTCGATATAACTACATCGCTCGGGGTGTGGATTTTTCACACTGCCGAGGGACGTAGTTATATTCATATAGTCTGTAGTGTAGACCTGGCCTCAGAGTGTCACAGCTAAATACAATGTGGAACAGATAAAGAGTTAACATGTTGCAAGAGACCATTCAAGGTGTTAACTGCTCATCACAGGACAAAGTAGGGTTAGTGGGCTACACTTGTAATGAGCCATAAATCCACTAAATGCCCTAATTACAACTACATGAGTGAAACCAGACAATCAGGAGGCTCTCAAATGTGGCTCAGAAAAGTGATTGACAGAAACACCTTATCACCCTTTCGTAAACACTTTTCACAAAACAATCACTCCATATCTGACCTCTCAGTCCTCGTCCTCAAAGGAAACTGGCACAAAAATGTCCAAAAGATGAGTTTGGGATCTGAAATTCATAACTGCTAGATACCAAAACTTAGGGACTTAATAAAGACACTGGATTTATGGCTCATTACAATAATCTGTAACCCACTAATTCTTCTTTGTCCTATGACTGTATAGGTATTAACTGCCTACTTCACGTTGAATGGTCTCTTGCATCATGTGTTAACTCATCTGTCCCATCTTGTCTTTAGCTGTGACACTCTGAGTACCTTTCCCAGACCTGAAGAAGAGTTCTGTGTAAGCTTGAAAGCTTGTATTTTTCACCACTAGAAATTGTCCAATAACACATAATACTGCAGCCATCTTGTATATTAAACTTCTGCACAACTGAATTCAGGAGTCCAACATTACAGCCTAAATTCATACTCAGAATTCCAGAAAGGATGCAATAATGCCCCAGAAAACTTAAAACAGAAAACAGAAAAGTCTCTTCAGACCAATTAACAAGTTTGAACATCTTGCATACAATGTTTTACCCCAGAATTAAATATCTATACATCTTTAGGAAAAGTCAAATTTACATATCTGATCCTTTGTTAACTATCAGATTAACAGCAAAATTGGAGAGTACAAATACTTACAGCTGCTAATTTTTTAAACAGAAACCTGAACTGGTCTGCTTCTTTGATCATTCTTTCTGCACCTTCTTTTCTCTCTTCTGCATTCTTGAAAGATATACGTTTTAACATGATAGCCTTGATGTACTCCATAACCACTCTACGATGGGCCTCAACAGTCATTTTCTGAGGAAGAAAAATATTAGAGTTGTACCAGTTAATTTAAAAAACTACCTGTCACTTCTGGAGAGAGGTATAATCAGGCTTTAAAAATGTACTTCTGCACTCACAACTGGCCCAAAGGTAGCTGTCCCTCACAAGTGCCTGCAGCAGCAGTGAAAGGTTCTTGTAAGTTTCAAAAAGCTGCTTTTGCTGGTGGGGAACTTTATGAACAGCTGCAGAGTCTTTGGGTCAAAATCTGGTTTTAGACACACACATGTAAATCCAAAGTAAAATGCTACTGAGTTGCACAGAGTTGCTCTAAATTTACATCGGAGTAGCAGAGATAAGAATCAGATCTCCTGTGCTGAAGGAAGGGGCCAGATACCGGTAAGGTTGAGGCATTAGAGATACGATTGCTTTTGGTGATGGATCTGGACTGTTTAGGAGCTCAGAAGCTCCCAAGAAATGGTGTAGATAAATGATGACTGAAAGACTTAAGAGGAAGCTTGATACAGACCTTTCTTGTTCTCTCCTAAACATTTACCAAAGGTTCCCACACACTGATAAACTCAGTGTCCTCCAGGCTATCGGTGACAAGGAGGTAAACTACACTGCGTCTTCAGTGATGAAAAGGCAGATGGTGGTGCTGAGGGAGCAGATAAAAGTAAGGGTCTGCTGGTTGTCAAAAGCTGTGTTGGCCCAAATCCCTTACAATGAGATGGTGGTACAGACTGTGTGTTGAAAAGCCAATACTAAGCTCTGAAGTAGACAGAGGTCTTCTCTGTGCTAAACGTTTTTGGTTCAAGGTCACAGAAATATCCTTGTAAAGTAAGCTGATCCCTGGATTAGGACTAATTCCAGGAATGACTTGTCTTTTTCTTCTGATTTTTTTTTTATTTAAGAAGTGGTTCTATGAGAAGTGTTAGACCTCCAAACCTATAAATATGGAAGGAGAAGATGTCAAAATTGTCTTCACTAGGGCTAAAAGTCCTTTTTCAGAAGGACTCTGACCAGTCTCTTCTAGTCTTTTGAGCCTGAAAAGTAAGGGAGGTTTAGCTACATGTAATTTGAAAGAAGGTCCTTATTCCAATCATTCCAAATTATTAGAGAATGCATCAGATTTTATGTTCAGCGAACTTTCCTAAACCCATGTCAGCTTCAGCCATTTTATGTTGATAATTTAGAAAGCTGGGAGGAAAACCTTGTAAAAATTATTTTAACTACACAAAACTGAATTAAAATTAAACTGATTAAAGGGAAATGCCCAAGCACAATATATTAAAAAATAAAAAATAAAAAGTAGGTTTAATCTACAGTACAGCAGCAGTTCAAAGATCCATTGGCAGACAGAAAAAAAAGGAGCTGAGTTGGGACATTATGCCTCTAACAATTCTACTTTTAGCTTGAGGTTTATGCCCTCAAGTAGGCTGATTGCTTTATATTGGTTCTGAAATTTACAGAACATGCAATTCCAAGAATGTATTGCAGAAGTGCAGCGATAGCATTGAGACCAAAAATCAATCTATCGATCGATATAAACAGGCGCGAGGATCGCAATCTAGTGAAATACTGCTATTCTAAACTCCTGTGAACTTTATGGGCTAAATCCTTTAGTCTTAATCTTCCTTAGGAAGAGTTAATAGGACTCTGAGTGAACAAAGTAGACATGAGAAAATTAGGATTTTTTTGTGATAGATTTGTTTTTTACGAATAAGCAATGTTATTTTTTTCTGAATTTTTCTGAATTTTCTGAATTAATAAAATGTTCAATAAATTAATCCAACTTGATAGAGCATATTACCTGAGAATTATGTTAGGCAAAATACCTTTTTATAGGGTTTTTTTATTCTTGCAAAATCATTGAAATAATCCTCTACAGTGACACAGATGGTGTCCACAGCATTGGATCCAGTCAGCCACTTCTTTGTCATCAGCTCATTGAGATGTGGCTGAAAAAACAATGAAAACTAATCAGAACAATTTCTGAACGGTGCCTATCCCCTCATTTCCAACAGATCTTAAAATGAAGTTCAAAACAACAGGTAAAGTTGATTCCACAAATGTAGACCCATTTGTAAGTCTTTCATATGAAACAAGTAACTACATATACAAATAGATCTGACTGGTAGTAAAAAAAGGACAGTATTGTCATATTAGCATACAAAAACTAAAGTAAGCAGCCAACTATTGACTCTAGTATTTGCTTTGTGTTAGTTCATTGACAGTTTAAGGGTGTTTACTATGGATAAGGTAACAATTTTATCCTGTCCTAAATAAACTCAGAGGTGAAAAGAACAAAACGTTTATTAGCCCAAGATAAAAGGTACTTACGTAACAGTTGTAATTGTTCTTATACTGAAATATTATCTGTCCTCTCCTGAATGAGCTATGATCGGCTACCACAAATTCCTCCTCTGACTGGCTACTTCCCCCAGAACTCCACAAGTCCACACCAAAACTGGTGGCCTAAATGTCTGTGTCTCCCCATTACCTCTCCCCACTTACTTTATTTGCCTCTTAAGTCTTAATTCCTCATTTCCCTCTCTAAGAATATTCTTTATAAAATATTGAATTTTATATCTCATATGAACAATGTGAGCGTCTGCACAAGGAGTTAAGAAGTCGGGGCAAGGGGCATGTCTGGGGAATTCTAATGGAAGGATTTTGTTCCTAATTCCCATATACTTCTTGATAAATAAGTAACTGGAGCTGAGCAGCTCCTAAGGTTCATAAGAAAAAAGTTTTCTGTGAACCTTCCATAGTGCATGGATATGGCTTGTGGTCAAACACTTACAGAATATGGAATTCAAAAGTGCTATTGCTAGTTTGTTGCAAAGCAGCAGAGCTACTAAGCCCTAGAGGAGTCGACTCCTTTTTATTCTCCCCCACTTTTTTCTTTAAAAAACCCACCACGTTCCAAGGGAAATGCCATACAAGAAACCATGTTAAAGTTGCATGTTTCAGAACCAAAAAGTTAGGAAATGCCACTGTTAAGGTTGCAGGCACAACCTTAACTCTTCCCCTTTCAACATGTGCTTGATACACTCTCATTACATGATCTTAAGTTATTTCCCAAATAATGCAATATATTAGCCTTTATTTTCCCTACAACTTTGGATACTCAAATGTTACGTCAGCACAATATACTTAGTATATGCTAGACACACACTGCCTACTCAAATCATTGGTGTGAAGTGTACGCAAGTCTATTTTTACACAACATACTACATATATTATTGCCCTGCACTAGTAAGTTTGTTGACATATTGCCATTATGCAATACAAAAACGACCTCACTAGCAGCCAAGATAGCTTCTTAATTAACGTCCTTATTCCTGAATTTCATAATAAAAAAGGCTCTTTTTGGAGGAAAAAAAGTTCCAACCTCTAAATCCATGAAGACTTCATCTAGCAGGCTAGAGCATCCTTCCTTGGCAATGGTGTCTAAAATTACATCCATGTTTGCATGGCTGCTTGACATTCCCTCTTCCATTTCATTTTTCAAATATTTCCTTTTCAAACTGATTATAGATTCTCTGCGATAAACAAGAAAATTTTTCAGCATCCAGTCTGACATGTACATACTAGTACACTGTTATTAAATTGTGTTTGTGAGTGCATGTGTATGAATGAATTACACATTGGGTGGTGTTGGTTTGGGAGGATGAATGGCCTTTGAAGCCTGCCCTCTAGGTCTTTATTCCAGCACCCGGCTATGTCCCTTTAATGACTACCTTAGGGTGCCACTGTGCATGTGTGACTACTTTTCTACAGATATAGAGGTCTGGAGGGCCAAAGGAATGGATGTGAGGGTTTGAGTCCCTTGATCTCTGAAGTAATGGGCAGGTGGGATACCAGGCAAGAAAAAACATGGTATTGGCACCAACGTTTAGATATTCAATCTCTTTTGCATTATTTTGGCCTAGAGTCAGTTCTCAAGAAGCTGGGATGTCAGAAGAGATTCCAGTCTTAGAAGTATGCTGTTAAATGCAAGATTGGTCGTTAAAACGTCAACTCTTCATGATTTAATTAAAGAGGAGGGCTCCTCTTCTGTGTATATTACCGAAATTTCATTATAGCTGGACTGATTTGGGAACAGTTGGTACTGGGCTGGTATTTAGTACAGCATGAACAAAAGGGGGATTGATAGAGAGGGAACATAATTCTTTTTGCATCCACTCTTGAAAAGTTGAAGGTCTCCTACCCCAAAACTGAACTGAACAAAGGATAGTCATCTTTAATTGTTGATGCAAGTCCCAGGCTGGAGTTAAGTTGTAACTTCCCTCTTGTATTTCAAAATCCCTGTGTGATCTAATAAAATTCTTCACTATAGCAATCTTGGAAGAAACGAAGCTGATAGTGCTCATTGACTGAAAAAATCCATCAAGAATTCTTAGAATCATCTCAGGTTTTCATGGCACTGACCACCACAGGCCCACTAAAGATGGTTACGGGCTCCATTCACATAGTTGATCACACTTTTTATATAATATTTGGGCCAAAACTGGAGGTTAGAAAGTTGGAAATTAGGTCCTCCTCATGAACCATTATCTTCTACATTTTGAGATTGGGGCACTCTTATCCTGTCAGAACAAGGGATATGATTTGATTGTCTTCAAAATGTAATGAATCCACAGTACTACCAAAAGATCATGAGAGATTATATTGGTCCTCTTCCAGATCAACCTATCAAGCATTTGGTAAGATTTTATAATAATAATTTATCCTCAATCATTACAGTGGTCTCTACAGACCCTTTTCTCCAGCTTTGCCTACACAGGTCACAGTGGTTTACAGATGAGTTATGACAGATCAAGCATAAGGCAAAACGGCTAGAGTGCCCATGGCAGAAGCCATGGGCTAAAGCAATTTGATAAAGATTTCTTTAAATTCTCATGCCATGGCTCAGAGAGGCAAAAAAAAAAAAAAAAAAGTTATTTTTCTTTCCAAAACTCTGCAATGTCTTAGTTGGTGGTTTTATTTTGAGTGGTGGACAGCTTGATTAGCCTGAGCTGCTTTTGCTCAGTGGCCAGTTTTGGTGTCACCTTAAATGGATTGGGACCTGCCTTTTTCCCCCTGCTGTCAGGTGAGATACTTGAGCTGAAGCCCCCTTCGTATAAAAAAGAAGGAACAGCTGGAAGGGGATTCTCCAAGAGGGGCCTTCAATCTAGGTTTCTTATATGCATTATAAATTCAGATAAATAAATATGGATTTTTTTACAATATCGTATAAATGTGCAAACTTACTTAAAGGTCTGACAGTTGTTGATTACTGCAATCATATATTGAACATAGCACTGAGGATGCTGACGATTTTTTAGGTGCTCCTCTTTATATAATTGGGCTTCTTCTTTGTACCTGCAGAAAACCCAAAGAGGTATTAAATACATGAAAAGCTACACAATCCTAAGCCAAATGCCTACTGATAGCCTGAGGAACATTTACAGGTGTTTTGTGGAAAGCTGGTTGATCACATAGTATTGGATCTCCTCTGTTTCCACCTGATTCCACAGGTCTCTAGGATTTCCATGGCAAGACTTTAAAAATCAGCTGAGTACAAGAAGGATGTGCCTGCCTAGCTGCCTCTATTCGGAACCATTGCTGTATTGCAGAAGATAGAGAGTCAGGAGCTGATCTCAAGAACTTGACCGCCAGTGGGATTGGAGCTGCCAGTCACCAAAAGAACAAAATTTCCAGGGGGAGTGGAGAAGGAAAAAAGGCAGCAAGGTACCATGTCCAGTGGAAAAAGGACAAGGTAGCATATCTGGGAGAGAACGGGGACCAGGGAATAGGGAAGCATGTACAAGGAAGCAAAGGTAGGAGTATGGGACACAGAGAGAGGGAGGATTAAGAGACTCCAGGAGTACTTTTTTTTTTTTTTTACCTTGTCAGGAATGAATTCATTTGTTGAAGACAGAGAAGCAGTACCTTCATTTTCAAATCTTCACTTATCTGAGCAGCCACCTGAAGATTCTGCTCAAACATCTAAAATGAGAAATAGGTTAGTTATAAAGATAGACCAATAGCTGGAATAGCGACACAAACATGGCAGGATTCCCTACAAAATGCTGTTTGGAGATGTAAACTGCTATTTGGAGATGAAATCCCCTGCATTTTTTTTTTTAATTAAATCTCTCCTGGCTAATCCACAAAATAGCAATTGCCACGAATTTAATAGGTAACTTCTTGCCAGGCATCCACGTCTGATTTTTTTAAATGGTACTGAGAGGAAGTCAGATATTTTCCATGTGGGGAAGCATCCCCACATCTCCAAATCAATGCTGATTTGCTCTTCATGGTGGACCAATGTCTTTAAGTCACCTCCTGCACCATTTCCCACAGTATTCTTGCCAGCAAGTTAAAAAAGTATGGATTGGATGAATGGACTATAAAATGGATAGAAAGCTGGCTAGATTGTCAGGCTCAACGGGTAGTGATCAACGGCTCAATGTCTAGTTGGCAACTGGTATCAAGTGGAGTGCCCCAGGGGTTGGTCCTGGGGCTGGTTTTGGTCAACATCTTTATCAATGATCTGGATGATGGGATTAATTGCACCCTCAGCAAGTTCACAGATGACACTAAACTGGGAGGAAGAGGTAGATATGCTGGAGGGTAGGGATAGGGTCCAGAGTGACCTAGACAAATTGGAGGATTGGGCCAAAAGAAATCTGATGAGGTTCAACAAGGACAAGTGCAGAGTCCTGCACTTAGGAAGGAAGAATCCCATGCACTGGTATAGGCTGGGGACCGACTGGCTAAGCAGCAGTTCTGCAGAAAAGGACCTGGGGATTACAGTGGACGAGAAGCTGGATATGAGTCAGCAGTGTGCCCTCGTTGCTAAGAAGGCCAGTGGCATATTGGGCTGTATTAGTAGGAGCATTGCCAGCAGATCAAGGGAAGTGATTATTCCCCTCTATTCTGCACTGGTGAGGCCATACCTGGAGTATTGCGTCCAGTTTTGGTCCCCCCCACTACAGAAGGGATGTGGACAATTTGGATAGAGTCTTGCGGAGGGCAACAAAAATGATTAGGGGGCCGGGGCACATGACTTACAAGGAGAGGCTGAGGGAGCTGAGGTTATTTAGTCTGCAGAAGAGTGATGGGGGATTTGATAGCAGCCTTCAGCTACCTGAAGGCGGGGTTCCAAAGAGGATAGAGCTCGGCTGTTCTCAGTGGTGGCAGATGACAGAACAAGAAGCAATGGTTTCAAGTTGCAGTGGGGGAGGTCTAGGTTGGATATTAGGAAACACTATTTCACTAGGAGGGTGGTGAAGCACTGGAATGGGTTACCTAGGGAGGTGGTGGAATGTCCATCCTTAGAGGTTTTAAAGGCCCAGCTTGACAGAGCTCCGGCTGGGATGATTTAGTTGGTGTTGGTCCTGCTTTGAACAGGGGGTTGGACTAGATGACCTCCTGAGGTCTCTTCCAACCCTAATCTTCTATGATTCTACCTATTCCTGCATATGCAAGAGATAACTTGGTATCAGAAGAATGCTCACAACTGGGCACAAGCTGAAGGTGCTCTAAAAATTGTGGGGGATGAGTGGGAAGGGAATGGGGAGAAGACATACAGATGAAAAAGAGAAGGGAAATAAATGAGAACTTGAGAGGATATACAGGCTACCTTTATGCTGGCAAGTTTCTGAAAGACTTTCATTGTTCCATTAGTAGTGGAGCTGCTCCACCGATGCGGTTAATGGTTGTAGTGCTAGTGTAGATCAGTCACCAGCATTTTAACTATTTGTCATCTAGCCTTGTTCAGAACCCATAACCAGAACTGGTGCGAGTACAAGTGTGGATAAATTTGATGAAAACCTTAGTGTAGATGAGGTCATGGAGACAAGGTGGGGAACATATGAGAGACTGGGAAAAGAAACTCATCTGTTCCCTTAAGATATTTGCCAACTACTTTTAAAGATAACCTGCAAAATTAAAAAAAAATGGGTTTGTGACTACTTTTTATGATTTATAAAGAATGTTTGAAAGGCTCACACACACACAAAAGGGAGGTTGTTTCTACTTTTTTAATCTTAGGAACATCAAGACCTGTCTTCCCTATTTTTGCTGAAGGACTTCTTTGATGATTCACATGTGGATTGGTGGGAGCTCTTAACTGAAGTAGCATTTAAAGGGTGAGGTTTTTGGATCCTTCAGAGAGCGCTTTTCCTCCCAAGTGTTTTAGGGCCTATCTACATTAGGAAATTTGCATTGGTGTAGCTATCCTGGTGTAAACTTCTAATACTGATGCACTGTACCAGTATGATTACTCCAGTTGCTTCCTGAAGTAAGTTACATGGGTAGTTTTGCATCAGTGTAGAGCAGGGGTGGGCAAACTATGGCCCGTGGGCCGGATCTGGCCCGCCAGCCGTTTTAAGCCAGCCCTTGAGCTTCTGCTGGGGAGCGGGGTCTGGGGCTTGCCCTGCTCCAGCGCTCCAGCCAGGGAGCAGGGTCAGGGGCTGCTCCACGCAGCTCCCAGAAGCAGCGGCATGGCCCCACTCCAGCTCCTACGTGTAGGGGCAGCCAGGGGGCTCCACTCTGCACACTGCCCCCACCCCAAGTGCCGCCCTCACAGCTCCCATTGGCCGGGAACTGCGACCAATGGGAGTTGCAAGGGTGGTGCCTGTGGACGGGGCAGTGCGCAGAGCCACCCGGCCATGCCTCCGCATAGGAACTGGAGTGGAGACATGGCCACTGCTTCCAGGAGCTGTTTGAGGTAAGCGCCGCCCAGAGCCTGCACCTCTAAGCCTCTTCCTGCACCTTAACCCCTGCCCCAGCCATGATTCCCCTCCTGCCCTCTAGACCCCTCAGTCCCAGCCCAGAACAACCTCCTGCACCCCAAACTCCTCATCCCCAGCCCCACCACAGAATCCGCACCCCCCAGCTAGAGCCCTTACCCCACCCCACCCACACCCTACTCCCCCCCCGGCCTGGAGCCCTCTCCTGTACCCTGAACTCCTCATTTCTGGCCCTACCCCAGAGCCTGCACCCCCAACCAGAGCCCTCGCCCTCGCCCCCTCCCACACCCCAACCCAATTTTGTGAGTATTCATGGCCCGCAATACAATTTATTCCCATTCCCAAATGTGGCCCTCAGGCCAAAAAGTTTGCCCTCCCCAGTGTAGAGAATCCACATTAGGAGTTTAAAAAGAAGTAGATATGAGTAGTTACTTCAGTGCAAATTTCTCTAATATAAACAGATTATTAGTTAAACAGGTGTTAGCATAGAAATGCTAACAAAAACGCCCAAATGAACAGTTTTAAACTGTCTGAATAAGAATAATTTCCCTTTTCATTCAGGTTTCACATTCTTCGTCTCACTGATGTCATGAACCTACTAGTTTGCCAGTCAGTCGTACTCTTCCACAATTGACAAACCCTGACTTTCTAGTGTAAAAAAAAAACAAGCAGGGAAATTTTTTAAATTAACTCATACCTGAAAAACAATAGCTGGGAGTGTAGTCTGATAGTACCCATCTTGATCTGCTTCTGGCTCAGTTTCTTTTATCCAGTCTTTTTTATCTGTCTCCAGTGCTTTTCGTAGCCAACCAATGATGTTGGACTGCAATAAATAAAATTAGATTAAAAAGAAACAGGAAAAAGCAAAGACAAAATTACTTGGGATCAGAATAGGAAAAAAACCCACCATGGCCTTTAGACAAATATCCCTTTTCATAATTAAACTAATAAGGAAAATCAGTTTTCACTCACTCTCATGGCTACTGTTACAACAATCACTGCAGTATTGAGGTGCCATATACAAAATTGAGATTCACACGGATTATGTACAAAAAGATCAATACAACTTCAGACTACAATCTCACAAGATTCCAACTAAATCAAATCAAATTTGGCCAGTATTTGGATGGGAGATCTCCAAAATTCAAAAAGAAATAGAACATTATATATAAGAGCTAACACTAACACGTTTCAAAAGATTTGCACTGTAAAAAAGATCAACAAAAGAAATAGTATTTTTCATTCACCTCATACAAGTAATTGCAGTGCAATCTCTTTATCACGAAAGTGCAACAAATGTAGATTTTTTTCTTTTAACATAACTTCACTCAAAACCATAATACGTTAGAGCCTACAAGCTGAAGCACGAAGGGGCATGTGACTGTTTAGCATATCTGGCACATTAATACCTTGCAACACCAGCTACAACAGTGCCATGCAAATGGCTGTTCTCACTTTCAGGTGATATTGTAAATAAGAAGTGGGCAGCATTATCTCCCGTAAATCTAAACAAACTTGTTAGTCTTAGTGATTGGCTGAACAAGAAGTAGGACTGAGTGGACTTGTATGAGGGGAACTGAAAAATACTATTTCTTTTCTTCATCTTTTTCTACAGTGCTAATATTTATAATAAAAAATAATAATATAAAGTGAGCACTTTACACTTTGTATTCTGTGTTGTAACTGAAATCAATATATTTGAAAATGTAGAAAAACATCCAAAAATATTTAGAATACCAATTTAAATTTGTATTCTATTATTGTTTAACAGTGTGATTAAAACTGTCATTAATTGCACTTATTTTTTAAAATCTAATTAATTTGTTTTGTGTTAATTGCATGTATTAACTGCAATTAATTGACAGCCCTCTATATGTAATCTAACCATTTATGTGAATTTAGGAGTCGTTAAATTACAAAACACCACAGTGGCCACGTCTCATGGCTGATAACTTCTATACAGCATAAATAATCCTTTGTGTTTTATTGAAATGTAGCCATGAAATCATTTGATTAACTGTTCAAAGCCAAATGCTCATGTATATGAAGTTCACAAAATTCATTACACCCAATTAAAGTTTAAGAAAAAGTCACAAGTTTTTCCTCTGATGAAACAGCATTTTAAGAATTTAGGTACAAACACAACGTGTCTTATTTTTATTTGAAGGAGTCCAGAAGTTTACTGCTACTTACAGTAAGTGTCGACATGTACTTGCTAAGAAGCTGGTCTACCGCATTTTGTGAAATTAAAGGATTTAGAGAATTTACATCCACTTCTGGGGCCAGTTCGGAATTCCCCATCATCTCTGTACTGAATTGAAAAAATAAAACAAAGCCATAAATTGCAAATGAAGAAAGAAAAGAAGTTATAGAAATTTGAAACCGTTCTGATATGACTTCAACAGGTTAGCTTCCATTATTTACAAGTCTCTGAAAATTCTTAAACAATCCAGGAAATAAATTAATTGAAAGTACAAAGAAACCTCAAAACCAGAACTACTATTTCGCTAACCAAAAATACTTAAAGTACTAATTCATTTACGTAGATATATTTTTAATATAGAAATTTTATCCCTATATCCATTTCTAAATTATTTTTTATCTAGAACTTAAAGTTACTAATGAGCAATCACTCAATTTTATACATAAAAACTAAATTGTTGTGCTGACTATGGATTTCTGACACAGACACTGCAGACACAGAACATATACATTCTAAAATTTTGGGGGAATGTTAGTGTAAACAATTAAACATAATCAGAGCTTTAAGTACAGAAGCCTATCATCAGAAAGGAAGGAGTCAATAATGATCAACATATCCACAGTCATCGATACCGATCATTCCCTAGTTTCTTTTAAGCAGCCATACAATAACACCATAGTTCTTTAAAAGTATACAATAAATATAAAAGAGGAGACAGTATGTATACACATTGTTACAGAACTAGAAATATAACTCAAATGTTCAGTACAATAGTGGTACTATATGCTGTAGTCTGGATGAAGAGGTCACCTTTTTTGTAGGAGGAAGAAAGCAGGGCAATCCTAACGTTTATGCAATTTAGCAAGGGCAAAAACAAAAATTAAACTCACCTGAATTTAAAATATTACTATAAAGATATTAAAGCAAGATGACAAAAATGTGCATTTGTACGTGATTAAAACCAAAGCATAAGATAGTAGCAACAGCCCTTCATCTTCCAAACCCCAAAATGGAGATATCCAAGGAAAGCACACACTTTCATAATTGTTTTATTACAATTATGAAATGGTTCCAATATCTGGAAAGAAACTTTTTACAGTGTTTTGTAAATTGTAAATGAAAAAAATTATGTAATCAAAATTAAGGAAATAAAAATTCCTAAAATGCAAACATAAATGAGAGTAATAAATATATTTAATATAATCTTAAAATCTATTTTATATTATTTCTACTTCACTTTTCTGAAGATAGCCACCAATCCCCGTTTCCAGTTCCACCTCACTGATCTTCTAGTTCACATATATCCAACACTGAGCTAGGAGGAGCTTTCCTCATAAACAATGTCCATTTTACCGAGCATGATATCAGCAAGATAATTTACAAATTTGAAGTGATATACTGAAACTCTGGAGATCACTTTGCTCACTACTGAATTGCAGCCATCTCTGAAGTGAAACATTTCTGCTCCAACAGCACTCTGCAACAGCAACACTATGCAAGAGTTCAGAGAGGGGAAGTGAAAAACTTCTTTATGCAATTGAAACTGTAGGGACTAATTTACATGGGCAAAGTGTAATTACTATAGTTGGAGATTGGCCAGGATACATACATTCTACCCCTGCTCTTAAGAAACAGGCTAGTGACCAGGACTTTACTTTTAGGTTTCATCCAAAAACATGGCACTTCAAGAAACAGAATGCTTCATAGCACCATTCTAGGGAATTGGCTCAATATCAACTCAGAGGGAAGAGTGCCAACTACCAAATCACCACTATCACTTCCAGTAGCTCCTAGATATGTCTTAGGTCTGGTTTACACCTAAAACTTAGGCCAGCCAAGCCATGACACTTGGGGGTGTGCAAAATTCACACCCCTGCGAGACATAGTTAAGCTGACCTAAATCCTGGTGTAGACATGCTAGGTCAATTCTTCCGTCAATCTAGCTACCACCTCTCAAGGGGGCGATCGACTAATGTGACAGAAAAACCCTTTCCTTCACTGTATTAAGTGTCTACACTATAGCAATGTAGCTGAAGCACTGCAGCTGTTGTGCTGTAGTGCTTGTAGTGTAGATTAGAGATGTAAAATGTTAACTGGTTAACTGATAAGCATCAGTCTTATTGGTAAGGTATTCCAGTTAACATTTAAACTCTGCTGCGGGACTCCGCTCCCAGGATCCCTGCCCTCCCCCCACATGGGTCCTGGCCCCTCCCGTCATGGGTCCCGGAGGCCGGCAGCTCGGCCCCTAGGCACGCTAGGGCAGCAGTGGAGCCAAACGGATAAACATTTACTTTTTTAAAACGTTATTTACATTGCTAGTGTAGATACAGCTTAACACTACAGCTAAAAAAACTACTCACCAATGATAAATTGGAAATTTTCCATGCCAAGTGCTTAGGCCATCAATTTCTGCAGAAAAACATCCTTTCAGAACAGGAATTGTCTCTTTTCTGCTTGTGTGCATTATCCAGTCCCAACTGAGATCTCTGGGTGCTACTATAATAAATTTTAAAATGTTCCTAGCCCTTACTGTTGCAAAAATAACATTCCAAATATAATCTATGCAGTGACGTCTTCCTGAGCATGCAGGCAGTTTGCCAGAGGTATTTTTAAGAAGCTTAACATGTTGGTATCTAAGCACTAATCCAGTGCCTCTGCTGCCATCCAGAGGTTTCTGTGACACTATATGATTGAAACACGATCATTTAGATCCTTAATATTGCCACTGTTAGACAATTGCAACAAATATTTTACAAATTATGTCATGTAAGGTACCAATGGAAAAGTCACAATCTATCAAATATGATTATCCTGTTTGTATGCAAGTATCGTCTCTGTATCTAAAGTTATGAATATTGACTATGTACTGGTATTTCAAATGTATTTGCTCTTGGGGTAACACCACAAGGTAATTTACATCCAGTCTGGCCAGCACATTGTGAATGAACTATTCAAGTTGATGGCCCGATTAAAGAACACAGTAGGCCATAGAAGAAGCTTGTCCCGGCCTGGTTAGCCTTCCTGTGGACACGTTAGCCACAGTACAGGTAATGGCTGCTCCTATGAGTCATCCATTTATGCAAGGGACTAACTCATATACCCTAGACTCCATCTTGTGCCTGTAATTTTCCACAAACTAAGACTGAGAGCATCCCCTCCACATGGGTGAAGATATAAAAGACCTGGAAGCATCTCCATTTTGCCTCTTTCATACTTTGATCTGTGAACTTATAATAAAAGGTGCATTCCAATCAATGGACTGAGGGCCTTCCAATCTTTTGGAAGTTACCAGAGACTTTACAAACCAGCAGTTTATGCCATCACTGCTTCAAGCCTGATACAAGAACTTTGCAATGAATGCAGTATTTGTTTTCCACAACCACCTGAACTCTCTCCTCTTTCTTTTTTCTTATAAATAAACCTTTAGATATTAGATACTTAAAGGATTAGTAACAGCATGATTATTGGGTAAGATCTGAGTTATTTATTTACCTGGCTATGTGGCTATTTCTTGGGATTAGAAAAACCCTTTTTTTGATGAAATTGGTTTTAAATAACCACTCACCATAAAGTCTAGTGTATGCATGGTGAAACAAGGGCTGGGATACCTAAGGAGACTGCATTTCTGACTTCTTGTTAACCTGTGTGGCGAGATAGAAGTTTACTTTTGTTACCGGCTTGGTATATCCTATGGAAGAATAACTACCAGTTTTGGGGTGGGTCTGCCCCATTTCTCAGCAGTTTGTCCAGAATCTGATATTCTCAGCTGTGACCCACAGAGGCACGGTGACAGTTTCCCAAACAGCAGCGGAGTAAAATTCACAAAACTTGTCAGTTTCACAGCTGCAATTCGGACTCCTGAATTCCATTCTGTTTGCTGCGGTTCACTGGGTGTTATTCATGGGAGAAGTGGACCCAAAAACAGACTGGTAGAGGGGAGTTTGTTTATTTAGGTTATTCTGTGGCACTATCACTGCAGTTCCTGAATACTTCTAGCCTCAGGGAACCCACATCATCTTCATTTTACAGATGATGAACTGAGGCACAGAGAAATTAAGTGACTCACCCAAGGTCAAACAAAGCAAGCCTATAGCAGAGCTAATAATAGAGGCCACACCTTCTATGTCCTAGTCCTTAACCAAAAGATCATTCTTCCTCTCCACAAGACTCTTCTCTTTCCCCTTGCAGTACCCAGAATATTAGGAGGAAGGTACTGTGTTAATACTTCCCCACCCTCACCAGTCACAAGGCTCTTAGGTAGGCGAGAGTCAATCCCATCCATTTATGCCATCACCAACTAACTCTACTGTAACATGGGCAAAGATATCACTCAGGTGGTAAAATCAGATTTCTAACAGTTGTGTCTGAAGGTGGCTGGGCTTCAGGGTCTGGCATTGCCCCTAGATCTCATGGCTGACTCTCCTCCCTCCATTTTTAACGTCAGCAGCTTATTAGCGTCTGCTAAAATACAAATTTGGATTTAGGCCATGACTTTAATGCAGTCATGTAAAGTATTTCTAGGACACTTTCTGTATAGCAGTTTGTTTGGCTGTATAAGGAAATAGCACCAGGACTCCAAGGATCTCAACTCCTTAAAAGACCGTTGTAAAAGTCAGATAATCTATCAGAATTAAACATTTATTTGAGAGGAAGCAATTTAAGCCTTTTAATTCACTCCAAGCCTCACTTAATTTCTCCTCTACTCAGCTATTAGACATAGATTCAATTCAAAGACAGCTTCTGAGCCAAATTTTGGGAAAGCAAAATAAAACTTGACTATTTTAGAATTCCTTTGTCTCCCAAATTTCATATGAGCACTATACATGACCTTTGTGAGGTCTCTAAATTCATCTTCAGTGGAGAAAAATTTTCCATTTCTAACCATGATCACTGGCAGCTAATGTTGAAATCGGTTCCATTTATTTTTAAGTTACACCCAAGTTGCTTAGAGCATGCACAGGTGCCCTCTTTAGCATTTCTTTACATTCAAATAAACTACTAGAGTAGACAGGAAGCAGGACATTAACTTAGAAACTTTTTCTAGTTAGGAAGAATATGAATATCTCCTGTTCATCGTTGTTTTTCTTCCTTTGTTCTTTGTTGCTTATTGTTTTTGTTTGTTTGTAAGGCAGACTGAAAGTACAGATTTCCAGACTCAAGATGCATCCTGGAGCTGGTCACAAAAAATTCTGCAGTGTGATTATGTTTCATGCCTATTCATTGTCAAATACTACTTAATACCTAACAGATTTAGACCAGACTCAACTAACCAAAGAAAATTATAGCAAAACCAAGCAACCAGCTATAAAGAAAGTGTGTACAATTCAAGTCAATGCCAGCCACTGAGAAGAGTAAGTAAACAAGAATGGTATTTACACACCATGAGGCAGGAACCACAAAACATGTATAAACCTAATGTTTGCCTGAAGGCTTTTTTTTATAAACTAAATGAGCAAGGAATCAGTAACCCCAATCCTACACACTGGCAAGACAGTTTTGCCTTTCAAGCTATTGTTCCTAATTATTTTGTATGAATAAGACTTTTTTTTTTAAAATCACAAATATGTGTTTGATGCTGTCCTAACATTAATCATACCACATAAAAGAAAACCAGAAAAAGAACTTCACAGTACCATAGGAGACAACTTTTGGGCAGAAATTCAAGCCACCACATTTTCCCCCACCATGGAGAAAATTTCAGTGGAAAGTTATCACATTCTTTTCTACCCTGCAGTAATCACCAACTGAAATTCGAACAGCCAGAACCCTTGCTGAATGCGGAAGTGGAAAGTAGGTAACCACAAACATTTCCTGGGACTGTTGCCCATGCCCAAAATTTTGGTCACAAATACATGTAGAAGTTTACAGGAAATGTTTTCAGTAAACTTGGATGTGAACATAGTCCATTGAACTCTAGAAAATACTCAGCTAAATCTGCAAACGAAGATTTTTTCAGATTAAACAGGTGCAAGCAAATGCACACTGCATTAAAATGCTAAAAATTTACAAGGAATATGAGATAGCAAACAGATCACAACCAAAGCCATTTAAGAAGCATTAGGGTTTAGCCAGAGAGCTACTTCGAATGTGCAACAAAGAAATGCAACAGTAACCTTGAATTAAGATTACGCTGCTTTCTGTTTAGAAAGAAGTCCCTTTCTCTATTCCTTAAATATGTATACACACAGACACAAAAACACGCATCCCCAAAATCTAGATGCCTAGCTAGGTATAACAATTCTGCACAAAACATGATATAAGCTCGACAAAAGAACTTATGGGTCTATCAGCATATAATATTATTTCACCACATATCTGCACCCTTATCTGCATATACAATCCAATTATATGTGTAAAATATTTATTTATTTGAAACTATCCCTAATAAAACAGTTTAAAATAAATAAGTTGCCTTTACCTTTTATATGTATTTAAAACCCAAGTTAAAAGGCTAACAATCTCATTTGCTTCCAGATCTTCTGAAGCGAGATCCTGCATGCGTGTGGACAAAGCCTGGTGGTACATGCTCAATAATTTTTTGAAAATGTCATAATGTGGGGGAAAACATTGAACCATTAGATTTTTGGCCACTAGCAGATCATCAAGGACATATTTGCGTATAATTTCCAGATGGCGCACAAGCCACATTTTGTCAGATTCTCTAGTATCTGCTTGAGTGCCTTCAATCCTGGTAGTTACAGTTCTGTCCAAAATATTGAACATTTTTTCTTTCCACTTCTTTGGTCTGCCAGGAGGAATGAACCCAGTTTGTTTTTTCCGGTCTAGCATGCGCCTGTCTATTTTCTCTTCCCTCTCAATTATCCTGACAACTGAGACAAGCAAGGTTGGGTCTCGACGAACAGTAACTAGAGATCTTTGAACCACCATCCAGAGTTGTTTGGCAAGCTCCTCAGAGAGTTTTTGCATATCCCCAAAGTAAATATGGATGAGATTCATGTCATGGGTGTTCTTGCTATCCATACGATACTGCTCATACATCAGATCATCACGAGAACACTCTAAGTCCATCAGCTTTCTATGGGCTTGCAGAAGTTCCCCTTGCTCAGTCAAATCCTGAGTCTCCCTAACAATCTCTGGAACTGAAAAATAAAGACAAAAAGGAAAAACTAGTACTATGACACTATTAGGATACAAAAACAAATGTTACAAAACCATAAATGTATCAAGAGAGACTGTAGAACAAGAGTAGAAAATTAATGAGTTCTATTTGCTAGTCTGGTTCCCCCTAAGTAATGGCTCACAGATACGTTCAAGAATTGCTGCAAATCATTTTTAGGTTTAAATGACTGTGCTACATCTTTAATCATAATCTTTATTTTGATTATAGACCACAATATCACAGATTTATAGAATCATATAGCCAACAGAAGGCATCATTTATTTTTGTTTAAAATACATATAAAGCTGTATGAATAGTCAGTGTACTCACTATTCCCTATAATATCAGTAGTTGGGATCTTCTTGCACCTCATGCAAAGTAAACTCCCTCCAATAAACTCCCCCTAACAAACGATGCAACCCCACTGAAGTTATTGAGGCTATATGTACATAACCAAAGGCAAATTTGGTCTGGTTAAGTGTAATGATTAATTAAGAAAGGGAAACTAAGTTCAACATCTTCCCTTTACAATAAGATAGTCTTTAATGCCATCTGAATATACTTTCTTTCAATTTGTGATTGTCAAATCATACATCAAAGATTAGTGATGAATTACCTGAGAAGATATTTTTGAGGTTTTCTACAGCAGCTGCCAGCTGACTATGTTGGACTACAGCATCCTTAACATCTTTCAGGTTTTCTATGGTGTTGATACTCTGTCGCCAGTCTTTATTGACATCTATCAAAGATCGCTGTATGTCCTTTACGTCATTCAATGCATTATGCAGTTGGCTTAAACCAGTTCGTACCCCATCCAACTGTGACTGGATTGCTGCCTGTAAAGAGAGTTATTAAATTAAATTTACTATATATTAACATTGTAAAACTAAGGTCTTTTTTTTAATGTTTTCAACTATTCCACCAGTATCTTATTGTTATACATAAGAACGGTCATACTGGGTCATACCAATGGTCCATCTAGCCCAGTATCCTGTCTTCCAACATTGCTGGTACCAGTCCCTTTCGTAATGGTTCCTAACATTCTGTTAGCTTTTTTGACTGCCACTATATGCTAAACAGATGTTTTCAGAGAACTATCTATGATGACTCCAAGATCTCTTGTGGTGGGACGGATAGCTCAGTGGTTTGAGCATTGGCCTGCTAAATCCAGGGTTGTGAGCTCAATCCCTGAGGGGGCCATGTGGGATCTGGGGCAAAAATTGGGGATCAGTCCTTCTTTGAGCAGGGGGTTGGACTAGATGATCTTCTGAGGTCCCTTCCAACCCTGGGATTCTATGAGATGTGTGTTACCAAAAAAAAAAAAAAAAAAAAGAAGATCACAGAAGAATATACCTATATAAAAAACCCTGAAAAGTACAAATTATCAACTTTTTTTTCAGAATCTATAGAGTAGTTTTTATCAAAGGAGAGAGAAAAAATCAAAAATGCATTTATGAAAGATTGTAAGACAGTCAGTCATATGAATACCATCACTATTCCATATCAATTAATCCTGGGAAAAATCTTTATTTAGACCAAGCCATAACTATTTCAATAATTGAGCAGCCATAGGGATGCTTGGAAACTATTATTCAGCTGCATCCTTGGGTAAAATGTATGTCCTTTCTGTTAACTGGGATAATGGGGTGGCAGAGAGGTGTTTTCTAAACTTTCTTCACAAGCTCAGACTAAAAGTGTTGCACTGGCAAACCTATGAGGACCATAATGATCCAGACACCTATTTATACCATGTCTATCAAGAATGTAGCTATAACTGAAGCATTCTATAAAGCTGTTAATTCTTTTTCTCCCTATCAATGGATGAAAATGGAGAAGAGATATTAGGGGGGAAAAAGCATGAATGTAGTACTTATTTGTTAGGAAAACAAAGCGGTGAAGCAACCAGAGACCCAGCACTCTTCATGAACTAGTAGAGATGCCCCAATACAATGCTACTTAACATTCAACATCCTCAGGACTGTGAGGAAACAGGAGAGCTGAAGTGTCTCTACTATAAGAACTGAGTCTAAATCCAAAGCCATCACCAAGCACACTGACTAAATTAAATTTCTCCATTGCAAAGTGACAGTAGTTGGACTCCTTGGGAGACACAACCCAAGAGAGGGCCAAGAGAGAAAAATTACTTTACATCAGATGAGTTTTCCACACAGTCAAGAACCACTACAGTCAGTGCATGATGAGTCAGTGTGACAACCAGGGTCCAGACACAGGATCTGAACCCCAAAAAATAAGCAACTGAATCAATGAAATGTATACGGCATCATTGTACTATAAAAGTGCATCGAATAAGGTCTGTTAGGAAAACTAGTGACACACTGGTTATGAACATCATTGCATGAAGTATATATGGGTGGTGTATACTGAGTTAGGTATGCGTGCTGGAAATAGGTTCCTAAAATATGTTGGGGAGACAGCTGATAAACCAGCCTGCATTAGGCAAAGGAATATGGATTTACCTATCTGGATCAAGCTTTGTAAACCAGAGGACAATGACAGTACTTTACATGTAAGGTAAACAAAACAATAAAGCTAACAAATGGTAGCTTGCAGTGCACACCTGGGGGACAGAGTCTGCACTCCAGGATGCCTTCCTGGCTCTTAAGGCAGAGACAATGGATTTTGGATAATAGAAGGGGATAACATTTAGTTATCCATCACTTACGGAATACAGGGAACAGCACCTTTTGATTCTGTGAATATTGGGTACCCTGGCCTGGAGGGCTGGAAATGCCGATAACGATGAGAATAAGAACTGCTAAGGCAAAGATTACATTTAATCACTACAAAGCGTGTTTTATTTTGTTTTGTTTGTAACCAAACCTGTCTCTATTTTTCTTGCTTAGAATCACTTAAATCTCTGTTCTTTATTAACAAACTTATTTCTGTTTTATTACAAAATCCTCTAAGTACTGTGTATCAAACTGAAGTGTGATTCTTCAGCTAACTTAACAGGTTGATGTGTGCTCTGCCTCTTCTGAAGCAGCAAACCTACTAATTTCTATGAGTGTCCAGTGAGCAGGACTGGACACTCTAGGGGGGACAATCTCCGGGGAACTTGGGAATTGGGGTTCACTGACCTGCAAGGCAAGGTTTAGACTGGTAGAGTCTTGAAGAGTTTGCTGGCATGGCAGACAGGCTGGTGTGACAGGAAGCCAACATAGCTTAGCAGCAGCTAAGCTCTCACTTTTGTAAAGGCAGGGGGACAGTAACAGTGGCTCACAGTTCTATAACAGTCAGCTGCACCTATCAAGCAAAAACTCTTCAATTAGGTCTCCAGCGTGGGACAACATTTAAGATCAGCTGGGATGCATTGAAGCGTGTCCAGTACAGTGGGTTAACATAATACAGTGGGTTGATGGAAGTCAGATCATGAAATAAAGTAATTTTTAAAAACGAAGAATGACCAAGATGGAACAGGGTAATCAGAAAAGAAAACAGCAGGTCTGGAAACTGGAAGAGACTTCAAAAGATATGTCAAAAGCCACTACAGGTCAGTGGAAGCTCTGTTGCTTACGTCAGAAAAGAACTGACCTGAAGTATTCTGGCGGAACTGAGGTATTAGTGGTTTAGTTGAACATGACATGCAAACCAGCACCCTGAACATGACAAAAAGCCTTCAGAGTTATAGAAGTTATTGGCAATCTCACGATGGAAGCTCAAGTGGGAGCCCTGAATACTTCTGTATCCTCAAAGAGGTACTGTGAGGCTAAATTAATTAGATGTTTTTAAGGCATTTTGAGATCCTCAGAACAAATGAACTGCAAGTGTTATTCTTAAATATCTGCTCCCTATGTGTCTTCCAAGTCAAATATGCAGTTCTTAATTATAATACCATATTTTTCTGTCATCACTGCAGACCCAATACAGCTACAGATAGATACCAGGTCTTTTACTACCTCATCTATCAGAATTGCCACTTAACTTTCATTTCCATTTTCATAACTGTGAACCCTCCCTTAGCTGGATTATTAAAACTGAGATAAGAAATTCTTGTCAGTTCCCCTCCTTTGATCATTAGGGTACTGGATCTTCAGGAAAGGGGAACAAAGTTATGAAGTTCCACTCTCATTTCCTTGAAAAAACCTTCTACCCCAGCCTTCTGCAGATACAGGGAGAATAATACTCCTCATTTAAGAGCCTACTGGCACTAAGAGATATTCAGATGCATATCGCAAATTATTGTTGCTTAAAATAATTTAAATTTAATAAGAATTCAACAAATTCACACATCTAAACATTTAAATAAAGGCAAACAGGAAAAGGATTTTCCCAGCCTTCAGACAGGACACAGGTGCCTTTCCCTCCCTGAATCATATATACTACACACTTTAGAATCTGCAGGGATCCTCTATAAACCTAAGTAAAATCAGTGGCTAAATTTTTAGAATGGATCTTTTTTGAGAAGCAATCTTCAAGTTTTATTGAAACATTAATTGCCAATTATTATAACAGAACCTTGTTTGCTTAGGTATTAAAATGCATAAGGAATAGAGGGTGCCTAGTGCGGAACGGTAGCAGTTGTAGGATCTGAGGGTATTCAGGGTATTTGAGTGATTATCTAGAAGCACAATGAATTATGAAGTTGCAATCAATATACAGCTTTCATTCATGCAAAATTTAGCACATATTGTACAATTGTTCTTTGGCATACTGATTGTACTGAGCAAAGACTAAACTCCACGACTTAGAACAATCTGAACACAAAGTAAATATTTCTGTTTTGTTATGCACTTTGTTGATGCTCAGCTCTATTAGTTTCATACCTTTAGTCGAGCTTCCACTGAGGCTTTCTTACGAGCTTCCCTCCTGCGGTACTGCTCCACTTTATCCAATTGGTCAGGTCGCTGAAGCATTCCAGCTACTCTTTGTACAGCTGTTGCAACTGCTTCCCTGTCTGTTTCCTCCATTGTTGAGCAGTGTCTCAAAATGCAAAAGCCTTCATAATTTAACAGGCCTGGATGAAAAGCATAAAATGTTTAGAAAAATCTATTTCAATTTGATAGTTACTTATCACTTCTGAATAAAAAGTTCCAATATATTACTTAAAGAGAAAGCCAATTTTGGCAACAAGAGTGTAACAAATAGCATCACTATTATAAACACCAGTAAGACACAGCAAAATATTTTAAAAAATTAAGCAATTTTATTGTATCGCTTTACTTTAAGCATTTCCTTTGGTTAATAGTTCTTCCTTAAAACACTGCTATACAAATTGCTCTAATTAAGTTTGTCAACAATTTGATTGCAAACCTAATATTTTCCTTTTGCAAATCAGGATTCAGATTATGCACCTAGAGTGGATGCTAAGGGGGAATGAGAGGCATATAAGGAGGAATTCTCCATGCAAGAGCCATATAAAACAGCTATTCTTTTGCTTGGAGGACTACAAGGACTCCTCTGATCTAGCATCCAGGGATTCAAATCATGGAGGGCTCTCTCTTCAAATTTCCCGTGTTTTTAAAACTCAGTGAAATCTTGTGCAGAGGGTACATTTGAAGATTTAAGATTAATGGTCATTTTTGCCTTTATCATTCAGAAGGGAAAAGTTTATACACCAGCCTTACTGAACAACAATCTTCTTCTTCAGATAATTCCACCAAAAAAAAAGCACTTTTCAAAATGTCTGTCATTTTACTAGCAGCAAACAAAGAAGGCCAATGCCACCATTCACCAGCACCTCACCATGTTGCTCTCTACCTCTTAACAGTATTGGGAGCTACCATCTTCCTTGAAAGTAGGCTGTCTTCACCTCTATTGAGAAAAATGGGAGGAAGGAGCTAATTTGAAAGAGGGCATCTCAACTGAGGGTAACCTGTGGCTTCTGTCCCACTGGAAATAATAGAAGCCACTTTGATATAGAGCAATTTTTGTAGGATTTCTCATAGGGAGGGAGGAGAGAAAAAATTCAATGTGTCTTTTAAAAATAAGTTTAATCAACACCACAAATACTTTAAGCATAATTATACAATTATTCTATTGCGATGGGGAAAAGTTAAGCTTTTTTGGGAACCCAAATTGCATTTTCACACTTTAACATCTTTGGACATCTTTTAAGTTTAACCTTAACTCTGAATTCCCTGGGATTCTAAATTTTTTTTTTTTTTTATAATTACAATATTCCTGTAATGTATTTTATCCTAAATTACTGATATGTACCCTCAGTCTTAACTTCATCCTACAAGTTTTCATCTGGGTATTAATATCCTCCCACTTCTTATCCACTTCCCCTTCCCATATTCAAACACACAATCTATTCAAGGAAAAAACACAGTATATCCTTCTGTTAAAGGGAAAAGTATCACAAACACTCAATACACTCCTTTGACACTTCAAGTATTTTGTTATTTCAGAACATTTTTTTCCAGACAAAGCATAAGCACATATGTAGTACTGATTTGAAGAATATACGTCAAGTCTGACATTTATGAAGGCTTTCATCTAAACACAAAAATGCACTGAAAAACAAAACCCAAAAACCGTATGTTCTCACACTTTGTCACTAAGAATGTCTACATTGCATCTGGGAGTAAGCCTCCCAGCCCAGTTCCAGCATGAGCTACAACATCAAAGCAATGTCTACACAGCTATTTTTAGTATTCTAGCACAACCCCTACTAACATGAGTCTGTGGACCTGGGCTGGGAAATTCACTCCCATATGCAGTTTAGAGACATCCTAAGTATCTCGTAAATTCCCAAATCCGCCAAAGACCAACACCTAATTTATAAATTGCATTACAATATACGTAACCTAATTTGTTTTTTTGTTAAAAAAAGCAACTTATTTCAGTGACAAGTTCATAAAATGTAAATAAATACAGTGCTGATCTATAAAAAGGGAAATAAGGATAACCCAGGAAATTACAAACCAGTCAGCTTTCTTTCTGTACCCGGAAAGATAATGGAGCAAATAATTAAGCTATCAATTTGCAAACATCTAGATGATAACAAGGTGATAAGTAACAGTCAGCATGGATTTGTCAAAAACAAATTGTGTCAAACCAACCTGATAGCTTGACAGGGTAACAAGCCTTGTGGATGGGGGGGGAACCAGTAGACGTGGTATATCTTGACGTTAGTAAAGCTTTTGCAAAAAGAAAAGGAGTACTTGTGGCACCTTAGAGACTAACAAATTTATTTGAGCATAAGCTTTTGTGAGCTACAGCTCACTTCATCGGATGCATACAGTGGAAAATACAGTGGGGAGATTTATATACACAGAGAACATGAAACAATGGGTGTTACCATACACACTAACAAGAGTGATCAGGAAAGGTGAGCTATTATCAGCAGGAAAGCACGGGGCGGGGGGGGGGGGGGGCGACGACGGGGGATGGGAACGGGAACGGGACCTTTTGTAGTGATAATCAAGGTAGGCCATTTCCAGCAGTTGACAAGAACGGGGCGGGGCGGGAGAATAAACAAGGGGAAATAGTTTTACTTTGTGTAATGACACATCCACTCCCAGTCTTTATTCAAGCCTAAGTTAATTGTATCCAGTTTGTAAATTAATTCCAATTCAACGGTCTCTCATTGGAGTCTGTTTTTGAAGTTTTTTTGTTCAAGAATTGCCACTTTTAGGTCTGTAATCGAGTGACCAAAGAGACTGAAGTGTTCTCCGACTGGTTTTTGAATGTTATAATTCTTGATGTCTGATTTGTTCCATTTATTCTTTTACATAGAGACTGTCCAGTTTGGCCAATGTATATGGCAGAGGGGCATTGCTGGCACTTGATGGCACATATCACATTGGTAGATGTGCAGGTGAACAAGCCTCTGATAGTGTGGCTGATGTGATTAGGCCCTATGATGGTGTCCCCTGAATAGATATGTGGACACAGTTGGCAACAGGCTTTGTTGCAAGGGTAGGTTCCTGGGTTAGTGTTTTTGTTGTGTGGTGTGTAGTTGCTAGTGAGTATTTGCCTGAGGTTGGGGGGCTGTCTGTAAGCAAGGACTGGCCTGTCTCCCAAGATCTGAGAGAGTGATGGGTCGTCCTTCAGGATAGGTTGTAGGTCCTTGATGATGCGTTGGAGAGGTTTTAGTTGGGGGCTGAAGGTGATGGCTAGCGGAGTTCTGTTATTTTCTTCGTTGGGCCTGTCCTGAAGTAGGTAACTTCTGGGTACTCTTCTGGCTCTGTCAATCTGTTTCTTCACTTCAGCAGATGGGTATTGTAGTTGTATTAATGTAAAGAAAGTAAAGTAAAGCTTTTGATACTGTCTCGCATGACCTTCTCATAAACAAACTAGGGAAATGCAACCTAGATGGAGCTATTATAAGGTGGATGCAACACTGGTTGGAAAACCGTTCCCAGAGAGTAGTTATCAGTGGTTCACAGTCATGGTGGAAGGACATAACGAGTGGGGTCCCACAGGGATCAGTTCTGGGTCCATTTCTATGCCATTATCTAAATCATTGATGAAGATATTGAACAGAGAGTACACTTATAAAATCTGCGGACGATACCAAGGTGGGAGGGGTTGCAAGTGCTTTGGAGGATAGGATTAAAATTCAAAATCATCTGGAAAAACTGGAGAAATGGTCTGAAGTAAATGGGATGAAATTCAATACGGACAAATGCAAAGTACTCCATGTAGGAAGGAACAATCAGTTGCACACATACAAAATGGAAAATGACGGCCTAGGAAGGAGTACTGCGGAAAGGGATTCGGGGATCGTAGTGGATCACAAGCTAAATATGAGTCAACAATTTAACACTGTTGCAAAAAACGCAAACATCATTATGGGATGTATTAGCAGGAGTGTTGTAAGCAAGGCACGAGAATTCTTCTGCTCTACTCCACGCAGATTAGGCCTCATTTGAAGTACTGTGTCCAGTTCTTGGCACATTTCAGGAAAAATGTGGAAAAACTCGAGAGAGCCCAGAGAAGAGTAACAAAAATAATTAAAGGTCTAGAAAACATGGCCTATGAGGGAAGACTGAAAAAACTGGGTTTGTTTAGTCTGGAAAAGAGAGGACTGAGAAGGGACATGATAACAGTTTTCAAGTATGTGAAAGGTTGTTACAACGAGGAGGAAGACAAATTGTTTTTCTTAATCTCTGAGGATAGGCCAAGAAGCAATGAGCTTAAATTGCATAAAGGGAGGTTTAGGCTGGACATTAGCTTGCCCACCCTGATCTATGAGGATCATTGACACTTTCCTTTGTGAAGGGAGGGTGTCAACCATTTTTGAAAAGGTACTGGTGAGTCCCCACTTCAAGGAACCATTTCTTGACTTTAACAATCTTAGTCCCAGTACCACCTGTCTCTAAACCGTTGTGTTTAACAAACTGTATTAATAAGGGGGCTTTGTGGGCTTTCCAGACTCATCTCAATCTGATCTTCAGTCTCTACTAACTTAATTTCAGATGTGGATTTAGTATAGAGATGGTATTTTCATTGATGGTTGACAATCTCCTCCTGGACAGACACAAATAAAGTGTATATGCTGGATTTGTTGGCTTTATTAGTAAATTATTATATCATTTAATAGAATTTGAAAAATTCACTTATTAGTAGCACATAAGAGGTATTATTCTGGTAAGTAAGAAGGTCTAAGCTTTTAAAGTTTAAGTTCTTTATAAAATTAAGTTAAAAATAAGGTTTTCAGATTTAGAGTTGTCAAGGTAATCTTCTAAATGTGAACTTATTAACCAGTGACGTATTGACTCTCTCAGAGTGTAGACAGACAACTTCAGTGCCTTTGCTGCTGTTCATGGTTTTCCTAAGCAGCTTCAGAGTGCAATTAACAAGACTATTTAGTTCATTGCTACTACTCAACACTGAAGGTAGCAGCAAGCTAACAAAAATCACGTCAGTTTCACTCAGCTGCTGTTTGGGAAAACCATGAGAAACCTCAGCAGCAGACACTGGAACGACTACCCTGTCTTCCTCTGCACCCCAATGAGGCCAGAGGTTGGACTATGAAAATTAACACAGAGACTCTACTCTCTGACTGGACTCTGACAACAGTAGGGAACTTCCACCCAGTCATCTCTCTCTCTCCCCCCCCCCCAATAACACATCCTGTGATGCCCCCTGTGATATTAGCTAATTAAAATATGATCATGCAAATCACTGCTGTTATATAATTGCAATGAACCTTATACAAAGTGTGAGGCATGGCCAGAAAGGATTAAGCAGCTTGCAGGATAAATGAACCAGAGCCAACCTGTAGAGACATGTTAGAAAGTATAAAATGGTAATTAGGGCCATTCCATTGTAGAAAGGCTAGAACTTTGAAATGTAAACCTACACTGTATTGTTAGAAATTAGAGGTGACACTAACTGTATGTGTGTACTACGGCTGTCGATTAATTGCAGTTAACTCACGTGATTAATTTTTTTGAGTTAATCGCAATAAAAAAATTAATTGTGATTAATGGCACTCTGAAGCAATAGAATACCAATTTAAATTTATTAAACATTCTTGGATATTTTTCTACATTTTCAAACATATTGATTTCTATTACAACACAGAATACAAAGTGTACAGTGCTCACTTTATATTATTATTTTATTACTAATATTTGCACTGTAAAAATGATAAAATAGTATTTCTCAATTCACCTCATACAAGTACTGTAGTGAAATCTCTTTATCGTGAAAGTGTAACTTACAAATGTAGATTTTGTTGTTGTTGCATAACTGCATTCAAAAACAAAACAATGTAAAACTTCAGAGCCTACAAGTCCACTCAGTCCTACTTCTTGTTCAGCCAATTGCTAAGACAAACAACATGTATGGGAGATACTGCTGACCGCTTCTTATTTACAATATCAACTTCAAGTGAGAACAGACATTTGCATGGCACGTTTGTAGCCGGCATTGCAAGGTATTTACGTGCCAGATATGCTAAACATTCACCCCTTTACGCTTCGGCCACCGTTCCAAAGAACATGCTTCCATACTGATGATGCTTGTTAAAAAAAAATGCATTAATTAAATTTGTGACTGAACTTCTTTGGGGAGAATTGTATATCTCCTGTTCTGTTTTACCTGCATTCTGCCACATATTTTATGTTATAGCAGGCTTGGATGATGACCCAGCACATGTTCGTTTTAAGAACACTTGCACAGAAGATTTGACAAAACGCGATGTGAAATTTCTAAGTATAGACACAGCACTCAACCCAAGGTTTAAGAATTTGAAGTGCCTTCCAAAATCTGAGAAGGACGAGGTATGGAGAATGCTTTCAGATGTCTTAAGAGCAACGCTCCGATGCAGAAACTACAGAACTCGAATCACCAAAAAAGAAAATCAACCTTCTGCTGGTGGCATCTGACTCAGATGATGAAAATGAACATGCATCAGTCTGCTCTGCTTTGGATCATTATCAAGCAGAACCCGTCATCAGCATAGATGCATGTCCCCTGGAATGGTGGTTGAAGCATGAACGGACATGAATCTTTAGCACATGTGGCACGTAAATATCTTGTGACACCGGCTACAACAGTGCCATGCGAACACCTGTTCTCACTTTCAGGTGACATTGTAAACATAATGTGGACAGCATGATCTCCTAGAAATTGTAACCAAACTTGTTTGTCTGAGCAACTGGCTGAAGTAAGACTGAATGGACTTCTGGTTCTAAAGTTTCACATAGTTTTATTTTTGAATGCAATTACTTTTTGTACATAATTCTACATTTGTAAGTTCAACTTTCATGATAAAGAGACTGCGCTACAGTACTTGTATTAGGTGAATTGAAATATTATTTCGTTTTTACAGTGCAAATATTTGTAATCAAAAATAAAGTGAGCACTGTACATTTTGTACTCTGTGTCGTAATTGAAATCAATATGTTTGAAAATGTAGAAAACATCAAAAATATTTAAATAAATGGTATTCTATTATTGTTTAATTGTGCAATTAATTTTTTTAATCGTGCGAGTAATTTTTTAATTGCTGGACAGCCCGAGTGTGTACTCATATCTTGTTAAATGTTAGCCATCTAAACAGGCAGTTCCCGTCTGTCACTATACCTGTTGATTCAAATATCAAAAGGAAATATTAACATTTAGATTAAACTTGGGTGAAATAATGTCTTTGTCTATATGCCTCTTTAAAGTTTGTGATAGACAGCCTAATGGATAAATTGCCTTATGTTAATTTGTATAGCTAATTACTGGTAATGCTTAGGAAATAGACCTCCTTCAAAGTTCCCATGATTGCCTGTTGTTCACCTAAGAACTCTTATCTGTCAAGAGAAGGCCTGGATCTGTATAAAAGACCCTTGGGTCCTGATCCTTTTTATCTCAGATCTGCTTGATGCGTCATTCAGGGGAAGCTTAAGCCCCAAGGCTGAAATCTCCAGTCCTAACCTGGAATCATGCTGAATATAAACATTGGACTATAACGTAAGAACTAATTCTGAAAGAACTTTTTGCAACTACAAAGTTCTGGGCAATGAGAGAATGACAGGTTTCTGATATTCTGTTTAAAATTTTTACTGATGTAAAGTGCCCAAGGCGCTTTCACAAAGGGAGCTAATATAGATATCTAAATTAATGTTACAATACTTGTTTTAAAACAAGTTTGTACAAACTGAATTATGAGACTGACATGTTTCAAGGGACAGAGAAAAGAAGAGTTGGGGAGCAGAGTGCTGCAAGATATAAGGGAGAATTGGGATTTTGTCATAAGTGGTAAGCAACTAAGAGGAGAATAAAGAGTAAAGACTAATTTGGGCCTCCCTGCCCCCTCTTTCTTCTGTGCGTCAGGAGAGGCTCCTAACGCACAACTTCTTCAGGACAGCAACTACATCAGGGAAGTAACAGGGCAACATTTAAAACTGCTTCCCACATTGAACACATGTGATATTTGGACTCCATAAGCCATGAGCAATGAAGAGGGCTGCTTAAAGAGTCCCTGGCTACTTTTCTGCACTGGCCTCTGCAAATAAAAGATAACAAATCCTAAAATTCAGACCAGAGCCCTCCAAGGTCAGAAATAATACAAGGACACCTGAACTCTATTTGAAAGCATACCACATGGACAGGGCCTATATGATCTATCCCACTGCACCTGCATCCCAACAGTAAAAAGGAAAAGGACCTGATGGTGGTTGGGACCTGCACAGGGCCCCAGGTTGTCCTGAATTAGGGTCACACCACCACACACAAGGAAAAGGAGAACTGTTGCTCCTCACAATATCTGCACAGCTCATCAAACCAAACCCACCACAGGACCATCCTGATCTTCCCCCACCAGTGCCAAACCCACCTGGGCCAGCCTCACCCGCCCCCACCAGCGCCAAACACACCCGCCCCCACCAGCGCCAAACCCACCTGGGCCAGCCTCACCCGCCCCCACCTGGGCCAGCCTCACCCGCCCCAAACCCACCAGCGCCAGCCTCACCCGCCCCAAACCCACCAGCGCCAGCCTCACCCGCCCCCACCAGCGCCAAACCCACCTGGGCCAGCCTCACCCGCCCCCACCTGGGCCAAACACACCAGCGCCAGCCTCACCCGCCCCAAACCCACCAGGGCCAGCCTCACCCGCCCCCACCAGCGCCAAACCCACCTGGGCCAGCCTCACCCGCCCCCACCAGCGCCAGCGCCAAACCCACCAGCGCCAGCCTCACCCGCCCCCACCTGGGCCAAACCCACCAGCGCCAGCCTCACCCGCCCCCACCAGCGCCAAACCCACCTGGGCCAGCCTCACCCGCCCCCACCTGGGCCAGCCTCACCCGCCCCCACTCCCGTCCCCCAACCCAACCCGCCCCGCACCCGGGCCGGCTGCGGTCTGTAGCGGGGGCGGCTTCCCGCCGCGCCCGGCCCCGCGTGGGAGACTCCCCGGTCCCAGAGCCCGGCGCTGCCCACAGGCCACCGGGCCCACCCGCAGCCGACTCCCGGCAGGGGCCAGGCGGAGCAACACTGGCCTCGAAAACTGCCACTTCGTTACCTGCACTGCGAGCTCCCAGGAAGCCACTGACAGGCGCGCAGTGCGCAGGCGCCGCCTTCGACGCCAGAATCGTAGAGGGACAGTCCGGCACCTCAGGCTCACTGCGCAAGCGCGGAACCAATTCTCTCCTCCCCCTCCCCCCCAGCTTCTCCTATTGCACTTGCGCCGAACCCTTTCCCATTCCCCTCCCTCCCAATTCTCCATTGCGCCTGCGCTGAAAGCCCTTCAATGCTACCTGTGCAGGGGGCTCGTGCTGTCCTAGAGAGGGGCTTCGCGCCCTTCCCGCGTTGCGCTCATGGGGCGGGATTTGAAAGCATCCCCCTGGAGAGCAGCGTGGAAGCTATTCCTCAGCCTGGCTCCACTGCCCGCGCCAGTGGCGTGAGTGCAGCAGCAGTAGGCTGTCATCCTCTGTGCGGACAGCCCGAGGGAGTGAGACACACATTTGCCGGTGGGTTTCACTGGCCTTTGGACAGCAGAGGCGGGATGAAACACAGGGATCTTGGGCTCCATGCCAGGCTGTGCAGGGGACAGGGGAGTGTGCTGTAGTGGGCACAGGCCTTCTGCCTGTTCCCACCAAGCTTGACCACCCCCCACATCCAGCTTGTCCCTGTCACTGCCCGTCTCTTCCCCACCCCTGGCTCTTTGTGCCAGTCCAGTTTCACATGCACACCTGTCTCCTTCACTGGAAGAGCTGTTGGATGCAGGACGGTTGGGCTGCAGTGGCAGAGATGGAGGGCACAAAGGGATTGGAGTGCGCTGGCAGAGCTGGGGGTGCAGCATGGGTGGTGGGTATTGTAGGCCGGGAAGGCTAATCCTCCCCTAACAGCCAGGCCCTGCCCACACTTCACCCCAAGGTCCCCTCATGCATCCTGCTCTTCTCCCTTGGCCCCAGCGCAGGCTAGTCCTCTTTCTGCCCTTGCTCAGTCACTCCCCTGAAGCATGTGGTGCTGGGGCTGCCAGGACTACCCAGCACTCGGTGGCTGAGGCTTCCCAGTGGGGTTGCCAGGTGTCTGGTCTTTGACCGGAACATCTGGCAGAAAATGGACACTGGCGGCTCCGGGCTGCTAAAAGTTCAGTCAGTGGTGCAGTGGGGCTAAGGCAGGCTCCCTGCCTGCCCTGGTTCCGCATGGCTCCTGGAAGCAGCCGGCATTTCAGGGTCCTAGACACAGGGGTGGCCGCGGGGGCTCTGCACACTGCCCCCACCCTGAGCGACAACTTCGCAGCCTCCATGGGCTGGGAACTGCGGCCAATGGGAGCTGCGGTGGCGGTGCCTGTGGCCACAGACAAAGCCCCCAGGCCCTGTGCCTGGGAGCCAGACATGCTGGCTGTTTCTGGGAGCTGCCTGACGTAAGTACTGCCTGGCTGGAGCCTGCATCCCATACTCCAACCCCCTGCCCCAGCTCAGAGCTCCCTCTCTCACCCTAACTCCTTGCCAGAGCCTACACTCCCTCCTGCACTCTGAACCCCTTGGCCCCAGCCTGGAGCCCCCTCCTGCATCCCAAACCCCTCATTTCTGGTCCCACCCCAGAGCCCACACCCCCAGCTGTAGCCCTCACCCCCCCTGTACCCCAATCCCCAGCCCGGAGCCCCCTCCTGCACCCTGAACCCCTCATTTCTGGCCCTGCCCCAGAGCCACTACCCCCAGCTGGAGCCCTCACTCCCTTCCATACCCCAACCCCCTGACCCAGCCTGGTGAAAGTGAGTGAGGGTGGGGGAGAGTGAGCGACTGAGGGAGGGGGGTTGGAGTGAGCGGGTGTGGGGCCTTGGAGAAGGGGCGGAGCAAGGGTGTTTCATTTTGTGTGTAACCCTTCTCCCCATCAGAGTTGCCAGCAACAAGGGCCGGGTTCAATATCTAGGGGATCCATTCCAATAACACAATGCAAACCGGCTCGAGCCCCCACCCAGTGACCTGGGACAAATATATACCACCCCCACTGGGCGCCTCCAAGAGGCAATACTTCCCCTCTCGCAAGCACATAGTCTGAGTGTAGCAAAAAGCCTTTTAATAACAGAGAGAAACAATGTGGCATTATGTTGGGGAAACACCACCAACAGGATTCATAACACAACCCATGAGCAAAAAAAAAAAACCCACCCCAAGCAAATTGGGGCATGCCCCTTTCCCTTTGGTTCTTGAGTCCAGCAACCCCAAATCACCCAAAGTCCCAAAAGTCCAATGACCCAAAAGTCTCTGTCCCTGGTCAGGGCAGCCCCAGAGTTCGAAAGTTTATCTGCGGAGCTTTACCTCCCAACCGGGGTGGAGATGGGTGGAGACGGGACAGGGGTAAGAGGCACCTTACATGATCTGAAGCTGACCGCGCCACAGCTCCATAGGCCTTCGCTCCGCTCCGCCAGCTGCCCCACAAACTCCTTCACTCAGCTCTGCTCCACTCCGCGGCCCACAAGCAGCTCCCGCCGTCCCACGAACTGCTCCACGTCCCACCAGCAGCTCCCGCCATCCTACGAACTGCTCCACCAGCCTGTCCACAAGGCACTCCAGCCGTCCCGCAAACTGCTCCACACTATATCTTCAGGCTCCCCCACTACTTAACACAACACTCAGTGATTTCAGCTCTTAGGTGAATTCAGCTTGTAGCAGGGAGCCTCAGTGCTGGTGCACTGTTAGCCCAAAGTGAGCTCAACAGCCTGTAACTAGACTTCTAATGAAATCAAAATTAGCTCTGATATTCCACAGTGGAGAGAGGAGGAAGTGCAATTAGCATGTAAGGCCCTCACCAAGGGGCCCATGCCACCAAGTATTAATACTTGTCCCCAGCCTCTCTCAATTCACAGAGTTTTGGAACCCATGACCCTTGCCTAGCGAGTGCCACTTAGTTGATGGTGAGTCCCTCCATCATAACAAAAGGCCAAGTACAGTTCCAAGCACAGTTCCCATAATCAGGGTAATAACAATTTATTCTTCCTGCCCCAATAACAGAGACACTGGGGATCCCACAGCAGCCAAAGTGACCATTTGGGCAGCTATGGCCTCATTCTAG
This sequence comes from Caretta caretta, assembly GCF_965140235.1. Lineage (NCBI taxonomy): Eukaryota > Metazoa > Chordata > Testudines > Cheloniidae > Caretta > Caretta caretta. The sequence continues at coordinate 154,574,965 of NC_134207.1, read as the reverse complement.
GCGGGGTGGGTGTGCCTATGCAAATGAGATTGGCCCCTGAAGTTCTTTTCCACAACTTGCCACATCTCACCACCAGATGTCAGGGTGGAGCTCATCCTGACACTGCTTACATGTGCAACTAGAAAGTTGGCAACCCTACCACCTGGCGCTTGGGCTGCCCGTGGCTCCGGAGCTGGGGCCACTCAAGCCGGGACTGGGGTGGGGCAGCCAGCAGTCTGGGACTTGGGGAGTACCCGTGGGTCAGGACTTGGGGTGACTGGGGCGGGTCTCCTCCATGCATGGTGGGGGGCTTGGGGCTTTGGTGAGGGAGGGGCCTTGGGCAGAAGTGGTAGGGCCGGGGGCCAGCCTCCCTGAACTGGGGGTGGTTCATGTGCCGCCCATGAGATGCAGGATTGGGTGGGATGTGCTGGCAGAGTGTGGGGTGCAGGATTGGATGTGTTCTGGCAGAGCTGGTGGTGCAGGGACATTGGGGTGCACTGGTAGAGCTGGGAGGTACAGGAAGGTTGGGATCAGGGGCATTGAGTGTACTTGTAATGCTGGGGTGCAGGGTGGTTGGGGTGCAGGAAAGATGGGGTCCAATGGTAGAAATGGGAGGGCCAGGGAGTTGGAATGCACTGGCAGAGCTTGGGGATCCCATGTCTCCTTCACCTGAGCCCCCAATCTCTCTCACTTGCCTACCATCCATCCCCAAAACCGTAATGCATCCCCAAACCCTTCTCTCCCTTTCCCGCACTTCTCCATCCCCAAAACTTCTCCCATGGGAAGCATTCACATCTTATATTTTCCCAGAAAGTACTTTTGATTATGTTCCCCCAAAAATGAAATTGCCCCCCATAACTCACAAATTTGCAGCAACCACCAGTCACTGAGTTCAATACTCCTTATGTCTTAGGTGGGGGTTTTGATGAACTTATCCTTAGTTGTGTTAATTGAAGGGTGAATTCACAGTCATCATGAGGTCTGTGATTCATCCAGTCATTAATCTCAGTTTAACAGAACAAGGCAGCAGAAGAGAACAATTTTGGGGGGATGGCCTGAAACCCCTTGGTCTCACCTTTGGACTGCCTCATGTTTCCATGAGGGATACCAAATTTAAAGCAATTTAAGTAACTGTTTGGATTTTAGAGCACTTACAAGAGTTGAGTTTAAAGTGCATAAAATGGCCAGGTTGGAAACATTCTAGCCATTTTTCTGTACTCATGCATGGGCAGTGTAAAAATGTACATTTTCTTAAATACTGTTCTCAATTTGGGTCCCCCAAAAATTTAGTGTGTGCCATGCACTATCTTGGGGAAAACTCAACAGACGTAGACCTTGCACCACATCAATAATATGATTTGTAATATGAGTGCAGGGGTCTGGACTAGATGACCTCTCGAGGTCCCTTCCAGTTCTATGACTTTATGATTCTAGCCCTGGGCAAAAAAAAAAAAAAAAAAAAAAAAAAAGCACCTAGAAACTTTTTTAAAAATGGCTATTTTCAGGGTTTATGCTTCTAGAACCCTGGCTCAAATTATACAGGCAGCGTTGCAGTGAGAGACTATGCAGAGGCTGGAGTAGCAGTGAAGTTCCCCATTACCCGTAAAATCGAGCTGAAATCACTAAGAACTGGGCTAAGTGGCAGAAGCTCAGAACTCGGCATTGCAGAGGTGGCAGTAAGCAGTGGCAGAGATAACAGTGGCAAGTGGTGGCAGAGATAGCGGCAAACAGCATCAGAGAGAGCAGCAGCGCTGAGCAGTGGCAGAGGCGGCCGCCAGTGGCCAACTGTGGCAGTGGTTGCTGGCAGCGGCAGCAGTAGAGGCATTGCTCAGATTTCAGGGGTGAGAAGGGAACCCATGTAAACGCATCACTGAATTTGGGGACTTCTGTGACCTCAGACTGTGATGCTGACAAACCAAGTGCTAGCTCTTGCCCAGGCTGCAGGAATTAGCTAAGAACTAAAAAACTCATAGCTGGAGACCAGACCAGGTCACCTATATGTTAGTTTTGCTCAAAATAGGTTAATACATTATTAGACTGTATGAAGTGTTTAAATGCTATGAAATGCTTGTACATTGCTTCATGCATTAATCTCACTTGTAATGTCGGTATTCCATGCTATAAGAAAATACGTAAATTTTGCTTTATAAACTTTGAAAATGTTTGCTCTGAACTTGCGAACTCAGGCATGGGAATTGTCTCTTCTGCCCATTCAGATGGACTATCAAAATTGGATTGACTGTCAAGGAACATCACAATACAAAGGACTGGTTAATGGCCATATCATACCCTGGAAATGCTACGTGCAAGGAAGCATGTCCTGTGGATCTGAAGCTGAATGAAGGAAATAAAACAAAGTGACAGGAAAGTTTTCCATCTCTCTTTGTTGTTTAAATTCTGACAGGGCCAGAGACTCTAAACTGAGCAGAGATCCCCAGGGGTCCACTTTGAATTGACAGATCATGACAACTCTGTCACTCTTATGGTTTAGATATCTCAGTTGTGCGGATATGTCTGCTTGTTTTAACCTGTAAATAACTCTAATTTCTTTTCTCTAGTTAATAAACCTTTATGTAGTTTATTACAGGATTGGCTATGGTCATTGTCTTCGGTGTAAGATCTAGGGTACCAATTGATCTTTGGGTAAGTGACTGGTCTCTTGGGACAGGAAGCAACCTGAATATTGTAAGATTTTTGGTGTGAGTGACCATTTATCACTAAGTCCAATTTCTCTGGGTGGCAAGATAGACTGGAGAGTCTAAGGCAGCGTTTTTCAAACTTCGGGTTACGACCCAGTACTGGGTTGCGGCGTGTCAGGCACTGGGTCACTCTGGTCAGCACTGCCGACCAGGACGTTAAAAGTCCCGTTGGTGGTGCTGCCCAGCTAAGGCAGGCTGGTGCCTACCTGTTTTGATACTGCACTGTGCCCTGGAAGTGGCCAGCAGGGGGTCCGGCTTCTAGGCAGGGGGGCCATGGGGCTCTGTGCGCTGTGCCCGCCCCGAGCATCGGCCAGGGACTGACTGGGAACTGGCCAATGGGAACAGGGGAGAGGGGAGAAGGGGGAAGGGTCCTGTGGGTGAGAGTCACGCAAAGCTGCTTGTGCGCCTCCACCTAGGAGCCGGACCTGCTGCTGGTTGTTTCCAGGGTGCAGCATGGTCTGCAGTGCCAGGACAGGTGGGAAGCTTGCCTCTGCACCCCAGCTGCGCCGGTGACTGGGAGTCGCCAGAGGTAAGTCCGCATCCCAACCCCGTGTCCCAATCCCCTGCCCTAGTCCTGAGCTCCCCCAAACCTGGAACCCCTTCCTGCACCCAAACCCCTCATCGCCGGCCCTACTCCAGAGCCTACACCCCCAGCCCAGAGCCCAGAGCCCTGACCCTTTCCTGGACCGCAACCCCCTGCCCCAGCCCAGAGCCCCCTCCCACACCCTGAACCCCTCATTCCCGGCCTCGCCCTGCATCCCTTACCCCTGCACACCAACTTTCTGCCCCAGCCCTGAGCCCCTCCCACACCCCAAATCCCTCATCCCCAGTTCCATTGGGTCACGGTCATCAACAATTTTCTTCAACCTGGTTCCCAGAAACAAAGTTTGAAAACCACTGGTCTAAGGGGGCTGTCTGTGACTCCATGGTAAGCCTGTTATTGTGATCCAGGAGTTCACGTTTGTTACTGCCTTGGTGAATCTAATTTTAGAACACACCACCAGTTTGGGGTGTCTACCCTGCTTCTTAACAGTCTGCCCTAAGTTTGGTATTCTTGCTTGTGAGCCACTGCAGACAGCATGACACAGACAACCAACCATGAGAGGAGTGCAGCGGAGGGAAAGGGGAGTGGCATGTTAAAGGAACATTTGTCCATTGGACGTTCACACCAGAGGTGGGTAACTGAGGAAAGGGACACTACCCAATGTGCTGTGGGGTGGGTGTTTACTTATAGTTTGAATTGTTGTTGTGGTGTCTTCCCAAATTAATGCTGGGTTCCCTTTCAATAAAAGTTTTCTTTTGTTATACAGACTCTGTGCTTGCAAGTGGGGAAGTGTTGCCTCTTAGAGGTACTTAGGGGTGGTATTTAGTTTTCCCACGTTAATGGGTGAAGGCTTGAGCCATTTCTGTTTTGCTATGTTAAGAGAGCCCCGAAAAGATATTGAACCCAGCCCTTGTCCTGCAGACACCACCTCGCAGAGGGGTTACAGGTAATACATTTAAAACAAATTACAAATGTTAGATATTGTCAGTTACAGCAGCAACACAAATAGCAAAGCAATAGAATGTATTTCATATTCATTTATAAATAGCCTTGCCCAGGCAGAGAGAGATGGAGAAATGCCAAGTGAAAGTAATTGCTAAATGACAGGTTTCAGAGTAGCAGCTGTGTTAGTCTGTATTCGCAAAAAGAAAAGGAGGACTTGTGGAGCCTTAGAGACTAACAAATTTATTTGAGCATAAGCTTTCATGAGCTACAGCTCACTTCATCAGATGCATTCAGTGGAAAATACAGTGGGGAGATTTATATACATAGACAATATGAAACAATGGGTGTTACCATACACACTGTAACAAGAGAGTGATCACTTAAGGTGAGCTATTACCAGCAGGAGAGCGGGGGTGGGGGGGAACCTTTTGTAGTGATAATCAAGGTGGGCCATTTCCAGCAGTTGACAAGAATGTCTGAGGAACAGTGGGGGGTGGAGGGGGGGAATAAACATGGGGAAATAGTTTTACTTTGTGTACAGAGCACAGGCAATTGCATAATGTAACCTGAAGAGAATACAAAGAATTTCCAGCTCTCTGGGAGGTTGTTTTTAAGAAGAAACACTTCATTGCTGGGATACAGCTAACTATGCCCTCCCATGAGTCAGTGTACAATTCCACTGTGTGTACATATGCTCCATAGCAACAGCACATTAGCAAGTGGGGAGGCTCAAGGGAGCTGTTTGTCTGGAGGTTTCCCTTCTCTTACAGAGAAAATTAAATTACATGAAAAAGACTGATGGGCAATAATGAAATGAAAACCTCAGCAGGCACAGTGGGGAATAGGGAGGGATGAGGTGTCTCCAGGGCTCTGGAGTTCTAGCTGGGTTTGCAAGAATTGCTGTAGCAGCTGAGGAATTCAGAGCGCCCGGGAAGACAGCAAACTCAAAAACCTGCTGAGAGAGTAAGCAAGTCTCCCAATTCCCTGTGCCCCAGGCTTCTCTGCAGGACCTGCAACAGAGCTTACAGTAGGAGCTTACGCTCTCCCCAAAAGGGTGAGTTTCTAACTCCAATAATTGCAAATCTGGGCAAGGGATAATGATAGAGACAATCATAAAAACTCTCAGGATAGTTGTCTTAAGGACAAATAGAGAGGGGCTTTTATTGTTTTGCAAACCACCAGCTGGAGTAGTTTTGCAAAACTAAAGCTGTGTGTAGTTTGAATCTAAGTACCATTTTAACTGAATTTGCAAAATCCTGAGATGGAAAGCAATTGGATCAGTGGTTTTGTTTACTGCTAGTCAAAAGTCCCCTGTTCTGTAGTGTTGGATGCTATATATGGAAAAAACTTGAAGGTGTAGTAAATGTGCACCTTTCTTTTAACATTACAAGGACAGTTTGTGAACTTCACTGTCCAGCTGTCAGTCATCTTCTATCTCATTGTCTTTGGTTACTTTGTGTGCTGCTGCAGATGGAGGAGGCAGGGGGATGTGTGACTGAATCAGGGGGAGGAGCTGAGCTCAGCCCTTCTACTCCTGAACCTGCACAGCAAGAAGCAGTCCAAGAACCAAGAGAGGCCTTAATTGTCTCCAAGCCTGACACTGAGCTCAGTCCGCCTCTAATCACTATCAACAAAGGTAGGGGAGGAAGTAATGGGAAATGCTTTATATTGACGCTATTTGGGAAACGGTTTTCTAGGAACAAAAAAAGAAACTCACTATTCAATAGAATTTTTCACTTTAAAACAGGCCCCTACAGCTGTAGGGAAGGTAGGGCCTAAATTAACAAAGGCTCAGAATCACAAAGCTCATGGTGTGAAGCAGGGGTGCTGAAAACCCAGAAGTGCAGCCTAACGAGGCACTGAAGTTGCGTGGCTTATCCTGGAGAAGAGTGAGACTCCTAGGGAGTCTGGCATGCTGAAGGGGTCCTCCCAGAGACTGTTCCAAAGCTGGGGCCAGAGCACCGATCCTGTGGATCCATGACAATATTGTTCAGTACTTTCAATTAAATGATAAAGACAATAAGGTGAGGGCTTCTTTAGGAGACAGGAAAAGCAATATTTAGGAGTTATCTAATAACTAGAGCAAAAGAGGAAAGAGCTCAACAAAAATAGGTAACAACAGATTCATAGGACTACAGATTAGAAAAAAATATTGACAGATAACTAATACTGTGGAGAAATTGAATATGCTGATGATAAACATTACTGAAAACCTCTAAGGTGTATATATAACAGAATGTCTATGAGAAAGAAAATACATGTGACAAGTTGTTGGTTCATGAACTTGAAGGGGTTCAAAAGCAGTCTCACCGGTTAAAATGATCAGCAAGAGGAAGTTACACATCCTAGTGAAATATGTGTATTTTCCATTGTAATCATAGTAACTTTCATATTCTAGTTATTCCATATGCTGAAGTTATTAAAACATAACTGGAAGTAGGAGGCTTGCCAAAAATATGTGAGATTGATCATGAAAATTTAGATGAAGAAATAACAGAGGAGTCTTAGAGGCAGTAGCAACTATGAAAAGTGGTGAAATTCCAGGGTCTAACAGCTTTCCAGCTTAATTTTAAAATGTATTTAGGAGGTATTAGTAGGTTCTTTAATGGATATTATTAATACTGCTATGGAAGCATAGCAGGCTGTGACCCAGAGTCTGCTTCTCCCAGCTAGTCCTTTTTAATTATTTCCATCTTGCTCTGTCCTGACTGGCTGCGAAGCCTCTCAAATAAAATTTGAAACAAAAACCTTCACACCAAAATAATCCTTTTCTCCCCAGGCATTTCTGCTAGGGTGCAGTTTTCCTAATGTTCCTCCACAGTTTGGAGGCAGAGTCAGAACAATTCAGTCTCTTTCTCCCTTGCCTGGGAGAATTTAGTTTATAGTCCACAAAGGAATTCAACAAGCTAGCATTAACACGTGTAACAACCTGTCCTGAACTCAGAGGTCATCAGCCCTGATCCAGCAATGTACTTAGGCGTATGCTTAGCTTTAACCATCTGAGTAAATCCATTGTCTTCATTGGGACCACTCATACATTTAAAGGTGAGCACATTCTGGAGTGTTTTGCTAGATCAGGGCTAGAGTTCTCAGCACTTTGCAGGACTGTGACCTTATTACTGTTGCTCCTTTGGCCTGAGCAGTTAACAGATATTCTGGACATTGCTCTGCGTCACCAAATAGTAAGGTGTGGTTTCACCCATGCTCTGCCCCCAGGCTCCTTTCTGCCTGCTTCCCGCTCGTGGCTGGAGTCCAGTTTCCCTGTGGGGTAGCCCCAGCTTGGGCTGTGCCACCCACCCTCCTTGTGCTCCTGGGCTGGGTGGGGGTTTTGGCCGTGCCACCCACTTTTCCTTCGCTCCAGGGCTGGGGGAGCTGCAGCTGTGCTGCCAGCCCTCCCGGTGTTCCTGGGCTGGTGGGGGGAGCTAGCGGCTCCGATGGGGGGGCTCTGGGCTCCGGTGGGGGGTGTGGAAGGGGTGGGGCCTTGGGTGGAAGGGGTGTGGCAGAGGGCTAGCCTCTCCCACCCGGTGATTCACGTGCTACCCATGGCCATAGGTGCTGACTTCTAATGGTGCTGGTGGGTGCTCGACCCCCCTCTGGCCCTGGCCATGCCCTGCCCCCTCCCGCCCCTTTCCCAAAGTCCCCGACTCAACTCCGCCCCCTCCCTGCCCCTATTCAACTCATTTCCCCAAATCCCCAGCCCTGCCTCTTCCCCACCTCCTCTCCTGAGCGTGCCACGTTCCCACTCCTCCCCCTTCCCTCCCAGAGCTTGCTACGGCTGTTTGGCGGTGGCAAGCGCTGGGAGGAGGGGAGGAGCGGGGATGCCTTGTGCTCAGGGGAGGAGGCAGAGGAGGAGGTGAGGCCAGGGGAGGGGCGGGGAGCTTGGCTGCTGGTGGGTGCAGAGCATCCACTAATTTTTCCCTGTGGGGGCTCCAGCCCCAGAGCATTCACGGAATCGGTGCCTATGCCCATGGCAGCTTGTTTCCATTAGGAGAACTCTAAGCCTGCCTTTCCAGCTACCACTCTGCCCCAAGAGCCACATTACCAGAATTTCTCCTGCTTTTTGCTTTGTGTCTGCTCTCTGGTTCACTATTTACACATGCCCTGATGGACAGCAGCAACCATATCAATCCCTGGACCCGAGTTTGCATTCACTTTAGTCCTTGGGCAACGGCGTTCATTGTTTTAGCTATCACTAAATGAAGGGGCATTTAATCGATCCCTCATTCACCTGAATGGAAGGTGACTAGCATGACCATCAGCTTCACTGTAGTTTCTGATTGTCCATAGATCAGACATGTTTGCTAGGAGCCTCCCAACATCCAGCATAACAATATAGTGCTGATTCAGGGCCTCAACACCCAAATGTCCTAATAGCCAGACACATTCACAGACTCTTCCATTCCACAACAGACTCCCTGTCTATTCCAACATACAGCCACCTACCATGCATGCATCCAGTTCTTCACAGTCACACACAAGCTCAGGGCAACTGCACCTGCATTTCCCCTCAGTGGTCCAGCAAAGGCACCCACTCTCAGGCTTCCAGCTCCCCAGCCTTTGCTTTTTGTGGGTGGAGACCTGTGTCCCTGTCTCTCCTGACCAGAGTATCTCTAGGTTGAACGGTTCCTTGTCTGCACTGTGTTATTCCCAGCAAAGAAGAGTCTGCCTAAGCAGGCCTGTTTGCCTGTCCCCTCAGTGACAGTACACAGCGTGAGTGCCCACAGTTATAAGTTATCACACAGCTTTTCCTAAGCAAGCATATTTTATTCTTAAGGTAAAAGCACTACAGAGAAAACATATTAAAACAATAAAAGAACCCCTACCCATGCTAATAAGCTTACCGGAGATCATCATCCACCCCCCCGGCCAAAGGCTCTGGTCAGAGTGTCAGTCCTTCCAACCGTTCCCTACGAATACCCTCCCCCTGCTGTAGAATGAAGATCTTGTCCATTTGCTGGATCAGATCAAAAGCTCTGAAGCTGTTTAAAACCAGGCTACTTATCCAGAAATCCGCTCTTTGTCTGTTGGTCCCTGGAGAATCCAGTTTGAACAATATATGTGAACCTCTCTAGGAAGGTGGCTTCAAAGGACTGATAACTGAAAGAATTACTTTTGCAGACATCATCCGAGAGCAGTTACATATTATCTCACAATAACACTTGAACAACTACATTTTGAATATTATGGACCCCCAAAGTATTAAACTCAATTCAGTAAGGTTTGTCCAGGATATTGTAGGATATTATTAATTTATCATGTTAAGGTTGTGAGTTAGTGTGACTGTGAGGGAAAGGATTTGCATTGTGGATAATTGTGTTTTGGAAAAGAAAGGAACTTTGTTGTGTGGCTGAGGAGTCTGTGTGTGTATTTGTGTGGTAAGGCATGTAAATGGATGTTGATACTGGTTTACCTTGTGATTTCCTTCATTTTGAATAATTGTTTTTAAAGGAAATGCACTTAAGCAACCTCATGTATGGGAATATTACATCAAGGGAGCAGGAAAAACATATTTTTAATATAAGAGATAGAAAGACCATTCAGAACAATAAAGGATGCTCTATCCCGAAACTGGAATTTTTAAAAAAATAGTCAACTTAAAAAAAACGAAGTTCACAGAGTCCTTTTAATTTTTAGAGGGGCACAATTTTAGTTTCTGTCTGTATTATTTGTCTGGAATCACACAGTACAGGATTTTTTCCCATCAGTGAGATAGAATACTGATGAAGCATCAGTGTATGTTTTTTAAGGATAGCTCTAGGACTGGTAAAAAAAACTTCTGTCAAAATTGAAACAGAAAATTGGGTTTTTCAACTAAACTACAACTCCCATGAGGCACTATATAGGCATTTTGAATAAAAAAATGTTTATTTTCAGCTGCAAGGCTGATAATGTTAGGTTTTCAGCCAGAAGTTTTTAGTTTTTGACTGAATTTTTAAATTTTAACTTTTCATCAAAATTTTCCATTGGGGAAAAAAGACTGTATTCCAACTTGCTCTAGATAGCACATACTTGATATATTTCAGTATCCTGAACATATAAATGACTGCAAAGTGGATTTTATTATTATTTAATATTGGTATTATGATAGCATCCAGAGGCCCAATCAGGACCAGGGCTTCATTGTTCTAGATGCTGTACAAACATATATGAAGACACAATCCCTCCCACAGCGAGCTTGCAAGACAAGCGACATACAAAGAGTAGTGGAAGACAGTTACAATTAAATATGTACATTTACACATTTTCAGTTTTCTTCTAATAATAATTATAAGTAGTCCAGTTCTGCAAACATTACTTTCCTTGAGGAGCGCTGCACTCCAAATTAAAAGTACTGCTCACAGGGTAAGGTACAATTTGAGTAAGGGTAGCAAAATCAAGCCCAAAGGCATTGATTTCTTAGAGACACTGTCACAGAGGTAGGTCTTGAGGAGACAGTAATGGCACTATGGATTAGTTCAGGGAAAGTTTTGCATTCTTCCTGTCAAATACGTATGCATGTATTTGTTTGATGTATGATGCAGTGTTACAATTTTTTTCAATTAACATGTAACAAAAAAATCTCCAAAATGATTGTGCATGTGGTACTATTCTGTTGTTAAATAGACACTCCCTCAGTTTCACTTGCACCAAGGAAGGGCTCGCGGATCTATAATTCCCAGAATTTTCCTTGGTTCCTTTTCAAAGATAGGAAAGTTGCTATAAAGCATCTATCATCACTTGTGATTGCTGGTGTTAAAGATGCACTGTATTGCATCTACAGCCAGTTAATATGAATAACTATAGCTTGCCATTTCTTTATCCTAGATGGTGAAGGAAAGGGCCACAGGCGTGGAGGTGCCTTTAAGAAGATCACTGAGCCAGGATCAGCTATAAGAGTGTCATCTTCAACTGCTGCTGTTTCGGCAAGCGATTTCATTTTAAAAGCTCGTCACCTAACTTTTGTCTTTTAACTATCAAAGCTTTTCCTTTACAGATCATTCCTGAAGGGTTCATTGTCAAAATGCAGTTGCTAAATTTGGTACAGACCTGCAAGGTGCTAAGGCCTGGATCCTCAAAGATATTTAGGTGTTTAATTCCCATTGAAATCAATGGGAGTTAGGCACCTGCATACCTTTGAGGATCTAGGCCTAAGTGCCTTTCGGATGATGCCGAGTTCCTTCAGCCTGCTGCAGTTGAATGACCAGCAGTTCCTAGGAAGCCCTCATGACATGTGCAGAAGCAGACCTGTTATTTTCTGTGGGTTACAATATTTTTATATTTGGTTTCAGTGTCACACACTGGTTCACCCCTTTTCTTTGTCTTCATAGGTTAAAGATAACCTAGGAAGACTTGACTAAGTGCTTCACAAACAAAGGGAAGGAAGCTTACAATATATTCCAGATAATTCAGCTGAGGAGTGTATCCTCATTCTGCTTTCATTCATGATCTGAATAAAAATGTCAATCTGCTGTATACCTTCTCTGTGTCACAATCCTCACTCAGAAAAGAATTTAAAAATATCCTACAGCAGTGGAATTGTCAAAAAACAACAACAACAAAACCTACATCAGATGATATATATAAAATGATACTTGATTAGTCACCTAATAACCATATTAAGAGACAAGGAGGGACTGAATTTCCAGTATTTTATCCATCACAGAGATGATAAACTCTTACTGCAGTGACATTATCTGGAGCACTGTTTAAGAATGGCACCACTAACTGCTCTAAATTAAACACATATACTCCTGTTATACCTCGCCATTATCACTAATAATTATACATTCAAGTGGTAAGTCTTCTGACTCTTGTTGAATGATATTTGGCTTGAGGGATACTGGAATTGGAACTTTCATCCTTGGCATAGTCTAATACAAAACAACAAAATCTGTTACTGGCATGGAAGTCATAGCTGATACGTTGATAATAGAGATGGCTCATGAATAGAAGAATTCTGTGTGGATCAGAAAAATGCTTCTCTCAGAGGCATAACAATAGATTTGCCCAGTAACTAGTTATTTAGCTCCTCTTCCTGTGGTAAGGGAAATGCTTCTGAGAGGTAGGAAAGGATGCTTAGAAATATCAGGACAGATTTTCTGGTGCAAGACTGAAGGGTAGGGGAAAGGATGGCTTTAGGCCACATCTATGCTCCCCAATTCAGTGACCAAGTGGGGGTCAACCCAATCTCTGAGGTAATTAAGAGCATGCTAACAGCTGCTATAATTTGTGCCTCAGTGTCCTGTACCCCAAGAGCTGTTCCATTAGCTGGAGATTGCTGGAGTAGAAGGACATTGTGGCTGCATCCCATTTTCCCCAGCTATACCTCCTGCACAGGGAGGAGGGGAGTTGTAAGAATCATAGAATATCAGGGTTGGAAGGGACCCCAGAAGGTCATCTAGTCCAACCCCCTGCTCGAAGCAGGACCAATTCCCAGTTAAATCATCCCAGCCAGGGCTTTGTCAAGCCTGACCTTAAAAACCTCTAAGGAAGGAGATTCTACCGCCTCCCTAGGTAACGCATTCCAGTGTTTCACCACCCTCCTAGTGAAAAAGTTTTTCCTAATATCCAATCTAAACCTCCCCCACTGCAACTTGAGACCATTACTCCTCGTTCTGTCATCTGCTACCATTGAGAACAGTCTAGAGCCATCCTCTTTGGAACCCCCTTTCAGGTAGTTGAAAGCAGCTATCAAATCCCCCCTCATTCTTCTCTTCTGCAGGCTAAGCAATCCCAGCTCCCTCAGCCTCTCCTCATAACTCATGTGTTCCAGACCCCTAATCATTTTTGTTGCCCTTCGCTGGACTCTCTCCAATTTATCCACATCCTTCTTGAAGTGTGGGGCCCAAAACTGGACACAGTACTCCAGATGAGGCCTCACCAATGTCGAATAGAGGGGAACGATCACGTCCCTCGATCTGCTCGCTATGCCCCTACTTATACATCCCAAAATGCCATTGGCCTTCTTGGCAACAAGGGCACACTGCTGACTCAAGAGCCACTAAGGCAGCCCCATACCAGACAAGCAGTCTCCTGCAGATGAAGGGAATGCTCTGGTTGGTGGTTAAGATGGCTGTATGACTGCTTTATGCCAGAGGATCCTACAAACCAGAGGACCTGGCTCATTGGAATGAATCTTTACTTTTCATTTTTCTATGAGGTGTATATTTCTTCTTATAAAATTGGTAAAGATTTGCTATTTATTCCAAAATTTCTTCTTCACCATGTGCTTTCCTCCTTATTATACAGATCTGAAGATTGTTTAAAAATCCTTTGTCTGTGTGGGCTTTTCTCTTTCCATTTCTATTACAGTCCTTCTCTGAGCTACATCTGAAAGCCCAGTTAAACATGTTCCAGGGAGAAAGGAGAGCGAGGATGATGGTGATTTTGCTGTGGAGCTGTTTGTTTGTTTCTGTTGAGTAACACTCTTGCAATGGTAGTTCACAGTGCTGACAGTAGAGATGGGAATGGACCAAAAGCTGAGAAATGAACACTTAGAGGTTTGGAAGCTGGATTCCCAGAGTTCAGCATCTATGGATTAGGTCCAGTTTTGACATATGTTTTTATTGTGAATTTAGGTCTGAATACACCTCTATTTCTGGGGTGCAGATGTGAAGTTTTAATTGTACTGGCCCTATAATGTGTAATATTTTTGGCTTGGTGAGTTCCCTAGAACTGATGTTCCTCTCTTTTTTTTATTTAACTTTTTAATGGTATTTTCTTGTACAATGTTGTAGATATCAATCTATGCAGCTATTTGTATTACTGTAAAATAAGAACTTAAAAAACTTTTTAAAATGTGTTAAGAAGCATTTCACTAAGCCAAGTAATGTACCTTCCATCAAATCTCCCTGTTTAAAGAATTTTCGAAACTGTCTTAAAAAGCAACAGCATATGCTGCTTAAATGTTAAATGAGAAAAAGGGTGCTGAAAAATAATACATTTTCTAAAACATTTTTATCTTCTAGCCAAATGGGAAGAAAAATGTAGTGCTGTCCAGTGAAGCTAAGAAAGAATTGGCCAAGCAGGCCAAAGTCACCAAGGAGGAGAGAAGAGCTCAGTTAGACAACAGACACAAGTATTTGATATTAAGATTAGCAGATGGGATAGGCTTAAATGAACAGGAAGTAGAGGACTTTGTTATTTCTGATGAAAAGGTAATACTTATTTTGTATGTATTCAATGCTTCCTAAATTGCCATACATCAGATTTTTCTCAGAATATTTTATAATTAACTAGCACTATAATTTTGTTTTAGTTTCAGCTTGTAGGAGAATTCTTTGCGGAGAGCGGACTTAAAAAGTTACTTTTTTTTTACCAAGATGCATGGCAGGTATGTTTCTAGCATTACTGTTGCAAATAGCAAAGTTAGATTAAAACATTTTTGAAAGGCAATTTCATATTTATCAGAAAATCTTAAAGAGCATTCTCTTACATATACATTTGTATTTTCAAACCATAGGTCTAATTCTGCTCCCTCTGAAGTCACTGGCAAAATCCCCATTGACTTCAGTGGGAACTGGAGCAGCCTCTCTTGATATGGTATGGTACGGTTTGATTCTTAATCTCAGTAGAAAACAGAAGACTCAGAAATGGCCAAAAGAGGAAGTTATCAAGATTTCAAAAGGGATTGACTGTTCACTTTGGCAAACTGTTCACTATGATAAGGCACTCAAAAACTAGGGGAACTAATTGTGAAAACAGGAGACTTGGACCAACTATTTCATTCTTCCCCTCTGGTCTGAACCATGCCCAGCTCTAGTGACAGGGAAGCACTGATTCAAAAGAGTAGAAAAAACGAAAAATGTATCAGTTCCTGCTAAATCACAATGGCCCCCATGTTCTCCTCTATTACATACTATGGAGGGGAGCAAAGAAGCAGACTAAAGTAGTGGAGAGAGAGGGAGTGGTGCCCTTTACCATGTTTCTCCCTCCCTGGATGCTTATTAAAGCTCCCCCATTAATAGAGAGGGCCAAATCCCTAACCCCAACTAAGGTGATTTGGTGATGCTAGAGTGGCACAAAGGGACCTTAAAATTGCCCTAAAGGGGTAGCTGAGGATTCCTCCAGCTTACACTGGTTTTCTCCAAGTCCCTTCTGGTCCCCCAATACAGGGAGTATGTTGAGACCAGCTGGAGGCAAGAGGAAGCATTTGGGACTGTGAAGGGGAGAACTGGAATGTGATGCACTCCCTGTCAAAGGGAATGGTCCCTTGGGGATTGTTTTGGCTGATGTAAGTTAGAACAGCCCTGTTGCTGCTCTGACTGGTTCTGAAGACTGATTTGACCACTGTTACCGCAGGATCAATGGAGCTGTGAAGGTAACTTAGCCTCCTTTGCCTCCTCACCATCTCAGCTGCATTCTGTTCACCTGGTGCAGTAGGTAGGTTTGCAGGGATTGTTTTTGGGCAGCAAGAATGGTGATGGGGAGCTGTCACAATCTGGCACTACCTGGGGGTCTGGTGGATTTCAGAGCAGAAATCTACACAGCAGTAAATTTTGGTCAGACCTTTGCTTCTCCCCTTCTTCAGAGGGACTGGAAAGTAGTGTGTGCAAGCACAGTAAAGGTAGACAGTGACAGCACGGCTTGTGTGAGAGCTAAAGTTTTCAGAAGGAGGGATGCAAATGTTCCCTTGCACTTTCTCCAAGATCCACAAGGTTGGGCACTAAATTCTCCATGGATCCAGCAGATGTGTAAAGGTTCAGAGCTGTGCTCTCTGCTCTTTCCATGTGGCTTTGAACGATTTGTTCCAATGAAGGAGGCTTGCCTATGAAACATTGCAAGCTAAGTTTTCTGACATTTCCCCCCTCCTCCTCTGAGTTTTTCTGTGAGAGGGGAACTTTAAAACCAGTTTCAGGAGGCTTTGATTGTGCACTCGTTATTCAGATAAAACTGAGCCAAGGATTAGGTCTAGAGCTATGGATTCATCTCTGATTCAGAATAAACTATAGTTATAGTTCATACATTTAATTACATAATGATTAATAGTTTCTATGGAATTTTTATTTTAGTAACATCTTATTTATAATTTAATTGGCAGCAAAAGTCAAATGTTCCTTTGAGGACAGATGGGTCTTCCCCAAGTTCACTTTTGCAGAAGAAGTTATTTATTACCATGGGTTCTACCGAGGTATGATTCATTTATTCCTTATATTAAATTTGTGAATGCTTTCACGATGGAAAATGTGGTATACTGGTAAGCGCTAAATATTGTGCAATGTTAAAATAGCTTTATATAATTGTTAGATATACAATGTCTCCATAATTGCAAATTCTCCCACCAGATTATAAACTGAGACAGGAATTCTACAGGAAAGCTGACTTTGAAGGCAATGATGTTTAACAGGTTTCAGAGCTCATTGTCAGGAGGAGAGCTGGTCAAATAATTCATTGTTAATAGTATTGTAAGTGTTGGAAGTTTTTTTTAAACAAGTGCTTTTAATTCATGAATTATATTTTTCACTATTCCATCATTTCTAGTTTAGAGGTGGAACCCACAATAAAAAGAGATTTTTGTTCTTTAAAATGTACATATTTTTTGAGAATGTATATTTTAAAGGATAAAAATTTTGTATATTCTTCCAACAAAATAATTTTAGTTTTGATTCTATTCTATTCTATATAGGGAATATCTCCCCCATCACTGTAATATCGGAGCGTCTTCTATTAGTGCACTAAGTGACATTTGGGCTCAGGCTCCGAATAGCAGTTGTGGAGGTAAACAACTTAATTAGTTTTAAGCTGAACAAATTAATGAATGCAGTTTTGTGATGCGGTTGCTTGTGATGGTGGGGAGCAAGGTTCAACAGCTCTGGAGCTCACTTCTAAATTATATCTTATGTTCCTAAAGCTCATGCTTCAGGGTTTCAGCCTGCCACTAGCAGGAGTCAGGAAAGAATCACCCCAATGTATTCTGAGAGAGGTTTTTATCTTTTTCCTCTGCAGCACCAGGGATGGCCACAGCTGGAGATGGGACATTGGGTGGGGTAGGCCAGGACTCTGAGGTGGCACCAAGTATTCTCTCTCTCAGATGCTTGGCTGGCTGATTCTTGCTCATATGCTCAGTGTCTAACTGATCACCAGCTGTGAGTCAGGAAGGAATTTCCCCCCAGATCAGATTGGCAGTGATCTTTGGGAGGGGAGGGAGGTTGTATTTGTCTTCAGTGTGTGGGTGCAAGTCACTTGGCAGAAGTATCTGGATATATCTCCTTTAACTATTTCCCTGCCATTGTGGGGGCCTTGAGTACTGATGCATCTCAGTCCCCCCATTCTCTGTCTGTGGCACATAATTATCTAATCTCTTGTGGGTTGTAATACTTGCCTCTCGTTTCGATTGTTGAGTTTAGTCTGTGGGTGCTGGGTGGTGTTGGTGGTCTGTGTTATACACGAGGTCAGACCAGAATATCTGATGGTCCTGTTTGACCTCCTGTTTGACCTTAAACTCTATGATTTTGTCAGCAGGGTCCACATGATCATGTAGTGCGCAGCAGGTTAGTGTGGGGTAGATTTACACTCCGGCTTGTTGCAAACTAAGTGTTTGTGTAGACAAGCCCTCAGAAAAGGCATGTTAAAAAAGAGTGTCTTGCATTTGGAGTACTCAGTGGTGAGGTTTGTGATGATCTTTAATTCCTGGGGAACTATATTTGTGGACTTGGAGTACTGAAAGCACCAATTTCTTTGCTCAGCGATTAGAGAATTCTGCTGAACCAGCCCTTCCTGATGGAACTAGAAGAAAGCTCAAGCGTTTCATGAAAACCATTGGTGGCTTGGTGCTAACAAAGCTGTCGTTTCATACTGACTCAATTATGTTGTACAAATATAAGGTTATATTTCTAGAACTGATGCCTATATTAGATTACTCTTGTGTATATATTTTGCAGTGTTTAACAATACAATATGGGAATATGGCCTTATTAGCCCTTATACTTTCTCCGCCATGTAAATAAGCATTTGTTTAATACAGGTGAAAGCTGTATACTGAAAAGTCAAAACTTGAATTCTATCAATTTAAGATTTGTGTAGAGAATTCTGATAAATGTGAAAGTATTTAGCTCTGTGTATTGAAAGTAGTATATTTTTATCCATGCAATGCTATGTGCAGGCCACCAGCTCGTAGAGAAGTCTAAACCATGAAAGCTCAGCCTCTTGCACAGATGAGCTTTACCTTATTGCAGAAAGTCCTGCTGTGCCTAAGGAGTTGAGTAATGGTCCTCGTCCCGGAGCTTTAGCGATCTTTTAGATATGCTGTGCCCTGGCCATTGAGTGCCTTCAAGATAAGGACAGAGACCTTGGCTTAACGTTTTATGGGAAGCCAGGGTAGAGTGCTAAGGACAGGTATGATGGCCTGTGTTGCTGAGAAGATGCACTGCAGTGTTCTCTACTAGTTGGAGTTTCCTAATGGATGATGATTTCATGCCCACAGGGCTGGCCTTAGGGCTGGGCAAATGGGGCCCACGCCCAGGGGGCTGTAGCCAGGAGGTTGCCACAAGGGGCTCGAGCTTCCCTGGATGGCTGTGGCCAGACTCCTCTCTTCTCCGGCCCCTCCCCTGCGCTGGGCTGGTGGGCTTCTCCCGCCCCTCTGGCCTCTCCCTCACTGGCTCCTCAGCCAGCCAGCTGAGGGCTCTGGCTCTGCCCCAGCCCCGGGGAGCCCAGAGCAGCACAATCGGGGCTGGTCACTGGCAGCACGGCCCACTGCTTGCTGCCCAGAGCGGAGCCGAGTCCCTCCCTGCCTGCGGCCCCGCACTGCTCGGTCTCCGGCGGGTCCAGCCAGGCTTGGGCCAGGAGGAGCAAAACTTCCACATGAGTGGTGTGGGGGTGGGGAGCTGGGAGGCAGGGGGGGCTTAAAGTGACAGTGTGCTCACTGTCTCGCAAATTTCCCTAACACACACACACACAGGCTCTCACACCCACATACACACTGTCTCTCACAGTCCCCCAACACAGATTGTGTGTGTGTGTGTGTGAGACAGTCTCACACTCCTGAACATACACACTGGTTCTCACACAGTCTCACACACACACACACACACACACTGTCTGTCTCACACAGACTGGCTCTCACACCCCATACACTCTGCCTCTCTCAGTCCCCCAACACAGATTGTCACACACACACAGAGTCTCACACTCCCCAACACACACTCTGTCACACAGTCCCACAACACACACACACAGGCTCTCTGTCTCTCTCTCTCTCTCTCATACACATACACACTCTGTCACCCACCCACACACACATACTTGTTTTATTATTGTTGTTATTACTGCTTAGTACTTCCTGTCAAAATGCTTGTGGTGAGCCAGGAGTGGCTACGGGGCTGCAGGAGGGCCGCGGGCTCTGACATGATGCAGCCCCCATGTGACAGTGCAAAGCCTGCCTTGAGCCACAGGCCAAGTGCCAGGCACCACAGCAGTACAGAAGTAAGTGTGGCAATACACCATATACCATGCCACCCTTCCTTCTGCGCTTCTGCTTACAGTGGTCTAGGAATTTGCTAGTTGTAGCAGTTACGCATTGTGAGGTTATCTGATTAAAACATGACCATGTAGATCATTGTTGCAACCACTGTTATATATTTGCAACAAATCTTGTACAAAATGTGGCATGTATGAAAAGGTTATGGTTTGGTGAATATGTTTATGCTATTCGTATGCATGTATCATTTTTGTGTTTGAAGTTATGAGTATTGGCTCTATACCTGTATTTCAAATGTTTGCTCCTGGGGTAACACCCACAAGGTAGTTACCCAGCACATCTTAAAGGGACTAGTCAAACTAAGTGGCTCATCAAGGGAGACTTAACTCACAGTGGACCATAGGAGACACCCATCTACGTTGATTGGACTTTCCTGTGGACATTCCATATGAAGTATATGTAATGGCCCAGAGGTGATGGGGTGGGAGGAGCCCAGGGAGCCCGTAGGAGCCAAGGGTGATAGTGGGAGGTGGAGGGTGGGCACCAAAATACAAATTTGCCAAGGCCACCATATCCACTAAGGCCAGCCCTGCATGCCCAGATATATTGTATTGCTGCAGTCCAGCTGAAAGGTAGCAAAGGCATATAAGCTAAGGTCATGCGTTTGGGGTGGAGTCCAACTGGAGATTCATAGAAAGCGTTACCCATGGATGCTGCTTTGTGAGAACTTAGGGTCAGTGAAGAAACAAGAACACTCAAACTGTGGATTAAATTGTCCAATTATGGATCTATCCTTTAACCAAAGGTGACTGCATTATGCCTGCAAACTTTCAAAATGCTTTCCTCAACTCACCATATGAAAAGGAGGGAGGGAGAAAGAACAGAAGGGAGAGAAAGGAGTGAAAACATCCCCAGAATCCAAAACCTTTCTAGAAAACTGAAGTTTTTTGTTTCCAAAAAACTTTAACAAAATGTCATGTAAATTGTAATGGAACAAAATTTTCATTCAAATTTTCTGACTGGAAAATAAAACATTTGGACAAAAATCAATATTTTCTTGCGGAATTTTTTTTCACAAAACAACATTTTCTGACAGAAAAAACTTTTGTGCAAATATTTTTGACCATCTCTAGTTGCATATGTCTGTATGGTGTCTAGCACAGTCGGGCTCTCATCTTTGATTGGGGTTCCTAAGTATTATCATAATATAAATAAATAATAAAGAGAAACATGAAGCACAGAATTTTATTCAGATTTATAAGATTTTCATTTTATTTGTAAGCTCATTTAGCTGTAGATACTTGTAATTTATCCGAGTGTTGTCTGAGAAACTGATAGTCCAGTTTGCCCATGGTTCTAATCCACCAGGAAGGAAAAAGCTGATGTTAGACATTTAAAAATGTATTTGTATTGAAAAAAATACACTTTTAGGGATTTTTTAAAATTAAATAAATGGAAGGAAAGAATATTCCAAAATGGTTCATTCTGGCCTAAAAATACAATGAATCTATGAAAGTACTTGAAATGCTTGAAAATTGAACTTTTCCTCCGGTATGTTCAATGAATTAATGCCAGCTGAGAAACAAAGCTGAGTGATTGATATTTGAGAACCAGTTATTTGCCTATAAATGTACAGTAGTTTCAGGAAATAGTTTGTTAAATATTTTTTCGAGTAATTGATTTTCTTTATGATTTAGTTTTTGTCTCTTTCCAATTTGTTGAGTATATTATTTTTACTTGTATGTGTGTTATATGTCTTTTTTACAGGGCTTAACAGGAACTTGTGCATTTTTTCTAAGGACTACAGATAAAGCAATAACTACTGCAAATATCTCTCAGGTCAGGCAAAAATCAGATAATGTTTACAGCTTGCTTAAAATTTTGGATTTGATCCTACAAACCTTTACTCACACAACTAGTCTCAATGGAGTCAGATAAAGCAGCAGGGAGTATTTGCATGAAAAGGGCTACTTGGATATGTTAGGATGTTCCTTTATGATCTGGAAAAATATTTACAGCCTAGCAGTGTTCTGATGTGAATAATTATGCAGGTAGCTATTCACAGGATTTATGATGAACATCAGCAAAGGTGTAATGACCCATTGTATGAGTAACATTCCCTTATTTTCCTAAGTGAAAATGTAAAATTCAATAGAGAAATGTTTAAGGGCCTAAATCTGCAGACTTTACTCATATGACTAATTCTTACTTGTGCAAGTAACCCAAATAAAGTAAATGGGGCTGATCACATGAGTAAGGGTTGTGAGATGAGGCCTAAGTCCAGAATCATAATCAGAGGATTAAGGAAGGATACTTGGGATTCAGGCCCAGACGTCTAAGCCATGGTGAGCAAACTTTTTGGCCTGAGGGCCACATCTGGGTATAGAAATTATATGGCTGGCCATGAATGCTCATGAAATTGGGGGTTGGGGTGTGGGAGCAGGTGAGGGCTCTGGCTGGGGATGCAGGCTCTGGAGTGGGGCCAGAAATGAGGAGTTGAGGGTGCAGGAGGGGGCTCGGGGCTGGGGCAGGAGGTTGGGGTGCAAGCTCTGGGGTGGGGTTAGGGATGAAGGGTTTGGGGTGCAGGAGGGGGGGAGGGGGATCAGGGCTGGGGCAGGGGGTTGTGGTGCAGGAGGGGCTCAGGGGTGCAGGCTTTGGGTGGCGCTTACCTCAAGCAGCTTCTGGAAGCAGCAGCATGTCCTCCCTCTGGCTCCTACGTGGAGGCATGGCTAGGCGGTTCTGCGTGCTGCCCCATTTGCAGGCGCCACCCCCACAGCTCCCGGAAGCAGCGGCATGTCCCCCTCCAGCTCCTACTGCCAATGGGAGCTGCAGACCCAGCACTTGGGGCGGGGGCAGTGTGCAGAGCCCCCTGGATTCCCCTATGTGTAGCAGCCAGACAGGGGACATGCCGCTGCTTCCGAGAGCCACGTGGAGCCGGGCAAGCCCCAGACCCTGCTCCCCAGCAGGAGCTTAAGAGCTGGATTAAAAGGTCTGACACGCTGGACATGGCCTGTGGGCTGCAGTTTGCCCGCCCCGGTCTAAGCAGACTCAACACAGCAGTGAGTCAGTGAGACACTAAGTTTATAGGTAGGCGAGGAGATCAATATTTTGGAATGCACTTGGAGGAAACAGTGAAGTAGACCTATCTGGGGTAGGGAGGAACAGTTGTTTTGAGAGAGATTAGGATAAATGAGTGAATGGAGTCTGAGAAAGCAGCTCCATGATGTGAGAACATGAAGTTTTGGTGTTTCCAGGCCCCATTTAATCTTTACTCACAAGTCAGAAGGACCCCAAATAGGAATAAATCATTAGAATTCAGGAATAAAGAGAGTTCTGCAGGATGTAGCTACTGAAGCTCCTGAATTTAGTTTTTCTAAAAGCCAAGAAATATACAAGAATACCAGCAAATATCGTAGATTGCCTTCACCCTAATAAAATATTATGTGATTTATAACAGTGCCATTACAGAGAAGAAGAGGGAGAGAGACATTTTCAGCAGAAATTTGAAAAAGGAGTTGAGGATGCTCAGCATAACTCAGGATTGTGTCCCTTCCCCTCCGCCCCCACCACTGATTTCAATAGAAGCACGTTTCTGGCTCTAAGGCCATCTTTCAAAACAATAATTAAACTTATGTTAGCTTAAGTATTTGCTTAACTTTAAGTGCTTTTCTGAATAGGAATGGACTTAATTTTGTGCTTAAATGCTCAAGTATTTTGCTTGACCAGGGCCTAAGTTAGCACACAAGTTAGGTGAAATTGTGGCTTTGTTTCTTTAATAATTTTAAATTGTTTTTGTATTTTGTTTTTGACAATTTAAAATTAATTGATGATTTATTTTTGCTTTTAAAACAAGGTGGTGTGACTATTTACTTTAAATTGTTTAATTTACCCCTCATCTTGAATCTGGGTGCATTAAACATCTGTGCCCCAATCCTGCAAACAATTATGCATGTGTTTAAATTTAGTCACATGAGTAGGCACCCTACTAATGTGAGTAAAACTATGCATGTGTTTAAATGTTTGCAGGATCAAGTCTTGATAACACACAAACACAAGCGTTACTAACAATTGGTTGCAAGCCTTGCTTTTCTCTACTCACTGTCAATGCAAGTTCTTTTACAGCTGCACAACCAAATTATGCAAACAACAACTTGAATAGATGCACCTTTAAAAACATTTTGAAATAGATATTCCCTAAAACTAAAAGCAAGATATAATTCAAAGCATATCCCTACCCTATACAGCAAAATACAATTAAAATATTTCAAAACCTTTGGAGGGGTTGTCATTTTCAGGAAACACTGCAATAGCTTTATAAAGGGAATCCAAACATGCCAAATTTAACATACAAAAATAAAAAAAGAGAGAGTGAGAGTCTATACTCTTCCGAACTATTGATACATTTATTTTTGTAAAAGCTGATGAATTCTTTTGCACAGCTTCTTTCCTCATTCATCACTTATGGATTAATGCCCCCCACCCATGGACTTCAGGAGTGGTCCAGCGTTGCTGCTGGAGACTCTAGGACTATGCCCATCCTTCATCTGTGACTACCAGATTTTCTGCCTTTGGCAGTAGAGCAAGTTGATGGTTTAGTTTCTCCCAACTATTTTATTTTATTTTTTATTATTTTAATTGTTACAGTGGAGTCGCATCTTACACGGGGGTTAGGTTCTAAAGTCAGCGCGTAAGGCGAAAATCATGTATAGTCAAAACTACCCTTGAAAATCCCTTAAATTGCCCATAAAGTACAGTATACTGTACATGGTTTTGTGTATACAATCCTGTACAGTAATATGTATAAATGTATAATGTATACAGTAATGTACAGCATATAATAAAGAGTACATATGCAAAATATAATTTTACAGTACTGTATTTTTAATTACAGGGGGTAATTACAGGGGGTCGTCAGGGCTTCATGCCGATCCAGGAGACGGAGGTGACTGAGAGCTTGGGTGACGGAGAGCGAGTCATAGACGAAGTGGTTGGCTCTGGTTCAGCTTGAGAAGTTGTAGGCTCATCTGCTGCTGGTCGTTTTCCCTTGAAAAATATGGTGATCGGCAACTGTCGCTGTTGTCTGTTGAGCTGCTCAAACATTTCTTGATACGGTCTCAAATCGTCCGTAATTCTACGTGTGATTTTGAGGCTTCGTTCCATAGAGAGATCGTATTCAGAAATTAAATCATTCAAGTGTTTCGCTGCTTGGAACACTTCAGCAAATTTATGAAGATTCCAACTTGCTGGCTCTTTCTGTTTGTCATCATCATCGTCATCTTCTGTAAACGATTTTATCTGTTCCTCTAACTCTTCGTTAGTCAAAGTTTCTCTATGGCTCTCAATTAATTCTTCAATTTCTTCCTCAAGGATGTTGATGAAGCCATCACCACTCACTTGCCTGGCCACCTGAACAATGTGTTTCACTTCTTTGTCAATGGTCGGGAAACTCTTAAAATCATTCACACATTCTTTCCATAGGTTTCGCCAACAAGCATTGACTGTTTCAGGCTTGATTGTATCCATTGCCGGTTTAATATAAGTGATGCAATCGGCAATGTTGAAGGACTTACAACACTCCATCACATTAAGATTGGGATCAGCATCCATAGTGCTACGTATCCGTGAGAACATAAGCCTCATGTATGTGGCCTTGAAATAGCGAATCACGCCTTGGTTGAGAGGTTGGAGGATGGAGGTGGTATTGGGGGGCGAAAGACGATTTCAGCGTTGTTATGTGCAAACTGGAGTGCCGCAAGGTGACCAGGAGCATTGTCTACGATCAGCAACCCTTTAAAGTCAAGTCCTTTCTCTTCAAGGTACCGCTTGACCTCTGGAATGAAACACTTGTGGAACCAATCCAGAATAATGCTGCCGTCACCCAAGCCTTTTTATTTGATTGCCAGAACACAGGCAGGAGATTTTTGTTCTTGCCTTTTAAGGCATGGGGATTTGCAACCCTGTAGAGCAAGCCCAGCTTTATTAAATGCCCAGCCACATTACCACAAAACAACACAGTCACACGGTCTTTAGCTGCTTTGAAGCCAGGGGCTGGTCTTTCTGATTTTGAAATGTAAGTGCAGTTGGGCATTTTTTTTCCAGAGGAGCCCAGTCTCATTAGCATTAAAAACTTGTTCCGGAAGATAGCCCTTTTCTTCTATGATTTTCTTTTAATTGTTTGGGGTAGGCTTTTGCTGCCTCTTCATTGGCAGATGCAGCTTCATAAGTAGTATGCACATTTTTGAGGTTGAAGCAGTTCCTAAAACTGTTAAGCCAACCTTTGCTGGCTTTGAATTCCTTCTCATCAGAAGGCTGTTCCTCTTCGGCGGGTGGTTTGAACAGCGCGTAGAGGCTAAGAGCCTTTTCTCGCAACGTGTTGCCATTGATAGGTACACATTTACGGTTCATGTCTTCCAGCCATAAGTTTAATGCCTTTTCAGTCTTCATTAAAGTCTTATCATGCACCTGGCTCATCACCTGAGCAGTTATTGGAGCACTTGATGCCACGGCTTGATGAATTTCTTTCCCTCGAATCTTGATGGCATGGATGCTAGATTTATTGAGGCCATATTTACGCGACACATTGGAGACCGACATACCGTCTCTCAATAAGTCCAGTACAGCCAGTTTTTCCTCCAGCTTTGGAACAGATCACTGTTTCTTCGGTTGAGCACCAGATGAAGTAGTTGGCTTCCGTTTAGGGGCCATGTTGTATAAAAATATGTATCTTTAAACACTAGAATCACATTCAGCGCCGCGAGATGCTCACACTATGAGAGGCATGCGGGAACTGAGACCGACTGAGGGAACAGCAGATTCACATCTCCCATCTCACGCTCACTCTGGGGCATACGCCCATTGAGTGGAATGGTGGGCGGAATTGCCCAAACTATTTATAGGTATCTTCTTCTTCTTCTTCTTTTTTTTTTTGCCGAGCGCGTATAGTTGAATTTGCGTAAGTTAAATGCGCTTATGATGCGACTCACCTGTATTAATTTCTGTTCAGTAGTGATTTATAATCTTCCTTCCTTCCTCTGCCTCCTCCCCTGGATGGAGTAAAGACCAATGTGATGGTCTCAGCCACCTAGATCCGGCACTGCAGTGCCTCCCTGCTGGACTCCTCTTCCTCCACTTAGGTATGGCAGAGCTATCCTGCAAACACCAGGCTAAATCTAAGCAGTGTTCCCTGTGTGAGGCAGCTTTTACAAGATCTACAGAGGGTTTACTAAGCTCTGCCTGTTCTCAGCCAGCCGACCCTCACACTGCCAGAGCACAGAGCTTAGAGTCAGACAGGCATGTCAGGTCCCCATCCTGGCCTGAGGAACAGTGACTCCACCATGAAAAAGCCTGATCGGGAGCCTCTGAGCTTTTGGTCAGGGAATATAAGGACAAGGAAGACGCTATCCGGGCAGCTCACTGGGTAAGTCCTGCAACAGACCTGGCTGAAGGGGGAAAATGTCACTGAAAGGACCCAAGGTCTCCCCCAGATACTGAAGTGGGTCCTTGACTCCCTCAGGAACGAAGCATGGCTCCTAATCTGCTCCTCTTCCTCTCACTGTGAATCAGGAGATTCTCATTGTACTCAGGGATAAGTGCTCCAAACCCCAGAGACTCTGCGTCACAAAAAGGAAAAACAAATGTGTCCTTCCCAAGGCAGCAATTCATATTCTTAAATGAACACGTGAGGTGAAGATCAGGGGTTAAACCCCCTTTCCTTTGCCTTCCCTCCAGAAGGAGTGTTTTCTGGGGCTTTTCTCCTATACACAGGCTCTCACAGTGCACTGAATAAGGCTCACCAGCCTTTGCCCCCTGCAGTATGTCTGGGTTTGCAGAAAAGCCTGGCCCTCTTGTGCAGCCCTGCCTCAGACTGCAGCATAATTGGAACTGTGCCTGGCTGGCTCTCAACCCAAGGATCCTCTCTGTCACAGACAAGGGTTCGGGTTTAGGCAGCAGTGGAAGGGGATTTGTGCCTTGTGATCAGCCATAAACCTTTGCTCTGCCAAGGAAAAGGGCTGAGTCTGAAAGGCAGGGAAAGCTCTCTGTCTTGCTGATCACCCCATATCTGCTCCACAGGATGGCTTGACAAGCAAAAGGAGTATTTGAGGCGATGTCTGACCAGAACAGAGGCACATGCGGACTCTGTTCCCAGGGCCATCTTTACCCATATGCAAAGTACGCAGCTGTGTAGGACACCAGGAAATTTGGGGCATCACATTGCCCCAGATTTCCTGGTGCCCTACGCACCTGCGTGCTGCTCCAGTGGCCAGCCCAATACCCCGGGGCAAGCTGAGCCGCCCAGGATAGCTGCCCCCGCCCCTGCTCCACCTCTTCCCCATGGTCCCTGCTCTGCCTGAGCCCCACCCCCACTCCACCCCTTCCCCAAAGCTCCCACACCTGCCTCTTCCCACCCCTGCTTCTCCCCAGCCCCGCCCCCACTCCACCCCTTCCCTTGAGCTACATCCCGGGGGACTGCAGCAAGGGTCAGGCATGCCCTGCACTCACCGGGCGGCAGGAAGTGGATTGACCCGCCCCAGCCCGCTCGGCTCCGCCGGCTCCCACCTGCACCCCTGGTGAGTGCGGGGCGGGCTCCGCTGCCGGCTCATGCTGGGGAGTGATTTCCTCCCTGTCCCTGAAGCCTGCTCTTGCCCCCCACCCCCGTGGCGGGGCTGCGTAGGGCCCCAAAATGTCTAGGGATAGCCCTGTCTGTTCCCACAGAGGTGCACCATCATGGGATTATAGAGGGGTAAATGAGAAATCCCTTCCTATGTTCAAAATGATCCTGATTTACTGAGTAAAGTCCTGAGCAGTACTAGGTTGTTTCTGCAGTACTTACTTGCATGCTAACCAGCCTGAGGGAACAGGCAGGCAGGCTTTCAGGATCCCAGAGATATCTAGCAAATTACTTACACAATTGAGGTATTTGGTCCATTACCCCTCCTTGGTTGGGTGGTCTTGAGGTCATGTTGAATAGCATACTACCTCTTCCCTGTAAAAAGCCAGGGGAAGTACCACAGATGCACCGCCAACCCCCTCAACAAAACTGTCCCTGCTCTTCCAAGACAGGGTGCCAGTGTTCTGCAAGGAACTCATTAATATTAATAAAACATCTTCTCTGTCAAGCATTATTAAATACACTGTTTCACGTAGATGCCTCCTTGAGAACCCTCATAACATCCAAATGAGGCCATCTGATTAAAACCAAATGTTAAACTAAAACCTCATATAAAACCAAAGAAATGGTATAAGTTTGAGTAGCCTAATGTTGGTGCAGCTGTAGCTCTACAGGTGAAAGACACAGTCACATCCTCAGAAAGGGACTCCTTCCAAAATGCCTATAGACCATCAAACTGATGCCACACTGCACAGCAATTTCAAAGCTTCAGTTAAAGATCCTTGATGTGATTTGTGATGTGCAATGGTTTCCAACTTGATGGGTACAAAGAAGCCATGTTACACTCAGGACAGCAATCAGTCATCCTAAACAGATACCTTTTGCATCCAAACTTACAGGTGAGGGACCATTTGGGGAAACATCAGTAACTTAGAGTGCACAGAGACTTCAGTCTTCGTTATCAATGCCAGCAGGGCAATCCGTTGGTCTCTACCAACACCAATGGTATCCAAGAAGGGACTCTTCCCCTGGCAGAGCGAAAAATCAGGAGCAGAAGTTTCGAAAGAAATCTAAATATATTTTCCTCCAGAACAAAAAAATTGTCAGCATGACAAAGACAAAGAGCATTTGTGAATGAGAGCTCACAGTTCCTGTACAAGACTCTTCCTTCTTATCCATCCTTTGTACCTAGAGCCTTAAGAAATAGCTGGTAGTAATCACAGCAAGGGACAGGTCATAATTTACACACTTCTACTCCATGTATAGACAACATAACAATCAGTAGCCTGTCCTGAGAAACAGACCCATTCATTACTGGGCAGCTGCTGTAAAGGATTTGTAGCTACCACTTCTTCAAAATCAAGAAGAGATTTTAATCCCAATGCTGAGAGTTGCTCAGAGGGGTCAAAACAGACGAGGATCTGGCCATAATTTTACCACGATGGTAGAGATTAGCAAAGAACCAAAACTTCATTGCATCAGTCATTTCAGGGCCGTGGTCCATTCATAGCCAATTGTTTTCAATGGCTAGGATTGCTCATGTCTTGTGTTGGCTTCATTCCTGAGTGGATCTTTCAAAATGTGCCTGCAGAAATTCCTTCTGAAGACATGGAGCTATGCACTTGATGCAATGCAAAATTAGGTGTCATTCTCAGATCACATCCAAATGTCCCTTTGTGGGTAGGTAAGTACAAACACACTGAAAGGCAACCCGATTTTTACTCTAGACTCTTGCATACTCACTGTGGGCACAAGCTTCCCAGGATGGGGAGCTTACTTGGAAGACAAATTTCCAAAGTCTCAGAGAGTGAACTAAATGGTTCACTTTGACATCTCTATCAGTGGCATGTATGAACAAGAACACCTCTCCCATTGTGGCCATATGGTTCAGAGCAATTGGCCACAGAGTCCAATATATTGACTGTGACCGTGGCCTGTATCAGCTGCATCAGTAGACGGTGCAAAAAACTATGCAGTGCGCAGTTACAATACCCTCAAGGGAAGAGAAGTCACCTACTTTCCATTAGAGGTTGGCTTATAATTGAGGCATGAATGTTTATATCCCTTCCAAAACTAGGTCAGACTTCTCTGTGGCAAAGGAAATAGTTTTCTGAGCAGAGAAGGATCTGCAACCTTTCAAGATAGTTCACATGAAGGATACAGAAAAGAAGGAAAAGGGAGAGTTAAAGTCCTTCTCCCCATCCTTACTGGCCTAGAAGGTGCTTTGGACTTGCTAAATAGCCAGGAACCACATACTGTACCTTCAGAAAAGGCCAAACCTCTTGAAACAGGAACTTCTTCATCTAGACCAGGAACATCTACACTTAACAGCCTGGGCATCAGAAGAGAAGCGTAGTTCAGCATGGATTCTCCATTAACCTCAGAATCAGTTTGGTATCCAGACAGAACCGGGATATTTCACTCACTGATCTGCTCAAATTTCCATTTCTGATGTGAGGGAAAACAGAAAGCTCTTTGGGACAGGGACTGCCTCTTTGTGCAGTGCTCAGCAAAACGGGGCCTTGGCCTCCAGATGCTGCTATACTGAAGTGAGCTGTAGCTCACGAAAGCTTATGCTCAAATATATTTGTTAGTCTCTAAGGTGCCACAAGTACTCCTTTTCTTTTTAATAATAGTCACAATTATTGATCTCAGCTACACTAGAGTTTCTCCAGAATGGTTGGTTGGATTCCTATAACCAAGCACCGTAGAAACACGGTATCAGCCCTAGCAGTGATCTGTAGGTAGGCACATTGGACTCTTCATTTGAGTATCTTAAAATGCCACAATTAATCAGAATGACAGATTAGACAAGCCTATGATTAGCCTTTCTAGTCCCCATTACCTCCAAAAGCAGATTTTGGAATTAATTCCTGTATCTGTACAAGAACCATGTTGTTGTTGTCATGAGCAAAAGGCAGTTGTTATAGCATTCTGCCCATGGTAAGTTCTTTGCACAATTCCTGCAAAATAGCTCTCCCATCATTTTGTTCTAACCCCTGATGCTGATTTGATAGGCTGTGACATAAATGAGCATTGCTAGTATGCTGTTCATCTCATTCCATCCAAAATGTCATGGCCTTAGGGCCTGAAAGTTGCTTCAGGCAAGATGTTACAATCCTGCATCAGTTGACATGCTAGGCATCGGTGAAAGTATTTGCAGAAATCTCTTGGGCATTGGAAAAGAGGTGTACGAGCCTCATCTGAGACAGAGTTGCAACATAAGTTTCCATTTCTCTGCAGAGGCATCCTTTGGTAGGAAGGTGCTACTAGGTTGGTTCCTACATAACTCCTTTGTGTACAAAGATCTTGCTTTATATGGTGGGGGGGGGGGGGAGAGTCCATTCCGGCCTGCAATTCTACTATAATAATAATTAAAACACTTCTAATCTTTCCCCTATTACGTCTTTGAATCGTTGCTTGCTACTTCCTATTAGATGAATGAGGAGAAAAACTGTGCAACAGAATGAAAAATTTCTTACCTGATCATTTTATTTCTGTCAGCAGCTTCTCTCTGAGTTCAGTCCATCCTAGTAGTGTGGAAATGACAAGAATACTTTTTTCTGTACAGAAAGATTTAGAAATATAATTCTCTTAAGGTTTGTCATGGGATTCACTCACCACTGTGGCACCTCCTGCTGGCTATCTCGGGGATTAGCACTGCTAGCTGGTGTGCCCTCTTCTGGTGGTGCCTCACTTGTCATTGTCACCGCCTGCAAACCTGCCTCAGTCCAAGTACAGCAGCATCCTCTTCATGACTCAACTCGTGGTATCACTGTTCCCTGCCCAGCCTCTGTAGGCTGCTTTTAACCCCTTCTCTGCCAGTGTGGAACAGATGCCCCATCACAAGTTTATTTAATACATTATATCAAGTTATTGTCTTAATGCTAATAATTGGTTGCTGGAGCACCTCTATCTTTGGAAAAACTCTTCTGGTGACTTGAGCCGAAGGGTGTGTCTTAGTCCTGGAGCTTCCAGCAATAACATTGAGCTGCCTCCAAATTCCACAGTGGAGATCATGAACACATTAGTGATGAATGACGAGAGAAGCTGCTAACAGAATATTATTAGGTAAGAAATTTCTCATTCCTAGAAGTTTAGGTTATAGTCTATTTACATCCATCTTAAATGTGTCTGAAGTTCACTCGGTCACAAAACTGCAGAAGTTTCATTTAAATGCATTCTGTTAACTATTTTTTCCCCCCAAAGGAGGTGAATTTTGGAATGTTTGATTGTACTAATGGAAATATCCTTCAGGGCCTGGAAATTTTCTTGGCCCAAGTCATGGTACCAGCACTTAAATCTCAGCAGGTAAATAATCAGTATCTTTTCTTAACAAACCTCTTTTGAGTTATGTCTAATAGCTGTTTCTATCTCAGTTGTAAATCAGATGAACTAAAACAAAAGTGTCTGTCAAAGGGAACAGAGAACGATATAAAGGTCTAAATTAGGATGTGCACAGGTCCTGACATTTTTATCTGGGAGTCTGAAATTCATATTTCATATTCATTGTTCATATTTAAAAATACCACAACTTAAAAATAGCATAATAAGGTATGCATGATAAAGCAAGAGAATAACAGTGAGTGTGATGCTAGGGTAAGCTCGAGTAAAAAGAAGTGTCAATTTCTCTTAGTTGCAACATAGGTAGGCCCATGATTTAATCCAGAGACGTTTACAGTTAGAGGGTCTTCAGCACTTTAGCACAGCCTGCAAGCCCCAGCCTACTAGAATTTTTCTGGTTTTGTGGGTCTGTCCAGGGGTCCTGATTTGGTCTGTTGAAACTAGAAATGGGACCAAATTAAAACCCAGCATCTGAATAACTTCAGACGTTGTTGGGTTTGAAATCAGAAACTGTATTTTGCAGCTTGGGCCTTGTATCTAGTAGAAACTGAGATTCCCCCCCGCCCCCACCCCGGTTTCATTAGAACCAGTTAAGTGGACATTCTGGCCACCTTTCCACACCTACACTCTGCTGCTTCTTTCCTTTTGCCTCATCCACACATACTCCTGTTGTCTTGCCTCCCTTGTCCTTGTAGCTCAGTGTGCCCTGCTTATCACAATGCAGTATTGTGTCCATCTTCAGCACGGACATAGCAGGGTGGGCCTTGCCAAAGCTTCAGCCCCTCCAAAGTAATTTGGTGTCACATGGTCCAGATGCTGCTCTTTTGATTTTCTTTCATATTGAAGTAGAAAGAAAGATTAGTATCTAACTTCCTCCCTTCAAAGGGAGCCATTGTTCTGAAGTCAAGCTGAAAAGAAAGCCCAACAAGTCACCTTCAGAGAGAGAACTCAGAGCGACATTTCATTTCCATGAGGTCTTTGCTCTCATTTGTCTCCTCTGCAGCCTTTTGTCTCACCTGCCAAAGCTCTGAGAGTGGGCCAGCCCAGTTTCTTGAAGCAGCAGTTGCAGTCAGAAGCATAGATGACATTTTCCTTATAACTTTGTGTCCTTGCCATAATGCTTTGTTAGACGGTTGACTCTGATACAAGACAGCTCCATTTTGACTACCATTATAAATACACAGAGCTGCTAAATGCAGTGTTGCCAACTCTCATAATTTTATTGTGACGTTCACAATGTTTGATGTTTTCCTTATAACCTCAGCTGTTGGAATCAAGAGGTTACATGAGAATCTCAGCTGTCATTATGTAAAAAATAAGATTTTTACTAGACCTTTCGATTAATCGCAGTTAGCTAAAATTAATTGTGATTAATCACAGTTTTAATCGCACTGTTAAACAATAGAATACCAATTGAAATGTTATTAAATATTTTGGATCTTTTTTTGTATTTTCAAATATATTTATTTCAGTTACAACACAGAATACAAAGTGTACGGTGCTCACTTTGTTTTATTATTTTTGATTACAAACATTTGCACTGTAACAATGATGAACAAAAGACAGTATTTTTCGATTCATGCAAGTACTGTGGCGCAATCTCTTTATTGTAAAGGTGCAGCTAGCAAACATAGATTTCTTTTGTTACATGACTGCACTCAAAAACAAAACAATGTAAATCTTTGGAGCCTACAAGTCCACTCAGTCCTACTTCTTGTTCAGCCAGTTGCTAAGACAAACAAATGTGTTTACATTTACGGAAGACAATGCTGCCCTCTTCTTATTTACAGTGTCACCTGAAAGTGAGAACAGGTGTTCGCGTGGCACTGTTGTAGCCAGCAAGGTAAATTGCAAGGTATTTATATGCCAAATATGCTAAATATTCGTATGCCCCTTCATGCTTCGGCCACCATTCCAGAGGACATGCTTCCATGCTGATGATGTGCGTTTAAAAAAAGTATTAATTAAAATTGTGACGGAACTCCTTGGGGGAGAATTGTATGTCTCTGGGTCTGTTTTACCCACATTCTGCCATATATTTCATGTTATAACAGTCTCGGATGATGACCCAGCACATGTTTTAAGAACACTTTCACTGCAGATTTGACAAAATGCGAAGAAGGTACCAATGTGAGATTTCTAAAGATAGCTATAGCACTCATCCCAAGGTTTAAGAACCTGAAGTGCCTTCCAAAATCTGAGAGGGACGAAGTGTGGAGAATGCTTTCAGAAGTCTTAAAAGAGCAAAACTCCAATGCGGATACTACAGAACCCAAACCACCAAAAAAGAAAATCAACCTTTTGCAGGTGGCATCTGACTCAGATGATGAAAATAAAGATGCGTCAGTCCACACTGCTTTGGATGGTTAGTGAGTAGAACCCGTCATCAGCATGGACGCATGTCCTCTGAAATGGTGAATAAAGTATGAAGGTACATATAAATCTTTAGCACATCTGGCACGTAAATATCTTGCGATGCCAGCTACTACAGTGCTATGCGAATGCCTGTTTTCACTTTTAGGTGACGTAAACAAGAAGCGGGCATCATTATCTCCTGCAAATGTAAACACACTTGTTTGTCTTAACGATTAGTTGAACAAGAAGTAGGCCTGAGTGGACTTGTAGTCTCTAAAGTTTTACATTGTTTTATTTTTGAATGCAGTTATTGTACATAATTCTACATTTGTAAGTTCAACTTTCATGATAAAGAAATTGCACTACAGTACGTGTATGAGGTGAATTGAAAAATACTATTTCTTTTGTTTTTTTGAGTGCAAATATTTGTAATAAAAATAAATAGAAACTGAGCATTGTACACTTTGTATTCTGTGTTGTAATTGAAATCAATACATTTGAAAATGAAGAAAACATCCAAAAATATTTAAATAAATGGTATTCTATTATTGTTTAACAGCATGATTAATCCCGATTAATTTTTTAAATTGCTGACAGCCCTAATTTTTACCCAACTGTCAGGAGACTGGTGTCCAAGCCTGGCAGAACTGCATAATGGCGATACTCTGGACTGTGTTGCCGAGTGGCAAGAGTCTGTAGCTGGGGCTGGTGGGGAACCTGGTTCCTCCTTTCTCCACTGGGTTCCAGCTCAGGGCCCAGTAAATTGTAGTTCAAAATGCTCGGCGTAGGGGTTGGGCGCTCCTATTTCTGCAACCTGGACCACTTCTTATCCTGGCTTTGGTTCCTTTATTGGTGCCACTGGTTTGTTTCAGAGTCCCCTCTACAGTCCTCTGTGGTTGCGCCCTGGAAAGTCATCTTCTTTCAGTCACAGCTTGTCATTGTCAGCCTCCATGGTTGAAGGGCCTGCAGCAACCCAGCAATGGGGCCTGGTCCTGGCAACGTGGGGCCTCAGCAGCTTCTCGGCAGGAGCCTGCACTACACAACTGCTCTCCTTTGTGGTCTGACTAGACTGATCTGAGCTGCTCCCTTTTGAGCTCAGCCTCCACTGGAAGTATGCCCAGCAGGGGCGACTGTCCATGGCTTTCTGGGTCCAGAGCTGCTCCTTAACCCTAAACTCCTCGCTGCAGGGCTTGTACACCCCATCACACCAACAAACACAAAATTAATATGCCCATTTAAAATCGGGCATACCAAAGCACTGACTAATATATTGTAAGGGGTCCCATACTGGCCAGGAAAGATTTATCTGTAAATTCTATGGTTCTGTGAATAAGCAATACTTTTCTAATAAAAACAATACCTTTGTTTTATATTTTTTCTTGCATTCATTATTTTCAAATAATCAGCACTGGGGAGCTGTGAAAGAAGGCTTGAAGAACAGCCAGATACAAGACTTCCTGTATTCTGTGGATAAATTTGTGGGTACCTTGTCATCAGCAAGACAGAATTTAGAAGATAAAATTCAGCTGCAGAAGGTGGATATTGAGAGTTACCTCAACAACTTGCATAACCCTTCTGACTACATAACAGCAGGTCAGTAATTCTTAAAGGAGAAATATTGTATGTTCCAAAACAGAACATGGAAATGAGAGTATTTATAGGAAGAGAGATGTTCCATGTCCTCTATGCTGTTAGCGATGATTTCTTTTAAAAGGTTTATTCGTCCTTTCTTAGAGCTATATTTCTTCTTCTTCTTGATCTTAGAAGTGGAGTATAATTCCAAGTTTATGATCTTGAAAATGACTGAGATGTGATAAAATCAGCACTATGACCATCCAGTTCTGTAGGGTGAGGGAAGCTCAATAAGGTGGGTTTGGAGAGGATGGCATAGAAAGGAGGATCAGCTGCTACCTATGGAATGCTCCTTACTTTTGTTGGTCCTCAGGTGCACTAGGTACACTATGGCTCTGAGATTCAGGGATTGGAAGGGGGCATACCTGGATAAGTGGGCTTGACTTGGGCTATGGACCCACTCTACAACAGTGGCCTCTCCTCCCTGCCCCCCTTCCTTGTCACCACATGACATTTCAGTGTAAAATAATGCTGATCCGATCAGCATTATCATATCCCTTGCTACATACTAAAACCCCCTTAATGGGTATGTTTTGGGGCAGCTGCAAGTAAAAAAAACAAACCTATGGCAGCAGGGCTGCTAAGGGATCATGAGTCACTGAGCAAGTGCCTTGCTCTCCAATGGATGGCACAAGGTCTGAAAGGTTTCCCTCTGGATCTCAGGTAAGCTGCACGTTTGAAGGTCCAGGAGCCCTGGTCATAATGCAGAGGGCAAACTCTACACTGTCTCCGCAGATGAAACAATCTGAAAGACCTTTTGATTTGAAACATGCAGAGTTTCCTGGTCACTATGTGGATTGTCTTCCACCTTTAGGACAATGTGGCCCTCTAATTTCACTGAAGGAGATGGCTGGGAAAGACAGAATCCTTGTTTAATCACAAGTAGGGTTATTAACTAAATATGCAAAAAGAAAAGGAGTACTTGTGGCACCTTGGAGACTAACAAATTTATTTGAGCATAAGCTTCCGTGAGCTACAGCTCACTTCATCGGATGTAGCTCACGAAAGCTTATGTATCCGATGAAGTGAGCTGTAGCTCACGAAAGCTTATGTGTATCCGATGAAGTGTATCCGATGAAGTGAGCTGTAGCTCACGAAAGCTTATGCTCAAATAAATTTGTTAGTCTCCAAGGTGCCACAAGTACTCCTTTTCTTTTTGCAAATACAGACTAACACGGCTGCTACTCTGAAACCTAACTAAATGTGGTTAATGTACCAGTACATTAATTTAAATTGTTAGTTAGGCTTGGCATTTTTGTTGGATATGAAAATTCTACATGAAAAATGCAGCAATATTCCAGTGGCTTTTAAGTATACATCTGATTTTGAAGTTATGCATGTGCTAATGGGGCTAAAGCCTGTGGTCCTTGTTCAGTTTTATTTCATTTGACTTTGTTGGGAATTTACCTGGGTATGGACTGAGCAAAGCTTGCACAAGGACGTTAGGATTTATTCCTAACAAATTAGGATTGCAGGGAACATGCACTGTCGGAGCTCCCTGCATGGCAGTGTACAGAGGGGAAATAGGTGGGTGACAAGGGAGGGAAAGACAGTGGCAAGATAGAGGATCTGCTGCATGGATTCTCTAGTCATCTGCCCCAGGATTAGGATGAATGGTGGGCTGGCTACTTTGGGGTAAAGAAGCCTTCCGAAGTCAGCTCTGCATCCAATCTGGAGCCAGGTGGTGAGAATTCTTCTATAGAATGTTTAAATCTATGTACATTTCTTGGCACTTATTAGTAGAATGCAATTTTTGTCTTGTGGTTTTAAAGGCAGTAACATCGAGGTCATTGAGAAACTTGAGGGAGTGCTAGTAATTTGGATCAAACAGATTGGACAAATTTTGGTGGAAAGTGAACAAATGAGAAAAGAAGCTGATGACATTGGCCCAGCTGCTGAACTGGAACACTGGAAATCGAGAATGGCATCATTTAACAGGTTAAAGCATTGCATTATTTCTTCTGCAGGCTAAAGGGCATTTTGTTTATAAACATGAACTGTCACTGGCAGAAAAAAATTAAAATTTATTCTTTTTTTAAAGCCTTTTAGATGAGATCAAGAGTCCAAGAGTAAATAAAGTTCTAAGTATTCTTCAGGCAGCAAAATCAAGACTATTAAAGCAGTGGAAAGAACTGGTAATGACTGTGCTTTTAATAGAAATAATTTTAAGTCAATTAAAAACACGCTGCTGTGCTTATGCTACATATGGAAATGAACCCACATTGCTCATAATAGTTTGGGGATGATGGTTTTTATGTATTGGGCTTTATTTTTTTTCGATATAAACATATAATATCAATTCTCTTGATTTGGAGTCAAGGACACATATTTGTGTGGGGGGGGAGGGGGCAACCCTATCTCCTATGTTGCCAGTTACACAGATATCTACACAGGCCTATGGGATTGCCAGGAAGGGGATAGAGGAGGTATTGGCTACAGGCCCAAACTAGTTTTACCCAGGGCACTTACTACATCAGTCAGATGGACACCTGGTCCAAATTTAACAATGCAAAGTGCAGACAAGTCCAGAAAAACGGACTCACAAGCCATGTGCAGGTGACCTGAGATTCAAAAGCCACTGAATTCATCAATAGAGGAGATGATGGGCAGAAACAGCAGGTCTACCGTCAAGATCTTCTAGTCTTTAAAGTGTGGATCTACTTTGAGAATAGCCTGTGGAAAAATGGTAACTTCTTACTCAACTAATCTTGCTGTGTGCGCTCAGAGTAATTTCTGCTGACTTTTGTGGTAAAAATAGTTTTTGATCTGTTATCCCTGCAGAGCCAACACATGTAAGAGATAGTGAGCTGGATTCCATTTCTTCCTGTGTAGCATCAACAGAATTATTTATCAAGTTCAAATCAGTCAGACCTGTGTAAGCTATTGTAGACAAAACGGATACACAGGTGTCATTGAGGAACTACTTTATTAAGGTGATAGTGTATAAGCAGGGAAGAACCCAGTATGTTTTAGAGCCTGAGCTGGTTTTGCAGGGCTGGCAGTTAGAAAAATCAACCGTCTCTATGTAAATTGAGCACATTCAATATTGCCAGTCCTGAACATTCAAACATAATGAGTCAGGCCCCCAAAACCATGATATTGGCTAAAGAATCATGAGATTTTACCAAGTGATAACATTGTGCTCTGTTTGTTTGCGTCCTAGTTTTTGAGCTTTTAGGGTTTATGTTTTCAAGTTTGTTCTTTTTTAAACCATGAGGACTAGAAATTTACTTTAATAAATGTCAGCTGAAATTCTGTTGAAATCTCATGACTGCAGGAGCTGTCTTGTGATAAATTGATGATAGTTGCCAACACTGCTTTGAAAAATATACAACTGAAAGGCAATAAACATTGGATCCCAGAATGCCATTTTTACACTTACTTTTCAGAGTAGAATTGCGGTTTAATCAGGCAAAACTCTGTCAACTTCAGTGAGGAATTTTTCCTAAATTGGGATGTATAATCCTGTCCAAAAGCTGCTGATCATCAGGTAGCGATTATTAAATATAGAGTGGGACAGATCTTGCCAATTCTTACTCCAACAAATTGTCTCATAGATTTCATTGGGAGTACCTTTATAAGTAAAGGTTTGCAGGATTGGCTCCTGTATTTATTCTTCTTTTAATAACATGCATTGGAAAGGTAGTGAGCCCACTGAGATTTGTGTGATAACCCTAAATCGGGGTGGGAAACCCTTTTGGCCTGAGGGCCACATCTCGGTGGGGAAATTGTATGCAGGGCCATGAATGTAGGGCTGGGGCACGCTGCCCTTACCTGTGGGTACCACCCCCAAAGCTTCCATTGGCCGCGGTTCCTCGTTCCCGGCCAATGGGAGCAGCAGGGGGCGGTGCCTGCAGGCGAGGATAGCACACGGAGCCCTCTGCCCCCCCCCCGCACCCCAGGGACGTGGTGCTGGCTGTTTCCAGGAGTGGCGTGGGGCCAGGACAGTCGGGGAGCCTGTCTTAGCCCAGCTGCGCCATGGGGCTGGCAATCCTATGGGCCGGCTTGAAAGCCCTGATGGGCCAGATCCAGCCCGTGGGCCGTAGTTTTCCCTTTCCTGACCTAAATGCTATTAATTTTAGTTGGCTTTTCCCTTTCAGGATGGTAATGTAACAAATGCTGCCAATGAAGCTAAAGACAATGTAAAATATTTATATACACTGGATAAGTTCTTTGGTCCACTTGGTAAAGCCTCACCTGTAAGTATGTTTATTTTTTTTAAATAAAGCATTTAGATGGTATGAAACTTAGAAGAGAAAAAAGGGCTATTACTCCCAGTGGGAGAATAACTCTCCTTTTCCATTTTCAAATGTAGTCCTCGTACAATTGTTGAATTGAATGTATAGATTTCAAAGAACCGCCCCCTCTCCCCCCCCGGAAATGGAAAAATACTGCTTCTCATGTAGCAGACATCTGCCATTCCAGGTGCTAATGCAGGGGCAGGAACAAATCCTGGTGATATTCTCCCAAGCCCCACCCGCTGCTGGTGCTGAAATGAACTGCCACTGATAGTAAATTGAGCAGACCTGTCTAATATGATTGTCGCTTTAGTTCCTTGCATGCATTTCTTTAAGGTTTGCAGTAGGTTTTCATATTTACTAGTTTTTAGGACATTTGAATTGCTGATTTTTTCCTTTCCCTTTTGTGTCTTAGGCAGTAATGGTGGATCACATACCCAGGTTAATGAACAGTATTCGTATGATTTACAGTACATCACCATACTATAATACATCGGAACAGATGACTTCTCTTCTCCTCAAAATCACTAACCAGATGATTATTACATGCAAGATATATCTAAGTGAAGGTGTTTTGAAAATCTGGGACTTGGACAGGTAACATGACCTCTTACTAGTTTTACCTTCTTCTTTAGTTAAGACTAATAGAAAATTCATAGGTTAAATATGAACATTATTACAAAGTAATATTGTGTAAGCCCTGATTCACCCAAGCAAATAAGTTTTTAATTTGGAGCACTTGAATGCTTCTGTTCACTTCAGCGGGAATACTCAGAGTGCATAATGTTAAGCACATGTGTAAGTCTTTGCTGGATCAGGGTTTATGCTATATAGATTGCTATTAAAATGCAAATACAATTTAAAAAGCTATTATTTTGTCATCATGACTTTCTTGATGCAAAGTACACTCAGAGAGAGGAAACTAGGATTAGGAACAAATATATTCTTGGAGAGAAAACCCTAGGGACAGGCAAGCTGAGAAAGCTTAAGCTCAGGTTTATGCTTTGTGTGTACTTAAGTTAACGATACAGGCAAACACTACAAAGGGGGTAAGTTTGCACCATATTCAATGTGGGTATGTGGCAAATGTTAACTGTGCCAGATTTAATGGGGCCAGTGTAGCTCCTGACCTAGGAAAGCTAGATCCACATTAGGCTTGCAAGTTAAGTTAAACACACTCTGATTTTTTTGGAGACTTTAGTTTTGTTCTTCCTCGCTCTGTTACTTCCTTTTTATTATTTATTATGGCTATTATTTGTGTCTTTTGTCTTATACTTAGATTGTAAGTAAGCATTACAGGTTTTAAGTATTAGCCCTGGTCTACACTGCAAGTTTAGGTCAAATTTAGCAGTGTTAGATCGATTTAACCCTGCACCTGTCCACATGACGAAGCCATTTTTGTCAACTTAAAGGGCTCTTAAAATCGATTTCTG
Source organism: Caretta caretta (assembly GCF_965140235.1). NCBI lineage: Eukaryota > Metazoa > Chordata > Testudines > Cheloniidae > Caretta > Caretta caretta. The sequence continues at coordinate 154,532,794 of NC_134207.1, read as the reverse complement.
TACTCCTCCCTGATGAGGGGATTAGCGCTGAGATCAACATCGCCGGGTCGAATTTGGGGTAGTGTGGATGCAATTTGATGGTATTGGCCTCCGGGAGCTATCCCAGAGTGCTCCATTGTGACCGCTCTGGACAGCACTTTCAACTCAGATGCACTAGCCAGGTACACAGGAAAAGCCCCGGGAACTTTTGAATTTCATTTCCTGTTTGGCCAGCATGGCGAGCTCATCAGCACACGTGACCATGCAGCCCCAGAATCGCAAAAGAGCTCCAGCATGTACCGAATGGGAGGCACTGGATCTGATCGCTGTATGGGGAGACGAATCTGTGCCTTTTCCTTCCCTCCTACCCTCCTCCCATACCCCGCCAGGGCTACTTTGTGAGTTATCTCTCTATTTTTATAATCAATTAATAAAGAATACATGGTTTTTAAACAATAGTGACTTTATTTCCTTTGCAAGCAAGCTGTGATCGAAGAGGGGAGGGCGGATGGCTTACAGGGAATTTAGAGGCAACCAAGGGGGTGGGTTTTCATCAAGGAGAAACAATCAGAACTGTCACACCATAGCCTGGCCAGTCATGAAACTGGTTTTCAAAGCTTCTCTGATGCGCAGCGTGCCCTGCTGTGCTCTTCTAATCGCCCTGGTGTCTGGTTGCGCGTAATCAGTGGCCAGGAGATTTGCCTCAACCTCCCACACTGCCATAAACATCTCCCCCTTACTCTCACAGAGATTGTGGAGCACACAGCAAGCAGCAATAACAATGGGAATATTGGTTTCGCTGAGGTCTAACCTAGTCAGTAAACTGCGCCAGCGCGCTTTTAAACATCTGTGGTGGAAAAATTAACCACGCGTTGTGTTTGGATCAGAACCAAGCCTGAAGCTCCTTTATTGATTACAAGCGCAGGGGGGTAACAGCTCTAAATAGCTGCCCCCAGATGCAAAGCACACACAGCTTTTTAAAGCTTAAAACCACAGACAAATTACACATACTTTCGTCTTAATTACCTTATTTGGAATATAGCAAAACAAGCTTTTCCTGTTATTGACAGGTGTTCTTTTGCAGTTAACGTTTCTTAAGCTGTGCTGCTGCAATTGCCTTAGAATGGAATTTTCCACACTCTTTTCTTATGCTTCATATACACAGTTAGCTTGACCAACTTAGGCCTACTTGGGTCCACTGAATTTTTCCTCCACATACCCCACCCCCCCCTTTTTTTTTGGATTGGGCCTAAACTTTTATAGCTATGTGCCCGTTAATTATTTTTTTTGTTTTTTTGCCCAAACTGTGTTACACATTTTATTTACAATCATTAGTGCCACCTGCTTTTTTGCACCGAGATTGGCAGGTTTAGGGTTGGATTGTCAATGATAAATACATGTGTTACAGCAATAATAACATAACTTTATGCTAAACAGCAGAAAAAGCAACAACATTTTCATAGAGATAATGTGATGTGGTTGTGATTGTTGTATAGCTTTAGGGTATGTCTACAGTACGGAATAAGGTCGAATTTATAGAAGTCGGTTTTTTAGAAATCGGTTTTATATATTTGAGTGTGTGTGTCCCCACAGAAAATGCTCTAAGTGCATTAAGTGCATTAACTCGGCGGAGTGCTTCCACAGTACCAAGGCTAGAGTCGACTTCCGGAGCGTTGCACTGTGGATAGCTATCCCACAGTTCCCGCAGTCTCCGCTGCCCATTGGAATTCTGGGTTGAGATCCCAATGCCTGATGGGGCTAAAACATTGTCGCGGGTGGTTCTGGGTACATATCGTCAGGTCCCCGTTCCCTCCCTCCCTCCGTGAAAGCAAGGGCAGACAATCGTTTCGCGCCTTTTTTCCTGAGTTACCTGTGCAGACGCCATACCATGGCAAGCATGGAGCCCGCTCAGGTAACCGTCACCCTATGTCGCGGGTGGTTCTGGGTACATATCGTCAGGTCCCCGTTCCCTCCCTCCCTCCGTGAAAGCAAGGGCAGACAATCGTTTCGCGCCTTTTTTCCTGAGTTACCTGTGCAGACGCCATACCACGGCAAGCATGGAGCCCGCTCAGGTAACCGTCACCCTATGTCTCCTGGGTGCTGGCAGACGCGGTACGGCTTTGCTACACAGTAGCAGCAACCCATTGCCTTGTGGCAGCAGATGGTGCAATACGACTGGTAGCCGTCATCGTCATGTCCGAGGTGCTCTTGGCCACGTCGGCCGGGAGCGCCTGGGCAGACATGGGCGCAGGGACTAAATTTGGAGTGACATGGGCGCAGGGACTAAATTTGGAGTGACTTGACCAGGTCATTCTCTTTAGTCCTGCAGTCAGTCCTATTGAACCGTCTTATGGTGAGCAGGCAGATGGTACAAGTCGTACTGTACCATCTTCTGCCGGGCAGGCAAGAGAAGAGGATTGCTAGCAGTCGTATTGTACCATCTTCTGCCAGGCAGGCAAGAGATGAGGATGGCTAGCAGTCGTACTGTACCATCTTCTGCCGAGCAGCCATGAGATGTGGATGGCATGCAGTCCTTCTGCACCGTCTGCTGCCAGCCAAAGATGTAAAAGATAGATGGAGTGGATCAAAACAAGTAAAGGAGGTAAATCTAGCCATGTATCAATCAGAGGTCAGGCTAACCTCCTTGTTCCAATAAGAACAATAACTTAGGTGCACCATTTCTTATTGGAACCCTCCGTGAAGTCCTGCCTGAAATACTCCTTGATGTAAAGCCACCCCCTTTGTTGATTTTAGCTCCCTGAAGCCAACCCTGTAAGCCGTGTCATCAGTCGCCCCTCCCTCCGTCAGAGCAACGGCAGACAATCATTCCGCGCCTTTTTTCTGTGCGGACGCCATACCAAGGCAAGCATTGACCAGGTCATTCTCTTTAGTCCTGCAGTCAGTCCTATTGAACCGTCTTATGGTGAGCAGGCAGGTGATACGGATTGCTAGCAGTCGTACTGTACCATCTTCTGCCAGGCAGGCAAGAGATGAGGATGGCTAGCAGTCGTACTGTACCATCTTCTGCCGAGCAGCCATGAGATGTGGATGGCATGCAGTCCTTCTGCACCGTCTGCTGCCAGCCAAAGATGTAAAAGATAGATGGAGTGGATCAAAACAAGAAATAGACCAGATTTGTTTTGTACTCATTTGCCTCCTCCCCTGTCTAGGGGACTCATTCCTCTAGGTCACACTGCAGTCACTCACAGAGAAGGTGCAGCGAGGTAAATCTAGCCATGTATCAATCAGAGGTCAGGCTAACCTCCTTGTTCCAATAAGAACAATAACTTAGGTGCACCATTTCTTATTGGAACCCTCCGTGAAGTCCTGCCTGAAATACTCCTTGATGTAAAGCCACCCCCTTTGTTGATTTTAGCTCCCTGAAGCCAACCCTGTAAGCCGTGTCATCAGTCACCCCTCCCTCCATCAGAGCAACGGCAGACAATCATTCCGCGCCTTTTTTCTGTGCGGACGCCATACCAAGGCAAGCATGGAGGCCGCTCAGCTCACTTTGGCAATTAGGAGCACATTAAACACCACACGCATTATCCAGCAGTATATGCAGCACCAGAACCTGGCAAAGCGATACCGGGCGAGGAGGCGACGTCAGTGCGGTCACGTGAGTGATCAGGACATGGACACAGATTTCTCTGAAAGCATGGGCCCTGCCAATGCATGCATCATGGTGCTAATGGGGCAGGTTCATGCTGTGGAACGCCAATTCTGGGCTCGGAAAACAAGCACAGACTGGTGGGACCGCATAGTGTTGCAGGTCTGGGACGATTCCCAGTGGCTGCGAAACTTTCGCATGCGTAAGGGCGCTTTCATGGAACTTTGTGACTTGCTTTCTCCTGCCCTGAGGCGCATGAATACCAAGATGAGAGCAGCCCTCACAGTTGAGAAGCGAGTGGCGATAGCCCTGTGGAAGCTTGCAACGCCAGACAGCTACCGGTCAGTTGGGAATCAATTTGGAGTGGGCAAATCTACTGTGGGGGCTGCTGTGATCCAAGTAGCCAACGCAATCACTGAGCTGCTGCTATCAAGGGTAGTGACTCTGGGAAATGTGCAGGTCATAGTAGATGGCTTTGCTGTAATGGGATTCCCTAACTGTGGTGGGGCCATAGACGGAACCCATATCCCTATCTTGGCACCGGAGCACCAAGCCGCCGAGTACATAAACCGCAAGGGGTACTTTTCGATAGTGCTGCAAGCACTGGTGGATCACAAGGGACGTTTCACCAACATCAACGTGGGATGGCCGGGAAAGGTACATGACGCTCGCATCTTCAGGAACTCTGGTCTGTTTCAAAAGCTGCAGGAAAGGGACTTTATTCCCAGACCAGAAAATAACTGTTGGGGATGTTGAAATGCCTATATGTATCCTTGGGGACCCAGCCTACCCCTTAATGCCATGGCTCATGAAGCCGTACACAGGCAGCCTGGACAGTAGTCAGGAGCTGTTCAACTACAGGCTGAGCAAGTGCAGAATGGTGGTAGAATGTGCATTTGGACGTTTAAAGGCACGCTGGCGCAGTTTACTGACTCGCTTAGACCTCAGCGAAACCAATATTCCAACTGTTATTACTGCTTGCTGTGTGCTCCACAATATCTGTGAGAGTAAGGGGGAGACGTTTATGGCGGGGTGGGAGGTTGAGGCAAATCGCCTGGCTGCTGGTTACGCGCAGCCAGACACCAGGGCGGTTAGAAGAGCACAAGAGGGTGCGGTACGCATCAGAAAAGCTTTGAAAACCAGTTTCATGACTGGCCAGGCTACAGTGTGAAAGTTCTGTTTGTTTCTCCTTGATGAAACCCCCCGCCCCTTGGTTCACTCTACTTCCCTGTAAGCTAACCACCCGCCCCTCCTCCCTTCAATCACCGCTTGCAGAGGCAATAAAGTCATTGTTGCTTCACATTCATGCATTCTTTATTCATTCATCACACAAATAGGGGGATGACTACTAAGGTAGCCCAGGAGGGGTGGTGGAGGAGGGAAGGAAAATGCCACACAGCACTTTAAGCACAGCACTTTAAAAGTTTACAACTTTAAAATTTATTGAATGACAGCCTTCTTTTTTTTGGGCAATCCTCTGTGGTGGAGTGGCTGGTTGGCCAGAGGCCCCCCCACCGCGTTCTTGGGCGTCTGGGTGTGGAGGCTATGGAACTTGGGGAGGAGGGCGGTTGGTTACAGAGGGGCTGCAGTGGCAGTCTGTGCTCCAGCTGCCTTTGCTGCAGCTCAACCATACACTGGAGCATACTGGTTTGGTCCTGCAGCAGCCTCAGCATTGAATCCTGCCTCCTCTCATCACGCTGCCGCCACATTTGAGCTTCAGCCCTGTCTTCAGCCCGCCACTTACTCTCTTCAGCCCGCCACCTCTCCTCCTGGTCATTTTGTGCTTTCCTGCACTCTGACATTATTTGCCTCCACGCATTCGTCTGTGCTCTGTCAGTGTGGGAGGACAGCATGAGCTCGGAGAACATTTCATCGTGAGTGCGTTTTTTTTTCTTTCTAAGCTTCACTAGCCTCTGGGAAGGAGAAGATCCTGTGATCATTGAAACACATGCAGCTGGTGGAGGAAAAAAAAGGGACAGCGGTATTTAAAAAGACACATTTTATAAAACAGTGGCTACACTCTTTCAGGGTAAACCTTGCTGTTAACATTACATACATAGCACATGTGCTTTCGTTACAAGGTCGCATTTTGCCTCCCCCCACCACGTGACTACCCTCTCAACCTTCCCCCCTCCCTGTGGCTATCAGCGGGGAACATTTCTGTTTAGCCACAGGCAAACAGCCCAGCAGGAATGGGCTCCTCTGAGTGTCCCCTGAAGAAAAGCACTCTATTTCAACCGGGTGACCATGAATTATGTCTCACTCTCCTGAGGATAACACAGAGAGATAAAGAACGGATGTTGTTTGAATGCCAGCAAACATACACTGCAATGCTTTGTTCTACAATGATTCCCGAGTACGTGTTACTGGCCTGGAGTGGTAAAGTGTCCTACCATGAAGGATGCAATAAGGCTGCCCTCCCCAGAAACCTTTTGCAAAGGCTTTAGGACTACATCTAGGAGAACCGCGAATGCCAGGGCAAAGTAATCCTTTCACATGCTTGCTTTTAAACCATGTATAGCATTTTAAAAGGTACACTCACCAGAGGTCCCTTCTCCGCCTGCTGGGTCCAGGAGGCAGCCTTGGGTGGGTTCGGGGGGTACTGGCTCCAGGTCCAGGGTGAGAAACAGTTCCTGGCTGTCGGGAAAACCGGTTTCTCCGCTTGCTTGCTGTGAGCTATCTACAACCTCATCATCATCTTCTTCGTCCCCAAAACCTGCTTCCGTATTGCCTCCATCTCCATTGAAGGAGTCAAACAACACGGCTGGGGTAGTGGTGGCTGAACCCCCTAAAATGGCATGCAGCTCATCATAGACGCGGCATGTTTGGGGCTCTGACCCGGAGCGGCCATTCGCCTCTCTGGTTTTCTGGTAGGCTTGCCTCAGCTCCTTAAGTTTCACGCGGCACTGCTTCGGGTCCCTGTTATGGCCTCTGTCCTTCATGCCCTGGGAGATTTTGACAAAGGTTTTGGCATTTCGAAAACTGGAACGGAGTTCTTATAGCACGGATTCCTCTTCCCAAACAGCGATCAGATCCCGTACCTCCCGTTCGGTCCATGCTGGAGCTCTTTTGTGATTCTGGGACTCCATCATGGTCACCTGTGCTGATGAGCTCTGCATGGTCACCTGCAGCTTGCCACGCTGGCCAAACAGGAAATGAGATTTAAAAGTTCGTGGTTCTTTTCCTGTCTACCTGGCCAGTGCATCTGAGTTGAGAGTGCTGTCCAGAGTGGTCACAATGGAGCACTCTGGGATAGCTCCCGGAGGCCAATACCATCGAATTGTGTCCACAGTACCCCAAATTCGAGCCGGCAAGGTTGATTTAAGTGCTAATCCACTTGTCAGGGGTGGAGTAAGGAAATCGATTTTAAGAGCCCTTTAAGTCGAAATAAAGAGCTTCATTGTGTGGACGGGTACAGGTTTACATTGATTTAACGCTGCTAAATTCGACCTAAAGTCCTAGTGTAGACCAGGGCTAAGTTACAAAACACAATACATTATTCTGGGTACACAAAGTAGACATTTTATAGGCAGTATAAACCATTCTGCACTTGGTCAGCCTACAGTTGAGCAGCTCCTTAATACTGTCCAGGGTGCCTGTGTATGGCTTCATGAGCCATGGCATTAAGGGGGTAGGCTGGGTTCCCAAGGATAACTATAGGCATTTCAACATCCCCAACAGTTATTTTCTGCTCTGGGAAGTAAATCCCTTCCTGCAGCTGTTCAAACAGACCAGAGTTCCTGAAGATGCGAGCGTCATGTACCTTTCCTGGCCATCCCATGTTGATGTTGGTGGAATGTCCCTTGTGATCCACCAGTGCTTGCAGCACCACTGAAAAGTACCCCTTGCGGTTTATGTACTGGCTGCCAAGGTGGTCCGGTCCCAAGATAGGGATATGTGTTCCATCTGTCACCCCACCACAGTTAGGAAATCCCATTGCAGAAAAGCCATCCACTACAACCTGCACATTTCCCAGAGTCACTACCTTTGATAGCAGCAGCTCAGTGATTGCGTTGGCTACTTGGATCACAGCAGCCCCCACAGTATATTTGCCCACTCCAAATTGATTCCCGACTGACTGGTAGCTGTCTGGTGTTGCAAGCTTCCACAGGGCTATCGCCACTCACTTGTGAACTGTGAGGGCTGCTCTCATCTTGGTATTCTTGCGCTTCAGGGCAGGGGAAAGCAAGTCACAAAGTTCCATGAAAGTGCTCTTACGCATGCGAAAGTTTCAGAGTCACTGGGAATCATCCCAGACCTGCAACAATTCCTTATGCAGTCCCACCAGTCTGTGCTTGTTTCCCGGGCCCAGAATCGGCGTTCCACATCATGAGCCTACCCTATTGCCACCAGGATGTCCAAATTGCTGGGGCCCGTGCTTTGAGAGAAGTCTGTGTCCATGTCCTCATCACTTTCATCACCGCGCTGCTGTCACCTCCTCGCCTGCTTTTGCAGGTTCTGGTTCTGCATATATTGCAGGATAATGCGCGAGGTGTTTACAATGCTCATAACTGCCACAGTGATCTGAGTGGGCTGCATGCTTGCCGTGGTATGGTGTCTGCAGGAGAGCAGATTTGCAGCAGAAGTGGTGGCTAAAGACGGATGCCACAAGAATAGATATTTATAGAGACCGACAAGAGGACCTGCTAGGCGGATTCATGAGAGCAGAGTTGCATGGAAGCGGTGGAGGACAACGGTTAGCACTGCGCACATTTCCCGAGGAAGAACACATGTACCCAGGAGCCCATGACAGACAACATGCAGCAATTCGCTATTGAGACAATAGCAGCAGAGCAGAGTTGCAGTGGAAACGGTGTATGACGACAGTTAGCAGCACCCAGGAGGACCAGAACGGATCCCCCAAGCTGCAGGAGAGCAGAGTTGCAGCGGAAGTGGTGGATGATGATGGTTAGCAGACCTACTGCACCATCTGCTGCCAGCAGCACCCAGGACAGAACAGCGGCAGTGTCGGCGAGCTGAGCTGAGCTGGCTGCACGCTTGTCATGATATGGCATCTGCATGGAAAAAAGGCGCAAAACGATTGTCTGCCGTTGCTTTCACGGAGGGAGGGGTGACTGACGACATGTACCCAAAACCACCTGCGACAATGTTTTTGCCTCACCAGGCACTGGGAGCTTAACCCAGAATTCCAATGGGCAGCGGAGACTGCAGGAACTGTGGGATAGCTACCCACAGTGCACCGCTCTGTAAGTCGATGCTAGCCATGGTAGTGAGGACGCACTCCGCCGACTTAATGCGCTTAGTGTGGACATACGCAATCGACTGTATAAAATCGATTTCTAAAGACTGACTTCTACAATATCAACCTAATTTTGTAATGTAGACATACCCTTAGATTTTTTAGGTCAGGGACCATTTTTCTGTGTTTGTACAGCACCTCGCACAGTGGGCTCCTTATCCATGACTCTTAGGCGCTGCTGCAATACAAAAGGCAAACAGGCAGACTAATGGGGGAATACAAGGAAACAATGAAACAATGTTGATCAGCGTGATAGGCTGTGGTCTCAGCACCAGCTGCCTCATCGTCAAATTTTTTGTAGAATCATGGCAAAGGAGAGTTTAAGGAGGAATTTGAAGGAGGACAATGAGATGGCCTTATGGATATTTATGGGAAGCTCCTCCCACGAGTGAGGGGCAGCATAGGAGAAAGCACAAAGAAGAAATAGGAGTTAGAAATTAATATTAGTAATGGGAATGAATGTTTAGTTCATTGCAAGCTGTGCAGGGTGTCCAGTGTGGATAAAAGGCCAAAGGGCCATCTTCCAGACTTAAGAGAGACTTGCAACTTGTGCTTATGGGTGAAGGAGAAACCTGATGTCTTCACAGCCCAAGAGACCTCTTTGGTACCCTCTGTTCCCCTTTTGGGGAGAGGATTCAGAAGAGTGAGCTGAATCCTACAGGTAGGCAGAGAAGAGCCTCCCTGGAGTAACGTGTTAAACGGTGGGAGCCCTATAACTCACTGGACTGGACCCACTTAAATCCCTGGTATGTGAGAGATGGGCAGACCACACAGATAGAATCCTTCCCCAGTGCTAATAAAGTTGTAGCCTCCTGCTTAAATCCATCCCTGTATCTGTCATCATTCACCTACATGTACTGATCAATGGGGCGAGAGATTGCATTTGTCCTGGCCAGAGAAGAGGATGCTGCAATAGTGAAAACAAGATGTTGAAAGCCTGGACGAGAGTTTTCTCTTTGTGGATGGGTAGAGAAGACTGCATTTTAGAGATCTTGTGCAGGAATAAGCAGCAAGATTTAGACACAGCCTTGATGTGAGGATCTAGAGAGAGGATCAAGTCAAAGATGACCCCTAGATTACAGGCATGAGTGACATAAAAGTAATTCATGCTGAAGATTTCTAGGTGCTCTTTGTGTGTAGAAAAACGTAATTATCTTTAACCAGCACTTGAGAGAATAACCAGCACATGACAGAATATTGGTATGTACATTATAAATAAGGATAAGATTTTGTCATGGTAATTTTTAGTAAAAGTCATGGACAGGCCACGGGCAATAAACAAAAATTCATGGGAGCCTGTGACCCGGCTCCAGCTGCTCACAGATTAAGCCACAGAAGTCACCAAGGTTGGGTGAATTCACAGAATCATTGACTTCCCTGATCTCCGTGACTAAATTGTATCCTTAAAGATAAAGAATGTTCATAAATAAAATTAAAATACAATTTTTAACATACTTGAACAAAATTAATTTCTAATGAATTCTTTTTGTTTTATCACTTTGTTTGCAGAAGTCTCTGAGTGAGTAGGGTGAATTCATGAGGTTTTACGTTTGTTAATTTATGATTCCTTTGGTCTGACAAACGTTCTGGAAACAGAGTGACAAAGTCCTAACACAGTGATGATCTTTACAACTAGTTGGCTTATATATGTAATAACAGTCCATTATTTAAACTAAAAGGGACAAGTACAGCCTCCCCCTGCCCACTATTTAATCTATAGTAGCTATGTCAAGATTGGTCAAACTACTGCACATAAATTGAACCCAGCCTGTGGACTTGGGAATTGTGGCTTTCTAGATGTTCACATTTAAAGGAAACAAGAGACTTTTCTGACGTTTGATCCTACCTAAGAAGAGGAGAATCCAAACTTTCCTGGAAACAAGGACACAGTTTGTAGAGGAAAAAAATGGCTGAAGTACAGGAACTGAACAGGCTACATGGTGTAGGCAGTTCCTATCTGGCCTGTGCTGAGCAGTGTCATAGGGTCAAGATTTGGTCCAATAACAGTAAAACATAAAACAAAACAAAATTCTAGCCTGTAAAACAGTTTAAAAATGAACATTTTAATTTCATCCTTTCCACATTTTGAATGATGTATTTATATACATCTATGTCCACATTTTATCAAGGTACTCTTTGTAATGTTAATACAATATTTTCTAAGTACTGGGCTTGATAAAATGTCTACGTAGCTGAAATGTTCTATTATTGTAATCATTTGTGCAGCTTTTTATGGTTATTAAGTTTGTCTTCTGTTCACTTTTGTTTTTAGGCAAGAATTATTAAAGAGGGTACAAGAATGTATTTATCTCAATGAACAATATCAAACATATTTTCAGAGAGTAAGGGAGAAGCTAAAGGAAAATCCAAGTGATCGGCAGTTTGATTTCAGGTAAATCATTCATTCTGTCCTTGAATCAAATCTTGTCCATTTATATAATTTATAACTGCACAATCAACATATGTTCAGATGAACTGGAGAGTTTAACATTCAGTGAAAATATAAACTGTAGCATGTTCCAGACCTGATCCTGCAGAATTTATTCAGAAAAATTTTTTCAGTGACAAGTTTTGCCAGAGTTTGTCACAGATTTGTTACCCATATAGGCCCAAAGGGATTTCTGTTGAACTAATGCATGAATTTAGAGTTAAGCATATTCATAAGTGGGCTTTTTGATCAGATCTTTAATCATATTGCTGTGGAGTTTAGATGCTGCTTTTAATTATTAGAACTGGGAGCACTGGCTGTTGGGAGTCTGAAAGGACAAGGAAACAGGAAGCGGGGCGGGGGGGAAGTTGAGGAGGCAGAGTGAGAGCTACTGAGGGTGCAGCAGCAGCTTGGTAAAGAGGTTTCCACTTTAAAAATAAAGCCTTGTTGAAGTTTGTTAGTACCTTCTCTGGTTGCTACAACATTTTGGTGACGAGGATAGATCTTCTGCCTCTGAACCCACTTGCACCCTTTCTGCAAAGTCCAGGTGAGCCTCCAATTGCTTTTACTGCCTAGATCCATATGTTTGAGACTTATCTGCTTCCAATCACTGCTACAGAGATTTCTGAAGCAAGAAAGCGTGCTCTGCTAATCCACTGCCTTGGAGCAGAAGGGCAGCATATATTTCACGCTTTTTCCCTTGCAGATGATAAATGAGACTGCACTCACTGCATTAAAGAACATTTTTGTGCCAAAAGTGAATGTAGTAGCTAATCACTACAGATTTTGCCAGTGTGACCAGAAAACAGGGGAGACTATAATGCAGTATATTGCTTCCCTGAGGAGTCTGATTGTAACTTATGACTTCGGGAATATGGCAGATGAGATGATTATAGAGACCAGCCCATTGAGAAAACAACCATGCTTCGTGTAAGAGAACGCTTACTTCTAGAACCACAACTTACACTAGAAAAAGCAATAACCACTGCTACTCAGATTGAGTCAGCTACAGCTGAAGCCAAAATAATGAGCATGGATACAGGAGGCACAGTCTAGGCTGTGACTCCTTTGCAGAAAAGTTCACTATCGCTGCAGACAAACGATTACAAGAGGAAAACTAATGGAAAACCACCGAATCAGCAAATTCAAAATACAGTAAAAACATGCTTTCGCTGTGGATCCCCACAACACCTTGCAAGCTACACAGGATGTCCTGCAAAAGTAGCTCAGTGCAATCATTGCAAAAAGTTTGGGCATTTTGCTAAAGTATGTCGCAGCAGCCAGTTCAATCAACAGGTGCATGCAGTTACAATACCAGATGTTACTGTGCTGAGCGTGGACAAAATCACTACTGCACATATTCCAGAAGAAATAAAGTGCACTGTAAATGTTTCCACCATACCTTCAGACAAATCACACTCTATTCAGCGAATGTTGGACATTGGCTTAGCAGTATCTATATTACCTTATTCCATCTAATTGCATTACTTTAACGATGTGCCTCTTACTGAACCCAAACTTCACTTGGTGTGCTATTTGAAAAACCATATTTCACTACATGGCTGCCTGCCAGCAATAGTTACTTTTGGTGATTGCTGTGTAACTGCAGAGTTTTACGTTGTCCACAAAGGCACTCCTATCCTTGGCAGAGATTCATTGGCTGCTTTAAATCTCAGGGTAGTTAATGGACGAATTGATCTTCCTCAGCAAAGCACTCTTGCGGTACACACACCAGTTTCAGCTGGGACCCAACACCAGGTTGAGGAGAAACTCGGCTGTGCTTATGGGTTTTATGCATAAAGTTAAAATGCGGAATAATGTGATGCCTGTACGACAAAGTTACGGCGCTTACCATTTTCAGTCAGGGATTCTGTTTCAGAGGATCGTAGAAAACTTGTTCAAAAGGACATTATGGAAGAGATTGACTCCTTGGAATGGGTTTCACCTATAGTAGTGATGGAGAAGAAGGGTGGAGGCATTCGCCTTTGTGTGGACTTAAGGGAGCCAAATAAAGCTATTGTGATTGACAGCCATCCTCTTCCTCACATAGAAGAAGTATTTGCAGAACTCCATGGAGCAAAGATGTTTTCTGTTCTTGATTTGAAGACCACATACTACCAGGTTATGTTGTATGAAGATAGCAGAGACCTCACAGCATTTATTACACGAGGGACTATTTCATTTTAAACATGTTCCATACGGTCTCGCATCTGCCCCAAGTGCCTTCCAAAAAATGATGTAATTGATTCTGAAGAATCAACATGGAGTTCAGTGCTATCTGGATGATATTATAGTGTTTGGAAATACTTGTGAGGAGCATGCCAATAACCTGCAGTCTGTACTAAACTGCATCAGCAAAGCAGGCCTCAAGCTCAATAGGTCCAAATGCAAATTTAGACAAACTGAACTCTCTTTTCTGGGGCATACAATTTCACAGGCTGGACTAGAACCTGATCCAGATTATATCCTGGCAATTTCAAATGCTCCTCCTCCAACAGATTTGCAAACCTTACGTTCCTTCTTGGGTCTGACCCCCTGGTATGCACAATTCATTCCCAATTATGCTTCTGTCATTGAACCATTACGAGAATTACTACGGAGAAGTTCAATCTTAGTATAGACAACAGATGCACAAGCTAGTTTCGAAATGGTGAAAGACTTGATTGTACATAGTCCAGCACTTGCACTATTCACTCCTGCATTGCCCACAGTTGTAACTATTGATGCTTCTGATTATGGACTTGGGGCTGTCCTCACACAACTTCATGAGGTCAACACAGAGAGGACTGTTGCATTTGCTTCAAGGACACTAAGTTATGCTGAGAGGAAATATTCTACAGTTGAAAAAGTAGCACTTGTTTGTGTCTGGGCTACTGAAAAATGGAGAACTTACCTGTGGGGCCGCACGTTCAAGTTGCGCACAGACCACAGCCCTTTGACGACGTTGCTCACCACGAAAGGACTGAGAAGAGCAGGATATCGTATTGCTAGATGGCCTGCAAGACTACACTCTTTCAATTATGAACTGGAATATAAGCCTGGAAACCAAAATGTGGTAGCTGATTGCCTTTCTCGCCTACCTTTGCCTTCACCAGATGGTCCACCGGAGGATGAGGGTGTAGTAGTTGCGCTTATTACAAGCACTCTTACTGCAGTTACAAGAGAACAATTTCAAGCTGCTTGTTCAGTGTGTCCAATTCAAGAAAAACTACGGGAATTTCTGACAAAGAGGTGGCCCAGTAACCCTAAAAACCTTGACCCAGTTTTGCTGCCTTATTTTAGAGTTTGGGATGAACTTTCTTTGCTTGATGGCTGTGTGCTATGAGGTACACACCAGCTGCTTGTGCCAGAAGAATTACAGTCAAAACTCATACACCAGGCACATGATACTCATCAAGGAATTGTCAGAACCAGACAACGACTACGGAATCTGTATTGGTGGCCAGGGATGGACTCTCAAACTGAAGCACTCATAAAATCCTGTGTCACTTGCCAAAAGCATGATAAGACAGCAGTGACATGTATCCCTCTATTACAGCCTGTTCCTCTTCCTGAATCTGCATGGGAAAAAGTGGCGATTGACATTTTAGGACCCTTTGATACAGCTCCAAGTGACTGCCGTTATGCCATCACTTTCATAGACTATTTCAGGAAATGGCCTGAAGTAGCGTTTACATCGCAAATCTCTTCTGCTACAGTAATTAAGTTCCTCTCTTCGTTTTTAGCAGGGAAGGTAACCCCAAAGAACTGGTTTCAGATAATGGTAGTCAATTTACTTCCTTGGAGTTTGAAACTTTTTTCTTGCAGAGAGGAACATTTTACACAGAAGGTCATCCCTATATTACCCTCGAGCCAATGGGGAAATCGAATGGTTTAACAGAAGTTTGAAAGAGAGTTTGCAAATGGCTAAACTGGAAGGGCGATTGTGGATACCCTTCACTACTGATTTCTTGCAAGCATACCGGGCTACACGACATGCCACAATGCAAAGATCACCCGCAGAGTTACTGCATGGGAAACAGATGAATACTAAACTGAACATTGCTGGATTGTTAAAGTCACGACCTGATGCCCCAACCGAGGATGATATGAGAAAAACAGTTGAACAGAACCAAGCAAAGTATAAGGCTTTCACAGACAAGTGGCGGGGTGCTAAGGAACCAAAGTTTGGGTGTGGTTTCTTTGTTAGGATATGAAAACCTGGAATTTTATGCAAAGGGGACCATAAATTCATAGCTCCTCTTAAAATCATAGAGAAGAAGGGACCTTACACCTATTGACTTTCTGATGGGCAGGTATGGAATGCTTCTTATCTTGCACCTGCCTATGCACCAAGAGAGATTATGCTAACACCCAGTCTGTATTGGATGATTTCACCATAGTATCAACACAACAAGACATTGCACTGGAACCGGGGCTTGAGAGATGGCCTGTCATACCCAGACGACCACCTGTCTGGACTAGAGACTATGTTATGTAGTATCTACAGTGTTTTCAGTGTAATATTTCTGCCAGCAGTATAGTGTCTTGTTTCATATTTGTTCCTGTGGTTAGAACAACAATGTTTATTTCAATTGGGAGAGTTTCTTAAGAGAGGAGGGAATGTGGTGTTTAGATGCTGCTTGTAATTATTAGCACTGGCTGTTGGGAGTCTGAAAGGACAGAAAACAGGAAGGGGGGGGGAAATTGAGGAGGCGGAGTGAGAACTACTGAGGGTGCAGCAGCAGCTTGGTAAAGAGGTTTCCACTTTAAAAATAAAGTCCTGTTGAAGTTTGTTAGTACCTTGCCTGGTTGCTACAACAATTGCCAATGAGAGTTTTGCCTGAATCAGCACTGTCAAACAAGGCTTTCAGCCTGCATCTTAGCATTACAAGGCCAAATTGTGATGTTCTGAAAATGTGACATAAGTGGAGATACTCTTTTAAATAAAACAATTACAGTTAGGACCAAAATTGGCACATGTAAGAATTAAGCATTAAGTACTTCATACTCATAGTAAAAGTATTTTACTTGATTCTGCACTAAGAAGAGTACATTTTAGAAAAAGAGAAACATTGTGCAAGTACTGGAAGAAAATATCTGAATTTTAGAAATTCTTGCAGTATGTTTTATTCCATATGTTTATGATAGTCCCTCTATTGCCTTTTTTATCATCAGTGAAAACTATATATTTGGAAAATTTGACGCATTCTGTAAACGCTTGGAAAAGATTTCAGATATAAGCAATATCATGGAAGGCCTTTTAGAGCTACAGAATATAAAAATAGAAGGTATTGAAAAGATCAGTGCTCGTTACCAGATGATTGCTACAAACACCAAATCAAAAACCTATGACGTTCTGGATCACAGGAAACAAGAGGTACGTATTTCAGAAATAATAATCAGAAATGTTAAACACTCGTGAAAATCTAAATCAGTCACTTTAAACTATGCATTTCCTTGAAAATATGGTGGATTTTATAACAGTGTACAAAAGAACCAGTGTAAAGTTTATAACAATATCTGCATTAATTTGTTTATAATTCTAACAGGTTCCTATCTTATTAAGACAATTTTAAGTTGTTAGACATTCACCACTGGTAGTTGTACCCAGATAAGTGAACTAGTTGTTAATGTGACAGCTTAATGGCCCAGTGGTGCAAACACTTTTTCTTGTATCTTGAGCATATTTTATGCTAATTGGAAAACAAAACTTTTTCCTTTTTTTTGAGATCCATGAACCTTGAATCCCATCTGGAAAACCCTAACTCATGCATGCAGTGATACTGAAGTCAGTGGCACTGCTTGCATCAGTAAGGATTAATTAGAGGAGGAAGAATTGAAGAATCAGGCCTGTAGTTAGCACTTAGGTGACTCTTTTATGTGACGTGGTAAAGCACAGAGCTCAAACTGGATTGTTTTAATAGCAGTTCTTAGACTCTGTTCCATCAAAGCAGTTATGCATGTGCTCCAAGAACATGAGTAGTCTGATGGAAGCTAGTGTCACTACTCCCATATTTAAGGCCCCAGTTTCTTGAATCAGGGCCCTGTGCTTTGCTAGATCTGGACCATAATTACAACACATGAAAAATATTTTGACTTATTGCACTACTGTTCTTCCTAACTCATGGTTTGCAAATTTTTAAAATCGCTCTTTATGTTTCAGGCCTGGAGCACTTCTGGACTGTGCTCTGATGTCTGTAATATTTGTTGTATGGTTGTCCACTGAAAATTATATTTGGAAGCCTGCTGAGGTTTTGGGCTGTTTCAAGATCTCTAACTGCTTTTATGGGTTTTTTGGCATTTCTACATATGAAATGATTGGGTGTGAGTATAGTGTGGACTGCCCCTGTAGGGTGGTGGGTGTCTCTTGTGAGATGATGAAGGCACTCAGAATCTCACAGGATTCTTCACACTGGGCATTCAAGATAAATCATTATGGAAAGTAGTCCTGCTAACTGTTTCGTGTTTGCCTGATCTAGCATGTAAACTCCTGGGGGGTTATGGGCTCTGTCACTGTACTGTTCTGTACAGTGCTGAATACACTTAATGGGAAGAATATGCAAATGCTGTATTGACTCCAAGAGGGTGGCTTTACATGAAAATTAATGGCATCATATAACCCATTTTTGTTTCTTTTTGTTTTGTTACCCTCTCCCCCTTTTCAGTTTGAGAAAGATTACCTTGAATTTAAGAATCAAATTGAAGGTCTGCACCAGTCAATGCAAGAATTAGTAGATTCTTGGTTTGAGAAATCTTTAACTGTGAGTAATTCTGCAAGTAAAATACCTGACCTTCAGAAGTGCTGGGCATCCACAAATCCTACTGAAATCTCTGCATGCTGCAGGTGTTCAGCATCTTTGGAAATCAGGCCACAATGCTTGTTCGGTGTGAGATAATATCAGAGGAGTTGAGCAGTATCGGCACACTCTTCAAGCTCAAGTGCACTCAGTCAGAAATATTGGAAATTTAAATACTGATAATTGTCAAGTGCCTGTTCTGTCTTCCTCACATCTTTTGTCCCTCTCGTCTTCCCCATTTTGTTTCGTCTTTCTCTTTTCTGCCCCAGGCTCTTACTTCTTCCCTACTGATGCAACAAAATAATAAATTGCTCCTCTTGGAGCATCTGTTGTTAGCTCTCCAATTTACCTCACAGGCCCTGGTTCCTCTCTGCACCTCCAGAACTATCTGCAGTTTTGCCTTCCTTCTATTACTTCCTTTCAGTGCTTTCTGTCCTTCTTCTCTCTACTCCAGCCTACAGTTTGTCATTGGTACATTGGGGTGGAGTGGGCGCAGGGCCTGGGGTGTAGCAGGGGTTCGAGCACCCCTGGGTAACTAAGAAAGACGGTGCCTATGCTCCCCTCTATGCCTCAGAGCAAAGCGGTTGTTGTTCCTTTTACACTGGCAAGGAAGACAGTTATATAAACACCTAAATTGACAGACAGATATTGTTAAGATGAATATTTCCCCCTTTTAAAAAGTGTATTAAAGATTGGCCCCCTATTGCTTCCAAAATGTTGGCTGGCTTTTTTTTTCATTCCTAATTGTGCTTACATTACAAGAATTATTAGGGGGAAAATGGGGAGTGGAAATTTAAAAGAATTAGAATCAAGTTTAAACTATTCCAAGTGTTGCCCCTTTTTGACCTGAGTTGCTAGTCAAAGTTCAGAGCCCTGTGAATATTTCAGGTTGGGATAGTAATTGATGAAGGCCTTGGGTATTTTCCTTAATGTAATCTTGTTTCTTTATACTCTAAATATAGGAGGAACCAGAAACAAAAGAATAGTTTATTAGCTTATGTCCCCAAGCCTCTTTAGCCAACACCAGAGCCAAAAAGTTCTTTCTCTAGTTTTTTCCAAGGTCATATATTGTGCTCACAGGCTCCTGCTTCGTTTTTGGCCTTTCAATCTGTCTCTGTTCTGTTAAACTGTTCGTCTGTCTGTGTCTCACTCATGCACACAGTCACAATACTCAGTGGAACTCTCCACCCACATGGTGCTAGTTTCTGAGCAGGCTCTGTTTTGCCATGTTTAGATATGGGCTCTTAAGTGTTTCTTAGAACTATCTTAAGTGAAGAGTGCATTCACACATCAGTTTTAACTCAACCCATTATAAGGTTTCATCCAGTACATAGCACAAGACAGAAAAGAGCTGTACTCAGTTTAAAAAATATATTACCCAGCAGCTCATTTGAAATATTTTCTCAGTTGCATTTCTTATGCTCCTCCTTCCAGATTGAAATAAACAAAGAAATCAACATTTGGAGCTATGTCTTTAAAATCAGGACCAATTTTAGATTTGGGCCCCAATTCTAAAACAAGCTATGTGAGCAGACCTCAGTGCCTGCACAGAGCCCCACTGATGTCAGGAATCGGAGTCTTGATGAAGGGGGAAGTACTGCTCTACTTTCTCCTGAGGGAATTCTGAAAAAAAAAAAAGAAAAAAAAATTCTGCGCACAATATTTTAAAATTCTACTCATTTTATTTGTCAATAAATAAACGTGGAGGCTCCAGCATGGCAGTGGGGAGCACCCTGCAGGTCTCCTTCTTCCCCCCAGGACACAGACTGGGAGGTGAGGCTGTACCCAACACTGACACAGTGCAAGGACCAGGCCCACTCCAGAAACAACCTGGGGCCCTGCCCCTCCACGCCAGGCACACCAATTTCACAAGTGAGTGGGACAGTCTTGCACACACGCCAGCCCTAGGTCCTGATCCATGTGTGTGGCAAGTAGGCTCAGACGGCAGGATGCAAGTGTTTAGGGGCTTAGTGTGGGTAGAGCCAGGTGTGGAGAGAGAGGGTTCTATGTGGGGAAATCTCAGTGCGGGCTGCTTGGTGGGGGCGTCCAAGTGCAGGGGGGGATCTGGATGCACAGGGGCTCGTTGGGGAGTTCCGAGTGCAGGGGGAATGGAACTCTCCAGGGGGGTCCAGGTGAAGGTGGTTAGGGCTCAGGAGGGGGGTGAAGTCCAGGTGAAGGTGGTTGGGGATTGGGGGGGTGTCTGGGTGTGAGAGGCTCAGTGGGGCGGGGGGGTCCGAGAACTGGGTGAGTGGGGTTTGGTGGGGTGCAGATCTAGGTACAGCTGATTGGAGCTCAGTGGGGTGGGGGTCCGGATGTGGGGGGGGGGAGTAGGGCTCGGCAGAGGTTCCATGTGCAGGGGGGCTCTGGGTGCAGGGGGGCTCTGGGTGCAGGGGGGCTCTGGATGCAGGGCGGTATGGATGCCTGGGGGTTGGACATACAGAAGAGAAGCCCCCTCTACAGTGTCCCACCCCATTCTGAGGAACGATGGGGGCAGGATACGGGGAGTGGGGTGTGGAGCTTCCTGTAGCCGGGGGAGATTTCTGGGGTGGGTCCTGGTCCTGGTCCCAGCCACTCCTTGCAGGGGAAGAGGAACTCCTGTTGTTGCCCAGCTAGCCAGGACTAGCAACTGAGTCTGGTGCAGGGTTGGAGCCACCGGTTGGGGTGGCTGTAATTTACCGCTCTGCCAGCTGCTCCGGGCACCTGAAAAGACACCCCTGCACTGCTGAGGAGCGGTGCGTCATTGATCTTGTGGCTTCCCTTTGCTTCTCCATCATTTTCTGCGAAGAAGCAAAGAAATCTGTGGGGGACATGAATTCTTCCCAGGTGTAGTGGCACAGAATTCCAGGAGTACTCTACACCCGACTTGTGTATGGCTAAATGACACTGATCATTTGGAGAAGAGTCAGAGAGAAATTAAGTATTGCCCCATTATCCTATGTAGGTAGCTCTTTTGACAAATCAGACTATTTTAAACATGATATTAGAGCAAAATGAGAATTTAATAAATTAACCTATTAGATAAGATTGTTCTATATTCACAATAAAATAACTTAATCAGTTATAAACACACAATGACAACTTATTAAGCGATTGCCATCTTGATGTAGCATTTACTGCAAATCTCCAATCTCTCTTTTTAGACTGAACAGATGTTGGGACTTCTGATGAAGTTTGAACACATTGGTAAAGACCATATTGATCTTACTGAAAAATATATAATCATCCTTCAGCGATACAGCCGAGATTTAGATCTGGTTCGAAAACTCTACCAGAAGCAAAAAGAAAATCCGCCTATGCCTCGTAATGTACCACCTGTAAGGATGAAACTAAGGCGAGAGAAAAAGATGTTTACTCTTTGTCTGTTTTATGTTAATGAAAACATAAACTTAAATCTTGCTCCATTGCAGGTAACTGGGAAGATTATGTGGGCCCGGCAGTTGTTCAGAAAAATAGATCATCCAATGAAATTTTTTAAAAAGAAGACTGCACTTTTGAAGGTTGGAAATTAGTGGGGGGAGTGCTAAATTCGAAAAAAAAAATAAAAAAGGACATGCCAATAACATAGCTTACTTTTATCTCCCTTATATCCATTCCTCTGCAACTTTAAAGGCCTGGCCCTCAGATCCTAGTAGCTCCTGCCATACTTGACCACTCTAGCTTCTGACCTCTGGTGGCAATGCCAGTTCCCTCTGTGGCTCATCACAGCTGCTTCCCAATCACCTTCTGCTGCTTGGTCCTAGTAGGTAACTCAGGTCACTCCTTTTGTCCTCACCTGGGCCTACCCCACATTGCCCTGCGCTGTAGACCATTGTTTCAACTTCCCCAAAAGAAACAAATCAGTGAAATTGCACATGCCGCGTCTTATATTACAGTGTAGAATTTTTGTAGGTAAGGTTGATAAAAATGAGAAAAGGAGTTTAAGAAGGTGTTTTAAAAGTTTCCTAATAGAATTTTAAAATATCTTTCTAAGTTGTTTGGCACATCTGATCCCCAAAATGGCTTGGCCTACAAACTCCACACCTGTTTGGTTTCATTGACCATCGTGAGGAAAGGCACAATCTAGTCCATTATATGAGCGCAACATTATAAAAACAAATTTCTTGTGATTTGTAGACTCCGGAAATGAAGAAGGTAATTTGGAGCTACAACAAGATGGCTGCTGTTCTTTTAGAATTCGAACTTCTTTATCACAGAGCATGGTGCAGGTTTGCTGAGCAAGCTAAGAATGGACTGCATGCTTCATTACTTGTCAGACATCGAGAAACCAAGGTAAAGAAGTTAAAAGTTAAGAATAAAAGGACAGTGAAGTTTATTGCTTTTACTTTAATCACACACAAAAAACTATGTTTATAAAATGCCATTAAGATTGCTAAATAAAGCACTCTAAGGATACTCTGTGTGACCTTAATTCTGCCCCCTTTTGTGTATATATTACAATACAGACTTTAATTGTTTGATCACATGCTAGTTTTTCCCACAGGATGCCTATCTCATTTAGTGGAGGATAGGTCCATCCATGGCTGTTAGCCAGGGATGCACCACCATTTTCTGAGTGTCCCTAGCCTGTTTGCCAGAAGCTGGGAGTGGATGACAGGGGATGGATCATCTGATGATTGTCTGTTCATTAGTTCCCTCTGGGGCACCTGGCACTGGCCACTGTTGGAAGACAGGATACTGGGCTAGATGGACCATTGGTCTGATCCAGTATGGCCATTCTTATGTTCTTATGTTAGAGCACATAACGGACAATATTCAGAGAATGATATAGCTAGTTGATTTTTTTTTATCCTACTCTTTCCGTGTATAGACCCCATGTCTTATTTATTATACATTGTCCAAAACCTGCAGCAAATATGTAATTATTAACTGCCTCATGGTCTTTTCTATGTTCATCAACACTATACTGAGTACCTCGCAAACATCCATGAACTTGAGGTTGCAACTACTTGGTGAGATAGGAAAGTATTATTATCCTTACTTTATAGATAGGGATTACAGCACAGAGAGAGTAAGTCCAAAATATGCAATTTTGAATGCTTCAGTGGTTGGAAAACCCCCACTTTAGATACCTAGAACCTGATTTTTTAGAGTACTTAGCATTTTTTTATAGCACTTTACATGTTCAAAGCACTGTACAGGCATTAATCCTCGCAACATCATTCCTCTGAAGTAGGTATTATCCCCAGATGGGGAAATGGAGATGTGACATGAGAGTGATTTACCTAAAGCCACAGAGTGACTCATTGACAGATTCAGAATTAGAACTCAAATTGTCCTGATTCCCATCCCTATGCACATTTCTCCAGACGATGCTGCCTCATGTGCATGTGCCAAGTAGCTCTTACTGACTTCATTTGCATTTGTGAGTCCTTAACTCTTTTGCATATTAGACCTTCTTTGACTCAGGTTGGGCAGTGTGTAGTGGGAGGGAGGCCACTCCGCCTCACTGCATCAGGCAACAGTAGTTGGGCTCGGGCCCTGCTGGCTAGGGTCAAGCAACAAGCAATTACTCTCCTTGGGCTCAATACAAGTATAAGAAGATTACTTGTGATTTTGATATCAAAAGGTATCAACTACTTGCTTGATTCAAAGTCCCTCAGAGTCAGTTTAAAAAAAAAAATGAAAAAAAACCAAGCCTTGGCGATGCAGTCTTTTAAAAACCAAAAAAACCCACTTTCTTCCTCACACGCACAGTATCCAGCTCTACCTTGGATAAGAAAGCTCCAATCAAGCCATGGCCAGACTGATATTCTTGGGCTTGGTCAGTTTGTCCAACATTCCCTGTCCAAGTTTACTAGCAAACAATGAAATTATTTCCTCATTCCCAGTCTTCAGTGCCAAGTCATATGCTGATAAGCCTTTTTCATTCTTCTTTTTAATGTTTACATTACAGCTGTAAATACAGAACAGGCTGCTTAAGCTAAAAAAACAAAAAAAACACACAAAAAAACCAAGCAGTCTATAGCTTGCAGCCTCCTGTCTGAGGTAAACAACAGTTAACAGTCTGGAGCGCTGGCCCCCGGGGAGGGGCAGAGGCACAAGCAGTCTTTAGCCTAGAGCCTCCTGGCAACGGCAGACAGCAATCAACAATCTAGAGTCCACAGCCTCCTGGCTGGGACAACCAGCAATTAAGGCAGAGGCCTTCCGTCCTAGCATGAGTGTGCTGCCAATCCCCAGATGTGAAGTAGTGGCAAAGGAGATAGAGGGATCTGGGCCCACCTTACTCCCAGCCCACTGGGTCCCATGGCCCTATTAGTGGCAGGTGGTTCTGCCACTGGGTTGGCGGGGAAACCGAAATATGGTGCCTCACTTCCTGGCACCACGGCTGGTCCAAAGTCTGGTTCCCCTGGCTACTTCCTACCCTACTTAGCTGCTCTGCTTAGCTGCTCTGCTAACTGCTCTGTTAAGCTGGAGCTCCGTCTGGTTGCCCCACAGTCGGGCGGTGGCCACGTCAGCCATTCCTCGGGGTCCTAACTCTCTTCAGTCTGTAGGTTGCTTGTCTGCTTGGCTGCTGATCCAGGGTCCCGAAGAAGGTTCGGCTCCCTAGAAAAGATGTCCGCCTCCTTCCCTGGTACAGCTGCAACTGAACTGCAGGGCCCTCCCTTTCTATTTCGTGCCCCTCCCCAGTACTTCTGACGAGGTGGGTGAGGTGGGTTTGGTTCTGCCCACCATGGGGAGGGTAGTGGTCTTTCACTCTCAAGTCTGGTAGGGATGATCTGTCATTCTCCCTCCTGTCCCTGGACCAGGAGAAGGCATTGGACAGGATGCACCCGGCTTCAGGCCCCAGTTTGTGGGCTTCCTCCAGGTGCTGTACGCCTCCGCGGAGTGTTTGGTCAGGCTCAACTGGACCCTGACCGAGCCGGTCAGCTTTGGGCAGGGAGTACAACAGGGAAGCCTGCTGTCAGGCCAGCTGTACACGCTGGCGATCGAGCCCTTCCTCTGTGTCTTCTGTCGGAGGTTGACGGGCTTGGCGCTTCAGGAGCCAGAGTTGCGGCTGGTGCTGTCGGCGTACACCGATGACATGCTCCTCATGGTCCAGGACCCGGGCGACCTAGTGCGGGTGGAGGCCTGCCAAGCGATCTGTTCGGTGGCCTCCTCTGCCCGGGTTAACTGCGTCAAGAGCTCTGGCCTGATGGTCGGAGACAGATGGCAGCCGAGTTACCTCCCACCTTCAAGCCATCCGGGGGATCGTGGGACCACTGCTCTATCTTGGGGTTTATCTATCCGCCACGCATCCTTCTCTGCCGGAGAACTGGCAGGATTTGGAGGCCAGGGTGGATGAGCGGCTGCAGAGATGGACGGGACTCCTCTGGTGTCTCTCAGTGCAGGGGAGGGCACTGGTGTTGAACCAACTTGTCCCATCCATGCTCTGGCACCGGCTCAACACTCTGAGCCCGGTCCCAGGGATCCTGGCTAGGCTCCAGAGGGTAGTTCTGGAGTTGTGGCCAGGACTGCACTGGGTCTCTGCAGGGGTTCTGAGTCTTCCCCTGGAGGAGAGAGGACAGGACCTGGTCTGCCTCCATAGCCAGGTCCATGTCTTCCGCCTCCAGGCCCTGCAGAGACTCCTTTATGCCACAGGTAGTCTGGTGTGGAACATGTTGGCGCATGCCTTCCTCTGCTGCCTCCGAGGGTTCCGATACAACTGGCATCTCTTTTTTCTCCAACCGAGGGGTCTTCTGCGAGACCTCTCTGAGTTGCCAGTCTTCTACCAGGACCTCTTCCTGACCTGGAAGCTGTTTTTGGCAACCAGATCCATTGTAGCCACTGAGGGGCAGACCTCCTTGCGGAGTCTGTGCTACACAACCCCTACCTTCATGTGCAGGTAGCGGAGTCCCCCTCAGTGCGCCAGAGGGTGGTCATGGCAGAAACCACCAGAATCTGAGACTTCCTGGACTACAACGGGGGGACTGGGTGGATCCCTGAGCGCTCAGTTGGTGCATGGGGCTCTCCACCCTCCTGACCTCCCTGCAAGTGCTCCAGGAGGTTGGGGCAGCCTTGTCGCCCACCTCTTAGGTTTTCCTTGAGTGGGTACTGCAAGAGGGTGCTCCCCAATCACCCCAGGCCCTCTGGACCTTTTCATTGGACCCCTGTCCTGTGAGCCCTCCCGGCCCCCTTCCTTCCGCAATCCGAGTCAGCTGCATGCTCTGCAGCCAGTTTGCTTCTGAACCACGCCAAGGAAACAATTCTACATGCTTGTGCTCCACACGTTTCACTTCCTTACCCTCCTGTCCCGCCCTGATACCAAATGGCGGGACTATCTATGACCTGTGGAGGGTGAGGAACCCCAGTGAGCCAGCCTCTATTCCACTCTGGTCCCATGGCCTGCTGGGGATATCGGTTGGTGGCTCCTTCATGGAGCCGTGAGCACGGGCGTGTACCTGGTGTGGTTCACCCCCATCCCCGAAGCCTGCCCCTTTGCGGCGTGAGGGAGAACCTGGGGCACGCTTATCTCAAGTACACCAGGTTACAGCCCCTATTCTGGCTCCTCCTTCTGTTGAACTTCTGGCTGCACTTTTCCCTACACCAGTTTATATTCTCAAACCCTGTCCCGGGCCCCACGAAGTTGCAAGACCACCTCGTCAGCTTCCTCCGGGACCTGGCCAAAGTGGCCATCTTCACCACCAGGAGGAGGATGCTAGAAGAGGGGGTGCTCTGTGAGTGTGGGGCCATTTCCGCTCCTCCCTGATCTCACATATCCGGGCAGAGTTCCTCTGGGCGGCATCCGCTGGCTCCCTAGACAGCTTTGAGGAGCAGTGGGTGCTCTCCGGGGTTCTCTGCTGGGTGTCCCCCTCTGGATCCCTAGTTTTGAACCTGTGACCTTCACTCCTGACCCTGTTATTCATTAGTTGTCACCTGCATTCAGTTGGTTTCTGGGTCCAGTGGTCCCTCCCGCAAGGCTGGGGGAGGGGCCTTTAGACATGGGCAGGTTTGTGCCTGCACACCTCCCAGGATTCCCAATAAAGCCTCACTATAGGCACCCAGAGATGAACACACAATTAATGGCCACTGGCCACAATTAAATTTAAGGGACTTGCCCACATCACATAGGAATTCTGTGGCAGAGGAAGAGAGAGAATGGGCAACATTATGAGTGCCTGATTTTCCAACCTTAATAACATTCTGTTAATGTCATTTTTAAAATTTAATATCCTAGTTTTTAAGAAAAGAAAAAAAAGGTAAAATCACATCCAAATTTTATTGTGCCCAAATGTAACAACACCCTCCTCCTCTTCATTTGGAAGATCAGGCCTTTATTGTGGTTATTCTTGAGTTATTGACATAAAAATTAATTATTTTGAGTTTTACTCTTTTTGTGCCCAGATAGCTCAAAGGCTGCTTTGTTGCTAAAATATAACTTGTTTTGTTAGTTTCTGATGATAAGCAATTGTTCTGTTAATTTTTATTTTCATATTGGCAGGAATAATTTTCTAGCTTAGCAAGTTTTGGGTTTTCTAACCACAGTGTATGGAGAAAGAAGACTATTCTAGCCAATAATTGTATTCAAATGATGAAGATACAGTAAAAGATTCACAGAAAAATGAAGTCAGTGGGAGTTGCTGGTTGCTCAGTACTTGGAAAATCCAGTTACGTATTGTGACAGGGCAAGGCCAGATGGCTATAGAAAAGTAGTGGGAGATAGATATATTAGCTCCAGGCTAAAGAAATCCCAATAGGACCAGGATAAGTAAAATGGCAGCTGCTCCAGGTCAATTAAGACACCTGGGGCCAATTAAGAACTTTCCAGAAGGCAGGGTGAATGCTAGCTTGATTGGGACACCTGAAGCCAGTCAGGGGCTGGCTGAAACTAGTTAAAAGCCTCCCAGTTAGTCAGGTGGGTGGGCATGTCAGGAGCTGTGGGAGGAAGTTGTGCTATTGGAGAGACTGAGTAGTACTCACCATATCAGGCACAAGGAAGGAGGCCCTGAGGTAAGGGTGAAGTGGAGCTTGAGGAATTGAGGGCTGCTGTGGGGGAAGTAGCCCAGGGAATTGTACATGTCATGTTTCTAAAAGGTCAGCTAACATAGCTGATACTATTAGGGTCCCTGGGCTGGAGCCTGGAGTAGAGGGTGGGCCTGGGCTCCCCCCCACCTTTGCCCCCTGATTAATCACTGAGACTGGGAGACAACAGAGACTGTGCAAGGAAGGATAACTTCTCCTCACCTCCCTCACTGGCTTATGATGAAAATGGCTCAGTAGACTGTGACCCTTGTCTCTAGAGAGAGAAGGGTTACGTGGAGGGTCACAGTGAGCCTCTGAGGCTAGCGAAATCTGCCAGGAAACGCAGGACCCACGGAGTCAAGGACAGAGCTTTGTCACAGTTTTGAGGTGCCTGAGTATGGGTTCAGGAGTCTAAATGTAGGCACCTGTTTTCAAAATCTTTGTCAGTCATCTGTACTACACTTTATACATTTTTCAGAAAAATCACACTGCCTATGTCACCACCAAACTGCCACTTTGTGTTCACTGTTGTTTTTTCCTCCCCTCCTGTTCTGGTGTGTAAAGGAATTATTCGTGAATTTGGATCCTATGGTCCTTGAAGTACTGTGTGAAACAAAATACCTAAAAAAAATGAATTTTGAAGTTCCAGATGTTGCCCTTGGCATGTGTGCAGAAGAAGAACAGATTAAAAAACAGCAAATGAAGTTAGTGAACACTTAACTTGATTTCATCTTTATCCGGAAATTTTCTTTTGGGTCTCATTTTTATCTGCTTTTTTGGTCATTATAATAACTTTTCCTTGTGACAGATGTTAGTAGAGTCCAATGGAGTCTAAGTACATTTGCCCACCCATCTTTAATAATAATGTCCCCAGTGTAGTGATCCATGGTTTCCATCTCCATAAATACCTGATCATTAGAAAGCATCAATACTCTTTTCTTATGCCTTTTCCTTAAAGTCCCTTTGAACCCTTGCAATCATTCCAAAGTCAGGGACATTCACTCATATGCAAATCTCCATGTCTTGTGTGGCATATTAGGACAAAACTATGCTGCATTGATGCTAGAATTATGGAGCACTGCTCTCCAGTTCTTCTCCCTACCAATTGTCCCTGCTACAATCCAGGTGCAGTACAAAGTACTGTCAATATACTATTGCTTGTGTTACTTATTTCTTTATTTTGGTGAAAAATCAATTTAGTTTATGCTGTCCCCAGATTTTCAGCTATTAATGTGTAGAATATTTTCCTGTTGACAATGGATAACTGCCCTATAGAAGTTGTCAGGGAAAAGCTGGGGAATTTGGCAGCTGGGAAGGGGAAACTGGGATTCATCTTTGAGTGATGGTCCCTGTTGTGTTCCACTATGGGTTATGCATGCACCCAGAGCTGGAGAATCTGAAAATAGTGTCCCTGGGCCTACATGTGCCCTGGTTCACTTCATGCCTCCATCCAAAGGAGTAAACAGTGGGACTGACTGACTTCCTTTCCAATTCCTTCTTACCGCTGCATGTTTTGGGTTGGAACCTCCTGTGTCTGTAGCTTCAGCTTCATTCTACAAAATAAGAATTTGATCTACTTTTATAAATAGTTTTAACGGCTTTTACAGTTTAGTGTTTTGGACTCTGTTTGGGTCCTGGACTATGCTTAGGACTCTGGGGTTCAAACTCTGCTCTTCCTGCCCACAATCCTCCTCAGTTAGTGATGACCACCAGTGCTGCCTGTATGGCCTCGGGGAAGCCGACATTACAGCTAGGTGCCAATCAATCTGCCAATCGTTCTCCAGCCATACTAAAGAAGGGTGGGAACTTCGTCTCCACAAATACCTCATGGAAAAGGTCATGGAGAAGTCCGACTTTGTTGTGGGAGACTCTACCCCCCACCCCCAGGCCCTCTGGCAGGATCTTGTCAGAAATCCAGGAAGCACTCTCATAAGCATGAGACTAAGCCCTGGTGTACACTATGGGGTTAGGTTGAATTTAGCCACATTAGATCGGTTTAAAAATGACTGCATCCACACAACCAACCCCGTTCCGTTGACCTAAAGGCCTCTTAAAATCGACTTCTGAACTCCTCCCCGACGAGGGGAGTAGCACTAAAATAGACCTTGCTGGGTCGAATTTGGAGTAATGCAGATGCAAATTGACGGTATTGGCCTCCGGGAGCTATCCCAGAATGTTCCATTGTAACTGCTCTGGACAGCACTTTGAACTCCGATGCACTAGCCAGGTACACAGGAAAAGCCCCAGGAACTTTTGAATTTCATTTCCTGTTTGGTCAGCGTGGTGAATTCAGCAGCACAGGTGACCATGCAGTCCCCCCAGAATCGTAGAGCGTAGAATGTTTCTACACTCCCTGTGTCATCTCCGTCCCTGAGGTTATCGCAGATTAGAAGCGAAAAAAACGCACTAGCGATGACATGTTTTCCGAGCTCATGCAGTCCTCCCACACTGATAGGGCACAGCTTAATGCAGGGAGGCATTCAGTGGCAGAGGCCAGGAAGGAATTAAGTGAGCATGAAGAGCGGAGGCAGGACGCGATGCTGAGGCTAATGGGGGAGCAAATGGACATGATGAAGCATCTGTTGGGGGAGCAAACAGACATGATGAAGAGTTTGTTGGAACTGCAGGAAAGCCAACAAGAGCACAGACCCCCTCTGCATCCACTGTATAACCGCCTGCCCTCCTGCCCATGTTTCATAGCCTTCTCACCCAGACGCCCAAGAACGTGGAGGGGGAGGCTCTGGGCACCCAGCCACTCCACTCCAGAGGATGGCCCAAGCAACAGAAGGCTGTCATTCAAACAGTTGGATTTTTAGTGTGGCTACAATAAGCAATTTGGCCTTGTCCTTCCCTCCTCCCCCACCCCGCCTGGGCTACTTTGTCCGTTATCTCATTTTTTTTAATTAATAAAGAAAGAATGTATGGTTTCAAAACAATAGTTACTTTATTTTGAAGGGGGGAGGATGGTTGGCTTACAGGGAATTAAAATCAACAAAGGGGTGGGTTTGCATCAAGGAGAAACACATACAGCTGTCACACCGAAGCCTAGCCAGTCATGAAACTGGTTTTCAAAGCCTCTCTGATGCGCAGCGTGCCTTGCTGTTCTCTTCTAATTGCCCTGGTGTCTGGCTGCTCAAAATTGGACTCCAGGCAATTTGACTGGGGTAGGTGCAACCGCGTGGTGCTGCCAGCTGGGAGAGCAGCCTGAGGCAGAAGCCTCCAGCTTGCAGGAGAGCAGAGTTGCAGTGGAAGCGCTGGAGCTGTACACCATGCCCTGGAGGTTGCTAGGAGCTGGGCAGGGAAGACTTCCTAGAACCCCTGGCCAAGCTACATGTCCGACGAGGACGGCTACCAGTCCTACAGCAGCGGTGACAGTGAGCTGAGCGGGCTCCATGCTTGCCGTTGTATCACGTCTGCACAGGTAACCCAGGAAAAAAGGCGTGAAACGATTGTCTGCCGTTGCTTTCCCGAAGGGAGGGATGATTAACGACATGTACCCAAAACCATCTGTGACAATGTTTTTGCCCCATCAGGCATTGGGAGCTTAACCCAGAATTCCAATGGGTGGCGGAGACTGCGGGAACTGTGGGATAGCTATCCATAGTGCACCACTCCGTAAGTCAATGCTAGCCACAGTAGCGAGGATGCAGTCTGCCGACTTAATGTGCTTAGTGTGGACATACGCAATCGACTGTATAAAATCTAATTCTAAAAATCGACTTCTATAAAACTGACCGAATTTCGTAGTGCAGACATACCCTAAAGTCTTCCTCTAAATCCACTTCAAAAAAGTTGGATTTGGCTCTAAGTAAGCCCATCAGCTCAGCCCATGAGGACTTAGTACGTCCTAAGTCAAAGAGGCATGACAAGAAAGTTCATAAGTATTGGGCTACATTGGTACCAGACCGTGATCCATTGGTACTGTCATCCTTGGCACCTCCAAAACCCCAGAATTAATCAATACGAAGTCCGATCATCATCAACTTTTGGGCACTGTCTTTCTTGCTGGCTCCAGGGGCTCGAACAAGTAGAACCCCTCTCACACCAGGGAGAGCTGAATCCATTACTGCTCCACAGGACATTTTTGCTGTCCTGGATCCAGAATTCCTTTCCTCATCGGGTCCCTCCATCTCCAGAGAGATAACACCACCACCGAGAGTTGACAGCTGGAAGGAGTTTGACACCCATCCAATACAGGGAATATCTTCCCTCTGACAGCTCTGACGGTACTGCTACTGGAACCAGAATCAACCTTCTCTTATTCGGGAGATTCTGAACCACTCAATGAACCTTTCCCCCCCACCCCCCATCCTAGGTATCCTCTGCCACCCAAAAGACCTGCACTGGTTTGGGGCCAACCTCTGCCTCATCCAACCTCTGGTTTGGGGCCAACCTCTGCCTCATCGGAGCTGTTGATGTACCCCATGCCATGGTGGCCCCTGCGACAACATATTGACCTTTCCTACTGGCCATATTGAGGATCTTGGGACCAGTTCTCCCCTGCAGTCGATCCAATTTGCTAGGGAGTCACCCCTTGCCTCCTCTCTAAGGGAGCACTCAGATATGCACCCGGATATGACAGAAGAGGAGGAGGAACATTACACATCAGAAACTGCTGTTCCGCTGGAACCAGTAAGACTGTTGTCTTCATCTCCAGACAAAGCAGTGACTTCTATATCTCTCTCCTCACCCGCCAATGACTTCAGATAGTTCCAGGACCTTCTTCGCAGAGTTGCTGGAGAACTTCAGATCTGTCTTGAAGAAGTCTAGGACTCCCAGCACAAACTCTGAGACATTCTCCATACATCTGGACCCAACAGAATAGCTCTTTCCATTAATGGAGCCAACTGGGACAGTTTGGCACACCCCTGCCACTTGTACTTCCTGAAAAGGACAGAGAAGCGTTACTATGTGCTAACCAAAGGAGTGGAATTTTTGTTTTCTCACCCAGTTCCCAACTCAGTGGTAGTCCAAGCCATTTCTGAAAGGCCTGGTCTACTCCTCCTGATAAAGAGGGTAAACGTTTGGATCTGTTGGGGAGAAAGGTCTTCTCAGCATCCAGCCTCCAGTTCAGGATAGCCAATTACCAGGTGCTACTGGCTAAATATGATTTCCTCAACTATGCCAAGTTTGTGGAATTTACCGACAGCCTTTCGCAGCAGGACAGAGCTCATTTCCAAGCTCTGATAGATGAAGGCAAACTGATAGCCAAGACTGTTCTCCAATCCTCAGTCAATGCTGCTGGTATTTCCTCCAGAGCTATGGCTACTGCCATTGTCATGCACAGGGAGTCATGGCTCCATGTGTAAGGGTTCCCTAGAGAGGCCCAGAATGTCATTGAGGACCTTCCCTTCAATGAATTGCAGCTTTTCAACCAAAAGACTGATGAGTCCCTCCATATCCTGAAGGACTCCAGGGCTACCCTCCACTCTGCTTCTTTCTTGGTTGGACCAGTTCAGCTATGCCTTCCCTCTGCTACCACTCCTGCCATGAGTTCTATGGAAAATCCAGAAGGACAGGGCACAGCTCTTCCTGATTGCCCCGTGCTAGCCCAGACAGTTTTTGTTTCCCAACCTCCTATGCATGTCATCCTGAACACCAATCCTCATCCCAACATTTCCTGAGCTCCTGACCTAGTGGAACGGCAAGATCAAGCACCCAAATCTGTGTCCTCTATGTCTTAGGGCTTGGTATTTGGATGGGCATCATCCTTAAAACATTCATGCTCCACAGCTGTGTGAGACATCCTTTTGAACAGTAGAAAGGATTCTACTAGAAGATGTTACCAAACTAAATGGAAGCACTTTTCTTCTTGGGTACATCAAAGAGGCATTCTCCCAGAAACTGCAGATATTCCCTTCATCTTGGACTATATCCTATCTTTGAAGACATCCCGCTTGTCCATCAGCTCCTTGCAAGACCACTTGGCAGCAATCAGTGCATACCATCCACCTTCTCATGGCTGCCCAGTCTTTGCACATCCACTGACCAATAGATTCTGGAAAGGCCTAATCAGAACTTTCACATCTATTCAGAAGCCTGCTCCCCATATGGGACATAAACCTTGTTCTCTCAGTACTCATAGGCCCCCTTTAGAACCTTTAGCTTCTTGCTTCATGCTCTCCTTTCCATGAAGGTTGCTTTCCTTGTAACTGTCACTTCAGCTAGAAGGATTGGCGAGCTTGCAGTGATGATGACAGATCCTTCTTATATTATATTGCATAAGGATAAGGTTTCTGTGTGTCTATACCACAAATTCACTCCTAAAGTAGTCTCAGAATTTCACCTTAACCAATCAATTCAGTTACTTGTGTTCTTCCCAAAATTGCACCCTGCTCCAAAGGAACGAAGTCTCCACTCCCTCAGTGTTTGGCAGGCCCTGGCCTTTTACCCGCAAAGAACAAAGCCAATCAGGAAATCTTTGAGACTGTTTGTTGCCATAGCAGAAAGAATTATGGGGCACACCTTCTCCACTCAGAGAATCTCCAGATGGATTTCTGGCTACATTATACTCTATCCCCTATCGAACCTTCCTCCGCCCCAACCCCCCTGGGGTAAGAGCTTATTCCACCACACCACAAGCAACAATTATGGCATCACTTCAGAAGGTGCCCCTCCTTGACATCTGTAAAGCAGCCATGTGGGGCTCTGTTCACATGTTTGCAAGACATTTATGCCCTGGAGCAGGACTCCTCTGCTGATGCCTCCTTTGGGGCATCCTCGCATCCTCTGTATCCTCGCATCCCCCTCCTACTTAGATACTGCTTGTCAGTCACCCTCAGTGGAATACAATAGGGACCATCACTCAAAGAAGAAGGGGAGATTCTTTGAGATGTGTGGTCCCTATTTCATTCCACTACCCACCCTCCTTCCCCTCTGCTTCAGATCTTACCTGACTGATGGTAGAGAAGGAACTGGAGAGGCAGGCAGTCTGCCCCATGCTTTATCCCATCAGATGGAGGCACGAGGTGAAGCAGGGCACATGTGCGGACCAGCGAACACTACTTTCAAATTCTCCGGCTCTGAATGCATGGTGTGCATGTTTAGTCCACTGTGGAATACAGATAGGGGCCACACAGCTCGAAGAACCTGCAGTTACACGTCAGTAACCTCCCCTTTTGGTATCCAACAAGGTATAGCAGACACTTTTTGTTTTTCGCACTCAAGAGGCTGTGGAAACTTTTTCAGTGGGGAGGGGATGCATCTGTTCTTACCCTTCCTCTTTTGGGCTGGAACAGAGGCATCTTCACATCTGAGTGAAGGAGATTTGACTTCCCCATTCTTTGATAGCAGCTAGTTATCTTGCCCCAGTATCTGCTGCTTCATCCGCCAATGATGGATAAGTACCACAGCTGGATGTTTTCGCTGAAGCGATCAGTAGTTAAATAAGTAAGAGTGCTCCCAATTAAATTGTCCTTATTAGTCCACGGAGTTAACACACATTGAGATTAATATCAAGGGGCAGTCTGGTGGGTGAAGACCTGGCTCCACTGAAGTCAATGGCAAAGTTCTTGTTGATTTATATAGGGCTAGGATTGTTTCAGGTTGTCAGCAGACTCAGGCAGATGCTCATGTATCTGTGCAAAACTTGAACATTGTTTTCATTTTGAAAGTTTTCTTTGCATCCGTAAAGGCTAAGATTCTGGAAAACAATTATATGGCAGTTTAAGAAATAGGGTTATTTTGTAGCTATTTGAATGGCCACCTATGCATATTATTCAGTGTCTTGCCCATAGGTTATGTTATACCAGTTGCTTGTTGTCACAGTCTGGCCCAGTCTCCCTCTTGGGACTGATACTATCTGTTATGAGTGGACCCAACTGCTGTATCCCATGTGTTTCTAAACTCCCCGCATTTGGGTAGTGACTAGTCACTTCTCTAAGTTACAGATCTTTGAAAAACAATAAAATCTTGAATGCAGCTCCCCAAGTCTGATCTCACCCCTCCTGGGAGTCCTGGGTTTGGTCAGCATCCTTAGGCTTCTCCTCTTAGCCTGTTTTACCCTCCCCCCACCGCCATGTTGTGGAATTCTAGCCTCTTGCTCTGAGAAGCAGCCATCTTGTAAAACTCTGGCTCTCTTGGTTACCTTTGTGCTTTCACTGGAGAAGTTCCTGGCTCCAGCCCCACCTCCATCGGCTTCTGTGTAGAGAGTCGAAGTCAAACGCCCTATGGATAGAAAACCCCTAGTTCTACTAGGGAAGACTCATTCCATGTTGATGGATCTAGATTGTTTTGTGCTGGTTTCTCAGACTACTTAAACATGCCACTAGGTATCAAGCCCTCTTTCCAAAATGGATGTTCTTCACAAAGGAGGTTGCAATACCATATGAGGGTCACCACAGGCATCGGCTTGCTCTGGGCCCCGGGGGTGCTCAAACCCCCACTTCGCCCAGGCCCCACCCCCACCCCATCCCTTCTCCCAAGCCCCCACCCCCGCCCGCTTCTTCCTGCCCCTCCTCTTCCCACCCAGTTTCACCCCCTCCCGCGAGCATGCCTTCTTCCCACTCCTCCCCCTCCTCCCAGCATCTCCTGCACACTGTGAAACAGCTGACTGCGATGGGTGGGAGGTGCTGGGAGGGAGGGGGAAGAGTTGGTTGGCAGAGCTGGGCAATGGATGGGAAGCACTGGGAGGTTGGTGTTGGTGGGAGCTGTCTGCCAGTGGGTGCTAAGTACCCACTAGTTTTTTTCTGTGGGTTCTAAAGCCTAGAGCACCCATGGGGTAGGTGCCTCTGAGGGATACACCCGAAAATGAAAGTTACAGTCAAAATGGCATTCACAAAACAAGATGGAGTTCGCAGTTTGACCCAAACATACTGCTCCCACCCCCTCAATCTGTCACACTAGTAATAAAGGTAAATTACAAAGGAATTTTTAAAAAAGATATATGCCATTTCCTTCTTCTTGATGATGTGTAAAGTGTCTGTAAGGATTTTTGTTTTGTTGTTATTACTGAGAGTTTTAGTTTGAGTCAGTTAGGGAGAGTTTCTAGTTTTGGATGTTGGTCCAAAATAGATGGATTTTTATTAATTAATATTGCAGATGTGCCCAGATTTATGTGCATTTTAAATAAATGGAAAGAAATACAAAAATGATTGCTAGCCTTAAAAAAATACGATTGTATCTTGCAGACTTCAGGATCTTTTGATTGATTACAAAAAGTTTGTAAATGGAATTCCTGCTATTCTGGAACCACTGATGAAACCATTTATGGAGCAAATTGAGGAAGCCCTTACTCCAGGCCTGACACAGTTATCATGGACTTCTTCAAACATTGACAAATGTATGGACCTTTGTTATTTCTATGCGAATCGTAGAGTCATAGCATTTGCAAATGGAAAGACCTATTAAGTCTTCTGGTTCATCTCACTGTCAGTAAAACGTGGTTCTCTGCAGCGCACTCTCTAGTTTTTTCCAGTTTGCTTTTACATGTTGTGAGTGATGGTTAGCGTACGTGTACACAAAGTAAAATATTTTACATTTGTTTGATTGTAAATGTGATGACATTTTAGTTATATTTATATGGATTGTGCTAGGTGGGCACAGACATGAATGGGGTGGTGCTTTGCCTCATGGCTCTGTGGGGACTCGGTCAATGATTGTTCCTCAGGGAAGATCAGTCCCTTCCTGAGCTCCCAGGAAAGCAGGGTCAGTGTGGATAAGGGATGGAGCCATTGCCCTGAGTTCTCTCAACCTTCTCTGAGGTGATGTATGCATACCCAATGTTGTCTAGAGGGAGCTGTCCCTGTTCTTCCTTAAATAGATGAACTGCAACTGTCCCTGACCCTTTTACAGGATTCAGAAGAGAGGGAGGAAAACTCCTTGCTCAAACACAGCCATGCATCTGTGGAAAGGCCAGTCACAATCTGCGCCATACTATTTACATTAATAGAAAGAGGGATTATTGTTCAAAATAAAGCAGTCAGGGATACAAACTTGTAGAAAAAATTATTCCTTGTACCATGAGAGTCTTACTTTGGAGAAGAAAATTCTAGTCTTTTACAAAAATAGTCAGCAGGAAGTTTTAAAAAATATTTTAATTTGCTGACATTACTGTTATTCATACATTGTTATCTGTACAGCATTCAAAGTAAATCTGGGTAGATTGGAATACTAAATAAAAAGATGTTGATCCCAAACATCCATATCAATAGATCAGTACAGTTGCCACCACCCATTATATCATAAATCCAGGTTTTAAAATCCATCCTTGGTAATATAATGATAATATGATAATAATAGTAAGGACACACCCTATCATTGCCACAACTACCATACTCCACAGTGCAGGTACTGTCACCTTCATTCAGACCCCCCTTCTCCCTCTCCTGCACTCCCCTTTAGCAGATTATTTTCCTCCTATCACTGGATGCTTGGAGACTAGTTTGTGTTGGAAGAAGGTAGTTTGGTAAAGGGTTGTGTGTAGAAGGGCAATTAAAGGGTGTGATAGGATTTGGGATCTCTAGGGGGAAAGTTAAGGGTATGGTGCATGTTCTGTCATGTATGGTAGTGGTGGCAGTGGTAATGTATGTGTCTGTAGGTGAAGGAGAAGAGTGTACGTATTATTATGTGGCTTAACTTTTCATTTCCTTTTTTATGTAGGTTTGTGTCATGTATCTTTTATATGTATAGCAACCCTAATGGCTTCCCAATGAATTTTTTGTTTATTAATTTAATGTTTATTTAACCATATGGCAGTTTCATGATTTGGGGCCAGGGGAGTACAAATCCGTAGGGTTTGAAGTACAGCGGCTGAAGGAGAATATTTGGTCGGTAAACCACTGCCCATGAAACAGTCACCATTGTAGGTAACAATCTGACAGGAAATTGTAGGTTATGATGGAAATTTTATATGTCCAGCCCCATCAGTCAGGCCTGGATGTGCCTGCCCCATCTATCCAGATTACGTGCACAATGTGTGAATTTCAATTTACAATGTGAATAAAAAGTTTCAGTGGAGAGAGGTAAATAGCAGGGTCCCTTAAGGACCTGTACTGGGACCTGTGCAGTTCAACATATTCATAAATGAATTTGGCAAAATTTGCAGATGATTCAAAATTAATTGGATAAGTCCAAAGCTGACTGCGATGAGTTACAAAGGGATTTCACTAAATTGACAACAAAATTTGGGCAACAAAATGACAGATGAATTCAGTGTTAAGTGCAAAGTAATGTACATTGGAAAACATAATCCCAACTATACGTACAAAATGCTGGGATCTAAATTAATTGTTACCACTCAAGAAAGAGACCTTGGATAGTTCTCTGAAAACGTGCTCAGTGTGTAGCGGCAGTTAAAAAAAGCTAACAGAATGTCAGGAACCATTAGGAAAGAAATAGATAATAAAACAGTATATATCATAGTACATTCACACCTTCAATACTGCAAACAGTTCTGGTCACCCCACCTCAAAATATACAGTAGAATTGGAAAAGGTGCAGAGAAGGGCAACAAAAATTATTAGGAGTATGGAACAGCTTCCATATTGAGGAGAGATTAAAAAGACTGGTGCTGTTCGTCTTAGAAAAGAGATGATTAAGGAGGGATATGATAGTGGTCTATAAATCATGAATGGTGTAGAGAAAGTGAATAGTGAAGTGTTATTTACCTCTTCACATAACATAAGAACCAGGTGAAATGAAGAGGCAGCAGGTTTAAAACAAACAAAAGTACTTCTTCACACAATGCACAGTCAACCTGTAGAAATCGTTGCCATGGGATGTTCTGAAGGCCAAAGTACAACCAGGTTAAAAAAAATAATTGGATACTTTCATGCAGGATAGGTCCATCAATGGCTATTAGCCAAGTTGGTTAGAGACACAACCCCATGATTTAGGTGTTCCTAAACCTCCAACTAGCCAAAAGCTGGGACTACATGACAGGGGCTGGATCACTCAGAATTCCCTCTGAAGCATCTGGGTCTGGCCATTGTCAGAAAACCGGATATTGGGCTAGATGGACCATTGGTCTGACCCATTGTGGCTGTTCTTATTATTATCATCATTATGGCAAATCTCAAAGGGACGTAGCCTCCTTTCAGATCAAGTACTGATCTCTGGCTACATCCTTAAGACATACTGGTTGGATGTTCTCTGCAAGTCCATCTCTGACAATCTTATTGCACCACTGAAGCCTGTGTACCCATGTGATCACTGACCATTCCTGGGTAAATGAAAACTAAAAATGACCCAAAATTCAAATTTAAAACAAACAAATCCTGACCAGTTTCACCAGATCGATTCAGGATCCACCTGTCTGTCTGTGACGTAGCAGCCTAATTCCCATTTTCAAAAGAGATTTTGGAGCCTTTAGAAAGAATCCTTCAGATGGGATGTGTCAGGTTGTGTAACCTACATGCCCCTGCAGTAATTTAGACTACCTTACACTGATCTGAAGAAAAGCTCTGTGTAAGCTCGAAAGCTTGTCTCTTTCACCAGCAAAAGTTGATCCAATAAAACAGAGGTGGGCAAAAATTTTGGCCTGAGGGCCACATCTGGTTATGGAAATTGTATGGCAGGTCATGAATGCTCATGAAATTGGGAGTTGGGAGGGAGTGAGGGCTCTGCCTGGGGGTGCGGGCTCTGGGATGGGGCCAGAAATGAGGAGTTCAGGGTGCGGGAGGGGGCTCCAGGCTGGGCAGGGGGTTGGAGTGCGGGGGGGGGGGGGGCGGTGAGGGCTCTGGCTGGGGGTGCAGACTCTGGGGTGGGGCTGGAGATGATGGGTTTGGGGTACAGGAGGGTGCTCCGGGCTGGGACCTAAGGGTTTGCAGGGTGGGAGGGAGTTCAGGGCTGGGGCAGGGGGTTGGGGCATGGGAGGAGGTCAGTGGTGCAGTCTCCGGGTGGTGCTTACCTCAAGCAGCTCCTGGAAGCAGCAGCATGTCCCCCCTCCAGCTCCGGCACAGCCAAATGAGTCTGTGCTCTGCCCCGTCTGCAGGTGCTGCCCCTGCAGCTCCCAAAAGCAGCGGCATGTCTACTCTCTGGCTCCTATGTGGAGACACGTCCAGGTGGCTCTGCACACTGCCCCATCCTCTGGCGCCACCTCCACAGCTCCTAGAAGCAGCGGCATGTCCCCCCTCTGGCTCCTACACAGAGATGCAGTGGTGGCCAGATGGCTCTGCATGCTGCCCTGTCCACAGGTGCCACCCCTGCAGCTTCCATTGGTCGCAGTTCCAGGCCAAAGGGAACTGCAGAGCTGGTGATTGGGGTGGGGGCAGCATGCGGAGCTCCCTGGCTGCCCCTATGTGTAGGAGTGGTAGGGGGGACATGCCTCTGCTTCCAGGAGCTGCGCGGAGCCACAGCACATGCAGAGTGGAGCAAGTCCCTGACCCTGCTCCCCGGGGGGAGCTGTACTTTGCTCACCCCTGCAATAAAAGATATGACCTCACCCATCTTGTCTCTCTACCTTACACTGTCAAACTCCTTAAGACCTACTAAAACCTGTTCTCCCAACGTACATAGGTGCAGTTATTTGCTGAAGAGCCTGAGAAAGTTGTAAATTAAAATAGCTCCCACCCTGAAAAGTACTCCTCACCCTTTTCCTCCTTAAAGATGTTGTTTACTATTATGAAATAATGCACGTACAGCAGTATCACACAGATTAAAACAAGTCTTTCCAATCAAGGTTACTATGGCTTTTGGAAAATGTTGTAAACCATTCAAATATATAGATCAATTTCTGCTCTTAATTACACCAGTGTTAATCCAGAGTAATTTCACTGAAGTTGCAGTGAAGTCAATGGAGTTACTTGAGAGTTATACCAGTGTAACTCAGAGAAGAATTTGGCCTGTTCATCTGACACTATATAGCTGGCATACACAATCCTTTATTGGCGTATAGATTCTCTAGGGCCTCAAATTTCTTGTTTTCTCACAAGTTTTTAGCTAGTACCTGGCAATTTGTGTACAGTTATGTAAACTACTTATTATAGAGTCTAAGCCCATTTTAATTGTATGTATCTTCATGTACTGAGTTTAAACTAACTGTCCAAGTTTCGTTTTTAAAATTAGAGTAACAATTTGTTGTTTTTATAAGTTTGCTTCATTCACCCCTATTAGCATTATTTTGATCTTTCTTTTAACTGATTTACCACTTAAGGAAGCTATTAAGAGTTTTGTCACATGCCTTTATTATGATATTATTTCTCTGTGAAAAGTATGCTGATGGGCTGGCCCATTGAGATGAGGGAGATGATTACAACATGAGGCACAAATTTGAAATCGGGGTGGGAGTGAACTATCAGAAGAGAAGATCTCATTTTTTATTTAAAATGTTTTTTAATGTAGGCTGAGTATCTTTAAACATCATTGTCCACATTATAGTTTCTAGCCATTAAGTTATCTACATGGGGGTTTCTATCCAAATAGTAATTAAAAAATTAAATGTAAGTGTTCAGAACGTACCATGCACTGTACAAACCTAGCATGATGCACAACCCTTGCCTCAAAGAGCATGAAACTCATTAATAATACAGTAATGAGTGATCCAAATGCATAAATGTAAAGGCATTAGGAGGAATTAGTATGTTGCAATTCTACAATAAGCCAACAGGCTATGCTTATGGATCATTTTTCAGTGGAGACAGATTGGTATATGGCTTTACTTATGTTTTTTAAAATGCAAACAACAAGATAACACTAAACAGCAGCATGCTTTGTTTTACAATCTCAGCTCAAAGGATTTTTTGTTACTGGTTAGTACAGTAACATATCATTTATTAAGAAAGATGTTGCAAATATTATTTAAATTAAAATTAAACATTTGTTACTAACGCCCACCTCACTACCCAAAGGATGTTAATCCAGTGACTGCCCTCTTGAAACCTTACCGTTTGAACATTTGGAACGTAGTTTTTTACTGATGCTTTC
The DNA here is from genome assembly GCF_965140235.1 of Caretta caretta. NCBI lineage: Eukaryota > Metazoa > Chordata > Testudines > Cheloniidae > Caretta > Caretta caretta. The sequence goes on along the minus strand of NC_134207.1, from coordinate 154,489,937 downwards.
AGCTCAAGTGGTCTGTGTGGTTCTTTGGGTCAGCTTTTTTTGTGGCAGCTTTTTTGTGTGTCTGTTGAACTAGTAGTTATAGCAGGGGTATGCGGGTGGCTGCTGCTGGGCTTCCTGTGGCTCTAAGGAACTAGAGATGGGGATTAGAGAACTAGAATCTTTCCTGGAAGCTCATGCTTTTCTTGAGTGAGGATGAAATGCTTTCTTTTTGTGTTTAGTTTGGTAGAAGTTAAATGGGGGTTTTAAAAGCATTAATTATCCAGTACATTTTGCACTGGTTCTTATAAAGTGCATCTTTTATTTCAATATTAATTAGATCATTTTAAGTCTTTCTTTCCCATTTCTCACAGTACAGAATCTCTTTACTAGAACTCTGCCATCCTGAGCTATTCTTAGGACAATTTTGGACCTCAAAATCAGCAAGCAGGATATGTCCCTTTAATAGTACCCCCTGCAAACCGATTAAAGGCCTCATCCTGCCAACTGCTGATTTTCATTTGTGAAGTGCTGAGTGCAGTCAACTCCAGTTGATTTAAATGAGAGTTAAAAGTACTTGTCCCCTTTCAGGTGTTGTACCTTTACAGAGTGGCAATTGTGAATTGCTCAATGTCATGGGGTGCTTCCCTTCAGCATGCCCCCTCGTTGCTCTGCAGGTGGATTGCATTCAGTCACATAGATGCTGGAACTAGGCATACCGGGGTTGCTGCTGCTTGAAGTGATTTCCATCAGATGCAGGGTTTACAGTTTGTTTCAATGGCTCTCAGCGCCCCCATCATACAAATGGTTCCAGCGCCCCTGCTCAGTCCTCTGGCTCAGAAGATTCAGCAAATAGCCTTCCCTTGGTGTCTGCCATGCTCTAAGGAAGGAGGCAGCATATATGCTGGTCCTCTTCCTTACAGCTCCTCCCCAATTGGTTGAGTGAGAGGGGAGCCTTGACCCATCCACACTGCAAGGGTCCCGATTGTAGACCCTTAAAGAAACAGTAGATGACTTGCTCCCAAACACTACTGATTCCTGGGGCATCTTCCTCTCTATCAAACCTTCTTATTTCCTAGGTCTTTGTATACATCAAAATGTCCCAAATCTTAAAGGGCCATTCCAGGTGATAGGGGTGGGTGGGCTGATCCCAAGACATCACTACCTGTAAGGGGGCTACCTGATTACACTCAGCATCTATATCTCTAGGTACTTATATGGTACTCATCACTTGTGTCTGGGCACTCTACAGTTGTGAATAAATTTATCCTCATAACACTCCAGTGAGGTAGGGAAATATCAATATATGTATTTTACAGATGAAGGACTGAGATGCAGAAGTTAGGCAAATTGCTGACATCTGTAAGAGAGGTGGGAGTTGAACCCAGATCTCCAGAATGTCAGTCCAGTGCTTGGGCTCCAAGACCATTCCATACCTCCACCACACACTGATGGGGAAGGAACTAGGTTCAGGTTAATTAATAACATCCAATTAAAAATAGAAGTGGGATTCCTAAAACACATCCAGAATATCCCAGAATTGTTTAGATGTGAATCATTACATAGGATTCATCCTAAAGTAGGACTTGAGAAACAAGGGGCAAAGGGGTTTAGGATTGCTTAATTTAAATGTATGCTGTGTAGTTAATGGACTGACTCATTTGTCCAATTTTTTCAGTAGGGAAGGTTAACCCTCATCTTGGTTCTGGATTCCAAAATTAATAAGTTAATACTGTAGGTTTTTTTGACAGTTAACACACACATAGTTCACTTTTGCTTGTGTACTCAATAACTGTCTGTTAAAAAGAGATGTTCATGGTAAATATGAGAGTTTTCTTGTTCAGTATTTTCCATTAAAAATATCAGTTTGCCCACTATCATCACATTTTGATATATCAGATACCTCAGCAATTCCTTCTTACTTAGAACAGGAAATAATTTTGGCAATTCCAGTACCACTGTGTGGATAAACTATGCCTTTTTAATTATGACCGCTGTATGGTTATGAAGGGACATAGTGCGGTGATTGCACTGAATGTACTTTTATGTGATTTTATTTTTCCTCTTCTTCATTATCAAAAAATACAAAAGATTTATTAAAAACAAAAATATGTATAGTACTTAGTTGCAAATCAATGGTTTGTGGATTAGAGGGTTGGGAAGATAAATGTTTGAAAAAGATTGAAAAGTTAGAGGAAAACTCTACTCCCTGGTCTCTGAGACCATTATCTGGCATGATTTAGTACTCACAATGCTTGTAGAGGACTCATAAATTAGATAATAAATTTGTAAGAAGAAATTCAATGGCACAATCTACATACTAATTTGCCTTGAGGAATTTTCCCCATAAGATGATTTGGAAGATGAAATACTGAATTTCCCTGAATAGTTTAGATGGAATATGGAGCAGATCTGCTTTTTCCTAAAGTAGGTGTATGTGTGAAGGATGAAATAACTTTTCAATAGTAACATTCCTTTTATTTCTGGTATACTGTTATTGATCCTTTCCATTAGATACTGTCCTCTTTAATATAATATTTTTATAATACTAAATATTCCATTATGTCTTTTTCTTGCAAAACAATTGTATTTAAAGATTCAGATGCACAGAGACCCATTAGGTCTTTGGTTTCAGACTTTTAATTCAGTATGTCATCATTAATTAAGATTCACATTTAGAAAGATAACTCTTTTGTATTCTAATATAATATGATATTTTAAAAAGTGATTTCATGTGCTATATTTTGTATGTTCTCATTTTATTTTCTGTTTGCTTAGTCCTTGAGAAAGTTTATAATTCCCTAGAAGAAGTGGGATATATAGTCAAAGAAGCTTCTGACACTCTGGAATGCAGAATTGAAAGAATTCTGCAGGGTATGTCCGAAATTCCTCTTGTAACTCTGCCCGAAGATGAACCCATTGAAGTACCTGCTTTCCTGGAAAGGACAGAAAAACTTACTGCTGCAGCTGCTGAAACTCTCTCTCAGTAGGTCTACTCATGCGTGGTTTGTAGAGTCCATAATGGTAGGATTTAAAATTGTATGGTTAGCATTTTAATCTCTATTGTAACAAGACTGCTGGACCAAGTTGAACTCTTATTCTGAACTTTTAACAACAAAATCTATAGGCATCTTAAATGCAACAAAAATAAAGCATTTATACTATTTCACTCCTGTTTTGTTTGACTGATATTTACTCTCCTTTCCTTTGGTTAGAGAACTTTAGATCAGTCCATTATCTATGCAATGACAAGTAACATTGATTCTTAATGTTAACTAACTGATTTAGGACTAGAAGATAGACTCTTTCCCTCTCTAGGTGCTGCATATAATATTTTGCATTTTTACATTATCATGTAATACTTGTTCAGTTGTGTTCCACTGAGACATATCTAAGTGTGCTTTACATGTCAGAATGATTAAAGGCTGCCTCTCTTCTAGCGTACTATAATTTTTGTATGGTTTGGTCTGTACATCAAGTTAGCTTGCTGTATCATCCTGATAAGCCCAACCTGGATGAAATGTGTGTCTATGATTGCTCACCAAAGCTAACCCCCACCCCCCCCGATCCTCTTTAAACAATCCAGGAGATCTAGTTGTACTGGATATACTGCAATCTTCAAAATAGGATGTTGATAATATCCCTAGGATACTTTAACATCCATTGGTTATTTTGTAGTACATCCAGGCAGTAGAAACGAACGAACTGAACAGTTTACGTGTATTTCTGCATTCCCCCTTTAATATAGTGTGTTCTGAAAACCAGAGTGGTAGTAGTCTCTTCTCTTTTGGGCACCCCATTTCTTTTGTGGGTGGTTATATTCTGAAATCCATAACGTTCGTTTGTAGACAAAGCCAGCAAGTGGAACGTTCCATGTATGAATTGATAGACATTCTGAAGCACAGATTGAAACCGGAAGACAAAAGCAATATGCAGGTAAGATCTAAAATGTAAATAATTATGAAGCATTTCTTAAGCCGCTTATATTTCATTTATTAAATATGAATTATTTGGAGCCTTTTTATTTTTTGTTTGCTGTTTCACTGTGACTTTTCAGGATTCATTTGCCTGTGGACATCTTGATATGAAACAGAAAACACGCTGCCAGGAATGTCTGTCCTGTAGTTACTATAACCTGATGGGGCAGCTTTGCCAGAAAAATACTGACTCTCTAGTTAAATGTAGGTTTTTCATTTTAAACTATACTTATTTTTATAATATTTTAAAGATTTCTGAACTTGTGGTCACAACTATAATTTTTCTAAAATGTGCATTTATCTAGGCACCAGGATTTCTTTAGATGCTTTAAGGCGTCGCTTACATGTTCTCAACTCTAAATATCAGATGACCAAGTTCATAAAGGATCAAAGAGTTCCGTTATTCAAAGCTGAAATTCAATTGGCCATTCCAAATGTTGTCTTGAGGCCAAGTCTTGATGATATTCAGGTAACATCAACAAAAAATAAATGCACATCACAATCGTTCTTGGTATCACATACTTATGTAAATAAGTTGTTTTTTTTAAAAATAAGGTGTGTCTATTGAACCTCAGATAAGAATAGAACTGAGAAAAATAGGACTACATTTAAAAAAAAAATCAATGGTACACAAGATGGCATCTTGAGAAATTAGATAACTGGAGCCATCCATCAAGATGTTATACTGGCCAATAAAAACAATAATTCTACTGGAAATGTAACACCTCCCATCTATAATCCTCTACTTTAAAAAAGAAAACTTTTCAAAGAGGGTGTGCAAACCAAAGAAGTTGAATTTAAAGCCATCAGTAAAAACTTCGGCTGCTCCCATTACTTACAACTCCTGAAGAATATTCAGTGACCATATAAGTGTGAAATAATAGCTATATATCAAAAAGAAAAGTACTTGTGGCACCTTAGAGACTAACCAATTTATTTGAGCATAAGCTTTCGTGAGCTACAGCTCACTTCATCGGATGCATTCAGTAATGAAGTGAGCTGTAGCTCATGAAAGCTTATGCTCAAATAAATTGGTTAGTCTCTAAGGTGCCACAAGTACTCCTTTTCTTTTTGCGAATACAGACTAACACGGCTGCTACTCTGAAAGCTATATATCAGTTGCCACACAATGAGGCTCTGATTTAGTGACACACTTAAGAACAGTCTTAGGTTTAAGCATATGAGTAATCCTATTTTATGTCATCAAAACATTTAAGCACATGCTTAAAAATCAACTGCTATGTGAATCATTTTACACGGATTCCAAAAGCAATTGGTTATAACGTGACTGGCAGCCTAGCAACATTTTGATCTGCCACTCCCTAAATCAATCTTAGAATTCTCAGTCAGATTTAATTTGCAGCCTGTGTGGTCTGTGAACAAGAAGTCAGACAATAAGAATTAAATTTAAATACTGTAGATAGAAAGGGTTGTGTGATGCCATCATTTGTACAGCTACAAATGTATGTAACTAGAGTAAATAAATGTATAAAGGCACTCTGATGGTTGTGAAATAAGATTAAATTAATTCTGTTAACTGCCTCTGTTTATTCCTCTTTAAACAGGATATAATATAATAATTAAACCACAATGTGCTATGAGGTATAATCAATGTTTGTAAAGCTCTTTAAAATCCTTGGATGAAAGGCATGTAGAAGTGTAAGGATTATTAGTATGTGGTTTAATCCATGTTTAAATTAGATGATTTTTTAAATCCGGTTTAACTTTGTGCTGTTGTGGATAGGATGTTATGGAACACCCTTTTGCTTTCTCAAAGTATATGAATTATTTGGGGTGCCCTATAATATATCACTTACTAGAATATAGCATTGCTAAGTGGATGAATGTAAAGATGAGAGGTGTGTTCTTCAACTTTGCTATTAATCAGGCTGTTTTTTTTGAAGCGAGGACTGACCTTTGTTTAAGGTGAATGTTTTACTCTTTTCAGAATGCTGTAAACAAAGCAGTAAATATCATATTATCGATGGCCAGAAATATACCACTGTGGAAGTTTGCTCATTTACATCATAGACAGCAGCAGGTAGAGTACTTTTTAAAATTTAAACTGCTTAGAATGTTAAAAAAGAATGGTTAAAGAAACTAAATAGTTAGGAAGAAAAGGAGGACTTGTGGCACCTTAGAGACTAACAAATTTATTTGAGCATAAGCTTTTGTGAGCTACAGCTCACTTCATCGGCTGCATCCCCACTGTATTTTCCACTGAATGCATCCGATGAAGTGAGCTGTAGCTCACGAAAGTTTATGCTCAGATAAATTTGTTAGTCTCTAAGGTGCCGCAAGTACTCCTGTTCTTTTTGCGGATACAGACTAACATGGCTGCTACTCTGAAACCTGACATTTTTGGTTTGCAAGTCTGTATATAACAGGGACAGGGAAAGGAAAAGCAGGTTTCAGATAAGTTGATTCAGGAAACATGGACAATTTTCAAAGGCATGCTTCTTTCAAACCTAATGCTCAATCTGTGTCAGAAATGAGTCTGAACACTTGAGCTGAACAATGAGTCCAATGGGTCACAGGGACGCTAACCCATGTATGCCTGTGACAAAGTAAAGGCTCAGTCAGCATAACAGGATGCTGTCCCCTAGGCCAATACAAAGATGCCCCTCCTAGGACTACTTCTTTTATACATTAGAACAAACAAGTTACATATTACACTCCAGATGTTGTTAGTTGCCACCCTTATACCTGCTAGTTTGAACAAAACATCCTTATCCATTATCCTGTCATTCCATCCTTATCTGTAGGAGGGGTCAGTGTGTTCTTATACCATCTCTTAGGAATGTGTTAACATAGTTACTTGAGAGATCTGTGTGGTTTTGCGCCATCCTGTCTGGTCAGGAATGTGCTTATCTGGTGTTAGCTTATACCTAGTGTGTTACTGTTGTGCCAGCACCAGCTCTACTTTGGTTCGCAGCCTTTGGTTCACACTGTTAGTTATGCCTAGGGCTCCAGCAAGGTTTGCAGACGGAAGACATTTCTCCACTGGACAGTGGAAATCATGTTCTTTCTAGCCTCGTTAATACATACAGTAAGGGGTGTGTGTGTGTGTGTGTGTGTGTGTGTTTTTAAATACTGGTGCTACTACTGGAATATCTAGGGGTTTGGGACCTGCAGTGTCATGCCTCAGCTGTATCAGGTTGAAAGTCAAAGGAAAAACTCTATCAGATTGAGGGTTGTCCAAATAAATTCTCTATCGTTGTGACCATCAAAGAGGGGAAGGAGCTGGTTCTAATTCCAAGAAAGGGAAAGAGAAAATGCTTCATTTCCAAGCTAGTTCTCTGAAAAGTGGCTTTGTAAAAATGGTTCCTTTTTATTTGGCAGATCTGTTTCATGTGTAGTTAGTGATATCTGCAGATTTCAATGACAAAAATAAAGGATTTACTGCTTTTTCCTTCTCTTAACCCTACATCATGAAAACAGCTAAGAGAGAGGGAGTAGGGTTCAATTTCTCCTTATGCATCATCAGAACAGAATTGTTTACTATGTTCCAGTTACCCCTCTGCAGCTTACAGAAGCTTGTATGTGCAAGAAGGAAAAAACTCAGCTTTGCTCTCAGAGCCCAGACAGGAACTGCAGGGCTGGCAGTTTAGGAGACTCCCGCCCCTACAATATTACTCGTAAATGCCGCAGATTTGATATAGAAATCATTGAGAGACAAACATGGAATCCCACAAAAACCATTTTTACAAAGTCACCTTTAAGAATAGAATTATAATTCAGTGACATGAGCCAAACTAAGAGCAAGTGGTTATTCATGAAGGGTGTTTTTCTTTTGTTTTTATCTGTGCTCATAAGTTGCTCATTCTTGTTGTAGAATGTTCAGTAAAACTACTGGACACAGGTTTACTGTTGTTTCATTTATGTCAGATGGAACAGACTGCTGCCACAGAGCTGGGTGATGAGAGCAAACTCACCAAGATGGTGGCATTGAGACCTTTGGACAAACAGATCAGTGAACATAAGGATGTGAACAAAGCTATGATCCAGCTTACCACAGTAATTTTATCTCTTAAAACTGATGCAGCGGATATTTTGAAGAGCTTTGCTAAATTCTCCAGCATCTGGAATCAGGTTAAATAGATACATTAATATATCTCACTTTATTGCAAAATATGCTACTTTTTACTGGGTAGAGTGATCTACTTTTGGTTATATGAATAAATTGTGTTTCCTGTAAATGTGGATAATTTTGACTGTTTCATGCTTTTTCCCCCTCAAACATTTTCTAGGAGCAATAGGTTTATTTTTTGTAGGTGTTTGCTAGATCTTAAGATTTTACAGTATAAAGTTGATACCTCAGTCCTAATACTTCCCTTCCTTTCTTACTGACTACATAAATGAGCACAATTCACTGATGAACTATGTCAGAAGAACAAGTGGTGAGGTAATATCTTTTATTGGTCAGAAGAAGATAGAAAAAACAAAACATTGGTAGCATAAAATCCACTTTGAATCTTTCTGACAACAGCAGAAGGACTTGCTACAGGAATGTACCTCAGCTGTATAGAAAGTGAAAAGAATCATCTTCTCCTCCACCATTGCCTCTGGGAAATCAGAGCCTGCAGAGATGTTCCAAAGAGTGAACTGGCTAATCCTCCCTGAATGCATAAATGAGACCTCAGACACAAGCACCAGCTGCTGCAAGGAGCTTTCATCCAACTTCACAGAAAGGATAAACTGCATACAGGAAAAACAAGCCAGGACTGAAGATTTTAAAACAGAACAGAGTCCAGGATGGTGGATGGGATTTTGCTCTGAGTTTGGCCCCATCAATGGCTTAGCAAGTAATAACTTGTGACATAGATCTGGGAAGCTCCTGATTAGTAAAACCAGTGCAGAGAAGCATATATTATCAGTGCCTCCTTTAGTGCTTCATGCTAAAGAACCCTTCATGCTAAAGAATGAGAGAGTCTGTCTGGTCCTTGCACATGATGAATGCTATCTCTCTAACTATTGGCTGTTTCCAACCTCCCCTCCTAAGCAAAATCATAGAGTACATTGTGACAAACAAACTCCAACAGTCTATGGCATCTGCTGACTTTCTGGATCATTCACAATCAGTCAGACTTCAGACCAGGGATTGCCATTGAGACCACTCTGAAAGCCCCAACGGGGAGATACCTCATGGCCATGAATAGGGGCTGAACCTCAGTGATTACCTAATCTTTCCTCAGCATTTGACAGAGTTGGCCACCGTTGCTGCTGGTGCACTTACAAGACTTGCGAGATCAAATGATATAGCACTGTAATGGTTTCAATCATGAAACCATTAAACAAATGGTTTCTCCAGTAATATCCCAAGAGTTGTGAATGGCAGCTGCTCTTCATCCACAAGAGCACTTATGTATAGAGTTCTGCAGGAATCAGTGCTGTCCTTCTTCCTCTTCAGTGTCTCTGTGAGGCCATTTGTGCAAATTGTGAGTTGCCATGGTCTCCATAACCAACACTAGACAGGTGATACTCTGCTTTCTATCTCCTCAGCAGATGCAAAAAGTGTAATCACAAAGACTTCCCAATGCCAGCTACAGATTAGCACCTGCATGAAGATCAGATAGTTCAAAGTGAGCCTATACAAGACCAAAAATATATCTGGGTGTGAGGGTGGAGGTGAAACTGCAACTTCAACTTGTACAGAGCCCAACAGCCAGCCCCCATAGAAGCAGAACGTCCTGCCAGTGCCATTATTAGTATCTCCTCCCACCAAGCTACACTGTATGCTAAATGATCTGGTGCTAAATATGCCCTAGTCTGATATTAGTAGCTGTAAAGTGTAGGTAAAAAACATACAATTTCTGGGAGAAGGGACTGTTGATTCATTCAGCTACTGTTAGGCAGCTATGGAGTGTATTTTCAACTTCATGAAGATGTGCTAGGTGTTGGTGAATATGAGTTTTTTGCAATGAGTGGGGATGGGTAGACTAAAAATTCCCACCATAGTTTTGGTCGCTTGATTTCAAACTCCATAGAAATATTTGGAGTGGTAACTGGAATCATGGTCTGTGTCAATTTCCTGCTGACAGATACAGAAAATGTGATTCAAAAGGGTAATGGGGAAAAGAAGAGAAGACAGAAAAACAAAGCAGTTGGAATGATTTAGAAAACTTAAATTAGATCTTAAACTCTTTGAGACAGAGACCATGTCTTCATTTATGTTTGAACAGCACCTAGTCCAATTGGGGGATAAGGAGGCTACTATAAATGTTAAACAATAATACACAATTCTCCATTTATATAGGATCCAGAGGAAAAAGTAAAAGAGTTTCTAGAGACTAACCCAGTGATGTCTGAATTCCAAACACAGATTAATTACTTTTCTGTAAGTATTGCCTAAAATTCTTCTGCTGTTCAGAGAAAAGTTATAGTGCAGTAAAGTTGATAATTTGTTTTATTCTTAGCAATTAGAAATCCAAATTAGAGAACTGCAAAGTCATTGCATATTGGAATCAGTGGATTTTGCAACTGAGTCTTTGAAAATGGCCTTAATTCAGGAATGTCGTTTGAGGCAGAGATCATTTGGATTAGCTTTAAAAAAAAAAGCTGCCATGGACATGGATGCAATTTACACATTCATTGACAATCTCAGCAAGCGATTAAACAGGCCAGTCAATGATCTTGATGATGTGCGAGGAGCAATGGAAGCACTAAAGGAAATAAGAGAGGCTGAGATTAAAATTGACATGACAATTGGACCTATAGAAGAATCTTATGCTCTGCTACATAAATATGATCTACTGTTTAAAGATGGAAATGCAGAAAGAGTTGATGGGTTGGCATATGCTTGGAAGAACCTAAACACACAGGTATTGTAGCTTTATCACTTCTAGAGTAGGCAAAGTACAGTCATTCTTGTCAGAATTTGTGCCACATGACTGGAGGAGAACCAGTTTATTTTAAACATTCACTTATTTCAAATCCTCCTGATTATTTTCACTTTTATGCCATATATTTACTTATGACAGGTATTGAAGATGCAGGACTTGCTGCTTGAAGTGCAACCATCCATGAAAACAGATTTACTGAATGGTGTTAAAAAGTTCCAGATTGATGCTGTGGAATTTTACACAGACTATAATGAAAAGTGAGTGAATCATGGTGCAGTACAACATTATGTTACATTGGTAATTGTTCCAGAATGGTACATCTAAGGTGTCTTCAGGAAACTAACAAGAGGCTGCAAGAAGCACATTACAGCTGAAAGAAATACATAATTTCAAAAAGTACAATTTTTTCCCAATATGTTTGACAGTTAAAGGTGTGGGTTGGGCAAATACTATTATTGCCATAGATTCATTTAAGTAATTTCAGTATAAGATTCAAGTCTGAAATGTCAGATGAATTAATTAGGATTGGAAAACATAAGAATCAACCAGAACCTCAGCCCAGATCTCAAGTCAAACTGTTCTAAGGTCCTGATCCAGCAAAGCATTTAAGCATGTGCTTAATTTTAAATGTGTGAATAGTCCCTTTGAAGTCAATGGAGATTCAGGCCTGCTGAATACCATTACCCAGTGCTCTGAGCCATCCAAGTTTACAGTTAGGGGCAAAAATCATATACCTTCATTGTATTTACTTGATTGTTTAATTTTGTCTCTGGCACTAACTGTTGTAATCTTCTCCACTGAGTGTTGATTGCTATCTATTGTAGTGATTTTTCCCTTCATAGAATATCAGGGCTGGAAGGGACCTCAGGAGGTCAACTAGTCCAACCCCCTGCTCAAAGCAGGACCAATACCCAACTAAATCATCCCAGCCAGGGATTTGTCAAGCCTGACCTTAAAAATATCTAAGGACGGAGTTTCCACCACCTCCCTTGTTTCATGAAGAGTGAAAGTGAAAATCTCATTAATTAAAATATATGTTTAAAAACAAAATTAATGCAATAGAAACAAAACAAAATGATTGTTGAACTTTTTGTTCTTGTTAACTTCAGATGCTGGCAGTTGGGCGAGTTGTGTCACCAAAAATGTAGGAAAGGCCCTTAGGAAAGACCAACATCTGATGTCAAAACAATTATATTTTTGGTCTCTCTTCTCAGATCTTTTGTGATAAACGTCAATTATCAGAAAAAAATCCCTTATGTTTAAAAAATATTTCATAGTGTGCGCTAGGAGAGTTTTCCATTTCTTTAAACAGTACCTCTATTATGCTCTTTGGAAAACCTGCAAAATTGGTATTACTGTATATGTGAATTTGACTATGTTGATTTTTGCAGAGGCCCTGGTGTGGAAGACATTCCTCCCTGGGAAGCAAGTGATAGATTACAAGTCTTCCAAGCCAAGTTTGATGAACTGTGGAGAAAGTATATCACTTTTTCTGGTGGGGAAGAATTATTTGGTCTTTCTGTCACAGGTAATGATGCCACAGTTGGAGTTCAAAACGTCACAAAATAAATGTCAAGCAAATAATATTAGCCAAGTGTTCGTGTGGTTGCTGTCTGGCTGGCAGCTTTGTCCATTAAGGTTTGGGTCTTAGTTGTAAAAAGGGCTAATCAGATATTGTCACAGGGATATCATCTCAACATTTGCTTTTGTAATCTGGAGGTCTAAACAAATAGCTGGAGAAATTAAAACGTTATGGATTTTAATTAACTCTATTATAGGCATCTCCAACAAATCTTTGGCAACTTAGGACCTCAATATGACAACAAAATAGACCTCAGGTACTTCTGCTTCAAAAGCACGAACTAAAATCAAAGGAAAATTATAGCAGTTGCAGCAGTTTGTATCCAATACCAAACTGGTCCCCTGTTGCCCAAGGGCTGGAGGTGACATATGTAAAGGTATTTAGGCACTTAAAGATGCAAATAGGTACCTACTGGGGTTTTCAAAAGTGCCTAGGTGCTTTTGAAATCCCACTAAGCGCCTATCTGCATCTTTAGGTGCCCAAATACTTTACAAATCTGGCCCTGGGTTACTGCAAAGGTGACTTCCTCCGGTGCACAAAGAGGCATTGTGACACACCTGAAGATCTGGGTCAACATCCTCAAAGGAATCTTTTATTTGCAGTTACAGATGATTTAGACAATCCTGTGCAGAAATGAGTTTAACCATAGATTCTACCTGACATAAAGAAGAAAGCTTTTTTGAGAAATGGAGCTCTGAAGGAGATGCAACATGACAAATTCTTGTTAATGTAAAGGGTATGTCTGCACTGCAGTTAAACAAACACAGCTGGCCTGTGTCAGCTGACTCGGGCTTGCAGGACTTAAGTTACTGGGCTGTTTAATTGCTGTGTAGATGATTGGGCTTGTCTGCGCGGTTCCAGAGCATGGGCTCTGGCCTGAGCCCAAACATCTTCACAGCAACTAAACAGCCTCTTAGCCCAAGTCCCGTGAACCTGAATCAGCTGACAGAGGCCACACCTGGGTGTTGAATTGCAGTGTAGACATACCCATAGTGACCGCATCCAGGAGACAGTGTGCATGCTATTGAAGATTGGAAAGGCATCTTGCACGTAGAACCTGAGCTTCTGTCTCTGTTACGCTTTGGTGACACTTTTAGAGTAGATTGTCTTATCAGTCCAGTATTAATGAATTGAAATAAAAATTTGTTGAATTGAGTGTGGTACTAAGGTGTCTGTGGTCCCTGTGTGAGTGGGCATGGTTAATATGAGTACATGGTTAATATGAGTATGTGTGAGTGTAGGCCTAGGGGCTGGCAGAGGTGATGAGGGCAAGGTCATTAAAAACAACAGGGGGTAGGGTTAGAAATAAGGGACAGTGAGCTCTGACAGGAAGGGATGGGGCTACAGAAAATTATGTCAGGGATAGGTTCTCTGGGAGATGGGGTCCAGCAAGGCTCTGGACCAAAGAGGGGACGTTGACACCTTATCCGTAATGCTGTAAATCCTGATAGTGATACTGGTAAATGCTTTCAGTGTCAGCTTCATTGTAGTAAAATATGTTCCTTGTCTAGAGTAAAGTGCCTTCCCCAACAAATGCTTTGGTTTAAATTAAAGTTATGACCAAAATGTAATAAATACCTTATTTTGTAAATATTCAATTTAGTGCTTTCCCTATGAGACATCAGAAATATATATACAAACCTATCCTCTTTTTGGTGGTTCATGGTGTGAAAGCTTTTCCATTACAAGGACATCTGTATTTTACTATGCCACAATTCCATAGGAGGAGGGGGTCATTTTAATAATAATGTGCAATACAAAGTCTAGCTATTAACAATAAGTAATAAATTAATTTGTTGCTCTGTTTAAAATGTAGATCCTTTACTGAGGCATTAAGTAAGCAGGTCGAGGGATCTCTAGGAAGTTGGCATTTTGTCATAAGATGAATCTTTTTAATAATTTCCTCCCAAAACTGTTTCATTTCTGGACACAACCACCTTTCCCTGCAACCTTCCAACAGAGCGCCTCCCTAGTAGCAAAAATGTGATGGATCTCAACTGAACTCCAGTGCCATCTAGACAGTAATTTATAAACATTTTCATTATGAGCTACACTAATTAAAAATGTTTATCCCCTTTCCCATATAGAGACCCACTCATCCATACCCATTTCTTTGTCCTAATCCCTCACCCATCTTTTCATCTAGGTTATTATCAACATTGTTTTCAATCAAAATTGTTCAGTTTCAGAGTAGCAGCCATGTTATCCGCAAAAAGAAGAGGAGTACTTGTGGCACCTTAGAGACTAACAAATTTGTGAATGAAAAGTGTGTATATCTTAGGATTTAAACCATTTGTTCCAGCTTGCTCCTGGGTCAACTCCTCAAATGTTATTAAAAGTCTATATAGAGCAACCTCATCGGTGTTCAGAAATTTGGTCACCCTTTTTTTTTAGCAAACTCAGAGGAGACGGGCTTTCCATGGAGCAAGCCAGAATCTTTAGTCAGGTTCTTTGATTATTAAACTGATCCTGAGTAAGTAATGTACAATGAATAAGGCTAAGTTTTTGTCACTTTTATGTTTAATAAAAGTCATGGACAGGTCACGAGCAATAAACAAAAATTCACAGAAGCCCGTGATCTGTCTCTGACTTTCACTAAAAATATCCCTGACAAAAGGGAGAGGCAGGTTCAGCTTTCACTGCTGCTGGGGCTCCTGGGTCCCTCACTGCTGTGGGAGCTGCAGGATCTGCATGTGGATGATACCCAGTGCGGCTGGGCAGCTGCGGGGGCGGAGCTGGCTGGGAGCTCCAGCCCCAGGGCAGAAAATGTCACGGAGGTCAGTGGAAGTTATGGATTCTGTGACCTCCGTCACAATCGTAGCATTAACAATGAAGTATGCTAACATTTTATTGTAACTTTGACAAAAAAAAAAAAAAAAGGAAAGGAAGAAATGTGCCTGCAAATGGCAAGTTTGACATTTCTAAATTTTAACAATATATTTAGCTAGGGATCCCCAAAGCACTGTGATAAAATGAGTGATTTTTTTAAAAAATGGGGTCATTTCTAAATGCTTCTAACTTTTAACATATTTTATAGGATCACTTTAAATGTTAATATTAAATCTGTACCTCTTTTGTAACTGGTGCAAATTTGGGAAGAAAATATTTTAGTTTTCATATGAAATCGGTAGACTAAGTCTGCCTTCTTCAACACAAATTTCAGTACAAAGTCATGAGCTGTATCTTCATAATATGGCTAGGTTTATGATATAAAGAAGTGGTCATACACTGGCTGGAAACTGAGTAATTACTGTGGGCCAGACACTTTTGCTCAATGGGACTGTTTTTGGGACTATTTGAGGAGTATTCACTACTCAGTGTGAATAATGGTGTCAAAACCTGTTTATTAAAACTTCATTTTAAAAAGGCACAGATTATATTTTTCTGAAATAGTTTGAATCTAGTAGATAATAACAATTTGCTTCTTTTAAAATTTGGAACAGAATATCCAGAACTACAAAAAATAAAACGGGAGCTTACACTGCTTCAGAAACTTTATGGTCTTTACAATTCAGTTAATGCTAATATCAGTGGATACTATGAAATATTTTGGAGTGACTTGGACATTGAAAAAATTAACAGTGAGCTTCTGGATTTTCAAAACAGGTAAATGATTTAGTATACGTTGAAATGCATCAAAATTCTTCTCTCCCATCTTTCATTCATGAGAGCTGATCCTTTAGGGAATTTTTTCAGCATGCTTATATATTTCTAACTTTGGCCTTATCTAATATCCAAGAGGCAGAAATTTCAGGCAGAAGGAGGCAGAAAAAACAACACAGCTGCTGCATGAATATAAATACATTGAACACAATAAGGTGATAAGTAACAATCAGCATGGATTTGTCAAGAGCAAATAGTGTCAAACCAACCTGATAGCTTTCTTTGACAGGGTAACAAGCCTTGTGGATGGGGAGAAGTGGTAGATGTGATATATCTTGATTTTGATATGGTCTCACATGACCTTTTCATAAACAAACTAGGGAAATGTAACCTAGATGGAGCTACTATAAGGTGGGTGCATAATTGGTTGGAAAACTGTTATCTGTGGTTCATAGTTAAGTTGGAAGGGCATATTGAGTGAGGGTCCTGCAGGGATCAATTCTGGGTTTGGTTCTGTTCAGTATCTTCACCAATGATTTAGATTATGGCACAGAGAGTACACTTATAATGTTTGCGGATGATACCCAACTGGGAAGGGTTGCAAGTGTTTTGGAGGATAGGATTAAAAGTCAAATGATCTGGACAAACTGGAGAAATGGTCTGCAGTAAATAGGATGAAATTCAATAAGGACAAATGCAAAGTACTCCACTTAGGAAGGAATGATCAGCTGCACACATACAAAATGGGAAATGACTGCCTAGATGGAGTACTGCGGAAAGGGATATGGGTGCCACATTGATGTGGACAAGTTGGACAATGTCCAGAGAAGAGAAACAAAAATGATTAAAAGTCTAGAAAACATGATCTTTGAGGGAAGATTGAAAAAATTGGGTTTGTTTAAGACTGAGAGGGGACATGATAAGTTTTCAAGTACATAAAAGGTTGTTGCAAGGAGGAGAGAGGTAAATTGTTCTCCTTAACTTCTGAGGATAGGACAAGAAGCAGTGTGCTTAAATTGCAGCAAGGGAGGTTTAGATTGGCGTGACAGGGTCCAGACTTCCCACCGCCAGCGCCTCCCGCTAGTTGCTCCAGGAATTAGCTCTGTCCAGTCATGGAGCACCGTCTGTATGTGGTGTCTTGCCCATCATCTGCTCTGCTGCCTTGGGACCTGCGTTGCTCCCCGCCCGGCGGTGTCCTCTTCAGGACACTGCCCTCCAGCAGTGCCCACTACTCCAGTCTCACTCCCTTCTGGGTGGGGGGTGTTAACAGCAGACTTTGGGACTTGCACCTGCCTCAGTGGCCAACCACAACCCAAAATCTAGCCCTTTAGCTCAGGGGCAAGTTGCAGTCTTTATGGGCCACCGTCTTCCATGGTCATGTGCAGTACAAGGGGGGGGACCCGGCCCACCGGATACTCTTGAGTCCCGACCCAGGGACCCTCTAGCCGCAGTCTCTTTCTGCCCTCCTTCGTTCCCTTCTTGTCTGCCTATTCTTTCCTGGGCCACTTCCCCTTTGGCCTCGTGCACCTTCTTGGCCCTTGGTAGCAGGGTCTGCAGCCTCGCAGGTAATGGGGCTGGAGCTCTCCCCTGCTCCCCAGAGCCTGCCGAGCACTGCTCTGTCCAAGGTGCTGGCTCCTTGCTTCAGGAGCCTGTCCTTCTCCCTCGCTAGTCAGAGAGAGACTCCCTTCTTCTCTGCTAGGCAGTCTTTACATAGGGCCTCGCCCAGCCCTGATTGGCCCTCCACAGGCTTTTATTGATTGGCTGCCGTCTGCGCAGCCTCAAAAGGCCTGTTCCAGCCCTTTTCTCAGGGGGTGGGGCGACTGCCCGATCACAGTTGGACATTAGGAAAAACTTCTTTATTGTCAGAGTGGTTGAGCACTGGAATAAATTGCCCAGGGGGGTTGTGGAATCTCCATCATTCAAGATTTTTAAGAGTAGTTAGACAAACACCTATCAGGGATGGTATAGATAATACTTAGTTCTACCATGAGTAGAGGGGACTGGACTAGATGACCTCTTGAGGTCCCTTACAGTTCTGAGAGTCTATGATTTTGTAATTGGGTCCTTCATTCGCAACCAAAATCTTTGAGCTTTTTAGGCAGAATTCTGTCAAGTGACTATCAATTTCTATACCCTCAGTTTTCCATTTTCTTTTATAGGAACCAAAGCCTTCCCCCTCTATTGAGATTGAGTAGCCAGGCTTGGTTCATAGGGATTCTTTGTGAGAGCTCAGAGGAGAAATATTTCCCACAGTCCATGGAACACAATAGAGCCATGAAGTGAAATCCTGACCCCACCGAAGTCAATGGGGATTTTGCCATTGACATCAGTAGGTCCAAGATTTCATCGAGGGAGTGGCCACAACTGAATCTATAAGACTGTAGTAACCCCTAGCACTCCTCCTCTGCAATATCTGGATCAATGGTTGGTGACTACAGCTACTGGCAGATCCACTAGATTTTCTCCTGCTTCTCCTCTGACCCATACCTGTTCTAACTCAAAATCCTGGTGTACAGTGGTATGGGCAGAGTTGCCAAAGAACTGAGATCTGTGAGAGTAAATGTGCGGACCCTATGTACAGGCTTCAGATATTCTGTTCCCCCATCGTCACAGCAGGGATTATGGCCCTGTAATGGGGTCGGACTCACCATAGCGGCGCCTCCTGCTGGTTGGTTAGGGAATTAGCTCTTTCAGCAGCATGCCTTCGCTAGTGGTGTCTTGCCCTCCGTTACTTTCTTGGTTTCCACTGTCCTCACAGTCGGACCCATGTCACTCCCAGACCGCAGTGTCCACTTCTGGACACTGCCCTCCGGTGGCTCACTGCAGTCCTCAGTCTAGTCCCTTCGTCCAAGGGCAAACTGCAGTCTGGCTTAGCCACTCTCACCACTGGCAAGTGGCGGTTAAAGGGGGACCCAGGCCCGCCCGCTACTCTGGGCCCTGACCCAGGGACCCTCTAGCGGCAGCCACTTACTGCCCTCCTACAACTCTCCTCCACTGCCTGCTTCCCCATAGCCCCAGCACCTTTTCTGCCCATTTGTGGCCCCAGTCTGGCAGTGGTCAACCTGGAGCTCTCCCAGCCTCTGCTCACCCTGCCCACCACTGCTGTGTCTTAGATGCTTCTCTAAGAGCCAGTTCTTCTTCCTTTGCTGTCCAGGGAAAGACTGTGCTCCTCTCTGCCCTGCAACCTTCTTATAGGGCCCAGCTTGGCCCCGATAGGCTGCTGTCAAGCCTTCTTCTGATTGGCTGGGTTCTGCGCAGCCGCTCCAAGGGCTGCTGTTGACCCTTTACCAGCCAGTGGGGGGCAGCTGCCCCGTCACAGATCCATAGTATGTTTTGCTGTTTATGGGATTATAAAATGTATAGCATAACCAAATTATGCACAGGGCGTCTGAAAAGCTAATGAAAGAGTTGCTCAAAACAGAAGGAGTTTTGTCTCAATCACCTAGTGGAAAAAAAAGCATAGTCTTGTCTCTTTCTGGTCCCCTTCGGTCTTCGTCCACTCCTCTGTACCAGTCTTTTCTTGACCCCTTTGCACACTAGGCCTGATCCTTTTCCCACTGAGGTTGATCAAAGCAGAATCATGCCCGAGATCACTACTGTACATGTAAGAGCCTGTTCTTCTGCAGCTCCTGTCCTCTGCTTGTATCTCAGTGCTTTATCAACAGTCTGGGACAGATTCTGATCTCAGTTTTAGTGTAACTCCAGAATAATTTAACTGAAGTCACTGGTATTATTCAGGATTTAAGTAGATACAATTCAGATCAGAATCTGACCATCTGTCTCATCTTAAATCTCCAAAAACATAACCTGAGGAAAGCATGTCTTTGCTCAGGCTTCCAGTGAATATGACGTCTGGGGCATTTAGCCAGTTTGGCCAGGGCTGTGTCTGTACTCGCTTTGAAGTTGAGTGATGAATCTGCTTTTTTTATGTGAGTACCTTTCTCAGACCTGAAGAAGAGCTCTGTGTAAGCTCAAAAGCATGTCTCTTTCACCAGCAGAAGTTAGTCCAATAAAAGATACTACCTCACCCACCTTGTCTCTAATATCTTGGGCCCAACACAGCTACAGCTACACTGCAAACACCTTTAATATGGAAAAGATAAGTGATCCGGCTTTAAGTCATGCAAAGTATGTCCAAATATCAGAGTGATGGGGACCCTGTAAAATAACAATGCAAAATCATTTGGACTGCTCAAAAACCTATCCGTTTGCCCTCCAACTGTGAGGTCTCATATTGCTTGGAAAAATTGATATCTTTTGTGCATGTTTGCAAAAATGGGTTTATTTGTAAATTAATAATTAAGACCATGATCCTGTGAAAACTTTAACACTTGCATACTTTACACATGTGAGTAACCTCCTTGAAGTCAGTGGACTATTCAAATGTATAAAGCTACAGATACATGCTAAAATCTTTGCAGGATTGGGGCCTACATTTTGAGGAGGGAGGAAGAGAAACAATTTTCAAGTAGTTTTTCATTACCTTAAATTTTTTTCATACAGGTCAATGTCACAGTTCAGGGCAACTGCACCTCTATTTCCCCTCAGTGCTCCAGCAAGGGCACCCATGCTCAGGCTTCCAACTCCCCAGCTGTGGCCTCTCTTGGGTGGAGACACACATCCCTCTCTCTTCTGACCAGGGTATTTCCAGGCTGGAAGGTTGCCTGCCTTCACTGTGTAATTTACAGCACAGGCAGTCTGCCCAAACAGACCTGCTTACTTTCTCTTCGGAGATGGATAACAGTGTAATTGCTACATATATAAGTTACCACACAGGTCTTTCAAAGCAAGGCTACTTTATTTTTAAGGTAAAAAAACATTGCAGAGAAAACATAAAAAACAATAAAAGAACCTACATGCATGCTAATAAGCTTACTAGGCAGCACCCCATCGTAACGGTTTCTTTGTGATCACACATTTGTCAGAGCTTCATCTCAGAATGAGCCCACAGTCTTTCCAATCCCCTCCACAGACCAGGGGTCCTATCTATTTGTGGGATCAGGAAGAAGGTCCTGAGTCAGCCTAAACTCAAGCTTTTTATCCAAAAGTCTTTTCTTTGTCTGTTTGCCTCTGGAGAATCCAGTTTGAACTAGTATATCTGCACCTCTCTAGAGGGCCTTGAATGGCTGATCACTAAGGCCTGGTCTACACTGCGGGGGGGAGGGGAGTGTCGATCTAAGTTACGCAATTTCAGCTACGTGAATAACATAGCTGAAGTCGACATACTTAGATCGACTTACCGCTGTGTCTTCACTGTGGTAAGTCGATGGCTGACACTCCCCCGTCAACTCCACCTATGCTTCTCGCTCTGGTGGAGAACCGGAGTTGACAGGAGAGTGCTCGGCAGTCGATTTATCATGCCTAGACTAGAGATGCGATAAATTGAACCCCGCTGGATCAATGGCTGACCATCAATCCTGCGCATAATGTAGACATGCCCTGAGGAAGTTCATCCCCCTTTGCTATACAATTCCAGAGTAGCACATTCACAATTTCATTTTGAATACAATGTACCACAACGGTGTTAACTCTAATTCAATGAGGTTTAATTTAACTCAGTAAAACTTATCTTAATTCCATAAGGTTTTTTCAGTATATTATGGGATGTTTTCACTCTGTCGCACTCAGGTGTTTTATTTACAGTCTTTTTTGTCCACAAATTGAAAGGTGAGATGATGATAACAGTTATAAAAGAACATGAATGATGGGTATGTCAAATCTGATATTCCATTCTCTTTTTAGAATTCGTAAATTGCCTAAGGCTCTGAAGGAATGGCAAGCTTTTCACGACCTAAAAAAGAAGATTGATGATTTTGCTGAGAGTTGTCCTTTGCTTGAAATGATGGCAAACAAAGTTAGTTCAATATGGTACTTTAAAGATAAGATTAACTTGATGATCAAAATAATGTTGTTATGTGTATAAGATGCTTTCAACCTTTCATTTTTAAAAGATCAAAGCAACTGTATGCATGGTAACATCTGATTAGGATTAGTTACAGACAACTAAAGACAAAATACTTCACAGCTTGACTAGATGAATGGTAATTCTTTTAATGGAATGAAGATTGAGACATTTCCCGATATTGAATTGTTTCAGTGGAAAATTGCATAATAATTTCCCCCCTAAAAATAATACTGATTTTAAAATGTTATTGTACTCTAATGCCTGTGGACTTTTCTAGGCAATGATGCCAAGACACTGGGAAAGAATTGCACAAGTAACTGGCCATAAGTTTGATGTCGTCTCTGAAAGTTTCTCTCTGAAGAACATAATGGATGCCTCATTGTTAAAATATAAGGAAGATATTGAGGTACACATTCTTCTTCTGTTGGCATTAAAGGCTAGCTTTGTGATCTGGGATTCTGCACTTTCAGAGTCCTCCATTCCTACGTAGCTTAATAGTGCAAACAAATTTAACTTTGCTTGTTTAGTTCATTTGGAGAATGGAATTTGGCAGCTAGTTGTAGCTGAAATGGTTAGCTCACTTCCTTTGATCATGGAGCAATAGAAAAGTGGTTGGATGGATTAAAGCTAACACTTCTAAAGAGTTCTTTCTTCTTATTGTTTGTAAGGCTAATTTGAACTCTGGTTTTAGATGCTACTTATTGTAATTTTGTTTGCCTCTAGTCTCATGCAGGAGTAAGAGAAATTGGTCATTATAGGCCTGATCCTGTAAGGTGATGAGCAACCTCCACTCCCACTGAACTCTGTGAGAGTGGAGGGTGCTTGGCACTTTGCAGGATTGGGTGTTAGATTAATATATTGAGGGTGATTTGGGAGAATATTAAAGAAGAGCAAGAAATCCACTATTTCACAGGACCAAAAGAGGCTGGCAAACAAGTAGTCTTTTGTGATGTGCACCCAGTACAAATCTATTGCCTCTGTGTTTATTGGGCACGGTCACCCAGCAAATATGTTAGATTTACAAGGCCTGATAATTTTTGCAAGAGCAGAAGGATGGCAAAAAGGAGAAAAAAAACTTTTAAACTTAAATTATATTGTGAGCTTGTCAGCCAAGAGATTAGCCCTTTAAACACTATGGACTAAGTTGTCTTATTCTACATGTGTCAAGGTTCCTGCCCCACTCTGAACTCTAGGGTACAGATGGGGGGACCTGCATGAAAGACCCCCTAAGCTTATTTTTACCAGCTTAAGTTAAATACTTCCCCAAGGTACAAACTTTGCCTTGTCCTTGAATTCTATGCTGCCACCACCAAGCGTGTTAAACAAAGAACAGGGAAAGAGCCCACTTGGAGACGTCTTCCCCCAAAATATCCCCCCAAGCCCTACACCCCCTTTCCTGGGGAAGGCTTGATGAAAATCCTCACCAATTTGTACAGGTGAACACAGACCCAAACCCTTGGATCTTAAGAACAAGGAAAAAGCAATCAGGTTCTTAAAAGAAGAATTTTAATTAAAGAAAAGGTAAGAGAATCAGCTCTGTAAAATCAGGATGGTAAATACCTTACAGGGTAATTAGATTCAAAACATATAGAATCCCTCTAGGCAAAACCTTAAGTTACAAAAAGACGCAAAAACAGGAATATACATTCCATTCAGCACAGCGTATTTTACCAGCCATTAAACAAAAGGAAATCTAACCGATTTCTAGCTAGATTACTTACTAACTTTACAGAAGTTCTGAGTCTGCCTTCCTGATCTGTTCCCGGCAAAAGCATCACACAGACAGACAGACCCTTTGTTTCCCCCCCTCCTGATTTGAAAGTCTCTTGTCTCCTCATTGGTCATTTTGGTCAGGTGCCAGCGAGGTTATCTTAGCTTCTTAACCCTTTATAGGTGAAAGCGTTTTGCCTCTGGCCAGGAGGGATTTTATAGCACTGTATACAGAATGGTGGTTACCCTTCCCTTTATTTTTATGACAACATGGAAGGAGAAAAACTAAGTCAAACACTCTGTATGGATGCTTTCTACAGGAGGCAGGATTATTTAGCTTTGTGGAAGGATCAGGGACATCACCCTGTAGTCATGGGGCTTCGTGGAATCTATGATGGTTGGTAGCCGAACTTGGTGGATCTTGGGTGATCCACACAGAGTGTCTGCCCCACTCCCCTCTGACAACATGGGCATTTTAGTGACTGTGATGCCACTGGTGCCTGCAAGGGGCAACAGAAGCTGCAGATATGAAGGTAATGTTGCTGTAAACTGTCACAAGGTTTTCTTCTAGAAGATCTAGCAGAACAGCTCTACCCTCCTTCAGAGAGCCATGTCCTCAAGCTTCTGTCAAACCCAAGATACACAGTGTTCACACAGATACACAATTTTCACTTGGAGGGGCTTATGTGGAGACAGACTCTCCCCTCTTTCTAAGATTTACTGGTTAATTTCACATCAGTAATGTAAATTCCCACCCATCCCCAGCACAGAATGGAGAGGTTTAGTTCATGTACAGATACAAATTCTGCCTTCAGTTGCACTTGTAAAAGTCCAATTAAGTCACTGAAATGTGACTAGCTAAGTGTAACTGATGACAAAATTTGGCCGTTAGAACAGGTGAACCATATTCCAGTCTTACAATATAGTCATTTTGATCCATTTTAATTTATAATTCTGAGCATGTACAATTCCCTTTGAACTCTGAATTTGGCCTATGAGTTTTAATTGTTTTTATAAGTAGATATTACATTATCTTCAGTGTAATAAAACACAATAACTTGATATTACTTAGGATATCTGCATCAGTGCTGTTAAAGAAAAGGATATTGAAGCAAAACTGAAACATGTCATCAATGAGTGGAGTACTCATGTCTTTACATTTGGCCAGTTCAAAACCAGAGGAGAATTGCTTCTGAAAGGCTCAGATACTTCTGAGAAGATAGCTCTGATGGAGGATAGTCTCATGATTTTGGGATCCCTCATGAGCAACAGGTACAAAAATTAACAAAAGAATATATTGTATAAATATAATAAGTACAAATAAAATACCATAATCTTTTTTTTTTACTCATGTTCATATAACAGGTACAATGCACCATTCAAGCCCACGATCCAACAGTGGGTCCAGAAATTGGCCAATACCACAGAAATAATTGAAAATTGGATTACTGTACAAAACCTCTGGATTTACCTTGAAGCTGTTTTTGTTGGTGGAGACATTGCAAAACAGCTGCCTCAGGTCTGTTGATTTATAATAGCAATATATGAAGGCACACTATAGACAGCCAAACCACAGTACCTTTTAAATAAAAGAAGTTAGTCTATACTGAGGAAGTCTAATTATACCATACTTTACTCAGGAAAAATTACCACAGATAACTTCAGAGGGAGCTTTTCCAGAGTGAGGTCTGCAGGGTTGGACTCTTAGGGCCTGATTCAAACCTACAAGAGCAAGACAGTTTAAAGTTAAGGCTGAAATGCTTACCTCAATTCACTTTGTATTATTCAGATATTATAGCACATATTGGAGGAGAGGTAAATTCTGGCTAATGCTGTGATAATGCTGTCAAGGTTCCTCCCCCACTCTGACCGCTAGGGTACAGATGTGGGGACCTGCATGAAAACCTCCTAAGCTTATCTTTACCAGCTTAGGTCAAAACTTCCCCAAGGTACAAAATATTCCACCCTTTGTCCTTGGATTGGCCGCTACCACCACCAAACAAATACTGGTTACTGGGGAAGAGCTGTTTGGAAATGTCTTTCCCCCCAAATACTTCCCAAAACCTTGCACCCCACTTCCTGGACAAGGTTTGGTAAAAAGCCTCACCAATTTGCATAGGTGACCACAGACCCAAACCCTTGGATCTGAAAACAATGAAAAAACATTCAGTTTTCTTACAAGAAGACTTTTAATAGAAATAGGAGTAAATAGAAGTAAAGAAATCCCCTCTGTAAAATCAGGATGGTAGATACCTTACAGGGTAATTAGATTCAAAACATAGAGAATCCCTCTAGGCAAAACCTTAAGTTACAAAAAAGATACACAGACAGAAATAGTTATTCTATTCAGCATAATTCTTTTCTCAGCCATTTAAAGAAATCATAATCTAACACATACCTAGCTAGATTACTTACTAAAAGTTCTAAGACTCCATTCCTGGTCTATCCCCAACAAAAGCAGCATATAGACAGACAGAGACCCTTTATTTCTCTCCGTCCTCCCAGCTTTTGAAAGTATCTTGTCTCCTCATTGGTCATTTTGGTCAGGTGCCAGCGAGGTTACCTTTAGCTTCTTAACCCTTTACAGGTGAGAGGAGTTTTCCTCTGGCCAGGAGGGATTTTAAAGGGGTTTACCCTTCCCTTTATATTTATGACAAATGCAATCCCTTATTCTGCCTGACACTAGCCCTTATACATCTCATTTATGCATTCAATACTGTTAAGAGTTGCAATAACTTTTGCAAGGGGCTGTGCATAGGGACATTGCTAGGCCTGGGCAGCCACGTATATGTATATACATATGTGGATCTTGCTCACTTTTCACCAGTCCATGCCCTGTTATGTCTTTCTGTGATGTCAGTTGTAGAGAACCTAAAGACTGACCTCTCTCTGATTTTCTGGGTGAGGCAGAATCAGAGCAATAAACTTCCATTGCATGCTTCTGCTGGCAGGTTTACATGTGTGTCAGCCAGTCAGAATTTGGCACATGGTATGTAGGATCACCTACTGCTTAAAGATGTCAGAGATATATAATTTAATAAAAACAAGAATATTCTACACTATTCCATTTATTTCAGGCCAAAGACATTATAATTAAATATCTACATTTTCCATTTTCCATAACCCAGAACATTTTGTTCTGTGATTAGCTAAAGCCTTCTTAGTTGTTAATTAAGATTATAATAAATTGCCTCTTAGGTCCTACAGTATATTTATAGGATAACTTTCATTAGGGAGGCAATAAGCGGTTTTTGCAGATGACTAAACACCACAGCAATGCTTATGAATTTGATAATTGCAGAAGCCACTTATTGTAAGTATACTGCATGAATGTTATTCCCATTGTGCAATAAGAAGAATAAAAGAAAATCACACAATAAAGCTCAGAAAAATAGTTCTTTTCTTGCCTTTTGAGGATTTGAAAATTCAGCTTCATTCACTTTCAACACTTTGTGGATGGATCATAGAATCATAGGACTGGAAGGGACCTCAAGTGGTCATCTAATCCCATTTCCTGCACTCATGACAGGACTAAGTATTGTCTAGAACTCTAGATCATCCCTTGAATCTTACCCAAATAATTGTTTAACATTGGAGCAGCATGTCAGTAATTGTTTTCAGGAGTGGCCTGTGTGGAAAAGCAATGATGTAAATGGAAACAGAGTCGTAGTGTTGGTAATGTTTTGTCTTTTTTAGAGGAGGGTGCTATTTGACTTTTCTGCTGAGAGGTTGATTGAAGTCCTATTGTATAGCCACTTTAGTGCTGCCTAGTACCAGGTGACATAAGGCAAAAGGCACTGCTGCCCCATCAACCTGATGCATTTCTGTGGCTCTACCAGTGTTACAAAGGCACTCTAAAAACATTCACGCACTGTACTCTTCAACAGACACGAGCAGCAAAGTGAATATTAAACTATTACCTTGTCTGATTATTATTAGTTATTTATTATATTTATTATTGTAGAACCTACAAGACCCAGTCACAGACAAAGACCCTGTTATGCTAGGCACTGTACAAACACAGAACAGAAAAGTTCGTCCCTGCCCCACAAAGCTTACAGTCCTAGAATAAGACAAGAGCCAACAGATAGATACTGATGTGGGAGTCCAAGGAAACAATGAGACAATGCAGGCCAGCTTGATAGGCAGTGGTCTCAGCACCAGCAGCCTAACTGTTGAGTTTTTTCTGGACATCACAACAAAGGAGAGTTTTAAGGGGGAATTTGAAGGCAGATAATGAGATAGCTTGGCAGATATTTATGAGGAGTGCTCCCAAGTGTGAGGGACACCATGGGAGAAAGCGCAATGGTACTTGTTTGAAAATATAATAAGTGGACGATGGAGGCTGGCCTCATGGCCCATTTTTTCTTGATATCCACCAATAGAATATGCATAGTGTTGACCATCCAAAGGACGTACTGATTAATAGAATCAGACTCACTTACAGGGTACTTTTATTTTTCAGCATTTTGGGAAGCAGCAGGAATAATGCATTTGTAATGTGTTTCAGGAAGCCAAGAGGTTTCAGAACATTGATAAATCTTGGCAGAAGATTATTCAGAGAGCTCATGAGACATCAAACATAGTACAGTGCTGTGTTGGAGATGAGACCTTGGCACAGCTACTACCACATTTGCTGGAACAACTGGAAATATGTCAGAAATCATTAACTGGGTATTTGGAAAAGAAACGATTAGTATTTCCAAGATTTTTCTTTGTATCTGATCCTGCACTTCTGGAAATCCTTGGTCAGGCATCAGATTCACACACTATTCAGGTATAAATTATGTAGCAGTAACCCCCTTTATAGCCAGTATTAATAACTGAGTGGAATGATTTCCTTTTGTTACTGAATTGACCTAAGTTTGTTTATTTGTGGAAAGATCCATTTAGCCTTCTAAACTTGCAGGTTTTGATGCAGTTTAAAAATAACATTGTAGATCATTTTATCGGTCGTATTTGGCTGATCCGGTGTTTGTTTATTCTAGGCACATTTACTGAGTCTGTTTGACAATGTTAACAGAGTGGGATTTCATGAAAAGAACTATGACCAGATTTTATTATTTGAATCTCAAGAAGGAGAACAAGTCAATATTATTGAGCCTGTTCTAGCTCAGGTAATAGAAGAATATATTACACTTTTTTCATTCGCTACTTTAAAGCAAATCTGTGTAATAAGGGGCTGGCCTACTTCCATGCAGAACCACAGCATGCTTCCATTTGAGAATATGAAGTAGAGACCCTTCAGGTGCCCAGTACAGGGGCAAAGTGCTTTTGCTCCAGAGGGAGGATGGAAGGGCTTGTATTATTCTGTAGCAACCCTTCTAGTTGTCTCCCCTGCAGCACTGAAGTTCCTAAATCCATCACTCTGCATCTGGAAGAACGGGTCAGGCACAACTGTGAGGATGAGAGAATAGAAAAGTGGGAAATGGGAACATCAGCCCTGGGGAGGAAATGTCTTCTGTGGAGTTTTTGCTGGGTTGGAGCAGTTTACTTTAAAAGTGCTTTTTTTGTCTTCCAGGGTAATGTAGAATTCTGGCTAGGACAGCTGCTGAATGGGATTAAGAAAACAATACACTCTATCATTAGACAGGCATCTATAGCCATTAGTGATTCAGGATTTAAGCTGTATGACTTTCAGACAACGTTTCCTGCACAAATCGGTCTTCTGGGAATTCAAATGATTTGGACCAGAGATGCAGAGGATGCTCTAAACAGTGCCAAAACAGACAAAAAGGTTGTACTTAGCAAATCCTTGGGGGTTAATTAAAAACATTGTTTAGATCAGTGCACTCTGTGCAAGTTAAAAAAAAAAAAGGTAGAAAATGACAAAATAAAAAGGAAGTAACTGGAATGACCCGTTAATTCCTCCATATTGATATGTAGGGTGGTGATACTAACCCACAGTATTAGCATCCTCTCTGTATGCTCTTTGCACTACTGCGCTACCTGTCCTGACAACTGGTGACATGGGACCAATCCCCAGCTGGGGTAAATCAGCATACCTTAATGGCAAGACACTGATTTACATAAGCGGAGGGTCTAGCTTATAGGGTTTGTGCACCACCTGCTTCCATCCGCTGTCCATATTGGCACTGATGGAGAGGCACTGCTCAGAACCTCTGATGCTGTGAACTAGTGAGGAAAGGAGTATGACAGGAAGTGATAGAAGGTCAATCCTCACTTGCTTTAAAACTAACTTTAAAACAGTTTCTAATGTTGTGTCCCATCCCCCCATTCTTGTCAGTGGCTACAAGCTTTGGGAGGGAACGATGGGCAGTTTAGGGTCAAGGGCGTGTCATCATCTACTATAATCCCAAAACTGGTTTGGGGGAAGTGAGAGCCACCAGTATAGGGGAATAGCAGTGTCTCTCTTGTGCATGGAGCTGCTTGAGGGGACAGTGCTAGCATCCTCCCGCTCTTTTGGAGGAAGGGGGAGCATGGGAGCAAGTTTGGTGGAGGATTGGTTCCACCTGATGCCCAGGAAAGATGCTTTCAGCACCATAGATGTTTTTGATAAGTGCCTCTCCTCTGGAACTTATATAGAGGCATGTGAGAAGGCAACTCAGAGGAGTGCTCAAGGCTTCGTCTACACTACACAGCTTTTAGTGACATGGCTGTGTCACCCCAGCCATGCCGCTAAAAGTCGTTCAGTGTAGCCGCTGTTTGTCGGCTCTTCTGACCACAAAAAACTTCCACCCCCAACGAGCAGGGTTAGCTTGTCAGCAGGAGAGCGCTCCTGCTGACAACGCGCTGTTCACGCTGGAACCTGTTGCAGCATAACTTTTGTCTTTCAGGTGGGAATGGGGTTAACACCTCTGAAAGGCAAAAGTTTTGTCATTCAATTGTCAGTGTAGACATAGCCCAAGAGTACTAATACAGCAGCGTAAGGAACATTTGCAGTAGTACCAAGCTAAGAGCTAGTAACACTGTCCTACCAGGAACATAAACACAGGCAAAAGCTAAAGAAAACGGCATACCATATTGTGGTGTTACTGGCTAAAATTAAACTAGACAAGTCTCCAGACTAGGGGGGAAATACTTTAAACCCCCATTTTTCCACATCAGACAAAGCCAAAAAAGGGCATGGACCCAGTTTTTGTTCCATTGCAGCTAATTTAACTAGAATCAAACATCACTGGCAAACAAAATTTTTTGTTGGTTTTGTTTGTTTGTTTCCTCCTTTAAAAAAACATTTATTTGTAGTTTTCCTCAGCATATGGAATAGGTCTGGGTCTGCAAATATCCTCAAAAAACCCACAATCCCCAATATGATCATCCCTTCATGTGTTCAAAGCACTCACTGTGGCCTAAGTGCTACAAACTACTCCATCACCCCTGGGCCTGCACAGAATCCCATTTGGAGTTATTGACAGGGGTCCAACTTATCGCCGCAACTGCAGGAGTGGAGCCCCTGTTATAATCGTAAGAAGTCAGACTATTTTATTCCATAGTCTCTTGTAGCAGAAATAAAGGGTCACTTCAGGCACATTTAAATTGTCCCTTACACCAGTTTTCTCCTGTGAAAGCTACCGTGGTATTAAGGACAGAGTCAGAATCCCAGCTTCATGTTTCCCAAAAGTGAACATATTGGTTGGCTGATGTGTATAGTTTAGTAACCAAAGGCTGAAGTCTCATTGCTTAATTGCTTTTGACAAGGACACAATACAAACACTCTACCAGGTAAAGGTGAGGTGTACTATATTAGGCCACTGTCCTGCAATGGAACCTGCTAGCATAGACCCCTCAGCCCATGTATCATCCCACTAAAGTCACTGGGACTCCACAGGGGCTCAGGGAATATGCTCTAGCTACTGCTCTTGATTCAGGATTGCAGCCCCAGTTAATACAAATTGAGGCTGGAGCAAAACGTAACTAAAACAGGGGATATATATTTGTAAATGTCTGCAACTGTTCATCCTCTAGAGATTGAAAGAGCAAAGGGTGTTTGTATTAATATAACTCTGTTCTCTTGCTGTGTGGGAAAGGTCATGCACACAACAAATCAGAAGTTTCTGGACCTTTTAAATGATTTGATTGACGTGACAACATGTAATCTGACAAGGATGGAGCGCACAAAATATGAGACTTTAATCACTATTCATGTACATCAAAAGGATATCTTTGATGATTTGGTGAGGATTTTTTTTTAAGAGCTCTCTAAGTGAAAAACATTTCAAAATATTTGTTTCACTGCTGTTAGTACTGTCATGCAGTTGCATGCTATCTGGGTTTGTCTTTTCTAACTGCATCTTAAAAGATTTACATTACAAGTATCTTATTTGTTTGCAGTATTGAATTATTTGTGGGTGACAACATAAACATATTCACTAAGAAAAATGTAGATTCCGATCCCGCAAGTAGTTGCATACGGGCAGACTATTGATGGCTGCCTATTGATCTCACTGTGGCTTTCTCCAGGGGCAGCAGTCCAGCCACATGAAACAAATTGCAGGACTGGGGACTTAAAAACATAGTGTGAATTTTTGGCCCACTGAAGTGATAGTTTTGCCATTGACTTCCGGGGGGCCAGGGCTTCACAACACACAACTTTAGAGTCCAGTCCTGCAAATAGAGCCACACACACAGATCTTTACTCCCTTGTGGAATTCCATTGAAGTCAACAGGACTCCACACAGGTGGAAGGGTGCATGCATGTGGATCAGTTTGCAGAGTCAGACTCATAAACTGTGGGTTTTCCTTTTTAAAATTATTACTGTTTTTCAGCATACAAGAACTGTCTTTGCTAAGGGGAAAGCACTGTTGACCTTACCCTGTGATTCAAAATTTAAGACTTTACATCATTGGAGTTTTTCAAAAATATGTTCCCTTTTAGCTTTAGATTGAGCTTTGTGATTTCCAGCCCCTGTCTCCACTTCCTGATTTGAGGCAAGGGCTGCTGGAAGATTAAAGAAGCTGGGTTTCATGTATTTTGAGAAGAGGAGTAAACAATAACTTACACAGATTTACTTTTAAAATTTTAAGTGCATCAAACTCTTCCCTATGGTAGATAATATGAAAGCATGAGACAATGATTAAGAAATTGGAAGCAAAAAAAAAAAAAAGGTTGAAGGAAACATCCTGCATACTAAGAGCAGTAATTCAGGGGGATATGTATTGTTTAAATGATTTATATACTGCGCAGAGAGAAATACCAAATGAGTTTCTAAATAAGGAAAGAAAAGTATAAAGAACTAACACTGATAGCTAGAAGTCAAAGTGCCAAGTTCTGTATGATGTCTGAGGCTTTTTCCTGTCCCCATCATTTTTCATTAATTTTTATGAGTATTTTTGAATGTGTATTTCATATCAGTTAATTCAATGTCAAGTATTATTGACGTCTGCTGTATATTAACCCTTCGGAAATTGGTTAATCCTATTGTGTTTTTTCTGACCTGTTGATGGAAATGGAAAGTAGACACTTTAAGATATGTCACTTTCTCTGCTCATATTTTTTATTACAGTATATCACGTCTACACTAATGGTTTTGTGCTTTTGTTACAGGTCCGTATGAATATTAAATCTCCATCTGACTTTGAATGGCAAAAACAATCCAGGTTTTACTTTATTGAAGATGTGGACAAATGCATCATCCAAATCACTGATGTGGAGTTCAGCTACTGCAATGAATACTTAGGCTGTACAGACAGACTCGTTATAACTCCTTTAACTGACAGGTAATCACACTAGGAGTACAGTATCCACTTTGGAGGCAAAATCCTACTCCCAACAACATAAAGGAAAAGCAGGATTTGTCCCCTGATATGCACCAATTACTGTTAACACCAATGGGAGTTACCAAGCTGTACTGAAAGGAAGAAATTCCCTTTCCTTTCCCACCCCCAGATTTATATAACAGTTACTACACTTAGTCACTATACGTTGGGCAGATAACAGTGAAGAAAAATTAATGCTGTTTTCCAATCTGTCTCCAGATGTTATATCACATTGGCTCAGGCTTTGGGAATGAGTATGGGTGGTGCTCCAGCAGGACCCGCAGGTACTGGGAAAACAGAGACAACTAAAGACATGGGCAAATGTCTGGGAAAATACGTTGTTGTCTTTAATTGTTCAGACCAGATGGACTACAGAGGCCTAGGTCGTATTTATAAAGGTAAGACACTGTTCTGTCTATTCATTTTAGCCGTTAAAAGAAAAATGCGTTTCTGTGTGGAGTGTTTTTGTGAGTGAGACTGAAACAATAGAATGATCTATGGTTAGTGAGCTTTGTCTACAGCCAGCAGAAGGATGAAGAAGCGCAGAAGCAACCTGCTGAAGATTAGCTTGATGGAAAAATAAGTAATTGGGGATACAAATAAGAGAGCTGTACTATTCTCCTCACTGCCCTTCTCCACTGCCTGGAGAGCTCTATGCTTTAAACAGTTCCTTCCACAGACTTTGAATTGGATCTCAGTGGCAACTGGTGGATGCACTGAAAGTCACCTAATCTGCACTCTGGTCTATGAACCTGATTCTCATTGCAGTCACTCTGCTGTAAATCAGGGTAATTCCACTGCAGTCAATGTCGCGACACTGCCGTAATAAGCAAGAGTAGAATCAGGCCATGTGCCTCTACAGTTAGCATTGTTTCAGTGCCTGTTGAGCCATAGAGATTTATCATGCACTCAGGTGGTGTTCTCCAAGAACCCTAACCTTCCCCATCCCACTCCCCTACACTGCACACCCCAGTGCTGATAGACTGGCAGGAACAATCTCATTTTGGTCTCTTGCAAGGCAGTACAGAACAGTAATGCTAGACTGCCCTGTCAGAGAGACTCCTGTAAATAAGAACATTTGCCAGTTTATGAGTGAGTTTTCACACATGTGCTATGGTGTATTTGTTTCTCCATTCTCTATTTGATGACATTACTGTACACAGCTGATGTAGGAAATAATTAATTTCTGAAGGGACTGTGTTCTATCTTCCATCCTCTTCCATCCTTTTCTGTTCCCTTCCTTTTCTGTAGTCTCCATTTTCCTTTTAAGCACCAGTTGTGCCTTGTCCTCTCTCCCTCTTGTTCTTTTATATTTCCTTCCCCACTATTCCTGTTTTCTCTGTTTTCCTTAACGAATCCTCTCTGCCTGCCATTATCTCTACTGTCTAGGTGTTGATATCTGATTGTTCTTCTTTCCTTCTGTTTCCAAACTGCTTCCCCTTTCTTTCCTTCATCTTTCCTGAATACTTCCTGTTTTGCTCCTCTCCTCCTTTTGCATCCCCATCCTCTCTGCTGTACTTCTCTGCACCTCCACAGCTTCAAGTATGACTCCATTGGGCTTTTCAACCTTTACTGAATTTTCCCACATACTTTTCATTCTCACCCTCATTTCCACCTGCTATTGCATTGAAGTCCCCTTGGATGATTGTGTAAATGGAAAATGGCCTCTGTGTAGTCTTGTTTTTTATTTGTTTCTTTCAGTTTTTTATTCTACATGAAATGATGTCTGCTTCTACAGCTGATTCAAGCACTGTCATCATATGCTGCGTGAATGTACCTGAATATTTCCAAATAATTAATATGGCTCTAATGTCCTACAGGGCTGGAAGTTCACTTGCTGTGCCTGTCTGTCACAGAGTTTGTTCCTTATGGCTCCTCTTGGCGATTAGCTCTCAACTGGTCTGATGCCCCCCTGCTTCAGTTGTTCACCCCGTGGTCTCTCTCTCTCTATGCCTATCCCAACTCCTCCCCCAGCTGGGCTTCATCAGCTATTGGACCTTCTCAGTTTTTACTCTCCTCCACGGTTAATTGGCCCTTTTTCCTACTCAGGTCTTGTGTGGGGTAGACCCCCATCACATACCCTCCAAGGTAACCCTGTAACCCTCAGGAATACGGCTGCCTTCTCCCCTGGAGTTGCTGGAGCTGGGCCCACCGGTCATCTCATTCCTGCTTCAGCTTGTCCACCATGAGAAGCAATCTACCCTTCTCCTCCATTGTGTTCTGATACTTATCCCTCTGAAATTCTAAGTCTTGCAAAGCAATTCTCAACGCTTGCTCTGCAGCTACTAACTTCTCTTGTAGCTTTTGCCCTTGTTCCGCAAATTCTTCCACCACCCTTTTGATCAGGGTTTGAGATCCCGCTGTATTCTGATTACCCTCTGTATTGGTCCCAGTATCATTTAACTTTGTCTTTTGGGGACTCTTTCTTCCCTCCAATTTCTCTTCACCTTCCGTACTCACAAGTCCCCCGCCTTCTCTACAACCACTGTGCACATACAATGGGCCTCTGGCTCCTCCTTCTGTTCCTTTACTGACTCTATGCCCTTTTCTTGACTACTTTCTTTCTTCTTGAGCAGACAGTGCCTCCTCACATGTCCCCATTCCCCGAAGGAAAAACAGGTCCCTTTTTTCCCTACTCCCTCAGCAGCTGGGACTTTCTGAGGCTTTCCTACATCCCTCACTTCATGACTAGCTTTCTTGCCCTTATATGTAGGGGCATTCCCTTTCCAGGCGTCCCTTCTGCCCCCAGGCATAACACTCTCTCGGCCTGGTCACCAGCCTCCTGGCCCTGGAACTCCATTTCCACTCCCAGCCTCTTCCGCCCCTGCTCGCTTTGGGGGAGGGTCTTAAAAATATTGTTGCTGTTGCACTGGTTTCATTAAATACCCTTCCTGCCCTGCTGGTTCTGCAGGGCCTGTGCAAGCAGTTCCGGGATCCCCGTTGGATGCTTTTCTTCCTTGGTTAAATGGGAGTGAAAACGCTGGTGCCCAGTTCAGAAGGGTACACTGGCCTTCTCCAAAAAAGGCCCCCAGGCCCTGTGGCCCCATTGTCTCTTTTTTTCTAAACTCGCTACTATGGCCTCTCATCCTCCCCTTGTACCAGGGGCAACCGTCATACATGTATTTGCCACCAAATTGTCATGGCATTTACTACTTGCTGCCTCTTGTTGGCTCATCTCGGGGATTAGCTCTAGACCAGCTCTCTTTCAGTTGCTCGCCCCCTGGTTGGTCTCTCTTTTCATGCCTATCCTAGCTCCTCTCCTGGCTGGGCCTCATCCGCTATTAGGCCTTATCAGTCCTGACTCTCTTCCAGGCCTGTCATGGGGTCAGTTGGCCCCTTTTTCCTACTCAGGCCTTGTGTGGGGTAGATAACCCCTCACACTGTCCTTTTCTGCACAAGTGAAATTATTTTGCAAGGGCCAGATTTCATTGGGAGTTGTGGAATGCTCAGCTCCTCTGAAAGTCAGGCCTCCCAATTCTTAGGCACTCTCAACTTTTCCAGCAGGTGGCAATACAAAACAAATTATTATTTCCTCCCAAAGGGGAAAAAAATCTGACCAGAACTGAATTTCACCATTATAAAGGCAAAGTAAGTTTAAGATAATTTCATACACAGCTCACAGTATGCATAAAATGTCAATATTATATCCAGCAACATACACTTATGTTAAAGAATTGCATGTTTTATTTTTTTTCCTGTTCTTTCCCCAAGGTGATCATTGTTGCAAAAATAGTTTTTAGAGTGGAACCTGATAACTTGCAATAAAAGTATGTCACTTAAAGCAGAAAACATGTAGGGCCAAATCCGTCCCCAATGTTAACTCTGTCTGGATCTTTGAAAACTCATCAAATTCTCTGTCTACATAGAGGAAAAATACTTCAGAAAGGGATCCAATTCTGTACCACTGAAGAAAATGGAAGTTTTTGAACTGCTTTTAAAGGGGTAGGATTGGATTTTTAGTGCCTGTTCATGTGCTCACAAAAGCCAAGGAAGAAAAAAGAATTCCGCTAAATAAAGGTATGAGGTGGATTAATCACTATGCTCCTCCAGTTTATACCAGTATACCACCATTACAATTAATGGAATTTCACTGACATAAAACTAGTGTAGCACTGTGGGGAATCACCTCCATCATATCTTTAAAAAAGCTATCACATCAGAAAAGAGTTAGCTGTTCACATGGGCAAGCTAAACAAGATACAAGGAAAGTACTGGATCATCTCCCTTCCCTAGATCCACACGTGATGAGGACCCTCTGTGGAAAGATCTCCCTCTCTACCCAGAAGGAGGCTCAGCCACTCTTTGGCATGGTTTTCTTCCACCGCAATCCTGGCACACACATGGACCCTAAGGAGGCCTGGCAGTGTAAACTTGTGGGGAGAAAATTGGGTGGGCCAGGTGGGTTTGCACATCATCCAGTGTGTCCAGGTTTGTGGAGAAACCTGGAAAAGGTAATAGAGCCCCAAATTGTAATAACTTTTCTACAGTCTCCCTCTGGAGTCCTAGGAGCCACTGCAGCCAGAGTGACAAGGAGCAGCCTGCTGGGGCCCAGAGTTGTTGTAGAAGCATTGGGCTTCTATGTAGATCTGCCAGGTTTGGGAATGGACCTGTGGCCTTTTATGCAGAGGTCAATCCCTCCTTTCCATGGGATGTTGTGATGAAATCCTCATAAAGATTTCTTCCCACACAGTCCCCTGCTACAGTTTTTAAAACCAGAGGGATGCTCTCACTCAAAGAATGCAATTTACACACAGTCTATATTAGCATATTGTGTGTGTATGTAAATGCATATGCACAAAAAACTGGGTATTTTCAGTTTCTTGGAATTTTGTGGGGAAACAGCTTCTGCAGAATCTATAAAATCAGCCCTTGATTTATTTCACCTGTGCTGCAAACATTGGCATGAAAAATCTGAGAACCCTGAACATACTATATAGTTCAACATCACAGAGTCACCAATGCCTCTTGTAGGACATATGCTTTGTTGATAAAGGTCTGCTGGTTAGGGTGGGGAGGAGCAGGGAGTAGGTTTCCTGATCAAGACTCTGAGTTTTAGTTCTGTTATTTCTCTTTAAAAGCTCCAGTGGTGAAGTTAAAATAGGTTCTTAATTAATAAAGTGAAATGTGGCCTGCCAAAGCCAGTGTTATCATATCTCATCATAGATTTGGCTAGTATATATGTGTGAGACATATGTTTTCTACGCCTCATGTAATCTGGGACAAGTTAGACCTAAATTCTGCAGAAGGGCTCTGGATTCCTCAACACTTCGGTGGAAAATGATGAAAAACACTTGATGAAAAATTCTGTAGCAGCTTTGTTTAAATTAAAAAGGAAGAGTTTAAATTAAGTATGAAAAGGAAAAATATACCCAGTATAAAACCCCCTGTGCATTTTATTTTGATATTAAATTCCATTTCCACTGTCTCAACATTTAATGCTTTCAGTATACTGCATGTTTCTGTATGGACTGTGCGTAACTGCGTTAGATATTCTCAGGGCTAAAGCTGGAAGTTTTGGCAGCTGGGTTGGGGTATTTTGGGTTTTGGATATTTGAGGTTTTCAGAGGCAGCTTGGCATTGTGGGATAAACATATTAACTGGATGTTTCTGCTAAACGTATCAGCAGTGAAGTAGTTAACAGAGTTGACATTTGGGCCCCGATTCAGGAAAGTACTTAAGCATGCTCTTAAATCTCACCTCTCCCTTTTAAGCAAAGCACTTAAGCACATACTTAAAATTGAGCACAT
Source organism: Caretta caretta (assembly GCF_965140235.1). Classification (NCBI taxonomy): domain Eukaryota; kingdom Metazoa; phylum Chordata; order Testudines; family Cheloniidae; genus Caretta; species Caretta caretta. The sequence goes on along the minus strand of NC_134207.1, from coordinate 154,450,878 downwards.
GCTTAGGCACCCTTCCTGAATAGAAATAGAAACCTGAGTCAGGTTTTGAATTGTACATTTTAGATTTCATTGTTAGCCACCCGTGGAGATGAATAGGACTGCACACAACTCTCTGATATTGTTGCACACTGTCTGCAGGAACACAGCACTACATTGATTGAGAGGTGGTTTATGTTTGTAAAGATTTTTTCATAACAATAAGGGCTAACAAAATTTATAAACGAAAGCTTAGAATCTGTAGGACAATTCTGTGGCAAGGGCTGGATAATATGGCATTCATAAGGTACCCTAGGAGGGAAAAATACAGAATATGAATATGCAGAATCGTGGCATATATAGGGCCCTGTCTGTTTTCTTCTTATAGTGGGTGCATGTTAGAGACATTTTTTTAAATAGAGCATTCCATACAAAGAATATAAAATAGTACTATATTAAAAAATTGCTGTAAATAGTCTTTCAGGCAGAATAGCCACATTTTCTATTTCTTCCTCCCTGGGTACCATGACAGTCTGAACCTCTGGCCTCTCTGTACCTCATCCTTTCCCTCTACGCTCTGTGCAAAAGGATGCCACCAATGTCATTTCCCTCTCACCTCTTTCCCCGCATCTTAAATCTTTGTCCTGGCTCCTTCTCTTTTTGTGTGTGTTCAATCTGAGTTATTTGTCCTTGTCTTTAAAGCACTCCACTGCTCCATTCCAGCTTACAGCTCTAGTCTTCTCTCTTCCCATCTCATTCCAGGTCACTCCCTCTACTGCACAATGATCCTTGTTTCTTTATCCACTCCCAGTGTAATACCTTTGTCCATGCCCCACTCTATACTTGGAATGGCCTCCCAATCAGTTGTTACCAGGAGTTAGCTATCTTCAGCTCCAAACTACTGTTTGGGTTAAATCCGGATGTCCATGGAGATCCTTCCTGCTGGAGAACGGGGGATATTCTGCTGCACAAGAGCAGGCGGGGTTTAGTGAGTCTGCACAGAGGCTGCGCCACAGGGATACACAGTTCCCTCTATCCAAGTGCAGCAAGGTTTGGAGACGGGGCAGCAGTGGGCTGTGAGAGGAGAGGCAGTGGTGCAAGTACGGTGGTACAGTCTGGTACGCCGTACCAGTAAGATATTTATAGCTAGTATGGTGTACCGGAGAGACAGAGGAGGAGCTCACCCCCAACCCTGCCCCCTGCCCTTCCATGGAGCTGCGTCTCTTCCGTCTGTATAGCAGCCCCGCTGGAGGCCGGGGCTCGGGGGTGTGAGGCTGGGGGCAGTACAGCCACCGGAGGAACTGCTGCCGTTCCCAGCGGGGAAAGGAGCAGAACACCAGCAGCAGCTCTGGCGTGGCTGTACTGCCCTCAGCCCAGCCCCCCCCCCCCCCAGCCCTTCCATGCAGCTGCATCTCCTGAGTCCTCCTGCCTGGGGTCTGTGCAGCAGAAGTCCCTGACGCAGCAGAAGGAGGACAGAGCTCCCCCCTCCCCACCGCAGGTAACCTGGGATGGATGTGGATCATAGGGAGGGGATGGGGAGAGCGTGGGGCCCAAGGCTGGGAGTGGGGCAGGAGGGGGGTCATCTGGGGAGGTCATGTGCCACCCCCTTTGTGTCCCTCCCATGAGTGCTGTATACCATCAAGAAATGATTTCTGCTTGCACCACTGAGGAGAGGAGAGAATGGATCAACTCCTGCACACATTGATTGGCTGTTGCCTCTCTTGGGGTGGGAGTGAAATAGCAGAAGGGGCTACTGCAGCACCTTCACTGCCATGCCACAACTTGGGAGAGAATTTCTTCCCTCATCCATAACTGTAAAATCCCCTGCTACAAGCCTGGTGACTTGGACTTGATGCAGAAATGGAGGGATTTGACCCTCTTAAAAGTACACCTGTACCAAGAGGTTTATAACATCAGGCCACAATTCCACTCCATGACCTGTTACGTGCGTTTGTTGTAATGGTGTGTGACTTCAGATTGTTAGTTCTTCAGGAGGAGAACTCTGTTTTCCATTCAGTTCTTGCTGTGTGCATTGGTTACTATAAAAAGCTGAGTACAGCTGTGGTGCTATCAGGAGTACAATGATATCTGGATGTGGTCCCAAGCTCTACTTCAGGTGAATCCCCTCAAACAATCCTGTTCTTGGCCCCGTGCACTCTTGGCTCTCCGTGCACTGCAAAGGGTGTTGGGCCTTTTTTTCTGCCCATAGGTGCTATATATAAATATAATATTTACAGCTTTGATAATGGTAGCTATAAAGGCATGGGATTCCCTGCAAAGGTGTTCATACATCTATTTGATTGAGGAGTGTTTCCTTGGGTGGTTCTAATGGGTAAGCTGATTTATTTTGAGTTTTTCCTCCTTATGTTTTATCACATTCTCTTAGTTTTTTCTATGCTACATTATAAATCCAAAATATACTGTACTTTATGTAGGGCCTGATGTACTGTGTCTAACAAAATTCTTGTGGTTTCCCCCCTCATTTTCTCATAGGTTTAGCCCAGTCGGGTGCATGGGGTTGCTTTGATGAATTTAATCGCATTGAACTTCCTGTTCTGTCAGTAGCTGCTCAGCAGATCTATATTGTGCTTCAGTGTAAGAAAAATAAGAAGCCCCAGTTCATCTTTACTGATGGTGACGTTGTTGACATGGACAGAGAATTTGGCATATTTCTGACTATGGTATGTCTGTGTGAATCATAGCATCAGAGGACAGAATCCTGTTTCCTTTACCCACAAAATAGTTTTATGGGACTATTTGTATGTAGTCAATGGGACTATTTGTATGAGTAAAGCAATCAGGATTTGACTGATAGTGTGCAGGCTCATAAATAATATTGACGTCCTCTGTTGCTCTTGTCTCTAATAGGAACATAGGATTTGCTGTACTGAATACAAGTCATATTTCCATCATAAACCACATGTTTCAGGGTGTTTTTTTTTAATTGGATATAGAAAACTTGTCAGGCTGAGATTAAATTCAAGTACTAAATATTTTTAGAAACCGGAATGAACAAAAGGACACACAGTCGGCTCTTTCAGGACCCACTATAGTATGTCTCATCAAGCTCTTCATCAGAATTTAGAATTTTTGGTGTCAGTCCTCCAGAATTTAGGGGTGGCCCAAATCTGCCTAAGATCCAGTTTAATTGACCACTGGAGGATTCCTCCTGGGCAGGGCAGCAGTGCATAACTTCTGCTGTCAGCATAATGGGTACAGGAAGAGGGGAGCATAAAGCTGTGCTGAGTGTTCCTCAATCATAATTGAAGATCAAGGCATTTATCTTTATTTTAAAATTGTTTACTTTTAAAAATATTAATAATATTACTGTGGTTTGCCAAAGCAACACATTTACTAGATATTCCTGTGGTCTCAGAATAGTGGGTGTGGTATTACATATTGCATGAGCTGCAGTATTTTAGATTAAATTGGATCATGGTATGTGAGTGCTGTGTGCTCTGTTTGTCATATTCCAGCACTCACTCCTGTGTTTATTTTAAGTAATATCCAGAAAAAAATACTCTCAGTGTGAGCAGAGGGTTTAAGTGATAATTTATTATTTTGCACTCTGTGTCTTTCAGAATCCTGGTTATGCAGGGCGACAGGAACTTCCAGAAAATCTAAAGATTCAGTTCCGTACAGTAGCTATGATGGTGCCTGACCGTGGTATCATTATGAGAGTCAAGCTGGCAAGTGCAGGTTTCCGAGACAATCAAATCCTTAGTCGAAAATTTTACACACTCTACAAACTTTGTGAAGAACAGTTATCTAAACAGGTGAAATAAACATTTGTTTAGGAGTAAACCACTGCTGTAAGCGAATTTATAGCACTTTCTGTGTGTATTACTAACTATTCTGAAGTTGGGTAAGCCTGTTTTTTTGGTTAAGTTCACAGTTCAGAATGTACTAGCAACTGGATCTTAAATAATCATGTTATTCTAATTTTCAAAGTACTTTACCCACTAACAGAAGCTTGTTGATGTGGGGTTTTTTTTGTTTTGTTTTTTAATTAAAAACTCAAGCTTTAAGGGATTAAATATCAGGGACAGTTTGCAGATATGTTGGTAGAAGCCAAATTTTTCACCCATTGCTCTTAAAAACTTTTTTCTTCTTTCTGATTTTGGTTATTTGCTACAGGAGCGTGTCTGTGTGTGTGTATATATATATATAGTCAAAAAGGGGTATTGAATTTTATGAATTATAATCAATTTTACAATGTCCAGAAATCATATTCCTGTGTTTGGCACATCTTGCTGGGTGTTACCAGAAACATACCATTTTATCTAGTGAGAGTTATTTAAATGCAGACAAAGGTACAGGTTTTTGGTGAGAATCTATACAGAAATAGCTGAATTCTGAGTTTTCTGCCCTGGATGCCCACTAAGGGCTCTCAAAGGGAAGTTATCCAGAGAGAGGAGATGTGAACATTGAGGCAAAACACAAACTAGGGCTATGTCTACATTACGGACCTTACAGCAGCACAGCTGTACCACTGCAGCTGCACCACTGTAAGGACTCCCGTGTAACCAGTGGGAGAGAGCTCTCCTGCCGGCATAATTAAACCACCTCCAACGAGTGGTGGTAGCTATGTCGGCGGGAGAGTGTGTCCCACTGACACAGCACTGTCCACACCGGTGCTTTTGTTGGGTGAAACTTCTGTCGGTCGGTGGGGGGGGGGGTGTCATAGCCCTGACTGACAAAAGTTTTGCCGACAAAAGTGCTAGTGTAGCCAAAGCCTAGGTGTCCTGCAGTTTGGGACCCATTGAAGAGTCATATTAAGCCAGCTTCACCACTGCATTACTCCACTTCTACCCCATGGTATCTCCATTGACTTCAATGGAGTTATCTTGGCATACAATTTGAGCAATCCGGGGTGAATCACACCCATTATTTCAGAGAAAAGAAAAGTACAGGTTGGGATGTTTTTCTCTCTCCATGTATTAATTCTTCCACCCACACCTCCACCCCCAGACTCTGTGAAGTGCCTTGCCTTGTTATTTTTGACAACATTAGTTTGATTTTTGTTTCAGGTTAATTTTGGTCATATAGCAGCTCTCTGCTGCAGATTGATTTTCTGACAGGTCACGTCAGCTGCTAGCTTTCCTGTAATATTGCCAGAGAGTCTGCCTTGTCTGTGAACTTCCCATACAGTCCCATATATTGATCCAGCATAATTGGTAACTATTTAAATATTGCTTATGATCCTGCTTCATTGGTCCAGCCATCTGTCCACTTTTCACTTTATAGCAGGCCCTTTGAGGTAACCAGACTGTGTTTTCTGTAGAGACATCTTCCAGCACCTCAGGAGAAAGAGCTTCACTGTGTCAGAGGGTGTTGTGGAGTGAGATGACTTGTCGCAGAGAAACCCTGTGCTGGGTGCAGATTTGTCATGAAGTTTAGGAATATTGTGTGTACGCACCATATCCTGGGTCAGCAACACAGTTATCTGCAGAGATATTGTATTGGACATGGTCTGGCCTGTTTCCCCAGGGTCAATCTCAGTGGGATATTGTATTGGATTTTCTCCTTGTCTGAATGGTTTGTCTGTGTTGTTGCGGTTAGTTTCTGTTTTGGACATGGTTCTCTCCACTGTACTGGGAGGTACACTCACAGACACTAGAACTGGGAGGGATAGCTCGGTGGTTTGAGCATTGGCCTGTTAAACCCAGGGTTGTGAGTTCAATCCTTGAGGGGACCATTTGAGATCTGGGGCAAAAAATTGGGGATTAGTCCTGCTTTGAGCAGGGGGTTGGACTAGATGACCTCCTGAGGTTAGTGGTTGTTCACTACCTGTGTGTCCTGTCTGTGGTACTTGGGGTGTCTCAGTTCCTCACACTCCAAGGGGGTCCCTGTGGGACAGTGCACTGTGTGTGTATGCATGGTATACTGATTACTCCTTGCTAGGCCTTCTGTACCTACTATTAGCAGAGGGGACTGTTGGCCATTGGAGAGGTTTGCTCCAAGCTGTCACTTCCTTCTGGTGCTTGGAAGTGCTACCATCTGCTGGCTCATTACAGTATGCCAGCTTGTCCTGCCTGTGCATGACCATCTCCTTCTGTACCAACATGCTTGCTACAGATAAGGTGATGGATTAACTTGAGGGACCTGCTGGAGTTCCTATGTACTGCTCCTTTAAGGTAGGGATGACCATAGCCAGTTTTTATCTACTCTCTACCCATCGTCCAGTTTACCTGTAGTAAACCTAGCAGAGGTGTGCACTGGAAGAACACTGGATAGTGTGATGTGGAGGGGATTTACTCAGCTGACTAAATAGTTTGCTCACCAGAGCTTCTGTGCATCTGTGGTATTCAGACTGGCAAGCTCCTGAATATCCCAGTGTGGGACTAGGGCCATGCTGTGACTGTGTATGAATATGTGAATAGATAGTTTATAATCCAAGATAGTTAAATCCAAAGCTGACAGAGAAGAGTTGCAAAAGGATCTCACTTGACCGAGTGACAAAATGGCAGATGAAATTCAATGTTGATAAGTGCGAAGTAATGCACGTTGGAAAACATAATCCCAACTATACATTTAAAATGATGGGGTCTAAATTAGCTGTTAACACTTAAGAAACAGATCTTGGAGTCATCATGGATAGTTCTTCGAAAACATCCACTCAAAGTGCAGCCTCAGTCAAAAAGGTAACGGAATGTATGGAAAGGAAAGGAAAACATAATAATAATGCCACTATATAAATGCATAGTGCACCCACGCCTTGAATAATGCATGCAGTTCTGGTCACTCTATCTCAAAAAAGGTATATTAGAATTGGAAAAAGTGCAGAGAAGGGCAACAAAAGTTATTAGGCATATGGAACAGCTTCCATACAAGGAGAGATTAAAAAGACTGGGACTGTTCAGCTTAGAAAAGAGACTATTAAGGGAGGATCTGACAGAGGTCTATAAAATCATGAACAGTGTGGAGGAGAGAGTGAATTGGAAAGGTTATATTACCCCTTCACATAACACAAGAACAAGGGGGTTGAGTAGGTAGCATAACATAAGGAAGTACTTCTTCAGACAATGCACAGACATCGTGTGGAACTCATTGCCATGGGGTGTTGTGAAGGCCAAAAGTACAACTGACTTCAGAAAAGAATTAGATAAGTTCATGGAGCACAGGTCCATCAATGGCTATTAGCCAAGATAGTCAGGGATGTAACCCCATGCTCCTAGTGTCCATAAACTTCCAACTTCCAGAAGCTGGGACTGGACAATGGGGAATGGATCACGCAAAATTGCCATGTTCTGTTCCTGTGAAGCATTTGGCTCTGGCCACTGTCAGAAGACAGAATACTGGGCTAGATGGACCCAATATGTCCATTCTTATGTTCTTGTAAGAACGGACAAATGACATTATATTAATAATCTGGCAACACAAGCAGAGGATGCAGCTGGTTGTGGTGAACAAGGAACCATCTACAAAATGATGCGGCTTATCAATGGTAAACAGCAGACACCAACAAACACTCTCATCAGGGACAAACAAAGCCACCAACTAACAACAGAAAAAGAACAAGAAGTACGCTGGACAGAGCATTTCAAAGAATTGCAGAACAGGGAGCCACCTAAAGAGGAAGCAAACATCCAGGAGGCAGAAGAAGATCTTGATATCAACACTGACACCCCAACTAAGGAAGAGATCATTCAAGCCGTCAAATCCTTAAAAAATGGGAAAGCTCCTGGTAAGGATAACTGGAATGCAGAACTGTTCAAGGTAAATCCTGAGTTAGCAGCATCTATCCTGGCCACTCTATTTACATCAGTCTGGGAAAGGGAAAAAGTGCCAAATGAGTGGACCAATGAGGTTATAGTGAAGATACCAAAGAAAGGAACTCTCAGGGATTGTAATAACTGGCTTTGTATCACACGTTTATCTGTGCCAAGCAAAGTATTGTGTAAGACCATAGTCCAGCGTATATCAGAGGCAATTGATAGCTTTCTCGGAAAAGAGCAAGCCAGTTTTTGGAAAGGGCGTGGATGCACAGACCAGATCTTCACTCTACGAAACATAATAGAACAATGCTTAGAATGGCAACAGCAGCTCTACATAAACTTCATAGACTTTGAGATGGCTTTTGATAGCGTTCACAGGACCAGCCTATGGCACATTCTGAGGGCATATGGAATCCCTCTCCATATCATCATCATCATCTAAAGTTTTTATTTCAACTTTACATGCAGTGTTGATCACAGTGAGCTCAGTTTTGAAGTCAAAACAGGAGTACATCAGGGGTGTGTCATGTCTGCAATCCTCTTCAACATTGCCATCGACTGGGTAATGCAGCGTACAACAGAAGACATGCCAAGAGGCATTAAATGAACACTCTTCTCATCCCTTGAAGACCTGGACATCACAGATGATCTCGCTGTCCTATCACATACCCGACACCATATACAAGAAAAAACAACTCAACTCAATGCATTCAGCCAGCAAATTGGACTGAAAATCAATCGCAATAAGACAGATATCATGACCCTTAATATTGCCTCACCATCACCAGTACAGATAGAAGATTATGTTCTCACCAATGTAGAAACGTTCACATACGTGGGCAGCACCATCAGCAAGGATGGTGGAACAAGCCAGGACATCCGGAACAAAATCAATAAAGCCAGGAACACATCCAGGAGCTTAAATACAGTCTGGAAATCATCAAAATACAACACCAAAACCAAACTCAAGATGTATCAGAGCTGCATACTTTCAACATTACTTTACAGTACAGAATGCTGGGGAATGAGAAAGTATGACATGTCCAAACTGTCTTGATTCCATACAACCTGCCACAGAAAAATCCTCTGTATCTTTTGGCCCAGAACAATCTCAAACCAAGATCTATTGACACAGTGCAGCCAAGAGGATCTGAGCACCATCATTGCCAGGAGGCGCTGGAGATGGATTGGCGATGTGCTTTGTTTGGAAACTGATTCCATCAGTTCCAGAGTAGCAATAAGATGGATACCTGAAGACAAGCGAAAATGAGGCTGCCTGAAAACAACATGGTGAAGAGCTGTGAGAGCTGAGCTGAAAAACCTGGGGCACAGCTGGGGAGCCACTGAAAGACTTGCCAGAAACAGAGAGGACTGAGGAGCTTCGTCACTGCCCTAAACGCCAGAGGCGTAATGGGAACATGATCATGACCCACCTAGTAATGGGAGCTTGATACCAACTGAAAAGGTGAGAGTTCCAGCTGTGCAATGGGACACATCACTTGCTTCTGGCCCTTGAAAGTCCCAACTTACTGAACTTCCAAGTACAGAAAAGCTATGTTAGGTGCCCCTAATGTTTCTCTCCCTGTAAGTTTTATATGTTTGGATTCATGATGCCAGATTTTCAATGATTGTTAGGTACCTAAATTGCTTAGGGGCTTTTGAGAGTCCCAATAGACACCTATCTTCATCTTTGAGTGTCTAAATACCTATGAAAATATGATCTGGCCCTTGCTAACTAAGGCAGTTTGATTCTTTGAGGCAAGATGGGTCCTCCCCTTACTCCAGAGCAGAGACTTGTCTAGGAAGCCAGACAACAAAGAGAAATGGCCAACAAGCAGGCTGGACAAGTAACCAGATATCATTCATTTCTCTAGAACTATGAAAGGGTAAGTGCCACCACCTTCACAGTAAAGAAATTCAAAACAAAGCGTAAAGAGAGAGACAAACCAGACTTGGATAAAGTAGGGCAACACTGTGCATAGGTGCACAGCCCACGAAGTTGTGCTGCATACAGAAAGGTTTGTTGCAAGTGTGGTGGTAAAATATCTATGACATATGTGACAAAGTTCCTGCTCTAACTTGGTGGGTCTTGCGCTTATTGGCGGATTTGCTCGCCTTGGAGCTTCACAGCAGCCCTCAGCTTGGCCGTTTTTCTGAACCCACAGTCCAGGTCGACTCCTCCTGTGTCTGACCAGGAGTTGGGAGGATTTGGGGGGAACCCAGACCCGCCCTCTAATCCGGGTTCCAGCCCAGGGCCCTGTGGAATGCAGCTGTCTAGAGTGCCTCCTGGAACAGCTGTGCAACGGCTACAACTCCCTGGGCTACTTCCCCATGGCCTCCTCCCAACACCTTCTTTATCCTCACCATAGGACCTTCCTCCTGGTGTCTGATAATGCTTGTACACCTCAGTCCTCCAACAGTCCGCATTCTCACTCTCAGCTCCTAGTGTCTCTTGCTCCCAGCTCCTCACACGCACACCACAAACTGAAGTGAGCTCCTTTTTAAAACCCAGATGCCCTGATTAGCCTGCCTTAATTGATTCTAGCAGCTTCTTGATTGGCTGCAGGTGTTCTAATCAGCTTGTCTTAATTGTCTCCAGAAGGTTCCTGATTGTTCGGGAACCTTCCCTATTACCTTACCCAGGGAAAAGGGACCTACTTAACCTGGGGCTAATATATCTGCCTTCTATTACTCTCCTGTAGCCATCTGGCCTGACCCTGTCACACATAGTATGCAAAAGGGGCTGCTGAATGCCTAGAAAGGGGCAGGGAAAACTTCCTGTACCTGGGTAGTTTATTCTTATGGCTGGTGACCTAGGTCAAGGAAAAACCATGGAACAATTTGCCTAAAGCAACCCTCCTTTGGAGGGACCTATATAAAGCCAAGAGGAGTAGCTGACACTGAATACTAGATCCACCATTACAGCTTTACCCTTGTACTGAAAAGATACCTCACTTACAGCCTCTGAAGTGCTGAATGTAATCTGCTGAAATTATGGTCTAGGAATAACTGCGCCAATGACCAAGGAAAGCCTGACTGCCAGATACAAGATTGTATTTGAGGGCGTTTGGGAATTTGAAGGAGAGCATTACATCTGTACAGATCCCCAGGTGATACTGGTTAGAGTCCTGCAAATCTGCGGGTATCCGCTTCATATCCATGGACCATTTTTGCAGATATCAGCATGGATGTAGATACAAATTTTGTATCCATGCAGGGCTATGACGGTAAGAGCCGGGCGGGCAGCTGTGAGGAACTGCAGGATGGATCCTTCACCCATCCTGGGTGGAGGTCTGGGAGGCAGGGACACTAGACGGGGCGGGGGGGGAGCCTCCCGGCTTTGAGACAGGGACCTAGGCCATAACCCAGACCAGACACACCCCTGCCTCCGACACCCCCACTCCGCATGAGGGGTGCATAGGCAGCTCCTGCCTCGCCTCGGAGGTGGCCGTTTGCACTTTGCTGCCCCTGCCAGGTCCGCAGCGCACCGGAGAGGGACTCGCCCCTGTCCCCCATGGGCTGATTGCCCGCTTGCTGAGCCAGCAGCACGATTTTAACTTGCAGGGAGCGGGGTGAAGGGATGTCTCAGTTTCTAATAACTTAAATCCTGAGTTTTTCTGTTTTTTTCCCCACTTTTAAAAAAGTCGCTTTGTTTATTTTGTGGGTCGGAGCTGGAGAGCCATGCTGGCAGCTGTGGGGACCTGGGTCCCTCCAGGTCAGGTGGAGGGACCCAGGCTCCCCACAACTGCCAGCATGACTCTCCCATGGCTCCGGCCGGAATGCGGGGGTCGCGGCTCAGAGCTGCAGCCCAGTCATGGTAGGAGCCGAGCGGGCAGCTCTGGGGAGCTGTGGTGGACCCTTCACCTGCCCTGGACGGGGGGCCCAAGCAGCGCTCGACAGCTTCACAGGTCACCCCTGCCCCTGACCAGGCCAGCAGACAATTTTTGTGGATCGCAGATCAGATGCGGATACATATTTTTGTATCTGCGCAGGGCTCTAATACTGGTTGTGCAAAGGTGCTGAAATATATCCTTCACCATACTACACAGACTTAAGAATACCTTGCACCAGATGGAAAAAGCAGGAATCATAACCTGGGTTGAGAAAGCCACACCCTTACATTAATAGCCTTGAGATCATAAAGAAAAAGAATGGCACTTTGCAGGTATGTTTGGACCTACAGGACCTGAATAAAGCTGTATACAGAAGAGACCACTTTTGGTATCTGCCATTTGGGATCAAGTCTGCAAGTGAGATCTTTCAGCAGAAAAATTCAAGGAGTTAAAATTACAGTAGATGACATGATCATAGCTGCAGAAATGGCAAAGTCACATGTCCTAATCCTGCATCAGATGATGGAATGTGTCAAGAATGCTAAATTCAGTAAAGCGCAGACCAAAGTTCTATCTTTTCAGGATTTTTCAGAAGAGTATTATACAAAATTAAACCTCAGAGCTGTGCATGCAAACCCTGGAATATAGATGTTAATGACAGCTGCCAGTCAGCCTCAGAGAGAGAGAGAGAGAGAGAGAGAGAGAACAATACAATTAATTAGAGAACAAATATTTAATACATCCACAAAAATTTACAAAAAATATTTGGAATACATTTGAATAACTTCTTAAAAAACTATTATGTAGTAAACTTGTTGGTGTTCTATATACATTCTTTCCCCAATTTGCACTGTAATATATCTAAAAGGTTTCAACAGAACATACTTTTATAGTTTAATTTTTATACCTCACAACAGACATACAGACACATTCCCTCTCATCTTCTAATAGATAATTGCTCAATCTCTATAGTACAGCCTTGAAATGTATGCCTGTGTCCCCTGTAATCTCCAAAGCCTGAAGAGAGTGGCAGCCTCAAAGCTCCTCTACAAACTCTTCAGAACCTCTTTGGCAAACAACAGATCCTTACAGCCATCGGCAATTACAGTTCTTGAGCCAATAGCCCACAGTCTTACCAGTTTCCAGCAGGAGAGGGAATCTATAGCCTATATCCAAACTAGTACAGGCACTCTGCACTTATCCATCTCCTCCTCCTCAGAAGAAGGCCAGCTTTCTGAGTCAGATAACATAAACCTAGAACAAGATACTCCAGAGAGATTTTTCTCTCCTGATTTCTTTGATTGCATATCAGTCTCGAAGAATAATTGCTAACCTTGCTCTGGACCCAACAAAGGAACCAGAGGGGACTCAGATAACAGGGAAACACCAACCATATACATCTAAAATAGAGTCCCTTCATCCCTCATTCGAATAAGTGACCAGAGCTGAACAGGAGGCTCCAGACAGACTGAAAAGGCATAGCAAACAGATCAGACCAAAGCAGAACACATCAGTCCTGCTCTGCTTACTGCTACTAAGTACAATAGTATGATGCATAAGGATCTCACCCCGGCCAAGATTACACATGAGACAACTTCAGACCCTGCTTCTGTTACCAGTGGGATAATTCCCTGGCCATGCCGAATAACATTCAGATTCACTGAGATGGTGGATAGAGGTACACATTGAGAATTCCTCTCTTCTCTCCACACTGTGTAATAACCATAATAGATGCCAAGCTGTCAAGTGTTGGAAGTGGGCTCCACATATTAACAGCTCCAGGGGAATGATCACCCCCAAACAAACTCAGGAGGATAAATTTCCTTGACATAAAGACAACCACACTATCCATTACTGGTTCAGTCAAAAATGCGGGAGAATGTTCTTATCCAATCAGACAACACAATAATTGTATCCACACAGCTGACGGAGAAGAACAAATCATGCATCAATGACGATAGTAGGCAGAACAATGCCTAATTTCAATAAAGGCAACATGCATCAAAGAAACTAGCAACTAAAAGGCAGACTGTCTCAGCAGAATAATGGTGGACCCAGCAGAGATTGAATGACGTATTCACAAACTTTGCCTCTTGCAAAATCCACACGAGAACCTGTTGACCATGAGTAAAAATACAAAATCCCCCAGGCACTTCATAAGATGCAGACCCAAACTCCATTGAAACAGAAGCTCTGACTCACAGATAGCCAAAGGCAGCTTTACTACCACATCCTTTAACAGAAAAAACATACAAAAATAATTTTTAAAAATTAAGGCATAATATTCAATAATTATGGTAACCCCAAAACCCTTGAAGACTGTGGAACTCCAACATGGCATCTCTATTGGGGACCCATCCAAACAATCAGCCCCCACTACAGGACTTATCAGCCAAGATTCATCAGTGCGCTTCCCCACCAACCCAGGACGATTCAAACCAAGGCACTAGACACTGAAAGGAAAAGCCTTTCCCTCAAAGGCAATAGAAACCATGATCACCTCTAGAAGACCATCTACTTAAGAAGCGTGTGTGAAGGTGTGGAGAAAATTATTCTTATCCCTTTACACCTGAGTGGTTAGCCAAAATTTGAGGTTTTGCAGGTTGTTTCCTTTAGGAACCTGTGGAACTTCTTGCCAGAGGATGTTGTGAAGGCCAAGACCATAACAGGGTTCAAAAAAGAACTAGATAAATTCATGGAGGATAGGTCCATCAATGGCTATTAGCTACAATGGGCAGGAATGGTGTCCCTAGCCTCTGTTTGCCAGATGCTGGGAATGAGCAATAGGGGATGGATCACTTGATGATTACCTGTTCTGTTCATTCCCTCTGGGGCACCTGGCACTGGCCACTGTTGGAAGACAGGATACTGGACTAGATGGACCTTTGGTCTGACCCAGTAGGGCCATTCTTAGGAAGAGAAATTGATGATGAGGAGTGAGGTATTTCTTTGATGCAATCCTGTTGATTTACAAAGAATGTCCAAAGTCTTGTATCCCTCAGCAAAGCAGGAATCAGACATCAGGAGTCAGTTTCTTTGCTCACTGATTGATGCCACTCTCCATTAAGCACATTACCCAAAAGCTCTCTCTTCATTATTTCTCTATCTGTCCATGGGTTTCTGCTGTCTTCTCTTTGTTTCTGTGATGTTTCTCTCATGTGCACACACATACACAGCTGCAATCCATTCATTCCCCTGCCCTTGCATTATCACCAGAACCCCAGGAAACGACTTGGGGCTGCATGGCTGAACTCCTCCCAGCCTTGCATGTGGCTTGTGTTTTGGGTGGAGATTCCTATTGTTTCAGCCATCTTTTCCATAGAGGAGTTCAGTTTCTTTCTATGTTTATCCTGAATGAAGGGCAGAGTCAACAAGGTTTTGCCCAAACCTCAGCATAACATTATTTTTCTTGTGCACAGAGAAGGGCGAAGACACGGGGATATCTGCCATACTAAACTACCTTCTGGATGGACAGAACTTAGATCCAAAAGTACCCACTCTAGCCAAGCACAACACTGCTATCAGCAGCATCTTATATGCCTGTTTGCAGTTTTTCTTAGGAGACTATCAGCTCTGCCTATCATTGGATGCTAGGCCTGACAGACCTGGGTCAAATACATATAAATCAGTTTGGTTTGTTGTACTGTTTCTATAACAAATGTGTTTCAGAGGTTATAGCTTGTTAAGTGAATCCACCCTATCCAGCTCCTGGGAATGCCATGTCATAGCCTGCTGGCCTGCTAGGAACAGGTATAAGTGATTCCACCCTAGTCTGCTTGTCTTCCAAGGCTAATGAGCTTGGGTTGCTTGGATTTGAAATCAGAGTTTTCCTTCTCCTGGGAAGACTTGCCTGAAGAGGCTAGGTGAGCTCTGTCTGCCCCGGTTTGAAATCAGAGTTTTTCTTTTCCTAGGTACTGTTGATTCCTGGCACCTTATTTTGTAATATTTGGTGCAGCCCTTGTAGATTTCCCCAAGATGGGCTACCCCCATCCACCACCCATGCAACCCACCTGCAAGCCATTGTATCCCAGCGTGAGGGATATCAAAGGGTGATAGGATGTAAAAAAAAATACACTGAGTCCTTGGACTTGCGATGCCCGACTTACATCGGATGCCACTTACGACGTTTTTTTAATTGACTTCCCATTTCACCCCTATGACACTTGTTTTATCCTTATGATGCTCGATTTGCATAAAGTTCACTTGAAATCACATCCTGGTTGCGTTATATTGGTATGGAGCTGGAAGGGGTCGCTTCTGATTGGGTTCGAGGCAGCAGGGTAGCTTGTTGCTGGGTAGGGTTGCCACTTGTTTTTGATTGGCTCCCGGCCCCAGGCTCAACCAATCACAAAGCTTGAACAGTGATTGGCTGAAGCTCAGCATGTGTGCCATTTTCTTTGGCTTTATGAGCCTTTGTTTTTGGGATTCTGAGCCGCATATGTGAGTTTATATGTTTATTTGAATGCTGTTTACAAAATACAGTGTACAGTAAATACATTCGCAAAAAGAAAAGGAGTACTTGTGGCACCTTAGAGACTAACCTATTTATTTGAGCATAAGCTTTCTTGAGCTACAGCTCACTTCATCCGGATGCGTCCGATGAAGTGAGCTGTAGCTCACGAAAGCTTATGCTCAAATAAATTGGTTAGTCTCTAAGGTGCCACAAGTACTCCTTTTCTTTTTGCAAATACAGACTAACACGGTTGTTACTCTGAAACCAGTAAATACATTGATGTTGCAACCTTAGTCATCTATAATTAATTTAGTACAAAAATCTGGGTTATTGTGGTGAAAATAGGTTTCAGAGTAGCAGCCGTGTTAGTCTGTATCTGCAAAAAGAAAAGAAGTACTTGTGGCACCTGAGAGACTAACAAATTTATTTGAGCACAAGCTTTCATGAGCTACAGCTCACTTCATTGGATGCATGCAGTAGAAAATACAGTGGGGAGATTTTATATATACAGAGAACATGAAACAATGGGTGTTACCATACACACTGTAAGGAGAGTGATCAGGTAAGGTGGGCTATTACCAGCAGGAGAGAAAAAAAACCTTTTGTAGTGATAATCAAGGTGGGCCATTTCCAGCAGTTGACAAGAACGTGTGAGGAACGAGGGGTGAGGGGGAAATAAACATGGGGAAATAGTTTTACTTTGTGTAATGACACATCCACTCCCAGTCTTTATTCAAGCCTAACTTAATCGTGTCCAGTTTGCAAATTAATTCCCATTCAGCAGTCTCTCATTGGAGTCTGTTTTTGAAGCTTTTTTGTGGAAGAATTGCCACTTTTAGGTCTGTAATCAAGTGACCAAAGAGGTTGAAGTGTTCTCCAACTGGTTTTTGAATGTTATAATTCTTGACATCTGATTTGTGCCCATTTATTCTTTTATTTAGAGACTGTCCAGTTTGGCCAATGTACATGGCAGAGGGGCATTGCTGGCACATGATGACACATATCGCATTGGTAGATGTGCAGGTGAACGAGCCTCTGATAATGTGGCTGATGTGATTAGGCCCTATGATGGTGTCCCCTGAATAGATATGTGGACACAGTTGGCAATGGGCTTTGTTGCAAGGATAGGTTCCTGGGTTAGTGTTTTTGTTGTGTGGTGTGTGCTTGCTGGTGAGTATTTGCTTCAGGTTGGGGGGCTGTCTGTAAGCAAGGACTGGCCTGTCTCCCAAGATCTGTGAGAGTGATGGGTTGTCCTTCAGGATAGGTTGTAGATCCTTGATGATGCGCTGGAGAGGTTTTAGTTGGGGGCTGAAGGTGATGGCTAGTGGCATTCTGTTATTTTCTTTGTTGGGCCTGTCCTGTAGTAGGTGACTTCTGGGTACTCTTCTGGCTCTGTCAATCTCTTTCTTCACTTCAGCAGGTAGGTATTGTAGTTGTAAGAACGCTTGATAGAGATCTTGTAGGTGTTTGTCTCTGTCTGAGGGGTTGGAGCAAATGCGGTTGTACCATAGAGCGTGGCTGTGGATAATGGATCGTGTGGTGTGGTCTGGATGAAAGCTGGAGGCATGTAGGTAGGCATAGTGGTCAGTAGGTTTCCAGTATAGGGTGGTGTTTATTTGACCATCGCTTATTAGCACCGTAGTGTCCAGGAAGTGGATCTTTTGTGTGGACTGGTCCAGGCTGAGGTTGATGGTGGGATGGAAATTGTTGAAATCATGGTGGAATTCCTCAAGGGCTTCTTTTCCATGGGTCCAGATGATGAAGATGTCATCAATGTAGCGCAAGTAGAGTAGGGGCATTAGGGGACGAGAGCTGAGGAAGCGTTGTTCTAAGTCAGCCATAAAAATGTTGGCATACTGTTGGGCCATGCGGGTACCTATAGCAGTGCCGCTGATTTGAAGGTATACATTGTCCCTAAATGTAAAATAGTTATGGGTGAGGACAAAGTCACAAACTTCAGCCACCAGGTTTGCCGTGACATTATTGGGGATACTGTTCCTGATGGCTTGTAGTCCATCTTTGTGTGGAATGTTGGATGTAGAAGGCTTCTACAGCCATAGTGGCCAGGATGGTGTTTTCAGGAAGATCACTGATGGATTGTAGTTTTCTCAGAAAGTCAGTGGTGTCTCGAAGATAGCTGGGAGTGCTGGTAGCATAGGGCCTGAGGAGGGAGTCTACATAGCCAGGCAATCCTGCTGTCAGGGTGCCAGTGCCTGAGATGATGGGGCGTCCAGGATTTCCAGGTGTATGGATCTTGGGTAGCAGATAGAATATCCCTGGTCGGGGTTCCAGGGATGTGTCTGTGCAGATTTGTTCTTGTGCTTTTTCAGGGAGTTTCTTGAGCAAATGCTGTAGTTTCTGTTGATAACCCTCTGTGGGATCAGAAGGTAATGGCTTGTAGAAAGTGGTGTTGGAGAGCTGCCAGCAGCCTCTTGTTCATATTCCGACCTATTCATGATGACGACAGCACCTCCTTTGTCAGCCTTTTTTATTATGATATCAGAGTTGTTTCTGAGGCTGTGGATGGCATTGTGTTCTGCACGGCTGAGGTTATGGGGCAAGTGATGCTGCTTTTCCACCATTTCAGCCCGTGCACGTCGGCGGAAGCACTCTATGTAGAAGTCCTGTCTGTTGTTTCGACGTTCAGGAGGAGTCCACCCAGAATCCTTCTTTCTGTAGTGTTGGTAGGAAGGTATCTGTGAGTTAGTATGTTGTTCAGAGGTGTGTTGGAAATATTCCTTGAGTTGGAGACGTCAAAAATAGGATTCTAGGTCACCACAGAACTTTATCATGTTCTTGGGGGTGGAGGGGCAGAAGGAGAGGCCCCGAGATACCTTTCTCTCCTGCTGGTAATAGCTCACCTTACCTGATCACTGTCGTTACAGTGTGTATGGTGACACCCATTGTTTCATGTTCTCTGTGTATATAAAATCTCCCCACTGTATTTTCTACTGCATGCATCCAATGAAGTGAGCTGTAGCTCATGAAAGGTTATGCTCAAATAAATTTGTTTGTCTCTAAGGTGCCACAAGTACTCCTTTTCTTTTTGTGGTGAAAATAGTGTATCAAGCCTTGGTTCAGGAACCAATCCCCCCTTCATACCATTGATTCCTATGGGAAAAGCAGTTTCGACTTACGTTTCAACTTACAAAGCAATTCTGAGGAACAAATTGTGTCATAAGTCCGAGGACTCCCTGTAATGCAAACACACCCAAGGTCAGTCTGACCTAGAGGCTGACCACTGACTAGATGATGGGACATTGTGTGCAGGGTCATGACCAAACTGGGCTTAATGGAGGAACAAGACAGGGACAGGAATGAACAGCAAGAGTAACAGCTCCCTCTGTCTGTAAAGATGTTTTGGGATGAAAAGGAGAAGAACAAAATTGCCAGTAAGCTCCAGCTGCTTTCTGACATTCCAGAGTTGCAATGCAATTGTAAAAATAGCAGACTGATTAAGCCAGGCTTAAGATCATTTTGTATCACTAGAGTGGTACGGAGCAGCCAGAGTGTACCAGAGCATCTGGCCCAAAGTCTCTACCTAGTTTTTCTATCTATTTTCTGATGATTCTGACAGCATTTCTGCAAGTTCGATAAGATAATCATTTCTTCAGTCACCTAGCATGGAGAGTATCAGAAATATCGGCCCTGTCTACCTCACAACTCCGCTGAACATTTCACCAAGACAGACGAATTATGAGCACTATACCAGACTTCACCATTAAGGTGTCGTCATCCTTCACAGGAAATTATTCTACCATCTTTTTGCACTAATCCTGTCTATGACAGAACATCACCTTTGCACAGTCTGGTTGAACATAAGGCAGTCCTAATATACATAAAACCTATATAAGTGCTAAGAAAAATCATGTGACTGTGGTAGTTCACTTTAAATGCAAATTACACAAGACCTCAAAGTAGCCAAACGTATAAAGGAATGCATCAGACACTCTTATATGTCACCAGATCAGCCCATCCCAGAGAAAACAACAGCTCCCAC
The DNA here is from genome assembly GCF_965140235.1 of Caretta caretta. Classification (NCBI taxonomy): domain Eukaryota; kingdom Metazoa; phylum Chordata; order Testudines; family Cheloniidae; genus Caretta; species Caretta caretta. Next base: position 154,430,898 of record NC_134207.1, on the reverse strand, counting down.
AGTTAGATCTACAGCCATCTTCTGGGCAGACAGAGGTATGGCCACATCAGAAAAAATACACAAGGCAGAGTTGTGGACATTCAGCTCTTTCTGTAAGCACTACAGACTTGGCATACATTCCTCTGAAGATGCGTCCTTCAGGAGAAAGTTGCTCCATGTAGTGGTTCCCAGATGAACTCTGAAGTATTTCAAGAGAGGAGATATTCTAATCTAGCTAATAATCTTTCTTTTCTCTCTCTCTCCCTCCTTATTCTTTATTTATTGCTATGATTTCTCAGCTGTGAGAAGAAGAGGAGATCCCTTCCCTTAGAATGGCAAACTTCTTATCTGAAAATTTCCTTTTTAGAAATTGCATCTGCAGTAGTTCATCCCACCCAGAGGAAGGAGGGACATTGTACCATGTTTGAACACAGTTTACAGTTAATTGTTTAAAGCTTTGTTTAAAGTTACAAAGAATATAATTAGGTGTGGTTGCTAATGCTTGAATCTATTTACACAGTTGTGAAAATACTCAAGTGTACACCAAGAGGAAGAGGTGTGGCCTGAGGGGCACAGTTTTCATGGTTGCAGCAGTTCAGTAGCCCCCAGAATTCCAGCAGAGGCCCGCACTGAGCAGTCAGGACTAGTGGAGATGCTGGGCCTTCAAAAAGATGTTATTGGATACGAAATGATCTTTCAGCATTTCCTCTTTTGTGTTTAGAATTACTCTGCACTTCTTCCTCCCCCCTGTAGCTGCTTCTTTTTGCCCGTCTCTGCTCCTCTGGGTCAACATTTGCAGTTAATTTTGTACTTCCTTTCCCCTGAAATAATAGTAAAATGGTAATAATTTGCCATTCTGTATCACCTTTCACCTGAAGTTATGAAAGTGAGCATTTGTAACCGCAGTGTTGGTATTGCTGTAATACTTCATTGCCGAGCAAAGGAGTGGCAGCACACTTGGTAGAAGATTGGGTCAGGCATGTTTCCCATGGAGAGCTAAGAATATTTGGCAGCTTGTGAGAGCAACTCTGTTCTGCCCTAAATTAGTATGTAGGATAGTTATTCCATCCTATCACTAAAGTAACTCCAACTTGCTTCACAGCAGTTTAAAGCACATGGTTTATCCAGAATTGTGATTTGCACGAGCTCTCAACCCTTCAGCATCACAACAGTTTGTGGCTGCAAGGCTGAATCTTTTGATGAAGAGGAAGAAGGCTTTCATTGGCAGGCCATTGTTTTCCTTGGATGTTCATTCTACAGCGAGGCAGGAGCCACAGCTTTCAGCTACTTGCACAGCTGAGAAGCTTGCAAATACTTGTGTGCGTGTGTGTCAGTCCCAAAATTAGGCAATAAAAAATCAGGATACGCACTCCTGAGTCTGTCTGGTAGAATCTACCTATTGTCGAGGGCTCTACGCAGAAAATGGGTGATTTTCCTTACAGTGCCATATGTGTGTCAAATCCTTGGCATCACACAGAGTGTTAAGAATAGAACCTTTGATTTTATTTGCTGTGGCTTTGTGTTACAACTTTAAGGTTAAGTAAATGTAATTGTGTTTGTTATAACTGGAGATACAACAATGAAAATTATTTATAGGATCTGACACCAACAAAACCTTTACTCTTTTTGTGAGGATGAAGAACTGTGAAATTTTATTGATAGGCTACTTCTTAAATGCATTTCGTTTCCAGCCTTTGCCATATTTTTAAAGTGCTTAACTTCGACAGTACTAATTGTGTTCATGCTTTGTTTTAAGGTTCACTATGATTTTGGATTAAGAAATATTTTATCTGTCTTAAGAATTCTTGGAGCAGTAAAAAGATCCAATCCCAATGAGCCAGAGAAAACAGTAGTGATGAGAGTTCTACGGGACATGAACCTCTCCAAGCTGGTATCGTAACATTGGTTACCTTCACAAAACGCTTTTTAAAAATGTATTTATTACATGTTAGTATGAAATAAAGTTTATTTTCTCAGCAGTAGGCTACATCCGTTGGCAATGATACTACTTCTCTTTTAATGTCTGGCATATCAAAGTGATGGGGCTCTGAACCCATTTTTTCCTTTTTATGAAGAGAGGACAACTCTTCCCCCCTCCCCCCCAGCAATCAAAGACTTCAAATGAGGAAATAAGAAGAAGAAATCCTATAAGATCTGAGAGGAAAATCTAGCCTGATTTTTAAATTACTTTTATATGGAATGGAAAGGAGAGCAAACAAAAGAGAGAGGGAAAAAGAGCACATTGAATTAACATTTCATCTGTCATTTTAGATCCCTAGTAATCCAGAATTTCAATGTACACTAATTCTTGGCCATCTGCCTTTTCAGACATCATAACAACCAGAATGACTTATAGTGAGTGAGCTGTTTTGAAGCAGCTAAAGAATACTTATCTACTCTATTCTCTTCCACCATTACCCTCTTCTATCCAAAGAATTCTTCGTTTTTTCCATTTTGCTGTAGTGGGAAGATTATATACTGTGTGTAACCTCTGTTAAAGTACACAAACACCAGATTCACAATTAACTGTCTTGCTAATTCATGCACATTTTTAAACCACAGTCTATATTATAATGATTTACATAGGAAAAAAATTAGACTTCAAGAGAAGAAGTAAGGGGAAATCTAGCCTGTTTGTCTAAAGGACTAATGGATGGAGAGATTTACAAGAATTGTACTAAAATTTAAACATTCACATACATTTTAAGTTAATATGTAATTTAGAAATTCCTATCTATGGCTAAATTGCTTGAAAGTCATTTTAATAGCATACATCCACTCATAATTTTCACGTTTGTTTTAGAAAAGAGATCTATTTTACTACTGTCATTTAATTAACATATTCTTGCAGATTGTAATTACAATAATAATTATTTTCAAAGAATAAATAATTGGTTTTTTTTCCCTACTTTTTAATTGACAGGTAGATGAAGATGAACCTTTATTTATGAGTCTGATTAACGACCTGTTCCCTGGAATTACTCTTGATAAGGTTGGGTATCCTGAACTGGAGTCGGCCATTCGGAAAGAGACAGAGAAAGCAGGGCTTATTCATCATCCTCCCTGGATTCTTAAGCTTATTCAGCTGTATGAAACTCAGCGAGTCCGACATGGTTAGCATGCCAAATGAGGGTTTCATACTCTATTATAGCAGTAAAGGCTTTTATATTTGTTTTCTACAAATTGTAGATTTTTTTCTTTAATAATGTATTTTGAAACTAAACAGATGTCGTTTTTAAAGCCTCATATGGATATTTTTATGAGAAAATTGTTAAGAATAATTTTTATCATAAACAAAGAGCCCACCTTGTCCTCATAATATTGACAATTTAGCTGTGCTATGGTATGTCTTTTTATGGGAAATCTTCTCGCCAAACTCAGAAACAGCTGATTTTGCTCAATATTCTGAAAAAAGTCAAATTCAGGCAGAGACTAATCATGGCTCTTTTCAGCTCAAAAGGTGAATGTTTCCTATAGTTATGACCATGTTAAAGTGAAGAGGTTGCAAATGAACTGTCTTGAATCCTTAACTGTAATGGGTACTACCACATGCCTGTTGTACTTCCAAACACCATTAGAACTTCTCTGTTCAATGCTGATCTCTTCAGTTGAAGAAAGATAGAATAGAAATTGACGCAGTCCATAGAAGGGTAACAAAGACAGTGGTACAGCCAGATTTACAAATGATGGGAGATTGCAAACACCAGAATTACTTAGCCTGGAAAGGAAAAGAGATAAAGGGACTCTGATTAAATTTCTCAAGATTTATGAAGGGATTTGTGAAGGATGATCCTTTTTATGCTTTCCCATAGTGCACAAATCAGGGGTCTCTAGCTTAAACTAATACCCTGGTGCATTTAGAACAAATAAAAGGAGCTCTTTCTTCACAAAAGCATATTTAAATCTGTGGTCTTTACTGTCTCAGAAAGTCCGTTCACATATTATGTCTGGTTAAACTAAAGAGCTGAATAATGTTATGGCTAATAATATTTCTTCTTGATTCATTGGTCTAATGCAGAATGAAATTCTGAGGCTAATATAATACCCTCTAGGGGCAATACCAATGTGAGGGCCAGGGAAACTTCAAGGTTCCCCTTGTAGAATTTCCTTTGAATTTTACTCTTGGAGTGTGGGATTTGTGTCCAACTGCAAGAAACTGAACATTCACCCGCAAACACCACAATTCCCCTGAGATCCACACAGATCCCCAAGATCCCTTGAGAGCAGAGGGTCTGCTGTTCAGTGCCTCCATATTGGGTCTGGGCCCCTGAAACTCTGGCCCAGCTCCCTGGCAGTGCAGCTCCAAAGGAAGCTGTGAGATCTGCTGTCAGAGACTCCCTTGCAGATGTTTGGCCTAGTAATACTCCTTTTAGGTGGTTGCCAAGGCAGAGAGGCACCACTGAAAAGTTAACATCACCTTTACCTGTATTAACTTTCCACCGTTAATTTTATAAATTGGAGGGGAGACAGTGCACATTCCCTTAGCTCCAGTTCCTCCCAATACCCTCACCACTCCTGGATCTTCAGATCTATGAGAGCTCTCCAGGGGACCCAGAGTGAAATGGTAAGAGTGCTGCAGAGTGCTGTAATTGTTCTCTTCTACAGGGAGAGAGGGAGATCTGTGTATGTTTAGAGTCCCCTCTGTGCGCAGATCCTAGAGGCATGCTCTGCATTATGGGCCTAATCCAAAGCTCATTGGATTCAGCGGAGAGTCTCTCTCTAACTGGAATGGGTTTGGCTCAGATCTTATGTTCCTAATGTAGGGCTGGATCCTGCACAGTTCTGAGCACCTCCTATGAGGTATTGAACACATACAACTCCTATTCCTTTTAGAGGGAGTCACAGTCACTCTGCATTACGCATGCTTGGGTCCATAATGTTGGTCAGAAGCTCTATGCTACTAAATCCCTCCATAACTTTGCATCCAAGATTTTCAAAGTCACCTATGGGATTTCGATGTCCAATTTCCATTACAATTAATGGGAAACGGGCATCCAAATCTCTAGGTGGCTTTGAAAATCTCAGTCTGAATCTCCCATCTGCTTTCAAACTATGTCATTGTTTCTTGGCAAACAGCTTTTTTGAATTAATATAAAGTAACTGAATAGGATCAGCTATAGCCTAATTTTAATTTATTGTTTAAGAACTCAGTTGGCAACATGAGTATAAACTGATGAAGTAACAAGTTTGTCTGTTACTAAGAAAAATATATCAAAAATGTCTTCCTGGTTTATGCAAGTGTATGTTTTTGTTCCTTGTCTCCAGGAAGAAATGTTCAGTTTTGTATATCACTTGGAACAACTCTTTCTTGTAAAAGATATTTTAAAATGATTGTTTTTGTTTACCACCAATCAATTGAGTGTCACCTCATATGAACATCGAAAGACAGCTGTGTTTTCCAATTAGAAAAAGGAACAGAACTGCCTACGGGAGGATAGAGAGCCACATTGGCTTGCCTAGCAGAATAAATCAGGCATTTATGAAAGGCTTTAATAAAACATTTAAAAATTTAATTTCAGTCAACATCAAGAAAGTGGAATGAAAAACATCTTTTTTAAATTTAGTTTTGATTTAAAAAAAACAAGTTTCTTATGTAATGCATCATTAAATTGGTGTCTGACATTTTGGCATTTTATTTAAAACAAGTTTATGTTATTTTAAGGTATGATGACTCTGGGTCCGACTGGTTCAGGAAAGACAAAATGCATTAATATCTTGATGAAAGCCATGACAGACTGTGGCACTCCTCATAAAGAGATGAGGATGAACCCAAAGGCAATTACAGCTTCCCAGATGTTTGGTACTCTGGATGTTGCTACAAATGATTGGACAGATGGCATTTTCTCTACTTTATGGAGAAAAACTTTAAAAGCAAAGAAGGTAACTGGATATTGTGTTCTGACAGCCAATAATAGCATGTAATACTGTTTCTGTAAGATATTATTACAAAGCAACACATCCCTTTCAGTGCTTCATTTACATGAAGGGTCTGTTATGATCAAATCAAATTTGAAAATATAATATTTTAGTTGTTGTTTGTGTCTGAGGGCTTGTCTTCACTACTGCGGTAAGTCGACCTAAGTTACGCTACTCCAGCTACATGAATAACGTAGATGGAGTCGATGTAGCTTAGGTCAGCTTGCCTCGGTGTCTTCACTGCGCTGCGTCTATGGGAGATGCTCTCTGGTCGACTCACCTTAATCTTCTCATGGAGCTGGAGTACTAGAGTTGACCGGAGAGTGTTCTGCCATTGATTTAGTGGGTCTTCACTAGACCCGCTAAATTGACATCCGCTGCAATATCCCTGGAAGTGAAGACAAGCCCTGAGCATTTAGGAATGTATACAGGGTTACTCTGAAGTACATGCCAGAGAACACTCACCTCCTTAAGCACAGACTTGAGGTTCTGGGGCTGGATCAGTGAGCTCTGTAGGGTTTTATTTCCTCTTTCATCTTCTGTAAACCTTTAGTCCTTCCATTCTTTTCAACTCCCATACAAAGATTTTCAGTGGTTTAATATAGAGACAAAGTGGGGGAATCTCTCCCACCCATGTTTTACATCCACGCCACTCCAGATCAGTAATTATATTGGAGCAATGTAGTTATAGCCTCAGTTGAAAAATGTTGCATACTGATTTCTCTTCTCTCTCCTCAGACCTGCCAACAGTGCTGCCACAGAGCCATATATGTTATGAAGGTTGCATTGTGTTTTATTTAGGCCTTGGAAAATGTGAAAGGTTGATATGAAAGAATTAGGTATCATCTGTTAAGGGATTGTAGGCCTGCTCCTGTTCTCACTGAAGTTAATGGAAATTGTTTTCACCCGCTTTTGTGGGAACAGGATCAGGCCATATGGCTGTCACAGGGGAAAGCAACATCTCTCTGTATATAACAACTGAAGTTAACTTTTTGTCACTTTGATCAAAAAATCTTTGGTATGACACACAGTAATGAAGTGAGATTTCAAATCACTGGGTAAATAAGGAAAAAAAGGAAATATTATGATTAATAATAAAGCATTCAGCACCAGATCAGATAATTTATAAGTCAATATTATATAAAGTAATGTATTCTCCTGTGTTAAAAAAACTATATTTTTGATCATAGTATTTACACTTGCACATGTATGTTTTAGGGAGAACACATATGGATAGTTTTGGATGGTCCTGTGGATGCAATATGGATTGAAAATCTGAACTCCGTTCTAGATGATAACAAGACCCTTACTTTGGCTAATGGAGATCGTATTCCAATGTCCCCAAACTGCAAGATTGTTTTTGAGCCCCATAACATTGACAATGCTTCCCCAGCAACAGTATCTCGTAATGGGATGGTCTTCATGAGTTCCTCAGTGTTAGATTGGAGGCCTATTTTAAAGGCTTGGCTGCAAACTTTGCCTGCTACACACTCTGATGTCCTATGGAACAGCTTTAACAGTGTATTTCAGGTATTAAGGCCAATACTTGCTACAAATTAAAATGAATTGCAATCTACTTATTTAACACATCTGGATAAATTAGCATTATTTTTCCTAAATTCTACTTCAGTTGTTTATCCCATTTATTTATTTAATAAAATAAAGAACTGACATGAAGGATAACCACAAGACATAATGCGGACAAAGAAAGGGCCTATAACAATAGCTAACGTAATCTAAATGAAACGATATTAGGTGGATAATATGGCCACTAATTTGAGTGGTGGGAGAGCTTTTCCCTTTGTTTTTATTTTTTTAATCTGTTGGCTGGTTGGAGATAAATTGTTATCTCCATTTGATTATTTTATGCTGCTGGCTGGCAGAATTAATTTATGCTGCTTGGTGACTAACATTGTTTTAGGTATTTTAATTATCACTAGAGTGCTCAGGAGGGTCTAAATGGGCTTTTTTGTTTGTGTTATATTTAAATAAATAAGAAAAAAATCAGGCTAAATTCATCCTTATTGAAGCTCTGTTAACTTCAGTTACAGCAGGGGTGCATTTGATCCGTGAAGTGTATATTCTGTAGCACCATGCACTTTTAAGTTAAGACTTGTGTGCATGATACTTTTGACATAGCATCTCTTTAATAAATTATTAGGCTAAATCATGCTGAATCCAAAAAGACCAGAAGGAAAATCCAGAATGTCTTATCCTTCCATACTACAAGTACAAAATGCTATGTAACCCTCTGCAAGATATTCATGAATGAGGCAAAGGCTGAGAATTGACAGAGTTTTCATTAATCACCAGGGACAGTCCTACACAGTGGTGGATGTATATTAGTCTTACATGTAATAGACAATCTCTGATGCAACTGAAACTTAATTTTTCTTCATAAAACATTACTACTGAAAGTTAATGCTGTGTATTCTTTTTGCCTTTGTAATTTTCTTCTCATTTCTTTAGTTGCCACCTGTAGTAGCACAACTGAAACCTATCTTTCCTTTCCTTTCCTTTCCTTTCCTTTCCCATTAACTGTCTCTTTTGCCAATTCTCCCTGTTCATTTACCTCAGATTCCATAGTTGTTTTTTCCCCACCTTTTTCATTTTTGTTGGAGTCTACAAGTGAGGTTTTTCTTGTGCTGGCCTTTTGACCTGTCATTGTAAAAAATTAGTTTATAAATATGACAAAAGCAATGACTAATATACTATTACAATAGCTAGAATGTTAACAAATGACTTCTCATAGAAACATTTCATCTTAGTTCCTTCCCATTTACATTGAAACCCACTTCTGGCATTACATTCATTTTGCTGTAACCTCCAAAAAGTAATGCTCAGACTTAATATTTCCTGCAGCGGTAAGAAAGGTAATTTTTATAATGAATTTTTAAAATATGCTTCCAAAATAATGTATATTTGGGTAAATTTACTGTTTCCGTCCCATGATCTTCTTTTATATTTTATGCTGTATCTTGTTCTGAACGCATAAGAGTGACGTTTTTCAGAAAAAAAGTGTATTTTATTAGCCTGAGAGATGGAAAAGCAGTGAAATATAAAGTTTTTTCCATGCTGAAGGCTGTATTTGGAACTATCCAAATGTAAACCAAAGTTGTCAGACTGTCAGTTCTCCTTTCATTTTTAATGAGCTAGCTTTGCTTCTCAAATAATGTGAGCGATAACGCTGATTTTACAGATGGAGATAATACTGATTCCATATACAGATGGCTTCTTTTTCTCTTCTTACTTTTTTCAGTATATAAAAAATTGGATAAGTAAACTATACAAGAGAACTTCATAAAATAAAGTGTACTAACAGCAGTATTCAAACTTCAAATACAGGATTACTCACATTAGACCCAGTATCGATAAAAATACAGAGATGATAGCTTATAAGTAAGTAACATGTAGTAGAACAGTGTTGATAATGCTACAGAAGGGACAGAATCTGTCTTCAATTACCACTTGTGCAAAACCACTTAAATCGATGCGAATTGAACTAAATTTGGCTCTGAATTAGGTGAGAGATCAAATGCAGTATTTACAGTTCGTTTACAAGGAACTATCAGTTCTTTGATTATACAGCATTAAAAATCAGTATATAAGGTAAACATGATCCATGAATGAAATCTCAGGGCCAGTTCCTAATCAGAAACAAGAACTGTGAATCAGAGTTGCCATATTATTTTGTCTGGCACAGATGTCCTGACAATTTGTACTAAATAATGTAAAGGGACTGTCAAGGTAAATATTGTTATAATTCTTGTCATGATAACATTCTGTTAAGAGACCAAAAATAATACCAATATTTTAAATTTACTTTCATTATCAAAGGATCCCAAAACACTTTGCTGTGCAAGAACCATTTCACCCACTACTGAACACATGTGGTGTGGAATTGCAGCAGCTATTTAATAGCAAACAACAGTGGTGGACAACAGTTTAGGACAGGAAGTGAAGAAGATTACATATCAGTATGAAACTTTGGGGAAAATGTATCTATTTACTCATTTATAAAATATACACAATTACAGAAGTTCAGCTTTCTATATAAAATGTGATATAAAGACCAAAAGAAAAGAGAAGAATAAACTCACAAAAACCTATTTTCAATAGAATCAGGACTATCTTTGAGGTCTCTTTTTTCCATAGGAGCTTTTTCAGTCAGGTTAGTGTGACCCTCAGAAGTGGCTTCAAAATATTAAACTTTACTGTCCACATCTAAAATCCTAACACTAAGCTCTACATGCACATTTCCTCTCCCTGAGTTATACAGCCTCCTATAACTGATAGAGTTGCTTTTTTGCAAGAGGTAAGCATCTGGGGAAGTTTCTGGAGATTGAAGTAATCAGAGGAATCCTACAAAGAGGATGCTCAGTTAGTGGCATTGGTCCTTTTTGTCAGAGAATATAAAGCTGTAAAATCTGTTGTTGCTTTGATGTAGGCAACTTGAGCTTTATCATTTTCTTGTACAATTCGATACAGAGCAATTGTCATCTTGGATCAGAGCTAAGGTTCATCTAATCCAGTGTCCTATCTCTGACAGTGGCCAGAAACAGGTGCTTCAAAGGAACTTGTAAAAGTACTGCAATAGACAGATGGGAGATAATCTGGTCCCCACATTAGATCTCATCCTGATCTCTAACAGTTGAAGAATAGCATTAGCCTTGGAGCATGAAGTTTAATCTCCCATCCAAAATTTTTGTTAACATTAACTATTATGACTCTGGCTATTTTTGTTATTAATATAAATGTCCAAGCCTTTTTTGAATCTTGCTCAATTTTTGTGGCAGAGAGTTCCACAGTCTACACATCTTGAGAAAATTTTTTTTCCTTTTATCGGTTTTGAACTTGCCACCTTTTAATTTAATTGAATGTCCCCTTGTTCTTGTGTTCTGAGACAGGGAAAACAGAAGTTTCTGATCTAACTTCTCAATACCATTAATATTTTTATATACTTTTTGTCATTTCATCTTATTATTTCTCCAGTTCCTCCATGTCTAAAGAAAATACCCAAATAAATGATAAACTCATTTAAACTATCTTCCTGGAGCTTGCAACCTACTTTCTTCCAATGTATTGAAAGCATTTAAAATATAGTAATAGAAATTTATTTGAAGTGCATTAGAAACTATAGCCCTGATTATCCTCTCACATCAGTTTGAACCAAGGACCTCATTGCAGTTATATTAGTGAAAAACCAGCATGTGTGAGAGGAGAATCATACTCAAGAAAGAGGGAGATGGTCTAATGTATGTATCGTTATGGCAAGCTTTGTGTTGCTGTCTTCCAACCAAAAAAAAGGCAACAGTAAATGTGCACAACATATATGGCAGATCCGCAATGTAACTCAAGAACACTTTTTGAATCGCTCCTTTTGAATATTGCTTTATGTAGCCATTATGAATAATTTCACTCACTATGATACATCAAAGTTACCTATTTAGGATGTTTGCTAATAGTGACTTTTCATGTTTTAAATCTGAATATTCGTACTCTCAGAAATTGAAGTGAAATGTATTTAAGTCACAGAATAAAGCAATTGAACACTTATATTAAAAATAAATCATGGCACTGATTTATGAGTTTTTAAAATGGGTTTCTTTATACTCAGATGAACATAATGTTTTCCTTTGCAGGATTTGATTGATTTTGTTTTCACTGCTGTGACACCAAAAATGCCAGTTTTAGAATGCATGTACATCAAACAAGCTATTGACCTCCTACAGGTAGCTATGACATCAGGTTATCTGTATCTTATTCTGTTATTTGTGCCTGGATATAGTTCAGAGCAGGCAATGGTTACACATTGTGTCTTTTTTACAGGGTTTATTGGCAGACAGAAATGAGAAGCAGCCCAACCAAGAGCATCTAGCTCGCTTGTTTGTTTTTGCTATAATGTGGTCAGTAGGAGCTCTTCTGGAATTGGATGACAGAGTGAAAATGGAACTGTTCTTACAGAATCATTCTACAACGCTGGAACTCCCAGCCGTGAATGGAGAGGAAACCATGTTTGAGTTTGGTATTAGTGATTGTGGTCAGTGGGAGCACTGGTCAAAGAGGGTTGGTATGCAGTAATATACTAGTTCATTCTTTTGAGTAAGCCTGATAAATATATTTGACAAGAAAAACATTGTTTTTTACTCACTAAAACTTGTAATTTAGTTTGGAAAATTATGCCTAATAAATGACCATAAGATTCTTTTTTTGAAGGAATTTTTCTCTCACCACAAGTATTTTGGGTCAGAGATTGAGAACAGACAATGGAAATAGTTTGGGAATGAAACAGGAAAAAAAAATCCTGTCTTAGCTTTCTCCAGTGCCTGTCACCATAATATAATTAAGTTCCCCCAGCAAAGACCAAAATAGTCTATAAAATGGATAATCGGGCTGGGGGCAGTGAAAATACTCCATTAGTCTTACACCCCATTCAGGAAAGCAGGGCAGCCTACTGACTAAATGCTAGCGAACACTCTGCTTTCAAGAAAAAATACTTTTGAAATAGTGTATTGGTTTTGTGTTCACATGCAGTGCCCTTATGGTTCTGAAGAAAATGTCTAACCTATTGTTTATATTATTTCTATTTCAGGTACCTGAATATGTTTATCCTAAAGAGTCAGTGCCAGAATATACTTCCATCCTAGTTCCAAATGTAGACAATGTCCGAACAGATTTTCTAATGGACACTATCATGAAGCAGGGGAAAGCAGTTCTACTTATTGGAGAGCAGGGAACAGCAAAAACAGTTATGGTTAAGGTACATAGAACAGAAAAAAAATCTTCCCATCTTCAGAGTACAGCACTGGTACAAAAATAATTGACCTGAGCGCATGTGTTACACTGAAATGGGCAGGTTAGAAAATATGATTAAATGCCCACCACATTAAATTACAGCAATTCCCATTGAGACATTTTGCCCAATACACACACATTGTAGTTCAGAAAAGGATACATAATAGCTATTTATCATTTTGCTAGTGATGATCATAGGACCATGACATAATTGTTAGGCAAGTCACCTTTTTTCAGGTGCTGTCTCCAGATTTTTCATGAGAAGCTAGATTAGAGAGCTTGCTAACACACTGCCTCTGGCTGTAGCATTTCTTATGTTTCTCTCCATGCTCTTTCTGTGACATATGCATGTACTGTCCTTTTGATCCTTTATCCCAACACTATTTGTCCACATTGCAAAGACTTTTTCAGAAGCTAAGAAGGACAGAAATAAAAACTTCTTTCTTCACTTGGAGATTTTTCAGAGGCCAAGTCTAATAGTTCTTATCTGCCCTCTTCATTGGCTAATAGAAAACTACTTATTGTACTTTTCTCCACAGGGGGAATGCTACAAGAATTACTCTTAAAGTACTCAATGCGTGTTTTTTTTTTTCATTTATAAAATGCCCCTAGTTAGTCTCATGGTCCAGGTACAAAATTTAATAGCTTACTATATAAGAACCCAAAGACTAGAAGAAAAGATCTACTCCCAAATTATAGATTAAACACCAGCGCACCCTCTAGATAATCTGCTTCCCCTGGAATGTGAATTTTAAGACCCATCTTCAAGTGGTTTGTACTGACACCAGTAGCAATTAATACTACTTTTTCAGTTCAGCTGTTGGTGCCTCCATGCGTGCCAATATAATATCAACTTCTGTTCCTGGCACCAGCTGGGAAAACTCTTTTAGCTGCATGAAGGGGAGTGGTATGGATGTTGGTCCTGATAGCCTACATACTGGAATTCAGCCAGATGCTAACTATCTCCAGCCTTCAGCTGCCTCTCCCCTCCCTAAAAATACTTAGAACTTATTCCAAGGAGTGACTTACCTCTTATCTATTCTAAACAGAAAAAGAATATCCCTTCACAGAGGGAGGCATAATTTTAAAAAGCACCAAGATCCATTCAGTCTCATTTCATATTAAGGATTATAGCAAACTGCCTCTCCAAGTGATCCTCCTCCTCCTCCTTTACTTTACTCGTTACCAGGGCCGGCTCCAGGCACCAGCATTCCAAGCAGGTGCTTGGGGCGGCAGTTGGAAAGCGGCGACAGTTCCTCCGGCCGCGGCGGCAATTTGGCAGCAGCTCCTCTGTCCCGCCCACCACGGCGGCAAGTCGGGGGCAGCTTCTTCCTTTTGCCGTCTGCAGCGGCAGTTTTTTCACTGCGTGGGGCGGCAAAAACTGTAGAGCTGGCCCTGCTCATTACCTGCACTTTATAGAAAGGAATTCCTTGTGTTCAGGAATTGCCAGATATGTGCAACTGCTTTCATAAAAAAACAAAACAAAAATCCCCAAGCACCTTTTTGAAATGGAAAATTTCAGGAGTTTAACTGAAAATTTGGAAAAGCTTTGTGTGTGAATACATGGTGATGGTTATAATGGAGGCTGGTTTACAACCTTTATTATAGTAGTAGTTGTTGGGAGTTCTACTCTTCTAAGAGTAGAAAGCCTTATTTACACTGGTGTAGTAGAGTGGAGAACCAGGCCCAGAATCCGGTTAATAATCTTGACATTGAGAGTTCCTGTCCTACAGATGTCAGAAATGATTTTCAGCAACATGACTTCTGCAACAGGAGATCTCCGAAGACCCATTTAAGTCAAAACTATTTATTCCATATATATATGAGCATTAATTATTTGAGCTGTAATTATTCTCACCATGTAAAGTTTGTACTAAAAAAAATGAGACAGGATTTCTTTTGAATTGTTCTTGCATTTGTAATGTTACACAGGCTATTATTAATACCATAAGGAGAGGGATGGGCAGTGAAACGCTCCAGTTAACCAGCTGCCTGTGGTGTTCTTCAAATACCCAACTATGGTGTTCGAGGAACATCATCTTTTTGTGTCTTCTTCAGAAAAAGTGCTTCTAAAAGGCAGCACTTCTGAAAGGGAGATTCTGGTTTTGGGCAGTCAGCAAAATCGAGATCCTAATGTTGTTCATCAAAATATCTTTTTGGGGATGGAAAATATTTTCCTTTCTGATGTAGCTGATTTTCTTTTCTGAAGTACCCCACTAGATCTGCTGTTGATCAGATAGTTATAAAATCTGACTAAGAGTAATGCAGAGCTCTAAATATTCTTTGTTCTGAGGTTCTGAAATTGGAGAATTTCCATTCAACTCTGTTATAAATTTAAGAATTTAAATTATGTTTGGTATTTTCATCCTTATAGGCAAAGTGAATCTTTTAAAACTGTTCAGTTAAAAACACAATTGAAAATCCCAGGTTTTTAATGCAGCACATGTAGCGACTTATCCTGTTAAACAAAATATCAGAAAACAGTTTCCTCCTTAATGTACCTGCCTTGACTTCACTTAAATTCAGGGTTTGTGGATTTCGCCTTTGGTACAGTTGGTGATGTTACAAATACCTAAAGCAGTGCAGAGAGTTGAACCCCCTTGACTGCTTAAGGTTATCATCAACAATAGCAGGAATAATACGAGTGTGAACCCAGGTCTTTGTAGGTAAAAAGCTTTCAGACAATCACAAAGATTCTCTGTATTATCAGGGAAAGAGAAATATCAGTCCCTTTGATGTGCCTGTTTCTCATTTACAAAAGTGCCCCTTTACCTTCAGAAAAAAACAAGTTTAAGATTTATTTGCATTATGTCAACAGTGGCAACAATTGAAGACATCTGTTAAACCCTGTAAACTTTAATACTATATATTGATTAAGAGTTTTTTTGAATTTCAGGTTATAGGCTCATAATGTTTGTTTTAAATAAACTTCTGTTAATATTTTAAACTAAATAGTAAGTCCAGGATTCTTAAAAGTTGACAGTAATTTTGGTTGCTTCTGTCCATGGGTGCCCAACTTGAGATACCTTATGTCTGATTTTTCAGATGGGCTGAGCTTAGTGTCTCTCATTGACTTCACCTAGAATTGTGGGTGCTCTGCAGTTCTGAATTACATAAAACATATGTTTATTTTATAGGGTTATACCAGCAAATATGATCCTGAACTTCACCTGACAAAGCGCTTAAACTTCTCTTCTGCCACTCTGCCAAATATGTTCCAAAGGAGTATGGAAAGCTACATAGATAAAAGAATGGGCACTACCTACGGTCCTCCAGCTGGAAAGAAAATGACCATATTTATTGATGACATCAACATGCCTGTGATTAATGAATGGGGTGATCAGGTGAAAAAATGTTAGCATTAAGTAATGAGTGAATGCAGATGCTTCATGTGTACATAAAGGAGAAGCCAACTTGATACAGTGGTGTTTTTAAGACTTTGTAAATATTTTAAGGAGAACTGAAAATCCATATTTTTTGCTGGGTGTGTTTGCAATGAATACTAGGCCATGTCAACAATGGGGCATTTTGCCTAAAATTCCCCACCATTTGTAGCAATGGTACCAGGGGCCAACAGTGTTTTATAGGCTGTATCTGTAGACTTGTTCTGAACAGCATTTAGATAACACAGAGTTTAAATGGGCAACCAGAGCACTGTCAATTCCAGCGTTCCTACCATTACTACTGATGGTTGTGGAGAACCAGGCATAGCAAAAGTGATGAATACTAGATGGGCAAATAGCATAGGATGACATATCCCTGTGATCTATTGGATTATAAATACCTCTGTGCTATTTTTCCTCATAATTGATGAGAAATTGTCAGAATAAAGTGGTCAGAATTAGCATTAAGCTATTTGATAACCATTGTAGCTTTTAGACCTTTCATCCCAGTTACTTGTAGTACTTGTGGTGTTTATGAACTGGCTGTACTGAGAGCAATGGGAAGTAAAGCAGTAGTTTCTATTTTCTACTGAAACAACTATGCTTATCTAGGTAGGAAAAGGGAGCATGAGAATCCAGGAAGCAGTCAAAGCATCTTTCCTTCTTGATCAATCCAGACTTTAAAGCACAGTTACCACTAGCTGGATTCCAACACGATAGCTTAGACAGGTATTTAGGTGCCTAGGTATTCACATGAGTTTTCAAAAATTAATAAATGAATATTTTATATACCTGCCCTTTCTGAAAGTCTGTCTTCAATTTAATCACTCATACATTGGGCCAGCAGGCATCCTTGCTGAGCCTGTACCTCCGAATCTGTAGCACTGTGAACCCCAGCCTGGTCCTGCAAGCCTTGTAGACCTGGTTTGGAAAGTTAGGCTTTTCTCAGTTTCCTGCTTTCTTTCCCTCTGGAAGTAGAGGTTATTCATCATGGACTACTCCTTAGCCTTCTCATTCCCATCCAAAGCCCATGTTCTATCATGTCTCCCCCTCTCCTTCCATCCAGCCCCCGAAACCTGTCTCTCTCACTTTCCAAAGCCCCTATATAACCATCCCCGCTGCTGAAGTAACCACTTCCACTCACTCATCAAGTGTCTGTTCCAGTCACTGTATGAATGTGTGTGTGTGTCTCTCTGTCCCTTCTTGGGCTTCCTGGCCACCCTGATGTCTCTAGTATATGGCTGCAGGCTGATTCTCTACCCACCTGCACCTCATGAGTTGGGTGGCACCTCACCATGCCTAACATTGAGGTGCGTAAGTTTTCCTAGGCACCTTCCTTCTCCCTGGTCCCCAGTACCCTCTTGCATTGTGACAAACCCAATTGGTCACCTGACTATGACTACAATACATACCATTCTATGCAGCCAACCCTGTGCACCTGCAGCTGCTGGTCCCACTTACCATCCTGTATAAACATTTCTGAGGTGCTTGGAAGAACAGTAGGTGCTAGTTAATGTTCTAAAAGATAAGTGAGGTTACTAGATAGCTTTGAAAATTCCTGGACAAGTAATCAGTTACATCTGCCAAACGGACCAGAATATTTGGAATAACTTATTTGTTTTCTTTTGTTGCTTTCCTGAATGGTATTCTGTAAACAACATGATTCACTGCAAAGTACTGTGCCTTTTTCTTTTGCTTGCTCATTTATTGTGCAGGAGATTTGGATTCAGATGAACTGTCAAGAAATAATACCTGATTATTCTCTTTATGTTTCTGTAAGATCACCAATGAGATTGTAAGGCAGCTGATGGAGCAGAAAGGTTTCTACAATTTGGAAAAGCCAGGAGAATTCACTAATGTTGTTGACAT
Organism: Caretta caretta; assembly: GCF_965140235.1. NCBI lineage: Eukaryota > Metazoa > Chordata > Testudines > Cheloniidae > Caretta > Caretta caretta. Next base: position 154,412,956 of record NC_134207.1, on the reverse strand, counting down.
CCAGTTTGTAGCTGCCATGATTCACCCTGGAGGAGGTCGGAATGACATTCCTCAGCGCCTCAAGCGTCAATTTAGTGTTTATAACTGCACCCTACCTTCCAATTCGTCTATTGACAAAATATTTAGAACAGTAGCTGAAGGCTATTTCTGTGTGCAGAGAGGCTTCCCAGACAAAATATGTAAACTGGCATCAGCATTAGTACCTACAACTCGAAAAGTCTGGCAAGCAACTAAAGTAAAGGTAAAACGAATGTGACTTTTGTTAACAAGCCTATATTTGCACCATAAAATGAAAAGGTGGGAGAATTGTGTCTTTTTTTACTATAGCACAGTACCTGTGGAATTTCTGCTGTAATGATAATCAGTATCCACAGAATCTATTGTCTGTCAGAAAATGTGATGGTGACAATGATTCTGATGGGATGATATTATTATTTTGTTATTTTATGCTATTAGTGGTAGCTCCTGGAAGCCATGCAGGTGGGCCCCCATTGTACCAGGCAGTGCACAAACATCTATTAAATACAAGTCCCTGCGCCAGGTAGCTTACACTCTAAATAACAAAAAATTGCAGGTGGAAGAAATAAAGAAGCGGGACAAATATTGGGATGTGGGAACAGAGTAACAAAAAATAATAGTCTCCGTAATTCTTAGCTGATCACAAGCAATAGTCATAACTTGCCATCAGTCTAGCTGTAATCAAATTGTATTTTTATATGCATTTCTGAGATAATGATAGGAGACCTGAGCAAGTAATCAACAATGAATAACTTATCATACAAATTTTGCCTCTTTTCTGTACATGAATTATGAAATTTTTGAATTTATTTGAATTTCTTCAGCAAATAATTTTTGGTTTGCAGATTGTTTGCAAATGATTCATGGTGAATATGCAATATCCATGCTGTGCTGGCTAGCTGCTTACATCACATGATGGCATTTCTGTCCCTTGCCTGGATGATAAGTTTAACTAACACACACAGTGGGAATGGCAGATTTACAATATAGAATGCAATTTAAAATTCATTTCTGGCAAATGCTAAAATTTAAAATATTTTTCTCAAGTTTTTATGCTAATAAAGCTTGAGTGCTCAAATATTCATAGATATTAAATATGAAAAGGCCACAAACCCAGTTGAATCACAGATTGTTTTTGAATTTGAACAGGTATTCACAGCCAACTCTAGCTGTCATAAACTTCCTTGGTCAGTAGGATTGTGACCATGACTTGAGGCCTGGAGAATAGGGGTATGGAAAGGGGATAAGGAACTGTGCATATTATATGGGCCTCAGCAGAGACGCAGAGGAACAGCTAGTCAAACTTTTTATAGTGAACAATTTATTCAACAAATATAGGCCTTTTTTCTGTCAGTGAATTGTCTAAGAAGAAATTGTATTTTTTACACGTTTATTCATTGTTCAAAATTGCTTAACACATAGATTCTACAAACATCTTGAATCACTGGTGATCTGTTTGCATTGAGTAGTCAGTCAATTATTTGATGATCAGGATATTTGAGATCTGTGACTGATCACCAAAGTCATATGACATTTATTTTGCTCGTTGATTGGCTGACCAAATTGTCATGAACTACTCCACTTCCACCTGAATTAATTTAATGAATCACAAAACTAATTTCATTTTCTAATTCAAATAATATTGGTTAATAGCTTGAAATTTGCTTCTTATGAACATTCATTTGAATAAAATTTCACTCATATGAATGCTCGTGAGACGCAAGCAAAATAAGGGGGGCATGTCTCTGAATTGGGATAAAACATTTGTAAATACTTTCCCCCACTATTTACCCCACTCTCCACAAAGGGAACTGTGCCCCAGGAGAAAAAAAAGTGTGTTTGTGAACTATTAGAACTCCAAATTTGCTAAATATAAAACAAAAAGGCTAAAGATATCCATTACCTCAGCTGTCTTTGGAAGAAGAGGAAAAGGGGCTACTTTGCTTTTAAAGTTTTTTGTTTAAAGAACTCCTCTCACTCTTCATCTTCCTCCATGCTCTTTTTCCTCCTCCCTATCCTTCCTTATTTCCTTCCTCTTCTTCCCCTCCCCCCCCCCCGCATTTCCTTTCATCTCCTTGTACTCATGCTTGTGAACAAGACAAATGTTCTCAAAAAGAACAAAAAGAGGGAGACAAAATCGGGGAAGAGGGAGGAGAGGATCGAGGGGCCAAGAATTGCAGCTGTTTTTAGTGAGGCCTTTCATTCCATGGTTGGCTGAACTGTCCTTACTGCCCTTCATTCCTTGTTACTGTGGCTTTGAAGATTTCTGGAGAAGTTGATATCCCACATACAAGTAATTTATGAGCTGATCATCATCCTAATCTTGTTTTACTTTCATATGTTAACTGTGTTCTAAATATCATGAATTAATTTCTGTCTTTAGTGCAAAATTAATTTTGAAGTTGATTTAAAAAATGCAGTGTTCATTTAATACCACGTGGATAATTATGAAAGAACTATTTCAGTGCTTCTTAAGTAGTTACTTGAAAATGGATCTAACATTCTTTTATAGATGTTACCAACTCCAGCTAAATTTCATTACATCTTTAATTTACGAGATCTCAGTCGTATTTGGCAAGGAATTCTTACAGTTTCCGCTGAAGTCTGCCAGAACACCAGTGTTTTGGCTGCTCTCTTCCAGCATGAATGCAGTCGTGTTATTGCAGATAGGTTCATCAACCAAAATGACAAAGGCTGGTTTGAAGATATGATAAGAAAGGTAAGATGAATAATGTTCAGTATTCACTTTGAAGGAGGCTTACCAAAAACATAATTGATGATGGTAATATACAACGTTTTCTTGTAGATTGCTTCTGAGGATCATGGTCAAGACTTACTAGGAAATGACCACAAAGAATTATACTTTGTGGATTTTTTGCGTGATGCCCCAGAGGCCACTGGGGATGAACCTGATGAGATAGAGCTAGAAGCTCCTAAAATGTATGAGTCTATTCCTTCCTTTGATAACTTGGCTGAAAGATTACAGATGTTCATGCAGCAGTACAATGAAACCATCAGAGGAACACATATGGACTTAGTATTATTCAAGGTATTTATTTCTCTGATTGACAGTAAAAATAGTTATTATTGAAAGTGCCCCAATATACAGCCCTTCCTGTGTAGATTTCTCTTTATTTAATGATGCATGGATTTTATATGGTCCTGCCAAGATTGTCATTGAAGTTTGACCAAACCTGCCAATTCTATGTTCTGTGAGGAACTCCTGTATCTCTTACAAATGAGCCATAGAGGATGCTCTTTATGCCACCAGGCTGCTGCCTCTGTTCACACCAGTTATTCAGTCACTTTCCAGCTCCCAGTCTTTTCCTTCTTCTTGCCTTGAAACTCCAAAGCAAAAGCTTGTTGCATGCACTGAGAGCGTCTCCTCACTAATTTTCTCCTCACTAATTTTCCCCACCCTCCTACCCATCGAGGCTACCCCCTCCTAAAAGATCCCTTGACCCCTTTTTCTTCACAGACACTTCTTGCTGTCTGGGTGTGGTGGACTTACAGACCAGTTTTTGATTGTATCAGCTCATCATACTGACACCATCCTGTTCTTTGTCATGTCCACTGCAAGGGATGGGCCTGTTCCCTGGGGCTGAGTGCATGGTTTTGAACTGAATTCAAGTGTGATCGGATTAACAGAAAGGCTTGTTTTATGTATTGCTGTCACCGTTTAGGGCATAAATAATATGGTTAATAGAACACAAACACTACTGCTCTTCTACTTTTCCTAATTAGACAAACTGCTGTTTAGAGAGGTTGTAAATATTTCTCCTCAGAGACCAGTTTTTAGGAGCCTCAGTAGGCTTCCTCCCTGCCCCTCCTCTACCCTCAGAGTCACAGGTACCCTTAGGTCCCCTGAGAGCAGGCACTGCATATCACATGCTCTTGGGTGAGCATGAAATAGGGATGCTCTTTCAGGGCCAGATCTACTGCCCATTGAAGTAAATGGGAGCCTTTCCATTGATTTCATAGGGCATTGGATTGGTCCCTGAGTGGACATCAGGTGAGGATCTGGCTCCAAATGAAGGCAGTCACTAACTGATGAGTTTCTACATGAAGATGATAGACAATATTTTTTTTTGTCTTTACATCATTTTAACAATGTTTTCTTTATGCAGGATGCAATGATCCATTTGGTTAAAATATCCCGAATTATCCGTACTCCGCAGGGAAATGCCTTGTTGGTTGGTGTGGGTGGATCTGGAAAACAGAGCCTGACCAGATTAGCATCATATATTGCTGGATATCAGAGCTTTCAGATTACTCTAACAAGGTAACACAATGCAATAAACACAGACGTTAATATATTGGTTCCTTAATCTGCTATGTAAATTAACCATTTACAATTAATTTCAAATAGTACAAAGCCTTTCAAGCATTTCAGCCTGAATTGTAAACTACATTTTTCAGCCAAAAGTGCACGTTGAGATGCACATTTGGCAGATGGCAGAACTGGGTGGCTGTTCTGCTGCCTTAATAATACACGGAGATACAGTAAAAACTTTTGGCAGAAAGCCTTTCTTCTTCCTTTAAGTGATTCTGGCCCACAGTGTTCCCCTATAAAATCCTATTTAAATCCTGCTTCAAAAATCTCTCACTTTAAAATGACCAGACTGAATACTTCATTAGGTCTCTCTGTGCAGTATCACTTGTAAATAAACACTTCGAGTGAAAATCGTGCAACTGAAAATCTTGCAACTTGGAGCTGTACCCAAGGGAAAGGGAAAAAAGACATGTCAAGCCCCTCTAACCTTTCAGAGAGGTAGAAAAGAAACAGACAGCAGGAGAGAGATCGGCTAAAAGAAAGAGAGAAAGCAGAGAAACAGGTTCAAGACAGCACAGAATTAGGTTCAGGACAGCACAGAATTTAGCTCTATATCTGTAGGATTCCATTCAAATCCATGTGATGAAAAAAATATTTCATAAACTTTCAGGAATGGATAAATGTTGTGGTGATCAGTATAATACAAATTACTGTAATAACTATAGTCACTAAGTGTAGACTAAACGGATGGATTGCTTCAGGTGCCCCGCAGTGGCAGAACTGGCAGTAGCTACAGGGCAATGTTAATATTGTGAAGGAACTGCAGCAGAACTTAGAAATGTTTGCTGGGTAATTGATTTAACCTTGACTCAGAGGTTTGTTATGAAGTGCTTTAGAATTAGTTATGTGGATATTACAAGTATTATTTATTAGTTTTAGAAGGCACATTAGAAACCAAATGTTCATTTCAAAGATGAACTGATAAAGGAAAGGGGAAAATATTAATTTCAACTTCCATTGGTTAAAGATACAATGGATAAAAAGACCAGTTTATGAACTATTGACCTGATATTGAGCCATCTGAAATCAATAGCAAAATGACTGTTGGCTTCGTATGGACCACAGTTTTACATATTTGATGTGTGAACAAGCTGAGTCCCTCCTCTGTTGTCAACAGAGCACATAGACCCTGAGCTAGTGTCCAGACTCATCCCTTTTTGGAGTTTGGCATAATTGTTAACTCAAAATGAATAACACAACATAAACCTCAGCCTAAGATTCCACCTTAAGCTTGGATGTTCCTAGGGCTTTCCTTTAAGGATCCTCTCAGTTCTAACTCTCAGTTGCCCTAAAAGACAATCCCACATTCTTTATGTCTTGGTTAGAAGTAATTGGACCCATTCTCCAGTGTGACTCAGCAGTAGTTACCTTGAATCTTAATGAAGAACTTTAGCACCTGAGTCTTAGTGACTCATCAATGCAGTCCCACATTCCTAGACAGGGTCTTAGTCTTTCCACCCTATTAAAGGAGGCAACCCCATTAATTTCAGCGAAGTTGCCCCAGTTTTTGCCAGTGCTGAATTTGTCCAAATGGTGTAAGAGAACCTAACATAATGCAATAGATTGTGTTTGTGAAATGAGATATTGTAAATGAATTTCATATTTATACATTTTTACCTAACTAGATTGAGCCAGAAAATATTAAATTGTTTCCTGAAATGATCTATTTATTTTGTTTTGTCCATCTTTAACCCTTCCCTATCTTAGAACGTATGGCATTAATAACCTTATGGATGATCTGAAAATTCTGTATCGCACCGCTGGACAGAAAGGACAGGGTATTACCTTTATATTCACAGACAATGAAATCAGAGATGAGTCTTTTCTTGAGTACATGAACAATGTTTTGGCTTCAGGTGAGGTTTCCAGTCTTTTTGCACGAGATGAAATAGATGAAATTACACAAGACCTGATATCTGTGATGAAGAAAGAGTACCCAAGACGTTCTCCTAGTAGTGAAAATCTCTATGACTATTTTCTCACTCGAGTTCGCAACAATTTGCATGTGGTTCTTTGTTTTTCGCCTGTCGGGGAAAAATTCAGAACTCGCGCACTGAAGTTTCCGGGTTTGATTTCAGGATGTACTATGGACTGGCTCCAGCCCTGGCCTAAAGATGCTCTAGTAGCTGTTGCACAGCATTTTTTAGCTTCCTACAAAATTGAATGCACAGATGGAGTAAAACAAAGTGTTGTTAATGCTATGGGAACGTTTCAAGATCTTGTAGCTGAACAATGTGTTGAGTACTTCGAACGATACAGGCGTCGAACGTTTGTGACTCCAAAGTCTTATCTGTCATTCATCAGTGGCTACAAAACCATCTACAGAGAGAAATTTGCTGGTGTGGGAAATTTGTCTGACCGCATGAAAACAGGTACAATATACTTTTTTTTAGAAAGAGATATGTATATACACTGTATAATAGATATAAGAATAAAGAGGTTGCATTCCTGCTCTAAATGCAAAAGTCAACTCATCCTTAACTATAGAGTCCAGAGTCACAACTGGTGCCTCCATTTTATAGTGTGTGTGTGTGTGTGTGTGTGTGTGTGTAATTATTCCTTTGTGGTACAAGAATTTGTTTTATGTACAACTCTAAAGTTCACATACTTACTTTTTAAATGTAATAAGTAGCAATGCTTTTTTGGGGTATAAGGAAGATTTTTGATGGTCAGGGAGGACATAAGAATATGAGAGCTGAGGTGATGAGAAAGGGGACATGGAAGGCAGAAGGATGGAGGAGGAGTCAGTGAATGATGCAAAGCTTGGGAAAGAGGGTCTGGAGAAGCCCCCAGCGCTTCCATTTTGCTCACTCCTACTACCCTTTGTGCTTCCTGGTGGTTCTGTTCCATTTTGGCTTGTCTGCGGTTGTGGGTGTGGGCAAGATTTCACCCTATAGGGTAGATCAGTGTAAGTTTCCAATCCTGCTCCCATTGCTGTGGATAAAAAATGGAGTGGGACCAGAATTGGTCCAAAGTGAATTGTATATAACATTCCACTCTTAGATCTTGCACAGCTTGACATATCCTTTAGATCTCTCAAAATGCTGAACATGTCAGAGACCATTATTATTTCTAAAACTCTTTTGTACTGGATGGGGAATTAATGGTTTTGATACCATTAAAACCTACGTTGCAAAATTAACATTTTATGGAACGGTAGTATACCATTAATAGTTACTCTTTTATACAAAGAATCTGAGTCACCGCATTTCAAAAAATTATCCTGTTTGTATAGATTTAAATGAATTGAGCTCATTTCGATTAGCTAGGCAGCTACCATAATTGGTTTTCAGTTATATTGTACAGTGTGCTTACAAAACACTTGAAATTTTCGCTTCATTAACTTTGTATGTTTTGTAGACTACAAGTGAATTGTAAATTGATATTAATTAACAGATAAAAAACCCTTTGTTCGCTTTAAGTTAAAACTGCTACTGTGGATGTATTCCAAGAAATGGTACTGCTAAAAAACCCCCAAAACAGATTATGCATTTAAAAGTATTGAAATTAACAACCAAAGGAAAGTAGGTAAATATTCAAATACATTCACAATTAATAGTCTGTTAAATAAATATACCCAGGTAAAATTTCCAAAACCAAGCTTAACTGTTCCCAGAGTTCCTGATCAGCATTCATCCTAAAAATCTGCACCTATCCATTCTACCTCCATAGTCATTTCCAATATGGACTACAAACTCTCACAAATAATCATCCAAAGGTTTCAGAGTAACAGCCGTGTAAATCTGTATTCGTAAAAAGAAAAGGAGTACTTGTGGCACCTTAGAGACTAACCAATTTATTTGAGCATAAGCTTTCGTGAGCTACAGCTCGCTTCATCGGATGCATACTGTGGAAACACTTTAGATAAGCTATTACCAGCAGAAGAGTGAGTTTGTGTGTGTGGGGGGGGGGGTGAGAAAACCTGGATTTGTGCTGGAAATGGCCCAACTTGATTATCATACACATTGTAAGGAGAGTGATCACTTTAGATAAGCTATTACCAGCAGGAGAGTGGGGTGGGAGGAGGTATTTTTTCATGCTTTTTGTGTGTATATAATAAGATCTTCTACACTTTCCACAGCATGCATCCGATGAAGTGAGCTGTAGCTCACGAAAGCTTATGCTCAAATAAATTGGTTAGTCTCTAAGGTGCCACAAGTACTCCTTTTCTTTTTGCGAATACCGACTAACATGGCTGTTACTCTGATACCCCTATAGATGGCCGGTGGATGGCTACACAAATGCAGAGTTATCCTTGTTTGGAGAGTATGCAAAGTAATGGTTTATTTGTGAGGTTTTTTTACACGTGATTTTTTTGTGTCTGTTTCTCTCATTGTTTGTTAAAAATGTGGAGCCAGTCCAGAGCTCAGGAGCATACTGTCTGTCTCTAGCTGCCCCCACCTCCCCAGATTTCCATGTAATGCTGAGCTTAGGAGCTCAACATGGTCCGCTGCATCTCCTGAGCTCCACAAGTCTCCAGGCCTCTCTGCTTTGCCCTGTTCTATGGAGGTTAGGAGCAATCTAATGAGTTCCTGTTTCTCCTTGTGTCTAATGGATTTATAAAGTGCCTGTCAGGTCGTATGAAGTTTATAAAACTGCACATCACAATACTAAATTTTAGCAATGTTTGAAAATCTCGCTTCATATTTCTGTGCTAATATTAAATTAAATGGCTGTTAGCCTGAATGAGTACCATTATGCAATGTGGTCTGATAGATTTAAGGAATTAAAAACATGCATAAAAAGAAAATAAATATTTAAAATTAGTCATCCAAATCCATATTTAGGAACCTGAGTAAGTGACCCTGGAGCATGATTCTGATGTCCCTTACTCCAGTGAAAATCAGAGGTAACTCTAGGGAAATAAATGAATTTATACAGGTGTAAAACAGGTTTACAATAAGTGAGATCAGATTTCAGGTCACTTACTCAGGTTCCTAAATATGGATTTGGATGACTGGTTGTAGGCACCGAAGTTTGAACATTTAGGCTTACATCTCACTTTTTCCTGATGCATAAATATACTGTCATAATTTGATTGAAACAGGTCTTGCAAAACTCATGGAAGCTGAGATTTCAGTAAACCAGCTGTCCAAAGAACTGGCAGTGAAAGAGAGAGACTTGGCTGTTGCTTCTAAAAGAGCTGATGGCGTTTTACTGGACGTGACTATGAAAGCCCAAGCTGCTGAAAAGGTGAAAATGCAGGTCCAAAAGGTGAAAGATAAAGCCCATGCCATTGTAGATGAAATTGCCATTGATAAAGCAGCGGCTGAGGAGAAGCTTGAAGCTGCAAGGCCTGCACTGGAGGAAGCAGAGGCAGCACTGCAGGTTAGAATTGAATTGATCCCATGACAACGCATACGGATAATGAGCGTAATGATCATTATATGTGGAACCTAGAGCATTTAATTCTGTTTGTCCATCTTCAGCAAGGCAAATCAGAATGCTGAAAATGCATAAACGGACAGGTTCCAGTTGCCATATTAATTGTGAGTGAGATACAAGGTCCAGAGACTGCAGTTGAATCATCCGGACACCTTACACTAAACACAATCACATACTACCCTTTGGGTTAGATTGAACCTAGCTTGGCAAAGGTGCCCTGGGTGAGATTTAAAAGGCTGTTTTCTCATCTTTCACTCCTAAGCAGAGGCCAGTTGCAATCTCAGTTTTGTTCTTCTGACTGGCAACGTCCAGAGGGCTCTGGCACTGGACTGCTAACCCCTGTGCAGAAATCCTAAAGGCTGGGGAAGGGAGCAGAGAAGTAAAGGTGGGCAATGCTTCTCCCACAATCAGGCAGCAGAGGTGGGCTCCAGGGGAGAGTGCACAGTGTAGAAAATGCTGCTTTTGTGTGCATTCCCTCAGCACACTTTGGCTATATCTTCAATGTGTTGCGCTATGTGTAGGCTGCTGAGTCAATGTAAAGTGAGTCGTACCCATTCTACGCTTCTGAAGTGATTCTCCTTCTGTACAAAGTAGGTGCAGTGACAGTTGCACTGGCTGCCTCTGTGTGCTGAGGTATAAACTCAAAAAGGGAGGCAGGTAGCCACAAAGGGATATAATGTGCAAAAATGTACACTGCACTGATTCTCTGGCTAGTGTCTAGATAAAGCAGGTATAAGTGGTGGGTGTAATCTAGAGTAGCCACAAGTCTGCTTTTATCACAAGTGCAAAGCTGGTGTACAGGGACCCTGCTCAATAACGAGTCCTGGGAGTGCCATTCTTCTTGTCTACACTCAACTGACGTTCCCTGGTGAGACGTGTCTCTTTTCATATTCCCTATCCTGTATTCTCATTTTGTATAAGATTGATGCCTGGCATATAGTCCGTGGAAATAGCAATCTGTTTTCCTGTGTGTATGGCAGGGAGAGTGTCAGATAGCCGAGGGGTTGGCTAAGGCTGGAGCAGGGGCAGGAACAGGCACAAACTGGGGCAGGAGCAAGCTGCATCTGGAGGAGTCTGTCAGAACTACCAGGTAGTGGAGAATCTCCCAGCAAGATAGCAACATTGAGGAGACTGGAGTGTCTGCTTCCATTAGGAACTTTTATACCTGCTTGTGGATTGGCTGGGCCTTTGTTGATTGGCTTGCCCCTGTCATAGGCCCTGCAGGCAGTTGCCTCTGATGACTCACCAGCTCAGGCTCAGGGATGACTCATGCATCCAATGAAGTGAGCTGTAGCTCACGAAAGCTTATGCTCCAATAAATTGGTTAGTCTCTAAGGTGCCACAAGTACTCCTTTTCTTTCATCACAGAGAGTTGCCCACAGGCAGCAGCAGCGTGTTTGTGTAGGTTCAGCATGTAAAAGTCACTCAGGACAAGAGCTGGTTGGGAACTTTCCTCCGGAATGATTTGCTGATGGAAAATGCAGTTTCTGCAAAAATCAAAATTTTTGGTAAAAAATATTTGATTTTCCACCTGGAAAATTAAAATGTTTAGTTTCATTCGACCTGAATTGGAATATTTCATTTTGCTGAACTGATCTGAAATGTGGTAAGATTAACTAATCCAGGGGTTACAATGCTCCAGAAAGCCACTGCTGCAGACAAGAGAATGGACAGAAGGGAATAGGGTTGTCGGCTGCAAGGCCCACTCATTTAGCTCCTCCCCTTGCACAAAGGATGTCTTATCTTCACTTGTGCACATAGGTGCTGGAACTAAGGGTGCTGGGGGTGCTGCTGCACCCGCTGGCTTGAAGTGGTTTCCATTATATACAGGGTTCACAGTTTGGTTCAATGACTCTCAGCACCCCCTCTATACAAATTGTTCCAGCACCCCTGCTTGTACATTTATGAAGTTAAAACTATGGAGAATCAGGTACACCAGAACTGCTTGCAAAACTGCAGCTGCAGTGCTTATTTTACAGATACAACTTTAAAACAAGTCAGTTGTGTCTACCTGAGGCACAGAACTTCAGGGAGGTGCCACCAGTGTATAGCACCTCATCATTACCGCCACTATCCATCATGGGTAGTGGCTAAGCCACAGTCTTGCCCTTTATGTAAAAGGCTAAAAGAGATACACTACAGTTTGAATTTTAGTTACATTATGTTGGATTCAAAGAGACATTGGTCCCTGATGGAGACAGTCATTAATTCTCATGCACTTCAGTTTGCAAAGGATAGATGCTTAAATAAGAGGGTCATTTTCTTTTGTAATTTTTCAGACTATTAAACCAGTTGACATTGCTACTGTTCGCAAACTGGGTAAACCTCCTCACTTGATAATGCGGATCATGGATTGTGTGCTACTTCTGTTCCAAAGAAAAATTGATTCTGTGACAGCTGACCCAGAACGAACATGTGTGAAGCCATCATGGAATGAAGCTCTGAAGCTAATGAATAATTCAGGATTTCTCAGCATGTTGCTTACTTTCCAAAAGGTAACAACTAAATTACATCATCATTCCTCATAACACCCTTATAGATCCACATGAGCATGCCCTTTGTGTTTATATTATGTATAATTCATAGTAGCTGTAGTTCAAACATTGACCTTATTAAAGCTGTTTGGGGCTTTTTATAGTTCATAGCTTTCACATTCAGTAATGTAAGTAAGCTCATTTCTTTTTCATTGATCATTATTTTTATAGTCCTTTCTGCTGAAGAGAGATGGATGGCTCAGGAGTCTAGCAAGGGGGTTGCACTGGTAGGCACAAATGTCCCAAGCAGTGGTCAAATCCTGAAATCCTTACTCTGGTTTGATTCAGTTCTTACTCAGGCAAGCTCCTATTCTTTAATGGGACTTTGCCTAAAAAAGAATGGATTGAAATTTGAGTAAGGATAGCTGGATCTGGACTACTGTTTTTGGAACAGGCCACAACATCCTACTATTCATATCATTATGTTACCAGAACTGTTTGCATACATGCATGTAAGGTCTTGTCTACGCTAGAGAAATTTACCATTCTAAGAACTGCTTGGTCATCCTAAAAGCTTGTGAAATGTTTCACATCCACAACAAAAGTGTTCCAAATGGTCTGCATGTATTCAAGGAACCATTCTGATTATACTTGCTTTCAGCAAGTATAGGAACTGGTTCAGTCTTAACTGTTTCATTTTGAACCATTTTAGTGCCAATGTGGATAGAGGTTTCTGGCATCCTAGCACAAATCATTCACACATTGTCCTTCCATGATTGTGCTGCAGTGCACCAATCACTGCTCAGATGCCTGCACTTGATTTTCTGCATTCCACTGCACAGAGGTCAATTTGACTGGAAGCAACTTACTCACAGAAATATCTCTGCACACACTATGGAGCTCTGCTATGTGAGCTATTTCAAGGGAAGACAACTTCTACTAGCAACAGATCTGCAACAGCTTTTTCTCATCTCACAACAATGTCCCAAAGAAGACAGTTTATATGTATGCGCCCAGCTGGCCAGAGGCCAACACTTGGGTCCTGATTGTAGTGTGAAGAGGAAATCTAGAAGCAGCAAGGGAGAAAAAAACGTGTGTTTAACTGGATGTCTGAGTGACGTTTTGAGCTTAATGTAAACCAGAGAAGCAGTTGATGACAGTAAAAATTAAAAGCCTGAAAGTCGAATATAAGAAAGATAATCACAACTACTCTGGGTCTGGGCAGAAAATCTTCCCTTTTTTACAAGGAGCTTAATTGGATTCTGAGGTTTCACCCTCAACCTGAGATGCTGTTGAACACAAGTAAAAAGCCAGGTGGAGTGACTGTCTGGGGAAAGGACTGCCTCAAGGAGCTGGGAAGACCCAGATGCTGTGGAGCTAGGCCTGGAGCTGTGGGGATCACAGAATCTATTTGAGGGGAGCCAGGATCCTGACACAACTGCAGACTTAGTAGACCTGGACAGGTTTTAACCATGGTTTCTGAAATGGTGCTAACTACACTTTATCCTTATCTGCATGTCAAATTAAATTAATTTCAGCACTGCTTCAGATGCACACTTGGTTGATGCCTGTTGTCAATAATGGGTAATTTTTGTAGTGCATGGAGTCTCCACTCTCCTTTCATCCTCAGTAGTGGTGGTCCCTCCCTCCTGAGGCATATCGGCAGGGCAGCATGAGGAAACTTCAATTGCACCTGTTCAGCCATATCTTGTCATGGACCAGGAGGAGGGCGGTCAGGACTAGTGGTTGGAACAGTGGCGGTGACAGCCAGAGTCAAGAACCAGAAGCCAAGTCAAGGGCCAGAGACCGTGTCAGAGGGCTGGGACAGGGCGAAGGCGGGACTGGAGCATGGCTGGAAACAAGGCAGGAGCAGAGCTGGGAGTAAGGCAGGAACGAGGCAGATGCAAGAGAGATCACAATTGTGGGTGAGTGCATTGAGCAGTTGCTGTCCAAGTGCTACTGCTGGTCTTAACAGCAATCCTGGCAATGGCACTCAGTCAGTCAAGTGATCTGGTTAACCAGGGCTGTAGTTAGCCAGTTGATCCCAGGCCCAGCTACATGCCCTTATTCCTGACACCTCTGTAGGCAGTCAGTACCTAGGACTCTTTATCTGGTATCTTTCCCAAACTCTATAATCACTGAAAGTAAAAAAGAAGAAAATGAGATTAAAGACAATGAGGCCTGATTATGCACTCCTCTCTCAACTGAAACTCCTAATGAGTTGTCCTGTTCGTCACTTATTAATACTATATATGTTCCGAGTGGTAGTTCTCAATGCATTTAACTTTACTCCAAGGAACCAGAACAACTTCTATCAGAATGTCTAAATTCTTGTTGTAAGTGATACTGGCAAATGGAATGAAAAACACTGGAAAACATCTTCCATTTTTGATTAAGTGATTTTCTTGCCTTCTTCTTTCCTTACTCTGAATTTCTGCATTAGTGTATATAGTGGTGGGGAAACCTCATAATGTTTGGATTTTTGAATTGGTTACAATGCTACATCTGAGCCATTTGATGTAAATCTTACTTTTTGAGAGATTTTCCTTATCGCCTGGTTTTGTCAGGGCCAGGAATGTCAATTCAGGTCCCGGATGGATTTTAGACATGCATCTATTTAAAAGCAAAATTATTAACTGCATGTTTCAAACCTCTAAATAGAGATTTAGACTGGTTCTTATTCCACCTATGCTAGTTTGCTAAACCCAAAAATTGAATAGGAAGAAATAAAATCTAGATATTTTTCAAACATCCAAATTTCAGCAAACTTTCCTCATTATAATGTAACTAAACCTAATTTCATCTATTTTCATGACTGTCTTTGTAACCATTACATTAGCTAGTGATCTGTCAGGAGCAAGGCAGACATTTCTGTCAAGTACCTTCAGAACAAAGATCTATTACTTTGATGCTATGAATAGGAGGGTGATTTTTAGACTCATTAAAATAAGCATATTAATAAATTGTCTGTAAAATAAAGTTTGAAACATTTAATACTTCCTCCATTAAACAGTCATGCCTCCCACATATATGCCTTACCAGTACATATTATATTGTTTAAGGGGTTAGTTTCAGTTTTTTCCATTATTTAAATAATTATATAAGGACCACAATCATCATTTCTTTATTGATTTGCCTTTTAATGTTCTCTATAGTTTGTGAGAAAAAATTAGATTAAAATAATGAAATGGAAAGTTGAAACAAATGCCTTTTAAAATTTAGGATCAGCATCAGTATTATCAGCAATCCGTGTAGAGCCAAGTAGGGCTTTCAAGATTAAACCCTTTGTTGGTACAGATGGGGCCATGTTGCAGTGGGGCTGCAGGAGGAATTCTGGCAAACTGTGAGGAGAAGCAACTCCACTACCCATTAAAAAGGATGAAAGGGTGCAGCCTGCACTTCCCTCAACACTGGTAGGTTTGCTAATAAGTGTGATAAGTGGGTGTGGCCATAGTCCTCCCCTCACCCATCATTCCCTGCTCCTTTGGGGAGGCTTGCATCAGCCAAAAAGAATGCATTCGCTCCCCAGTCAGATTGTAGCTGGCCTCTGCACAGGTGCGAAAAGCATTCTTCCCTCCTCCTGGTGCATCCATATTGAACTAGAAGCGATCTCGTCTTTAATAATTTGCTTCAATTGTTTGTGTTCTGCTTTCAAATTCAAGCCTACTCTGCAAAATCTGATAGGTTGCTAATTTTTTTCAACACACTCTGAGCACTGAATACAGGGGAAAGTTCAAAAAGAAAATTAAGAACATAAATCGATCTCTTTAAAACTGGTGTTAAATTATTGAAGTCATGTGGATATAAATTCTCCACCATCTTTCTAGAGCAGATCCCAAGCAAAACTTTGACTAACTTAATCCTATGTAGGTACAACCTAGATTTAAAAAAGAAAAAAAACAGTGTAGAGCACCATATTCCAATACCGAGTGAAATATAAACCCAAATACAATACTCTGGGTGCAATAGTAATATAAATGATTAATAATTAAGAGGGATATTTAATATAGGCTGGTAGGTTTCAGGAGAGAAGCAGAAGAATGAATTTGTGTGCTTGGGAAGTACACTTAGTGCAATTGGAGAGAGATCTGGAGAATTGAAAAGAGGGCCAGCAATTAAGTATCAAACTGAAAGGAAAAGTGTATGCTGCATGTATTTGTTCCTGCCTGCTCTGTGATTTGGAAATGGTGGGTCTTATGGCGATCTAAGAAAAGGAGATACAGATAGTTGAAAATAATATACTGAGGAGAATGGCAGACAAGCAGGGGGTAGACAGAGTGTGCCTGGAAGAAATTAGGGGGAAGATGAACTTGGGACTCGCAGTGATAGACAGGCTGAAGAGTGCATACTTGAAGTGGGCTAAACATGTGATAAGAATGGAAGAAACCAGCAAAGAAAGAATGGGAGGAAGAGGGCAGCAAGAAAAGACATGGAAGACTGAAAATACGATGGAAAGACTCTGTCAAGAGAAGTTTGAAGAGAATACAATGGAACACCAAGACCTGTGAACCTGTGCCATGGACTGGCAGGAGTTGCGAAGAACTGTGGGCACCTCCTGCCCCATGTAAATGGGAAAAGGAGTTGAAAAGTGAAGTGATTTAATACACATATAATGGTAAATCACTTTTTTAAGAAAAAACATTTTTTGAAGAACAATATTATTTTACAGTCATGTTTTTAAAATAAGTATAATTATGCACACTGTAAAGTGATTATTATTTTGGTAAGGATCATATGTTCATACTGCATGTTTGCCTGAAAATTAATTGGTCACAATCATGTAATTGAATTTATAATTTAACTTTATCTTTAGAGTTCTTGCAAATAAACTCCTCTAATTACAGTTTTTTGGCTTTACAATGGGTTCTACTTTTATATGCATGATAAAATGATGTATTGTGTTTTGTGTGTGTATATATAAATATATATATATTTTTTATTAAATAGGATTCAATTACAGGAGAGATTGTGGAACTGCTACAGCCTTATTTAGACATGGAAGATTATAATCTGGAGACGGCTAAAAAAGTTTGTGGGAATGTAGCAGGTCTGTGTTCATGGACACAAGCAATGGCATACTTCTACAGTATTAATAAAGAAGTCCTTCCCCTTAAGGTATTTCATATATTTATTTTCCACCAGTGAGAGATGGGTTAAAATGCTAAAACACATGGGTAAAAATAACTTCTCATCACGTTTGAAATAACTAAACTATTTACTTTGAAAGAAACTATGTTAAAAGAACACTAAGGTTGGAAAGTCAAGCATTTAGAAGTTGGGAAATGCCAGAATTAAGTTTGCTTGTGCAACTTTAATTCGACCTCTGATGCATATATGTTATAATATAGACTTTAACTGCATGATCACATACTGTTTTTTAGACAGAACCCCGCCTCAGGCAGAGCCCAGCTTCTCCTTCTCCTTCACTCTGCTTGGGCTCCAGCATGGAAAAATATTGAAAGTACAGTGTCACAGTGGCTCCCTGCTGATGGGCAGGCCCCAAATACAGAGGGGAAATGGGTACACTTTACCAGGGCCCAGTCCAAGGGAGGTGCTCAGCCAGAAGACCACAAGCCCATGACCATGACAAAAAAAACTTTAATTAGCGTGTCTGTGTGCGTTGGGATGTGGGCCTGTGTTATGAGTCTCCCCTACGCCTAGTGAAAGGTTGTTTGTGGCTTGCTGCTAGGAAGAGCAATTGCAAGGAAATTACTGCTCAGCCTCCACAGCCTTGGTATGGAGCATCCTCTGTTCAGTTCTCATGTATAAGCTGTGAGGAGCTGGAGCATGCTCGGTGCAAATGGAATCTTTGGAGAATTTAGCTGCCAAACTCTAACAAATCTCTCCTGAGCATATGTGAGATCTTTCAAAGGCTTACTTGGGCAAACGTGGGTGGTTTTTCACTTTGATGGAAAAAGATACATTCCTGATACCAGAGTGCCTCTGTGCCAAATTTCAAGTCCCTTCTCCAAAGTATGGAGATACTACAGCTTCTCAACACAAAGTTTGAAAGAATTATTTACAATGGGGAAAAGGTTTCCCTCATCTCTCTGAACTGTTTTTGATTAAAAATAAAATAATAATCAGCCTGAACAGTTAAAGTTCGGCAAAGTTATAAGCCAAACATTTTATTATAATGGAAAATGGTGGTAACCTTAACTATAGGGGTCACTATCTAGACTTCCTATAATCCTAAAGTTATAGCTGTGAGGAGGCGGTATGCTGTCGGCTTTCTTTTTTTTGAACATGTTGCACAGTGTTGATATTTAACAGGAATCCCAGGAGCTATTGGGGAGGTCATGGGAGTTGCCTTTGAATCCTCCCTTTGCATCTTTGGATCCTCCCTTTGAATTCTTCGGAGGAGGACACAGTACACTGCAGTAGTTTGCCGGTCCTGGGTCAACTCTTGGGAAACAGAACTGTTGGCAAGACAGAGTCAAAGTGTACTGTGCCTGATCACCAGCAGATGTGCGGGTTGTGGGTGATGAACCAGGGGATGCCAAGGACAACAGTTGAATCTGGTGCAGGAATTTAGCCCAAATTGGAAAATTGCTTGGTGGCCTCAAATGGCAGTTAACTCTAGGGGAACCATTCGGTGGGTGACCAGTCCCAACAAAAGGAGTGAACCATTTAACTTGGTGGAGTCCTTGCACTGGATGGGGGTATTGTGTGGTTGGTCAAACTCCAGTTCCATGAAATTGCCTGAGGGCAAACAAGTCCACCAGTGTCTCTAGGTTGGTATCGGGCATCACAGAGTGCCAGAGCCTGAGAGGGAGTTGGAAATATGTTGGATCCTGATTGGCCATCACCAGGGTACTGGCAGACACGAGTTGGTGTGGGCTGCTTGGGGAGAGAGGAAGGATGCCAGCCCAGCCTGGACCCCCTATCGAGGCACGTGCTTGATGTTTACCTGACCAGGGCACAGATTGAACCTTGGCAGGGCTACTTGATGCAAAGTGTTCTAGTTCCCCGCAGTATAGGGATAGGCTGTTGACCAGCATTGATTCTTCTTCATGTTGAGAGGCAGGGTCAGGCCTCCTTGACTTGCATGGGTTTGGGCAACAAGGAAGGGCTTGGTGATGGGGGAAGGGCTGAACCAGCAGGGCTGGCTGGAGCCAAGAGGACCATCTTTTTTCTTGCCAGTGTTTGGTCAAGCGATAGTCAATCTTGATGCATAGGTCAGATAAGGCTTCCAGAATGGACAGGGATTCCACCCATGCCAATTCATCTTTAATATCATTGATTAAGGTGATCCGGAAATGATAACACTGGGCAGCCTCATTCCACTCGGTGTCTTCTACCAAACATCAGAACTCCACTACGTATTTAGCAACTGGCCCATGTTCCTGCTACAACACTTGAAACGTGGTTTTGGCCATACACTTGTGACTTGGGTCACTGAAGATCATCACCATAGCTTGAACCAAGTCCTCAAATTGTCCCAGAAGTGGGCTTGATTATTCCAGGAGTGGAGATACCCAAGCCAGGGCCTCCCTGGGAAGCAGGCTTATAATCAATCCCTCTCGGGCTTGGTCAGTAGGGTGCAATTGTGGGCAGAGAAGAAATATGACCTGACACTGAATTTCCATGGAACTTGTCAGGTAGGGGGAGCTTGAGTCCATGAGGAGCAGTGGTCACTGCTGAAGGTAGCATGGCTTGAGCTTACAGGGCTGCATTCTGTGCCTGCAGGGCAGCAATCTGGGCTTGCAAGGTCTTGTAGGGCTTCCACTGTCTCTGTCAGAGAGATACTGACCTTTATCGAATCCATGCTTGCCCTATCAATCCTAGTCCTTTTATTGTTTGTGATTGGGCTACGCACACTGTCAGTGATCAGGACATGGACGATCATGCCCAGTGGTTAGAGCAGGAGTCGGTAGCCAGGAATCACAGATCAGAGTCAGAGCTGGAGTCAGAGGCCAGGCACCAGAATCAAGGGTCAGAGTTCAAATCAGAAATCAGAGCTAGGGGTCATAATCAGAGTCAGAGGTCAGATTCCAGAGCTAAAGGTAAGGAATTGCAGCCAAGGGTCAGGACTGGGTTCCCTGGAGTGAGGTAAGACTGGGTCCAAGGCAGGAACAGGAGTGGGAACAAGCAGGCACAAAAACTATAACAGCCATGGGCTAATGCTTTGAGCAGCTGATGAACAGCTGTTGCTGCTGTGCTGAAGAGCCAGTCTGCTGACTCTTCCAACCAATCAGGTGAGGTAGCCAATCAGGCATCCCACTTCCGGCCAGCTGTACTGGTTAGTTTGACAGGAGACTGATTCAGCTGTAGGCCTACTTCCAAACTCGCTCTGCTGCAGGCCCTGATACCTAAGCTCCCTGTTCCAGTTGATCTGTTTAGTTCTTTTCTCCCAAAGACCTGCCTCTTCGTGTTGGATTAGCTTTCAGCTCCAAATACCCCATTCTATGGGGGGCAGCTCTCTCTCAAGTCTTCTCTCTGTCTCACACACCTCACCTTTTAGGTGTCATGGTGTGTATTTTTCCTTGCTTTTCTCCACTATAAAATAATTGCTATCACCAGCCTCATCCCTATGATCTGCTGTATGTCAGCAGATGTAGTGGCAATAGCTACTGAAGTTCTTGTTGACATTGCTATTCCCCGGAGGTTGAATTCATGGAACAATGTACTCTTCCTTTGTTGACATGAATCAGATTTGCTCCTCTAATTCTCTGTTGACAGAGCCGTTTCTCTTAGGGCCCACCAGACTTCATGCTGTATGTTTTATCACGCTTGGCCAGGGCCAGCTCTAGACCATATGGTGCTCCAGACGAGGAGCATCTTCAGCGATCCCCACCATGTATTAAACTTTTGAATACCTTATTTTTTACTGCATTTGTAGTCCATTTCATGACTTTGATGCACGATTTGGGAACTACAAGCCAGTCAGCCTCACCTCAGTCCCCGGAAAAATCATGGAGCATGTCCTCAAGGAATCAATTCTGAAGCACTTAGAAGACAGAAAAGTGATCAGGAACAGTCAGCATGGATTCACCAAGGGAAAGTCATGCCTGACTAATCTAATTGCCATCTATGATGAGATAACTGGTTCTGTGGATGAAGGGAAAGCAGTGGACGTGTTATTCCTCAACTTTAGCAAAGCTTTTGACACGGTCTCCCACAGTATTCTTGTCAGCAAGTTAAAGAAGTATGGGCTGGATGGATGCACTACAAGGTGGGTAGAAAGTTGGCTAGGTTGTCGGGCTCAATGGGTAGTGACCAATGGCTCCATGTCTAGTTGGTAGCCGGTATCTAGCGGAGTGCCCCAAGGGTCGGTCCTGGGGCCGGTTTTGTTCAATATCTTCATAAATGATCTGGAGGATGGTGTGGATTGCACCCTCAGCAAGTTTGCAGATGACACTAAACTGGGAGGTAGATATGCTGGAGGGTAGGGATAGGATACAGAGGGCCCTAGACAAATTGGAGGATTGGGCCAAAAGAAATCTGATGAGGTTCAACAAGGACAAGTGCAGAGTCCTGCACTTAGGATGGAAGAATCCAATGCACCGCTACAGACTAGGGACCGAATGGCTCGGCAGCAGTTCTGCAGAGAAGGACCTAGGGGTGACAGTGGACGAGAAGCTGGATATGAGTCAACAGTGTTGCCCTTGTTGCCAAGAAGGCCAATGGCATTTTGGGATGTATAAGTAGGGGCATTGCCAGCAGATCGAGGGATGTGATCGTTCCCCTCTATTCGACATTGGTGAGGCCTCATCTGGAGTACTGTGTCCAGTTTTGGGCCCCACACTACAAGAAGGATGTGGAGAAATTGGAGAGAGTCCAGCGAAGGGCAACAAAAATGATTAGGGGTCTGGAACACATGAGTTATGAGGAGAGGCTGAGGGAACTGGGATTGTTTAGTCTACGGAAGAGAAGAATGAGGGGGGATTTGATAGCTGCTTTCAACTACCTGAAAGGTGGATCCAAAGAGGATAGATCTAGACTATTCTCAGTGATAGCAGATGACAGGACAAGGAGTAATGGTCTCAAGTTGCAGTGGGGGAGATTTAGGTTGGATATTAGGAAAAACTTTTTCACTAGGAGGGTGGTGAAACACTGGAATGCGTTACCTAGGGAGGTGGTGGAATCCCCTTCCTTAGAAGTTTTTAAGGTCAGGCTTGACAAAGCCCTGGCTGGGATGATTTAGTTGCGATTGGTCGTGCTCTGGGCAGGGGGTTGGACTAGATGGCCTCCAGAGGTCCCTTCCAACTCTGTTATTCTATGATTCTATGATTTGCATGCATGATTTATCCCTGTCATATAAGATGATAAATTTGCATGATAGGATCTGTAAATCTGTATTTATTCATGCCATATATAAGCAAATAAAAATGGTTTCCTCTAAGCTTATAGAAACTTTTTAATTTTAAGAATAACTGAAATGTACTAACTTCAACAAATTGAACTGGGCACTAATATTTGGTGGACCAGCATTAAATAGTGTTGCAGTAAGTGACAGCCTTAGAATGTTAACTCTAGTCCTTTCGTTCAAAAAGTTGCTTTTCTCACCTTTGCCCTTGCGAACTGTCAGAGTGTCACAGAGATCCAAAGACTGGCCAATAGCATTTTGAAGCGATAAAATAGCCATCATCGATCAAAGTTATGTTTTAATGAGCCTGAGCTTCAAAAAGCTGCACTTACCACTTGCAACTGTGACGGGCAGCGTGAACAGAATCCTCAAAGCTATCCACAGATTAGGAAAAGTGTCTGTCAGCTCTGCATCATGAATGAATTGGAAAAGAGAGTGCTTCCTGTTTTGTAGAATGTGACAGGTGTTGTCCAATTTGACATACAGGTCTTTATCATCGACGTCAGAACATTCCCCATGTGTCAGTGTCCAGAGAATGTCTGTACAATTGTCCAAAAGTGTTTTCTTGTCTGCTGGCAGCTTACTAAGGTCATACAACCTGCCCTCCCCCGCGAGGTCTTTTTGTGCTGCTTCATTTATCCAAACCTTTCTTCAATGGACACTCAAGCAGTTAAAAAGTGAGCAAAAAACCCTCCCTCTTGAATTTTTCTTCTGAGCTTCCCATCACTTCATCTCTGCCCTCGTAACCAAACTCTCTTTTTCCGATGACTATGAGTTTCCTTGAAGACTGGCTCAACTCCCAAGTTTTCCGCCATTTCTTTAGCAGCATGATGGCATCTTCAAATCCGTTGTCTCTGATGGCTACAAAGAAATCAAGGCAGCTTCTTTTCAAAGTAGTAGTGGTCGTGATGTCCATTGACTGAGTTTGTAATGCCTTGCTTACAGTGTTTACTGGGAACAGGATATTGTGCCAAACCACAACTGAGACCAGAAGTTTGAAGTCAGTGATCTGGTTTGCCAGGCTTTGCACTTCGTGTTGGGCTCTGGCCTTGGCTTTACTTGACTATGCCAGTTCCATCAATACGTCGTAAACCTCAGTCTCTTGGTACCTCACTGGTCTTATGCGGTCAATGCAGCTCTCCCAGCGAGCATCACTTAGCAGCTTCACAGTCAGATTTGTAACATGGCTGTGAGGATCTTGCACCTGATAAATGATGCTGAAAACAGGATGTATAGCCTTTGCAGTACTCTGAAGAGAGATACTGAATGTAAAGAAAATGATGCTGCATCGGACACAACCCGGTGGAGGGAACGGCAGCCACAAGGCAGGAAGACAGTTCTTGGATTCAGCGCAAGGATCCTTGCCTGGACACCATTGTTTCTTCCCGTCATGTTCACACCGTTGTCATAGCCTTGACCACAGCAGTCTTAAAGCTTTATTTTATTCTCATTCAAGCCATTTATGAACAGTTCTGTTAGGCCTTTTCTAATAAAGTCTGTCCACAGACCGGAAACAGATAAAATGTTCCTTTACTTGGATACAGCCATCTTCGTCATCAACAAATCTTACTGTAAATGACATTATGTGACCGATATGGGAAGCGTGGAATCCATTATTACGGCATAGTACTTGGCTTTGCCGAGCCGCATCAATATGTTATCAAGCACCTTCCTTTCCATAAGGTCAGTCAATTTGTTTTGAATTGTTTTGCTGCAGTAATGGTCCACAGTTTCTTTACGAACTACTCAATGTAGGTGCTCATGAAAGACATTATAGTATTTCCCAAGGAGCTCTACTAAACCAAGGAAATTACCGTTACGTTCAGTGAACAACATATCCAACAAACTCTGGAAAGCCATATTATTCTTTGCAAGCATGGTGGTGGGTATTGTAGGCAAGGGGAGGCTGTGCCTCCCCAAACAGCCTACCATGGCCCTGCCCCGAGGACAGCATGCCTCCTGAAGGGACTCGGGGTCACTGGGGCAGCTGCTGCTGGGCCGTGCTGCCTGCCTGGTGCTCTGGGGCTGGCTGCCCGAGCACTGGGACTGGGGGCCTGGTGACTGTGCTGCCTGACTGCTTCAGCCCTAGGGCCAGGGGTTCAGTGCCGGTGCTGCCCGGCCACCTGACCCCGGGCCTGGGGACATGGCGACTATGCTTCCTAGACATCTGGAGTCCTGGAGCTGGGGGCACGGCAGCTGCGCTTCCCAGCCACCCACAGCACCGGGGTTGGGGATGCTGTGGCCATGCTGCCCAGGGGCTGTGGGAGTTGAGGTTGTGGCACACAGGGGCTGGGCCCTCGGCCCCCGGCCATCCGGCACTGGGACCAGGGGGCTGCGGTGGGAGTGCTTTGGGCTTCTGCAGGGGAGAGGGGACAGAAGGTGCGGGGCCTCAGGCACAAGGGGAGGAGACAAGCATTAGCCTCCCTGGGTGGCTGGGTCACTGGCCTCCCATGTTTGCAAGGAAGAGGGTAATTGAGCATGTTCCTCCAATGCTGGGTTTCTACAGTAATAATGCGTTGGTTTTCTGCGTCTGTGCATTTATTTAGCTTGAGCCTAGACTCGAACTCCATCCATTTGGAGTAGGGCACGAAATGGCCAGGTGACTTTTCATGTTGCTTCAGAGCATCAGCTAAGTTATGCCAGTAATTGTACCCAGAAAGCATAAGCAACAATTTGGCATTCTTGTCAAATATTTTGCAAGAAAAACAGAACACTTTGTCAGTTGATTTTGAGTAAACCAGGCAGCACCCCAAGCCCGGCACCCGCCAAGCCTGGCACCCCAGGCAGTTGCCTGGGTCATCTGCTGCTAAATCCAGCCCTGCTCTTGGGATAAAATCTCAAGACATGCACTTGGCTTTTCTTTTTCACAAGGATTTCACTAATTACAGCAAGGACAATTTACTGGATTTCAGCATATTATAATCAGAATTAAGGACATTTTCTTAGCAGAGCCCTGTGTTACAAATCAGTGCTTATTTAGACTGTTTACAGAGTCACCATAATAGTGTCAATGTTCTGTTTGTTTATTGGCTTGGGCAAGGTGGGAGGTATTTGCCTAAGTGAGACCTTTTATGAGATATATACGGGTAATAAAGCTTTTGACAGAAAATGCATGACCACTTCAGAAATCTTGTAACAAAAGGAGTATAGAGTTAAGTTACATGCTGATTAAACCAGATGCTCGTTAAATTCCAAAATAACCAGTTCAGCTGGAAATAATCTTTAATTATAAATGTGATTACTAAGCAGGGTTTCCTTTAGTTGCTCCCTGATTTTTTACAATCATGTATATAGTGGAATAAACTTTTCATAATTCATTGAATAAATATCAGTTTTGTCTGGTAGGAATGCACTAGTCATGAGCTCAGATTTCAATGATTTAATATTAGTAATTAAGAATTAAACAGTTAGGTGAAGCATGTTGATTGGATTTTAGCTCCCAGAAGAGCAAAAATGCATGTTTAGTGCAACTGGTACAGTGTGCTTCCTTTTACTTTTATCACAGAAGTAGTTGGGAGGAAAATCAGTAGTTTCCATAGTAGCTGTTCATAATTCAAAAGTCACAGTTGTCATTTGTTCTTGCCCTGAGAAGAAATTACAAAAGTTTGAGTCTTGGGTGTAATACTGAACAGATTGCCTAAAGTCCCTAGCGTACAGCTGTTTCGTGATGGCCTTCGAGTGCATTGCCGATTTTGAACTGTTGAAAATGAAGATGCATTGTATGATTAACTGATCAGCCTGAAGATACTAACGAATCAAAGCAGTTTAATACTGCACCAAGCTGCTTAATGTTGTGATTTCTTGCCAGCAATAACTAAAATTGAAAAAAGAAACTATATTCAAATTTTGTGGTTTCAAACAAAGCATTGTATTAAAATAATACCCCAGTACTGTACAGTACATACAACACTATAGTAGTATGGAATGAATGCTATGAGTTAGAACTGTCAGATAATTGGGATTCAATATTTTTCACCCTGAATTATTTGTAGGCAAATCTAGCGTTGCAGGAAGCAAGGCTAGCAGTTGCGCAAACTGAATTAAATAATGCACAGAACCAGCTTGATGAGAAACAGAGGGAATTGGACCAAGTGCAAGCCATGTATAATGCTACCATGCAAGAGAAACAAACTTCACTGGATGATGCTGACGCATGCAGACGGAAGATGAACAATGCCACAGCCCTAATTGAAGGATTAGGTGGAGAAAAGGTATTGATGCATCTGAGCAGAGATCCAGCATAAATTAATTGCTTTGAGCACAATCCATAGCAACAATCAATAGTGCCAAATAAATTCACAGACAAAAAGTGACATCTATATACTGTAGTGTGAATGTTATTGTATTTTGCTTATATATATATATATATATATATATATATATAAAATTCTTGGTTGTTCTGTGTGTATATAACAAAGTTATAATAGCCTGTTGAGTTAATATTGCTCTTTTGTATGCATATTTAGATCATTATTCTGCAATTCATGTTGTGCTAATGGTTTGATTTAAGCACTGGGAGCAATACTGGCAAAACTCCTTTAACTTCAATAGGATCATGAAATAGGTCTTTAATTAAACATTTGAATTAAATATTATGAAAAGAATTGTTCTTTTTTATATATACCCAAGAATAGTAGTTCAAAGTATTGACTACTTCCCTGCAAAACTTCCAGTTGCAGGTCTGTGAGTTGACAAACATTTCAATCCATAGGGTATAATTTTGATTTGTCAATATCCCATGGGCAAGACCTGTCGGGTCACAGATGTTGTTATAGTTTTCACCCAGTAGAAGAATAAGACCTGGCAGCATTTCAGATCTTTAAAATACTTTGTTTTTAATTCAGAATGCATATCTGAAGATAGAGGAGCATTGCCTTTACGAAATTATGTGTGCTTCCAGTAAACACTGGATATATGTTTTGAACCCAAGGGTTGGAAATTTTGACTATGTCATGGTGTGACCATTGCCCCATGTGCTTTGAGTTTGAAGTTGCCGTTCCTTGTAAGGGTGAGGGAACTACTTTGATGGCCCGACTTCAGAGGCTTATGGAACCTGAACCTTTCCAGAGGACTCTGAAGCAGGATACTGGTCATCTCTGCTGGTCATTTGGTAGCACCTTATAATAATTGTTTGGGTGAAATCCTGGCCTCAGTGAAGTCAATGAGAGTTTTGCCATTGATTCCAGTGGGCCCAGGATTTCACCGTATGTCCTTCACTTTGATGGGTTGGCTCCTCGGTTCCTTCTTCCCTGGGTTCTTCACAAGTCACCCTGCTTATGGAGGACTTGTGACCGCTGAAGCAGAAACAGGGACAGCTAGACCAGTGGTGGTGCAAGACTTGATCTAATTGATTCCATCATCAAGTATATGATGTGATGATTTAATCATATGCTGTGGCTGTTCAGAACTATAAAGACATTTTTTGCCTCCACCATTGCATCCACAGAGTCTCGAAGTTTGAGGCGAAAAAGCTGTCGCTTTTTTATTGTGTTTTAAATATATATGAAATGTATTGAATGCTTTGGCTACATATTTTTAAGTCAATACTTAAACTGAAAGAGCAAATCTGAACATGTGTCTGCAATTCAGTATGGTGGGTTTTCATGGGTGTTGAGCTGTAAGATCTTTCAGGACCTGTGAGTCAGCTATACTTTCTGAGACCGACAGCACGATAAGGGGATACACAGAGCCTGGTCCTGCCATCTTCACTTGGGCAAAACTGTCACTGGCTTTAATGAGAGTTTTGTTTAAGTAAAGATTGTAAGACCAGGCCCATAGTGCATACAAAACAAATGAGAATAGAAATTCATAACAGTAAGGGAATAATTAAAAAAGTGATTTAGGAAATTTCTTATGCTTTCAGAATAGACTGTTTTAAGCCCAAAACACTCTTGGTTCAATTAGCAGTAAAAATATACTGGGAAGAAAAAATAGATGCTTTGATTTGAACTTCAGTTGAATTTTGTGCCTATTTAACAAAGTTCTTTACAACATTTTAAAATTTAGATTCGTTGGACAGAAAGCAGCAAAAATTTTCAAGATCAAATTATTCGATTAGTTGGAAATGTTCTTCTAGCCACTGGATTTCTCTCCTACTCTGGGCCATTCAATCAGGAGTATAGAAACTTGCTGCTCCGGCTGTGGAAGACAGAGATGGACCAAAATAGGATTCCATATAGTGACGTAAGTATTCCTGCATTCTAGAAAAAGATACATTATTGTGCCCCACAGAAAAATACTGCTAAGAACATGTAATTCTTAACAGAGAAATCCTTTGAAAAGATTTACCGGCTGTCAAGTTCCATCTCCTTCTTTAAACAAAAAAAGTGGCAAATATGCTAATATGAAAAAATCTCATTCAAAAATCCTCTCTTTTTACTTCAGTACATCATAAATCCTGCACGTACTGAATCACATGGTGGAGTTAGCAAATTCAACCAGGTTACTGTAATCTGAGAACCTCTTATGTTAACATTTCTGTGAATCACTTTAGCTATATATGGTATTTCGTGACAGTAAGATAATATAAAAAAGAGCCTGTTCCTGCTCCCATTGAAGTCAATGGCGGCAATTTTAGGCACCAAATCCCTGTCAGCATATATAGGGTGATTGTGTCCCTAAAAACCAAAATATCCTTGTTTTCAGGGTGTGTTTCACTAAAAGCAATGAGTACATGTGTGTTTCAAGGACTTCCCCCTGAAAGGATTATCATACTCTTGCCAGAACTTTCCAGGGACTCTCCCACCCCTCTGTACTTGTCCTTTAATCCGCACTCCTCCTGTGACAAACCCACAGGATGGCATGTAGGAGAGGGAAGAGGCTTGTTTGGCTGAGGAGAGCAGAGGTTCCCTTCTCTCACTCTCCCAAGCACCTCTTCCTATTGTCACCAAGACCACTCCCTTTCCGTTGTTACCCACTATCCCTCCCACCAACATTAAAAATCTGGTCAACCTAGAATCACTTATTTTGTTGTTATGATCCTGAAGTATAAAGCCATGAATATCAAGGATGGATCTGGATGAAAGCTCCCTTTGTTTCATATTTCTGCCAGATTGTGTAATGAATACTTTAACCCACTGTTTTTACAGATTAAGTTGGCAAAGCAATTGACTCCTCACTCACAGAATAAGGTTTATTAGGATTTAGGGTTACTTAAGTATAACATCAGGATAATCAAGATTTGCTAGAAAATGTTTGTAAAATGGAACTAAACAGCTTTTCCGTTTCTCAAGCTTCATGCTTCATTTTTAAACTCTTTGTTACATAACTGCACTCAAAAACAAAACAATGTAAAACTTTAGAGCCTACAAGTGTACTCAGTCCTATTTCTTGTTCAGCTAATTGCTAAGACAAACAAGTTTGTTTACATTTATGGGAGATACTGCTGAGTGCTTCTTATTTACTATGTCACCTGACAGTGAGGACAGGCGTTCACATGGCACTTTTGTAGCTGGCATTGCAAGGTATTTATGTGCCAGATATGCTAAACATTCATATGCCCCTTCATGCTTCGGCCACCATTCCAGAGAACATGCTTCCATGCTGATGATGCTCATTAAAAAAAATGCGTTATTAAATTTATGACTGAACTCCTTGAGGGAGAATTGTATATCTCCTGTTCTGTTTTACCCGCATTCTGCCATATATTTCATGTTATAGCAGTCTCAGATGATGACCCAGGACATGTTCATTTTAAGAACACTTTCACAGCAGATTTGACAAGACGCAAAGGTGGTACCAATGTGAGATTTCTAAAAATAGACACAGCCCTTGACCCAAGGTTTAAGAATCTGAAGTGCCTTCCAAAATCTGAGAGAGACGAGATGTGGAGAATACTTTCAGATGTCTTAAAAGAGCAATACTTGGATGCGGAAGGTACAGAACCCGAACAACCAAAAAAGAAAATCAACCTTCTGCTGGTGGCATTTGACTCAGATGATGAAAATGAACATGCTTCGGCCTGCTCTGCTTTGGATCGATATCGAGCAGAACCCGTCATCAGCGTGGACACGTGTATTCCAGAATGGTGATTGAAGCTTGAAGTGACATATGAATCTTTAGCGCATCTGGCAAGTAAATATCTTGTGATGCCAGCTACAATAGTGCCATGTGAACACCTGTTCTCACATTCAGGTAACATTGTAAACAAGACATGAGCAGCATTAACTCCTGCAAATTGTAACCAAACTTGTTTGTCTGAGTGATTGGCTGAAGTAGGACTGAGTGGATTTGCAGGTTCTAGAGTTTTTAAAAAAAATTTAATGCAATTATTTTTTGTACATAATTCTAAATTTGTAAGTTTAAATTTCATAATAGAGATTGCACTACCGTACGTGTATTTGGTGAATTGAAATATACTATTTCTTTTCTTTTTTATAGTGCAAATATTTGTAATCAAAAATAAATATAAAACAAGCACTGTACACTTTGTATGCTGTGTTGTAATTGAAATTAATATATTTGAAAATGTAGAAAACATCCAAAAATATTCAAATAAATTGTATTCTATAATTGTTTAGCAGTGCGATTAATCACGATTCATTTTTTTAATCACAAGATTAATCATGATTAATTTTTTTTTCATATTTTTAATTGCTTGACAGCCCTACTATTAACTTCTTTGTGCCTCACTTTTCCCAGCTTGAAATGAAATTATTAAGGTTTTGACATGGTCAGACTGAAGGTGTCAAAGGAATGCAAATAGAACTAGCCATTAGGTCTTCCAGCCACCAGTGTTGCTAACTCTCATGATTTTATGACAAGTCTTGCAATTTTTGGTGTTTTTCTTAAAGCTTCATCTTCTAGAGTCATCTGCTTTTGTAAGAATCTCAGCTTACATTTAAAAAATAAAGAAGTTTCTAGCCCTAGTAGTTGCAAAGAAAACTTGAAAATGTGAATGCTAAAAGCCCCCCAAACAGAAGGCAAATAAAAGAACTCAAACTATATTATTTTTAAAATCTCTTGATTTTTGGAGGCCTGACTCATGATTTCTGAACTCTTGGGGTTGGCAATAGCGAGCCTAGCTCTGACCACCTCTAAATTGGGGAGACTTAGGCCATCGAAGCCAATCAGGCTACTCACAGTACATAAAGTTAAACATGTGAGTAAATCTTTGCAGGATCAGGCCTTAAAAGAGAATGAAAGCGGGGGAAAGCCTTGACATTTTAACAGTAAGTTTCTAATCCTTTTCTTTGAAAATACCCTTGAAAATGTAAATTAATTGCTATGATTTGGAGTTTGTGGGATAGTCGCTCCCTGCCTTTGGATCTATTGGAGGGCATGATATGAATTTATAGCTGTAATGGGCAGTGTTTTGCAGGATGAAGCCGAAGACAAAGGCTGCCTACAGCCGATGTGGCTACAAAGTGGCTGCTTGTAGCTGAGCTGGCAAAAAGGAGGGCAGCTCACTAACAGTGACACAGAGTGTGGTTGTGGACTGAGAACAGAACTGGGAGTAAAGTACTCCTGCAGTTTAATCCTGGCTCTGACACTGACTCCCTTCGTTGGGCCAGTCAGGTCACTTAGCCTTTTTGTCTTATGGTGCGTCTAATTTTCAAAATAAAAAACAAAAACATGGCAGCGAGTCTCAGAGCCCCAGACAATTCTTGTGGGGCTCATGCTATGGGGCTAAAAATAGCAGTGTAGGCATTCCCATTCAAGCTGGAGCCCAAGCTCTAAAACCCAGCGAGATGAAGCATGTTTGCTTTTTCACAAACTTTAGCTTCCAACTAAGCATTTTTAATAAGAGCATGCTAACAGATAATAATTTAAGCTTTTATATTAGGATCTTAACCTCATCAGTATGCTTGTTGACAACGCTACAATTGGAGAATGGAGCCTCCAGGGTCTTCCAAATGATGACCTTTCAATTCAGAATGGCATCATTGTCACAAAGGCATCTCGATATCCTTTGCTGATTGACCCACAGGGTCAAGGAAAGACCTGGATTAAGAATAAGGAAAAGAATAACGAACTCCAGGTACATTCTTTGTTTAAATCATTTTTCATCTCTGTGTCATGTTAGATCATTGCTAATAGTATAATAACCAATACAAGTTAATTATACACCACCATATTTTGGCTGTGCACTATGGTAATTCGAATCAAGTCTTCATTTTATATTCTGTATATGGTGAAAAGATGTAAAGAAATGCTGTAAAGATCACACATATATTATGTCTTTATGTAAAAGGACGATATCCATGTGATAACTTGTATTTATCCTACACCTTTGACCACCTCACCCACACTCTAGTGACCAGTCGATCCTCTTTGGGATTTGGGACTTACTGTTACATTCCAGATCTGTGAGATCTTCAAATAGATGATTTGTTCAGTCCACATTCCATGTTAATGTTTCCTTTCTGTTGCACACCTTCTCTCTTCATTCATTTTTCATGAGCTAATGCCCCTTCAGCAGTGGTCCAGTAGTGTTGCTGGAGGCTCCAAGGCTAAGCTCTGCCCTTCAACTCAGGCCACCAGATTTTCTGCCTCCAGAAGTATGACAAGTTGGCGATTCACTTTCTCCCAGTGATTTTATCATCTTTGTATTCATTTTTGTACAGTTGCAAGTTTTAATCTTCCTCCTTCTCCTCCCCCTCCCCTGTGTCAGGTAAATAGCAGTGTGGTGGTGTCAACCCCTTGGATGTGCCACTGCCAGACTCTTCTGTCCTAACTCAGGCACAGCTGAGCTGTCCTGCAAGCAACTGACTTAAATGTAAACAGGGCTCCCTACACAAGGCAGCACTTATAGGCTCTCTAGAGAGGGAATTATGTCCTGCCACTTCCCAGGGCACGGGGCATAGAGTCAGACTGGCATGTCAGGTCCCTGCCATGCCCTGTGGAGTCCTGGCTTCAAAGCAGAAAAGCCAACTAAGGGGTTTCTGAGCTTTCAGGGAGAGAGCCTACAGACAAGGAGGAAGCTATCTGGCCAGCTCAGCTGGTAAGTCCCACAACAGAGCTGGGCTGGGTCCTGAAAGGGGCTTTCTGCTGCTCCTTGGGGAAAGTAGCAGGGCTCCTACCTAGCTCCCCTTCCAGGGAGGTAAGTGAGAAATCCCTTCCCATGATCAGAATGATCCTGACTGACTGAGGATAGCCATGAGTGGTACTAGGTTGCACCTATAGTACTTACCTGCATGTTAGCTAGCCTGGGGGAACAGGCCTTTCAGACTCCCCAAGTCAGTTAACAAGCTTCTTCAACAATCGAGGTATACGTACCAATACCCTTCCTTTGTTGTGTGGTCTGCTGTATTAATTTAGATGGAATATATAGGCTAGAAGTGATAACATAGCCACTCACTGTTCAACATTAAACAGTGTTAATGGTACACCCTGTCACTCTTTGGGGTGGAAGTGGGGTATTATAGCCCCACGGCTGAGTCCAAATGGCTACCCTTAGCCCCAGGGCAGTATGACCTAAGGGCCAGTGTCAGTGAGGCTGCCCTCTTAAGCAGGGCTGTGTTCCCTAGTGGCCAGAGTCAATATGGCTGCCCACCTATTCGGGGCAGTGTGGCCCAGTGGCCAGAGTCAATATGGCTGCCCACTTATCAGGGCTGTGTGGCCTAGAAGCCAGGGGGGAAGTGAGATGCCACTCAGGGCTGGGTGGTAGCCAGGGTAGGAGCCGGGGGACCAGACCCTCCATAGTCCACTGGGTCCCAACCCAGAGCCCGGTCAACATCGAGTGGATTTGCCACTAGGTCAGCGGGGATCCATCTGAAACATGCTGCCTTTGTCCCAGTTCCACAACCGGATCAATGTCTAGTCCCCCTGGGTTACTTCCTACCCTCTTTTCGAACGTTGCTGTCCACAGGTCTCCTGGACATCTGGGGTCGTCAGCCTGTGAAGCTCTCAAAAACTCCATCCTCTCTTGGGCTTCCATGGGCAGCCGGGTATCTGCCTGGCTCTCAACGCACTTTGCCTTCGTGATCTGGGGCTCCAGCAGCTGCTGGGTGGGCGCCTGTAATGTGCGTCCTCTCTCTTCAGTGGTCAGCCCTGAGTGAGCTGGGCTGCTCTCTTTTATACCTAGGCTCTAGTTGGAGCATGCCCAGCAGTGGTCAGGAGGTGTGACATCCTCTACCCACAATATGGAGTTAACCCCTTCTTGTCCAGTGCAGGGCTGGTACACCCCATCACAGATCCCAGAACGAAGTGGTGGGTGGAACAGACCATCCCCCCCCATTATTTTGTCCACCAATTAGACATAGTTTCTGGCACACCAATTTTGGTTCACTGATTTCTGTTTCCACTTTTTGTATTTACCAAGCATGATCTTACCACGTTCCGTGAGTTATATCAGGAGGCCTTTTTGTTTTGATTAATTTAGTCTTTCTGCCTCCTTTTTGTATCTTTTCCCATCAACATTATAGGTTATTGTGACATCTTATGAACATTCACATACTTTTTACAATTGAGCTCACAATTAGTCCCAGTTTGTGGGCCCAGTTATCACAACAGGTCCCCAGGCCAGGATAAATAGTGTACTACCTCACCACTGTAAACAGCCAGGAGAAGTAATTACAAAAAGTAATTTTCCCTCTGTTGATACTCACAGCTTCTTGTCAACTGTTGGGAATGGGCCACATCCACCCTGATTGAATCGGCCTTGTTAGCACTGACCTCCCACTTGGTAAGGCAACTCCCATCTTTTCATGTGCGGTATATTTATACCTGCCTACTGTATTTTTCACTCCATGCATCTGATGAAGTGGATTATAAGTGGGTTATGAAGCCCACGAAAGCTTATGCCCAAATAAATTTGTTAGTCTCTAAGGTGCCACAAGGACTCCTTGTAGTAGTTAGTTAGTTATTTCCAATGGTTAGAATTGCTAGTGCCATGCATCAGCTTCATTCCTCATGGGTTTCTCAAAGCACACCTGCTGAAATTCCTTCTGAAAACATAAAACCATGTACTTGATGCAATGCAAAATTAAGCATTATTCTCAGATAACATCCAGTGCCCCTGTGTGGGGAGGCAAGCATAAACAACATGTTGAAAGCCAACACAACATTCACGCTAGACCCTTGCAAACTCACTATGGAAGCAAGCATACTTGGAAGACAAATTTCCAAAATCTCATCGTAGGTGTCCTTTTAGTTCATTTTGACACATCTATAAGGGTGTGTCTTTAAATAGATTATTTTAAAAAGCAAAAACCACAAACATGGCCATATGGGATGGGACCACTGAGTACCATGTCCTTTTTGTGACTGTGACCAGTACCAGCTGCTTCAATGGAAGGTGCAAGATACTATATGGCAGGCAATTATGGTATTTGCAGAGGAAGTGTCCCCCTGCTTCCTGTTAAGAGTTGCCTTATTTTTGAGGCATGAATGTTTATATCCATTCTGAAAACCAGGGAGTAACCAGAGTCCAAAGCTTCTCCATGACAGTGGAAATAGTGTCCTGGGAAGAGAAGAATCTGCTGCCTTTCCAGAGAGTTCACATAAAGGATACAGAAGAAATTGAAGAAGAAGAAGCTGAAATCCTCCTCCTCATCCTTCACTGGCCGAGAAGATACTTTGGACTTGCTAAATAGGCAAGGACCCCACATTGTACCTTCAGAAAAGACCAGACATCTTGAAGCTGGGATTCCTTCATGTAGACTGGGAACATCTACCTTTAACAACTTGGGCATTGGAAGAGAAATGTAGTTTAGCATGGAATCTCCATTAAGCAATGATACAGTTTCGTATCCAGACAGAACTCAACCAGGATATTTCATTTACTCATCTGGCCAAATTTACATGTCAGGATTATGGGGAAACAGAAAGCTTTTTGGGAAGGGACTGCCTCACTGTGTATTGTCCAGCACAGTGATGCCCTGACCTGTCAGTGCTGTTGTGATATGAATATTATTATAATCCCCAAAGATCTGGTGATCTCAGCTACACTAGAGTTTCTCCAGGAGGTTTGGTTGGAGTCCTACAACTGAGCGCTATAGAAATGTGGGTACCAACCATAGTGGCATTTTGTAGCCAGGCACATCAGATCTTGCATTTGAATATCAGGTGCCAAGTTTAATCACAGTGACAAATTAGATGAGCCTTTAGCTGGCCTTTCTTGTCACCATTACTTCTGAAAAGTAAGTTTGAGAATTAGTTCCCATATCCCTACAAAAACCACACTGCCTTTGTCATGAGGAAAAGGTTATTCTTATAGTTCCAGAAACCTTTCTCTTCAAGGTAAGTTACGCTTTCTACAATTCCTGGGAAATAGTTCTCCCATCATTGTATTCTAACCCTTGGAAGATTTATGGCATAAATAGGCATTCTTACAGCTCTAAAGATATATTTCAAGCATACAGAATGCATATGCCAATTGCACCCTGTTCATTTCATTCTATCATAATGCCAAGGCCCGAGAGCCTCAAAGTTGCTGCAGGCAAGATGTAAAAATCCTGCACCAGTTGGCATGCTATTCTGTGAATAGTTGGGAAACTATTCACAGAAGTCCCTAAAGGTACTGGGTATGAGTGTATGAGCCTCATCCGAGGAGTATTTGCAAAGTAAGTTTCCATTCCTCTGTAGAGACATCCTTTGGTAGGAAGGTGCTGCTGGGTTGGTTCCCATATAACTCCTTAGTGTATAAAGTTCTTGCTTTATATGGAGGAAACATCTGTTCCTGCCTACTATTCTACTATAATAATTGAACTCTGCTTACTCTTTCCCTCTCTACATCTGGTATGCACTGCTCATTACTTCCCAGGAGTAATGAATGAGGAGAGAAGCCGTGCAACAGAATGAGAATTTTCTTACCTGATAATTTTATTTTTGTCCGCACCTTCTCTCTGAATTCAACCCATCCTGGTAGTTTGGTAAATGACCAGAATATAAATTGAAAATGTTCTCTAGTGAGAGATTTAGACATATAGTGTCTTAATGCTAATAATTGGTTGCTGGAGGTTTTCTGTATTTGTGGAAGAACTCTGCTGTAGGCCTGAGCTGAAGGATGGAGCATAATCCTGGAGCCTCCAGCAACACCACCTTTGAATTCCATAGTTGGGGGGTCATTAATCCATTAGTGGTGAATGAAGAGAGAAGCTGCTAACAGAAGAGAAATTTCTTACTTGATAGTTTTCTATTCTCCTCAACAAGTGTGGAATTTTTACCTCCTCTCCAAACTCCACTGCTCAAGGATGCAAGATGGGCAATAGTGCAATCCTGCATCTTTGATGGATTTAAAGTCCAATATCTCATGATCCTGAAGAGGTAGAAATGGGAGCTTTATACTATTGTCTGCCAATGTGGTCCTGGTGGAGATGGATTATTGGGAGAGTGCCACCGAGGCAGTCGAAGGTGCATGAGGATTGCAATTTATCACATGGATACCCAATCACTGTTAATATGGTGAGTAATATACTGCCTCTAGAGCCTGTCAAAATGAGGTTGATGGATGAGAAAAGAGACTAATAAAAAAGAATAGGACAACAAAAACCTGGGCAATGATGATGTCCCAGACGTGATATTATGACCTAAACCCTTACCTTTCTGTTGTGCCTGCAACCTCCAAACAGAAGGCCACATCATCTAGGGAGGGAAATCAATAGGATTTGGTATCAAGCCCAGAACCCTTAAACCAGTAATTGAGAAACATCACCCCCACCCCAGATATGGCGAAGAAACACAGCTAAGAGCATGACAAAACTAAAATGAGAAAAAAGAAAAAAATGATATAAAATATCCGCAGAGACCTGCCAAGAAAAAAATGGATGTTAGAATCTACGTGTTTTGGGGGGTTTGTTTTGTTTACTAACAGGCTAACAAAATCACCTCAATCTGTGTTTTAGCTAGAGGGGTACCTGAGCAAGAATCTACCAGTTCCCTAAGGCCCTTCTTAGCTAGAGAGGGAAGCCAGTAATATTTGGCATATGACTCAGAACTGTAACCCAGTTTGTACAGACTGATTTGTAACACCACATGTAGAAAGGATAAAGAACTGCAGCTAAATTAATGGGAAAAGATAAAATGTAAAGAGAGAGAGGTGTTTTAAAAAACTTAAAGTCCTGTGAAGGATAAGGGGACATTTATAGATCCAAATGTTAACAAAAACACCCCAGTATGATTTTCCATGAGAGTAACTGAAGAGAAAATTGTAAAAGACAGGTATTTATAATGATCCTTTTTAAACCTGTGACATAAGGTATATATTTCTTACACATTTGCTACTAGAGGGCAAATATTAGACTTTTTATTTAAAGATAAATAGAATTGTTGATATCCTTATGTAAGTGTTAAAAGAGAGGAAGCAAATACCAAGAGTAAGGGAATGCAACAGAACTGAGACATTATAGGTTATGCGTTCCAGAAGGTATTCATATTGATTTCGTAAAATTTCTGTTAAATGAATTTTAAAAAGTCAATTAATCCCATTTGTCTCATCTTTCCTCAGATAAATCCATTGTTAGTCTCTTACAGGCAGTAAGTCACTATACTTCTGTTCTTTTTTTTTCTGTAGCCCAGCATCTCCCACAATTCTGGACATCAGGGATGCTCTCCTCTCGCAGCTGCTCATGGACGTGGGATCAGAGTTCTGGTTCCACATGGTCTGGCCAGGTGGCCATGCCCCCTCTGCTCCTGCTTGCTGCTAGGTTTTTTGCCTCCATAGCAGCAGACAGGGTGGCTTCTTTGACTCTCATCCTTCATCCTTCTATTTCAGCTTTTCTGCCCTTTTTGGGGGGCTGTAGGGAGCAGTGTTCTCGCTCCTCAGCATTCCTCCTCCCTGAGTCAGTCAACCCTTCAGGGGTTTAACCCTCCCGAGTCCCAACACCTCCACTGCAGCATCTCCCTGCTGGCTTCCCTGTCCCTTATAGGAACAGCAGAGCAGCCAAGAAAGCATCAGGTCAAATCCAAGCAATGCTGTTTATGGGAGGCAGCCTGTCCAGGTTAGGCAGATAACAAGTTGAGCCCAGCCTCCACCCAGCCTTCCATTCCTTACTCTGTTAGGTCCTGGGGCTGCAAGTTGGACAGGCAGGTGGGGTCCCCTACCCATTAAGGTAACCATGAATCCAGTGGGGGGAAAATATACGAGGAACCCCCGTGCAGAGCAGGGAGAGGCACCAACAGTGGGGAGGACCCTGACCACGCTACTTAGAGGGTAAGTCCCAGTGAACGCCTGCCAAACAAAGAGGGGAGGCTTGTGGGGCCACAAGTCGCCCCCCCAAGTCTTAAAGTTTGTTCTGAATGCTTTAGGGAAAGAAGCAGGGCTTCTAATCAGCCCTCCTCCCTCCCAAGCCAACCAGGAGGGCTCTGACAATGAGTTCCCCCCTCCCAGGGGGAATGGGATTCAGTGGGGAGGATTCTGGGACAGACGTCTCGAGAGGGCTCCAGGTCTGAAGGAAGGCAAGCTGCAAAAGGCCTCACCAAAGCCTCAGCCGAGCCTCTGCACTCCCAAAACACACAACAAGGGTAAAAGAGGTTTACATGTTTTTTTAAAAGGCTAAAAAGGGAAACACAAAGCACAACAAATCCAGGAGATGAGATACCCCTGACCCCTCTTCCTCTACTGAGGTTTCTGGCTCAGAAACCTGAGCAGGCTTCTGAGATTAAGCCTTAGAGTAAATTTCTCCCCTTAAGCTCCTCGGCTGAGTACTGCAATACCCCTTCACTCGTCCCTTGAGGAAGTGATTAGGGGTACATGGAACAAGCCTGACAAGGGCAACACCTTAACAAGAGTGACCTCAGGGTCTATAACATTCAAGAACCACAGGGCACCATTGCTGAGACACTGAAGATTGACACCTCTGAAGATTGAGCATCCCTTGCCAGGTATGGTTACTTCGTCAGACTGTGAGTTCTATCCCAAGGATCCAACAAAAGAAAGATGGAGGCCTCTCTCCAAAAGGGCTTTCAAGCCTCCTCCATCATTCTCTGAGTGTCCCTGGCAGCTGCCTGCTTTGCAAGAGCATCTCTTTCCTGGCTGGAATATCTCAAACCCATTAAGGACAGAGATAACCCTGACTTTGGCTCCACTTTAAAGAAAGTCTCCCTAGCAACAGTGTTTGTATCTGATGTCTGAATGGATGCAGTGAGGTCCTCCTCAGCACAAACCATGGCTTCCAGCTCAGTAGCCAGGCGCCAGCAATGCCTATGGCTCTGAATCTGGAAGGTGGCTCTAAGCAGGTCTGATGCTTGGCCAAGTTTACAGGCTCCGTGCTTTATGGAGAAAAGCTGGATAAGATGGTGGATGACTGTGCTGCAAAATCCAAACACTTTCTTCCCCACTAAATGCCATCAGGAAAGAATATAGACTGCCCTTTGGAGAGAGGTGCTCCTTTCACTCCTCTTCCTCACAAAGGTATAAGTGAAGGAACAACAGATTCCCAAAGGAAATACAGCAGAATCAAAGCCTAAGGGGTGTGATGTAATCCAGACATACCTCAGGTCCCCCCCATGCCCCAATCCACTGTTTACACAAACCTCCATCAATAACTGAAGCTAAGAGGCAGGATTTCCCATTTCCTAAAGGAATGGTTTTCATTAACCACAGACATGTCAGGGAGACAGTGAGCCAGGGATACTCTTTCAAACTGTGGGCTTCACCCCATCCATTCTTCATCCAGTCATCCAGCTCCAATGACCCCATAAAACAAAATCTAATCCAGAATGAAATATCTCATCTTCTGGATATGGGAGTGATAGGGAGTGTCCCCACAGAGGAAAGATTCTCCAAGTTCTTCTCCATCTTCTTTATTGTACAGAAGTGCATGGGGAGGCAGGGGGATGAGGTATCACAGCCAGTCTTAACCTCAAAAGGCGCAACAGGTGGATAAAGAAAATGAAGTTTTGGGTGGAGACCCTGGCCTCTGTGGTGTCATCCCTACCCCAGGAGGACTTCTTGTCTTCAGTAGGTCTAGCGAATGCATATCTCCATATCCCCATCAGTCTGTGCCACTTCAGACTTCCGAGATTCATCTATGTAGGAAACATTTATCAGTACTAAACTCTCCTGTTCAGCATGACGTTGGCCTCAAGGGTTTTTATAGAGATGGTGGTGGTAATAATAGCTATACTCAGGTCACAGGAAATTCACCTGTACCTTCCTGGATGACATTTTAATCTGTCGCCATCAGCAGAGCACAGAGCCACACATATCGGATGTTGAAACTCCTCCAGGTGCACAGCTTCATCACCAATGCCAAGAACAGTTTTATTTTTCCATCCAGGAATGTATTTTCTTGATCCAGAGCTTCAGGAGGCCCACCCTAGCACTATTTCTCCAAGTGCTAGGACTGCTGGTATAATGCAGAGGGGTCACTCCATGAGGACAATCATGTATCAGCAGTCTTAAAGCCATCATACTAAAGGTGTGGTACCACTCCCCGAAACACATGAAAGATCAGTTGTGGGTTCTGACACAGATGTTCAACTCCTCACAATGGTGGTGAGCCCACTAC
The DNA here is from genome assembly GCF_965140235.1 of Caretta caretta. NCBI lineage: Eukaryota > Metazoa > Chordata > Testudines > Cheloniidae > Caretta > Caretta caretta. The sequence continues at coordinate 154,371,046 of NC_134207.1, read as the reverse complement.
AGTGCCCACAAGGGCATGCCCAACTGCCTTCCACTTCCTTTAGTCCTGGCAACTGAATCCAACCTGGAAGGCTGGGGAGCTCACTTGGAAACCCAAAACAGCCCAGGGTCTCTGGAGCGAGGAGGAAAAGGCTCACAGCATAAACCTCCTAGAACTGAGAGCTGTCAAACTAGTTCTGCAAAGGTTCCAGCCTACCCAAAGGCTGAACCGTGTCCTGGTTCAGTCAGACAATATGACTATGGTCGCATATTTAAACAACCAAGGGGGAACAAGGAGTCCAGCACTACCCACAGAAGCAATGGACATAATGAGATGGGCAGAACAGTTCCTCCTTTCTCTCAAAGCAATCCACATCACAGGGGACTTGAACCAAAAGGCAGACTGACTTAGGTGCATGGTCAAAAACTCTGAGTGGTACCTGAATCAGGAGGTTTTCGATCCTGTCCAGTTAAGCACTGGAATAAATTGCCTAGGGATGTTGTGGAATCTCTGTCATTGGAGTTTTTAAGAAAATGTCAGGAATGGTCTAGTCATTGCTTAGTTCTGCCTTGAGTGCAGGAGACTGGACTAGATGACCTACTGAGGTCCCTTCCAGTCCTACATTCCTATGATTGATTCAGAGGGAGGCAGACCCAAGATCCACGGGGACAGTTGCCTTATCATGCAGTTGGCCGCAGGGCCTACTTTCTAATTTCTACCCTTTCCACTACTGGAGAAGATGGTCCAGAAAATGAGAACAGGCTACGGTAATAGTGATAACTCCTCATTGACTGCAGAGACCTGGGTTCCCGGACCTTACAGAGCTGAAACTAGAGTTCCCACTCCAGCTTTCATGGAGACTGGATATCCTCTTGCAAGGTCGCCAACTTCATCTGGACCCAAAACAGCTTCAACTAACAGCCTTGCTGTTGAAAAGGAAGAACTAGAAGGTCTTGGTCAGTCCACCAGAGTCATTAAAAAATTACTTTCGTCTAGGAGAGTATTGACACTATCAGCTCTGGTCCAGATTCAACAACTGGTGCCAAGAGCACAGTGTGTATCCCAGAAATCCAGGAATTCCAACCATACTGGACTTCTCCAAGAAGCCATAGATAGAGGCCTTCAAACCAGTGCTGTTGTGTGTCAGGTGTCTGCTCTTAGTAGCAGGTTATCCTCGGGCTCCCTGGCAGACAATGCACAGATAGCCACTTTCTTTCAAGGAGTTTGATAAGCCACACTGGTGACCTTCTGCCAGTTTTGAGGGCCCTGATGAGCTCTTAGAGCATCTGACTTCAGTGTCAGCCTTTTATTTACCGACTAAGACTTGTTTCTTATTAGTTGTCACATCCTCCAGGCAAGTGTCAGAGCAGGCAGCCTTATCTATACAGGAGCCATATTGCATGTTCTACAAGAGCAAGGTTGTGCTCAGGACACCAGAATTCTTTCTTTCTAAGGTGAATTCATCTTTCCACACTTCCAAAGAAGTTGTGTTTCTTTTGTTCCGTCAAAAACCACAACATCCAACTGAAAAGGTGTGTCAGACCTCAAATGTCAGAAGAGTATTGAAATTTTGTTTCAAGCATAAAGAATCCCTGAGACGATTGAGCTCCTTATTCACGTCCTTCCACATGAAATAGCAAGGACTCAGAACTTCCACGTTCTGCATTTGTAGATGGATTAGACTGTGTATTGTAGAACAAATCATCAGAGGCTCCTGTCCCAGAAGGGATCAAGGTGCTGTCCACAAGATCCTTATAAACCTCGTGGACAGAATGACCAAGTGCATCAATTTCAGACAGTTGCAACGTGGCCACATGGTCTATAAATTACCCCTTCATTAGGCAATACAAGATGGACAGCAATACAGAGGCCTCCTTCGGCAGAAAGGCACTGCAGGCGGTGGCCCAAATATAATACAGATTTCTGAATGAGCTTACAAAAGGGGGGTACTTTTTTCCTACCAAACTTTTGTTTCATATCCCTCCCTACACCTGATCACTACTCGCTACTACCCAAACATCTGGAATTGTGGGAGATGCAAGGCTACAGAAAAGAAAATTTCTTGCCAATAATTTAATTTCTGCTAGCAGTGTCTCCCACAATTCTGCCCTCCCTAGATGGCTCATGAGTCAAGAGTCAGATATAGTCATTAGCATATAATCATCTTCCTTGGTCTAATGTATATAGTTATTTCGTTATCTCTGGAATATGTGTTAATAATAATATGCAAGTTTTACAGTTTGGGAATAACTCATTTGGCTCAAGCAGGAGCAGAGGGGGCATGGCTAAATTTTGCATTCCAAAATGCTGATCTCCCTCCATGAGCTGCAGAAAGAGGAGAGTAGCTGAAGCATCCAAAATTGTGGGACACGCTGATAGCAGAAAGGAAATTATACGTAAGAAATTTTCCAATGCTGGTTCTGTGTAGGATACATGTTTTGGGAACCAGAGTGATAAAGTACATTTATTGGGTGTAACCACACACATTTTGAATAGATGTCTGTCTTTATTTAAATTCAGACATATCAGTATATATTCCTAGCACCATGCCCATGGGAACTTGGGGGATACTGGCCCTGAAATAACTTTTTCATCAATTTTCTAACATCAGACCAGTAGTTATATCAGAATTTAAAGTCAAAAACATTTTCTCCCCAGTTCTTCATGTGAAAAAACACACTGGGGTTTTTTGCTAACATTTAGATTTATAAACATCCCTTTTTCTTTTCCAGGTCTCTTTGAAAGTATATTAAAATTCCTCCTTCTCTCTTCATCTCTTTTTACATTTTAGTTTTTTTTACATGGTTTTAGCTGTGTTTATAATTTCTAGGAGTGGGACTACTCAACAGACATTGGTCTAGGGGTTCTGGACCATACACCAAACCTCCCTATGTAAGGTTGGCCTTCAAGGTGGGAGTCAAGGGGTGAAAAGGGTTAGGCCAGATCCTCGGAAGAGTGAGGGTTTAGGTCATAGCATCATATCTGGAACATCTTCATTTCCTGTGCGGTTGTTGTGTTTATCTTATTTCTCAATAAATTTCTTCTCATCCATCAACCTAATTTGACAGAAACTATGGGCATAGTGCTATTATGGTGGTTTTATACATACTTCAGTTTTAACAAGGCTAAAAGTGTGAACAGCTATAGTTGTAATCTTTTCAATTATATGTTTTATATTTATCTAATTATATCTGTTTACTATATTTCTTAACATTTTAATTGAAAAGGTATACATAGAGATGCTAGATAATACTTAGTCCTGCCTCACTGCAGGGGACTGGACTAGGTGACTTATCGAGGTCCCTTCTAGTCCGACTTTTCTATGAATCTATGTCTTCTGGGCAAGGGCTTTCTTCATTTTAATTGTGTGTGTATCTTAGTGTCATCTGAAAAAACACAATTTACCAGGCTGATGAGGAACACTATTCTATTTTCATCCAAAGACTGAAAAAGACTTACACGCAATTTAAGAATTATAAATAAATCATGATCAGACCATTTGATATTCAAAGATTTGGGAAGGGATTTGATCTCGTGAAGTGCTGAGCTCCTGTTGAAGTCAATGACAACTGAAGGTTCTCAACACCTCTCAGGAGGCATTCAGTACCTCACAATAGCTGCCCCCAGTCGATCATCCACTGTAACACTTCTCTGCCTCACATGGGTGTTGTGAGGATAAAGTCATTAATGTTTATGAGGTACTCAGGCACTGCAGTGATGGGAGCCAGGTAAAGCAAGCAAATAAAATAGATAACAATGAGGAAAAGCAAAGAGGCAGATCCTCCTCCCATTCAAGTCAACGGCAAAACTTCTATTAATTTAAATGGGAGCAGGAGTAGGCCCAAAAATTGTGGTGATATATATGGATCTCTCACTGTGAATTGAATGTTTAAAAAATTCTGATTGGTTTTATGTTGATCACTGTATAGAGCAAAACTGGATTTTATTATAAGCAAATCTCCATAGGTTACGTCTCTGAACCACAAATACTTCAGGAGTCACCTAGAAGACTGCCTTTCCCTAGGAAGACCTTTGTTAATAGAAGATGTTGGAGAAGAACTCGACCCTGCTCTGGATAACATTTTGGAAAAAAATTTCATAAAATCTGGCTCAACTCATAAAGTAAGATGAATTTTGAACATGAAAATAAAAGGACAGTGTCATAGATACCTGATATCGGCTGGTGACTAGACACCATAGTGATTGCACCTTTGAAATGTTTAGACAGGCAGACAGCAATCATTTATTTAAGTAAATAATTTATCTGATTTTTTTTAAGAGGGGATCATCTTTCATCGGAAGAAACAACTGTTGTTGGAAAGTGAGCTGTTAAAAAATGAAAAATGTATTTATATTTTATTTTCAGGTAAAAGTAGGTGACAAGGAGGTAGATGTAATGAAGGGATTTACCCTTTATATAACAACTAAATTGGCTAATCCTGCCTATACTCCAGAAATCAGTGCAAAAACGGCTGTGATTGATTTTACTGTTACCATGAAAGGCCTGGAAGATCAGCTCCTTGGCCATGTCATTCTGACTGAAAAACAGGTAAATGCTGATCTTTGGGTTAGCAACATTTGAACTGGTATAAAAAGAAGGCTTACTTGATATTTGCAATTTGAGTTGACTTGTCACAATTCAGGTTGCAACCCAGAACAGTGAGAAGTTGTGTCATCACCTGCCCTGTAACTCCGGGTGCCTTAGATGCTTTGCTGCTCTGACTCACTGCCTGGACACCAACAGCCAGCAGACAACCGCATGGTTCCCTGAGTGTCTGTGTGATGTGCAGCCCTGGTTCAGTGTTCTGATCCTAGGAGCTTGCCTACAACACACCAGCTCCGCAGTGGTTTCCACCAACCTTGGTTACTGCTTGCAGCGTGACCCCCAACACACTCCCAGTCCCAATTTTTCCCCAAACTGTCTGACCTGAAGTGTCCAGCTCCCTCCTGGAACACTCAGAGAAACAATAAGTTTCATTGCTCCTTTAAAGGGACAAAAGTACAGGTTAACAGTCGCTTCAATTCAAATACAACACGAGGTTGATTTTGAATAAAAGTAAAACAAATTTATTAACAAAAGGACATAGGTTAGGTGATACCAAGTAGAAGGGATTGTAGGTAGAATGGGTTACAAACCAACAAAAGTAAAAATACTCTTTCTAGTGCTTAAGACCTAACTTTACAAGTTACAGTCTTTGCTCAAGGTAGTTTTCTTACCAATCTTTTTCTTCCCAGCCATGGCTGACTTTCTCTTAGTCAAGACCTTCCACAGACGTACACAGTGCTGGTTTCCCTTGTCTTCCTAGGTGACAGATCTTTGCCTAAGCAGATTTTTCATTTATAGTCAGATCCCAAAGACTTCAACCCCTTGGTTGAAGGCCCCATCTTTCTCAGCTTGTAAAAGCTCTGGCCCCTGGTGTCTGTCCAGTGATGGATGCCAAGAAGCTTCTCTCCCCTTATATCTTCCCAAACTCACTGTATTGTCCCTGGGCTCTGGATGATCTCATGCTATTCTTTCCTTCCTGTGGACTTCCCATTCCCCTGCTGATTTGTATGTAAATTGGGCTTCCATTGTTTTTGGTCACACCTGGCTTAATTTAATTGGAGATGGGTAGAAAGCTGCCTTCCCTCCGATCTGGGAGAAAACCTGTTTCTCCCTTCGTGGTCACAGACTTTAAAGCATAGTATCAGTGAGTATTCATAATTTCTCATATAGTGTTAATGCATACGTTTTACAATGATACTAATCACCAGTGTGTCAGTGGCTTTCCAAATGAACCTTACTTGATGCACTTGTATAAAACAGTAATAATGTATACAATCAGTTGTTTCAATTACTTATCATTTGAGGTTCAGCCCCTCGCAAGGGGCTATCTTGACTTGGTAGTTTGATGACTTTGTTTACCTTTTATGTAAATATGCCTTCATTGTGGTTGCCTCACGACCAGGCTGGTCAGATAAAGAAATACACATTCCTCTGGCAAGCAATGCATAAGCCCAGTCTGCCCTAGACAAACACATTTTAAGAACATAATACTAGCACGGGTCTATAACACTTAGTACATACCTTGTACATACATCATGTAAGAATATTAATGATCAGTAAGCTATTTTTTTCCAATGGCGTATTACATGCCAACTTTTGGTTGTATATCATGACAACAGTGTGTTAGGTGTAGTGAGCTGACAAGAGTTGCTGACAGAGTAGTGAAGAATCAATGGGTCTCTGTGTCACACTTGTTTTGCATAACTCTGAACCAACTCAAAGACTGTGAGTACAAAAAAATTGAATGAAAGTGTAAGTTTTATTGGGTTTACTCTCACATAGGAGAGAATGGTGGGGGGAAGGAGCTGAGGAGAGAGAAAATGCTAATAAAAATAAAGATGTAGAGTAACATATATTCCATACATGAAAGCATCCACTTGAACCAGCCTGGTTTTGAGGCAGTTCCTTGTTCCCTGATATGTAGCACAGGCTTCCTGTTCAATGAGAAAAAGATTTTCATAAATCAGAATGTTTAAAAATTGAGTTTATTACATGCAAAAGGGCTGCTGAACTTAAATCAATTTTGTGAACCCAGGCCTGTCTCTAGTGTTTGAGGAAATCTAACATGGGATTTTCAAAAGTGCTCAACTGTGGTCTGACTGTGCCCTTTGAAACTCCTGTTGATTTAATTGGGAACAGAGTTAGGCCAGTGCTGAGTGCTTTGAAAATCCTATCGCTAGTGTTTTGCAGAGCCTTACTCCCTCACATCAACCCTGTGAAGTTCTGCAGCTTCATTTCTTTCCTTCTTAGACCTTTTCTATTCATCTCTGCCCTGCCACTTCATGGTTTAATTGATTACTTACTGGAAAGTTTAGCAGTCAATGCCTTGCTAACTAGGGCTGCAGAATATCTGTTTAGAATTAGCACTATCTACTGCTTTAGGATGCAATTGTGAAATGATAAACATTTATTAAACCTCTCCCTTTTAGCAGAGATAAAATAGTTAAGGTACCTGTCCCTCTTCTCTCAAGAAAAGATTAACGTTCTGCCACAGAAACTCAAAACCAAGGGAGCTCTCTCTGATAATGATAAATTGTAAATTGTATCAGAGAAACTGAAAAGCAGGCCTCCTGTTATAATCAGGAAGGCAAGTACACAACTACTGACCTTCAGCAACAGATTAAAAATGAAAGAAAGAGCCCTGACCTTCTTAAGGGCTGCTACAGGAATCAATAAAACGTATAACCAGTGGAGGGTGTGTTCTTCTCATCTTAAAAAGGTGTTGCTGAAACCACTTGGGTGATGATAATGATAGAAGAACCCTGTTGCACCATGATAGTGAAGGTGCTGTCACTACTTCTGTTCTAAACTGCTATTTTCTGATATTATAAATGCATCCATAAAAATTCTTCGCAGGCAGAAGCCTAGCATTGAGGGGCAAAGGGGGAAAAATTGTTTAACCATTTTTTGAAGATATACATAAAAGTATTAAATATGGAATGAAAACTGTATTAAAGATAAATACATGCTCAAAGACTCTGCTGAAGTATGACAGAGTGCCTGTGACAGAGTGCTGAGAGATGGAGTTTGAGCCAGTACTCTGGGCACTACTGGCAGCAATTAGGTTCCCCTGGAGAAGGCCTAATTGGTCAAGGGGTGCCTGGTTACTAGGCAAGAGTGGGGTTAGGAAGTTAATGAGCTAAATCGTCCATTAACAGGCAAGTGTTTTAAAAAGAGCACAGGAAGGAAGTGATGGATGGGGAGGCCCAGTCTGGCCTGGCCCAGGTAAAGGGAGACCTCTGCAGGGGGAAATCTCTTCCCTCTCTTCTCTCTGGCAAAAGGGGATGATGGTCATATACCACTATAAATAGAATTGCTGCATGGGACCGTAAGGGGGTGATGCTTGATATAACACAAATAAAATGTACAGCATTCAGAACAGAGTTCCATTATCTCAGTAACACGACATATTGAAATGAATGAAAATAGATTGTCAGGAGTTATGGATAGAGATAAACCAATAATTTGTTTAAAAAATACCAATTTTACAATAAAAGGTTTAATCTTTAAGGCTAAATAAACTGAAAGTTTAGGAGAGGCAAAGCATCCTCCCTGCAGAGGATGGGTCAAGAGGGTCTTCCAGCAGCTGGGCCTAGAGGCCCTTCATGGCCATACCCCAACACTCCATTTATGCAAAGGGACTCCAGAGGTGGCCACTTACGCCGTCTTTGGGTCTGTATTATGCCACTGAAGCAGCACAAATCAGATTGAATGGGCTGAAGATCTGCTCCGTTGTTCATCTTTCTTGTAGAAATATTATAGAAAGGTCACACTGTACAGATGTTCGTCACTAGAGCATCTCTTGCTTTATAAGCTGAGAGAAAATTGTTACTTTGCTAAACCAAAGAATAATAGAAGTTAGAAATGGAAAAGGTCATCTACCCAGTTCCCCCGCCTATGCAAGATTAGTCCCTGCATTACATTTTCCAGTCCTCTGTCCAGTCTAATTTTAACTATCCAAAACAATGTGTCTTTTACTACAGCTTCATAACATTACTGTCAGGAAGTTTTCCTGATACTCAACCTACTATTTCATTAATCCATATGCTCCATTACTCAAATTAATACAGTATGCACATACATCCCATTTTACATACATTTTTGTGTCTTAGAGAAACAGTAGAAAAATTCCCGTTCTTTCTGCCATACATGAAATCATGCATTTTCTGCATGGGTATAAGTCGTCTCTCCTTTGAATAAACTTTAAAGATTCTAATATTTTCTTCTGTAGGAACTGGAGGCAGAAAGAGTCAAGCTGATGAAAGAAGTGACATCGAACAAGAGGAAAATGCAGGATCTTGAAGACAGTCTTCTCTTCCGTCTAACCAGCACAGAAGGGTCTCTGGTTGACGATGAATCTCTGATAGAAGTCCTAAGAATCACTAAAATAACTGCAGAAGAGGTGACTTTTGAATAAATTGGGGATATATTTTGTTATTTAAATATTGTCTGAACAGACTCGCCTCTTTGCTGTTGTTCCACAGTTTATAATACTACCTAATATCTGACTGTATACCACATAAATAATCTAATTCGGCCTGGCAGGAATCAATTTTAATGGCTAAAGATCAGTAAACACTAGTTTCCACAAATACACTGAAATCTGGGGAAAAACATCAATTGATAAAAGTTGGCACAAGTATAGCCTCTCTCCTTCCCGCCGCAGCACCTTGTGCCTCCAGGGATCGGGTGTCACCAGCCCTGTAGCAGAGTGCAGGGAGCCCAGGACCTGTTCACTCGCTCCTATAAGAGCTGAGCTGCAGAGGACTTCCTGCACCGCCCCCAGGGTTGCTGACACACGATTTCTGGAAGCATAAGGTGTGTTGGGTGGGGGTGAGTTGGGAAGGCTGTGGTCCTGGCAGGGCAGAGCAGAGACCCCCCAGCCGGGACTGGAACGGGGAGGAAGAGAAGCACAAGTCTACGGCAGGATCCTTCAGCAGTTGGGGTGGCCTCCCCTGTGGCTGGGGACTCCTCCTCAGCCTCTTATATTGCCTAGGGAGTCTCTGCTCTGCCAAGTTAGGGTCACAGCCTCCCACTCACAGCTGCAGGGATCAGGTGTCAGCACCTCACAGCAGCACAGGGAGCCCTCTGCAAGCCTACCTTGCGTTCTCTACAGAAAATACAACTCTGGCGGGGCACGTTTTAATAAAATAATGCCTAGTGGGCCCAAGCAGTATCAAAGTACACTGTGGTTGTGCAAACACATATGAAGACACAGTGCCTGCCCAGAAGCTCTTACAATAAAAAGTAAAATTTAAATAAAAATACTGTTATCTTCTTAATCAATACCTTCCTTTCTATCTTTGCTGTGTAAATCGCAAGTGACACAACATAATCTACATGGTCTTTCAATGTATTTTAAGGTGAGTGAAAAGTTAAATGTTGCAGCAGAGACAGAGGTGAAAATCAACACCGCACGTGAAGAATATCGTCCAGTTGCTTGTCGTGGCAGCATCCTTTATTTCCTAATTGTGGAAATGAGCTTGGTAAATGTAATGTACCAAACATCCTTACGGCAATTCCTTGGCATTTTTGATCTATCGGTGGAAAAATCATTGAAATCTCAGATCACAGCCAAACGAGTAGCCAACATAATTGAGCATCTCACCTATGAAGTATACAAGTACACTGTGCGAGGGCTGTATGAAAATCACAAGTTCCTCTTCACATTGCTCATGGCACTGAAGATTGACTTGCAGGCCAAGAAAATTTCTCACAATGAGTTTCAGACACTCATCAAAGGTAGTTTCTTGTAATATGTTCCTATTTAAATATATCCATGAGTTGTCAAACCAGCACTTTGCAATATTTATACTACCAGTATTTTGTGCCTTCCATCCAAGGATCTCAGGATCCATTAGTTAAGGATTCCATGGTGGTGGCATTAAGCTATCGACCTTGGTGGGGTGGTGGTGCAAACAGCTACTGTGCCTTCTGGCATGCAAGAAGAGCATGAGCATTGTGATGCCCTTGACAAGGATGCATCATGTGCTTCCTCATTCTAGGCCAGGTTTTTTGGCCTAGAGGAAGGAGGATGAGATTGTCCTCGGATCCTCTCTCCTTCCGCTCTGGGGGCTTTCATGCAGCACCCTATTTGGTAGGCAATTATTCCCACTTTTCAGATGAGGAAAATGAATAATGGAGAAATTAAGATAACCGCCCTGTGGTCTGCTGAGAACCTTTAACTTCTACCCCTCAGGAGGCATTGTGCACTTCAGAGTCATGCCCTAAGAGCCCAGATCTCTTGACTCCTCCTGCGTGTTAATACAAGACCACCTTTTCTCCCTTCCATTTTGTGGACTTTGGGTTATAAACAGTCCTTCTGAATTAACAAAGTTTTGCAATGCAGTTTTGGGAGTCCAAATTTCTGTTTGCAAATTCCATAAGATGGTTACTACTAAGAGTTAAGTACTTTGCTGACTCATAATTTTTGGCTTAAATAATGTATGCTTTCTTCACAATGCTTTTCATCTTGCAGGAGGTGCAAGTTTGGATCTGAACTCTGTACAGCCAAAACCAAAGAAGTGGATCCTTGACATGACATGGCTCAATCTTGTACAGTTATCTAATCTGTACCCTTTTAATCAGCTTCTGGGGCAAGTTACAAGGAATGAAAAGGCCTGGAAATCCTGGTTTGATAAAGAAGCACCTGAAGAGACCCCTCTTCCTGATGGGTATGACCGTTTACTGGATACATTCCGTAAACTGCTCCTTATCCGGAGCTGGTGTCCTGATCATACCATTGCTCAGGTGAGAAGGAGAGATTTAATGTACGGTATAAGCCATAAGCGAGCATTATTGATATAAGTTTCTTTGGTTTTGCAACAAAATATATGGTAGAAATCCAATTGCCTGTTCTGAAGGTTTGGAAATATTTTATGGATACTTTTTACGTAGCTGGTTATAAGAAATTAAAAAAATATGTAATATGTTAATTAATTTGTTAGAGCTATTATATTGCTTTATGTGCCAGGAAGGATTACACAGTGGCACAGCTATACAGTATAGTCCTGAAATTTGTACAGCTTTTGTGGTTCTTCACATAAGAAGACACAGTCTCATTTCTTCACTTAAGCAGTGGAAAGAGAACAGTTCAGTTTGAATCTCTGAAAGGCACATTGCGAATATGGAACAGGTCGACACAAAACAATTTTCCTTTTTTTTTAATTGCCAGCAAACTCATAAATCTGTTATTTGTACAGCTCTAATCACGTCCCTTCCACTCTCACTCCAAATTCTATGCCTGTAGCCAGACTAAAGAGGAGCATCTCACTTCTCCTATCTCATCTATCATTATTCCAACTCTTACAGGTAAATTGTGGAGTAGCTACACACCCAGCTTCTTCATCTAGAGGACACCCAGCACTCCATGTTTTCCTGCAAGGCCCCACACCCACTCCACACCCCCCCGAGGCTCCTCCGTGCCCCTTCCCCACTCTTCCCCATACACCCAGCAGCCGCTGAACAGCTAATTGGCAGTGGGCGGGAGGCGCCGGGGCAGGATGGGGTGGAGCTGATCGGCGGAGCCCACCGAACAGTTGGTCGGTGGGTGGCTGATGGATGTGAGCACAAAGGAGCATGCACAGAATCGGTGCTTATGATCTAGTGATTGCTCCACCATAATATCTGTATACCCCAGGCCTAGATGCACAAAAGGAGTTAGACATTTTGGCACTCATCATTGCAATGCTAAACTTTTAGGCACCTAGAAAATCACAGGAACAACATTGTGATCCACAAAGCCTGAGTTAGGAGCCTAGGTTCCCTGTACAAGGAATGGGGAGAGATAAGTGCCCAATAATGCAATCCACAAAAGCCAGCATACTAGATGGGGAGCAATCTAAGCTATCCATTGGGAGATGCCAACAAGCGAAGTGTCTGTCCCTCTGTCCCTCTTTTAGAGATAGGCATCTAAGTCCAGGCTGCAGGGAGACACCTATCTCTGCCACTGATCTACAACCCTTCTTATGGAGTTAGGCAGCTTAGGTGTAGGAGGAGCCTGAGAAGGGACTCTCTATATACCACAATTACTCCCAGCCCATGGACCCTCATTCTGCCAGGAGAAGAAACTCTGAGTCTGGATGGTGTATCCATCCTCTTTAGCATTTGAAACCTAGCAGGTGGTTCTGTCCTCACTGATCAGGGATTCTTTGTGGGGTAAATCCCCTGGCCCAGTCCACCAGAAAAAAAGGTCCACAGTTCCCTCTTGCATTCTCAAGTGTGCAACTGAACCACTTGGCAAGGAGTCTTTCATTCTTTCCAAATCTCCTTCCTTCCATGAGGAGGATATGGGAACCCTCAGGAGTGTTTCTCTCCATTTCCTGGCCAATGGCAGAGTAGAGATGAGGGGTCCAGGCTGTAATCAAGTCAGCAAGAAGAAGTTATAGAATTTCCACTCTTAGAAGGGATGACCATCATTGCCTCTTTCATGAAGACAAGGCCCTTTTGCATACTGCAGAAACATTCATTACAAAGACAAACTCTTTATTCCAGGTATCATAGAAGAGCATTCTTCCTTTGAAAGGAAGAGCACGGCACATGCTAGATGTGAAACGAACAGTTAAAATATACCTTAGTGGAACCAAACAGTTAAGAAAAAATACCTCTATTCACTTCCTTTCTCCCTATATTCTGGGGTCTGAAAGTTTCTAAATCTCCCATTGCCAGCTGGATAAGCTGCATCACCAAAGTCTATACAGTGTGACAGACCCAGACCAGTGGGGTACAGGAGTTTGGTAGAAGGCAAATATACTGGCCACTGGATAAACAGTTTTCTGTTTCCTGAGTGACCAGAGCAGGGGATGCCCTAGAGCAATCAGGAACCTGCTAGAACCAATTAAGACAGGCATGCTAATCAAGACACCTAGAGCCAATTAAGAACTTTCTAGAATCAATTATGGCAGGCAGGCTAATCTAGACACCTGGTTTAAAAAGGACCTCCCATCAGTTAGTAGGGGAGTGTGCAAGGAGCAGAGAGTGAGAAGGTGTGCTGCTGGAGGACTGAAGAGGTCAAGCTTGATCAGGCTTCAGGAGGAAGATCCTGCAGTGAGGATAAAGAAGGTGCTGGGAGAAGGCCATGGGGAAGTAGCCCAGGGAGTTGTAGCTGTCACACAGCTGATACAGGGAATATTGTAGACAGCTGCTATCCACAGGGCCCTGGTCTGGAACCCGGTGTAGATGGTGGGCCCGGGTTCCCCCCCCATCCTCCCAACTCCTGTTCGGGCACAGGAGGAGTTCACCTGGTCTGTGAGAAACACCAGAAGGGAAGGTCTAAATTGGAAAGGGATCTGGTCTGTCCCTGACCCACTAGGTGGGACACAGAGACTGCGGGGGTTGTTCTAGTTTCCCCTATGCTGGCCAGTGATGAGATTAGCTGAGTGGACGGCAGGTTTGAGCCACTAGCAAAAGTGGCCAAACTGAGGGCTGCCGTGAATCTCTGAGGCAAGCAAATCCACCAATAAGCGCAGGACCCACCAAGGCAGAGGAGGAACTTTGTCACAACAGCTGTGGATAAACCAGTTCTAGAACGGTTCAGAGTCTGCCTAATCTGCTCACTAAGTCACATATCTTGGACTGGGGGAGAGGTCATGATCTGTAATGAAAAATTTAGTTCCCTGTCAGCCCACTCACGCCCAAGATAAGTCCTTCCGGGTGCTTCTTTAATGGGACTCTTCAAGATTCATATATATATAGTTAGTACACTTGAAGAGGCATTATTGTCCAAAAGGTTATGTTTTATATCCCAGTCAAAATTTACTCTTTCAAGTTAGCTTTGGAAGTACTCATGTGAAATGAGGGCAGAAAGGGTATGGGTAAGGCCCAGAGCCTTATGGATAAAATCTGAGCTGCTTCCAGTATTTACAGGAGAGGTGCTGCCCACATGTCTTGGACTGGGAATAGGTCAGTCCCAGAAAGGACAGCATCAGGTAAGAAATTTTCTATTTAAAGCTATAATATTTGTAACTTGGGTTTAAGTTAAACTGAAAATTAAACTTAGATCTAGCTCCTCCATCCGGTCCACCAGGGCTATCTGTGAATGGTTCCTCAGTTTCCATGGTAGTAGACATTGGGTTTGTGTGACACACATTGATTTGGGTACGGGTATACAAGTAAGATTATTTAATATGTATTTGGAAATGTTTGTTGCAGGCTCGGCACTACATTGCAGAATCTCTCGGTGTGAAATATGCAGAAGGATTTATTCTTGATATGGAAGCAATGTGGACTGAAAGTGACTGTCGAACACCCTTGACTTGCTTTTTATCTATGGGATCTGATCCCACTGAAAATATAGAGCGTCTTGCAAAATCAAAGGTATCTTAAATCGTATTTAGTAGAGCTGCATGAACAGTGGTAAAAATTATCGATGAATATTTTGTTGAATTAGAAATTGAATTTTGATTTGCAGTGAGCTCACCCCTTTTTGTCACTTTTCACATGCATTCATATGAGCCCACTTTGGTTCATGCCTGTGTTCTTAGGAAATGGATTTTGGGTCTGTTCTACTTTTCCCAGTCAGTTTGTACAAAGAGACAGCTGTTTCTGTGCCAGAGACCACCAGGAGGTATCTAGTTGTAACAAAAAAGCAGTGCTGGTGGTGTATATTGTTATCTTTTGTTTGTTCTGTGAACTGATGGCAGTTACAGTTGGAAATAGAACAATGTTTAATTAATCCAGCAGGTGAACAGATTTGTGAAAATGTTCCTCGGAAGCCTGGCTGATGCCCTGATGTGGAGGGTGTTTTGGGGAACCAGACCCACCTTTCTTAACTAGAACCGTACATACACACGCCATAGTTCCCAATTCATTTGTGTCAGTGACTGCAGTGAATGATGAAAGACAAAAGGAAACTGGAGACCATAACATTCAATACATTTGCGTGGTAGATACATGAAAAATTGCTTACCAACAGCACAGCATCATTGGAAAGGGTTGTGGTCCCTTGTATTTATGGTTCAAAATGTAGATGTAAACATGAATTTACCGAGAAGAAATTTTCACCTGAATAATGGATCCCCATTATGCTGTCTGCCTATGAGGATGTATATGAGACTCTGACCAAAATTTTCAAATAAAGATGCATAAGTTATAAAAATTGGGTAAGAGTGGCCTGATATTCAAAGTGCTGAGCACCCATAGATCCCATTAGCTTCATTCGAACCTCTGGATGCTTAGCACCTTTGAAATTCAGGCCAATGTTATTTAGGTGCTTAAATAAGATACAGATTTAGGGTCTAACTTTAGGAACACAAGTTGGATTACCCTGGGCATGATCCCCATCCCAGAGAATTTACGGTCTAGGAAGCTAACACACAATCACTGGGTGGGGAAGGGAGGCAGTTGGAGTGAGCTGGGGAATATGGCATCCTTCTTCTTAGCTCCAATTTTTTATTTTTAAATAGAGGTTGTGAAGACACCCCTGAGACAGGGACTAGGATCTGTATCTTTGTTGGAAGCAGTGCATTTGAAGGGGTAACTTGAAAGAGACAATCTCAAAATTAAAAGCAAAATAAAACCCAAACCTTTCAGTGTGGATCTTCAAGCTACCCTTCTTGTCCCCAGGGATCAGAAGACGCTCTTCCTTGGAGTATAAAAGATCCTTACTGTGATCTGATGCGGTGTGACATTTTGGGGAATCACCCAGACCAGAAAGGGGTTCTGCCACCTCCTGCTTAGTTTCTTTATCCTGTGCAGCTTTGGTCCAGACCCCTGACACCAGTATCGTGCCCCCAAGCACAAGGTTTCACCCTGGCTTCCACCAGCCTAGTTACTCCCTGCAGGATGACACCAGCAGGCCGTCCAGTCCTGAGTCTCTCCAAATCCGTCCTCCCCATGCTATTAACTACAAGATACTCGGACTTTTCCCCTCTGGTTCACAGGCCCTGGAGGTGTGAAACCAGCCTCCCAGACACAAGCTCCACTCAGTTTCCACACCAGAGACCTGCTTGGGGTAGAAATAAACAAAAGGTTTATGTAATAGAAAAGCCACAGATTCAAAGATGAAATAGTAAGAGAGAGGAAACTTATACAAGTTACACAGAAAATAAACATAAATGTGCATTCTCAGGTGTTTCACTTCCATATTAGATAAAATCCCTTTTCTAATACATTCCCTCTTCTACCTATTGCTTTTGAACCGTTTCCTAGCATACCCCTTAGGCAGAGGGAGGATCCAGTGTTTCATGGACAGCAACCACCAAGTCACTGTCCTTCAGTTTCTGGATGCCTTTTGTTTCAAACCCCTTCCATTTTAAAAGGGTTCACAATTTTTTTTCCTTCAGACATGGTGACTCTTAGTTGGGGAAATTCTAGCTGGGATGTCTCAGTATCTTTCCAGTAACTCGAATGGCCCATCATTTGTCTTTTCCTGGGTGGTATAGTGCTAGGTGCATGGAGCTAGTCTCAACTGGTTGTGGAGGGAGCCCCTCCCTGCCTGTCTGTCCTCCACCCTGAGGGGTGAGGTGGAACCGCACCACAGATTATGAGCACAGTTGTCCATATACACAAATACATAAATTCATAACCAGAGCCTGGCTACGTATCTCATAATGACCACTAAGTTTAGAACATTACAAACTTTCATTAAAGACCTTGCTCAGCATGTTTTTATAGCACACATGGTATACAATCAGTTGATTCAACTGCTTATTCTTTGGGGTTCAAGCCCCCTGTTCTCCCCTGCTGGACCCTGATTGTCACAAGGGGGGTCTTGCAGGTGTTGTCCAGAAATTGATTTTTTCAGTACTCTCGGCTGTGATACTTGTGACTCCATGGCCTACTGTTTTGCCAATAATAGCCTCATTCCATCCTCCCTTGCTGCCAGTAATGGCAGGTCTACACTTAAAATGGTGCATCGGAGCAGCTCTCCTGTTGACATAGCGCTGTCTACACAGGGGGTTAAGATTGGTATACCAATGTCGCTCAGGGGTGTGGATTTTTCACATGTAGTTATACCGACATAGGTCTGTAGTGCCGACCTAGCCTCAGTCTGTGCTGTAGCCTCCTCTTAGAGGAAGACGAGAGATTAATCAGTCTAACCCTCCTGGCTACACGAAGGTGAGAGATCATCCTGCAGCCTCCCTATGCCAGGGATACGCACTCAACCCTGACACAACACAAGGCCTGGGCCTGCCCCAGAAACACCCTGGGGCCCTGCCTCTCTGTGCCAGGTGCACCAGGTGTGGGGCAGGCAGACTCAACCTGGCAGGATATAAGTGTGGATGGGCTCAACCTGGCAGGATATAAGTGTGGATGGGCTCGGTGTGGTGGGATCCAGGTGTGGGGTGAGAGGATTCTGTATGGGACTGTCATAAATATAAAGGGAAGGGTAAACCCCTTTGAAATCCCTCCTGGCCAGGGGAAAGCTCCTCTCACCTGTAAAGGGTTAAGAAGCTAAAGGTAACCTCGCTGGCACCTGACCAAAATGACCAATGAGGAGACAAGATACTTTCAAAAGCTGGGAGGAGGGAGAGAAACAAAGGGTCTGGGTCTGTCTGTAGTCGTCTTGGCCAGGGACAGAACAGGAATGGAGGCTTAGAACTTTTAGTAAGTAATCTAGCTAGGTATGTGTTAGATTATGATTTCTTTAAATGGCTGAGAAAAGAATTGTGCTGAATAGAATAACTATTTCTGTCTGTATATCTTTTTTGTAACTTAAGGTTTTGCCTAGAGGGGTTCTCTATGTTTTTGAATCTAATTACCCTGTAAGATATCTACCATCCTGATTTTACAGGGGGGATTTCTTTATTTCTATTTACTGCTATTTTTTATTAAAAGTCTTCTTGTAAAAAACTGAATGCTTTTTCATTGTTCTCAGATCCAAGAGTTTGGGTCTGTGGTCACCTATGCAAATTGGTGAGGCTTTTTATCCAACATTTCCCAGGAGAGGGGGGGGTGCAAGTGTTGGGAGGATTGTTCATTGTTCTTAAGATCCAAGGGTCTGGGTCTGTAGTCACCTAGGCAAATTGGTGAGGCTTTTTACCAAACCTTGTCCAGGAAGTGGGGTGCAAGGTTTTGGGAAGTCTTTTGGGGGGAAAGACGCGTCCAAACAGCTCTTCCCCAGTAACCAGTATTAGTTTGGTGGTGGTAGCGGCCATTCCAAGGATAACGGGTGTAATATTTTGTACCTTGGGGAAGTTTTGACCTAAGCTGGTAAAGATAAGCTTAGGAGGTTTTTCATGCAGGTCCCCACATCTGTACCCTAGAGTTCAGAGTGGGGGAGGAACCTTGACATGGTGGCACAGTGGTGGGATTAACCTGAAATCATTTGAGATCCAGTTGAGATTTTTTGAACTAGAAATACAGATTTTAAAAAGGAAATTTTTTTTTGTTTGGAAAGAAAGTCCAGAAAGCAGCTTTGAAACTGAAAGCAGCTTGGTTTCTCTCTGCTTTGTGGCCAAGCAGAGACAAAAGGGGATTATCTTGTGAATTGCAGGTTTTCTTTGCCTGGAGGCAGGGTACTTAACTCCTGCAGGGAAATTCACAGTCTTCCAACCCAGAGGTTTTTTTTTTTTCTTTTCTTCCTAAAAGTAAATAGGGGGTGTGTGTTCTACCCATTTGCTTTTTCTTTGGGCTGGGTAAGCAGGTTTCCAAGTAGTTGGGGGTTTTTTGCTTTAATTTGGGCCCAGAGCAGAGACAAGGGAATTGTCTTTTTCTGTAGGCTGACAGTCACTATCAGAGAATAGGTATTCTATTCCAGCACAGCAAAATTTTACAGCCAAGTTTTGTTTGTTTATTTCTAAACCTCGGGTGTAAAGTTAGTAAAAACAGAGAGGTTAGAATGGCAAAATCCGCAGCTCGACTACAGCTCGAATTAGCCAAATTTCAGGCTGAGGAAAGACAAAGGGAACATGAAAGACAGATAGAACTCATGCAGCTGAAGAAGGAACAAGAAAGGGAGGCAGAACAACACCAAGAGGCTGCCCACAAGAGGGAAATGGAGGCAAGGAAGCATGTGGAGGAGGAGAGGGAAAAAGAGAGGAAGCATGTGGAGGAGGAGAAGGAAAAAGAGAGGAAGCATGTGGAGGAGATGGAGAGGATAAAGGCCCAGCAGAATATACCAACAAACCCTAGCAATCCTTCTCCAGGTACCACTTCCCATCCCAGAAAGTTCCCCACCTACAAGGCAGGTGATGATACTGAGGCCTTCTTAGAAAACTTCGAAAGGGCCTGCCTTGGGTACAACATCTCTACTGACCAATACATGGTAGAGCTGAGGCCGCAGCTCAGTGGATCCTTAGCTGAGGTGGCAGCTGAAATGCCTAAAGAACACATGAACAAGTATGAACTGTTTAAATCCAAGGCGAGAGTCAGAATGGGGATAACACCCGAGCAGTCTCGTTGGAGGTTCAGAGCCCTAAGGTGGAAACCAGACATGTCATTTACCCGACATGCCTACCACATTGTAAAACATTGGGATGCCTGGATATCAGGAGCAAGTGTTGAATCTCCAGTAAATTTGCCCTTCCTAATGCAAATGGAACAATTCTTAGAGGGTGTTCCTGAGGAAATAGAAAGATACATCCTAGATGGGAAACCCAAAACTGTAATTGAGGCAGGAGAGATTGGAGCCAGATGGGTGGAGGTGGCAGAGAAGAAGAAAACTGGTCGCAGTTGGAGCGGAGACCAGAAGGGACCACCCCAGACCACACCCTATTACCGGGGGCCGCCCAAAGCCCCACCTACCTCCCAAAGAACCCTCCAGACCCCTTATCGTCCCACCACCCCGTTCTCCAGCAACCCTCCTCGCCCCAGTGACCCGTCAGCTGGACGATGTTTTAAGTGTAACGAGCTGGGGCATGTAAAGGCCAACTGCCCCAAGAACCCCAACCGATTACAGTTCATTGCACCGGAATCACACCAGAGGTCCACAGGCCCAGATACCTCCCAGATACCCTTGGAGCGGAGGGAAACTGTGAGTGTGGGCGGGAAGAAGGTCACCGCGTGGAGGGACACCGGAGCACAAGTGTCAGCTATCCATGCTTCCTTAGTGGACCCCAATTTAATCAACCCAGAGATCCAAGCGACGATTCAACCCTTCAAGTCCAACTCTTTCAATTTGCCTACAGCCAAGTTGCCTGTCCAGTACAAGGGCTGGTCAGGAATGTGGACTTTTGCAGTCTATGATGATTATCCCATCCCCATGCTGTTGGGGGAAGACTTGGCCAATCATGTGAAGCAGGCCAAGAGGGTGGGAATGGTCACCCGCAGCCAGGCTAAACAAGCCGTGAGGCCTAGCTCTGTTCCGGAAACTTCTATCAGGACCCAGTCAGAGGTGATGGACCTGGACCCCAGGCCAATGTCTGCAATAGCAGTAGTGGATCCAGTCCCAGAGACCCAGACGGAACCAGTCCCAGAACCGGAACCAGCCGAACAACCAACACCAGACCCCGTGTCAGCACTGAATCCAGTACTTGCAACCTCAACACCAGAGGGCCCCACCGAACCTGAACTGGCAGCAGCCGATAACCCGACCCAAGAGGCTCAGCCGGAGCCTGAATCCCAACATAGTGCACCAGCGGAGAGTGGTTCACAGTCAACAGAAACAGCTCCATCCCCTATATCGCTTCCAGAGGGACCAAGCCTAGGTCCACAATCCCATGAGGAACTGATGTCTCCAGCATCAAGGGAACAGTTCCAGACCGAACAGGAAGCAGATGAAAGCCTCCAGAGAGCTTGGACGGCGGCACGGAGCAACCCACCGCCTCTCAGCTCTTCTAATCGATCCAGGTTTGTTATAGAAAGAGGACTTTTATACAAGGAAACTCTTTCTGGTGGACACCAGGAAGACTGGCATCCTCAGAAATAGTTGGTAGTTCCAACTAAATACCGGGCCAAGCTCTTGAGCTTAGCCCACGATCACCCTAGTGGCCATGCTGGGGTGAACAGGACCAAAGACCGTTTGGGGGGATCATTCCACTGGGAGGGAATGGGCAAGGATGTTTCTACCTATGTCCAGTCTTGTGAGGTGTGCCAAAGAGTGGGAAAACCCCAAGACCAGGTCAAAGCCCCTCTCCAGCCACTCCCCATCATTGAAGTTCCATTTCAGCGAGTAGCTGTGGATATTCTGGGTCCTTTTCCGAAAAAGACACCCAGAGGAAAGCAGTACATACTGACTTTCATGGATTTTGCCACCCGATGGCCGGAAGCAGTAGCTCTAAGCAACACCAGGGCTAAAAGTGTGTGTCAGGCACTAGCAGACATTTTTGCCAGGGTAGGTTAGCCCTCCGACATCCTCACAGATTCAGGGACTAATTTCCTGGCAGGAACTATGAAAAACCTTTGGGAAGCTCATGGGGTAAATCACTTGGTTGCCACTCCTTACCACCATCAAACAAATGGCATGGTGGAGAAGTTTAATGGAACTTTGGGGGCCATGATACGTAAATTCGTAAATGAGCACTCCAATGATTGGGACCTAGTATTGCAGCAGTTGCTCTTTGCCTACAGAGCTGTACCACATCCCAGTTTAGGGTTTTCCCCATTTGAACTTGTATATGGCCGTGAGGTTAAGGGGCCATTGCAGTTGGTGAAGCAGCAATGGGAGGGATTTACACCTTCTCCAGGAACTAACATTCTGGACTTTGTAACCAACCTACAAAACACCCTCCGAACCTCTTTAGCCCTTGCTAGAGAAAACTTACAGGATGCTCAAAAAGAGCAAAAAGCCTGGTATGATAAACATGCCAGAGAGCGTTCCTTCAAAGTAGGAGACCAGGTCATGGTCTTAAAGGCGCTCCAGGCCCATAAAATGGAAGCATCGTGGGAAGGGCCATTCACGGTCCAGGAGCGCCTGGGAGCTGTTAATTATCTCATAGCATTCCCCACCTCCAACCGAAAGCCTAAGGTGTACCATATTAATTCTCTAAAGCCCTTTTATTCCAGAGAATTAAAGGTTTGTCAGTTTACAGCCCAGGGAGGAGACGACGCTGAGTGGCCTGAAGGTGTTTACTACGAAGGGAAATGTGCTGGTGGTGTGGAAGAGGTGAACCTCTCCATGACCCTTGGGCGTATGCAGCGACAGCAGATCCAGGAGCTGTGCACTAGCTACGCGCCAACGTTCTCAGCCACCCCAGGACTGACTGAACGGGCATACCACTCCATTGACACAGGTAATGCTCACCCAATTAGGGTCCAACCTTACCGGGTGTCTCCGCAAGCTAAAACTGCTATAGAACGGGAGATCCAGGATATGTTACAGATGGGTGTAATCCGCCCCTCTGAAAGTGCATGGGCATCTCCAGTGGTTCTAGTTCCCAAACCAGATGGGGAAATACGTTTTTGCGTGGACTACCGTAAGCTAAATGCTGTAACTCGCCCAGACAACTATCCCATGTCACGCACAGATGAACTATTAGAGAAACTGGGACGGGCCCAGTTCATCTCTACCTTGGACTTAACCAAGGGGTACTGGCAGGTACCGCTAGACGAATCTGCCAAGGAAAGGTCAGCCTTCATCACACATCTCGGGCTGTATGAATTTAATGTACTCCCTTTCGGGCTGCGAAATGCACCCGCCACTTTCCAAAGACTTGTAGATGGTCTCCTAGCGGGATTAGGAGAATATGCAGTCGCCTACCTTGACGATGTGGCCATATTTTCGGATTCCTGGGCAGACCACCTGGAACATCTACAAAAAGTCCTTGAGCGCATAAGGGAGGCAGGACTAACTGTTAAGGCTAAGAAGTGTCAAATAGGCCTAAACAGAGTGACTTACCTTGGACACCAGGTGGGTCAAGGAACTATCAGCCCCCTACAGGCCAAAGTGGATGCTATCCAAAAGTGGCCTGTCCCAAAGTCAAAGAAACAGGTTCAATCCTTCTTAGGCTTGGCCGGTTATTACAAACGATTTGTACCGCACTACAGCCAAATCGCTGCCCCACTGACAGACCTAACCAAAAAGAAACAGCCAAATGCTGTTCAGTGGACCGGAAAGTGTCAGAAGGCCTTTAACAAGCTTAAAGCGACACTCATGTCTGACCCTGTACTAAGGGCCCCAGACTTTGACAAACCGTTCCTAGTAACCACAGATGCATCCGAGCGTGGTGTGGGAGCAGTTTTAATGCAGAAAGGACCTGATCAAGAATTCCACCCTGTAGTGTTTCTCAGCAAAAAACTGTCTGAGAGGGAAAGCAACTGGTCAGTCACTGAAAAAGAATGTTATGCCATTGTCTACGCTCTGGAAAAGCTACGCCCATATGTTTGGGGACGGCGTTTCCACCTGCAAACCGACCATGCTGCACTAAAGTGGCTTCACACCGTCAAAGAAACTAACAAAAAACTTCTTCGGTGGAGTTTAGCTCTCCAAGATTTTGATTTCGACATCCAACACATCTCAGGAGCTTCTAACAAAGTGGCTGATGCACTCTCCCGTGAAAGTTTCCCAGAATCAACTGGTTAAAATCGTCCTTGAGATGTGGAAAATATTGTTAGTCTTTATGTACTTGGTAGTATATTTAGAGATGCATGTGTCTTATTAACTCTGTTTTCCTAGAGCTCCAGGAAGAAATCCCAGCCAGTGTTTCACCCTAGCTGAGATTTGGGGGGCGTGTCATAAATATAAAGGGAAGGGTAAACCCCTTTGAAATCCCTCCTGGCCAGGGGAAAGCTCCTCTCACCTGTAAAGGGTTAAGAAGCTAAAGGTAACCTCGCTGGCACCTGACCAAAATGACCAATGAGGAGACAAGATACTTTCAAAAGCTGGGAGGAGGGAGAGAAACAAAGGGTCTGGGTCTGTCTGTAGTCGTCTTGGCCAGGGACAGAACAGGAATGGAGGCTTAGAACTTTTAGTAAGTAATCTAGCTAGGTATGTGTTAGATTATGATTTCTTTAAATGGCTGAGAAAAGAATTGTGCTGAATAGAATAACTATTTCTGTCTGTATATCTTTTTTGTAACTTAAGGTTTTGCCTAGAGGGGTTCTCTATGTTTCTGAATCTAATTACCCTGTAAGATATCTACCATCCTGATTTTACAGGGGGGATTTCTTTATTTCTATTTACTGCTATTTTTTATTAAAAGTCTTCTTGTAAAAAACTGAATGCTTTTTCATTGTTCTCAGATCCAAGGGTTTGGGTCTGTGGTCACCTATGCAAATTGGTGAGGCTTTTTATCCAACATTTCCCAGGAGAGGGGGGGGTGCAAGTGTTGGGAGGATTGTTCATTGTTCTTAAGATCCAAGGGTCTGGGTCTGTAGTCACCTAGGCAAATTGGTGAGGCTTTTTACCAAACCTTGTCCAGGAAGTGGGGTGCAAGGTTTTGGGAAGTCTTTTGGGGGGAAAGACGCGTCCAAACAGCTCTTCCCCAGTAACCAGTATTAGTTTGGTGGTGGTAGCGGCCATTCCAAGGATAACGGGTGTAATATTTTGTACCTTGGGGAAGTTTTGACCTAAGCTGGTAAAGATAAGCTTAGGAGGTTTTTCATGCAGGTCCCCACATCTGTACCCTAGAGTTCAGAGTGGGGGAGGAACCTTGACAGGGACAATCTGGGTGCAGGCAGCTCAGTGGGGGGTCTAGGTGTGGGGGGGATCTGAGTGCAGGCAGAGGCTCATTGGGGCCGTTCCAGGTGCAGGGGCAATGGGACTCTGCCGGGGCTTCCAGGTGAACGTGGTTGGGGCTCAGCGGAGGGGTCTGGTGTGGGAGTCTCTGCAGGGGGGTCTGGGTGCTGGGGGAATGGGGCTTGGTGGGGTGGGGGTCTGGGTGCAGCTAATTGGGGGTCAGTAGGATGGGGTTTGGGGGGATGCAGGGAGGTGGGGCTCAGGGTGTGGGTTTGAGTGCAGGGAGCTCAGTGGGGGGTGGTCTGGGTGCAGGAGTGAGGGTCTGGAGGCAGGAGGTCTGGGGGCAGGGGTATCCAGATGCAGGGGTTGAGGTTCAAAGAGGTGGGGTTTGGGTATGGAGAGCTAGGGGGGTTCTGGGTGTATGGGGTGAGGCTTGGTGGGGTGCCTGGGTATGGGAGGTCCAGATGCATGGGGGTTGGGCAGATGGGGGAGCAGCTCCCCGTACAGTGAGCCCTCCCCTGCAGCTGAGGAGCGATGGGGGCAGGAAGCATGGGAGGATGCTGAGCTTCCTGCAGCTGGGGGAGGTTTCTGGGGGTGGGTCTGACCCAGCCCCAGCCCCTCCTTTCAGGGGTAGAGGAAGTCCCGTCTTCTGCCTCCAGCCCAGCTGGGACTAGCAGCTGAGCCCATCTCAGGTTGGGAGCCACTGGCTGGGGTGTCCCCAGCCTTACGGTGATTTACCTCTCCACTGGCTGCTCCGGGTTGTACCCATGCAGCTAGGGAGTGGTGCGTGACTGCTCTTGCAGCTTCCCTTTGTTTCCCTGTCAGAAGTCATTTTTCTGCAGGGAAGCAGAGAAATCCGTGGGGGTCATGAATTCTGCACACACTCAGTGGTGCAGAATTCCCCCAGGAGTAAAACTCCACAAGATTGCACTTGCAGAGGTTCTTTCTGATTGCCTCAGGGCAGCAGGGTTGCTCCCACATTAGCGGCAGGGGGTTTGGCCCCCATAAATCCTGGGGCTCTGCTGGAGGCAAGGACATCCATGCACAGAGCTTCACTTCCTATCTTGAGCCACACTTTCCTTTCCTACATTTTTTCCCCAGATAGCTCCTGATTAAACTAAATCCATACTGTCATACAGTAAACATCCCAATAACCAGATCAACATACAGTATTCATAAATCACTACAGAACTGCTCCAAATCCATCACACCTCCTGAAGATTTTCCACAGCATAAGGGGGTGTGATATACCCTTAGGGTACAACCTAGACTGCAAGACCAATGAGTCCCTTTAAACTCTGCAGCCTGGGCTGTCTCTCACAGTGCTTTGCTAGTGACAAACAGCAAATACCTCCAGGTGCTGTGATCAAGCAGCCATCAACATGTAGAGGCACATGTCCAGCTGAATTGCATGAATGCTCTCTAAGCCACTCATGAATTGTATGCAGGGAGACCCCAGCCTCCAAGTCTTGCACCCCAGTGATGTCCTGTCTTACACTGCTCAAGACCTTCTCTTGAACAGTGCAAGCTCATTAATTAGTTCACCACTTCGTGACAGGAAATTGGACATGCACCAGCCTTTGTAATCTGAGCAGATTCCCCAACCGCTTTAGACAAACTCACTGGTAAGGACAAAACATTAAAATAAGTTTATTAACTACATAAAGATAGATTTTTAAGTGATTATAAGTGTTAGGTACAGAGGTCAAAGTTGGTTACATAAGAAATAAAAATAGAATCACAGTATAACTTTAACAGACTAAGCAAGATTTGAATCAAACAGCTTTTCTTAGCTCACTGGATGTTCCAGGCACTTTACAGTTCTTAATGCACAGGCTGAATTCCCTTCTCAGCCTGGGACCAATCTCCCCAGTTCAAAGTCTTTGTCTTCCAAACAATCTTCCAGGTATTGAGATGGGGGAGGAGAGAGGCTAAGAGGTGATGTCCTTGACCCTCATTTATACTTTCTCTCCAGGTGCTAGAAAGATCTTTGCTGTGACGTGGGGGGGGAGGTAGCCTCCATTGTGTACATACCCTCTCTGAGAGAGTGGGATTCTTTTTGATGAGCCATCAACACGTCGGGCAGGTCCTGATGTAAATCTGTCTCGTCAGTATTAGTTGCTCCTTTGTTGCCACTGAAAGGCTAGCTGTGGGCATTTCCCACCTAACACATATTTCAGTAACAAACATATAACAATACTTCCTAAGTTATCATACAATGATAGAACCTACAATTCAACAAGATATTAATGTTCAACACATCAAGACTTTTTAAATGATCGCTCACAAGGCATATTTTGTACAAAACATATAATTATATCACAGTGGTGAATATGGGGGTTCCAGGATGCTGTTTTGAAGTACAGAGTGTCAGAAGGGGAGAACAGTAAGCTACTACACACCCTGCTCACAGTAATGTGTGGTACTTTAACTGGAGGGGTGGGGGAGCTGTTACCAGATTTGCCCATTACTTTGGGGTACGCTCATTTATTAGGGTTATTCTTCCGAGGGGAGGGGGTTCTGTAATTCTGTTAATGTACTGCTCGTGTCCCTTGTGTTTTTATATGGAGCTCTACTTCTCCCTTCTGCGAGTCCCCTCCCAGTGGAACTGTCCTGCAGGACCTAGGTTCCCCAGGGCTGAGTTCCTCCAGCCCCAGAATCAGATGAACACACACACAGACACACTAACACAGCAAGTCTGAGTGGACTGGGTCAATCAGCACTCTCAAGCTGACCCCTTATATGTCCCTGGACTCAATAAGCTGGGCCAAGCAGCACTTCCAAGCTGCCACCCTCATATGTCCCAGGTTCAGCACTATCCCCACTTTCACATTACAATTGTTCTGGAAATAACCCACTTGATGAGCAAACCCCACCGTAGTTTTGGACACTACAGGGATCTTTAGCTTAGGTAAGAGGAGCGTTGCTGCGGAGTAAATAGGGAAGCCAGAAACACTAAAGAGAAGTTCAGAGAGAGAGAGGGAGGGAAGCAATCAGCTTAACCATAAAAGTTATTTCTTGAATAACCACACAAGGAGAGCCGAAACAGACATAACAGTTACATTATTAAAGATTACAAAAACTGATCAAACAAGTCAGGGTTAAAAAGTTATACCTGAGGTAGAAAAGAAAACAGAGAGAGAGAGAGAGAGAGAGAGCTGGGGTCTCACCACTCCATGAAGCGTGAACTGGTCGGGGTTCCCAGGTGATGGTCAGGGTCCATAGCTCAGGGTCCTGAGTGCTGGTTACAGGCAGAGCCCCCAGCGCGATCAGTCAGGAGAAGATGAAGTGCCAGTGGAACTGATGCAGAGTTTGAATTCAGGCATCAGAACACTTACTTGGGCGTGCGTAGGAGTTTTTTGTAGGGAAACAACAATGGTTCAAGGGAGAACACTAGATTTGTTTATGGGTAAACTGTTTTCTTTAGGCTAGACAATAGGAACTGATCATTCAGGGGTGGTGTTCCTTCAAGGGAGCTCACAATGCAATTAGGCAGCTTCAGTATTTTGGATATCAATCAAGGGTTCATTACTAGAATTAGTCTGATGACTGCTGAGCTGGGTGTGTGCAGGCGTCGGTTCATTAACATCTGGAGCAGAGATCCCCCATGATGCAGTGCGTCCCTGCTTTTCTGGTCCCAGAGTTCAGTGTGGTTCTTGCCTTGGAATCTCTGTTCTCCATGCTGTATGCTAATGGAGATGCCTCCCTGTCCCATCTTTGATGCAAATGAGGCTAGGGGAGTTGCCTTAATCTTGTCACCCTTGTCAGGAGGGGTTTAGGTGTGTCTCCCACCGCCTTTTCATTGCTTTCTGTAAGTCTTTCTTCTGTTGGCTTTGGTTCAAGCAGAAGACTGGGGTGGGGGTGCCCTTCATGAATCAGACAGGCTGGATACTGCACCCTGGTTCCCCAAGAACACAGAGCTGACTGGTGTCAGGGCATCCAGCAGAAAACTGCTGGTTATATCCAATCCACCCTTCCCTATCCATGTTGCACCACAGAAAGGTTTCCACAGAGTTGTGGGGAAGGGAAGTGCAGCACAGGTGGGTGTTTCATGGATCCTGCTGCAACCATGTTCATAGAAGTAGTTTCCTCTGAGCTTGTGCGGGAGGAGAAGAGGATAGGGGCCTGTTCAGAACCCAGATCTTCAGAGGTGTCAGCTTTAGTGCAGCCCCCTTACATTTCATTTCTTTGTCTGTTAAGTTCCATAAGCCCCTGTGGTGCTGTAAAAATAATAAGCAACACTAATAATCATTCCTAAGAGATTACAAGATACTTTTTTCTTACAGAATACTCCTTGTCGTGCCATTTCAATGGGTCAGGGCCAGGAGATCCATGCAAGGCGCTTATTAAATCAGTGTATACAAGATGGAGGATGGCTCCTTCTGCAGAACTGCCACCTGGGCTTGGATTTCCTTGATGAATTTTTGGACACCATCATAACAACAGAATCTATGAACCCTCGTTTCAGGACGTGGATTACTACAGAAGTCCATTCAAAATTTCCTATTAATCTTTTGCAGTCATCTATCAAATTTACTAATGAACCACCTCAAGGTAAAAAAAATCATCCTGACAGTTGCTGCTTTTACTGATTACTCTATGCTGCTCTATGTTCTCCCTGTTCTTCAGTTAACTAAATGCAACCCTGTGTGAATCAATTTCATTATGCATGAAGCTTTAAATTGTTTTTGTGAACATTTTCATTGTTCATTTTCTAACACAGACTATTGGCGATCTTGTTGTTTCAGTATATAATAAATTGTGAAGAATATTAGGCCAAAATCTGCAATTAGTGCTAAAAATTGATGCCTAAGTTTAGATTTTGGAGCCTAAATAAGTGGCTTGAATATCAACAGGAGCTGTGGTGCTCAGCACTTTTGCAATCAGGCTATGTACATAGATGCTTAAAAATAAATTTAGGTGCCTAACTTTTGGCATCCAAGACTGCCAGAATTTTCAGTAATATACAGATGCTGTTTCTCATAATGAAATATTTTCCAACGAATGGATGGCTGTGGAACTTGAGGCTTGTAACAAGTTTAGTATCTTGCTGGAAACACAGATCATAAGTATTTACCACCATTTAGTCCTGGGATATTTAAGTTTCCAGGGTATTTATGTTTATTATAATTTACCCTCCTGATTTAGAATGGTGTTTTCATTAGAGGACAAAATTATGTTCCTGTTTACAGAAATCTTTATGGTAAGGTAGAACCCCTTCCTGCTCTGAACTGAAACTACACGTATTGGGCCGGAGTGTTTTCACATAGACACGTGCAAGGAGGTTTCCTGCAGCCATGGATCTTCCCTCTCTGCCTGGAAGGGGGGCTTCAAACCATCCACAACACTGTTCCCCTCATTACACCCTGTAGAGGCTCTGTGTGGTTCAGGGTCTTCTGTGAGAAGAGGTTGTATTCAGGCAGGCAGGAGGAAGGGTCAACAGGAAAGGGCTAGCAGGACAGACATCATCCCGCACTCTAGCTCCACAGAAATTATACTGACAAGTTAACATAGCCCCAGGCCTCATTCACTTTTCTGCAGATCCTACCCAGGGTCTGTGGCAGCTGATGTGGCTGGTGTTAGTCCTTGGAAGCACGGCTCCAAAGCCACTGCGCTGACTGGAATCTGGGTGTCACAGGAGGACCAGTGGCCAGAGCTGCTGCAGGGGCACATGTTGACCCCAGTGGCTTTTACCTTTTGGGGGGACAGACAATTTGGGTGATCATCACCAGAGAGATAATCTGAGAGGGGGCAATCTGGCTCACAGCATCTCATTCAAATTTTTCTGTTCCTGGGGTTTGGATGTATTGGTACTTCAGATAATAACAAGAATAAAATCATAAACCTCAGGGTGAACTTTCTTCCTAAGCTTGGCTGTCACCAGAGGTTTCCTGCCATAGATCCAAGTTTCATCTACCCAAAGAGTCACTTGCCCCTTCCTTATGTGGAAGTAGGCGTTAATAAGCCACACCTGCCAGACTGAGTCACCTCAGCAGGAATCAGCCAGGATCCCCCTTCTGGGTCCCAACCCTGACTGACAGGAAGCACTCTACGTTTGTTGTAGGAGATGATATTATTCCTAAATATGCATTTTTCTGTGTGTCTTTCTCTGCTAAGAATGAGGGGCTGATCTATGCTGAAAGATGGAAAGAGATTTTTATATACAAATGTTCACGTCAAAACAGGAATTTTCACAAGAATTTGCAAATTTGAAGGGCTAATGTTTGTCACTGAATCTGAGTTTTCTTGCCATAACTGGTGACATTGCACTCTGTAACAAATCTCAGATTTCTTTATATTTGTCTCAAGGCAACAGTTACCGTTTTCACACACCTTTTTTTGCCCTCAAAAATATCACCTTTTGTTTCTTCAGAAAACACAAAGTAATAAATAAATTGAAGGCTAACTCTCTTGCTTCTCATAAATTTGGCAACTTTTAATATAATTTTACTTTGGTGCATAGGTGCTGGAACAATTTGTATAGTGTGGGTGCTGAAAGCCATTGAACAAAACTGTAACCCCTAAATATAATGGAAACCACTTCAAGCCAGGGAGTGCTGCCACACCTCTAGCACCCCTACTTCCAGAACCTGTGCTTTAGTGTCGATTTTTTCATACTGCTGTACTTGGCAATTCCATTGTCTCTGACCTCTTTTGTGCTGAAAAAGACACTGGCACAAAGTAACCAAGCAAAGGGAAAGAGCAGAGAGGAACAGCTGGACGAGTGCAGCTGCTGGGGGAGGTGAATGTCTCCTGAACGTGTGTATAGAGAATCAGACTGCAATTGTGTATAGAGAATCAGTCTGAAAGTGTTTATAGAGAATCAGACTGAGAATGAGGATTCTTTTGGCATCATCACATCATATGTCACATGGATGTTTTCCTCCCCAGTGGACATACAATGATTAATGTTAGTTTTGTTTTGCAGATCAGTTTGTTTCCATGGTTCATTTGCATGTGGCTAAGAGAATATGAAGTGTAGAGGTGTGCATGTAGTATATGAAATCCTATAGGACTTTTCCTTACACTGTTGCTATTGAGTTCCTGCTTTTCACTAGATTGCTTTATTAAAAAAACAGAAAACACGTCATTAAGCTATAGTGAAGATCTCGAGAGAGCTGCCTGTTGCAGCCTATTTGCTAAGGTGAATTTCTTCAGCATTACATCCCTTTTCAAACCTCAGCTTCTCACTCAGGACCAGACTCTGCCTTTCAGACCAAGGTATGTGTGGAGGCAGTGCAGAGGCTTATCACTCGAATGAGCCTCTCTTAAGCCATGGTCATGCTTTGTCTCTGAGAGGATTGCATCACAGGGGCACTAACAAGAGGCAGTCCCTATGCTCAGGAGAGTGCATGAATGGCAACCGTGGCTGATCTCTGCGCTGGAGACAGGGAGGCAAGGTTGAGGAAAGACTATTTATGCTTTCTCCACTTTGCACACCTGCGCAACAGCCAACTACAGTCTGGCTCTTGGTGTTTTAGGGACGAAGTCAGTCCTCTATTGAGAGACATGCAGGAAGCAGAGTAGAGTTTTGTCAACCATGTGTGGGTACCCAACGGCATTTTGCTAGCACAGGGAAGGATCTTTCAGGGCAGTGCACAAGAGGCTTACCCCTTAGTTTTCCTTTAAAGAAGCCACTTGCCTAATGCCTGCTGCTGGGATAAGGTGGGAAAGGAGCTGACAAGGTCTGCCTTGTCAGTGGTAGGAAGCTGTTGTCAAACCTAGGCTTCTTTGAGTGCTAGATTACAATGCTTGCAATTCTCTAGTCCTTTTTTTTCAACTACCATAGCACCGTGCAATAGTTTGCCTTTCATTTATATGTAGATGTTGCAGCTTGTTTCAATTATTGAAGTCAGTGGTAGCTTGAGAATATGTATCCAAGGTCAAATTTGATCCCTCAGTCATTTAAGCCTCTTATTTCACTATTTAACTTTCTGGTGAGTTAGTAAGAATTCTAAATGTGCTTTGCTTCTGATCTGTCTGAAAGACTGCGTGGTTTGATTTATGGAGTAATCCCAGATATTTTCACTCACAAGGGCAGTTACCCAAGTTTCTGGTTTAGGTTCTTTTTTGTTGTTTTAAATATATTGCATCTTTTTTAGAGCATTTGTCTGTATTCAGATGACATCCTGGTTCTTTTATAAGACAGGTTGTAGCCAGTCTGCAATTTGATTTTAACAATATTCAGAGATGTGTTATGGATAATGGTTTAATTTTGAGTAGAATGTAAACTGTTTTAATGTTGTTCAGATCTTGTCCCAGATTGCCTGCACACTGTGCTGTTAAATACTGTGGTTTGATAATTTTGTCTTGATTCTTTTGATTCTCCTTTAATACCTTTAGAATATATTTTGGAAAAGTTGTAAAGGATGGCAGATGACACTGGTATTTTTTTCTGTGTCATAGAAAGGAAGTTTTCAAGTTTTATCAGTTTAGGACTTAGCCATTTATTTCACTGTATTTGAAACCTGCCTTTAAAAATTCATGCTACAGTATTTCTGGCCCTTTCATAGAATCATAGAATATCAGGGTTGGAAGGGACCTCAGGAGCTCAACTAGTCCAACCCCCTGCTCAAAGCAGGACCATTCCCAATCAAATCATCCCAGCCAGGGCTTTGTCAAGCCTGACCTTAAAAACTTCTAAGGAAGGGGATTCCACCACCTCCCTAGGTAACGCATTCCAGTGTTTCACCACCCTCCTAGTGAAAAAGTTTTTCCTAATATCCAACCTAAACCTCCCCCACTGCAACTTGAGACCATTACTCCTTGTTCTCTCATCTGCTACCACTGAGAACAGTCTAGATCCATCCTCTTTGGAACCCCCTTTCAGGTAGTTGAAAGCAGCTATCAAATCCCCCCTCATTCTTCTCTTCCGCAGACTAAACATCCCCAGTTCCCTCAGCCTCTCCTCATAAGTCATGTGTTCCAGTCCCCTAATCATTTTTGTTGCCCTCCGCTGGACTCTTTCCAATTTTTCCACATCCTTCTTGTAGTGTGGGGCCCAAAACTGGACACAGTACTCCAGATGAGGCCTCACCAGTGTCGAATAGAGGGGAACGATCACGTCCCTCGATCTGCTGGCAATGCCCCTACTTATACATCCCAAAATGCCATTGGCCTTCTTGGTAACAAGGGCACACTGTTGACTCATATCCAGCTTCTCGTCCACTGTCACCCCTAGGTCCTTCTCTGCAGAACTGCTGCCGAGCCATTCGGTCCCTAGTCTGTAGCGGTGCATTGGATTCTTCCATCCTAAGTGCAGGACTCTGCACTTGTCCTTGTTGAACCTCATCAGATTTCTTTTGGCCCAATCCTCCAATTTGTCTAGGTCCCTCTGTATCCTATCCCTACCCTCCAGTGTATCTACCTCTCCTCCCAGTTTAGTGTCATCTGCAAACTTGCTGAGGGTGCAATCCACACCATCCTCCAGATCATTTATGAAGATATTGAACAAAACCGGCCCCAGGACCGACCCTTGGGGCACTCCACTTGATACCGGCTGCCAACTAGACATGGAGCCATTGATCACTACCCGTTGAGCCCGACAATCTAGCCAGCTTTCTATCCACCTTATAGTCCATTCATCCAGCACATACTTCTTTAACTTGCTGGCAAGAATACTGTGGGAGACCGTATCAAAAGCTTTGCTAAAGTCAAGGAACAACACGTCCACTGCTTTCCCTTCATCCACAGAGCCAGTTATCTCATCATAGAAGGCAATTATATTAGTCAAGCATGACTTGCCCTTGATGAATCCATGCTGACTGTTCCTGATCACTTTCCTCTCCTCTAAGTGCTTCAGAATTGATTCCCTGAGGACCTGCTCCATGATTTTTCCAGGGACTGAGGTGAGGCTGACTGGCCTGTAGTTCCCAGGATCCTCCTTCTTCCCTTTTTTAAAGATGTGTACTACATTAGCCTTTTTCCAGTCATCTGGGACTTCCCCCGATCACCATGAGTTTTCAAAGATAATGGCCAATGGCTCTGCAATCACATCTGCCAACTCCTTTAGCACTCTCAGATGCAACGCATCCGGCCCCATGGACTTGTGCACGTCCAGCTTTTCTAAATAGTCCCGAACCACTTCTTTCTCCACAGAGGGCTGGTGGAGATTTGTGTTAGGAGATTTGTACAGATTTGTGTTAGGAAGCCCAGTGAACAAATGCGGATACCATAGTACAACATCCAAACACAGTGGCTGGATTCTCATTTCATCAGTTAGGTGCTGATGTAAATGGCCTTTTGTGTGCCTATATGCCAAATGTGGGATTTTGACACCCTGTTAAGGCCCGGGGGTGAAATCAAAGTCAAAGGAAATTTTACCACTGTCTTCAGTAAGGCCAGGATTTCACCTTGTCTTTGAAAATTGGAACCACAGACACTTTTTAATATGTATCATTGTATTTCATAAGACATGTTGGATGGCTTTTTTGGTTAGCAGAATATCTATAACCGTATATTTAACTTTTGTATGTATTTATATATCTACAGTCATCGCTAATATTTAGAATCAGATTAAATATGAACAATTGTTTCAAGATTCCTGAGCTTAATTTAGGTTTGGAGCATCATCATTTATCTGAAATTAGGCTGCAGAGTTTTGGGACTCTCTTCCATTGCTTAACAAGATTGGCAACATCAAAGAAGTATTTATACTTGTGCAGTCCAAGCGGCAGAAAGTTGTATTGGAATGCTCTTAATATCAGCCTACTGCATGATTGCTGTAGGCCAGAGAAAGTGCAATTATAACAAGACTTGGAACTCATGTAGCCCTTTTCATTCATTGATATCAAAATGCCATACAGTGGTGAGTAAATAGCACTATTCCTGTTTAATCATTGGGTAAATTGAGGTGCGGAGAAGTTAAGTGATTTGCCCAAGGTCACACAGTAGGTCAGTGACAAAGCTGAGAACAGAACTTAGCTCTGCGGACTCCCAGGCCTAGGCCTGAGCAAGTGCACCTCGCTGCTTTGCTTAGATTGTGGCATCACTGCTCCTACCCAAAGATGTCCTTTGTTTCATTTAATTCAGAAGGTCACACTTTAAATATTTTAAATAAAAAAACCCCACTTTTTTGTGATATACTAAATAATATGTTAAGTTATTACATAAAAACAAAAACCATGATGATGAGGGGCTTTACAATGGTTCTTTATAGACCATTAAAAATGATCAATCCCTCCTCCAAAGAGAAAAAAAAAATTGTATGTGGGCAAATTCATATTTTAGGATGGTAACGTTTAAAGTGTTAGAATTAGAAATGGGCTTTCCCTCCAAAATTTAGACTAGGATCCTGGTTTCAAACACTCCAAGTTTGTAATGTAGGGTCAGCCCATTTTAAAAATAGAGGGTTTTTTTAAAAAGAAAATTCTGCTCTGGAGCTGTGTTTGAACTTTTGACACTCTCACATTTTAGATCCAATGTTTTGGTTTAAGCCTGTCCCTATAAGCATATCTAAAATGTAATTTGACTGATACTGTATCAAAATGAATAAACAGTTCAGTGATTCAGAATATTAAAAAAAAATGATACTCTGTGTTGGGATAATCATTTCTCATAGAAGGCCATCTGTTACAACAGACCTAAATCAATCTTAAAATGCCAAGATATGGATGCTATACCTTTTTTTTACTAATACAGTGTGATTTTTATTTTATTTATTTATTTTTTAGGTGTAAAGGCTGGTTTAAAGCGGACATACTCTGCTATTACTCAGGAACAGCTGGAAGTGAGCAATATGCCACAGTGGAAACCATTGTTATATGCTGTGGCATTTCTACATACAACTGTTCAGGTTATTAATTAACTGTCTTACAATTACACTAAAAAAACGTATTTCATAAATGAGAATATAATTAAGAACTTGAAAGCTGTGTTAAATATAAATAATGTGGTGGGCAAAATTGAACATGTAAAATGAGAACAGCCAAAAGATGTCACCCATACCCTAAACTGAAACATACCCCCAGTACTGAACTTACCTGCCCACACTGATCATATCCCTCCACCAGGAGACACCTGAGAGGAAAATAGATAATATACACCTTCACCCTCCATGAAAGATCTTTTCAGGAATTAATCAGGTGGCTGTCATTGAACTTTTTAAGAACAATTATGAAAATATTTCTATCCAGTCATTTGTAATACCTGCTCCTTTGCCTCTCCCTGTGGATTATATTAAAAAAATAAGATTTCAGTTAATTAATTCTGGGGCTGATTTTGTTCTCACACTAGTGTAAATCAAGAATAGTTTTATTGAAGTCAGTGGAGTAAACACAGTTAGAATCAAGCTCAGTGTCCCTTTAATTTCTATTGATGGTTAGTGGATTATTGCATTTTGAAGTGAGCTG
The DNA here is from genome assembly GCF_965140235.1 of Caretta caretta. NCBI lineage: Eukaryota > Metazoa > Chordata > Testudines > Cheloniidae > Caretta > Caretta caretta. The sequence goes on along the minus strand of NC_134207.1, from coordinate 154,333,677 downwards.
TAGCTCACGAAAGCTTATGCTCAAATAAATTTGTTAGTCTCTAAGGTGCCACAGGTACTCCTTTTCTTTTTGCAAATACAGACTAACACGGCTGCTACTCTGAAACCTGCATTTTTAGTATATTTCACAAATTCTTTTACACGTAGAATTTCTGTTACTAAACTTCACCCTTTTAAACATCTCCCTCCATTAGGAAAGACGAAAGTTTGGTCCGTTGGGCTGGAACATCCCTTATGAATTTAACCAAGCAGACTTTGCAGCCAGTGTGCAGTTTATTCAGAATCATTTGGATGCGGTTGACTTTAAGCGTGGGGTGAACTGGAGCTGTGTTCGCTATATGCTTGGAGAAGTACAGTATGGTGGCCGTGTAACAGACGACCTTGACAAAATGTTGCTAAATACATTTGCTAGAGTGTGGTTTGGAGAGAGTATGTTTACTGACAAATTTTGCTTCTACAAAGCTTACATTATTCCAAAAGGCAAGACAGTTGAAGACTATCTCCAGCACATAGAGCAGCTGCCAATGGTCGATACACCTGAGGTAAAAATGTTTTAAGTTTTAAAGCATTAAGAGAGTTATACTAATTAAAGTGCTAGACTTTTCTAATCATCCATATATGGAACAGGGCAGAGCTCAGACAACAGACATTATGAAAATGAAAACAATTGTTCTCACTTAACAAGCCAGTGTTATCATCTGGGCCTGTTCCATTTTGAGAACAGGAAGTTGTTAGTTGAAGTTGAAATAAAAATGGATGCTCTTGACTTCTGTATCACTGTTATTAACTGTTCATAATGCATATACTATGAGGTTTACAAATGCCTCTGAAGATAACATGTATTGGAATTAAAATGCACCGAATATACAGACTTGTTTCTGAGACTATTTAATCCACCACCACCACGTGCTAGGTAATAATGTGAAAGGACTCCGTACTTGTAAAATTAAACTGTCTCTTTATTAAGAGAACTGTTTGCAGAGATCCTGATTGGTATCCTGCTGCCTCCTCCAAACTCTTTCCTCCTGCAACCTGGGCTCCTCCCTCCAAGTTGCATGCAGGTTGCTGCAGGGATTGATCCAGGAATGCCTTGTCTGCACTGGTGTTTTTTTATGCTAGTGTAGCTGCGCTGAGATAGCTACACTGGTGCAAATCTCTAGTGTAATTGTACTGTACCACTGTAAAAGGTGGCTTGCACCAGTGTGGCTTTCTCTGGTTGGATAATGAGGTAAAATTAGTGTAGGCACAGTGCAACGTGACTACCGTAATGGCTCAGACCAGTGCAGTTTGTCCCGTGCAAAAAGCCCATTGTAGGCAAAGCCTGAATTTTACTTTGTAGTGGTATAATCCAGAATTGAAGGTTCCTCTTCTAATTCCAAGAAAGGAAACCACAGAGGTACTTCCAAACATACAGAATGGACTATCGGGATTCTGCAAAAGAGCTGCAAAAATAGATGACATCATCTGAGTTCTTGATGGGAGAGAAGCAACTGTGGAAAAGCGCTGGATAAAATATCTCTCTAAAGATACTTGGTCAGATCCCCTAGCTCCATTGATTTTGGGTGAGATTCTGACCCACCATCTGTCCAGGATTCTCATTTCTGGGTCTTAGCTTCTTAATGCAACTCCCTTAGCTATTAAGGTTTTGGAGCCTTAAGGCAGCAATAGCGGGGTAAGTGCAAGCCAGACTCCCTACTGGCTGATGTGCACCTTCCCCAGCTGAGTGTAAATGCTGCTCTCCCAACATTCCAGTGGATCCATTTTGATCATAGTCAGTGAAGCAGGTCACCACAGGAACTGCATCCCGTCTGCTTCAGCTCTTTCCCAGATCTCAGTTCTGGCTCCTGCACCTGCTTTTTGTCAGTGTTTTGAAGCCTGCTTCAGAATTTGGGGGCTTATTTTCTCAGTATTTTGTTGCCTGCCAATCCAGATTTGTGGGTTTTTTTTTTATATACGGGAGTTCTGCCTTTCACTTCAATGGTGTAGGATTGAACCCTGAATATGCAAAGATCTCTTTCTCCTACAAAAGACTGACCCAGATTCTCACAGGTCATGAGGAAAGTGACAACTTCCTTCTGTCACTCCAAGCTCCTTCTGAATTGCTGTTGGAAACCTCTGACCTTTTAAGCTCAGTCTTCTCTGGTCCAAGAAGGATATTGTATTAGTCAAGACAGTATAATTTTTGTTTCCTCCTATCTCCATTTTTGGTTAAGAAAGACAGATTGAATAAATCTGACTGCTGTATCATTGCTCCTTTGATGAAATTCAACCTTCGCATTAGTAAATCAGAATAAACACTGTCTTCTGAAGAGAGCTATTGAATTCAGAAATCCCTTTGAAATGCACTTAGATTTTAGACAGGAGGGTGTGGAGTGTTTACGGCCGGATTTGAAACTCAATAGTCAGTTGAAAAACTAAGGGGTACAGTTCTGGATTCCTTATGCATCCAAAACACCCTTTAAATTGAGTTTCTAGATTAGTGTCCAGAAGGATTAAGGACACTGAACTGCCCCAGGATAATACGATTTTTCTGTTTTTTCTTTATTCTCCCATGCATGCACAAAGATGCACACAAGACCAAATTCATCCCTGGAGTAACTTCACTAACTTCAGTGAAGTTACTCCAGGGATAAATCTAGCCCTCAGTTTAGGACTATAATTTACATACACAAAGGAAGACATTTTCTCTTGTTTTGAACTAAGACAGAGGCATTGCTACAACTTCACTCTAGCAAAAATGAAGCTTTTCTGTTTTTAAAATGATAAAGATGATATGGTTCCTGCCAGCCATATCCTAATTCCTTTGCCCGGAGAAAATCTCACTCTCTTCAACAAAAGAGATCAAAAAATCATGAACATCTTTAATCTCCAAATGCTTTATTGTATTCCATGATAGTCAATACAGATGTAATACTGTACATTGACTCTTTCACATATTTCTAAATACGCAGGTTGTATTAACTTTACAAGTTCTATCTGTGAAATATGTTTTAAATCCTACTTGGAGCCTAATTCAATGGGAATTGTGTGCACACACTGTGTCTGCAAGTAGAACTGGATCTATGACAATAACACTTTCAGGGCCAGATTCCCAGGTGGTTTAAACTGGTGCAGCTCCATTTACTTTGATGCACTTACACCAGCTGAAGATCTGACTCTGAATTTTTAAAGTTGCAAGCATAACAATATTAAATTTAATCGTTTTATGCCTTTTATTCTTAGAGTAATTTTACTGATAATTAAAAGTGTCTTGTGTATATGAAATGAGCTGATGTCCACAGTCCAGTTCCTGATGGACAAGAATCACCATCCAAATGGACAGTTAAAGACTTACTGATAGTCTCAGCAGAGAATACAAAGATTGAATAAGCATGAAGTCTGAACTGTTGTTATCTTCTATGGTTGCTGTTTTTAGGTCAGGACTGAAGCAGGGGAGGGCATAGGTCACTGCTCATGTTATACCTCTTTCAGACTAAATAAAAGAATCAAGTCTTCACAGCCAGGGGAAAAAGACTTAAAACCAGAAAGACATAACACATCCAGAATATATCTCTGTTCATAACATCTGTATGGGTGCTCTTAAATATATATACAGCTTGGGTTTTGTTTTTTATTGTCCATGTTTTAGAACCTAATCCACCAGTACCACTCCTAACAAATAAATTAGAGAAAAGAGAAAATTAAAAAGAAAGACAACTTGGGGGTGGGGAGTCAGAAATGGAAAATGATGGAAAAGTAATGATAAAGGAAACATCATAATTACTAATATTTATGACTTGTACAATACCATACATGTGCATATCTTTCACATGACTAAGATACTGAAGTAGTCAGTACTGTAGTCACTAGTAACTTTTCTGTTAAAATTAATAGGTCACGGAAAGCATTTTCTGAAACAAATGGATAAGGTGATTTGGCTGGTTTTAGGGGGTGCATATTCATTCACAGCTTACGTTAGAGTTTTTTTATAACTTGATCCAGATGCTTAGCTAGTTTAGATCAGTGTAACCCCATTGACCTTAATGAGGCTATGCTGATTTATACTATCTAAGGATCTGCTCCCTTGTCTTTTTCTTTTGTGTAGACTATTAACTGATATATATTTTAAAAAATCAATATAGTGTATTAACAAGAGCACTCTATTTTTTTTAGACATAATTCTTCATTTTTTTCTTATTGTGTCCTTTTTTTATCTTAAGGTATTTGGACTTCACCCTAATGCAGACATAACTTATCAGACTAATATGGCTAATGAGACATTAAGCACAATAGTTAGCATTCAGCCTAAAGACAGTAGCAGTGGAGGAGGGGAAACCAGAGAAGCAATGGTACAGCGTCTTGCTGATGAGATGCTGGAGAAGTTGCCATCAGACTACATCCCTCATGAGGTACAAATATATACAGCAAGACACTGCTGCATAGATACATATGAATTATTATATATGCCATTCATGTGGAAACACTTCTCTGTGCAACTTTTAAAGTATTTTAATTAATGAAATAACTCACACTTTATTAAAGGTATAAGTGTTCTGGTTTATTATCTAAAGTGTATATACATCAAAAAGTTACATATGAAGAAATAATGGTTAGTTACATAGTATTTAAACACTAACATGACATGCTGTCTGGAAGTGGTGGTGAGTCTTGCATTAGTGTTTGAATAAAAGAAAGTGGATATTATTGTTATTTTATTTTATTACATTAACATTTGTCAAAGGTGCGGATGGCTCCTTAGGCGGCAAGCAAAAGCAGGATCTCATACCAAATATGCTTGCCAGAGTTTCAGGTGACTAATGGTGACATAAATGCAGGGTAGAGCTCTGCAGAGCTTTAATAATCTAGATGAGTTTTAAATTATCGAGGAAGTGGATGTGGTATGAGTGGAGAGACATGAAAAGAGCTGGAGCAGCAAGCAAGGAAGAAGAGCTTGGAGATAACAGTTTGGATAGTCTGTAAAGAAGGGAAATATGTTTCAGGAAAATCAGCAAGAGATTGCGTTGGTTAAGGCATGGCCAAGAACTCTGGCAGGGGAAATAGACAGGAAGGGACAGATTCTAGACATGCTGTGAATGAAGCAGCAACAGAGTTTAGCAACAACTGAATATATTGGTATTTCTTCCTACTCACTGGATACTTGGTTGTGTTACCAGATTCCCAAAGACTCCCACTTTTCAGGACAGAAGAAGACAAACATCTAATTGAGTAATAAAATGAAAGTAGAAACCGCAAACTATGGATGAGCTATGGCAGAATGTTCACCTCTGGTATAATCTGAAAGCTTAGAACAAAGCAAGAGTCTCTGATAGAGCCCCTGTCTTCTTCCTTATCCATCTGGGGCAGCTACCTGATCTGAGCTCACTGACTATCAGAACAAACTGACCCATTTTCCCCATGGTGTATGCCTCTTCATATATTGATGTTCTCCTGTAGCCCTTCAGATAAGTAGAACATCACTCATAAAAACAGAATTTTAAATATCTCCAAATAATACTGTGACACAACACCCCATATTCATCCCTTTAATATTAGTATGATATGATTATGGCATACTTATGGTGCATTTTGTACAAGATGCATCATGTAAGGTGTCATTGGAAAAGTTATGATTTGCTGAATATGATTATCCTGTTTGTATGCATGTATAATTTTTGTATCTAAAATTATGAATATTGACTATGTATCTATATTTCAAATGTAGTTACACCTGGGTGATGCCCACTGGGCAAGAAGCTTCCAGTCTAGATAGTTGGCTGTGAAGGGCCTACTCAGGGTAAAGGGCCATTAGGAAAAACAATAGGCCTTAGGAGAAGCTTATCCCCTACCTGGTGAGCCTTCCTGAGAACGCTTCAGACAGTCTGTAAGTAATGGCTGCTATGACTCAGCAGGGCATGCAAGGGCATGTGACCAGACCACATGACACTGATCTCCATTTTGGGTACTTGTATTTTTCCACAAACTGGCTGGGAACTGTTTTTAGAGCAAAGGGTTCCTGCCATATGTTAAAGCTATATAAGGCAGGGAATGACCTCATCTGTGGTTCTTCACTCCCCCACAACTCAACACCTAAGAGAAGCTCGAAAGGAAAAGGACTTGGAACGGGGGTGGGGAGCCCGAGCTGTAAAGCAAGTGCAGCTAGTGCCTTGAGAATCTGCAAGCTTGCTTGTATCATCAGTCAGGGTGAGAAATTGCTAATTCATATCCAATCTTTCTAGTATTTTAGGCTTAGTTTGTGGTTTTGTTTAAACAAAAAACACATTCTTCATGTTGCAGGGGTAGACATATTAATGAGCTTACAGTGTACAGATCTCTGTGCAGTGCAAGATGGTATAATTTTGGTTTTATACTCCAGAGTGGGGTGCATGCCTGCGGAGCTGGAAAACTGGCTGGTGTCTACTGTTTGCAATCAGGTAGCCCAGTTTGGGTGGATGTCACCACCTGCTGTTGTGTTGGGGGATAACAGGGCCTGGGTTGAGGCTGGATGTGTCCCCAACCTAGCGGTGTGTCTTAGAAGGATGCTGCAGTTCCCACAGCTCCCAGACTGCACCCCAAGGGTGACAACCTGTCACAAAAACAACTTTAAATACTTAATGAGATTACATCAAAACAAGTGACAAACAATTGAAACTGTCCTGCACATCGTAAGATCCCCTTTAGTTTTCCCATTTCACATACAGAAGAAACCGGAGAGCTCTGTTGCTTCCAAGCCTCCTTGCTCAGGGGCTTACATAACAGATAACAAAGAGTTCTTCTTCAAGGAGTGTCCCTGTGGGTGCTCCACTTTTGGTGTCTTGGTGCCCTTGTAATCGGAGATTTGTAGTAGCAGTGCCCTGATTGGCTGTGCATGCGCAGCAGCCATCTCGCACCACTCCAAGCAGGTACCTAGCATGAGCAGCCAACCGACCCCCAGTTCCTTTTTACCGCCCTTGGCTTGAGTCAGAGCGACAGCAGCACCCCTTCAACTCCATAGATAGATCATGGTCCTTCCTTTTTTCTTGTATCCTCTCAATTCTAGTTAACTTCAGTTAACATTACTTTTAATTTCCTCCATATTAAAAAAAATTAGTGTAGTTTTCCCCCACTCGCCACCCGGTGGGCCTCCACCAACAATGACTGCTTTAAAATGGGCTACCCCGTTTTTCTCCAGTGCTGGACCTCCCTCAGGCATGCCTGGTTCTCCTGCATTTAACAATGCCTGACCTGCAGGTTATTGATACCAGTTTCAGATGGCCGTGCTCAGTGCATCTGCTGTCTCGATGAGACCCAATTCCCCAAAAGTGTCCTCATTGTAAAAAACTGAATGCCAGGGACCTCCAACTTAAGTCACTCATGATGAAGAAATCCCTCAGGCCAGCCTCCGACACAGAGACCAGGACGCCTCTTGACCAACGGTCGCCAGCAGCCTCAGACAAGGGCTGCACTACCAAGACTGCTTCTAAGGACTCTGTCTCTAAAAAGGTGACCAAACACCAGTCTCAGTCATCGCCACAGCGAGATCTGCCTAAAAAGAAATGGTGTCCTGGTGAAAAATCTTCCCCGGTACTGAGGGCACCAAGAGCCCCGGTACCAAGACTTCCCGAGGAGCCAAGGACTGGTATGGGCAGGCTCTCAGTCAGGTGCATAATCTAAAGTCAAGCTCCCTAGCTCAGCACCGACCGTGCCGAAGAACATCCCAACACTGACCAGTGTAATGGCACCACCTGCTGCACACACGCAGCTCAGTAAGACCTTGGCACTGATAGTTCTGACCCTTTCCTCTCAGACTGCGCTGCCATTCCTGGCACCGAGCTTTCTGGTACCGCAACTTTTCACCAGACAGGCGTACCTGGCAGTTTCTTCTATGCCAGGGATCCCCCTATTCGGTACCGATGGTAGCCCAGTGAGGCGCGGACTAAGTCAGATCATTGCCCCTGGGGTTTCAGCTCCACCTCAATCCAGTGATGATGAGGAGGAGGTTGACTCAGGACTGTACACCCCTGGCCACTCCTCTCCTAAAGCTGGACCCTCATATCACCAGTAACTGGTAGACACGCGAGCCTGTCAACCCCCATCCTGGCTGCCACCTCCTATGGCACTCCCACCCAGCTGGCCATACTGGGACCCAGGGGCCATTTATAGGGCCCAGAACATTAGAGCACCTAACCCACTGGTCACCAAAACACCCCGCTCTCCCGCACCAACGGACCCAGCACCTTCAGAGGCCCAGGATGAGGAGACTGACGAGCAGGCAGACGCACCTGAAGGAGACACCTTGCCACCTACACATATCTCATCCAGATGAAACAATCATGCCACCACCCTCCGCATCAGGGGATGACTTCAAGTCCTTTCAGGATCTTTTCAAGAGGGCAGCAGACTCCCTCAACGTCGCCTTGTCTGAGATCCCTGAGACCCAACATAAGCTCACTGACATTCTCCAGGCATGCCCATCAGCAAAAATAGAACTGCTTATTAACATTGCCATAATGGACCTTGCAAAAACCATCTGGCAGATGCCAGCCACGGCCCCTCCTTTCTGCAAAAGGTCGGACAAAAAATATTATGTGCCGGCAAAAGGGCCTGAATTTCTCTTCACCCACCCCACTCCTAATTCACTGGTCATGGAGGCAGTAAATCAGAGGGGCAAATGGCAACCATCTAGATCCACCCCTTATGTCAAGGACAGGAAGAGGCTATACCTCTTTGGCCACAAAACCTATTTTTCCGCCACCTTGCAATTCCGCATCACTAATTAATCTGCACTGCTTGCAGAATACACACACAAAACCTGTTTTCTACAATGTCATCTTCTATTGAAAATCTTTTATTGAAAATATAAGAGGACAAGAGAAGCGTGTAAGTCCAACATCTCCGAAGGGTCTCTCATCACAAAGACTGCCCTCCACGCCTCTCTCAATTCCGCAGACACAGCAGCATGCTCCATTGCGACCTCCATGGTCATGTGTCAGGCATCTTGGCTCCACCGCTCAGGATTCCTGAGAGAGGTACAAGCTGCGGTTGAGGACCTACCCTTTGAAGGTCAGAAACTGTTTGCCAAATCCACCAATGTGTACTTGCGCATACTTTAAAGGATTCCCAGGCCACCTTAAAGACTCTCAGCATCTGTGTCCCTGGAAACATGAAAAAGCAGGGCAGGTTTTATAACCAGAAATTCCAGGCTACACCATGCTCCCAGCCTCAAAGACACCATACCCAACGCCTAAACAGAGGCAGACGGGACAAAGGCAGAATCAAGACCAGCCTTCCACATCCCAGCCTTCCACTTCTAAGCCATCATTTTGAAGGTCTGTTCAAGGGCCTGAAACCTCTACAATCTCTAATTCCGGATCTCAACCCCACTTCAACACCGTTTGGGGACCCCTGGTACCATATTACCCAGTCTGGAACAATATCACCACAGACAGATGGGTCCTGGAAATTATCCATCAGGGTTACTTCATCCCATTTATTTCTAACCCATCTACCCACCCCCCTACCCTGTCCCTCTTCAGGGAGCCCTCTCACGAGCTCCTATTACATCAGGAAATAAAGCACCTCCTGCAATTAGGGGCCGAGGAAGCTGTACCAGCTCAACACAGGAGAAGAGAATTTTATTCCCATTATTTCCTCACTCAGAAAAAGAACGGCGGATGGAGACCCATTCTGCAATTATGCAAACTCAACAAGTTTGTGAGAACACAGCGATTCAAAATGGTGGCCCTATCGATGATGATTCCAGCATTAGAGAAAGGAGATTGGCTCTTGTCCCTCAACCTGCAAGAGGCTTTCTTTCATGTCACCATTCACCCAGTGCACAGAAGATTCTTGCACTTCACCCTAGGACATCAACATTACCAATACAAAGTGCTACTCTTTGTACTGTCAACCACCCCAAGGGTCTTTTCCAAGGTCCTCGCCATCACTGCAGCTCAACTTCACAGACTAGGGGTCATGATTTTTCCATACCTGGATGACTGCCTGTTAAGAGCACCAACACGGCGGGCAGCACTAGAAGCCACACATACCACAATAGCCCTCTTTATGAACTGCAGACTTCAAATAAATCTTCAGAAGTCCACTTTGGTCCCTGTCCAACAACTGGAATTTATAGGGGCCTATCTCGATTGCCTCACAGCAACAGCAAGGTTACCCCATCAGCAATTCCTCAATTTAATCACTCTGATTTCTATGGTCATGGACCAGGGTGGGCATATCGAGTGCTGACTCTGGGAGTGGGGTTGGAGTGTGGGCTCCCCCCGGATGTTACTTACCTTGGGCTGCTCCCAGTCGATGGCACAGTGGGACTAAGGCAGGCTCCCTGCCTGTCCGGGCCCCACACCATTCCCGGAAGGGGCCAATGCCCCTCTCTGCAGGCACCACCCCCGCAGCTCCCATTGGCCACAGTTCCCCATTCCTGGCCAATGGGAGCTGCAGGGGGTGGTGCTTACAGGCAGGAGCAGCGTGTGGAGACCCCTACCCCCCCCCCGACCCTGGGACCACGGGGGTGTGCTGGCTGCTTCCGGGAGTGGCGTGGGGCTGGGGCAGGCAGGGAGCATGCTTTAGCAGCAGCCCTGCTGCACCAGACTTTTAGTGACTGGAGATCGCGATCAACTGGGAGAGTCTCCAGGACTGACCAGTTGATCGCGATGAACCAGTTGGTGACCATTGATCTAAATCAACCAACATACTTACCTGTGTTTTTCCCAACACCACATGCCAACAACAGGGAAGCGTCTCTTCACACATTCAACGTCCGAAGAGCACTAGCCTTTTACCTAGAAAGAACAAAAACATTTAGAAAATCGTCTCTCTCTTTTTCTCTCTAAAACTGAACGATCAAAGGGTCAGACCATCTCTAAACAGAGACTCACTAAATGGCTGTCGGGCTGTATCCATTTGTGTTACCAGCGGAACAACCTCCCTGTTCCACCAAGAGTCCACACACACTCCACCAGAGTGTTATCAACATCAGTAGCATTTTTTAATGACATACCCATCCTGGATATTTGCAGAGCAGCTATCTGGGCTTCTGCCCACACTTTTACTAAACACTACGTTCTCAAGCAACAATCAGCTGCAGATGCACAGTTTGGACTCTCGGTGCTAGCCACCATCAATAAACCAACTTCAAAGCCCCCCCTCCACTGAGGGGTACTGCTCCATAGTCACCTAAAGTGGAGCACTCACCCCTGTGCTCCTCGAAGAAGAACAGAAGGTTACTCACACTGTGCAGTAACTGAGGTTCTTCGAGATGGTTGTCCCTGTGGCTGCTCCACTACCGAGATATACTTCACACCTCCTCCCTTCTACTTCAGAGTGTCATGCTGATCCTCTGGGGTAGAGAAGGAACTGGCGGTCGGTTGGCTGCGCATGCTAGGTAGCCACTCAGAGCGGCGTGAGACAGCTGCTGCCCATGTGCAGCCAACTGGGGCACTGCTACTACAAATCTGCAATTGCAAAAACAGGGCACCAAGTGGAGCCCTAAAGTGAAGCACTCACAGGGACAACCATCTAAAAGAACCTCAGTTACTGCACAGGGTGAGTAACCTTCTCATCTGACGTAAAATGATAGGGTCCAATCTCTCCATATGTGTAAGGATAGATGCAAATATAAATGTCAACTCATCATGCAGTTAGGTTTGTAATTGTCATAAACATACAGCTAAGGGTAGCATAAAATCCCCCCTTTAGCTGTAAAGGGTTAAGAAGCTCAGATAACCTGGTTGGCACCTGACCAAAAGGACCAATAAGGGGAGAAGATTCTTTCAAATCTGTGGGGGAAGGTTTTTGTTTTGTTTCTTTGTGTTCTCTCTGCGTCAGCAAGGAACCAGGGCAGGGAAAATGCATCTCCTAAAGCCATACCTGAACTAAGCAAATAAGATTACAAATTTAAGTAATAGGAAGGAAATGCGTTAGATTATCTTTTGTTTTAGCTTGTGAATTTTCCCTATGCAAAGAGGAAGATATATTCCTGTTTTTTGGAACTTTAAAGTTTTGCCTAGAGGGGAATCCTCTATGTTTTAAATCTTATTACCCTGTACAATTATCCTCCATCCTGATTTTACAGAGGTGTTTCTTTTACTTTTTCTTCTTTATAATAAAAGTTCTGTTTTTAAGAATCTGATTGGGGTTTTTAGTGCCCTAAAAACCCAAGGGGCTGGTCTGTGCTCACCTTGTTTACTCTCAAGCCTCCCCAGGAAAGAGGGTGAAGGGCTTTCGGGGATATTTTGGGGAAACAGGAACTCCAAGTGGCCCTTTTTTCTAAATCTTCGTCTAATTGGTTAGTCTCTAAGGTGCCACAAGTCCTCCTTTTCTTTTTGCGAATACAGACTAACACGGCTGCTACTCTGAAACCTGTCACTTGGTGGTGGCAGTGATACCGTTCCAAGGACAAGGAAGAATTTGCCTTGGGGAACTTTTAACCTAAACTGGTAGAGATAAGCTTAGGGGGTCTTTCATGCCGGTCCCCACATCTGTACCCTAGAGTTCAGAGTGGGGCGGGAATCCTGACAGTAATGAAAAAAAATTTGCCTTACAGGTTGAAAAACATCACTAGGGAATATAATGATGGAATTCTAAAGGCATTATTGCTGATTGGAGGTCAGCTGCGTAATCCAAGTGACAATGTTTTTTCCCTATATACAATTTGCTCTAAATACATTTCAGCTTTAAATTCCCCTCTGTTGTGGTGTCTTTATGTTATTCCACAGCGCCATGTGACCCCCCTTAACCAATAAGAGAGCTGTAACAGTAATGATAGGATGATTTTGTATACATCCCCCTCCCGGATTTCATCCTACCTACCTTGAACTGGTTGCTGGTGCCACTCTAAAGCAGCTCTGTTTGTGGTGGGAGTGGCAAGGGGGAGGGGCAACTCCCTGAACTTGCCTTTCCTCCACAGCCCTACCATATTTTGGAAGGGGATATCACCTCTCATAATGGTGTCCTCCCCAAATCTGCTGACAGGGCAGTACAGGGGCTGGGGGGAGACTAATGAAAATGATTCCAAAGCATTATCTTAATTTGCAGTTTTGAAGTAGAAGCAGATTGAAATTCCTGAGCTGCTATAGTAACTTCCTTGGTGTCACATTATGGGGTGCAACCCAGACCAGTGAAAAGTTGTGTCACTGCCTGACCTATGACCCTGGTTGCCTTAAAATGCTTTGCTGCTGTAGCTCCCTTATCTGGATGCTCCCAGCCAGCATATAAGCCTGCATTGAATTTCTGTGTCATAAGCAGCCCTGGTTCAGCAACTCTGACTACAGCCGCCTGCTTCTTACACCACAGCCACATTCTGGTCTCCACCAGCCTTGGTTACTATTAGCCAAGTGACCCCAACATATCCCCAGTAAATGTACCTTCATTGTCTCTGCCTGATGACCCAGGCTGGTTAGATAAGCAAATACACAGTTCTTTATGATCCAGACATGCTGAGTCCCAAACCAACTTCTGAGCTTTGATGGTTCTGTTTACAGCATATGTAAATTGCAACTCCATTGTCACTGGTCACCCTGCTTCATTTGTATTTGACCTGAGCAGACCTGTTTCGTTCAAATTCACTTTAAAACATAGTATCAAAGAACATCCATAACTCCACATGTAGTATAGTTACATATCTTCCACTGTGATACTATTCACCAGTGTTTTCAAGTGATACCTCACAAGGCATATTTTGTAGAAATATCAGCAATGCTTACGGTCATACTTGGTCACTAATCTTGGTTCATGGTAACGGCCTTTCCACTGGAACTCAAAGTACTGTGTTACCCATGCACATCTGAGTAAGGATCATGCATGCTAGGACCATGACATTATACAAACAGTAAGAACTAGTATGACTGTGATTTTTGTTGCCTCCTTTCTGAAATTGTTGTATTTCATATTAACAGACATCTGTTTACATTCCACTTCCCCATCCAACTGTGACTTGATAAAATATATACAACTAGTGAGGAAATATTTTTACCTGGGCTTTTTGTAATTAGTTTGTTTCATCTCAGAGAGGGCTCTTTTGACTAATGGGTTCTGTCTTCAGGTTTCCTTTCTGCCAGGCAGGTTGGTTTCTTAATGTAATTCTACAATAGGGATCAGGAAATGAGTGATCTTGTTGGTTGATACAGAATATAATGCAAAACAATCAATCATGACTCAAAATGTATGCACTTCATCATGTAATTAACAATAAGATTTCCAAGAACAGGACTGTACTGTAATTAGCAAAACTCACAGGAGGTCACGATTTGAGTCTCATCTCAATGAAAACAAAGGCATGACAGGTTGTGAATTACCGGTATGTCATTAATTCAAAGCCTTGTGTTGTGTTGTACTTGATGGTCAAGGCTGAGTGCTATGAATGCAGCTATGGATGAATTAATATAGTGTGGTTCTTGCATTGATACATTTCATTGCTATTATGGAATATACAGAGGTTTGCATTTCTTTAAAAAATGTGTGTTTCTTAGAAGAATTCCCAAGCCCTGGGAATTGCTCTGTATTATAGTGTTGTGGCAGCATGGTACCTCTCCTATGTGAAGTGCTCTTCTTCTATCTAGCATGTATCACACTTTTTCTTTGGGATTGTCAAAGCTAAATTCCCACGCTGGCACTTCAAGTGCAGAAGGTGGGGGTCCGCAAGGATTCTAAAAATTAATACTTGCCACTCCAGGCTTGTATTAAACTCCCGAGGTACAGCTTTTCTCTGACCTTGGATGGGTAGATGCTGCTACCACCCAAGTGCAGAACCACTTTGAGAACCCAGGAAGGCGCACTTGGGAATTCCTTCCTGTGGGGTACCCTCAAGCCCTCCCCCCTCCCGGGGAAAGCTGAGCAGAAAAAACAAAGGAAATCAGCTGTTGCCACCAGCTAATTTAAAAAAAAATGTGCACAAACCTCTTAAGACACAGAACTCCAATCCTGTTCTTTAAAAAGGTAAATTTTATTTAAAAAAATAAAGGAAAGAAAATACACCTGAAAACTCAGGCTATTGCTAAATTTAAAAAGAACCCAAATACAAGAATTAAGCTTCAAGAATAGCTTTCTTAAGGTCCAATTTAAAGGTTACAAGCAAAACAAAAGCACCTGGGGTTAGCACAGAGGAATCCACAAGCCATAAAGAAATAAAAGAGATAAACCTAATTGCATCTTCCTAGACATTTCCTGATCTACTTACATATCTGGGGTTTCGAATGAGTAGTTTTTAGGTATAATACAGATGATTCTTCAGACCTGGCCCAAAGTTTCTTACAGCATCGCTGCTCTAACCCCCTCTCCCCGGGAGAACAACCACAGACAGACAAAGGGGAAGTTTTTTCCTCAATTTTAAAAAGTTCTAGCCTTCCCATTTGGTCAGGTGACCACTCACTTCCTTTTACCTATGCTTAGCAGTGAGACTTTTTTAACCCTTTACAGGTAAAGCAAGTAGAGAACAGTTACTAAGGCCATGTCTACACTATAAAAGTACTCCAATTCTACAGAAGTCGATTTTTGGGAACAGATTGTATAAAGTCAAGTGCATGCGTTCACACTAAGCACATTAATTCGGCAGTGTGCGTCCACAGTACTGTGGCAAGTGTCGATAATCCAAGCGTGCACTGTGGGTAGCTATCCCACAGTTCCCGCAGTCCCCACTGCCCATTGGAATTCTGGGCTGAGCTACCAATGCCTGATGGGGCCAAAAATTTGTTGCGGGTGGTTATAAGTAAATGTCATCAGTCAACCCTCCCTCCCTCCCTCCCTCCATGAAAGCAACAGCAGACAATCATTTCGTGCCCTTTTCCCTGGGTTGCCCGAGCAGATGCTATAGCATGGCAAGCATGGAGCCCGTTCAGCTCACCACAGCAGTTATGACCATTGTAAACACTTCGCGCATTATCGTGCAGTTTATGCAGAACCAGCACCTGAAAAACCAGGCGAGGAGGTGATGGCAGCGCGGTGATGAGGACATGAACACAGATTTCTCTAAAACCTTAGTCCCCAGCAATTTGGAGATCATGATGTTACTGGGGCAGGCTCATGCCGTGGAACGCCGATTCTGGGCCCAGGAAACAAGCACAGAGTGGTGGGACCGCATAGTGTTGCAGGTTGGGGATGATTCCCAGTGATTCCGAAACTTTCGCATGCGTAAGAGCACTTTCATGGAACTTTGTGACTTGCTTTCCCCTGCCCTGAAGCTCAAGAATACCAAGCTGAGAGCAGCCCTCACAGTTCACAAGCGAGTGGCAATAGTCCTGTGGAAGCTTGCAATGCCAGACAGCTACCGGTCAGTTGGGAATCAATTTGGAGTGGGCAAATCTACTCTGGGGGTTGCTGTGATGCAAGTAGCCAACGCAATCCAACTGAGCTGCTGCTATCAAAGGTAGTGACTCTGGGAAATGTGCAGGTCATAGTAGATGGCTTTGCTGCAATGGGATTCCCAAACTGTGGTGGGGCCATAGATGGAACGCATATCTCTATCTTGGCACCGGACCACCAGGGCAGCCAGTACATAAACCGCAGGGGTACTTTTCAATGGTGCTGCAAGCACTGGTGGATCACAAGGGACATTTCACTAACATCAGTGTGGGATGGCCGGGAAAGGTTCATGATGCTTGGGTCTTCAGGAACTCTGGTGTGTTTAAACGTCTGCAGGAAGGGATTTACTTCCCAGACCAGAAAATAACTGTTGGGGATGTTGAAATGCCTATAATTATCATTGGGGACCCAGCCTAACCTTAATGCCCTGGCTCATGAAGCCATACACAGGTACCCTGGACAGTAGTAAGGAGCTGTTCAACTATAGGCTGAGCAAGTGCAGAATGGTGGTAGAGTGTGTATTTGGAAGTTTAAAGGGTCACTGGCGCAGTTTACTGACTCGCTCAGACCTCAGCAAAACCAATATTCCCATTGTTATTGCTGCTTGCTGTGCACTTCACAATCTCTGTGAGAGTAAGGGGGAGACGTTTATGGCAGGGTGGGAGGTTGAGGCAAATCGCCTGGTCGCTGAATACATGGAGCCAGACACCAGGGCAGTTAGAAGAGCACAGCAGGAAGCGCTGCACATCAGAGAAGCTTTGAAAACCAGTTTCATGACTTGCTAGGGAACCGTGTGACACTATTTGTTTCTCCTTGATGAAAACCCGCCCCCTTGGTTGACTCTAAATTCCCTGTAAGCCACCCACCCTCCCCCCTTCGATCATAGCTTGCTTGCAAAGGAAATAAAGTCACTATTGTTTAAAAACCATGTATTCTGTATTAATTGATTATAAAAATAGGGAGATAACTCACAAGGTAGCCTGGGTGGGATGTGGGAGGGAAGGAAAAGGCCACTTTAAAACTTCTTGAATGACAGCCTTCTGTTGCTTGGGCTGTCCAGTGGGGTGGAGTGGTTGGGTGCCCGGAGCCTCCCCCACTGCGTTCTTGGGCATCTGGGTGAGGAGGCTATGGAACTTGGGGAGGAGGGAGGGCAGTGAAACAGGGGCTGCAGCAGCAGTCTGTGATCCTGCTGCCATTCCTGAACCTCCACCAGACGCTGGAGCATGTCCGTTTGATCCCGCAGTAGCCCCAGCGTTGCATCCTGCCTCCTCTGATCTTCCTGCCGCCACCTCTCCTCACGTTCATTGGCCACTTTCCTGTACTCTGCTATTGTGTCCCTCCACACATTCTGTTGAGCTCTGTCAGTGCCAGACAACTGCATGAGCTCAGAGAAAATTTCATTGTGCGTGCGTTTTTTTCACCGCCTTATCTGAGATAGCCTTTGGGACGGAGGAGGGAGGCTTGAAACGTTTGCAGCTGCTGGAGGAAATAAAGGGAGTGAAGTATTTAAAAAGATACATTTTACAGAACAGTGGCTATACTCTTTCATGGTGAACAACACTATTCACATTACATAGCACATGAGATTTTGGTACAAGGTCGCATTTTGCATCTTATATTGAGTACCTGCAGCTTTGGTGTTAGAAATCACACACGCAGTGCCGGGCAACAGAATTCGGCTTGCAGGCAGCCATGGTAAGCCATAGTCTTTCGGCTTCTGCAACCTTCATAACCGCAGTGCCCTCCTCTCCCATACCAAGCAAAGCATGTTGAGTTGGCCATTTAGTGCTGCGGTTTTCCTGTTAACGTGCAGCAGCAGAAACCAAACTAACCCTCTCTCCCCCCATCTTTTCTCTGGGATGATTGCTTTACCCCTCACCCCACCGTGTGGCTGGTATCAGGGAAGATCTCTGCTAGCCAAACGCGAACAGCTCAGCACCAATGGCCCCCTCACCCCACCGCATGGCTAACTGCTGGGAGGATTTCTTTTCAGCCACCTCTGAATGTCCCCTTAATTAAATTCCCCTATTTCAACCAGGTTACCATGAACAATATCACTCTCCTGAGGATAACACAGAGAGATAAAGAATGGATGTTGCTTGAATGCCAGCAAACACCAGGACCATATGCTGCCAGGCTTTGTCATTCAATGATACCAGATTACTTGCTACTAGCATGGCGTGGTAAAGTGTCCTACCATGGAAGACGGAATAAGGCTGCTCTCCCCTGAAACCTTCTGCAAAGGCTTTTAGAGTACTTCCAGGAGAGCTTCATGGAGATGTCCCTGGAGGATTTCCGCTCCATCCCCAGACACGTTAAAAGACTTTTCCAGTAGCTGTACTGGCCATGAATGCATCCCAAGTCCTCAAGGCTACTTAATCATTAAAAAACACTTGCTTTTATAACATGTATTATATTTTAAAAGGTACACTCACCAGAGGTCCCTTCTCCAGCTTCGTTGGGTCGGGAGGGTATTTCAGTCAGGGTGATAAAAAGATCCTGGCTGTCGGGGAGAATGGTGTGCTGCGTGCTCTCCTCAAGCTTGTCCTCCTCCTCCTCCTCTTCCCTGTCTGCAAAATCCTCAGGCATGGCAGAAAGTACCCCATCATTGGAGTCCACGGACAGGGCTGGCGTAGTGGTGGCAGCCCCCCCTAGAATTGCATGCAGTTCAGCATAGACGCGGCATGTCTGGGGCTCTGTCCCGGAGCGTCCATTTGATTCTTTGGTTTTCTGGTACGCTTGTCTGAGCTCCATAAGTTTCTTGCGGCACTGTGTTGCGTCCCTGCTGTAGCCTCTGTCCCTCATGGCCTCGGAGATTTTTTGAAATGTTTTGGCATTTCGTCTTTTGGAACGTAGTTCTGACAGCACGATTCCTGTCCCCATACAGCGATCAGATCCAGTACCTCCCGTTCGGTCCATGCTGGAGCTCTTTTTTGATTCTGGGACTGCATGGTCGCCTGTGCTGATGAGTTCGCCTGGCCAAACAGGAAATGAGATTCAAAAAGTTCCCGGGGCTTTTCCTGTACACCTGGCCAGTGCAGCTGAGTTCAGAGTACTGTCCAGAGTGGTCACAATGGTGCACTGTGGGATAGCTCCTGGAGGTCAATACCTTCAAATTGCGTCCACGCTAACCCTAATTCGAAACGATGTTGATTTCAGTGCTAATCCCCTAATTGGGAAAGAGTACAGAAATCGGTTTTAAGAGCCCTTTATGTCGAAAAAAATGGCTTCATTGTGTGGACGGGTGCAGGGGTAATTCAATTTAACGCTGCTAAATCCGACATAAACTCGTAGTGTAGACCAGGCCTAAGAGGGATTTTATAGCTAACTGGCTGGCTGTGTGTCCATAACAGGGAGCCTACCCTGTTTCATTCATCACAGGGATACTGAGACAAAACACTGAGTGGAGCAAACAGTTGTTCTTCTGGCACCTTAAAGACTAACAAACATATTTGGGCATAAGCTTTCATGGGTTTTGAGTAAAAAACCCCACTTCCTCTCACTTGCATCTGAAGAAGTGGGTTTTTTACCCACGAAAGCTTATGCCCAAATAAATCTGTTAGTCTTTATGGTGCCACCAGCCTCCTTGTTGTTTTTGTGGATACAGACTGGCACAGCTACCCCTCTGATAGTTGTTCTTTTGGCTGTTTGGGCAAAAGGAGTGGATTTCCTGTGAAAGTCTTAAAAATCAAAGGCTCTCTTTGCAAATCATTTGTGAACAGAAAAGAGGGCATTATTCACCAAATAAATTGTCCACAGGAAACTATTCTCCCGGCTCTAATTTTAAATGCTCTAGTAGTAGCTGCTTTTAGTGGTTTAGAAAGAAAGAAAAGCATATTGACTCGTTCGGTAGAATGAGCTGTCAAACTTGAAAGCATTAGTGTAATCTGTTGGCACCTACTCCATGGACAGCCTTTCTGTAAAATCATATATGCATATGATTAAAATATAATGAATAACCTCCCTGGTGGTTGTCCCCCAAGGAGAAAACCATGTAAAGCTTAAAAGGGTATTTTCAAAGGCCTGAAGATGAAACCTGAGAAATGGAGACGGTCAAAGCATTTACTCTCTTGTCCTATCAAGTATCACCTTTCAAGTGCTACGCTTTTCTTCCTTTTTAAAGAGGAATGGTGCTAGATATAACATTATGTTGTTACAATAGCATTCACCCTTCGGGTTTGTCTACATGGAGAAACTAGTACGGAGAAACCTAGGGTGTGAATTTCAAGTGAACTAGCTACTGTTATATTAATTTAAATAGAATAAATGAGCCAAAGATGTTAACATAACCCAGTCTCATTGTCCAACATTGAACAATGTTAAACAAGGTTTGGGGTTTGGTATACAGAGACCTCAGCCTGCTTAGTACCATGGCAAACACACCATTAAACTTTCTTTTAACCTTTTATTAAAAATGCAGAAAAGAAGGAAAAACAGATAAAGCATTTGAAATATAAAGTAAGATAAACATAAAATAAGACTTTTATTTTAACAACATATCTTCTTCCCTTTCACTGTAGCTGGAGAGAGTTTTAGAAGGAAAAACATTTGTGTATGACAATCTTTTAGATGGTGTTAAAGATGGTAATAACTGTCCTTTTGGGTAAAAAGAGAAGTTAACTGAGATGAGTTGGAGTTTTGCTGCAATTGTTAAAGTCTGATCCCATTTAATTTCGGCGTTTGGGATTCAGCTGGCACTAGAAGGGGTGGCATTGTCATCTAGAACTTTCTCTCCAGCCCAGTCTGGTCTGGGCATCGCTCAGGATTAGGATAAAGAAGGCCCAGAGTCCCAGGAAATGATGTGGGTGGATGCCATGATGATGAAGCTCGCTGCAGCAGCCTACATCTGTTCTTTACTATTTTTTTCCTTTCCTCCAAAGTCTTTCTCTTTAAGGACCCAAAAAGACATGGCCTTTTTGTTTGGACTAATTTAGTCTGTCTGAGTCTTTTGCACCTTTTTATAACATTCATTATTGAAAGCAACTTCACTGACTTTCTAGTAACAATTGTTATTTTAGGTTATTGTAACATTTTATGAGCTTTCATATACTTTTCACAATTAAGCTTACAATTAGGGTAAATTTATAGGCTCAAAGAAAAGGAGTACTTATGGCACCTTAGAGACTAACCAATTTATTTGAGCATAAGCTTTCGTGAGCTACAGCTCACTTCATCGGATGCATACTGTGGAAAATACAGAATATGTTTTTATACACACAAACCATGAAAAAATGGGTGTTTATCACTACAAAAGGTTTTCTCTCCCCCCGCCCCACTCTCCTGCTAGTAATAGCTTATCTAAAGTGATCACTCTCCTTACAATGTGTATGATAATCAAGGTGGGCCATTTCCAGCACAAATCCAGGTTTTCACCCCACCCTCCCCAACAAACCCACTCTCCTGTTGGTAATAGCTTATCTAAAGTGATCACTCTCCTTACAATGTGTATGATAATCAAGGTGGGCCATTTCCAGCACAAATCCAGGGTTTAACACTTTAGATAAGCTATTACCAACAGGAGGGTGGGGAGAAAACCTGGATTTGTGCTGGAAATGGCCCACCTTGATTATCATACACATTGTAAGGAGAGTGATCACTTTAGATAAGCTATTACCAGCAGGAGAGTGGGGTGGCGGGAGAGAAAAACTTTTGTAGTGATAAACACCCATTTTTTCATGGTTTGTGTGTATAAAAACATATGCTGTATTTTCCACGGTATGCATCCGATGAAGTGAGCTGTAGCTCACGAAAGCTTATGCTCAAATAAATTGGTTAGTCTCTAAGGTGCCACAAGTACTCCTTTTCTTTTTGCGAATACAGACTAACACGGCTGTTACTCTGAAACCTGTCATTATTTATAGGCTCAGTTATCACAACACTACTCCTCATTAACTCCGTGTGTACTTGGATACTGTGCACTAAGTGTGCCTTTTTGCTCTTTAACTTATTACCCTTTAAAGTGTAGTAAGCTAAGCTGTCTGGGGGCATTTGAATGTCCACTTGTGGAGTTAGGCCTGGTCTACAGTAGGAAATTAGGTTGATCTAACTAAGTTGTTCAGGGGTGTGAAAAATCCATACCCATGAATGACGCAATTAAGCCAACCTAAGCCCCAGTGTAGACAGCGCTAGGTCGATGGGAGAATGTTTCCATAGACTTCGCTACCTCCTCTCAGGGGGGGTGGGGGTGGGGGGTGGATGGATTACCTACACCAACTGGAGAAGCCCTCCCATCAGCATAGATAGTGTTTTCACTGAAGAACTACAGCAGCGCACCTGCAGCATTTTAAGTGTAGACTAGCCCTCAGTGTGCTAAAACTAGTGTGCTTTAAATTCATCTAGCTTACTCTGCATTAACTTCCCGGTGTCTACAAAACCTTGGTGTCTTTCAAGAAAAGCACAAATTAACATTTAATGGACTTTTGGCCTTGGCAAAATAGCACCCGCTGTATTAGGCTGATGTTTGATTTTATTAGAATTCTAACTCTATATAACTTCTCAAATCTTTTTCTTTTTGTTAACTTTCCCTTTATATTTTTAGTAGTTTACATTTAACACAGTAATGTACTGAGTTTGCTTTTTTCTTGTCTGTGCTGATTCCTGAATGCGTACTTCCGGTTCCACATGAGGTGTGAGGTTGAACGGTCAGTTCGTAACTCTGGTGTTTGTAACTCTGAGCTTCTACTGGAGAAGTAAAGGCTAAAGTTTCCCTTCCAAAAGCTGGCAATCTCCCCTCCAATGGGATGAAGCTCCTTTTTACTAGGCCTGAAGAGTCACAACATACTAGACCATAAAGCTGGTGCAGGATGACCATTGGCCATCCATTACTGTGTAGTTTGGTTTTTAGGGTTTGTGGGTAAAATTTTAAAAAGTACCTTTGTGCTTTTAAAAGTGTTACCATATTTGTATATCTACATAATAATAGATATGTTTTTTTTCCCCAAAACTCTGTTTAGGTGAAAGCCCAGCTTCAAAAGATGGGAGAAATTCAACCCTTAAATATATTTCTACGTCAGGAAATTGACCGTATGCAGCGTGTTATATCAAGAGTTCGAACTACACTGACTGATCTCAAACTGGCCATAGATGGTAAGTATATAATCATACAGCATTAATTTCTAAAGGATTATAACAGTATAGTGACACTAACAATGTTCCCACATCTACCTTGATTTATGGTGCCCTGGTCCTGCAATTCACTGTGCCCTGTGGCTCTGCTCATAGAATCATAGAATATCAGGATTGGAAGGGACCTCAGGAGGTCACCTAGTCCAACCCCCTGCTCAAAGCAGGACCGATCCCCAATTAAATCATCCCAGCCAGGGCTTTGTCAAGCCTGACCTTAAAAACTTCTAAGGAAGGAGATTCCACCACCTCCCTAGGTAACCCATTCCAGTGTTTCACCACCCTCCTAGTGAAAAAGTTTTTCCTAATATCCAACCTAAACCTCCCCCACTGCAACTTGAGACCATTACTCCTTGTTCTGTCATCAGCTACTGAGAACAGTCTAGAACCATCCTCTTTGGAACCCCCTTTCAGGTAGTTGAAAGCAGCTATCAAATCCCCCCTCATTCTTCTCTTCCGCAGACTAAACAATCCCAGTTCCCTCAGCCGCTCCTCAAAAGTCATGTGTTCCAGTCCCCTAATCATTTTTGTACCCACATGAAACCCACTGAAGCCAATCCGTCTTTGCAGAGCTGCACTGCTGCGCCTGTGTGCTATGAATTGTAGGATTGGGACCATAAACTGTCTGGCAAAATGATTCAGAATCAAACTGAGGCTTAATTGTATAGAGCTAAGAAGAAGCATAGTTATAAAATTACATACTAATTAGCAGCGGGGCAGTGGCATTCTGCACATGTTGGAGCTGAGAGAGTTCAGCTTAAGGTAAGAGATAAGCAATGCTGGAGTGAAGGCGATGGAATAGATGGCTCGTGTTGCTTTCTGTTTCCTCCTTCTCACATCCCATTTTGCCCATATGGTATCATTAAAATGGCTAGCTGGAAGGAGAATATAAAATCAGACTCCCAAAAGAAAAGCCTAAGAAGATTTTTTTCAGTACGTGGAAGTAGAGTGTGGTGTCATCCACAAATTTTATAAGAATACTCTCCACTTCATTATCTGAGTCATTCATGAAAATAATGAGTAGTGCTGAACCCAGGATTGACCGGTGTGGGACCCCACTAGTTAAGTCCCCCAGTTTGACAGTGAACCATTGATATCTGAGTAGGGTTTTTCAACCAGTTTTTCATCCAGATTATATTTTTGAGTTCAAATTATGGTTATTAGAGTTGTAGCTGTGCTTTGTACTCACTATTAGGTTCCACCCGTTAGTGCTGTTTTAATTACTTACTGATTGCCCAGAATTTATTTCACAGTTGGAATGATATAATACTCCACATAAATCTGAAAGCAAAAGTGAACGTTGTCCTCTCAACTGACCTACATAAGTGTGAGTTTGACACAGAGCAGTCATTTCAGAGGGGGGTCGTGTTTTTGTGGATGTATATCCTTTTCATTTTGGGAGTAACTAGAAATGGCCCTGAATCAAACCCCCAGATCAAAATGACCCAAACTTTGGTGAATTTCCTGTCTGGATTTGGAATTTTTTCAGGCTTGAATTTATGCCAGGGTATAAAGCTTGAGATAATTTAGATAAAGTTTCTGGGAGATAGAGCTGTGGGCATCCTAAAAATGATACATTCCTGACTCTTTCAGACCAATGTAACTCAGAAAAGGCTTGGTCTAGAAATCCCAAATATGAGATTAATATGTTGCCCTAGCTGAGTACTGGTGCCTTTCACTAGTCTTTATAGATTTCAGTTGCAGATTTAATATGTTATTAAAAGCCTTTTCATCATCTGTTTTGAGTTCTGCATTGATCTATGTAATGCGTGCTGGCTAGCATGCTAGCTTTAGGTGCTTCTTAAATATGACATCAGTGTCATACGTGTTTCCTACACTGCACAGCCACAATGCTGAAGTACCCATGACCCCTGTGGAAACATAATATGAGTTATGTGGAGGATAAGTACCTTGCAGAGTTCCTAAGATTTGTAGCTGTACAAGCTGACTTTATCTTTCCAAAAAACTATGATGAAGGATCATCATTTTTCAGTCAGTAGGCCAGGTAGCCAGGAGGAATGATAGTTGGAGGTGGAGGAAGACAGTCAGGACAGGAGGCTTTGAATTCTATTCCCATCTGTGATTCCAGTGAGTCATAATGCTTTACACACATTATACATGGCACCTTACAAACGTAGGTTAGTTAGATCTCAAAAGACCCTGGTAAACTAAACTATAATTTTACCTTCATTTTGCAAAGGGAGAAGTTGAAGCTCGATGAGTTGATCTTGCTGTGTTAGCAACCAGATTAAAAGCATGGTCTCCTGCGAGCTAGGATCCTATTGGCTTCTGATGGCTGCCTGCCAAGATGAAAAGAGCTCCAGAGCAGCTAAAGATAATGACATTTTTGTTAGCTCATATCATGGGGCGTGTGCATTTGGACTGAAGAGTCCTTTGTTCTTTCTCCATTGATTCCCACAATGACGGTATGGGAGTCATCAGGGTATTCCAGAGGAGAATTTTATTTGGGGATGTTTGGAGGCATTCAAGAAAGCATTCATAAAATGTGGCAATCGGAAAATTCATGTTTTGAGACTTCTGGAAAAAAAGAACTAATGTGTTTTGCCACCTCGTAACTCAAAAACATTTTGGCCCAATAATTTCCAATTTCTATTATTCTTCTCACCCTGAGGAAAGCTGGTTACTCTGATTATCTTTTTAAAAGATAAAAGATACTTTGGGATATATTACTAAATCTTATATACACACTTGGCTTGATGCTGAATATCTAAGTGTTCAGAAGCAAATTGTGTAGATTTAGGATAAACTACAGGAAACACAGAAGTCTTTAAAAGATGCTGCAGAACAGTTTTGCAATGTTCTACTGAGCTGGTGTGGGGCAAGGCTCTGTGTAGGTGTGTGCATGTGCGCACCCATAAAATATTAATTTTTTTGTATCATCTACCATCATGATAATGCGTGGACATGTAGATTTGGTGCCTGTGCTGGTAAATTTTCAAGACAATTTGCCAGGATAAATTGTGTGCGCTTGTTTTTAAAATATGTCAGCAGTGTTACTGAATAGAGTAAATAGCTATTGTGGAGAATGAGAGAGTTAAGTGTGCTATTTTTTTACAAATATATGCACGTCGGTTTACCTGATTGGTGGTAGCCTGCCTGACTGCAAGGTCTTAAATCAAAGGAGGCTATCAGGGGGGAAACAAACAGGAAACAAAACAATGGCAAAGAAAAGGTACAGTCCGCGAGAATATCAACAGTCCTTGAGGGAACTAAGGGGGAAGCTATGAACTGGGGAGTGCCCTTGTCTGGCACCAACCAGGCTGGTAAGGTTTACTCTTCCTATGCACAAGCTCAGGATCAAAGTGGGTGCTAAACCATTAAAGGACCTCAGGCCTAGAAAAGGAAGAGAGTTGGGTATGTTGCCAGGAGCCACCCAGGGAGTGTGAGTGAACACTGAGAGGGATGCAAGAAGACACACAGAGCATGCTGCAGCAGGTCAGTCTGCTTCTTCCAGCCTAGAAATGGAGGTAAGTGGGCTGAATAGAATTTACCAAAGCTTGCAAGGAAAGATTAAAAGTTAGGTAAAGGTAAATATGAGTATAGGCCTTTATTGTTTTTACCCTTTGCTCTGCATCCTATGTACCTTTGGGTGAATGAATAAATAAAGCTTTGTTTTGAAGCAGCTGTTTGTGAGTCACTCTAATCAGCCACTGTCACAGGCCCCCAGAGCAAAGGTCTTACAGGAGCAGAACTCATTTGGGCCTGTTGGGTTAATATAGTTGGTAAACAGAGGGGCTGCAGCCCAGAAACACAGTCTAAGAGTGGTAGGAATGTGTGGTTCCACCCAGATGGAAGGTAGCAAAAACTGCCTCTTGAGGGGTGCACATCAGATAGACTAAAAGGTCTGTAAAGCACAGCTTGCCCTGTAACCATGACAACTGTTTATGAGCAATATCAGAATACAGGAACTAGAGGCTTGATTCTCCTTTAATTCACATGGGTTTTATCCTTGTGTAACTCTCTCATTTCAGTTGAGTTATTTCTGATTTACACCTATGCACATGAAAAGAGAATGAGGCTTGGAAACTTGAGTTCTTGCTGAAACCAAAGCTTAAGATCCCAACTGCTAGTTCGAGCTGCACATCTGGATCTTCACCTCTCTAGCTGGAGGCAAATTCTTCCAAATGAAGAGGTTCAAAACTGTGGTCCAAATCCGAACCTTCCCATATTTCAGGATGTTCAGATCCAGCTCATTACAGAGATAGGTGTGAGCCCAAGTATTAACGAGGAGCTACTATATACACATAATTAGGCTTGGAAGGATTAAATTGTTATCGGTAAATGAACATCAGTTTCACTGGACACTCACAAATCAATTAAAAACTACTTCCATCTATAATAACCAAAATTTACAGCTAGGCAAAGTAAGAAAAATGCTGCTTAACTTATTAGCGTTTGATTTAAGGACATTTATTTTATAAATTTTGACATGTGATATTGACAATTGGTATTCTAACAGTTATAAAGCTTTAACTTTTTGAATCTCATTGTCTACCATCATTAAATAATTATTGGCTGACTGTCCCATAATTTCCCATAATTGTGAGAATTTAAATCAATAAAAACTAAAGAAATGCTTAAACCCCATAATTTCATGCAACTGTAAAGATTTAAATTGATAAAAATAGGAAAAAATAAACATACATTATCCATCAAAATTATGGGGGGAAAATCGAGCTCTGCCAAGCCCTCAGATAATATAAATCGAACAAAGCTTTCATTCTGTTACATGGTGAATCACTAAATATAGAATCACAGACTAGGACAAATGTGCTAGAATGTAGCTGTGCAGCCCCTTGACATAATTACTTTAATTAGCCACAAAAACTCGTCTTGTCCAGTATTGAATTGAACACCTACAGGAGCTTTACCTTGCCTCTTTCTCTGCACAGTAGTTGGAAGTATTTAGACGGGCCAAAAGAGGCTACATCTACACTACGAGCTGGAGTGCTGTGTGTATAGGTTTTTGGCATAGCTCAGCTGTGCCTCTGCTGCCATTGCCAAGGTGACCACCACTACCCAGCGATTTCTACTTGCCCTTGCTCAATAAGAGCTAGCACAAGTAAGTATATGCCAGCAGGGAAATCACACCCGTACTTCATAGTGCAGGCATAGCCAGAGACAGGGC
This sequence comes from Caretta caretta, assembly GCF_965140235.1. Taxonomy (NCBI): domain Eukaryota; kingdom Metazoa; phylum Chordata; order Testudines; family Cheloniidae; genus Caretta; species Caretta caretta. The sequence continues at coordinate 154,305,138 of NC_134207.1, read as the reverse complement.
AACTCAGGGTAGAAACCTGTTTTAAAAGCTCTAATCTACGTGCAGTATGGTTACAGTACAAATTATTTTAGAAATATCAAAAAGCCCCTTCAGAGCCTTTAAATGATCTGACCTTTAATCTGTCATCTTAATAAGGGCTTCATTGTACCCATGAAAGGGGACCCGACCACATAAAATCCAAAAATAACTGTTATAAACAGCAGGCAAGTGAAGTTCATAGAACATTACAGCCAGTCACGTTAAGTTCATAAAATGTTCAGTCAGCCCCTTTACAGCGGGCTGCCTCCTGTTTTCTATTAGTTAGATAGTAGAAATATATGGTTTTGCATTATTCACTCAACATTCCCTGTGTCTGTTTTCCAGTCCTTGTTATTTGAGAGTTTCTGTTTTCTGGAACAGATGTATCTATCCCTCTCATTTGGTAATTAATCTAATTTCTCTCCACTGTTTTATTTTTATCAAAGCATCTGAGCTGCAGGAATGCATAGCAACGCCCACAGATGGCATTCAGTCTGTCCTGGTGCTGCAACTCAAGTACCATATCCCTGCTGCCAAAGCTCACACCCACTCACTCAGCATAGTAATGCAGAGATGTAGCCAAGGCCAGGGCACTGAGCACGTCTTCTCAGCCTCTACAGCTCTTTTGTTAAGTTTGCTTCATGTTTGTATCAAAAGTCTGGTTTATTATTTCCAGCGACAATCATGAGTCATCACAGAGGGACATGTGGGACAGTGTTTCCAGTTGTAGTGGGAGACTCCCTGGTCCACGCTGCTCCCTTGGTGTCTCTCAGATGGTGCACAGGGAGCAGAGTCTGGTTGTGTTTGTCTGTTCCCCCCCCACACACACACACAAACACCAACTAGGAGGCTGCAGCATAGGGAAGTGCCTAATGGGTGTAGAGATGGCATAGCTGGCTCCTATACTGCCCTCTGCTCCTAGGGGACTTCCACGCCCTTGGGGGCGGGGGTGCAGAATTCATACCTTCCGCAAATTTCTTGGCTTCTCCGCAGAAAAATAGGGGAGCAAAGAAATCTGTGAGGAACATGCCCCTTCTGCGGCAGTCTGGGTGTGTCTGCTGGGAGCAGCTGGCAGCAGAGAGCAGATCACTGCTGGGGGAGGAAGGAGGCTGGGTGTGCATGCATGAGTCTGGGGAGAGATGTTAAGGGAGTGGGGCAGGGCGCATGCCTGTGTGTGATCGAGTGAGAGAGACTCAGGCCTTGTCTACACTGGCAATTTACAGCGCTGCAACTTTCTCGCTCAGGGGGTGTGAAAAAACGCCCCCCTGAGCGCAGCAAGTTTCAGCGCTGTAAATTGCTGGTGTGGACAGTGCACCAGTGCTGGGAGCTGCGCCCCTCGTGGAGGTGGGTTTTTTTAGAGCGCTAGGAGAGCTCCCAGCGCAGCACTGCGACCACTCGAGGCACGTTCAGGTGCTGCCGCAGCAGTGCTTTAACGCTGCCAGTGTCGACTAGCCCTCACTCTGTCCCTCTCCGCGTAGGGCTGCGTGAAGCAGGCGCTGTCCCTGAGGCAGAGCAGGAATGTAACAGCTAAGCAGGCAGGCTGCTAATGTTCCCATTGTTAGTTAGGCGTTCCCATTCTTAGTCAATTATGGTCAATTTTACCTTGCCAGAATGGTGTAAAGGAGCCTTACTGTAAATGACAGTAAAGCAATCCTCAGCTAGGAAAGTCTATGTGCTGTCTCGCTTTTTTTCCTGTGCCAGAGAGGCACAATGGGGTTAGATGACAGCTCGGGATCTATTTTACTTATCCATTTAAAAAAAAATGCAGGACAATGATTAGTAAAACTGTCTGACTTTCACGTGTGAATGTCTGAGCAATTTAAAGCGACAGTCTACTTTACAGAACACCCAAACACCAAAATAAAAGTAATGTAATTTAAATGAAAATCCAGGATTATACCTGGAATGCAGGGTCTTGGTTACCAAGTATTTGTAACTTTACTTTTTTTTTTATTTTTGGGCGCAGAATTCCCTCAGGAGTAGCCCTCTCACAGATCCTGGTTGTTGGTTGTGTCAGTATGGGGAGGAGGAGTGGCCAGAGAGCAATGAACTCTAGCTATCCTTCGCTGGCAGAGGGTCCCTTAGGGTCCCTTATACTTTTCTATTCTGTTTTCCGCCCTCATCGATGTATTGTCTGAGTGCCTTCTAATAGTGTATTATGTGACATGATTAACATCTGTCACGTGTGGTTCTTTCTCCATCTCATCCTCACCCTAGAGGGAGAGAATTGTGTGTGCAGAGGAGCGTTTTGGTGTGTTTTTGTAATGTAAATTCTGCTGTGTTTATGTTAGAGAAGGTCAGGTTGAAGAAATGCCCCTTGAATGTGGAGCAGAAGGTGGTGAGGTTTGTGTTATTCTTGGGGTGGTTCCTGGAGGACTTCTTTCCACAGTCTCGGACTTGCCCGTCTCCTGCAAAGACAAGCTTTCCTCTTAGCGTAGTGTAGCTGTGGAGTGAAGTTGTCAACAATGCTCTTCATCCCAGAGCTTTAGATGATCTTTTAGATATTCTGGACCTTGCCATTGAGCATCTTCTAGGTAAGGACCAAGATCTTGAACTTGACTCGATGATCTATGGAAAACCAGTGTTGCTGAAGAGATGCACTGTAGCATTCTGTACTAGTTGGAGTTTCCTAAAAGCTAACAGCTTCTTGCCTAGGAATATTGCACAGACAGGAGGTGACAAAGGCAGGTATAACTGAGCCAGGTCATTGTTTGCCAGGAAGGGATGGAGTCTTATAACCAATGGGAGAATGTAAAAAGCACTACTCATGGATAAGGCTAAGGTTTTGTCATGGTTATTTTTAGTAAAAGTCACGGACAGGTCACGGGCAATAAATAAAAATTCATGGAAGCCGTGACCCGTCTGTGACTTTTGCTGCTGCAGCCCATGATTTTCCCCCACCACCGTGGTGGCTGGGAGCTGTGGGGTTCCCCCTCTGCCCAGGACAGCTGGAAACTGCAGGGTGACCATATTTCCCAAAGAGAAAATGGGACACTCCCAGCCCAACGTGTCCCCCTCCCCCTAGACCCCCTCAGGAGTCTGATCACCTGTTGCTGGAACCTTGCAGGGGGCCCCTGTTGCTGCTGTCACTGGAATCCTGCCAGGACCCTGCTGGCTGCCAGCTCCAGAATCCTACAGCTCCTGAGGCTGAAGCAGAGAATGTCACAGATGTCTCCAGAAGTCACGGATTCCGTGACTTCCTTGACCTCCGTGACATAAACGTAGTGTATTCATGGATGCTCCTATGTGAGAGCTGTGTCAGCAAGGAATCAGGAGTTCACCTAAACTATGGACTGAACTTTGGTTTCTTGACACACCACTCCTTTCTCTCACCCCAGGTTTGTAAAATTTTATCTCAGTGAACCAGAGAATAGTGTAGGAAAGAGGTTTCCATAGTGTGGACCACACCAGAACACAGAGGTAGTCTGCTGGATCACACACCTTCCCATTCGTAGTCACACAGATCACCTCCCTTTCTCCCCCCTGTACAATTCCGTGAGCCCCCTCATTCTATCTGCAATAACATTCAATCCCCGTGGCAACTACAGCAGTTGGTTATATTGAAATATAATTGTTATTTGTATTGTGGTACTACCTAGCGGTTCTAACTGGAACTGGGATACATTGAGCTCGTTGCTCTATTTAATTTATTATAGGTGTCTTTTAATACAATTTAGGAGCTCAAAATATGGAGGACAGCCAGCTCGCTGTGGACCACCAGCAAGTGCTCCACAGAGCAGAGGCTGAGAACCTCTGCTTTACAGAATACTGTGGATGTCATAGTGAGGTTAATTATTTTACAAGCAGTAAATGCCAACCTTTTTTAATGGAAACCACTGTACTGTATGTAGCATGTGTGTGTGGACTACCACTGCCAAAAAGAAAATATTTGCCTGTATCTCTGCCATTACTTTACTATTTCACTGTTGGGAGCTCTTAGTAATGAAAATGTGTGGACTCATCATCTGTAACAAAATAATTGCAATGAATATATTCTCTGTCAATACATGATTAGGATATAGATGGCATAGACAGCATACATCTCTCTCTGATAGTGTGAAGGGAGACATTAAAATATACTTATATTGAAACAATTCATCACATTTACAAGCACAGTGTCAATACAATGAATATAAATTGGAAAAAAAAGTTGTTTGAAAAAAATCTCTTTATTTCTTCACATAATATTATAAGAAATGTCCTTTATTCATTATTAGCTGTGGGCTGAGACTTATATGTTTGTTGCAATTTGACTTCATTTGAACAGTTGTATAATTAAGGCTCAACAAGAGAGATCCATTTGGATTTAGAACATTGTTTAGAAGTTTTAATTGCCTTTGGAAGCTGGGGAGAAGTTCATTCTGTACATGTGGGGGGGAGGGATAGCTCAGTGGTTTGAGCTTTGGCCTGCTAAACCCAGGGTTGTGAGTTCAATCCTTGAGGGGGCCATTTAGGGATCTGGGGCAAAAATTGGGGATTGGTCCTGCTTTGAGCAGGGGGTTGGACTAGATGACCTCCTGAGGTCCCTTCCAACCCTGATATTCTATGATTCTATGTTTTACTTACAATTCAGGAACCATTATTATGTCAGAAGACTTGCGAGATGCTTTGGATAACATGTATGATGCCAGAATTCCCAAGCTTTGGTTCAAGATTTCCTGGGAATCTGCTACTTTAGGGTTTTGGTTTACTGAGCTTCTTGAAAGAAACCAACAATTTAGCAGCTGGCTGCTGGATGGCCGACCAAATCAATTCTGGATGACAGGATTCTTTAATCCACAGGTAAGGTTAACAAATTAGCTTAAGCATGATATTTTAAATCCTATGCAATAACTAAATGATAACTTGAGAAAGCATCCCGCTAACTCAGTTATAATTGTGTCCCGAGTTAAATAAGCTCCAGACCTTAAGGATGAGATGTTTATTAGCCCAAAATATGGTTACTGAAATAACAGAAAGTAGCACCATCAAGTTATTATTATAATAATAATAGAATGTATATAAATAGTCTCAATGAGTTTCTGCACATTTCAACTCCTTACTCCCTTTTTTCTTTCTTTTTCTTCCTTCCCCTTGCCCTGTAATAAGAGTCATTTGCGTGTCATTCATTTATTTAAAGCTTCCTAGAGTATGAAATAATTACATTTTAAAAAGAAAGTTTTAAAAACATGCCATTTATGGGTTAAATGGGACTTGCCTCCGAGCCCTTGTGGGCCAGTTCCATAATGTGGAGTTATATATTTTGTATACCGCACCTAAAATTGTGCTAGGCAATTTGCAGAGAGATAAAGAACACAGTCCCCACACTGCATAGTCTAAAATAGGTCAGACATAACAAAAAGAAAAGCAACAAAGAGAAGGGCTGAGGGTGGAAGAAGGAAGAATTCACACCTTCATCATGTGGCTACTTTGTATGGCTGTGCACACTGATGAAAGTTTCATGATGCAGCAGATATTTCTGGGAGCTGTGACATCTGGAAATGATGGATTCTGAGATGTCTTGGGTGAGTGCATGGCCAATTTTGTGGAACCGAAAGAGAGTTATTTAAAAGATGTATTTTTATTAATACCAATGGATGTTAGCAATGTAAATGTTAGATGATGAAGTTGCCAGGAAGAGAAAAATAATTGATGGAGATGGGTGTGGCAAATATTGTCCTGGGCTAAGGGTAGAGGATCTTCAGGTGTCTATCTGGACTGACTGTTTTGGAGAATAAATAGTCCACCGTCACAATTTTATAGTCCCAGTGTCCTGTCCTACAGACATCGGAATCCAAGGATTCAAAGAAGCTATTATAGTTTAACATTTGATTTTGTCCACAAGACTCAAGAGTCCATTACAGGCACTTTTAAATATCCCTGAACTGCTATTATGCTGTCAGACCATTTGCTGTCTTACCTGCCTCACCAGGGGTGCTGTGAGAATCAGTAAGTTAGTGTTCGCAAAAAGAAAAGGAGTACTTGTGGCACCTTAGAGACTAACCAATTTATTTGAGCATGAGCTTTCGTGAGCTACAGCTCACTTCATCGGATGCATACTGTGGAAACTGCAGAAGACATTATATGCACAGAGACCATGAAACAATACCTCCTCCCACCCCACTCTCCTGCTGGTAATAGCTTATCTAAAGTGTTCATCAAGTTGCGCCATTTCCAGCACAAATCCAGGTTTTCTCACCCTCCGCCCCCACACACACAAACTCACTCTCCTGCTGGTAATAGCCCATCCAAAGTGACCACTCTCTTTAAAATGTGTATGATAATCAAGGTGGGCCATTTCCAGCACAAATCCAAGTTTTCTCACCCCCTCAGCCCCCTCCAAAAACCACACACACAAACTCACTCTCCTGCTGGTAATAGCTCATGCAAAGCGACCACTCTCCCTACAGTGTGCATGATAATCAAGGTGGGCCATTTCCAGCACAAATACGGGTTTTCTCACCCCCCCACCCCCATACACACACAAACTCACTTGATAATCAAGGTGGGCCATTTCCAGCACAAATCCAGGTTTTCTCACCCCCCCACCCCCTTTTCCACACACACAAACTGACTCTCCTGCTGGCAATAGCTCATCCAAACTGACCACTCTCCTTACAATGTGCATGATAATCAAGGTGGGCCATTTCCAGCATAAATCCAAGTTTAACCAGAACGTCGGGGGGGGTAGAAAAAAACAAGGGGAAATAGGCTACCTTGCATAATGACTTAGCCACTCCCAGTCTCTATTTAAGCCTAAATTAATAGTATCCAATTTGCAAATGAATTCCAATTCAGCAGTTGCTCGCTGGAGTCTGGATCTGAAGTTTTTTTGTTGTAAGATAGCAACCTTCATGTCTGTGATTGCGTGACCAGAGAGATTGAAGTGTTCTCCGACTGGTTTGTGAATGTTATAATTCTTGACATCTGATTTGTGTCCATTTATTCTTTTACGTAGAGATTGTCCAGTCTGACCAATGTACATGGCAGAGGGGCATTGCTGGCACATGATGGCATATATCACATTGGTGGATGTGCAGGTGAACGAGCCTCTGATAGTGTGGCTGATGTTATTAGGCCCTTTGATGGTGTCCCCCGAATAGATATGTGGGCACAGTTGGCAACGGGCTTTGTTGCAAGGATAGGTTCCTGGGTTAGTGGTTCTGTTGTGAGGTATGTGGTTGTTGGTGAGTATTTGCTTCAGGTTGGGGGGCTGTCTGTAGGCAAGGACTGGCCTGTCTCCCAAGATTTGTGAGAGTGTTGGGTCATCCTTCAGGATAGGTTGTAGATCCTTAATAATGCGTTGGAGGGGTTGTAGTTGGGGGCTGAAGGTGACGGCTAGTGGTGTTCTGTTATTTTCTTTGTTAGGCCTGTCCTGTAGTAGGTGACTTCTGGGAACTCTTCTGGCTCTATCAATCTGTTTCTTCACTTCCGCAGGTGAGTATTGTAGTTGTAAGAATGCTTGATAGCCATTTACAACGCACACTTTGCTTCTCTACAAAAGAAAAAGGACACTAAACTTTCTAAACTACTACATGCTACAAGGGGCCACAGCAATGGTTCCCTCAACCCACCCAGCAATATTGTTAACCTATCCAACTATACTCTCAGACCAGCAGAAGCAGCTGTCTTATCTCGGGGCCTCTCCTTCTGCCCCTCCACCCCCACAAACATGATACAGTTCTGTGGTGACCTAGAATCCTATTTTCGACGTCTCCGACTCAAGGAATATTTCCAAAATACCTCTGAACAACATACTAATCCACAGACTCCTCCCTTCCAACATTACAAAAAGAAGGATTCTAGGTGGACTCCTCCTGAAGGTCGAAACAGCAGACTGGACTTCTACATAGACTGCTTCCACCGACGTGCACGGGCTGAAATTGTGGAAAAGCAGCATCACTTGCCCCATAAGTTTTTCTCAAGTTGCAGTGGGGGAGGTTTAGATTGGATATTAGGAAAAACTTTTTCACTAAGAGGGTGGTGAAACACTGGAATGCATTACCTAGGGAGGTGGTAGAATCTCCTTCCTTAGAGGTTTTTAAGGTCAGGCTTGACAAAGCCCTGGCTGGGATGATTTAACTGGGAATTGGTCCTGCTTCGAGTAGGGGGTTGGACTAGATGACCTTCTGGGGTCCCTTCCAACCCTGATATTCTATGATTCTATGATTCTATAACCTCAGCCGTGCAGAACACAATGCCATCCACAGCCTCAGAAACAACTCTGACATCACAATCAAAAAGGCTGACAAAGGAGGTGCTGTTGTCATCATGAATAGGTCGGAATATGAACAAGAGGCTGCTCGGCAGCTCTCCAACACCACTTTCTACAAGCCATTACCCTATGATCCCACTGAGAGTTACCAAAAGCAACTACAGCATTTGCTCAAGAAACTTCCTGAAAAAGCACAAGATCAAATCCGCACAGACACACCCCTGGAACCCCGACTTGGGATATTCTATCTACTACCCAAAATCCATAAACCTGGAAATCCTGGGCGCCCCATCATCTCAGGCATCATCTCAGGCATTCTCAGGGAAATCCTGGGCGCCCTGACAGCAGGATTGTCTGGCTATGTAGACTCCCTCCTCAGGCCCTACACTACCAGTACTCCCAGCTACCTTCGAGAGACCACTGACTTCCTGAGGAAACTACAATCCATCGGTGATCTTCCTGATAACACCATCTTGGCCACTATGGATGTAGAAGCCCTCTACACCAACATTCCACACAAAGATGGACTACAAGCCGTCAAGAACACTATCCCCGATAATGTCACGGCTGGTGGCTGAACTTTGTGACTTTGTCCTTACCCATAACTATTTTACATTTGGGGACAATGTATACCTTCAGATCAGCGGCACTGCTATGGGTACCCGCATGGCCCCACAGTATGCCAACATTTTTATGGCTGACTTAGAACAACGCTTCCTCAGCTCTCGTCCCCTAACGCCCCTACTCTACTTGCGCTATATTGATGACATCTTCATCATCTGGACCCATGGAAAAGAAGCCCTTGAGGAATTCCACCGTGATTTCAACAATTTCCATCCCACCATCAACCTCAGCCTGGTCCAGTCCACACAAGAGATCCACTTCCTGGACACTACAGTGCTAATAAACAATGGTCACATAAACACCACCCTATACCGGAAACCTACTGACCGCTATTCCTACCTACATGCCTCCAGCTTTCACTCTGACCACACCACACGATCCATCGTCTACAGCCAAGCTCTCTGATACAACCGCATTTGCTCCAACCCCTCAGACAGAGACAAACACCTACAAGATCTCTATCAAGCATTCTGACAACTACAATACCCACCTGCGGAAGTGAAGAAACAGATTGATAGAGCCAGAAGAGTTCCCAGAAGTCACCTACTACAGGACAGGCCTAACAAAGAAAATAACAGAACACCACTAGCCGTCACCTTCAGCCCCCAACTACAACCCCTCCAACGCATTATTAAGGATCTACAACCTATCCTGAAGGATGACCCAACACTCTCACAAATCTTGGGAGACAGGCCAGTCCTTGCCTACAGACAGCCCCCCAACCTGAAGCAAATACTCACCAACAACCACATACCTCACAACAGAACCACTAACCCAGGAACCTATCCTTGCAACAAAGCCCGTTGCCAACTGTGCCCACATATCTATTCGGGGGACACCATCAAAGGGCCTAATAACATCAGCCACGCTATCAGAGGCTCGTTCACCTGCACATCCACCAATGTGATATATGCCATCATGTGCCAGCAATGCCCCTCTGCCATGTACATTGGTCAGACTGGACAATCTCTACGTAAAAGAATAAATGGACACAAATCGGATGTCAAGAATTATAACATTCACAAACCAGTCGGAGAACACTTCAATCTCTCTGGTCACGCAATCACAGACATGAAGGTCGCTATCTTACAACAAAAAAACTTCAGATCCAGACTCCAGCGAGCAACTGCTGAATTGGAATTCATTTGCAAATTGGATACTATTAATTTAGGCTTAAATAGAGACTGGGAGTGGCTAAGTCATTATGCAAGGTAGCCTATTTCCCCTTGTTTTTTTCTACCCCCCCGATGTTCTGGTTAAACTTGGATTTATGCTGGAAATGGCCCACCTTGATTATCATGCACATTGTAAGGAGAGTGGTCAGTTTGGATGAGCTATTGCCAGCAGGAGAGTCAGTTTGTGTGTATGGAAAAGCGGGTGGGGGGGTGAGAAAACCTGGATTTGTGCTGGAAATGGCCCACCTTGATTATCAAGTGAGTTTGTGTGTGTATGGGGGTGGGGGGGTGAGAAAACCCGTATTTGTGCTGGAAATGGCCCACCTTGATTATCATGCACACTGTAGGGAGAGTGGTCGCTTTGCATGAGCTATTACCAGCAGGAGAGTGAGTTTGTGTGTGTGGTTTTTGGAGGGGGCTGAGGGGGTGAGAAAACCTGGATTTGTGCTGGAAATGGCCCACCTTGATTATCATATACATTTTAAAGAGAGTGGTCACTTTGGATGGGCTATTACCAGCAGGAGAGTGAGTTTGTGTGTGTGTGTGGGGGGGGGGGGGGGCGGAGGGTGAGAAAACCTGGATTTGTGCTGGAAATGGCGCAACTTGATGAACACTTTAGATAAGCTATTACCAGCAGGAGAGTGGGGTGGGAGGAGGTATTGTTTCATGGTCTCTGTGCATATAATGTCTTCTGCAGTTTCCACAGTATGCATCCGATGAAGTGAGCTGTAGCTCACGAAAGCTCATGCTCAAATAAATTGGTTAGTCTCTAAGGTGCCACAAGTACTCCTTTTCTTTTTGCGAATACAGACTAACACGTCTGTTACTCTGAAACCTAAGTTAGTGTTGATACACTATTTTGGTAACGTGAAGTATTGTGTAAACTAGTACTTGTCTGGAGAATGGTTAGACATCTCAAAATTCATACTGTTTCCTGACATTTTCTTCACTTACTGCTGCTAGATTTTGCACTAAAGATGCCCAAGAACAGACCTAGTTTTTACTCTGGCCATGTTAGTTGGCTTTGTTCATGCCTTGGTCTAGTGACAGGTTTACAATTCTGCCAGGCTAAATTGGGCATCCTACTTGTTGGCTCTGGACATCTGGACACCTCAATAAGAAGCCAAGTAATCAGAATAAAATGTCTCCAAACAAGCTGGGACTTAATAGACCACAACAATACAGGAAGAGCTTGCAGAAATGTACAAACTTAACACTACATAACACACATTTGTAAAACTTTCTAAACCTGGAAAGTGTACAGAAGAATCCCTACATACTGTATGTTTACATGACTTTAATGTTCATTTGTGTCAGCAATTACAAACGTAAGAGTCAGAAAGTATCCTGCTAAACTTTATTGTGTTACATTTTATTTAAAATGATTATAATTAATAATATAGTTATAATTTTTTTAAATCACTATCACATGGATCAGAGATTTAGAAAATGAATTCCCATCTACAAAAATGGGTTCAAAGGGATAAAGAATTAATTCTACTGGCAAAACTGGCTCGTTAATAATAACTTATAAATAGTCAAGAACATCTCTCATTTGTATATCTCAGAAATCTATTTCTTATCCCCGTCTGTATAGCCTGCTGTCTTCTCTTTGCATCAGTCTGTTGATGATGGTAATGGTTAACACAAGAGAAGAAGATAAATCTGCTTCATTCAGAATACAGTGTGCTCTCACATTAAAAATAGAGGGCCCAATTCTGTTCTGACTTATGCTGGTTCTAAAATAGGGTAACTTCAGTGACTTCATGGGAATGTCTCCTGATTTATACTGGTGTGAGAGGAGGATCAGGCCCATATGTGAAAGAAACGCTGTTCCTTTTGTGTTTACACTGGGCCAAGGAAACCAGTTCAAGTAAATGAGACCTGATGTGGACTATCACCCACCCCTGGAATTAATCTAGCACTAAATCTTTTTTAGAAGTGAGACAAAATGTGATTAAAATATGGTTTAAAAAAATGTTAGCACCTTTCATGCATCTTTGCACCTCCAGGTTACAGCAAGCAAAAAGTACCCTTGCTCTCTTGCACTTTCACTACAAGCTAGTATGGTGTCTTTGGTTTTGTTTTTGTGTCAAAAAGGATGTTTTAATGTGAGTGATAAACAAAAACAAAAAACCCCCGCAAGCACTGTTTTCTGCTGCAGCAGGGGCTTAGTGTTGGAGGCACAGTAGGAAAGGGTTCTTCTGTAAGGTGCAGTGCCCCATTCGCCAGTGCACACTTATTTCCACAGTAACACAATGATAGTTCTCTTTTGCAAGCATAGTTGGGAAATATGAAATAAACCATAAAGGGAGGCCTCCCACATTAGCTGGGTGAGGTGAAGAGGAAAACATGTTTATTGTAACAATAAGAATAATTGACTTCAGTCTACCACATCACATAGCCCAGTTGTCTTGATCCTCCACATCCAAAGAGTCAAAGTTAGATTGTATTAGTTCTTGGAAGGGAAAGAAAACAAAACTCCAGTTTACGTCAGTAGCCTCTAGTGAATATGCTGGAGATGAGTGGGCATGCAGATGAGTGGGATTAAATATCTTGCCCTACTTCAGAATCTGAATGAAAATGGCATAGACCACTAGAAACTGAAACAAAACACCACACGAAAGTCAATTGTCACAAGGGAGAGAGAAATGGAAGAAGAACTGAACCCGAACCCCTATTACACTGATTTACATCTTGTTGCTTCTTGATTCATCGTCAGTAATGGCAGAATCATTGGGCAGCCAGCCTTTTCAGTATCAGCCCATCTCTTGCATTGATTAGGATTCTTCCAGTATGGTGATGAGTGTTGAGAACCCCGCTATAGACAATGAATGGGTCCTGCCATCTTTGTGATAATAGCTGATCTCTGCCGTCTGTCTCAGGCTTGCTCCTAATGGACAGCTATCCTTCCCTTCTTATGATTTATTATTAGTAGTATTTTATTTATTATTATCACTATTTCCTTGTTTGGCCAAGCATCTGAACCACTTTCCTCACCCTGCCCTCTGTACTTTAATCTCTTCTCTGTGCTTTCTTTTCTTAGTTTATGTGGGATCTGGTATCTCTCTGTGACCTTCCGAATAAGGATACTTGGCTTTTAGTTTTACAGGTTTCTATTTTAAAATATTGGTACTGGGATCATTTCTACAGACTGAGAGGGAAAAACATATTCTCATCACATAGGTTCTGCTTTGAGCTAATGGGCGTATCTGATGACACTATTTGGCCATTACTTACCAACTCCCTTAGCTATATAATAGGGATCCCAACTCGTTCAAACCCAATTATAATGATATTTGTTGACACAAAACCTCTTTAAAATGTTCCTGTGCTGGGCTTTCTAGAATGATAGTAGGAAGGTAGTAATGTAGATTAACTGAGACAGTGTGTTGCATTATCTTATGCATCCAAGCTCTCTTAACTTGAGGAGTAATACTCACTTACAAAACGCACCAGCAGCAGATTCATATGGCTATGATGTGGTCATGGTGGCATGTAAGATGGAGTTCCACCTTGAACTGTTCTTTGCAAGTCTTCTTCAGTAAGAGTCTGTATGGGAGGATTTAGATTTCTTAAATCCCTCAAAATTCCATCTTCCAACCTTGTTCATGTCCAGCCCTGTGCTCTAATTCGTTTGATCTCAGTTCTATAAACCTTTTGTAAAAGCATAACTTCTTGTGCACTGCAGACATAAACCCACCACTGCAGTCATCTTGTTCTCAACTAGTGCACGATTGTGACTTGCCAGGATCATCTAAGTGTCTCCTTGTTGTGACAATATCAAACCAATGAATGTTAAGAATACGCCATAACTATTGACACTGAAAACTGTTTAGTTTCCTCTCCTCGGCTGTTTTTATTGGCCATGTTTCTGATCCATATAACGGAGTTGTCATGACTACCACAGGAAATGTTTGTATCTTCGTTGTCACACAGCCAGAGGCCTTTGATGGTGCAGAAATGCCATGATGGAAGACCAATCCCATGTGTGACTTCTCTGGATATAGAACCTCCTGTGGTCAAACAGCTACCCAGGCAGAGAAACTATTCACCCGGTCAGTGTTACTGCCATCAACATTCAGTGTTAGCAGATCATTTTTTTGTTGCTGTTTAGAAGAGGTGTGCATTTGGTTTTACCACCATTGATCTTAAATCCTATAGATTCTGCAGTTTTTTGCAGCTCTTCTAGCATTAGCTGTGGTTGGTCAGTAAAGGTAAAGCAATATTGTCCACATATTTGAGATCCTCTAAAGATGAATCTTTAAATTTCACACCTCCTACTTTGGCCTCAGTCAGTTTTGTCATCAGATAGTCTATTAGAACATTAAATAACCTACGTGAGAGAACGCAACCCTGCATACTCCTGATTCTACTGAAAACCAGTCTGTAATGCAACCGTGACCTCCCACAGCTAAATGTACCCAGGTACAGTTCCTCCATTAGCACACTAAATCCTTGCGCATCCCATACTGGTGTAGCAGTATCTGCAGTACTTGATCCACTGAGTAAAAAGGAGCTGCAAAGTCTATAAATGTGATGTTCGCTTCCTTTCATTGTTCTAGTTGTTTTCAATAATTTTCCAAAGAGAATATATAGCATGGATTAACGGTCAAGTTGTGTGGAAACCACACTGGTTGTCTCTCTTTTTTGGGTTGAGACAATATTTCAGTTGGTTCAGTAATATGATCGTAAACACCTTCCTGACTGGCAGGAGCAATATACCCCTATAATTTGAGCAAGCTGATTGCTCTCCTTTTTTTGAAAAAAGAGATGATGCAATCCCTTTTCCAATGTTATGGAATATAACTCATTTCTTAAATTTTTAAGACAACTTTGTGAAGACAGTGAACAAAATCCAGGCTTCCTCTCTTTAGCAGTTATGGTAAAATATTGTCAAGATCAGATGCTTTATCATCTCATAACTGTTTAACCACAAGTATCATTTCCTCTAATGTCACCAGCCTTTTTTATGGTGGATTCATTTTTGGATTAAGTTGTAGTTTACAGCTTGATGGGGATCTGTTCATTAATTCACAAAAATGATCATGCAAGTGCTTAAGTTGTGCATCAACATCCATTTTTATCCTTAACTTGCAGAACCCAAAAGAATGGACTTCCATTTAGGACAAATACACATTTCTGGTCATGTCTTTCAGAGGCTTTCTCAATGTACTGGGCCATACTATTTCAACATTGATTATGATCATTCCAGAAAGCCCTCTTGATTGCTCATTCAAGACATTTCTTTTCCTCTATTATCCATTTCCTCGTCTCTTCGCTGACTCAGCTCTGACCTGCAGGTGCATCCCTTTGGCATCACACCTTTTTTTTTTTCTCTCTCCCACAATTTGATGTAGTCATCTGTAATCCAACATTGCTTGTTCATTCTCCTTAGTCCCAGTTGTTTTCCAGCAACTTCTGTGATAAAATCCCCAAATAAAGTCCATTCTTCCTCTGCAGAAGACAATTGATCATCTAATATAGAATATTTGTTGGAAATCACTACTGGGTAACTATTAGTGATCATTTCTTCATGACGTTTATGAACATTGAAGCATTTCCATGCAATAGATGTCCTCTCTGGAACTTTTTTAAATGGAACTGTTCGGAGTCGATGATCAGATTCCGGAGCAAGATCAGCACTCCTAAATACACATAGATCCACGGATGATTTTAATCAAGGATTTCAAAATGTGATCCAAAGTTGCATTGTTGCCTGATGGATATCAAAATGTTATGGCACTTCTTTTGCTGAAGCCAGGTAGCCATTAAAAATAGTCTGTGTGTAGAAACACATTCTTATAGATGCACTTCATTATCTGATCTCTCTTCTGGTAAACTGTGTGGTCCCAGTACCAGTTCAAATCCAGTTCGGTCATGGCCAGTTCTCATGTTCATATCTCCTTATGGTGACCATATGAAGTCAGGGTGATGTATCGGATCCAATGTCATCTACCATGGTTAAAAAAAAAAAAAAAGCATCTCAGTATCAGGCCTAGTGTCCTGTGGAGCATATGCAATAATAACTACCACACATCCTACCTTCCAACTGAAAATGGTGGCTATCAGGCGTGGTGATGAAGCGTGCCAGGTCCGTATTGCCAATTGCACCCTCAGGCACAAAACCAGAGCAACACCAGCATGCTCATCATGCATGTAACAATTAAAAGGTCTAACCTCTAAGAGTCACAGCTGTGCCCTTGCTGCTCAAATTCCACCATGGCTCCTGTACACTGCATATATCCACATTCAACCATTCCAATTCTTCCACCGGGAGACTTGTTTTTCCAACAGCTCTTAATGACCAGTTATCCCACAATCCCATCCTCAGGCACTGGCATTGCTGCAGAAGTGGATGTACTTTTTTATTATCAGGCTCTTCCGCCCCATATTTGGTTTATTGAAGGACCATCATCATACGGTCTGACTCCTCTGCACGTAATTGATTTAGACGAATCCTGAAGCTTGGTTCTGTTGTGAGTAGCAGATGGAACTGCCAAAGCTGTTGAAGTAGCCAAAGTTTTATGTCCATTTCTTCCACATGCTGAAGCTAGAGATGTTTTATGGGGATGGCTTGCCAGGCCATCACCCAACCTTCCCGCTTTATTGGGACTTGGGACTGGCACTAAGAACAAGGAATCCAGTAGTGTGACAAACAGCGCCTGCAGCCATATTCTGTGTGCTCTAATCCCACTAGTTCTCACAAAAGTAGCAGAGGTGGGTGGGTTCTGTACCTGTTTGAGCCAAGATGCTGATCATTCAGCAGGTGCCTTTCTTTCTTTGGAAGCAGTACTGAACCAAGGGCCCAACGTGGTCTACTGCAATACAAATCTAAATAGTAAGATTCCAGTCACTCTGTGTGTCATTCTGAAGCTTAAAATATTGGTGAGTCAGTGTGAAGTGATGGAAGCACCACAAGTGTGCTTGAGAGCTCTTTGTGTTCCATCATCACTGGATTTTGCAGTCTGGTAGTGTCCAGTTTTTAAGTTCTCAGTTATTCTGACTTTACGAATTACACGTGTACAGCTACATTTAGGCATGTATCTATGCCCTGCCAAGAATTCTAGATCATTGTGATATCAGTGGTAACTCAACCAATCACCCTCTTAACTCTACATCTAATCTGCATGCAGTAGTTTCATTGGTTATATGAGGGAGACTGCACAGATGGTGGATTACTTGTCCCAAGAACTGCCCCCCCATATGCCCAACAGACACCCGCACAAAACAACACAAATCTCCCAGCACAACACCTATAGACACAAATCACCACAACCACCCACACAACAGCACAACTAGCATACACAATTACTCAAACACACATAGCCCCTCACAGCAGCACACACCATTCACCACACACACAATTCACTACAATTCATAGAATCATAGAATATCAGAGTTGGAAGGGACCTCAGGAGGTCATCTAGTCCAACCCTCTGCTCAGAGCAGGACCAATCCCCAATTTTTGCCTCAGATCCCTAAATGGCCCCCTCAAGGATTGAACTCACAACCCTGGGTTTAGCAGGCCAATGCTCAAACCACTGAGCTATCCTTCCCCCCCCCCAATTCTCACAGCACAATGCAACACACACACAAAATAACCCCAAACACACACAGCACCTCACCACAGCACACACCCCTCATTCACCACCCACACAAATCAACACAAATCTCTCAGTATGACAGTCCCTAACCACAAATCAACAAGCCATGCACACAACACAGCCAGCACACACAATAACCCCCAACACACATAACCCATCACTGCAGCACGCACCCCCATTCACCACTTGCACAAATCCACATAACTCTCCTAGCACAACATAACTCCCGCACAACGCAGCCAGTGTACACAATTGCCCCAAACATCACTCTGAAGCCTAGAGTGTCTGTTGAGTGAGTGTGCAGTGACAGATACAACTGCAAGCATGGTGCGGGGGGGGGGGGGTCTTTTTTTTTCAGGATACCACCAAGTTCAATCATCACCAGGATTAACATTCTGTTACCATCCAGGTTTTAGCTTCTCAGCCATTTTTGGCTTTTTTGTGCACACAACTTTACAAATTACACCTGTGCAACAGCATGGGCTTTCTGCTACTAGTAGTGAATAATAATAATGGGCCTGTTCACCCAACAGTCTCCAATATCACAGTGAAGGTCTTTCATTGCTTCCAATCTCATGATGGTCTCATTTCTTTCTCCCTGACTGACACCACCAGTCCTCTAACTTCACTGCCCCCTTTGCACTCCCACCCTTTGTTTCATACTTATAACTCACTGCCCCACATGTCTCCCACATCTGTCCACCAAACCCTCACTCTCTCTATTCCTTGAAATCTGTCCTTAAAACCTATTTCTTCCCGGGCTCCATCTTTCACTTCCCTGAATCTTTGTTTTATTCTTCTTGTCTCTCTTAGATTGTAGCTCTTTGGGGCAGAAATGGATTTCATAGTGTTTCTAAATGCTGTGTCGTTTACTGTGCTGTATAAATGAGCATCAAATGAATAAAATATAATAAAATAATTTAGTATAGCTTTGCAACGACCCATTAAGCAGTGACTGCATTTCACCCCAGTGATGGCTGCATTTCAGGGGGATGATTTGATGCCTGTGCATACTTCCTTTGTACTTCAATTTCAGTTTGTAAAGTACTTTGGCATCCTTGTGGGATGAGAAGTACTTTTGCAGTGTAAATGACTAATGATATTATTCTTGGAAAAGCAGAGCTGTAGAGCATATAGTGAAATACTAAAATTATTTGTGGCCAAGCAATTGCCTGTGTTCAGGGATGACACAAACCACATTAAATTAATCTGGCATATTTGTCAGATCTCTCTCCATCTGTCCAAAGTATCTGTAGCTGTAAAGTATGTCTGCTAGGTGGGCTCCTTTATGTATGTAATGTTTGATATGTTAAATGCTTTTTGGCACCCACACCCAAATAGCAAATACATAATGGGGCATGTCACTGTGATTATATATGAAAGCAGTGGGTTTACACTGTTGCACTTGATTTGATAAGCAGCTGACATTATGTAGTGTAGCACTTTATGCTTTTAAGTCACTGTTATAATGAAGTAAGGAATAGTAGTGGGACATGGCTAACACTCAAACTTTCCTTTTCTTTCTCCACTTAACATTGTTTCACTACAGGGATTCCTAACTGCCATGCGGCAGGAAACAACACGCTTGAATTTAGCAAAAGGCTGGGCACTCGACAGTGTTATTTTACACAATGACGTAACCAGGATGATGAAAGAAGATATTAGCAGCCCTCCTCCTGCTGACATTGGTGGGGTTTACATATATGGCCTTTTCCTGGACGGAGCAGGTTGGGACCGCAGGAATGCCAAGCTCATGGAGTCTGCACCAAAGGTTAGTGTCAAGTTGTCTGAAACAAAGAGAGTGTGGCACAGTTACAGAATAGTAAATAAAACCTGGTCAGCAGGGTGCCTTAAGGAAACATTCAGTGTGACTGGGACAGTGATTGCACAATATATTGTAGTTGGGATAAAATGCTACCCGGGGGACGTGAGTAGATTGATAGCAGCTCTGTGCCCTGGAATGTGGAAAAGCCGGGCTTGCAGGCAGCCCCTGAGCTTTTGCTCCCCAGAATGGTACCACTCAAACACATAGCACAAGGTGCTGCTCTTGGAAGCCAAAGGTGATTACACAAGAACCTCTCATCTGCACATCTGGAAGAGTTGTTTTGGCATGTGTATGGCTGACCACCCTCATAGCCAGGGGGTGAAAGCTGTGTCCAGGGCTGTCTAGGGAGGAAAGGATAAATATGGGGGGTGGGTTAGAACAATGAAGCACCATTGTGAAGAGGAACTTAGGATCTCATCTGAGATGGGTGTAACTGTAGCAGTTCAAAGGCATACTCTTCTGCTTCAGGGAGCCACAGGTACGTAGCTACATAATAGTAATGCCCACATCCATATCAAATTAAGCTGTGCTCCCATCAAAACTTGTAAGCTAAGTAGGATAGCGTATGATAGAAGCCACTGAAGACCAGACCTTTGCGGTCATTGAAGTCCTTGGCATTTTTTTACACAAGTAGATGTGTTAGCTCTGAGGTCTTGCTCAAGCCTCAGTTTGGTTAAGTTTATCTAAAACCAGTTGCCTCTGCGGTATCAGCAGGGTGCAGTATTCTTCAGTTCCCACTCCAGACTGTTCTGTAGGGTTCCTGTATTCTGTAAAACGTTGCCAGGCTTTACCCCAGAGGTAACTACGTTGCAGTCGTGGGTCAGGAATTCCTGTCTGGGGTTGGTAAAGCACGTACGCCTCCCACTGGATGAGAACTGTGTCTGAGATCTTTGCCATTGTGACAGCCAACTCTAGCGTTCTCTGTTCGTGGTAAGATGTTTCCCACGCGTGTGCCTGTCCTGACTGACGGAAGCAAACGTTTATAAACTTCTGGTCATCAAGCAGTGCATGCTATATAGTTTCTGTGCAGCAAATGCGGTGTATAACTGTGATTAAGCTGACTCGTGGTGTCAGGTATTTAGCTGCTCACAGGCGTAATGTGTAGTGATGGGTAAATCCCGGATAGTCAGATCTGGCTTGGATAAACACCCAGCAGGCACCTGTTTGCTCTTTGGAGCTCCGCTGCTAGCAAAAGAGCGCAGGCAAGTGGGGCTGCTAGTAGCAGCTTCTCCGGTGAAGCTCCACTTCTCCCAGTTAGCAAAGAGGAGGAGGGTGGGGAAAGAATGAGGAAGGCTAATGAAAGGACAGGGAAAGAGACTCTCCCCTAATCTCCCCACTCTCCTCCACTTCTTGGCCCTTTTATAGGTCCCCCTGCCCACTGCCTTTACCTTCCGGGTCCTCCCAACCCCAGCCACCCTGGGGCTTTCACTGGCTTGACGATATTTTTGTGATCGTGCAGGGCTAAGCAGCAGCATGGGGCTTCCACTCCCTGCTGCACCTGCTAGGAGCCCAGCAAAGCAGCTTCCCAGCAGCGCTGCTGTAAGCAAAGAAGCAGCAGAAAAAGTCAGGGGGTGACCCACGCCCCTTGATGTCCCCTGCAGTGCTGTGCCACTGGCAGCTACCTACCGTGCCCTGCTCTGTTACATCCCGAAAGGGGTTGTTAAGTCACTAGTGGGATTCAGCGTCCTTGGAATGGCTCTCTGAGTGGTTTGTTTTTTGTTAATGTTCCCCTTAGGTGCTGTTCACAAGTCTTCCTGTAGTCCATGTGTACGCGATCAGCACCACTGCACCACTGGATCCAAAGAAACAGCCAGGGAGCTTGTACTCCTGTCCTGTGTACAAAAAGCCTCGACGAACGGACCTGACATACATTTTCTCTTTATATTTGAAAACTGTGCAAAATCCTGACCACTGGACTCTAAGGGGTGTTGCGTTGCTCTGTGATTCCAAATAGCACTATGGCTATAAGATCCAACTGGAATACTGGGCCAAGGGCATTCAGGCTTTGGTTTTATTACATAGCAGTGGTATATTTCTATTCATAGAGGTATGGGCATTAGCAAATCTTATTTGTAGAGACAGCTGTATCTCCATGGTGATTTGTATGACCTTTTCACAGCAGGAATCATTAAACATGTTTAACTTGGGAACATCAACCAGGGAACCTTCAAATCTGTAACATGGAAAACAATTATAGATATAAAATCTAGTTGCGCTGAATCTATCCCCATTTGCTGCATAAATTAACTCATTCTACTAAATACTCTATTCCACATTCAAAATATATGCTCATTAAAAATGCCTCTTGCTTGAGACTACTGTTCTAACTACATTTTACAGTGATTCTTTATAGATCTTATCTCCTCTTTATAATACAGTTATGCTGACAGTTATTGGTGATTGCATCCATCACAAACCTCTTTGGAAGTGGGTACAAATACACTCTTCATTTAACATAAATGTCAGGACAAGTTAATCACAAGCCCCCCAAGACAAAAGGGGGGGTGAATCTGCCAAGGAATTAAAGACCATGTGGGCAGAGGGATTTTGCTAGGTAAGGTGAATGTGTGTGCATGTAGAACTAGCAGAATGAGCAAGCCTCAGAGGTAGGAAGGAAGCCAAGCAGTTGGTTGTAAGCACAGGGTGAGCCAGGAGAAACCTAGAGGAAGATTCTGGGTTTGGTGCTGGGTAAAGGGGCTGTAATCAAAGACATGATCCTGTTTTTTTAATTCCTCCTGCATGCCTTGTAAATAAACAAAACTGCATCAAAGAAAATATCAGCTCCCTCATTAATTTCTGCTCCCAAGTAGAACAGCCCTCGGGGCCTGAACTTTGACTGGCCTCTGGAGCCAAAAAGGAGCAAGGGTACAGATTTGTAATTATGCAGCCATGTTTCAGTTCCAAGTGCATCAGCTGCAGCATAATTGAAGAAAGATGGTGCTATATCCAAATGGTTCTCTGGCTATAAGCACTGCTTTAAATGATTGCTTAGACGGTAGCGTAGACTGCCTCCAGGGATAGACACTTGGCTAAGCTGGCAGCTAATGTTTTGGAGAAACAGGACCTCAGACAAATGTGAAAAGATTTGGTCTAACTTTTAGAAACCTTTGATTAATTCTTAGTGACTGGAAACTGAGGTGCAAGGTGTCACTCTCCTTTCCCTTCTCTGCCCCACCCACTTCCTTTCTTCTTTTTCCTTGTGGGTTTTTTTTTAAACTGTTCTCCCCTTATTTTTATAATAGTAAAATAAAATAAAACGTTGATGATGTACCACAAGTTTAAATGTCTGCACACAAAAAGGCCTGTCTAATTGGCACGCAGTTACTTTTGATTTCATTTGTAAAGTGGGTAATTGTGCATACAAAGAGACATACCTCTGTCTGACAGTTACCTCCTTTGTGCATGCAGGCAGAGCGTTCACAGAGAAATGCAAGCTCACCTCACATGAGGCCTTTTTACTTAACAACATCTTAGTTTTGTAGCCTCTTTGTTACTGCTGGTTCCTTGGCCTTATTTCCCATACCTGTATTTTGCATCACTATTTGTGATGAAACTGAAAGAAACAGCAGCCGGCATAGTAGAAGCTCTATCCAGAAATAGCTGCAGAGTTTATTTTTATTAGGCGTGTATGCAGCTTCCAATGTAAAGCAAGGATGGGTGTAGACAGGCTTGGTTTGAAAACAGAAACAAGGCTACCACTGACAGAAAAGCTGTATGGCTTTTTTTTTTTTTTGGCCAGTCCAGGACACTTTCAAAGTAGTAGGCATTACTGTTGGGGCCAGGGTAAGAAGAGCCTATAGAGAAGGCTCTGCCAATGTCTCGCTCTGTGTTTTTGCTTTTTGTGCAGATACCTTCAATTTTTCTGTCCATTTAAATGGTGATCCGGCCAACTGGCCCAGAAACAGGGTTCAACTTTTCACACAGTCAGTTTTATTTTATGTTTAGTAGTTGCAGGACTCTGACTGTTAGGAGGAATAAAATTCACTTCCACAACTAGCACAGAGTGTCAGACTTGTTCCTGGAAAACAGAGAACAAGCTGTACCTTAAGGGTCACATTCTACCCTTGATCTGTGCACAGAACTCTCTGCACAATTCCTGGGAGACGACAGACCTAAATGAGACCACACTGTCAAAAGGCTCATCGCTCCTCCCACTTTGAGTGCAGCTGCTTGCGTCCATTGACTTCCGTGAGAGTTTGGGGTGTGAAAGGGATATAGGATCAGGCTTCAAGAACATTGCTTAGACTCTTTGGGAAACTATGGGAAAGATCAGAGAGGCTGTTAACCAGGATAAGGCTGCTCCACTCTATGGAACTAGAGGCTCCAATCAATTACTGTTTTCTGTATGTGGGGAGTAAATTAACTTTGATGCCCTAATAAGCTGCAGCAGCCAACAAAATAATGTTGAGAATACACTCTGTTAGAATGAAAATGGCACTTTGAAATATTCTGCACAACTCAAGAGCTCACTTGCTATAAAAGCAAATCTTCTAATAAATGTAGTAATTTGACAGAATTTCCATGTAATGGGCCAACTAAAGCTTTTCATCCTAATTCTGTCAACCCTTTTGTTTTATAAAGTTATAGTAAAATTAGAAAATTAAATAGCTTTTTTTTTAAACTCTAGGCCCATTTGTTAGCACATAGTATCTTGCAAACTACTGCAAGTTTCAGAATTTGTACATGGCAGTAAAACAGCTTTATTGGATAGCTTTAAATATGTATTTAAGAAACAGACTGAGTCTCTATTAGGGCTTTTTATTGTAGGATAACATCAACTCACGCAAAATAGAACACGGACTATGTAACATCATAAACAGTCACCATTACCATCTGTGCAATTTAAGATGGCACCAGTGATTTAAAGAAAAATATTACAAAATTACATAGCTTGCAAGCTAAACTTTCAAAAATTTCTTCCATATGTGCTGAGGAATCTTTGGGGTTTTTTTCTTTTTAACAGTTTATTATTACAGTATTGAATATATTTACAATAGATGTTATGCAAACATCGTTCTCGCTTACAGTGCCACATGACGTCATTCATCCCAAACCAGCAACATGAATCCAATTTGAAAGCTTTGCCATGTCATTTACATAGTATATCATTAAGCCCTTAGAACCGGTGTTCCACAGTTGCCATAGCTAATTCCTAATTCAGAACATTCCAATTTTAGGTACCCGGGGCTAAATCACAGGACTGGCAGGCAAAGTATTGGCAATCAAACTGAGTTTGAATGACAGCTTGACCAGTTAGCCATCCTGGGGCAATGTTTGTCAAAATAGAATCTTAGACAGTAAATAAACTCATAGCTGTTGTCAATATTGTACAGATATCAATGCCTCACTCTGAGATCTAATTTTATGTAAGTATTAAGGAGACATCAAGTAAACTTAAACAGAAGAGGCCCATTAAACCCTACTTATTCTGCCAGTACAATGGCTATGTTTACTAACATACCTCATTTCAGGGCATGGATTTCTGCCTCTTTAGTGCTACAAACACACTGTGTTTCATACTCTTAAAGACAGTGTCTGGCTTGCACTCTCTCTGGCTGTGACTGGTCGATAGTGATGATGAAAAGGAAACAAAGACCTGGATATGGATTGGCCTGCGTGTCAATAGCTTTTTATGGAATTTATTTTAATTGTTTAGAACCCCAGCAAAATGTTAAGAGCAGAAAACACAGCGGTCCTTTTATCTCAGCAGCTACCTTAAGAAAAAAACAACAATGATCTGTTTTTCCTCTGCTCTGTCGGTGGCAATTAATTCTTAAGCTGTTTTTAGTTTTGTATGATGGGAGTAGAGGAACAACTATTAATCAGTTCTTGCACAGAAAAGACAAATGGGCCTGCCCTTCTCAAAATTCACTTTAGTCCCACATTCTTGTTTTTAACTCTCTATTCCTCAGTCCCCATATATTAATCTTGTTTCCCTTATTTAATTTATACCATTGCCGTCCTCAGTACCAATTGACACTTGCACTGACCTTTGCATAATACAGATATTCTACCAGAGTTCTCCATTGCCTCCAGATTTTTCCAGTGTTTAATTTGGCCTATAGTTTTTAGCCTGCTGCTGCTTCAGAAAGTACATCTCTCAACTTCATCAATCCCCCCTTTCAAAATGCTAGAAGTCCCTCTTAGTCACTTCAGAGAACAGTTCTCAAAAATCTAGGGTCTCTGCTGCCTTTTATTGCACTGTCTCCAAAGCAATAATTTCCTCCTCCTGCTATGTGAGCAGGCGCTCCAAGAAGAGTCTTAGCTCAATTCTCGTAGTTGTAGTCTTCCCTTCTGCTAATATAAAATACTACATGTATCTCAAAAAGAAAAGGAGTACTTGTGGCACCTTCGAGACTAACCAATTTATCTGAGCATGAGCTTTCGTGAGCTACAGCTCACTTCATCGGATGCACACTGTGAAAACTGCAGAAGATCTTTTTATACACACTTTCCACGGTATGCATCCGATGAAGTGAGCTGTAGCTCACGAAAGCTCATGCTCAGATAAATTGGTTAGTCTCTAAGGTGCCACAAGTACTCCTTTTCTTTTTGCGAATACAGACTAACACGGCTGCTACTCTGAAACCTGACATATATCTCAGTTGCTTGTTTGCTTTTTGATGTTGGCATGAGATAAACGGAGATGTTCTTTGAATGCCACAGTGCATACAACTAAAGATAGCAACAAGGCTATTAAGTGCCTCATAGTTTTGATTTAAATATACAAGGAGTTTCCATCTCCTTGTGATATGCAATTGTAACTCCCATTCGCATTAATTGAAGTTATATGTACACGTCAAGAGAGATGAGCCCCTTCATTCTGTTTATGTGACTTTGCGTAGTAATAAAAAGGCAACACATTGTCTGCTACACACATAAACACCAGAACAGCACCAATATAGAACAATAAAAAGTTACACACACCTCTCAAGCTGCCCAGATAAACAGATACTATGTTTTCTCTTGTACAATAGCACAGTATATACTACTCCATCACTTATGCTGGTTGCTTGAGGTCCAACAGAAGCACGTTATCACCTCCTTCTTCTGCTGCCTCCTGGTTAAGAACGATTTTTTCAGGGGTGAGCACAACTTTCTCTGCTGGCTGGGACGTGCCTTTTGTTCCACTGCCTTTGTCTTTCTTCACTTTAGTGATCACTTCTGTGTAGGAAATCTCTTCTGTAACTGGTTCTTCTGCCCCACTTGCTGAAACTGCATGCACACCAGCTTCCTGGATTCCTTCTTGCCCTTCAGCTACTGTTCGCTCTTTATCTTTCTTATTGAGCTTGAATGTCTCTGTTGTTGGAGCTGCTTTTGAAATAGTTTTCTTGAGCCTTATCCCAGATTGTTTCAGCCTCTCTCCTGACTGCCTCATTCTCTCTCGCCTCTCCGGTGTCACTATTCTAGTTCGAAGCCTGTTCACCTTCTTGCCAAAATTTTGTCTGGTCTTCTGGATATTTTCCCTTGAAAATGCCTTTTTGATATTATCTATGCGTCTGATGCCTGATTTTTTAAATCGGGATGCTCTGCTTTCGTCTATATAATATTCTTCATCAGAAGAGAGGTCATCAGGTGGAAAGAATTGGTCCTCCAGGTTTTCACCTTTTGTCCTGTCTTTGATAACAGACAGCGAAGATGGGCATTCTGTTTCCTCCTGTGAATGAAAACATAAAGACATCTTTCCGCTAGTGTTTTAAGGGAGCAGAGCATTTAAGCATGTCATTTTTGGGGCTTCTTATTTGTAAGTATCAACAACTGAGCTATAATCATGTGGCACAGGGAGGTGGGAATCTCTCCTGAGAACTTGCACGATCTCCTGAGGATAAAGGAGACTGGAAAAGCTCTGATTTTGCAGCCTCTGTTCAATCCCATGCCTGTTAGGGAGATTGCTTTAAAGGCTGGTTCTACTCTGCAAAGGGATTAACAATGTAAAACTAGCATCATTGTGTCCCACTTTAGTGTGCCTCCATGGACTGTCTGTAGCTCAAATGTGCTTAGTTTGCAATTAGAAAGGATGTTTTTATAGCTACCAGCCCTGCTATTCTGAGGTTGGAGAGTCAAGCTGGGTTCTTCCCTTCTCATACATCACCAGTAGTGAGCATCATGCAGGGCAAGCTGGCCTTCACCTACATACAGCCTCACTGACTCCAGATGAACGCCTCAGTAACCCCTCCTAACTTTCATTAGGTT
The DNA here is from genome assembly GCF_965140235.1 of Caretta caretta. Lineage (NCBI taxonomy): Eukaryota > Metazoa > Chordata > Testudines > Cheloniidae > Caretta > Caretta caretta. Next base: position 154,277,502 of record NC_134207.1, on the reverse strand, counting down.
TGCACAGTTGTAATTAACTGGAACTTAGTAGAGAAATCTGTTGATGAACAGAATCCAGCTCAGACCCTCCTAGGGTATGTCTTCACTGCAGCTAGTCCAGCTGATTGGTACACAGGTCTGAGCACCTAGGTCAGCCTAGCCTGACCGCAGGTGGCCACACTAAAAAGCTTATGTACGTGCCCATGTGTGACTGGGAGCATAGCCTCTGTCCTCACTGCAAAGGGGGCAGGTTCCAGCCCAAGTTGAAGTGGAGTCTGGGCTTTAATCCATTCCCAAGTAGGGACGCTAGCCCAGGTTTAAAACCCCTCCAAACCCACGTAAAAGGTTTGTGTGTGTGGATGGCGATGGGTTGGGCTAAAACCCGGTAAGAGCCAGGGTGAGCTCTGCAGTGATAACACGCCCTTGGCAGTGTTGGGTTCATAGGAGTAAAGATGTCACTGATGCAAGCAGGTAAGGCTCAGTACACACCAGGAGTTGATCTGCTGAATGGGAAGCCAGTTTTACATAGTCACTTTTCAGTGCCACATTTTACTCCTCCCCTATCAGTTCAGCAACAAAAGCAAAGCTCCAGGTGGCAGTAGTAGAGGCAAGCAACTCTTTGTAATACTAAACAATGCCATGCACGTATTTCTGGCATTTTCAACAATAAAAGTGTATTAGCCCATGTTAATGCATTAGCTGAACAATCAGCAAATATCTGTGTCTCTATAGTAGAGCTTCAATGGGAGGTTATTGAATGGTGCATTCATCACCTTGATATCCACTGCTTGCCATGTCACAAGTATTGCTAATTTGTACTGAATATTAAACACATGTTCTAGATAAGTGCCATTCTAACCACGTACTAAGCAGTGAAACCAAATGATAAAATACATTTACTTTAAACCTTTGGCTTTGTTTGGCTGCCCTCTATCCACTAATCCCTGTCAGTGAGTTCAGCTTCAAATGCACCCAACCCTCTTTCACAGGGTGCTGGTGAGGATGGTAGCTGCATTTTGAAAAGAAGTGACACAGAGGGAGGCAATGCTTGTGGAGGAGGTGAGCATCTCAGCTAGCCTGGTGATAGGGGTGCTGTAGATACCTAGAGAAAGAGAGATTTTAACAGCCAGAAAAATGCAAGTTTTTTCTGAAAGCTCTTTTTGGGCGGTAAATTACTGGGCGTCATTTTAATGGTAATTTATGTGCAAAAAGTTTAGGGTGAATAAAGGGATATGTCTAAAAAGAGTAGACCCAACCTGTAAATCATAGTCACACAGGAGCGGAGCCAAGAACCATTAGCTCAGTGTAATGATTCCCGTGGAGATTCTGGATCTGCCCGACAAGAGTCAAGTTCTGGCCGGTACTATAGCAGAAACTCAAAAGCAGTAGCAGCTATGAGATGGAAACTGACATCCCTTTCTTACCCCAGCAATCTCCTCCTTGTGCACACAAACTACGCTGCACAAAGATTGTTCATACTCCCACGAGGAGCAGCTCCTCACACAGCCTCAGGCAGAATACATGGCATATTAATATTGCTTTTGCATAATGTATCGTTTCCCATTTGTGGGAGTGTCACACCTGATTCCTGGAGCTTGTCAGAATTTGGTCCATAGCTTAATAATCTTTTCTAACTACCAAAGAAGTTTGAATGAGAGAGTCCACCAAGTGCCAGTTAGTTTCTCAAGTGTATCTTGTGCTGATGAATTCCTGTATGGTGCACTGCAGACTGAACTGATTTCTGGCCAGAAAAACAGCTGTAATTTTCAAAATGACTGATTAGTAGCAAAGCATGTTTAATTTTACTTTACAATGTATTAACTATCAGTAATATATAATAAAAATATATTAAGCCACTCAGCAAATAAAGGCTATTTATGGTTTGGTCATCTTATTCCGGCTTCTTTAAAACATAAAATGGCTGTTAATGCTTATCAAAATTAAGGGGAAATTATTTTGCTGTGAGAGCAGCAGAATTTTATTTAACTCCATATATCAAAACCAGAATGAGCAAGAACTAGAATTCTTTGTTAATAATCTTCATTAATGTGTGAAAATTAACTTTATTACCTAGCTGTGTTATAGCTTCTTTTCATAAAATGAGGGATAGTGTTTACGTAGAGCAGCTTTTCTATAATTAAACTCTTAATTATAGACCACTCCTTTAGCTGAAACGTTGACAACAATATTTCCTTACTAACTATTCTGAAACTTTAGTCCATACAGGGATGAGTATAGTAGGGTGAGATTTAAGAGTCTCTCCTAGAAGAAGAAAATGAGAGATTAGGTTCTTTAGACAACATTTGGGCTAACTGTCATCCTCAAGTGAATAGAAGACTCCAGCAGGATTGTGTTCCCTACTGAATGCCATCTCTTCAGTTTTCAGAGTAGCAGCCGTGTTAGTCTGTATTCGCAAAAAGAAAAGGAGTACTTGTGGCACCTTAGAGACTAACAAATTTATTTGAGCAGAAACTTTCGTGAGCCACAGCTCACTTCATCGGATGGATGCATTCAGTGGAAAATACAGTGGGGAGATTTATATACATAGAGAACATGAAACAATGGGTGTTACCATACACACTGTAACCAGAGTGATCACTTAAGGTGAGCTATTACCAGCAGGAGAGCCGGGGAGGTGGAGTGGGGGGGGGGGGTTTGTAGTGATAATCAAGGTGGGCCATTTCCAGCAGTTGACAAGAACGTCTGAGGAACAGTGGGGGTTGGGGGGGTTCCTTCCCCATTCTGAACTCTAGGGTACAGATGTGGGGACCTGCATGAAAACCTCCTAAGCTTACTTTTACCAGCTTAGGTTAAAACTTCCCCAAGGTACAAACTATTTTACCTTTTTCCCTTGGACTTCCACTGCCACCATCAAACGTCTAACCGGTATTATTATTAGGAAAGAGTCCGTTTGGAAACGTCTTTCCCCCCCAAAATCCTCCCAAACGTTACCCCCCTTTCCTGGGGAAGGCTTGATAAAAATAGTCACCAATTTGCATTGGTGACCACAGACCCAAACCCTTGGATCTTAAGAACCATGAAAAAATATTCAGTTTCTTAAAAGAAGAATTTTAATAGAAGAAAAGTAAAAAGAATCACCTCTGTAAAATCAGGATGGTAAATACCTTACAGGGTAATTAGATTCAAAACATAGAGAATTCCTCTAGGCAAAACCTTAAGTTACAAAAAGACACAAAAACAGGAATATCCATTCCATTCAGCACAGCTTATTTTTCTCAGCTATTTAAAGAAATCAGAATCTAACGCATATCTAGCTAGATTACTAAGTTCTAAAACTCCATTCCTGTTCTGTCCCCGGCAAAAGCATCACACAGACCGAGAGAGAGGCTTTGTTTCTCCCTCCCCCCAGTTGTATTTAGATTTACTGTTCACTGGTTTAAAGGGCTGGCTGTAACATTCACACATGTATTAGAATTAAGAACTATGAACTGTAAATTATCAGATAAATGTTTTGTGTCTAGGGCACGGGACTTGCACCCAGGAGATCTGGGCAATATTTTTCAACCGACTCCTTGTGTGACCTTTGCCAAATAATTTAATTTCTCTGTTCTCAGTTTCTGCCTCTCCCCTGGAGAAAGCAGGTATACAAAGGCCAAATTCATTCAGGTTTGTACATCATGCTGCAATCCTTAAATGGGAGGTGCTACAGAAATGCACTGTCTTACTGGAACTGGTCAACAGTGTGAAGGTTTTTCAAAATAAAAATCAGTGCTATACTTCAGCCTGGTAGGGACCTGCCCACTCTGAACCACCAATGGGTTTTAGCATTACACTGTCAAAAGTCATTTTTGTTTACTAGGGAAGATGAAAGCTTCTGTCTCCCAGAGTTAGAACATCTGAGGAGAGTCGGTCTGAGCACTAGGGGGGACGCTGATGTGGGGAAAGATAGCTAAAACCTTGCTCCTGTTCCCCCTGAAGTCAAAGGCAATGTTCCATTGATTTCATCGGTGCAGGCTCACACCCTAAACTGGGCAAGTATGTCTCCTGGGCAAGGATGTGGCAGCAGCCCTACGAGGGGAAAAGGAGTAAGATGCCTGCCTGCTTTCCCCCTTCTTCCAGCAGGAGCACAAGGTGATGGCTTGCAAGATAGCCAGATCAAATTACAAAGGGAAGGTGGGTCCTTCCCACCTAAATGTAAATTCATGTACTCACCTCATCTTACCTATCCTAGCCAGCTGGCTAGCCACTGAGATAGGAGTTATTTGAGTTATAGAATGCTGGTGCAAGTCAATGGGAACGACCATTGAAGTTAAGCCTGTGAGTAAGAGTTGGGCTGGAAAGGAGCCAGAGTGCTCAGCACCTTGCTAGCTCAAGCCTTGCATGAATAGCGTTTATAGTCTCTGAGTAGTGACAGAGTCTTGTGCCTTAGTAAGAGATGCTACACAGATTGGGTTTTTTTTTGTGAATTGTATTTACACTACTCGATATTTGCGCTACTTGTGAAATAGTGTATGGTCACATCATTGAACACTTCTAGGTCTGCCTGTGTACACCAGTGGCATTAAGACTGCGTGCATAAAACTCAACTTGGGTTTGTCCTGCTTTTGAGTACTTTACTCTGACCGTGTGCCTCCCCAGCTTGCTACCAGCCAGGTACAGCAGAGCTTCCATTTTTAAGCTCTGGTCTGAACAGCACAAAGCAAACCATATGAAACTCGCTGTAGCTAGTTTGAGGATAAAGGTCTGCGCCATTACTGCTTACATTCGAATAGGTGTCCCCACAGAGAGTAAAATACTTCAAACCTGAGGTTTATAACACAAAGCCATTCCCTCCGGCAGAACCTGACAGCTCTGTTGCCACTGTGGATACCTTCGTGCTTATTTTCAATTTAAATCAAAGTTATCAAAGCTGTACTTTGTGTGCATGCACCAGGGACTTTGTAATGAAATCTGTTAATGGTCTGCCAGTGTCCTCTTGGGTCCGTGCCTGTGTATGCAACTTAGGATGCTTCTAGCCAGTGCTGCCCTTTTCTCTTAGTGAAGGCGCACAGGAAAAGAAGCAGGGGTCCTAATGAGTCCTATCTTCTGCCATATGCTATAGAAAGGGATGCATGGAATGAGGCAAAGGCTCCTGCCTCACTGACTGTACATAGTGGGGGTTCCAGAGCACGCTTGTGCTGCCTATCAAGTAGTGGATTTTCTTTGTTTCCCCCTTTATTTTTTAAGGTGGGAAATTCCAGACTTCTATAAGTCGATTTTTAACTTTGTCTTCAATAACCTAAATAGACTGAACTCCTTAAGTATCGCACTGTAAGGCAGGTTTTCCAGACCCCCGATCATTCTTGGCTAAACCCTCTCCAATTTTTCAGCAGCTTTTGTAGTGTGGCCACCAGATTGCGACACAGTGTTGCAGTAATGGTCTCACCAGGGCTGTATGTTGAGGTAATACCGCGTCATTACTGCTCCTTGATAGTCCTCTGTTTATAGAGCTAAGGATCACCAATTGTCTTTGGTCTTAGCTTCACAGTGGGCATTCATGTTCAGCTGGTTATCCATCATGATCGCTAAATCCTTTTCAGAGTCATTGCTTTCGAAGATATAGTTCCTTCTACTGTCCTCTTTGCTTTTAAATATACGTCTTTGCATTTGTCTGAATTAAAATACATTTATGTTTGCACCCAGCTTACCGAATGCTCAAGATCATTCTGTACAATGACTTGTCCTTGTTATTTACCAGTCCACCAATCTTTGGGCAATCTGAAAACTTTATCAATTATTTTATATGTTCATTGAGGAAAATACTAAAAAGCATTTGGCCAAGATTCCTGCAGGACCCCACTCACGACATCCCCTACTTGATGATCCTTTCCCATTAACAATTACATTTTCAGATTAGCTATTAGCCATTTTCTAGTCAATGCAATGTATACTACAGGGATTTTGTATAGTGCAAGTATTTTTTTAATCAGAGTGTCAGGCAGTGCTAGTTCACATGCAGACATCTCATCAACTGAATGTGTAGTCCCATCTGAGGATATAAAGTTTGACAAAAACCTATTTCTCATAAAAACCACATTGATTTACATGAATTATGGTACAATACCTTATGTCTTTATTGACTGAATCCCGTATCAGCCGTTCCATTATTTTACCTAGGATCAATGTCGTGCTAACAGGCTTATAATTAATTACCTGAGTCATCCCCTTTATTCTTGAAATATTGGCGTGACTTTAGTTTTCCTCCAGTCCTCTGGAACTTCGCCAGTGTTCCAAGTTTCATTAAATACCAACATCAATGGTCTCGAGAGCTGCTCAGCCAACTCTTAAATTCTGAATGCTTCGTTTTTGCAAACAAAGCTCTTTTAAAGGAAGGGGGGCTTGTTTGTTTTTATATGGAATAAAGCGCTATAGACCCTTTTCAAAATGTACAAATACGTCTTAATTCATCTGCAGCCTTTCCCCATTGCCTCCCCGGTGCCCCTGTGAGGCAGGTCTCAATATTTTCTTTTTACACCTGGGGAAACCTGGAGGATAAGTTTACACAACAAAGTGTCAGCTTCAGGACTGGAACTAAAGTGTCTTTGTTCAGCCCCAGTACATAATCCACTGAGGCCATAATACCCCCCGTTGAGTAAGCCGGTTATTCCACTGATAAAGCAGAGCTGTAGCGTAATGAAAAAACACTATTTATCTCAAAGCACTTTTGAGAGTTGAGTACACAAGAGTAACCTCATCACAGGGCAGAGAGGTTGAGCGACTTTCCAATAGGAAAGGGTCAGACCCAGGACAACAACAAATATCCCCCAACACAAGGCTGGACAGTGCTCCTCAGTTGAGCCTGTCCACGTGCCATTGAGATTCAAAAGCTGCAACTCATAGATTCATAGATATTTAGGTCAGAAGGGACCATTATGATCATCTAGTCCGACCTCCTGCATAACGCAGGCCACAGAATTTCACCCACCACTCCTACAAAAAAAAAAACACCTCACACCTATATCTATGCTATTGAAGTCCTCAAATCGTAGTTTAAAGACTTCAAGGAGCAGAGAATCCTCCAGCAAGTGACCCGTGCCCCATGCTACAGAGGAAGGCGAAAAACCTCCAGGGCCTTCCAATCTGCCCTGGAGGAAAATTCCTTCCCAACCCCAAATATGGCGATCAGCTAAACCCTGAGCATATGGGCACGATTCATCAGCCAGATACTACAGAAAATTCTTTCCTGGGTAACTCAGATCTTACCCCATCTAATAACCCATCACAGGCCATTGGGCCTATTTACCATGAATATTTAATTACCAAAACCATGTTATCCCATCATACCATCTCCTCCATAAACTTATCGAGTTTAATCTTAAAGCCAGATAGATCTTTTGCCCCTACTGCTTCCCTTGGAAGGCTATTCCAAAACTTCACTCCTCTGATGGTTAGAAACCTTCGTCTAATTTCTAATCTAAATTTCCTAGTGGCCAGTTTATATCCATTTGTTCTTGTGTCCATATTGGTACTGAGTTTAAATAATTCCTCTCCCTCTCCGGTATTTATATCTCTGATATATTTATAGAGAGCAATCATATCTCCCCTCAACCTTCTTTTAGTTAGGCTAAACAAGCCAAGCTCCCTAAGTGTCCTTTCATAAGACAAGTTTTCTATTCCGCGGATCATCCTAGTAGTCCTTCTCTGTACCTGTTCCAGTTTGAATTCATCCTTCTTAAACATGGGAGACCAGAACTGCACACAGTATTCCAGATGAGGTCTCACCAGTGCCTTGTATAACGGTACTAAAACCTCCTTATCCCTACTGGAAATACCTCTCCTGATGCATCCCAAGACCACTTTAGCTTTTTTCACAGCCATATCACATTGGCGGCTCATAGTCATCCTATGATCAACCAATACTCCAAGGTCCTTTTCCTCCTCCGTTACTTCTAATTGATGCGTCCCTAGCTTATAACTAAAATTCTTGTTATTAATCCCTAAATGCATGACCTTACACTTCTCACTATTAAATTTCATCCTATTACTATTACTCCAGTTTACAAGGTCATCCAGATCCTCCTGTAGGGTATCCCTGTCCTTCTCTAAATTAACAATACCTCCTAGCTTTATATCATCCGCAAACTTTATCAGCACACTCCCACTTTTTGTGCCCAGGTCAGTAATAAAAAAATTAAATAAGATTGGTCCCAAAACTGATCCTTGAGGAACTCCACTGGTAACCTCCCTCCAGCTTGACAGTTCACCTTTCAGTAGGACCCGTTGTAGTCTCCCCTTTAACCAATTCCCTATCCACCTTTCGATTTTCCTATTGATGCCCATCTTATCCAATTTAACTAATAATTCCCCATGTGGTACGGTATCAAATGCCTTACTAAAATCTAGGTAAATTAGATCCACTGCGTTTCCTTTGTCTAAAAAATCTGTTACTTTCTCAAAAAAGGAGATCAGGTTGGTTTGGCACGATCTGCCTTTTGTAAAACCATGTTGTATTTTTGTCCCATTTACCATTGACTTCAATGTCCTTAACTACCTTCTCCTTCAAAATTTTTTCCAAGACCTTGTATACTACAGATGTCAAACTAACAGGCCTATAATTACTCGGATCACTTTTTTTCCCTTTCTTAAAAATAGGAACTATGTTAGCAATTCTCCAATCATACAGTACAACCCCTGAGTTTACAGATTCATTAAAAATTCTTGCTAATGGGCTTGCAATTTCTTGTGCCAATTCTTTTAATATTCTTGGATGAAGACTATCTGAGCCCCCCGATTTAGTCCCATTAAGCTGTTTGAGTTTCGATTCTACCTCAAATATGGTAATGCCTACCTCCATATCCTCATTCCCATTTGTCACGCTACCATTATCCCTAAGATCCTCTTTAGTCTTATTAAAGACTGAGGCAAAGTATTTGTTTAGATATTGGGCCATGCCTAGATTATCCTTGACCTCCACTCCATCCTCAGTTTTTAGCGGTCCCACTTCTTTCTTTGTTTTCTTCCTATTTATATGACTATAGAACCTTTTACTATTGGTTTTGATTCCCTTTGCAAGGTCCAACTCTACTTGACTTTTAGCCTGTCTCACTTTATCCCTACATGTTCTGACCTCAATAAGGTAGCTTTCCTTACTAATCCCTCCCTTCTTCCACTCCCTATACGCTTTCTGCTTTTTCTCTTTTTCTTAATTACTCTCTAAGATGCTTGCTCATCCAGCTTGGTCTACAACTCCTGCCTATGAATTTTTTCCCCTTTCTTGGGATGCAGGCTTCCGATAGCTTCTGCAGCTTTGATTTAAAATAATCCCAGGCCTCCTCTACCTTTAGATCCATAAATTCTTCAGTCCAATCCACTTCCCTAACTAATTTCCTTAATTTTTGAAAGTCAGCCCTTTTAAAATCAAAAACCCTAGCTGCAGATTTATTTTTATTAATCCTTCTGTTCAGTTTGAACTGAATTAGCTCATGATCACTTGAGCCAAGATTATCCCCTACAACCATTTCTTCTATGAGGTCCTCATTACTCACCAAGACCAAATCTAAAATGGCATCCCCTCTAGTCGGTTCAGCAACTAATTGCTGAAGGAATCCATCAGCTATCGCATCTAGGAAAATCTGAGCCCTATTATTATTACTAGCACTCGTCCTCCAGTCTATATCTGGGAAGTTAAAGTCTCCCATGATCACACAGTTTCCATTAGTATTTACTTTATTAAAAACATTAAAAAGGGCTCTATCCATATCCAAATTAGATCCTGGTGGTCTATAGCACACCCCAATCACTATCCCAGGGGAGGCTCTAATAGTTTTCTTCCCCAATTTAATTTTTGCCCAGACGGACTCAGTCATATCCATTTCATCGCTTCTTATTTCTTTACATTCTATCTCGTCATTGGTATACAGTGCTACTCCACCACCTTTACCTTTATTTCGGTCTTTCCTAAACAGCACATACCCTTCAATACCTGTAGCCCAGTCATGAGTACTATTCCACCAGGTTTCTGTTATACCTATAATATCTGGTTTCACTTCCTGCACCAGTAACTCTAGTTCCTCCATTTTGTTACCTAGGCTCCTCGCATTAGTATACAAACATCTTAATTTTTGCTGTTTGGCCTCACTCACATTCTGTACCCTATTAGGCACGGTTATTTTACTACCAGTATAACCTATTAGACTTGTATCTACACTGCCCTTCCTCCTGCCTACGGCTGTATCCACTCTTACTTCATTTTCTTTCCACTCAATGCTAAATTCTGGCATGGAGATTACCTGGACATCTCCCAACCACCTCCCCCAAATTCCTAGTTTAAAGCTCTCTTAATCAGTTGTGCCAGCCTCCATCCTAGAAGTCTATTTCCTTCCCTACTCAGATGAAGTCCATCCCGAGAGAACTGTCCTCTATCCATGAACGCCTCCCAGCGGCCATACATCCCAAAGCCCTCCTTATAGCACCACTGCCTAAGCCATCTGTTGATAGTCATAATCTTGTCACACCTTTGTTGCCCTTCTCTAGGAACAGGCAGAATCCCACTAAAGATCACCTGAGCCTCGATTTCCTTAAGCGTCTTCCCCAGCCTAGCATAGTCTCCCTTAATACTTTCCAGCGAGAATCTAGCCGTATCATTTGTTCCCACATGAAGGATAATTAGGGGATTCTTTCCCGCTCCCTTTAGAATCCTTTTCAACCTCAGGTCTACATCCTGTATCTTAGCACCTGGAAGACAGCACACCCTCCTATTTTCCGGATCAGCTCTAGTTACAGGCCTATTTATTCTTCTCAGTAAAGAGTCCCCAATCACATAGACCTGCCTTTTCCTAGTGACGGTGCTATTCTCCAGTCTATCCTCTGTTCCCTCTGGCTGCAAGTTCTTTCCAGTCCCATTCTCCCTTGTAATCCTTTTTAGCCCATCCTGTATCCTTCTGGGGCTCATATTTGGTGTAATCTCCATTAACTCTTCCCCTTTTCCTATAGGACTAGCCGCTCTTCTCTTCTTCCTTGCCCCTCCACCTTCAGTGACTACCTGCTGAGCCCCTTCTTCATTTTCCAACTCTGCAAACCTATTCTTAAGCTCTATTTCTCCTTCACTAGCCCGTCTTTTCCTCTGCCTAGTTCTTTTAGTCACATGCTTCCACTGACCACTTTCCTCACCCAGTCTCCCCTCAGAATTCCCTAGTCCTGCTTCCATCTGCAAGTCTGAGCTTTTCCCTTCAGATACCTCATGTCTTTGCTCCATAATCTGCTCAAACTCCTTCCTAAACTCTACCAGACTTTCCACCTGCATCTCCAAACCTCGGATCTTTTCCTCCATCAGCTCTATCAGGCGGCACTTCATGCAGACAAAACTCTTACCAGGTGCCCCCTCCAGGATCATGTACATACCACAGCTTCCACATCCAGTCATCTTCATTGTGTCTTCTGCTACATGGGTCACTCCCACTGCCACCTCTGTATCTGTCATAGCCTTCCCACCTAAATCCTGTTAATCTGGGAAACACAAACCACACCAAAACACCACCACCCACAGCAAAACAAAACCCCACACAAGCACCACAAGACAAACTCCCCTTTCAAACTCCCACTCAAACTCCCCTGTTTACAGCTCTGTTTGCTAGCTCCTGTGCCGCTGCAACTATTTTGGCTGCAGTGTTTTTTGTTGTTGTTGTTGTTTCGAAAAAGAAGCTTTTTCCTTATTTTTTTAAATAAGGAGACAATCTGATTTTTTCCCCCACTGCCCTTGTTTTCACAAGCAACTGAACCATTTTGTTCGATCTTGCCAGACAAAAATACACATGTGAGCAGAGACCAGACATGGAAAATGTCCACCCAAATGGTGATTGTTGCACAAACTTGCAAGCATCCAATAAAAGGGGGTGATAATGTTACCATTGGCTTATAAACACATTAAGATATTGTTTCATACGGACATAAGGTGTTCAAGTCTATGCAAAAAAGCCCCAGGGAAATGAGTCTCTTGTCTAGATCATCTTTCCATTTCAATCCATCCCGTCCATCCTCTAGTAGCTCTTTGGAATAATATGTCACATTTTACATACGAGGAAACTAAAGGTCTGGCTACAGTGCAGTGTAAGCCCAGGGTTAGTAGAACCTGAGTTAGCAGACCCTGGGTTGTTAACCTAGGACTGGCGCGTCTACATTCATCTGTAACTTTAGGTTAGGAATTGTTAAGCCCTGGAACTCCAGTGTCTACACTGCATTGTGCAAGCCTGAGTCCAAACACCCATTTCCCAGACTTCCTAGCACTCTACCAAAATGTGGCTGCTCTAGCCTTTTGTTGACAGTGCAGTGTGGGAAAACTTGTCTGTCCGTCAAACTTGAGGACAAGGAAAGCTAGCCTGTGGGATACATTTGCTGAACACCTACAGCACAAGTCCAGAGGGGCTGTGTCTACACTACAGAGCAACAGAGCTTGAATCCTGGGTCCCTGCTCGACCCAGTACATCCATGGGGTCCTGTGACCCTGGGTGCAAGCCCTGGATTAGTGCAATTTGTGTGTCAATGGAAGGAGGGTTAGGCTTGAGCCTAAATTCAAACCTTGAGCTTATTAGACATACCATAATACAAAAAGAATAAAAACCTGCCCCCCATTAACGACAACATTTCCATTGACTTCAATGGGACCAGCACTTCACCCAACAAGTTGTCAGTGTAACTAGGAAACAGATAAAGCCATTTTTGACATAGGCCTTGTCTTTCCTTGTAGCGATGTGTCAGGTACCTGTATCTTCAGGTGGCAGTGAAAGGCTTTGGCAAGGGGTGGGGGAGGCAGCAGGAAAAGGCTCTGGCAGCTTCCTGTGGCTGGAGCCTTTCACTGTGGTGGGAAAAGGCTCCGGCAGTGGGAAGGCAGTAGACTAGCAGGGTAGACATGGGAGACACTGTTTGGGCAGGTAGAGAGCTGTGTAGGGTCCACACCCTGTAATACTGGCGTGTCTCTACCCTGCTCACCTAAATAGTGCCTCACTGTTTACATTGCTAGCTGGGCATGCTGTGTCTGTACGCTACACACCCCTGTAAATGTAGAGAGACCTGTTGAGTGCCATTCCCTCTCCCACTTTTCCATACTTATTCCTTCCTAAATAGGTTATAACATTTATTTTAACATTCCAGGAGTGCGAATCATCCTATCACATTTTAGTAATACAAACAACATTGAATTTATGCCCATCCATGAGCAATTCCAATTCCTCTTGTTTATTACTCAGGCTCCTAGTAATTGGTGTCTGGGCAATTCAAGAATTTCTTCGTTTCCTGCCTTTTGTTCCTTAATTAATTTTTTTTTCCAATATCTTGATTTTGTGCTCACTGAATTCTCATAGTTTGCCTCTTTTTACCCTCCCCTTTTGCTATTAGTTTAACACCCTCCTGACTAAACGAGCCAGCCTGTCCCCAAGGAGATTGAGGTGGAGGCCATCCAAATTAAACAACCCCACTCTCCCCATAAAAGCTGGACCAACATTCCCCAAAACTCTCTACCCGACACTACTTACCTAGCCAGAGGTTCAATTCCATAATCTTCTCCATGAGGTGAAAAGTGCCTGGTTTATAGAGCTGGTCAAATTTTTTTGAATGCAAAATGTTTTTTTTCCATAGAAAAATGACATTTTTTAAAAAACAAAATGTTTTGTTCAAAACTATTGACTTTTTCAACAATTTTCATTTTTGTACCTTTTTTGCCACTTTTTAATATAAATTTTTATAAAAAATATGTTGTCAAAACAGTTACTGAAAATTTTTGTTGACTGAAGAATGGATTTTTAGTAAATGAAAAACACACAATGATTTCAGTGATGATTTGATAAAAGAATGTAATTTAAATAACACAAAAATAATGAAAAATTGGTCATTTTTTACTGGGAGAAATGGAAATGACTTCAATGAATTAAAAAATTCTAAATAGGTGCACTAGGTTTGTCTCTCAGCACCCAGACTGAGTTTGCTGGGCTGGCAGTTAAAAAAGACCATCTGTTTCTTTGTAAACATCTGATCCAGAAATAATTGAGCCAATACCACGAAACTCCAGAAAATCATTTATTTACAGTCACTTTTCAGACTGCAGGTTAAAACTAAAATGATCAATACTCATAACGCTCCCACTCATTTCCCAGCCCCAAGTAAAAAGTTAGAAAAATGATAAAAAAGTACAGAAAATAAAAATAAAAACAAAGAAAAAACAAAATAACAAATAGCATGACATCCCTTCAGCTCCAGAATCTATTCTGAAAAATATAATAACCATTACAAGCCAAAATACTCTCAACCTCCTCAAAGTCAGAACATCCTTATACCAAAACTATAGGCAAAACAGACAAAAATACAGAATTATGTCATTTTATTGTGTTGCTCAGTGCAAAGTAACGTGCCAGTGACCTGTCACCCTGAGTCTACATGATGTGGGGAATACTCATGTGAAAAATGTTTAACAATTGCAAATGGGATAAATAAACCCCTCACACTCCTGAAGCTGGAGCACAAATCAGGCAATAGGCAGTCCAGTGCCAGGGTTGTTGACTGAGTGGTGGCTGACAACTGATTTGTAAAAGAAACAACCTAGAAATGTTTGATACGTGATGAAGAATAACAAAAATACCCTCACTGGGAAGGCCTGCAAACAATCTGCAGCTTGTAGGCAAGAAACGAAATCAAAACAATATCATGCCTAGGAATTTACATTTTAAATTGACTGTACATTATTCAAAGCAATGCCCAAAGTAAATCTCTAAAACACCACATCACCCTCATGCCTATTAATACACCCATTAACCATGTAGCCAGCTGGTTAACAGAAATTACCATAACAACCTGTCCATTGACCAAAAAGTGTCCTTAGCATCAAACAATTTATGTTACAGCTAAAGCCCCCTTGCAATTAACCCTTCTGTCAATCCTTAGCCTCTGGTGACTACCCAATTACAAAGCATCCCATCATTTTGTAAAAGTGTCACTCTTTCACTGCAAGCATGGGACTAAATCACACGTGATCTTGCTGTAGTTTTGCAGATTTGGAATTAAAATCTCTGCCCTCACGCCAAGTCTGTTCAAATAGAAGCGAAATAGGATTATTTCTTAAGGGCACCTATGTGAGTTCACCCCATAAAGTACGTGCTGAATAAACTCTTCTGCTCATAAGACCAAAAAATATGCCATTCTTGGGGCAAATGCAACAGCTGGCATGTGGAATTGTTCTTACATAATGAAAAGGTGCTTAGCTTGGCCAGCACAGTAAATCCCTCATTCTACTTTCATAAAGCTTCAGCTACAATCCCTGTTCCTTAAATTCTGACAGGGGTTCACCAATTTAACCCAAACCACATGCATGCCCTCAGTGTTGTTGTAGGTAATATCTTTTATTGGCCCAACTGCTGCTAGTGAGAGAGACAAGCTTTCCCTCTTACACAGAGCTCTTTTTCAGGTCTGGGACAGCTACTCAGAATGTCACAGCTAAATACCAGGTTGAACATTTAGCATAGGTAGTTAGCACATGTTGCAAGGGGCCATTCAAGGTGAAGAGACCCATTAACATCCCTGTTGTAAAAAGTGGTTACGCACAGGTGGATGTGTCATTACACAAAGTAAAACTATTTCCCCATGTTCATTTCCCCCCCTACTGTTCCTCACACGTTCTTGTCAGCTGCTGGAAATGGCCCACCTTGATTATCTCTACAAAAGGTTCTCCTCTCCCCGGCTCTCCTGCTGGTAATAGCTCACCTTAAGTGATCACTCTCTTGTTACAGTGTGTATGGCAACACCCACTGTTTCATGTTCGCTGTGTATATAAATCTCCCCACTGTATTTTCCACAGCAGGCATCCGATGAAGTGAGCTGTAGCTCACGAAAGCTTCTGCTCAAATAAATTGGTTAGTCTCTAAGGTGCTACAAGTACTCCTTTTCTTTTTGCGGATACAGACTAACACAGCTGCTACTCTGTAACTACTTCTGCTAAACTAGCTGTTTGACCTTGTATTTAGCTGAGACACTGAGCATCTTCCCAGACCCGAAGAAGAGCTCTGTGTACCTCAAAAGCTTCTCTCTCTTACACCAACCAAAGTTGGTACAATGGAAGATATTACCTCACCTCATCTCATCTAGAAATCCATTCTCTCATTAACTGACTAGAGTGATCCAATGAGAACTCAGTGATCAAGAAGTTAGACAACTGTACAATGTCATTCTGAGCATCTCCCATCTCATCCACTCCCTGGGACAGCTTCTGAATGATGTAAAGGGCAGCTGCAGCCCCAAAAGGAAGCTGTGTATTCATCTGAGGCACATTTAAAGTTTGCTAAACAAGTAAGCCTGTGAATCAGTACCTCTGAAGGAGTCCCTGAAAGTCCAGTAGGTACCCCTTAGGAGGTTCCATGTTAAGTGGGTGTCAGCAAAGGGAACCCTGTGAATTTGTTATTAGTAGCTCAAAATATGCAATTTCCTAGACAGCCTCTTTTAAATGTAGATACAAAGAACATCTGCATGTGTGAGAAGGGGCAGAGACAGGGTCCAGACAGGAGGTGCTATGATAAAACAGGACCTTTGCTAATAACTTGCTTTCAGTCCTGGCCCACAATAACAAAAGGTACGGTTCTTGCAGACTAGATACAGTTGGAAGAGATGCAGATCTATTAAGTACACCAGGGTGCTGTTGCTAACCACTAAAAGTCTGTAACATGCTATTGATGAGCTCAGATTTTCCCCAGTTCTGAAAATGTGCTGGTTTGAGCAACTTCAGTCCTGTAACACCCATGGAAGAAAATGACATCAGGAGTCTTCACTGGCTTATAGAGTTAAATCAGAAGCTACTCATCCTGAAAGGCAAGCTCAGTTACAGGGAAGTAGAACTCCATTCCCCAGTGTGGAGTGAGCACAAAAGGATAAGCACCAAGGAGACTTTTATAATGATCAGCCACAATTGCTATGGATAAATCACTATCTAGGCTGTCTCATGATTTGGGGAAGTGGCATAGGAAATGGAGGGTGATCATCTAACTACAATATTCTGGTGCCTTCCAGGCCAAACCCAAGCAAAACTTTGAAAACAGGTCCCATACAAATGCAAATTTAGATCAGCTGTTTTCACCACTTCATTTTCCCGGATAGGGAAAGTCTATGTTGGCTCTAGGAGGATTATTAACTCACCCTAGTTCACACCATCACAGAAGAACAGCAAATCTGGGTAAGTCTGATTACACTGGTTCAGAAAATACATGGAGTCAGGTTTATAATCCCATCTGAACAGAGCCCATGAAGTTCATAGCCATGAGCCGCCTTTTAGGGATATAAATGATCAGACTAATCTCATCCTTTCCCACCCCCCCTTCAATTTCAAGCTTCTTTCCTTGTAAACATATCCCCAAAAGGGTAAATTTATCACTCCAGCATTGACAGGGTGTAACTGCTTTTTCCTAAGGAGCACAGGTTATTCATGGTCTCCCTCTCTGCCTCCAGTGTTTTAGGAGGGCCACGGGCCAGTTCACAGTTGTGGGGGGCAGTATCCGGAGATGCCACTGATGACTCTAGGGCTCACTCACAGCTGACTGAGCTAGCTGTGCTACTGAAGAGCCAACTTGGCTGTTGGCTACAACAGGTGCGGGCCGCTAAGAAGTGTGAACAACCACCTGATTTAGTGGACTAAGGATGGCCCTGAAGGCAATTCCTTTGCTACAGCTCTGCTCTGACACAGTCTCTCTGTGGTTTTAGCTAAGGCAATTAACTTTTCTTTCTTAGTTTCCCCATCTGTAAAATGGGATTATATTGTCACCTATGCCACACAAGTAATATGAAGAGTAAATAGTTAAAGTTTGCAAAGCACAATGTAAGTGCTAAAATTCACTAGAATGCACACCATACCCTGCAGTGACTGGGGACCAAGCTGGAACCACATTCATCGGCTTAGTTAGACAATTGTCTCTTTAAAAAAACCTTAATTTTTCAAGGAATGTACTTGGAGCACCTCAAAAGCAGCAGCATCATGTCATCTGGGTGCCAGACCTGTGTCCAGCCAACCATACACAACCAACTGAGCTGCAACAGGAATTTTATGGTGACCTGATGATTCTGTGTCACATTTACATTTTTATTTCTATACATGTAAACGAGTCAGGTAGGTTCGGAGTGTATCCCAATGAATCAACTCACCAACCCTCTTCACAATTCCAGGCCCATGCCCTGTATGTAGTGATGTGATCATGGTGGAGAGGAATCAATTATTGTGCGGTACAAGGATGCAAAGTTGTTTGGCAGGCCAACCCCAAAAACATGAAAGCCAACTCATTTTAGGAATGCCCACTTTGTTTGCCAAAGCATTTTCAAATGTGAAAGGCGGTAGCCAGGAGTGAGATCCAGAATTCCTTTCATAGGACATCTTTTCTGCTAGACTTTGTAACTAGTTCCTGAAATAAAAGCCATTACCTCAGGCACCTTGTCTAACTGGTTCCTAGGCTCTTTTAAGCTTACAACTTCTAAATTACAATAAAATTTCACCTGAGGTAACTCCCAGCTCGACCAGAGAGTTCCAAGAGATAACTAAAAAAAAAAGGAACAGATTCCTTCAAAATGAAAAAAACAAAGCATGCACACGCACGCACACACTTTAATTCCATCTTTTAATTATTTACCTGGAATGACTAAAATAGCCAAAGACCACTTTACTGCAGACAAACATCACTTTCTCTGGGCTGTTCCTCAAAACTATCTGAGACTACTGCTTACCTTTCCTTCTCCATTTTCTGTTGTGTGTCCCTCCAACCTATACTACTGCAGTACCATCAGGACACACAGTACCCCAATTTGAACTAAAACTGTGACTTCAACCATGACAACAGTCTGGGTGGCAGGGTACCTGGCTGCCTCTCTCTCCATTACATGGCCTGCTTAAAAATTAATCATCTCTAGAACAGTGAAAAATATTCACATTGAGCCCCAAACCCATTTGAATTGAGTTTGGAAGGTTTCCATTCTGATTGGAAGTTTGAGGTGAAGCCAGCAAGAGAACCGGCTTTACTTCCAACTGACCTGAGCCAAATTACACTATGCAGTTTGCTAACCCGATTGCCAACTGAACCCCCAGCTATTTTCTCAGCCCTAATTCTAACAATGTCTAGTAAACCACCCCTTGTTCTCATTTCCCTAACTCCCATGGTCAAAGATTCTCATTAGGTCTCCATTTAGCATAAGGGCTCTTACAACTCTTTTTTGTGAGGGATTAAGGGCTCTTGGACAATCATTTCCAGGCCAGCATCCTCTAATCTGCTTCTGCCTCTATTAATTGTATCAATCTATTAATAGTATCAAAACTATTAACTAAGAAAAATTAACTGGGGCAATTTTCTCTGTGTTCATTTTATAAACGAACCCTGCTGTGCTGATTGACAGAGGCCATTACAGAAATACAAACTCATTGATCCAAACAAGTAAGTCACGTTCCCCTCATTACACACAGTCCTTCACAATATCCCTAATGCCTCTCAGGCAAAATTCCACTGTAGACCAAGTCTTCCCTTCCAACATCCAACTCAGTCATGAACTTAGTTATGGTGCAATGTAGCATACAAGTCCCAAATTGCTTCAGTGCATGTCAATGGACTGTCACTCCTCTTATAGTGAAGTTTTACTCCATTAATGCCTTGGCAGTGGTTTGTGGGGGGCGAGGGGGTGGTTGCACTATATCAGTGTGGTTGCACTGGACCAAGCCCCTCGTGTAGTAGCACTGCATTGCTGTACAAAGTGACTTGCACCAGTGCAGCGTGTAAAGTTTCAATACACTCCTAGCAGGTTCCTCTGTTCTAACGCTCCTGGAAAGGGGACAGTTATCACCCACCAGCCAGGTGATAAATGTTGCATCCCAAAAGGATTAGCAGATCGGGAATAAGAGAAGTTTCCACTAGCTAAAGAGTGTGTGTGTGCGGGGGGAGGGGGAGAGACTACACTAGAAAAGACCGATTTAACTACATTGGTCAGGGGTATGAAAAATCCACACCCCAAGTGGTGCAATTAAACCAATTTAAGTTCCTGTGTAGACAGAATTCTTTCCTCGACCTAACTACCGCCTCTCAAGGAGGTAGATTACCTACGCCAATGGAAGAATCCCTCCTGTTGGCATAAGTAGTGTCTACACTGAAG
Source organism: Caretta caretta (assembly GCF_965140235.1). Lineage (NCBI taxonomy): Eukaryota > Metazoa > Chordata > Testudines > Cheloniidae > Caretta > Caretta caretta. The sequence continues at coordinate 154,257,435 of NC_134207.1, read as the reverse complement.
TGCTTCAGCTGTGTCACTGTAGCTTTTTTATCCGTGCTAAGAGGAATCCACTCTTGCTGTAGCTGATCTAAACAGGGATGGGACTATGAAGAGTGAAGAGGATAATTCAAGATGCTGATTCTGTTCAAGAAAATCGGATGCACAGAGGCTCTCGGCAAAGTCTCCTTTGTATGAAAAGCATAAGAAGAGACAGTAAAAAGAGCATCAGTTGTCTTTTATGGTTCTGCGTGAATCTCTGGTAGGACATTGCCACAGTCTTTTTCATGAACTATTTGAAAATAAATGACAACAAACATGTCTGTGGGAAAAAATAAACATCGTGTTTTGTATTGAATTAGACATTTCTCCCCCCATCATCAGTTTCCACCGGCACTGTTTTCATTGCTAACCAGAGGTTTGACTAGTACCTCCTCTTACTAGAAATCAAATAATTTAAAAGCTAAATCAGGGCCTACAAACACTTATGCACATGAATAACTTTTCTCAGATGAATATTCCCAATCACGGACATGGGTCTACTCGAACGAAAAAAGCTATTTGTATGGGTTCACTGCTATTTTAAAGACTACGTAATGATAAATGATATACACAAACAAAACTTTTAGGGTCCTAGTAAGGGGCTGAGCACCTTCAGTTCCCACTGAATTCTAGAGGAGCCGAGTATGTGATGCTAGCAGACCAGGTGCCAGCTCAGGCCAAGATCCCCATGCCTCCACTGAACACTGACAAATACCTACCTGGAATCAGTCTAGCTCACCTGGGTGTTAGTACTGTTAACACAGGTATTAGAATGATAAGCATGTGTTTAGACTTTATGGAATGCTTGTGAGCTGCTGCAGGCATTAATCTCACTTATAATGTCTGTATCCTATCCCACATTACAAGGTAATATCTGCGTGTTTGCACTGTAAGCCTCTGTAACTGTAAATCACCAGGCAGGAGACAGCCAGTGTGAAATGCTGGTCTCCAACAGGAGTTATGTCCTGCCTGACAAGGAAGGCCCATCAACACCAGACGGACTAGAGTGGAACCTTTAAGAGGACAAAAGAGTCTGTTGTTTACTCTCCCCTCTATGGAGATGAGTCTGGCAAGTGAATCCTTCCCATCAGCTGAGTTTGCATCTCAAAGCACAGGGAGGGAAGGGAATAAAAAACCCCTAACAAAGAGGAACTGTATCTTTTATGCTGCTTGGACTCTGGGGTGCAAGGCTCACTAGGCATAAGCAAAAAATTCCCTGTGCTTCATATGCATTGGACCTAAGGAGCTTGTTTATTATAGAAGCTTTAATTAGTTTTTTTAAATTTAAGATTGGAACTCTTATTTCCTTTTCCTATATAATAAATCTTTAGATAGTTTATTATACAATTGGCTGCAAGCATTGTCTTTACCTGGGGTAAATGACTGGTCCTTTGGGACTGGGATTAACCTGAACATTGCTGTGATCCTTGGTGTCAGGGACCATACGTCCGCTCATCTGGGTGACAAGACAGACTGGAGTACCCAAAGGGATGGTCTGAGACTCCATGTTATGGCTGTTAGAGAGCCTGAGGAGTTTACGCTAGATAATTGGTTGGTGAAATCTAAGTACAAAATTTGGGGTTTGTGCCCCACTTCCTAGCAGTCTGCCCAGAGGTTGGTACTCATGTTCCTGTGTCACTCCAGGACAGCTTGATGGAGCATGCTTAGAACTTCACAGGATCTAGTCCTTAACATCTAGTATTGCAGCATTTTCCAGTAAGTGGCCTAGCCTTATAACTCCCCTAGCATGATTAACTTTTTTGTATTTGTATGATCCACACGGACAAGCCACTTGCATTCAGACAATAAGAACAATTGCTATTTATTCATTTACAAGAACAAGTAGCATTATACAATAATCGTAATGTCAGAAAAATATATGATTTGTTTTTGATCCTGCAAAACCTTGCTCATGTTAGTAGTCCTCAGTCATGTATTTCCAAAGCAGTCAGTCAGTGAGACTACACGCAAAAGGACGGCTTGTGTGATAAGGGGGTGCAGGTCTGAACTTAGTTTTGAATATTCGTTCCTATGAATTGAGACCATGAAAAAACTTTTCACAGCTACAAAAAACCTTGATAACTTTGCAAATAAAATACACTACATTTAGCATTAAAGGAATGACTAAATTCTGGAGCCTCCATAAATAGTTTTGCTGTTTGGACTTCTACCTAATATGGTGAAAAAATAACAGATGATTGTCAGGCATGACTAGCATGACAAGATTTACAGTGCCTGCCTCATATGACCTTCCACATAGGCAACAAATAGTCCTTGCTGATCTGCAGTTAATCTTACACTCCTGGCTGAGAAGCCAACCAATACTAATAATAGACTCTGTGAATTGCCATCGGTGGGTTCGTGTTGAAAGACACCGAGAGGCAGAAATCAATTTTAAAGAACATATAACACAACTCCTACACTGGGAAGACTGTGTTACCGGTCTTTAGATTTGTTAAACAACGAGTACCCAGTAACTATTAAGGTTGTGGCAAAACTTCAAAGGTAAAATAAAGTGCATGCGTACCTGATATATTACAACCCGAAATTTGTTTTTTCTCAGCATCTCCTCTTGTTTTGCTTCAACCTTTCGCACATTAGCACTCTGCTTTTCCACACGTGCCCTCACTTCTTTAACGTGGGAACTAACTTTGCAGGTTTTCTCAAGCAACTTGTTAACAGTGTAGCCTGTATTGCCATGAGTCTGGGCAAGCTTTAAAATATCAATCTGTATGGTCTTGATAGCATTCTCCATTTCTCTGTGTCGCTCTTCTATTCTTTTCTGGCTCTCCTGTACACTGTGTACAATGTTAGCCACTTTATCTAGGACTGTCACAATTGTATATGCAGCATCTTGCTCTTCATCTTCTGTGACATTTGAGAGACGATTTTGGTGGATTTTATCAGCCTCCGAGGTAACTTCATGGTGATCCATTTTGTCTGTGTTCAGTCAGGTTTACAGGAACTGAAGTATAAATGCTCCCCACGATGACTGTTCAAATCGTAGGGAAACAATTCTGGCACCTGTGCAAGAAGCTTGACAGCTGGCTTCAGAGATGTTCAGAGCAGGGTGTGAAACTCCATCCCTGGAGGTGGGTCAAATATTTATAACTACAGACTATCCCTCCATGATTATTTGGATACTTTTTGCAATATGAAACCTCTAAAGTTAGGAAGCAATGTCTGGAATGACACATACATTTAAAGGGTCACACTTCTGTACCAATGAAGTTATTAGTGTTAATCCGGGAAAGTTAAGCAACTTACTAATTAAGCAGGAAAGCCAACTGACATATTTATTTAAGATTTACTGCTGCTCTCATTTTAATGAAGCGATTTCCTTTGGGGGAATTCAGACAGTTTTCAAAAGTAAACACGAGTGTATTTAAAAAAAAAAGGAGCAGTTTTCAAATCATTCTGGCTACAAAATCAAGTAACAAATAAACACACTAAAGCAGAGGCAATATAATGAAAACACTGTATTGTGACATGCTTCTCCAGTTCAAATGTTGAAAGCATCTTTTTTATTGAACAAATTATTAAATCCTACATGCAGAATTCTGAAAGCCTAAACTACATGTTAAACAGCTGAACACATCCTACTCACATTCTATCTCTGGATCTTTTAAACAACAACTAACAATCTATTAATATAACTATAACCAGCAGACTAGCTTGGATGGACTTTATTTAGCTCTTGAAAAGATTCTATATAAGAGCACTAGTCATTAATTAACTTAATTTTTTTAAATCACAAACACTATACAATCTGTCTTGTTGGTGTTAAAACATCTATTGTCTTAAAAAAAGTTTAATAAGTATTAAAGCAGTTTTAACAGCGATAAAGTAGGCTTTATTCCAATCATGTGAGTTTGATTATTCAAACACAGATTTTTACAATACCAAAATCTACCAAGACCTACGTCCTTTGGAACTATGCCATTTGCTCTACTGGATTATGAAATTTATATTTTTACGTTTTAAAAATAAAGTGTCAGAATTATTTATGAAGATGGTAGTGCTTAGACCCAGCCAATACATCTTATGAATATGTTACAACTACACACAGCACACAGCTTCACAGTTCATGCGATAGGCAGTGTCTAAAAAATCAGTTACTAACTTTCAAAAACATTTAAATATCTATGGTATTTAAACACAGTGTCTCCTAGTTTTTCGTAAGAAAAGTAAGCTGTAAACATCTTTACCTTTAGTTCATGCCTTGTTTGCTAGGTAATGTGGGTGTATTTTTGTTTTTTATCTACAACCATTGGTGAAATAAGTCTGTGTTCTCAAAAATATTACATTCCATGAATAAAGCACAAATCTATTATATAACCATGTGATACAGATACAGAAAATGAACTACGGTATTCAAAAACATAAAAAGAAAATTACTAAAACAGTCCTTAGCTGTTAGAGCTGATGCTTTCAGAATACAACAGACCAACAGGGCTACACTAAAAATGTCCAAAAATAAGGCCTCTGAAATAAATAGTTCCATTCTTTAAAAAAAGATATAATAAAAATGTACATCACATGGTCAATGTAGGTATAAAAATCATCACGTTAAACCATCCTGGATGATGTATCTGAAGTAAAATGGCCTAGGTTTTGCTTCTGTCGACGTCCTCTGTTGTTTTTAGGGCATTTTCTGTATTTTTTTAAAAAGGAGAAGAAAATGTATTTTAATCTTATTCTGTATATTTAAAACAGCATTCATGATTTTAACCAAAAATCTCAAGAATGGCAGAGTGTCTATCAGCATCATTGACTGGGGAAGTGCACCGGTGGTTTGGTAGGCTGGTACTTTGGAGGGTCCATGAGATCCCTGACTACAGTGGTTGCAGCAGTTGCCAGGAGAGATTTCTTTCGTGTGGATATGGAGTTTGATCCTGCAAGGGCTGAAAGCCCTCTGGCCTTGATCCCACAAAATATTTAAGCATGTGATTAACCCCACTGACTTCACTGGGATGCCTCACATATTTAAAAGAGAGTACATGCTTAAGAGCTTTGTTAGATCAGAAAAGTGCTCAGTGCCTTATGGGCTCAGGCCTTTGACGAGAAGAGGATCTGGACCTCACTCCAGTTATCTGTGCCTTTGTCAACTCTCGTGTCCACAGGGCTCTCTCTTAAGATATCTTGGAAACTTAACTAAGTGCAAAATTCAGCTGCTCGTTTCATAAGACATGGACAGCACATTGCACTGGTGCTCTCCAGACAGCACTAGCTGCATATTCATTTCTAGGTGGAGTTTAAGGTGTTGGCTTTAACCAATAAAGTCCTAAATGGTTAAGCAGCTGGGTACCTGAGGGATGCCCCTTTCTCCATATGTCAGCACCGCATTTATGATCAGTGGAGGGGCCTGAACCAACCCATCCTCTAGTGGGGGGGGAAGGGGCCATGGTGTTTTTCATGAGGTATCTTCTACTCTGGAAGTAGCTCCCACTTTTGTCTAACCCAGCGGTTCCCAAACTTCATTACACCACGAGCTCCTTCTGACAACAAAAATTACTACACGACTCCAGGATGGGGGACTGAGCCAGCCCAAGCGCCATTGTCCTGGGAGGGGGTGGGGGGCAAAACCAAAGCCCGAGGCCCACCAGCCCAGGAGGGTTGGGGGGAGGGGCAAAGCCCAAGGGCTTCAGCCCCAGGCAGGGGGCCTGTAACATGAACCCGTTGCCGAGGACTGAAGCCCTTGGGCTTCGGCTTCAGCCCTGCATGGTGGGGCTCAGGCTTCGGCCCCAGGGCACAGCAAGTCTAACGCCAACCCTGGCGACCCCATTAAAACAGGGTCCCAACCCACTTTGGGGTCCCAACCCACAGTTTGAGAACCACTGGTCTAAACAATTTGCTAATGTTTGGGATCTATTGCAAAGCTCATTTTTTCTCTTCAGCTTTTGGCACAGGGATTGGTGGAGGGGAACGGGGCAGCTAGCGGTGATTTGTGTGTGAAGGGGTAGTTTATTGTCCTGACTGATTTACATTTTGTGATATACAGAGGCATCGTGTAACCAGTCTGGACACATTAATCATTCTGTATTTGATCACTGTATTTTTTAGAACGTGTGTTACGCACATAGAGCTTCGGGACGGTCAAGTTCCTAAATATATTTATAATAAATAATCACACATACATAAAAATGTGTGGTGTTATATTGCTTTTGTAATTACCTACCTTGTTATGCACATGACAATTGCAACTATAATGGCAATCTGTACAGCTCCAATTATTGCTGCAATAAGGACATGTGTAAGCTTTTGTCTGCTTGGGACAACATAAAGAATACTAAAGTCTGTCTTTTCACAGTGCTGTCCAGTATATCCTGATTCACATCTGAAAGAGACAAGGAATATTTCATGGAATATGGATCTTATCAATATGCAAATCATTCTGTAGATAAAACAGTAATCTGAGGGACAGGGCAAAAAGCCTAGGAATCGATGAAAACTTGAAAAATTGGGACATAATGTAAAGGATGGAGGATAGTATAGAGACAGCAGGAAAGAAACCCACTTGTCACTGCACTGCTACTTCCGTGACCTCAGATGAGATTGGAGGGCGAGAGCAGCACAAGGGATTTCCTCTGAGATTCAGCCAGTTCTGAAAATGATGAAGCAAGCAGGACTGTAGCTGTCACGCAGGACGTGGGGAGGCTGAGTAGAGTGCAAGCTTTTAGGCAGCCTGGGTTTTCCTTTTGTGGAGAGAGGGAGGCACAGAGTGCATGTCCTCCACTTTCATCGAGTACAACTAATTTTGCCTGGTAAGGCTTCTTGGTGTCAGTTCAGCAAAGGAAGTAAGCATAGACTTTAAGAATGTGATTTCAGTGGGACGGCTCACGTGTTTAAAGTTAAGTACATGCTTAAGTACCTTGTTGAACTGGGGCCTAAGTTAGGGAACAATAAATGGGAGATAGATTTAATAGATGGGATAAAACGCGTGGGCAGAGGATCTCCAGAAAACTCAGTCAGGGACCAGGGTGCATGGAACAAAACAGGAATATACGACACAAATCAAAAGACAATGATGAGGAACAATGGAGAACAATAGATGATGATATTATGGAAGAAGTGTGTGTATATAACTATAATATGCCTGTCAGAGATGAACAAACCATGTAGAGTTTGGAGGAACAGAATGCTGCGAGGCCCTTGTGTAAGAACTGGCACCAACAACATCAACTGGTTTACCGGGATGGTTGGGTTTCAGTCCAAACCTACCCCAGTACTCTCCCAGCAGCCACCTCTTAACCTGGACTCACCAAACACCCAGTAGGCCAGAACTCCAGGCTGCAGGTGCTAGACAAAGGCCAGGTTAGCTCCCCAGAAGACTGTATAGAAAGGTCAGGAAGGCTGAGCACAGTCTTGGCTCACAAGTCAGATGATTCTAGGACTGCACCAGGCACCCCCTCAAAAGCCATGCAGGAAGATTAGTGCAGTAACAGGCACTAGTCAATGTCCAGGCAGGACAGAGCACCCCATCAGAACCTTACTGGAAGGTAGGAAACAGTACAGACTTGTCCTACACAGCATGCTGCCCCACTTCTCCTCAAACAAGTGAGCAGTGCTCCTGAGGGAGTCCCTGGAAATTTGGGAGGAGTGTGAACAGGCTGGTAGGAGGCAGAGCAGGAGCACTGTTCTCTAAATAGCATCCTCCCCAAGCAAACCAGCCGATTTCTCAAAGGCAATTCAGTGGATGTTTGTACTGATCAGAGCAACACAAATTTTCAATCCATGCAGGGCACAGCCATAGAGAAGAAGACAACAAGAGCATGCTCCTGACTGAGCCATGCTGCCAAGGGGAGGGAGGCTGAAGAGCACAGAGAGGAAAGCACCACGTTGGTTAGCCAGGGTTAATGGAGCCAGCATCCGCTGGTGGATTCTTCATAGCTAACAGGCCCTACCCCTACCTCTCCATGCAGCCAGAGCTAGACCAGAAGCCTCACCCCTGACTTGGGGCGGAACTACAAAGAGAAAAAAATCTCAGCTTTAACATTAAAACGTAAACGTGTTGCTCATTTTCCTTGTGAAGTTAGCCTTGAAAATAAACTGATGTAAACATATTAGTCGTGTTGAATTCAACAAGCAATTGGCCTCCACTTTTGCAGTAGCAGGCTGGAGAGGAATTAAAGATACATGCACACACACGTGTCACACCCCAATGGCCCCCTCCCTCAAGGGGTCCCCTGGGGAAGGCAGATCAGCATTGTATATTGCTAAGGCTGTTGCAAGCATTGCAGGATATTTTGGGAAGAGTCAAAGGTGTGAGTGAATGTGGGATGGAAGATTCTTTTGCAGGCTGCAAAAGGCCAAAGGGGGAAGGAGAAAGAGAGCAGAGAATGGGTTAACTCAACACTGCAGCTAGCAAGCTCAGTTCAACGATAAGAGCTGGCCCCAGTCCAAGGTCACGGCACTAGATGAAAAATTATCTCACCCAGCCACAGCCAGCCACGAGAAAAGAAAAAGTACACTGAACCAGGGCTGCAGAGATGGAAAACACCGGCGAGATGATGAGGGGGGGAGCAGAGCTTCGCGTCCCTGGAGCCGTTGTGTTTTGGGAAAGCAGAGAAGACCACAGAAAGCTGGTTTGGGCTGGCACAAAGAACACCAGGAACAGAGGTCGTGGAATGGAACTCCCTCAAAGGAGCCCAGGCCTTAAAACCCTCCTGAGAGCTGGAGCAATTTGGAGATCATAGCAGACCCTGGATGACCTGGGTCCAGGACAGTACTCCTGTCCACCCTACCCCCTCTTCTTCTTATGTTACACCCAGGCTTGGCCAGCCTCAGGTAGAGCGTATGTGAGTATGAAAGTGGGTTAGGGCTTGGGGCTTCCTTCCTTCCTCTGAGTGACATGGGGAGCACCCATCACTCTTCGCTGTTATTTTATTATTTTATCATTTTATCAATAAAGCTTTAACATTTAAACACTTGGTGTGTTACGTCATCTCCTCCCTTAAAGATCCTGTGGCCTCAGCCTGATCAACTGTTGCCTCAGGCAGATTGGTAACAAAAATCTGTCACACACACACACACACAAAACACCTCTGATATAAACAAAGTCAGTTACGCTTGGGTGTATCACAAAGAATCACTCCAACTCACCCTCAAATCCAACCCTGTGCTTGGTGAGATGATGATGGAAGACAGGAATTAGTTACATTTGAAAAAGCAAAAAACTGTTCCACAGGCATGCAGGGAAAATGCCCTGGATTTTCAGTGCTATGAAACCCATGTATTCTTGTGAATACACTTTCCTCATCTATGGGCTTTCTGCAGGAGACACTGGCTCACAGATTGGATATGTACCAATAAAAACAGCGTCATTAAGAAAAAGGCACACCATTACAATAGATATAATTATCAGTGGATGGGAAAGGAACCAAGATAGATTTATGTACATTAATAAGAAGGAAGCAAATGACAAAGGAACCTGTTTGTGCATTACCTAGTAGGAAGAAAGGAAAAGAACAGGTGACAAATAGAATGCTAAATCCTTATTCCCTACTTTGTTTTTGTCTTCTTTAAAGAAGATAGTAGCCATAGTAGACTTAATACAAGAACCATTCTATAAAGCAGAATCAAGAAAGAAGAGGTTAAAGAATATCCAGATAATCTGAAAATATTAAAATCATTACAGTTCAATGAATGTCACCCTAGAATGCTAAAGACATTCTCAGAACTACTGAAATGGTTGGAAATTATTTCTGAGAACTCCTGCAGGGCAAGAGAGATTCCAGAGGACTGGAATAACGCAAAGAAAATACTGAGTTCAAGACTGGAATTGGCAGGTGAGGGGATGAAGTATTATAGACCAAACCTCTAATTACCTGGTAAACTAGTAAAGCAGTCCATTTTATAAGCACTTACTGGAAAATAAGATGATAAATAGTAGACAACATGGGTTTATCAAAATAAAATTATGTCAAATTAATTTAATGTATTTCTTTATTCAGACAACAAGCAAAGGGCTCAGCTGTGTGTGGTTGGCACAGCCCTACACTGGGGGTGATGCAAAGCTGCACTGTCCCAGGGCAAGCACCTGGAGGCAACCTAGAGCCACTAGCTGTTTAGAGACAGCATGACCACTGCTAAATCACTTGATGGGGTGCAACTGAATACCCCTCGTGTGATCGGACAGCTCCACTGGCTGGTGAATAGGGGATGAAGTCATAGTCCCCTCTTCTTCCACACCCCTGTTGGGGTACCAGGCACCTGCGGGGCATTAGAGTCTGCAATCATGCTTAGCAGCTGCGTAGACTGCCCAATGCACCAGGAGACCATTAGCCATCACTACACACCTACTTGTGTAAGGTAGAATTTGAGATTCTCTGTAATTTAGTAAGTCATTGCTATATCAGAGCTCACCATCTAACTGTCAGGATTAAGTTTTAAAACTGCACACCTCACTAGCAGACACAAAACCTCCATTGTGGATAGGTACCCTAAGATTTGCAGATACACATAGGTGAGTAAAAATGAGTTTGTGTGCATCAGAATTTGCACACAGGTAAGTCAGGTGTGCACAAGAGTGCAAAGTCCTTTCAAAAATCTGTCCCTTGACATTTGCCCACTATATTTCCCTTTATACAGAAGGAAGGATAAATGCTTTACTTGTACACTACTGTGTGATTACTATGACTAAGTGCTGAGCTTTTAATGTAACCACTTTTGATCCAGAACAGCTGATAATGAAGGTAGGAAATGTGTACCACATGGAAGTATGAGAAGATGAATACACAAGTGGCTAAAATAAAATCCAATGGAGAGTTCAGGTTCACTGTCAAGTTAGGGTGGGCAAGTTGTTCTTCAGTAGCACCCAAATGGAGTCAGTTCTCATGGGTCCAGTACTTAATGTTGTTTAATCTCTTCATTTATGATGAGGAGGATGGGATGGAGAGCATCCTAATCCAGGCCCCAATCCAGAACAATATTGCAGTCAATTCTGGTCACTTCATTACCAGAAAAATAAGACGGGGGCATAAGAAATTTGCCAAAAATGAGGAGGGGTGTGTTGTGAGAGCTCTACTGCTGCAAATGGCAGCTTGATCCCTGCTAAAGGAAGAGAGAGTCTGACACACTCGCTAAAGAGGGTGAAAATCAAATGAAAAGGTTATTGTGTCCCAGTAATGAGGAAAAAGGTCAGATGAAAAGGAAAATAATGATTTGTAAAAGGCTGTGTTCCCAGCCATGCTGGCTCGTAAGGGGGCCCTCTACTCCCTTCTGGGCTACTGTAGCACTTTCAAGGATCAAGGTAGGAAATATGTTGAACTCTAGCAGTTCTACAAGTGATCTTTTGGAAGAAAAGTAAAGCAAAGAGCTACAGAAAGCTACAGAACCATCAGTCACTAGTATGAAAATACCACCATGGGCCATATACTCAGGATAAAAATTCTTTAATGATGTTTGCTCATGACTACTAGACCATCACCATCCACAAAAAAAGGTGGCCATTTTTCTTTAAATACACTCCTCAATGACTTCTTACTTTAGAAGAAATAGGATTAATTTTACTTGGAAACTAAAGAAATAAAGTGAAACGTTCGTAGATTTTTGGAAATGTTTAATTTCAAGTTTTGGTAGTATACGGAGTTACCATAGTACACTGAGCAGACAAGGATAGAGTTTACTTTTTTTTTATAAAATAATATTTTCTATTGCATAAAATAAAAAAAAATGGTTAAAAGTAAAATATTGACAAACTAGAGGGAGTTTTGACAAGAGTAACAGATAATGACCAGTCACACGAGGGATTGACTTATAAGAAAAAGTTAAAAGAGATCAGTATATAAATGGAGTATAAATGGAGATTAGTTACCTGTAACCGGAAGTTCTTCAAGCTGTCTGGTCCCTATCTGTATGACACACACAGGTGTGCACACGTGCCATGTGCCTGAGAGAGGCACTTCTAACAAGCAGTGCCCCACACATGCACAGTAGTTCTCCTTGTGCTCCAGACTGAGGACATAAAAGGCAGCATGGGCTGACGCCCCTCCAGTTCTTACTGCAAATCCAGTAGGCTCTGAAGCAGAGGGGATGGAGGGCAGGTAGTGGAATAAAGATAGGGACTATAGGCGCATTAGCGGGTGCTTAGTACCCACTGGCAGCCAGCTTCCCCCAATCTCCCCCAGTGCCTCCCATCCACCAATCAACTCCTCCCCCTCCCTCCCGCCCACTGCAATCAACGGTTCCACAGTGTGCAGGAGTTGCTGGGAGGGAGAGGGAGAAATGGGAATGGGGTGCGCTCGGGGAGGATGGCAGAACTGGGTGGGAAGATACAGGGTGGGGGCGGAGAGGGAGCAGGAAGAGGGGAGGTGGGGGTGGAGGCTTGGGGGAAGAGGTGGAGTGGGGGCGGGCATGAGGTTGAGGGGGGTTGGAGCACCCCCAGGCAAAGGAAAAAACCAGCAACTTTGATAGGGACCACACATATTGAAGAACTTCCAGTTACAGATAAGTAACCTCCATTTCTTCTTTGAGTGCTGGTCTCTAAGTGTATTCCACATGTGGGTGATTGACCAGTAGTATTCAGACTAGAGGTGAGTGTGAGGATGCTGGCAGGAAAGATGCTTGAAGTCCTGTACTTCTCACTGTTGCATCTGTAGTGGAGGCCTGAATTAGTGGGTAATGTTTTGTCAACGGAACTCTGGGGTAGCCGCTCTGCATATGTCCACTATTGTATGCCCCTTCATGCCTCAGCCACCATTCCAGAGGACATGCTTCCATGCTGATGACGCACGTTAAAAAAAATAATGTGTTAATTAAATTTGTGATTGAACTCCTTGGGGGAGAATTGTATGTCCCCTGCTCTGTTTTACCCACATTTGCCATATATTTCATGTTATAGCAGTCTCGGATGATGACCCAGCACATGTTGTTCACTTTATGAACGCTTTCACTGCAGATTTGACAAAACGCAAAGAAGGTACCAATGTGAGATTTCTAAAGATAGCGACAGCACTCGACCCAAGGTTTAAGAATCTGAAGTGCCTTCCAAAATCTGAGGGGGCCAAGGTATGCAGCATGCTTTCAGAAGTCTTAAAAGAGCAACACTCCAATGCGGAAACTACAGAACCCGAACCACCAAAAAAGAAAATCAACCTTCTGCTGGTGGTATCTGACTCAGATAATGAAAATGAAAATACATCAGTCCACACTGCTTTGGATTGTTATCGAGCAGAACCATCAGCATGGACGCATGTCCCCTGGAATGATGGTTGAAGCATGAAGGGACATATCACTCTTTAGCGCATCTTGCACATAAATAACTTGCAACGCGAGCTACAACAGTGCCATGAGAACACCTGTTCTCACTTTCAGGTAACATTGTAAACCTGAAGCGGGCAGCATTATCTCATGCAAATGTAAACAAACTTGTTTGTTTGAACGATTGGCTGAACAAGAAGTGGACTTGCAGGCTCTAAAATTTTACATTGTTTTATTTTTGAATGCAGTTTTTTGTACATAATTCTACATAATTCATTTGTAAGTTCAACTTTCATGATAAAGAGATTGCACTACAGTACTTGAATTGAAAAATACTATTTCTTTTGTTTCTTTACAGTGCAAATACTTGTAATAAAAATAAATATAAAGTGAGCACTGTACACTGTATTCTGTGTTGTAACTGAAATCAATACTTTTGAAAATGTAGAAAATATCCAAAAATATTTAAATAAATGGTATTCGATTATTGTTTAATGGTGCGATTAATCGCGACTAATTTTTTTTATCACTTGACAGCCCTAAAAATAATCTAAAATGACTGGGATATTTGCAGAAGTTGGTGGAGGCTGTTTATGCTGAGTCTAGGCAGAGAAGTCTTTCTGTTTAGCTAGGTAGCAGGTTCTAGTTGAGTCCTTCCTATTTTAAATAAATAAATCATAGAATATCAGGGTTGGAAGGGACCTCAGGAGATCATCTAGTCCAACCCCCTGCTCAAGGCAGGACCAATCCCCAATTTTTGCCCCAGATTCCTAAATGGCTCCTTCAAGGATTGAACTCACAACCCTGGGTTTAGCAGGCCAATGCTCAAACCACTGAGCTTTTGAGTAAGAATAGATTTGACAGGTGCCAAGCAAGAGTGTTCTAGTTCTGATGCCCATACAAACACCAAGCCATGAGGGGGAGAGGGTCTGGATCGGGGTGTCTGACTCTGCCCCCTTCCTGAGTAAAGAGATCTGGGAAGGGGTGGACCCTAACAAGAGGATGGACTGACGTTTTCAGGAGCTCCGGGAACCAAAACAGTCTGGGCCAGTTGGGAGCAAGGAGAATGACTCTGGCTCTGTCCTGACAGATGTTTCTCAAGACCTGTGGTAACAGGGGAATGGGAAGAAAGGCATCTCTGAGATTGTCTGTCAATGACAACAGGAGAGCATTGCCCTGGGAACTGTGACTTATGGCTCCTCTGGAGAAGTACAAGGATAGGTGCTGGAACTAGGGGTGCTCGGGGTGCTGCTGCACCCTCTGGCTTGAAATAGTTTCCATTATATACAGGGTTTACAGTTTGGTTCAATGGCTCTCAGCACCCCCTCTATAAAAATTGTTCCAGCACCCCTGAGTACAAGGGAAGCTGCCCGTTCATTTGGGATGTGAAGAGATCCCATTGAGGTTTTCCCCACTGAATAAATATCTCGCTCAGGATAGAGCTGAGTATCTTCCACGCATGGTCTGCAGAGAAGTGTCAGTTCAGCCTATCTTCAAGGGAGTTTGATGCACCTGGAAGTGGCTGGGACAGTGATGTGGTTTGTGATACACCAGTTCCAAGGCTTGACTGCTTCTAGAAAAAGGAGAGGACATCTTGCTCTACCCTGTTTAGGTAAAAGACCATGGTGATGTTGTCTGACATTACTTGGACATGAAGAGAATGAATGAGCAGGAGAAAAGCCCTGCATGCCAGGTAGACTGCCCTCAGTTCCAGTAGATGAATGTGCAGTCTGGCCTCCCGGGGGGTCCAAGCACCTTGCACAGTGTGGCTGTTCAGGTGAGCACCCCCTCATAAGGGATGTGTGTGTTACAATGATGGTGCTGAAAGTGGGAGTGACAAAGGGGACACCAACTCTCACTCTATCTGGGTTCAACCTCCTGGTAAGAGAGTTGCTGACCCCGGTGGGAACAGTCACTCTGGTGTTGATGTGATCCTGGTCTGGTGAGTAGACCAACCAGAGCCAGGCCTGCGGGCAGCGTAGGAGAAGCCGGGCAAATGGTGCCACATAAGTACAGGAGGCCATGTGGCCCGGAAGAGAAAGGCACATCCTGACCATAGTTCTTCGTCTGCAAGTAATCAGTGCTGTCAGGTTGCTCATTAACTGATATCTTTCCATGGGAAGGAAAGCTCTTGTTGCAATAGAGTCCACTGTCACACTGAAAAAGTTCATCATCTGTGTGGGTGTTAAAACAGACTTTTCTTTGTTTATGCAGATACCGAGTGCTGCTAGAAGATGCAGCAGGAACATAGCTGCTGACCTGACATCTTCGCTGGATCAATATACTCGGAGCCAATCATCGAGATATTGGGCTGCAGCCACAGAGAAGACCTCCGTGAATACTCTGGGTGCTGTTGCTACTCTAAAGGGAAGGACTCTGAACTGGAAATGTTCCTGACCTGCTAGAAACTAAACAAACTTTCTCTGGAATGGATTAATATCTACATGGAAATAGGTGTTCATGTTGCAAGCCGTGAACTACATCCCTTCCTGTAGGGAAGGGATTATTGATGCTAGTGTAACCATCCTGAATTTTGACTTTTGAATAATGATGTTAAGTTGTCGAAGGTCCGGAATGAGTCTCCACCCTCCATATTTTTGTGGGACTAAGCAATAAAGGATATAGAACCCTCTTCCTTGATACTGAGGTGGCACTTGTTCTCTTGCCTCTTTTAGGAGGAGGGAGTCCACCTTCTGTTGGAGAATCACCTCATGAGAGTTGTTTCTCAAGAGAGACCAGAATGGGAGTTTGTGAGGAGGGAGGGAAACTCTACAGACCACTCTTGATGGATAATTTCTAGAACCCAACTGTCTGTTGTGATACAGTTCCAATTGTGGGTGCAAAGGCAGAGGCAGCCCCCAAAGATAAGGGGTGGGGGGGGGAAGAGGTGGTTGGTATCAACAGTGGTGGGCAGATCTTGACCAAGGCATCAAAAGTAGCCCTTAGTGGGTAGCTGGGAATGGGAGAGGTTGTGGTAGTGGGGGGCTGAAAAAATGTGGCTTCTGAATTCTCTGTTGTTTACACAGAGGCTTGGCTGGATGTTGGTGGCAAAAGTTGGGGGTAGGGGGGAGGCTTGGCTTATACACCTGCCTCTGGTGTTTTTTCCTTGGGGCCAGGATGTAAATTCCCAGGGAGCACAGAGTTGACCTTGAGACTCTGAACAAGTACAGGGACTCATCTGATTTCTTGTTAAAATTCAACTCGTCAAAAGGCAGGTCCTGCGTGGTGCTCTGGACCTTCCTGGGGAGCTCCGAGGAGTGAAGTTAAGACTCATGCCTCATCACTTTTCCAGTGGCCAAGCCTCTGGATGCAGTGTCCGCTTTGTCCACTGCAGCTTAAAGGAAATTCTTTGCTGCTAACTTGCCTTCTTCTACGAGGAATGAAATTGGGCTCCATTCTCAGGGGAAACTTGCCCTAAAAGTCGGCCAACCTGGAGTAATTGTTAAATCATATTCTCCTAACAAGGCCCAATACTTTGCAATATGGAACTGTAGGCTCGTAGAAGAAAAGGCTTTTCTTTCCCAAAGTTCTAACCTCTTTGAGCCATTGTCAGCTGGGGTGGTCTTGAGATGCTGCAATCTTGCTCTCTTTGTGCCTGTACAACCAGGGAATTGGGCACTCAGTGGGAGAAAAGAAATTCAGCCCATTAGGCAGAGACAAAAACATTTCTTAGCCCTCTTAGGTGTGGGGAGCACAGGAGGCTGGCGTGTGCCAGACCCCACTTGCTGGCTCCATCATGACCTCATTAACCAGCAGCATCACCTTGCTTGAACCTGTAGTTGCATAATATCCAGGAGCTGATGTTGAGAGTCCTGGACCTCCTCCAGTGGTATCTGGAGGTCATTGGCAATTCTCTGAAGGAGAACCATACAGCGTATGGGTGTCCAGAAGAGATGGTGAAGTTGGAGCCATTGCTTCATCTGGAGCAGTGGTCACCAACCGATTGATTGCAATTGACTGGTCAATCCTGGAGCCTCTGCCAGTTGATTGCGATCTCTGGCCACTAAAAGTCCAGCAGCGCAGCAGGGCTCAGGCAGGCTCCCTGCCTGCCCTGGCCCCACACCGCTCTCGGAAGCGGCTGGGTGCTGGCACATCTCTGCAGCCACTGGGGGTGGGGGGAAGTGAGGCATCTCCGTGCGCTGCCCCCACCCCCAGCACTGTACCCGCAGTTCCCACTTGCCAGTTCCCAGCCAATGGGAGCTGAGGGGGCAGCGCTTGCGGGTGTGGGGAGCGCACGGAAACCTGCTGCTCCACTCCCACCCCAGGGGCCGCAGAGACTTGCCAGGAATTATCTTGTGCATAAAAAGGTTGGAGACCACTGATCTAGAAATGAGGATGAGATTCCCGTCAGTACCTGCAGATCTGGGTCTATGTTCTCCTCCTCTTAGGTCAACGGATCTGGTGGGTGCTGGGTAGGAGAGGAGTGCTATGACTCATGGGCAAATCCAGGCCGTCTGCCATAGGGGTTCCAATAGCCCCAATAAGTCCAAAGGAGGGATCGAGTGGGTGAGGGGGACTCCACAGCAGCAGGTCCCAGCAGTACCAGGGATGATCTTCAGTTCCAGGGATGATCTGGGAGGATCTTCAACCATCTCTCAGGACTCAGCTCTCTAGGAGGAGATGAAGAACTGGCCAGGATGTCCAACTCATCCAAGTCTAAGAACTCCTCTGTCTCCATTGCTGGGGCCAATGGCACCAGAGGGTGGATGCTCGTGCCCCAAGGGTTGGAGAGGGGATGGTTCTTGTGTCACTGATGCAGTTTCATCCTCCAGTGTGGAAATGTCTCTTGGGAGGACCAGGCGGGAGAGGAGGGGAAACTGAAGGTAAGGGAGGAAAATATCCCACCCTGTTCCGACAGTTAGGACCAATGTGTCCTCGGTTGTTGCTGGCTGGTACCAAGAAAGAACCAGGCCCAGCACTTCTGGACAGAACCGGCAGATGGTAGTTCTTGTGTTTTGGAGCAGGCGCCACCCATGATACTGACAGATCCTTCTTTTTCTGCCCACTTTACCTTTCAGGGTGGGGGTCTTTAACAGTCCTGGACCCATAGGATCCATGTGTAAAGGCTCACCCGGTCTGGACAGGCTCGGGGAGGGATCCCTTCTTTTGTGAGCAAATCTGGATGGGGTTCTGTCCTTACACTCACCAAAGTGCCCCCTACTCTCAAGGGAAGCCCAGGAAGAAGATTCCTTGCCTTAGCAGTTGTCGGCTCTGCTTCTAAGCTTGTGCTCGCAGGGGTGCTGCTTGTCTGATAGTGACGATGTATGGGAGGGGGTCTCCCTGACCGAGATCAGAGTGAGGCCACACAGCCTTCTCCCTTAATCAAATCTCACGAGCTTTGCCTGTTTGTGCTGGAAACGAGCGACAGATGATGCACTTTGAAGTGATATGCAGTAGAGACAGCATTGGTGATAGTCACCTCACAGAGAAGGAGCAAGGGCAAGAAACACAGTTCTTGAACTCCTGAACTCTGAGCATAGTCACAGACCATGGCGAGGGAGTCCCTAATAATGGGAAAGAACTAGCTACAGTAACTAACTATACTAATATAAAAACTATTTACAAATGTATGTACAGGATAAAATGTATGCACTAAGGATAAAAACTGGAGAAATCTGTGAACACAGGGATTCTGACTCAGGCCATGCAGCGGGAAGAAGGAACTGGAGGGGCATCGGCCCGCACCGCCTTTTGTGCCCTCAGTCTGGAGCATGAGAACAACAGCACATGTGTGGGCCAACAGACACTGCTGGTTAGAATTTCCAGACTCAGGCAGATCGTGTGCATGCGCACCCATGTGTGGAATACACATAGGGACCAGCACTTACAGAACTTGGTTAAAGTGCTGATTAAAAAGTGATGTAAAAATTACTACAAATATTCAAAGAATGCAAACTCCAAGGAAGGAGAAGAATTATTTAGGGCAGGAGTTGTCAAGCTTTTGTACTGTGGACGTCTTAACAGACTGTATACAGTGTAGTTGTAGCCATGTTGGTCCCAGGATATTACAGAGACAAGGTGGGTGAGGTAATTTCTTTTATTGGACACACTTCTGTTGGTGAGACAAGCTTTTGAGCCAAACAGAGCTCTTCTTCAAGTCTCTGTAGCTTGAAAGCTTGTCTCTCTCACCAACAGAAGTGGATCCAATAAAAGATATGACCTCACTCACCTTGTCATGAGAACACTTAACATCTCATCTTATGAACACTTCCTCCCACCCCCATTTATGATAATACAATATCCTTGTGGCAAACTACAGCAATTGCTTACACAGGAAAGTAATAAAAGGAAAGTATTGTATTTGTGGGTTCTTTTTAATGGGATTTAGCAGCTGAAAATGAGGCACCAGCATCATGTGACCAACCAGCTCCCTGCAATCCACCAACACTGTGGACCACTGGCACTTCATGGGCCATTGTTTGGGAATCATCAAGTTAGGACGATACCAGGAGAGGCATGGGGATGTGTGTGTCAAAACTAGGGATAATGGGATGGAATTGAGAAAGGGAAGATTTAGGTCATAGGCTTCCCCATCACAAACTCCAAATATCCACCTATCCACAGCTGCCCCAGCACTCACCTATCCCCAGCTTAGATGCCACCCCCCAATGAACTACCTCCCCAGACACCCTCCAGAATCCCCTCATCTATCAAACACCTAGACACAGCAACAAAGTTTTGTCCAGCTCCATGTCCTACCCTGACTGCTGCTTGTGGCAGGGTGGGTTGCCGGTAAGTTTATAAGTTTGTGCAAATTAGATAATTAAATCATTTCTATAAAATGTGACACAGAGTGACAAAAGGCTTGGCAGCTATGTTCACTGGACTGCAGAACAGGGCTTGTCCCCTGGGAGGAGCAATATACTCCTTCCTAATGTGTGCGCTGATGAGCCCTGGAAGAGACTGTGCCTGCCCCCAAGTCCCACCTTCCTCATGCTCCTACTGGGATTGGGCAGCTCTGCACTGCCCCCTACACATGGATGTGGCTCCAATGCCACAGTCTAATCCACAGCACATTATCACAAACCAATGTTTTCAATATTATGTGTATAAAATGTATTGTGTTAAAGCTTTACACAGTACATGAGAGTGACTTTCAGGTGCATATAGGATCTGTGCTGCTTATTCATTCACTAACTTACCGGCAGGAAGCCTTCTGAGTGGAATAAATGAATTCACATTTTCCATGTATACAGTAACCATTGAAGCTTTCTGAACAAGGTATGTGGTTTCCAATATAAATGTCTTCTCTTTGATCACTGGCATCTTGAAAACATACACAAATAGATTTAGTAAATGTACAAAACCAACACACATATAGCATCCTTCCAAAAACTTCTGTGGTGACAGGACAAAGAATTAATAAAGCAGTGGCTTAGAGCTCAAGTTTCACAGAAGCCTGTGGAATTTAGCAGCACACTCACTCAATGCTGTAAATTACCCCTTAGTGATAACTAAATCTGCTGCTATTGTGGGCTTCCTAAACTGGGGAAAACCTTCCTGACAAAGAATCAACATACTGGGCTGAAGTTCTGCCAGTGGGGTCTAGGCAAACAGCTGGTAGACAGCCACACAGAGCACTTGGCTTGGGGAAAGCTGTGTCTTTCACACCCCTGAGCGAAGAAAGTTTCAGTGCTGTAAGTGGAAGTGTAGACAAGGCCTAACAGAGCTCTGGAGAAAAGCAAGATAGGAGTACAAGAGAATACTAAAGGACCGGAGTTAACAAGAGATAATAGAAAGAAAAGAGGGCCAAGAAGGAGAAAATAATGTGATAAAGAACCTGGAGGAGAGAGATGGACAGGAACAAAAGAGGAGGAGAGATCCAAAAGACAAAAAGGAGGGCAGAGGGAAGAGGAGAAAGAGAAAGAGAGTGGGCAACATAGACAAGGCCAGGGACTGAAAGTGGAGCAATGACTCAGGTGCAGAAAAGATCAAGGGTGCAGCAGATGCAGGTGTAACCCACACACCTCCAGGGTGTGAAGTTCTGTCCCACCTAGAGGCACTGAGACCACTTAGAGAGAGTTAAAGGAGTCTGCTCTACAACCTTAGCTAACAGGAGGTTGGCTTTTAGCTCAGGCAGTAGAGGCTCATGCACTAAGCTCCAGAGGTCCCCAGTTCAATCCCACTCGCCGACGACCAGGGTCTGTCGGTGTTACAAGTGGGGGCTCGCCTGGGATTTCAAATGGGAAGTCTCTGAAGCTCGGGATGCACTTCCTCAGCTAGGGGAAGTATGTAACCCGCGCATCTTCTGGGTGGCACCGAGACCACTTAGAGAGAGAGAGTTAAATGAGTCTACCTTAGATAATAGCCAGTTGGCTTTTAGCTCATGCGGTAGAGGCTCATGCACTAAGTTCCAGAGGTCCCCAGTTCAATCCTGACGACGACGACTGGGGTCTGTCAGTGTTACACAGTGAGCACTTACTAAGACTTTAGAATAGGTAGAAGAGCTGGCAGAAAAAAGTTTAGGGCTCTGGAGCAAAAAAAGAAAGAGACCTATGGGCACAAAGGACAAATTGCTGGAGCTTCTGAGAGCAGAGATGTGAAAGCAGAGAGAAGGGCCTAAACGCAAAGACAGAGGAAAACATTTGAATAAATTCAAAGTTATAAAAGTCTCCCCATGTCTAGCACCAGCTCCTGGTGGCAGCTCTTTGATCCACAGGGTTAACTTTAGTACTCCAAGGACTACTATAGTAAACTGTACTGAGGCTTGTAGGATGCAAAGGCTCCTCCTGAGCACCTCAGCCCTTCCCAATTCCACCCAATATGGCCTGTCTATTTTCCTGCAAAGAGGCCTCCTCCACCTCCTTTCCTTCTTCAGAATGATTTCTCCTCCCTCTCTCTATCCCTCCCCTGACTACCACAGCAGTTGCTGAAACAGTCCCACTCCAGAATGACCAGAACCTCTGAGTAGCCAGCTCATTCTTCAGCAAAATCATTCTGAACTCCAGGCCTGGAACAGACCCTATGCTGGAGCTGGGCCTGGGCCTGGCAGTGCGGGGAAGCAGCTAACAGCAAGAGTGTGGGGGTGGAGGTTATAAAGTTGTTCCGAGAAGAGATGAGGTGGGGTCAATTGGACTCAGTTCAGGCAGGACTCTTGGCTTGGCCCTACCTCTCAGCAGACTCTCACCATCCCTACGCCTCAGCATAAGTGCATCACAGTGACCTCCCCAAACCCTCAGTGTAGCTAGCCCTCAAAGGACATCTACAATAACTCTTCACTTAAAGTCGTCCCGGTTAATGTTGTTTCGTTGCTGATCAATTAGGGAACATGCTCATTTAAAGTTGCACAATGCTCCCTTAGAACGTTGTTTGGCAGCCGCCTGCTTTGTCCACTGCTTGCAGGAAGAGCAGCCCGTTGCAGCTAGCTGGTGGGAGCTTGGAATCAGGGTGGACTGGCAACCTCCTTATCAGCTCCCTTATCAGCTCCCCACTCCCCTAAGTTCCCTGTGTGGCAGCCTCCCAGCAGGCTATCAATTGCAGGGCAGTTCAGGTGTCCCTCCTCCCACTGCCATGTGCTGCTCCTACCCGCCTCCTGCTTGCTGTGCAAGGGAGGGCAGAAGAAGGGGGCTAATGTCAGGGTATCCCCCTCCCCCCTACTCCTGCCCCCGGCTTATCCCTTCTCCACAGAGAGCAGAGTAGGGACAGGACAGGGCTCAGGACAGAGAGAGCTTACTGGCCACAGCTGCTATCTCAACTTCCTGATCTTTTTAAAGGCAATGTACTTAGAATGGTGTCAGCATAATTAAAGGGGCAATGCACATCTCTCTCTCTCTCCCACACACAGGGTGTGTGCCTCTGTCTCTGTCTGCCATGCTGTCTCCCCTCCCTCCATTTGTGCTGCCTTGTAGAGTGTGAGGCTACATTAACAACGAGTTAACCCTTGAGGGCTCAGCCGAATGCTAGTTCATCATTTAGCAGTAAGGCATTCCCTGGGAAATATCCCACCTTCTTCCACCCTCTAACTTCACCACCTCAACCAAGCTTCACAATCGTCATTGCTGTGTACACTATTAAATTGTTTGTTTAAAACTTATACTGTGTGAATATAATATAGTTTTTTGTCTGGTGAAAAAAATTTCCCTGGAACCTAATCCCCACCTATTTACATTAATTCTTTTGGGGAAATTGGATTCACTTAACATCGTTTCGCTTTAAGTCATATTGTTCAGGAACATAACTACAACGTTAAGTGAGGAGTTACTGTAGCTGGGCACAGGCCAGTTTCCTGAAGATATCACCATCTTCACAGAAACAGAGCTTTTTTTCAAGGAGCCTGAGAAAATGTGACTAGTCTAACAGTAGATCTAATCGTTCTGGACTTCCATAAGCATTTGACACAGTGCCACATAGGAAATTATTAGCTAAACTGGAGGATATGGGGATTAGTATAAGAACTGTAAGGTGGATAAGGAACTGGCTAAAAGGGAGATGACAACAGGTTGGGCTGAAAGGTGAACTACCAGGCTGGAGTGAGGTTACTAGTTACTAGGGACCTGCTTTGAGACCTATATTAAATATTTTCATTAGTGACCTGGGCACAAGAAGCAGGAGAGTGCTAATGAAATTAGCTGA
Organism: Caretta caretta; assembly: GCF_965140235.1. Classification (NCBI taxonomy): domain Eukaryota; kingdom Metazoa; phylum Chordata; order Testudines; family Cheloniidae; genus Caretta; species Caretta caretta. Next base: position 154,233,645 of record NC_134207.1, on the reverse strand, counting down.
TAACACCAAGTTGGGGGGCATTATCAAAACAAAAGCGGCCTGGAATATCATAGAGGAAGAATTAGATGACCTTGACTAGAGTAATAGAAATGGGATGAAATGTAATAGTACAAAGTGCAAAATCGTGCACTTAGGGCCAGATAACAAATTTTTCTGCTATGAGCTGAGGAGCTCAGCAGTTGTAAGTGAACAAGAAGGAGAAAGAGCCAGGTGATCACAACATGACTATGAAACACCATTGTGATGTGGCTGTGAAAGAGGAAAATGTGATCCTAGGAAGTATCAGGTGAGATATTTCTAGCAGAGATAGAGAAACATTAATGCCATTGTAGAAGGCACTAGGGAGGCCTCATCTGGAATGCTGTGTGCAATTCTGCTCACCCATGTTTTAAAAAGGTGAATTCAACCTGGAAGAGGTGCAGAGAAGAGCTGCTACGATGATCAGGGCAATGGAGGGCACGTCTTCGTGTCTTATGAGCAGAGACTAGAAGAGTCTGGCTTGTTTAGCTTAGCACAAAGACGGCTGAGAGGGAATATGATTGCAGTCTATAAATACATCGGGAGGAGGGGGAGTAAACACCAAGGCAGTTGAGGGGCTACTGAAATTAAAGGACAACACTGTCAGAAGAACAAATAGATATAAACTGGTGATGAGTAAACTTAGGCTGTAAATTAGAAGGAGGTTTCTAATCATCAGAAGCGTGAAGTTCTGGAACAGCTTCCCAATAGACATCGGAGGCGTGGGGGACAGACAAGCTAACTGGTTTTAAGATGAATCTTGATAAACATATGAATGGATTATATGATGGGGTTGCCTGTGATCGCAGGGGACCGGACTTAATGACTAAGTAAGTCTCATCCAGTTCTAATTTCCTACGCCCTTCATTTCTCGTTAATTCTTCTGACAAAGTGTTCCACATGCCCTCACTCTCACAATGCTGCACTTTCAGCACACAAGCAAACCGGTAATACACATGCTCATTTGTATTCATAAACATTTCTAATTAGCTTGTAAGCTTTTCTTCTCACTTCATTCTCGTTGTTACACAGCGGCATCTAAACTATTTCAAATGTAACATAAACAAAGTCCTAACAAACAAAATAACAAAAGCAGCAGCAGAGGATCTGGCCCATCTAATTTACATGGCTAAAAATCTTTTAAACAACATGGTTCATCCACTGTGGTCCAACAGGTGCAGAAGCAGCAAATATAGAACCTGTCACTTATTCAGAAGTCATCGAGGAAGGCTGGGCAGAGGGGACCTGTGCCACTTGTATAGAAGTCACATTTCTACAGTCTTGGAGCCAGCTAAAGCACTGGCACAACAATTGGCGAAATGCTAATCCTATAACCTACTAAATACAGAAGGGAGTTCAGCATTTTAGGGAAACATGCCAGGCAGACTCGGCATAGTCGTATCTCCTGCTCACCAGAGATGGGGTGATAGTGGTGTAGGAAAGCAGATGTTCACTTCTCTCCCGGTTGCAAAGCAGATGAGAAAGGGCATGCATGCTATATTTTGGTATCTTGGGAGAATGTAACATATTCATAAAATACCAGTACATTACCTTTCACCTCTGGTCGATATTGCATTCCATCATCTTTCTTTCCTACTGAGCTGGTGTCATCTGTTTCTATATGATAAATAAATAAAAATACATCTGTTTAGAAGTGTTTATTTTTAGGCCATTGTGTATTATTACAACGTAAGAAGTTGATATTTGAGAAAATAATTTAGTTACAATCATACAGTCAGATTCAATATTTTTTCTCTGTTATAGTTAGGAAAACACCACCTGGAGATTGTACCAGCTTCCAGTCAATTTTGGGTGCTCTTCCTGGTTTTGAGCTAAAAAGCTCTTTGCGGGGTGGTTGAGTGCATTTTACAGATATCTCTCATTTGTTCTTCAGCCAGACAGTTGAACCAGTTGGGATTCTCAAGTTTACAGAATCTAGATGTTAGTGGCAGGGAGCTGGTGGCAGAATACACTCAGGGCAGGGTCCAAGGCTCCAAACCTTGCAAACATTGATGCTCATGATTTGCATATGGCAGCACTCCCATGCATAAAAAGCAAATGGATAAGTATTTGTAGGGTCAGGGCCCAAGTGTATTGAGCCGCTAGGCATGCTGGAAGGCCTATCTAATTCATGCTGTTGTAAGAGGATGACTTGGGGTATTCTAGTAGGATGGAGCTCTCTTAATGTGTTTCCGTTGTGGCTGATTTCATGGACATTTAGACTATTGCTCAGATGTATTTTTTTAAATATATGTGTTTTTTCTCAACCTAGAGCATAGTGATAGAGACATAATGTACATACAACACAAACAACTAACTAACTAAATACATACATATTTTGGGTGGCAATTAGGAAAGATCAGTGAATTTTAATACAAAAATAAAAAAGAATTAAAGGACCTGCTTGGGCCCTTTATGATGCAAGAGACAATTCTAATGAAAATTAAAATGAAACCTACCTAAGCAGTGTCCAAGGTGCCTTATGTCAATCTGTTCCTGCCTCAAACATGATGCTTCTCGAACAAAACATGGATTGTTATAAGAACTTCCATCAGAAGCACACACAGGATTAAAACTGTACCCACTGCAGTCTATATTACATACACACCTGTTAATAAACACACACAATGAGATCAAAGAAGTACAGTTAAATAAAGTTGTGTCTTGATTAAACATTTGTTTATACATTAGCACCAGCTCCATGACCTGGGAGAAAAATCTATTGTGTATGTATACCAAAGAATTTGCTGCCATCTCAGGTTTTCAGACAGAATGTATACAGTTGTGAATAGAAGCTACCGTGTACCCTTCAATATTTTATTGATTTTTTCATGGGTTTAATATGATATAAATCTTACTGATTATTTTAATTTCTGAAAAAACAACAGCAACATATTACAAGGAAAATTTATTACGACAATAAAACAATGTAGTGCATTGTCTATTCCCATATGTGGGTAAAACCAAAGAAAGATTTTACATGTTCTGTTTGTTTTTTGGCAAAGAAAACTGAATGACTGTTGTGGAGAGTGGGGATGAACTTTCATTTCTATTCATCAAAACTAAGTATTTTTCATTTCAAAGGCTGAACAGCAGCAATAAGTTTGGTCAAGTGTATTACTTTAACAAGCCATTCATTCATGCCTTTGAAAACTCAGTGGTTCATTATGCTGTAATTAAAACAGGGTTATGCAATCTGGATTATTTCATAATGTATCCAATTAACACATTTCTAGTTTTAGGCAGAGAACATTTTTTTATCATTTGTAACAAAGAAACCATAGCCATGAGAGGGGGAAAAGATGTACTACACATAAGGTGCATCCCCACACAAAGGCAGGATTGTCTCTACACTAGAAAACTGTATAGTCCAGGGGACACTACCTTTAAATGATAGAGTTTTGCTGTGGAGTTCTGCAGTGAATCAATACTCAATCCTGACATTTCATATCAGGGAGGCTGCCTTGGAAAAGCTTAACAATTCTGAAGTCTGTGTCACTCTCGTTTAATTCAATAAAACTAATACTGTGATTTTTAATTTAATTAACAACTTGTTTTTAAATGTTTTGCTCCATGTATTTCTTACTGCTGTGCATCTTCTGTTGTGCCTCAGGATGATGGCATATCACAAAACTAAGGGAGCTGTGTGGTAGAGTATCTGGTATGGATTAAACAGCTCTCTATTGGCCTCCTCCTGCATGGAGGAAGGGGTATGAGCGTATGCTAATGGAAGAGAGTTGATGTGGCCATACATCCTTCGTTATGGGGAGCTGCTTTCCCTCCCCCACAATGCAGTCCAGTCTGTGGGCAGTGACATGAGGCTGAGTTAGAGAACTGACTTAGAGTGCAAGATGTACTGCTTTAAATAATCGTTCCCCAAACTCGAACTGAACCCTGAAAAAATGGAGTACTGATTTCAGAGTTCCTACTACTTCCCCTGGGCATCTACATCAAATGCTAATGCAAATGCTTGGTGCCAGCAAGGTTCTCTGAATAAGACAAGCCAATCTTTGAACTTAGTTTTACTGTTAGCTCTTTTTTTCTCCTCTCTTTCTATGAACAACTTTTGTTTTTTAATTAAGTACAGTGAGCACACCCAGTTCATCCTGGCTTTAAAGATATTATTTGTTCCAGTGATATTCCCTATACATAAATTGGGTAATATTTAGGGCTGTCAATTAATTGCAGTTAACTCACGTGATTAACTCAAAAAAAATTAACTGCAATTCAAAAATGTAAACACTATTAATCGCACTGTTGAAAAATAGAATACGAATTTAAATTTATTAAATATTTTTGGATGTTTTTCTACATTTTCAAATATATTGATTTCCATTACAACACAGAATACAAAGTGTACAGTGCTCACTTTATATTACAAATAATTGCACTGTACAAATGATAAACAAAAGAAACAGTATTTTTCAACTCACTTCATACAAGTACTGTAGTGCAATCTCTTCATTGTGAAAGTGTAACTTACAGATGTAGATTTTTTTTGTTATATAACTGCACTCAAAAACAAAACAACATAAAACTTTAGAGCCTACAAGTCCACTTAGTCCTACTTCTTGTTCAGCCAATTGCTAAGACAAACAAGTTAGTTTATATTTACAGGAGACACTGCTGACTGCTTCTTATTTACAATGTTACCTGAATGTGAGAACAGGCGTTTGCATGGCACATTTGTAGCCGGTGTTGCAAGGTATTTACGTGCCAGATATGCTAACCATTCATATACCCCTTTATGCTTCGGCCACCATTCCAGAGGACATGCTTCCATGCTGATGATGCTCATTAAAAAAATAATGCGTTAATTAAATTTGTGAATGAACTCCTTGGGGGAGAACTGTATGTCTCCTGTTCTGTTTTACCCACATTCTGCCATGTATTTCATGTTATAGCAGTCTCAGATGATTACCCAGCACACATTCGTTTTAAGAATACTTTCACAGCTGATTTGACAAAACGCAAAGAAGGTACCAATGTGAGATTTCTAAGGATAGATACAGCATTAGACTCAAGGTTTAAGAATCTGAAGTGCCTTCCAAAATCTGAGAGGGATGAGGTGTGGAGAATCCTTTCAGATGTCTTAAAAGAGCAACACTCCAATGCGGAAACTACAGAACCCGAACCACCAAAAAAGAAAACCAACCTTCTGCTGGTGGCATCTGACTCAGATGATGAAAATGAACATGCATCGGTCCGCTCTGCTTTGGATCGTTACCGAGTAGAACCCGTCATCAGCATGGACACGTCTTCTGGAATGGTGGTTGAAGCGTGAAGGGACATATGAATCTTTAGTGCATCTGGCATGTAAATATCTTGCAATGCTGGCTACAACAGTGCTATGCGAAAGCCTGTTCTCACCTTCAGGTGATGTTGTAAACAAGACATAGGCAGCATTATCTCCTGCAAATTGTAAACAAACTTGTTTGTCTGAGCGACTGGCTGAAGTAGGACTGAGTGGACTTGTAGTGTCTGAAGTTTTACATTGTTTTATTTTTGAATGCAGTTATTTTTTGTACATAATTCTACATTTGTAGGTTTGACTTTCATTATAAAGAGATTGCACTACCGTACTTGTATTAGGTTGTAATAAAAAATAAATATAAAATGAGCACTGTACACTTTGTATTCTGTGTTCTAACTGAAATCAATATATTTGAAAATGTAGAAAACATCCAAAAATATTTAAATAAATGGTATTCTATTATTAATAGTGCAATTAATCACATGATTAATCGTGATTAATTTTTTTAATCACTTGACAGCCCTAGTAATATCGCTAAAACTGGAATGAACTTTTTAAGTGCATCCATTCTGATTGTAATTTCAAAATTGCGTGGCTACTGCATCACTAAGTATTTAAGTATCTTGGGCTGCCTTAAAACATTCTTATAACCATTAAATATTATCATGTTAAAAACAGATTCTGATTATTATTTCTAAATGTACAACTAAAATAAGGATGGCTATAAATGTTAATACTGGTAAAACATTTACATTTTAATTTTATATCGGTTCCCACATAATGGTATCTGACGAGGGACTTACACACACTTAAGGATTTAATATAACTGTCACTAAATAAGAGGCTAGCAGATTAGCTGTTTTATTGTTCCCATAGATCGACACTGCTACTAAGTTTATTTCAGCTTTTGTTTGTATGGCATTGACCATTTTGTCGCTAACATTTACTTCACATTCACCCATTTTTAACCCACAGGAACCAGTGCTGGATGTGAATATCATGTATAATACATACAGGCAGGGCCGGCTCCAGACACCAGCAAACCAAGCAGGTGCCTGGGGCGGCCACTATAAAGGGGCAGCAGGAGGTTGGGCTCTGGGGCGGCAATCCGCCCTTGGCGGCGGCGGGAATTCGGCGGCTGCTCAGTCACAGCGCGTTTCACGCTCGGCGGCAATCCGGCGGCCACACCGTCACTCCACCTCTGTGTTCGGCGGGCAGGATTCCGCCTCCCCATTCGGCGGCAAGTTTTGGGTTTTTCTGCCGCTTGGGGTGGCAAAAACGCTGGAGCCGGCCATGCATACAGGTCCACATACATATATAATTTCTGGTTCCCAGACAAAATCCTCTGCATCAAGATGGAACTATAGATAAGGCACCCAAAAAACCTTAACTCTGGCCTGTAGTGATGTCTTTCAATAACCATACAATTATAATTACCACATTTCAGTCTTTGTGGTTGCAGACTATGTGAAACTGATTTTTAACACATTCATTTTTTCATCTTCCTGGTGTCACTACAGGTCAGAGTTCAAGTTGTTTGAGAGTTTTCACCATTCTTTTGCATACAGTAGTATATTCGGGTTTCTATTAAGGTTGTCCTTAACTCTGAATTTCCTAAAGTTTGCAATGTTTGTTTTTGAGATGATTACAACATACCTGCTACGTTTTTTTTACCCTTCAAGTACAGATATATACTCTCATATTTAAATCCCTAACATGGTTTATGTGTTGGAATTTGCTTTTTATGATTATTAATAATACAAAAATACAGCAATACTAAACAAGAAACCCAAAGGGAAGGCTACCATATGATATTTCTAATGATCTCAGCAGCCATCGCATGCTGGTCAATTAAGATGGGTGTATAGATGCTTTGCATTGCCAGAGCAGCAAGAAGTTGGTGGGGTGTAATGGTAATTATAAGTAATTTACAATCTACTTACTGGTGTAAATGTCTGGGATACCTGGTCTTTTTAAAAACATTTTAATTAATTTCTGAACAAAACAAATGTCCAGGATGGGAAGCAGTGGACCTTGACTGTTGTAGCTGAAAGGATATAGCAATTAACTTCTTTTTATTTTGATGCGAAACCTGGAGGAAGATGTGGTGCGGGGGGTGGGGGGGGGAGAGGGGAGCAGAGTTCTGTGACTTTCCATGACCTCCGTAACTTCTGTGGGGGCCAGCATGGCTGACCCCAGGGCCAGCTGCTCAGGTGGCCCCGGCAATAGCCACATCGGCCGCTGCTGGAGTGGCTCTGCAGCCAGCCGCTCTGGCAGCCCCGCAGCCAACTGCATGAGCTGCTGCTGGCGTGCTGCCTGAGTAGCAGACAGTGCACCCGGTCTCCCCACAGCAGCAGCCCCTGAGGGTGCCCCCCCCCAACAGCAGCCCCCAGCTTCCCTTCAGCAGCGATCCCCTTAGGATTTAGTCAAGGGTATTTATAGTATAACTCATGGACAGGTCACAGGCCCGTGAATTTTTGAGTATTGCCCGTGACTTGTCCATGACTTATACTAAAAATATCCGTGACTAAATCATAGCCTTAAAGATAAGTCATGTGAGGTGTCATTGGAAAGGTTATGATTTGCTGAATACGATTATCCTATTTGTATGCATGTATTGTTTTTGTATCTGAAGTTATGAATATTGACTATGTATGTATTTCACATGTAGCTATTCCTAGGCAACACTCACTACGCAAAAGGCTCTCAGTCTAAAATCTGGCTGGCTGGGAAGGGCCCATTCAAGTTAATGAGCCTTTAGTGAGAACAACAGGCCTTAGGAGAAACTTATCTCCCACCTGGGGAGCTTTCCTGAGGACACTACAAACAGCCTCTGAGTAATGGCTGTTGTGACAGTACAGGGACATGTGACCAGGTCACCTCATGCTGGACTCCATCTTGGGATACCAGTGTTTTTCCACTGACTGGTGTGGCAACCAAGCTTTGAAACAACGGGTTCCCACCCTATACAAAAGTTACATAAGGCAGGGGAGTGACATCATTGTGGTTCTTCAATGACTCCCCACCCAAAGAGACTCCTGGAAACACCAGAGAAACAAAGACTGAACTGGTGGAAGTGTTGGATGCAGGCTAAAGGGATTTTTAGCCTGTGAACGGAACACCTGGGGATTCCAAGCTTTAAGCAAGTGCAGCTTTCCTCTTCAGAATCTGCAGCCTGCTTGTGTCTACTCAGATCCAATCTCTTTAGTATACTAAGCTTAGTTTGCATTTTTGTTTATTTGCTAGGTAATCTGCTTTGATCTGTTTGCTATCCCTTATAATCACTTAAAATCTATCTATCTTTTGTAGTCAATAAACTTGTTTTTCTTTGTCTAAAACCAGTGTGTGGGAGTCATAACTTGGGGCAGAAAGCTGTTGTACATCTCCTCTCCAAATTGAGGGAAGGGGCAAATTTCATGAGCTTATGCTGTACAGTTCCCTGTGCAGTGCAAGATGGTATAATTTTAGGTGCACACCTCAGTAGCTGGGAAGTTCCCTAGCTGGAGCCTTCCCATACAGGGCTGATCACAGCGTCTACATGTAACTGTAGCTGGGTGTGTCCCTGCCTGTATGGGTGCTGGTGACAGTGCAGGCTGGAACCTGGAGAGAGCTTGTCACAGCAGTGCAATGTAAAAGGAACCCAGGTTGGTGGGTCAGCGGGGCTCAGTGATACCACAGTTCCAGGTGGCACCCTAGGGGGAACCTGTTGCAGTGGTAATATGTGGAGAGTATTGGGATAAACAGGATGTGAGGGGGGAAGAGGGAAGCAGAGACGTGGGGGCCTGAGACCAGAAGGGATATGTTTGGGAAAGGAGGTTGTGATGAGGAGATTGGTGCTACATAAATGGAGACGTGATGAGGGTGGGGGGGCAGTCATTGAGTCCGAATGTTTTTTTAAAAGTTTCCTCTGTGCTCCTGCTTGAGCCCCCAACACTGCTGCCATGTGGAGCATTCCAAGCATGAATGCTGAAACCAGCGTGCAGACATGGAAACTTTAAACAGCAGTGACATTTGGGCCAAGTAACCAACCAATGAGAGCTCTTGACACATGAGATCAGTTGTCCTCATACCACAGTCGTTACAGTCAATAGAAATGTAACATGCAAATTCACTGTAGAGGAAGGATGTTGATTGATTGAATTACTTCTCGTATTACTATGGCCCCAGTTAGGAGTGTCTTAAGCAGTTAACCTGACCCGTCTATAATAATTAGATATAAAAATCAGTAATAACTTATTTACAACTTAATTCTTCAAATGTAGCCTGTACCTAAGACTTCACTTGGTTTTAACTATACGGAAAGTTTGATGAATCTGTATTTTTCATTATTATAATAATTCAGGACAATAAAAGATCTAACAGTAAGTGCTAAATTTTTAAAGGACCCATGTAAAATTAATTTATAAACTAATTAACAAATCAACTTGTAAATTCTTAGAAAAATAATCTGTACTCAAAGGCTAAACACTGTACCTTTGTGCTTCATACATAACAAATAATTCCTCCTTTAGGTTGAAAACTCAACTGAAGCTTAACTATGGAACCACAACTGGCAAATCCAGAATATTTGTATAGGCCAGGTTTATAGCATTATCTATTATTTAGGTTGCCCAGCACTTCCCATTACAAGACCCCATTTCAGTTGCTTATAACCTTGTCAAACTTCCCCATTTCAGTTGCTTATAACCTTGTCAAACTTTAACTAATTGGGCTGAAACTTTCCATGCCAGGTATCTGCCACTGGCTGAATTGTTTTTTGAACATTTCAGCCATATGCTTCAGCCATTTCTGAGAACAAGAACTAGGGAATAAATTGTTCTGGCCTCACTAAGAAGTTCTAAGGACCTTTCCTCTGAAAAGCCCTTGCACGCCCTTTCTCTGGGACAGGGACTTGAAATTTGGCGTGGGGAGGGGGGTGCCTTTCTGTGAGGAATATCTTTTGCTGCTCCTGTAAAAATCCACCCAAATCTGGCAAAATTGTAAGCCTTTGAAATATAGCAGTTTGCACATGCTCCATAGAGACTTGAGTTTCACAGTTTAATTCCCACATTCACTAAGCATGTTCCTGCCCAGGGCTGAGCAGGACTTTCCATGCAATTGCAGCTCTGGACTGCTGTGGGCTGCGCTGCGTCCCAGAACCTGAAATGAGAGCAGAAAGCCTGTTTGCCTGGTGCTGGGCACAAGCAGCATGGAGGAATAAGCTGCCTGATTCAAATACAGAAGAGACAAGCGTCAGACCTGTGCACAAGGGGGTAGGGGCAGGAGAGAGTGGGCTAGATTGGGACAAACAACCTGGGGTGAAAACTTGGAACTGGAGGCTAGCCTGGGTGGGGAGAGGAAAACTTGGAGCAGGAGAGGTGGGGTGGGGGTGAACTGGGACTGGGTTGCGGGGGCCAGACTGGTATTGGCTGGCCAAGGGGACTGAGACTGCGAGTTGGGTGGGAGAGAATCAGGGGTGGGACTGGGAACCAGTAGGTGGGGAGGCAGACAGACTGGATGAGAAGCCTGAGGGTGAGGGTGGGGTAGCCTGGGACTAGCCTGGCAACTACTCTGGAGACCCAGGCTGAGAATCAGTGGGATAGAAGGAAGGAGGGGAGGGAGAGGGGACACAGATCTAGGGAAGAGTGGGATTGCACGGGAAGAACTGGGACTGGCTGGGCAACGAGACTGGAGCAGAGAGCTAAGTGAGGGGCAACACAGAGGTTGGATGAGGATCCTGAGGAGGGAGATTAGGGCTGGGTCCCAGTGGGGGTGGGGAATGAGGGAGGGGAGGGAAGGGGAGAGGTGCGTGGGTAACAACTTCTGTGTGAGGGATTCATTTCCAATGATCTCCTAGTAATCTGTTATTTTGACCTTTGTGGATATTTTTGCAAATTTTGAGGACAATATTAAGTTTTCATGGGCAGTGTAAATCAGGGGGATGATAGTAAGTCTTTAAATACATTTTCACATGATGTTATTTCTTCAGAACCCTTGCTTAATTGAGCGAGCAGGATGGAAAACCTGAATCTAGTTGGCAGCCAATTCAAACCAAAGATAATTGGTATAATCTGCATTATTTATACAAGAAGACCTAGTCAAACATTCCCTTTTTAATAAATGTTTTAAGTGTTTTTGCCTCCCACCTCTACCCACCTTTTGCTATTGTGTAACTTTTGACTGGTCAGTTTACTAATTTGGTAAGATTTTCTTTTAAAATATTTGAATTTCCTATTTCAAAAATGACAGATGATAAAAAATGAAAAACTGATAAAAAACAATAACACTATTGGAAAAAAATTTTAATTGTCAAATTTTAAAAGAAACAAAAAGCCCCTTGCTTTAAAAGCCAACAAAATGAAAATGCTTTAGAAAACACTGAAATGTTTACTATTGCTTTCTCCTGACCAACTCATGTTAATTTTGCAACTTGCTTTCTGCACTAATTTAAAATTCCAGTTGGTCTTAAAGCGTACCCCGGGAGTAGCTCAACAGAGCTTATTAGAGTATGCTGGCCTTGAGGTGACAAACGCAAAGATAATTGTAGCGAGGTTTGCAGCCTAAAGAAAAAGTTGCACCTGAGGATAACAATCCCCAAACTGCAAAGAGGGGTAACAGTAGATGCATTCCTTATATTAGGAGGGCCGACACAATCTCTGCTCTTCTTCTGGTTGTTTTCTCTAACATAGCAGTATTACTTCAGTCTTCTGTGAGTTGAACCTCATCCAGTTGCAGTCTCAACCAGATACTTAGGGCTTGTCTACACTGGGAATTCACATCAGCATAGCTATGCCGTCTCTTAGGGATGTGTAAAATCCACATCCCGAGTGATGTAGCTATGCCAACCTAACCCCCAGAATTCTTCTGTCACCCTAGCTACCACCTCTCGGGAAGGTAGATTAGCTAGGCTGATGGGAGAACCCCTCCCAATGGCACAGGTGGTGTCTACACTGAAGTGTTACAGCAGTGTCGCTCCAGCACGGTAGCTGTGCTGCTGTAGCAGTTTAAGTGTACACATACCCTGAGTAAATCGCTCATCAGCACCAACTGCAAAAAAACTGTTTTTTGTGTGTTTTAAAAGGTGACAATTTAATTTTTTTCCCCAATAGTGTTATTGTTTTTTACAACTGGGTCAGACAAATTAAAAACTCTGGGTGAAATCCTGGGCCTACTGAAGTCAACAGGAGTTTTCCCACTGTTAGCCCTGGTCTACACTAGGAGTTGAGATCGAATTTAGCAGCATTAAATCGATTTAACCCTGCACCCGTCCCCACGACGAAGCCCTTTTTTTCGACTTAAAGGGCTCTTAAAATCGATTTCCTTACTCCACCCCTGACAAGGGGATTAGCACTGAAATCGGCCTTGCTGGGTCGAATTTGTGGTACTGTGGACACAATTAGATGGTATTGGCCTCCGTGAGCTATCCCAGAGTGCTCCATTGTGACTGCTCTGGACAGCACTCTCAACTCAGATGCACTGGCCAGGTAGACAGGAAAAGGCCTGCAAACGTTTGAATTTCAATTTCCTGTTTGGCCAGCGTGGCAAGCTGCAGGTGACCATGCAGAGCTCATCAGCAGAGGTGACCATGATGGAGTCCCAGAACTGCAAAAGAGCTCCAGCATGGACCAAACGGGAGGTACGGGATCTGATCGCTGTATGGGGAGAGGAATCCGTGCTATCAGAACTCCGTTCCAGTTTTCGAAATGCCAAAACATTTGTCAAAATCTTCCAGGGCATGAAGGACAGAGGCCATAATAGGGACCTGAAGCAGTGCCGCATGAAACTTAAGGAGCTGAGCCAAGCCTACCAAAAACCAGAGAGGCGAACGGCCGCTCCGGGTCAGAACCCAAAACATGCCGCTTCTATGATGAGCTGCATACCATTTTAGGGGGTTCAGCCACCACTACCCCAGCCGTGTTGTTTGACTCCTTCAATGGAGATGGAGGCAACACGGAAGCAGGTGTTGGGGATGAGGAAGATGATGATGATGAGGTTGCAGATAGCTCACAGCAAGCAAGCAGAGAAACCGGTTTTCCCAACAGCCAGGAACTGTTTCTCACCCTGGACCTGGAGCCAGTACCCCCTGAACCCACTCAAGGCTGCCTCCCAGACCTGCCAGGTGAAGAAGGGACCTCTGGTGAATGTACCTTTTAAAATACTATACATGGTTTAAAAGCAAGCATGTTTAATGATTCATTTGCCCTGGCATTCGTGGCTCTCCTGGATATACTCCCAAAGCCTTTGCAAAAGGTTTCTGGGGAGGGCAGCCTTATTCCATCCACCATGGTAGGACACTTTACCACTCCAGGCCAGTAGCACATACTCGGGAATCATTGTAGAACAAAGCATTGCAGTGTAAGTTTGCTGGCGTTCAAACATCCGTTCTTTATCTCTCTGTGTTATCCTCAGGAGAGTGATATCATTCATGGTCACCTGGTTTCTTAAGGGGACATTCAGAGGTGCCCGTTCCTGCTGGGCTGTTTGCCTGTGGCTGAACAGAAGTGTTCCCTGCTGTTAGCCACGTGCTGGGGGGAGGCAAAATGCAACCTTGGAACGAAAGCACATGTGATATATATGTAATGTTAACAGCAAGGTTTACTGTGAAAGAGTGTACCCACTGTTTTATAAAATGTGTCTTTTTAAATACCACTGTCCTTTTTTTCTCCACCAGCTGCATGTGTTTCAAGGATCACAGGATCTTCTCCTCCCCAGAGGCTAGCGAAGATCAGAAGGCAAAAAAACCGCACTCGCGATGAAATGTTCTCTGAGCTCACACTGACAGAGCACAGACGAATGCGTGGAGGCAGACAATGTCAGAGTGCAGGAAAGCACAAAATGACTGGGAGGAGAGGTGGCGGGCTGAAGAGAGTAAGTGGCGGGCTGAAGACAGGGCTGAAGCTGAAAGGTGGCGGCAGCGTGATGAGAGGAGGCAAGATTCAATGCTGAGGCTGCTGGAGGATCAAACTAATATGCTCCAGCGTATGGCTGAGCTGCAGGAAAGGCAGCAGGAGCACAGACCGCCGCTACAGCTCCTGCGTAACCAACCACCCTCCTCCCCAAGTTCCATAGCCTCCTCACCCAGACGCCCAAGAATGCGGTGGGGGGGCCTCCGGCCACCCAGCCACTCTACCCAGAGGATTGCCCAAGCAACAGAAAGCTGGCATTCAATAAGCTTTAAAGTTTTAAACTTTTAAAGTGTTGTGTGGCCTTGTCCTTCCCTCCCCCACCACCCCTCCTGGGCTACCTTGGTAGTTATCCCCCTATTTGTGAGATGAATTAATAAAGAATGCATGAATGTGAAGCAACAATGACTTTATTGCCTCTGCAAGCGGTGATCGAAGGGAGGAGAGGAGGGTGGTTAGCTTACAGGGAAGTAGAGTGAACCAAGGGGCGGGGGGTTTCATCAAGGAGAAACAAACAGAACTTTCACAACGTAGCCTGGCCAGTCATGAAACTGGTTTTCAAAGCTTCTCAAAGCTCTGATACGCACCGTGCCCTCCCGTGCTCTTCTAACCGCCCTGGTGTCTGGCTGTGCGTAACCAGCAGCCAGGCGATTTGCCTCAACCTCCCACCCCGCCACCCTCCCACTCCCTCCCCCTTACTCTCACAGAAATTGTGGAGCGCACAGCAAGCAGTAATAACAGTGGGAATATTGGTTTCGCTGAGGTCTAAGCGAGTCAGTAAACTGCGCCAGCGCGCCTTTAAACGTCCAAATGCACATTCTACCACCATTCTGCACTTGCTCAGCCTGTAGTTGAACAGCTCCTGACTACTGTCCAGGCTGCCTGTGTACGGCTTCATGAGCCATGGCATTAAGGGGTAGTCTGGGTCCCCAAGGATAACTATAGGCATTTCAACATCCCCAACGGTTATTTTCTGGTCTGGGAATAAAGTCCCTTCCTGCAGCTTTTGAAACAGACCAGAGTTCCTGAAGATGCGAGCGTCATGTACCTTTCCCGGCCATCCCACGTTGATGTTGGTGAAACGTCCCTTGTGATCCACCAGAGCTTGCAGCACTATCGAAAAGTACCCCTTGCGGTTTATGTACTTGCCGGCTTGGTGCTCCAGTGCCAAGATAGGGATATGGGTTCCGTCTATGGCCCCACCACAGTTAGGGAATCCCATTGCAGCAAAGCCATCCGCTATGACCTGCACATTTCCCAGGGTCACTACCCTTGATATCAGCAGATCTTTGATTGCGTTGGCTACTTGCATCACAGCAGCCCCCACAGTAGATTTGCCCACTCCAAATTGATTCCCAACTGACCGGTAGCTGTCTGGCATTGCAAGCTTCCACCGGGCTATTGCCACTCGCTTCTCAACTGTGCTCTCATCTTGGTATTCTTGCGCCTCAGGGCAGGGGAAAGCAAGTCACAAAGTTCCATGGAAGTGCCCTTACGCATGCAAAAGTTTTGCAGCCACTAGGAATCGTCCCAGACCTGCAACACTATGCGGTCCCACCAGTCCGTGCTTGTTTCCCGGACCCAGAATCGGCTTTCCACCGCATGAGCCTGCCCCATTAGCAGCATGATGCCCACGTTGCCAGGACCCGTGCTTTGAGAGAAGTCTGTGTCCATGTCCTCATCACTCTCGTCACCACGCTGACGTTGCCTACTCGCCCGGTTTCGCTTTGCCAGGTTCTGGTGCTGCATATACTGCTGGATAATGCATGTGGTGTTTAATGTGCTCCTAATTGCCAAAGTGATCTGAGCGGGTTCCATGCTTGCCATGGTATGGCGTCTGCACAGAAAAAAGGTGTGAAACAATTGTCTGCTGTTTCCCTGACAGAGGGAGGGGTGACTGACAACATGGCTTACAGGGTTGGCTTACAGGGAATTAAAATCAACAAAGGGGGTGGCTTTGCGAGAAACTGAATGGCCCCCTCAAGGATAGAACTCAAAACCTCAAGGCTAGAACTCAAAACTGGATTTAGCAGGCCGTTGATTTCACAGAGGGAGGAAGGGTGGAGAAAATGAATCTGGACTATTTCTTGTTTTGAGCCACTTCATCTATCTTTATACATCTTGCTAGCAGCAGACTGTGCAGTACGACCGTTAGCCATCGTCATCTCCTGGGTGCTCAGCAGAAGACGGTGCAGTATGACTACTGGCCATCGTCTTCTGCTGGCTGCTGATTAAAAGACAGTGCACTACCGATAGGACTCAATTGCCATGAGACGAAACTTAAAAGGGAAATGACCTGGCTGAGTCACTCCCATGTTTGCCCAGGCATTGCCTGACCTCATCGAGGTTGGTTAAAAGAGCACCCAGGACTATGCCGACAATGGCTACCAGTCATACTGCACTGTCTGCTGCCAAAAGGCAATAAACTGCTGCTGTGTAGCAATGCAGTACCGCGTCTGCCAGCACCCAGGAGACATATGGTGACGGTTAGCTGAGCGGGCTCCATGCTTGCCATGGTATGGTGTCTGCACAGGTAACTCAAGAAAAAAGGCGCAAAACGATTGTGTGCCCTTGCTTTCACAGAGGGAGGGAGGGAACGGGGGCATGACGATATGTACCCAGAACCACCCGTGACAATGTTTTAGCCCCATCAGGCACTAGGATTTCTACCCAGAATTCAAATGGGCAGCAGAGACTGTGGGAACTGTGGGATAGCTACCCACAGTGCAATGCTCCGGAAGTTGACTGTTGCCTCGGTACTGTGGACACACTCCGCCGACTACATGCACTTAGAGCATTTGTGTGGGGACACACACAATCAACTGTACAAAAACGCTTTCTACAAAACTGACTTCTATACATTCGACCTAATTTCGTAGTGTAGACATACCCTTAGTCAGAGCTGAGTGCCATCAGCTTTCTGAAAATACCATAGCCCTGTTAACAGGCTCAAATACACACTGAAAAATAGGAGTGACAAGTGAGCCCTCTCCTTCCCCACATAAGAAAACCTTCTGGGCAGATGAGCAGTTGTCCAATGCTATCCTCGGAAAGAATGGAATGAAGCCGCTCAAGGTAAATTCCATGTAGCCATGCTAGGGATAACAAAAGCATAAAAGCAGGTTTCAGAGGAACAGCCGTGTTAGTCTGTATTCGCAAAAAGAAAAGGAGTACTTGTGGCACCTTAGAGACTAACCAATTTATTTGAGCATAAACTTTCGTGAGCTACAGCTCACTTCATCGGATGCATACTGTGGAAAGTGTAGAAGATCTTTTTATACACACAAAGCATGAAAAAATACCTCCCCCCACCCCACTCTCCTGCTGGTAATAGCTTATCTAAAGTGATCACTCTCCTTACAATGTGTATGATAATCAAGTTGAGCCATTTCCAGCACAAATCCGAAAGCTTATGCTCAAATAAATGTGTTAGTCTCTAAGGTGCCACAAGTACTCCTTTTCTTTTTGCGAATACAGACTAACACGGCTGTTACTCTGAAACCCTTCTAACTGAGTGGGAGACTTGAGGAGACAGTCGTCCAGGTAAGGAAATATGAGGATTCCTTTTTTTCTGAGATGTGCTATTACAACTGCTAGCACCTTGGAGAAGACATGTGGTGCTGTAGAGAGGCCAAATGGGAGGACTCTATATTGGTAATGTTGCGCTCCCACAGCAAACCAGAGGAAATGTTGATGGGCAGGGTGGATAGAGACATGGAAATATACGTCTTGGAGGTCAAGGATTGAAAACCAATCTCCTTGTTCCAGCGTCGGAATTATCATTGGGAGAGTAACCATCCGGAATTTCTGTTTCTTGATTAACTTGTTCAAACGTCGAAGATTGAGGATAGGGCGCCAACAGCCGTTTTTATTTTCTGTCAAGAAGTAGTGGGAGTAAAACCCTTTCCCTCTGTGTTGAAGGGGTACCTCCTCTATTGCTTCGAGATGTATGAGATGTTGTACCTCTTGACAGAGCAACTGTTCGTGAAAGGGGTCCCTGATTAGGGATGGGGTGGGAGGGTGGGTGGGAGGTAAGGCAAGGAAGGGGATGGCATAACCCAATCTGATAATTTCCAGGACCCATCTGTCCTTAGTGATGGTTTTCCAATTGGCCAGGAATGGACACAAATGGTGTCCAAAAAAAATGGTTGGTTGGAGTTGGAACTGGAGGGGATGTGAGGTTTTCTATACCCTCGACCAAGACTTCAAATTTGTTTATTTGGGTTAGGAGGGTGGGTTGCTGTTGTTTGCGAAGGGCAAATGTCTTTGGTTCCTGGGCCTATGTCGTTGGTGGTGTTGCGTATCATATTGTCCGAAAAGTGGACGTTGCGCAAAGGTATGGTAATGCAGCCGTTGGTATGGCTGATATCTACATTGTCTCTTCTTTGAGGCAGGTATTTGGATGCCTAAGGATCGGAGTGTGGCACGGGAGTCCTTCATGGAGTGAAGGACCTCATTGGTTGTAGAGACGAAGATCTTGTCTCCATCGAAAGGGAGATCTTTGACTGTATTCTGTATCTCCTTCAGAAAGGAGAAAGAAGCAAGCCATGAGGCCCGCTGCATGACGACAGCCATGGCTGTGGATCTGGCCACTGCGTCCGCAGCATCAAGGGCAGCTTGAAGAACTGTGCAGGAGATCAATTGGCCCTCGGACACCACGGCTTTAAAATCTTGTCGTTTATCCTCCGACACAATAAATTGCATTACTTTAGCATAATTTTTGTGGTCAGAGTTTGCTAAGCGCGCCACATAGTTCGCTACTCTAAATTGAAAAGTGGAAGAAGAATACACTTTGCGGCTGAAGGAGTCCATTCCCGTGTTATCTTTGTCTGAAGGAGTGGAGTGGAAGTGCCGGTATTTGTTTTTCTGATTGGCCGTGTCGACCACTAGCGAATTAGGTGAGGGGTGCGTAAATAGAAACTCAGAACCCTTAGACAGGACAAAATATTTACGGTCCAATCTCTTGCTAGTGGGTGTTATTGTAGCTGGGGTCTGCCAAATAGCTTTAGCAGGTTCCATAATGGCCCCATTAATTGGTAGGGCTATTTTGGGGGAGGTCATAGCTTGCAGGATGTCGGTAAGCTCGTGGTATGTTTCAGGTACCTCCTCCTGGGTAATCTTGAGCTCTTCTGCTACTCTCTGAAACAACTCTAGAAAGTGAGGAAGCTCATCATCAGTAGTGGGAGGTGGTGGGGGTACCATGGCGTCTTGTGGTGTTATCACTATAGAAGAGGTGTGCGGGGCAGTGTCCCTTGTAGGGGTGGTGGCCACTTCAGTTCTTATCTGGGTTTCAGTGTAAGCAGGCAGTGGAGAGGGTCTGACAGCTTTCCTCTGGGCAGCCCGTGAAAGACCTGAGTGTGGTGTGGTGTAGGTCCATGAACCCTGGTGTGGCCATCCAGGGATTGCCATACAGGGGTGTAGATAGCCCTGAGGATATGGAGATTGTGCTGTAATGTGTCTCCTAGTTGAAGGTAACTGAATCTGGGGAGCGTATTGAGAGGAAAACATCTGGTCATCATATTCCTCTTCCTCGTCCTCCCACACTTCATTGGAGGGGTTTGAAGTGGTAGGGGAGTACTGAAGGTAGGGTGCTAATGGTCTCAGTGAGAGGCTGGTGCTGAGAAGAGGAGAGTCAGGAGCATGGGACACCCTTAATTCCTCTGGCTGTAAAAACTGCGGTGGAGCTGAGTGACCAGGAGTTGGTGCCAGTGTAGCTGGTGGAAGCAGAGTCTGCTGGAGCACCGAAGGGTGTCCCGGGGGCGCAAGCTGGCTCCGTGGAGTAGGAGCCCCTGAGGTAGGCCCTGCAAGGGAGGCTAGAGATGTCAGGAGGCTCGGTGCTAAGAGTGGCAGCTGCAAAAGCGGCGCTGCAAGATCCAAGGGTGGTGCTGCAGCTGCCACTTGTACTGTCGGCACCGTAGCAGCTCTTGGCACCGTACGGACAGAGGAGGCCGAGGGAGAGCTGAAAGAGGCAGGCAACTGGAAGCCCTGAGCCTCGGCACCATGTAGTGGGGCAGCCGACTCACAGTCAGTGCCTGAGGTGCCTGCCACGTGGAAAGTGCTGAGCCGCGGAGCGGCAGTTACTGGTAACAGGAGAGCCGGTTTTAACTTCTTCCTCAAGGAACGGCTCCTGAGGGGAGAGGAAACTGGCCATGTTTTTTTCCTTTTGTTTTGCCTCTGAAGGCTGTCACAGAGGTTTGCTGGCCAGGGTCAGACGCACGTCTGAGGGAGTTTTCCAGGAGCAGCTTTTTAAGCCTGAGCTCCCTGTCCTTGCGGGTTCGCGCTTTCAATTTGTTGCAGTGGACACATTTTTGGGATACATGAGACTCCTCCAAACAGCATACACACTGTGAATGCCCGTCCGAGATGGACATGGCATCTTTACAGGAGGCGCATCTCTTGAAGCCTGGGGATCCAGGTATGACCAAAACCATGGAGTTTTTTTTGTTTTTGTTTTTTTAAAGAAATAAATGTAACAGTTAATGTAACTTATCTAAGTATCAGAGGGATAGCCCTGTTAATCTGGATCTGTAAAAGTGGCAAAGAGTCCTGTGGCACCTTATAGACTAACAGATGTACTGGAGTATAAGCTTTTGTGGGTGAATACCCACTTCGTCGGACCACTTTCAACCAAGCTGCAATTCAACCAAGCTGCAATTCTCAACCAGTTCCTCCCTATTTGTTAAAATCAAATCTAGAACAGCCTCTCCCTTAGTAGCTTAGTAATAGCTTTCTCCACCAATCAAGTTTTTTAATGGTCAGTACCATAAAAAAAACTATTATACAACCCCTTTTATTCCTGGACTGTGGCAGCTCAATTTTACATAATTTGTTTACATGGATCCACTATTTAATTTGATTTGTTTTCCTATACGTTTTACAATTTTACAAACAAGTGTTCAGGAGAAAAGAGGAATAATTAAGGAGGATTATTCCGGCTGACCTGTATTCACCAAAAATAAGGTGAACATGTTTATTAGCAGCTATTTAAACTTTACTTTGTCATAACCTAGAAGGGCCACAAAGTTTCTTCTGTGGTCGCTGAATAAAGTAGAAACATGTTTAATGTCAAACCTCATTCATATTGATCTAAATATCACTAAAAATGTTTCTTTTCAAAAAGTGAATCTTGTTGAACATTAATCCAGAAAGCTCTTCCTAGGGATCAGTTGCCAATCTTTTGAAAATCCACATCATGTTTCAAAACAGAGCTTTGACATTTTATAAAATAAGAGTGAGCATGCTCAGTACCTCATTTGCACATCTTATCCATTAAAAAAAAAACTGGAATAGGTAAAACTGTAATCCTCTGTCAGGACTAATGAAATGCAATATTTGAAGTTTTACAATTAATCTGTTTTTGGCGTTCGGTAAGAAAAATACATGAGACTTAAAATTATCTTGTTTTGCATTCTTTTAACTCAGAAATGGATAAATTAGTTTTTGCCAAAAAAGAGAAATGAGTTGGGGGAGAATCTCTTTCACTCAATGTTTCATCCTGGAAATATTTTTGCTAAAGTTATGACAGGCTGGAAAAAGGGTTTTTTAATAAAAAGTCTTTCTAACCCTTAATTAGCCAGTCACTAGAGTGTAACATGTCATTTTATACAGTTATCTAAGGACTTTTCTACACAGCAGGTAACTGAACTGCAAGCCAGGGTGTGAATCTATAGCCCACCAGCCACAGTCCCAGATTTTTACTGCACTATAGCTGAGTCGACATGGGATGTTACTGTGTGGCAAGCTGGTGCATTGTAGATTCAGACCCTGGCTTGCAGCACAGTAACTTGCTCTGCAGACAAGCCCTAAGCAATGTTTTGGCATGATAAAGCGGGGATGTACCACATAACAGAGTGTAAAAAGCAGAAGAGGCTCATTTAGTTCCCTATTAATATATGCTAATTTCTGTGATGGAAGACACTTTGCATCTGAAAAAATATTACAAAATATGAGATGGTTGTACTGAATTGCATTGTCCCTAGCGCAAGAAAGATAAAGGGAAACAAAACTGACTTGGACAGCTGAATTGTACAATCCTTAAATCCTCATTTTATTTATTTTAAAACTAGGGTGTTGATTAATCACAGGTAACTCACGCAATTAACTCAAAAACATTAATTGTGATTAAAAAAATTAATCACGATTAATCGCAGTTTTCATCGCACTGTTAAACAATAGAATACCAATTGAAATGTATTAAATATTTTGGATGTTTTTCTACATTTTCATACGTATTGTATTCTGTGTTGTAATTGAAATCAAAGTGTATATTATTTTTATTACAAATATTTGCACTGTAAAAATGATAAACTAAAGAAAAAGTATTTTTCAGCTCACCTCATACAAGTCCTGTAGTGCAATCTCTTTATCATGAAAGTGAAATTTACAAATGTAATTTTTTTGTTACATAACTGCACGCAAAAAACAAACAATGGAAAACTTCAGAGCCTACAAGTCCACTCAGTCCTACATGTTCAGCCAATCACTAAGACAAACAAGTTTGTTTACATTTACAGGAGATAATGCTGCCCACTTCTTATTTACAATGTCACCAGAAAGTGAGAACAGGCATTTGCATGGCACTTCTCTAGCTGGCATTGGAAGTTATTTACATGCCAGGTCTGCTAAACATTCGTATGCCCCTTCATGCTTCAGCCACCATTCCAGAGGACATGCTTCCATGCTGATGATGCTCATTAAAAAAATAATGCGTTAATTAAATTTGTGATTGAACTCCTTCAGGGAGAATTGTATGTCCCCTGCTCTGTTTTACCTGCTTTCTGCCATATATTTCACGTTATAGCCGTCTCGGATGATGACCCAGGACATGTTGTTCATTTTAAGAACGCTTTCACTGCAGATCTGACAAAATGCAAAGAAGGTACCAATGTGAGATTTCTAAAAATAGACACAGCCCTCGACCCAAGGTTTAAGAATCTGAAGTGCCTTCCAAAATCTGAGAGGGACGAGGTATGCAGCATGCTTTCAGAAGTCTTAAAAGAGCAACACTCCAATGCGGAAACTACAGAACCCAAACTACCAAAAAGAAAATCGACGTTCTGCTGGTGGCATCTGACTCAGATAATGAAAATGAACACATCAGTCAGCATTGCTTTGGATTGTTATCGAGTAGAACCATCAACATGGACACATGTCCCCTGGAATGGTGGTTGAAGCATGACGGGACATATCAATCTTTAGCGCATCTGGCACATAAATATCTTGCAATGCCGGATACAACAGTGCCATGAGGATGCCTGTTCTCACTTTCAGGCAACATTGTAAACAAGAAGTGGGCAGCATTATCTCATGCAAATTGTAAACAAACTTGTTTGTCTGAGGGATTGGCTGAACAAGAAGTAGGACTGAGTGGACTTGCAAGCTCTAAAATTTTACATTGTTTAATTTTTGAATGTAGGGGATTTTGTACATAATTCTACATTTTTAAGTTCAACTTTTGTGATAAAGAGATTGCACAACAGTACTTGTATTAGGTAACTGAAAAATACTATTTATTTTGTTTTTTTACAGTGCAAATACTTGTAATCAAAAATAAATAAAAAGTGAGCACTGTACACTTTGTATTCTGTATTGTAATTGAAATCAATATATTTGCAAATGTAGAAAACATCCAATAATATTTATATAAATGGCATTCTATTATTGTTTAACAGTGCGATTAATCGTGATTAATTTTTAATCGCTTGACAGCCCAATTTAAAACATATTCATATTTATTATGTTGCCTTCAATTTGATAAGAGTTTTGGTATGTCAAAAAGGGACACGTAGAAAACAGCAAGACAACAAAATTAAAGCTTAAAAAAGCAGATGTCATTTGGTACGTTGTTGAGAGATCTGAACCCTCAGGAAAAAGTATGCATACTTGATACCACACCTTTCTCATCAGAACATCTTAAAGAATTCACAAATATGTTCATGTTTCTGTTGCCAGTTAACTTGCCAGAGTTGCAGGTGGATATTGCGAAAAGGATGATTCTGTGCTTCATGCTACTACATCAGGTTTCAGAGGATTACAAATAAACTTAGAGATGGAAAAATGTATTAGGCATCCCTGATATCCATTAATGGTAAAATTTTAATATTCAGACCAAAATGAAGGTATCTTATTGTTCTTTAGATTCCTTATCAAATCTGCATCAGGTGCCATTTGTTTCAGCTATAAAAAAATTGACTCACTGTTCTTGCTGCTTGTAATAATATTAAAAGCATGTAGTCCTAAATGCTCCTTGCACCGAAAAAGTAGTTGATTAAAACACTACACTATAAAGATTAAAAACATATGCTACATACATACGTATGTTTATTTAAGATTTATGCAACAGTGGTTTTAATGTTTCAATAAATATTGAAACATTTGATTGCAAGTTGATTGCATATTGGTAGGATTGTCTGTTACTTACTATTACATGAGCAAACAGAACAACACTGTAAAGTACAATACATGCTGGAAAAAGTTACAATGTAGTTTTCCTATGGTATAACTAAGGAAAACCAACTATGGAGGTTTCAATTGCTGCCCTACACTCTTTAAATGCCTTAGCCTTTTTTACAGCTTTAGAACATACTAACCTCCAAGAATGCCTCAAACGCTATATTGGCATATCTGATTCTCCTTCTCACCAGGTTTCATTCCCAAACCATTTCAAAATTCAACTCAAAACACGCTTCTTTTTTACTGCCCAGAGTCAGTGAGCTTTTGGCCAGTTTCCTATACCAGTGCTTACATGTATCAGCTTTTCTTATCTCTTCTTGTCTACTGTCCCTATCTGCTCCTCTCTCACCTTTTTATGATACCATTTTGACCCTTATATGTGTCGTACATTGCCCCTTTAATTCAGTGCAGAAGGGGGTTTGGTCAGACCAGCGGGGGATAGACAACTCTTTGGGTCCTAAGGAAGGCACTGTGACTTTTCCCTTCTCCAGGTTTACTCTCCTCATGGGCACCAGGAATGCCTACACAGGTGCGACAAGTCACGGGACTATGCCACCCTGTGAAAATCCATGACTAGCCAGTTTGAGGATGGGTTACTGGATCCAATTGGCTCCTGCATCATCCCCCTCTAGGGATACAAGGTCTCCTGGGAATGGTTGGCCATTCAGCCCCCACCCAGCCCTCCCTTGTGGTCTGTATGTGCCTGGCTGGATCTCTGGGGATATAGTGGGCCTAGCCAGATCACCTTTTTAGTGGTTGGGAAGGGATTTTCCCCACCAGTCAAGACTGGCCTATTTCAGACTGGGTTTTTTACCTCCTTCACAGAAGCCCAGAGGATTGGCTGGTTACTTAGGCCAAGTCTACACCTAAAAATTAGATTGATCTAGCTACATAGCTCAGGACTGTGAAGAATGCCACTCCCTGTGTGACATAGTTTGGTTAACCTAACCCCCACTGTAGACAGAAGAATTCTTCCATCCACCTAGCTACCACCTCTTGGAGAGGCAAATTAACTACATCCATAGAAAAAAACCTTCTGTTGAGTAGGAAGCATCTATACCAGGGGTGGTTAATAGGTGGACTGTGGACCAAATCTGGACTGCCAGAGGCTTTTGAATGGACCACAAAATCTTTGTATTTACTTATTATCATTATCATTATTACTTTTTAAATTATTTACTCTGGAATCTGGACCTTGACTATACCTTGCCCAAGAAATTTGGACCTAGCCAAAAAATAATTGATCATCCCTGATCTACGCTACGGTGCTACAGGAGCACAGCTGTGCCACTGTAGCTACTATAGCGTAGACATATCTTGAGGGTAGTGAAGAGGAATAACAAATTTAAAACAAAAACAAACAAAAACCAGCTTTGTTACAGCTTGCATCCAGTGTGAATGAATGGACTAAAAGGGTGACCTGAACATCAGACTCAGGAGGGACTGACACAGACTGAAATTGGTTTGGGACAAGGGTGGTCTTAAGTTTCCGCAGACAGAGGCCTGGTTTATACTAAGATGTTGGGTTGACCCAGCTTCATCACTCCAGGGGTTTGAAAAATTCCCATCCTTGTGCAATGTAGTTAAACTGACTAACTCCTGATGGAAGAATTCTACCACCTCTCAGGGAGGTGGATTATCTACACTGACAGGAGAATCCCTTCTGTCAGTGTAGGTAGCATCTAAACCAGGGGTGGGCAAACTTTTTGGCCTGAGGGCCACATCCGGGTTGCGAAACTTTATGGAGCGCCGGGTAGGGAAGGCTGTGCCACCCCAAACAGCCTGGACCCCACCCCCTATCCTCTCCCTCCCACTTCTCGCCCCCTGACTGCCCCCCTCAGAACCACCGACCCATCCAACCCCCCCGCTCCTTGTCCCCTGACTGCCCCTTCCTGGGACCCCTGCCCCTAACCATTCCCTGGGACCCCACCCCCATCCGACTGCCCCCTGTCCCCTGACTGCCCCCCAGGACTCCCAGGCCCTTATCCAACCCCTCCCCCCCCACCATGCTGCTCAGAGTAGCAGGAGCTCACAGCCATACCACTGCCCTGCCTGGCAGGAGTCCTGGCGTCGCGTCATGCTGAGGCTGCAGGGGAGGGGGGACAGTGGGGAAGGGGCCACGGGCTAGCCTCCCCAGCCGGGAGCTCAAGGGCTGGGCAGGATGGTCCTGCGGTCTGGATGTGGCCTGAGGGCCATAGTTTGCCCACCTCTGATCTAAACTGAAGCGCTACAGAGGCGCAATTGCAGCTGTAGCATTTAAAGAGTAGACAAACCCTCAGTCACCTTCCTGAGTACCCTCATCCTCCATACAAGAAGAGGGTTTAAAGGATCTCAGCACAGGCTGAGTCCCCAGTTGAAGGCTACTGGGGTAAAGCTGAGTCCCATCTCCCCCTCTTGGTTAAACTGGATAATCTTACCACACTGGATGCAAATAACTACCCGCTAGTTAAAAAGTAGGGTGGGACGGCGGCTTCACTCTCATTCCCATATACATGTTTTGGGATTCATTTAACAGAGTTGTGGGCTGCTGCATGAAACCCATTCCTGTTGAATTTGTCCGGTTTTCTGCAGGTTTGGAGTAGTATGAGATTCTTGTATAATGGGCACTAAAAACCATGGATTTAGCAGAGACACTGGTTTTATGGCCCATTACAACAATTTCTAACACACCCTGCTGCAAGCTAACCCTTGATTGTCCCACGATTGCAGAGTTGTTAATCACTCACTTCATTGTAAGTGGTCTCCTACAACATGGAACACCTTATGCTTAACAATGTGTCCCATCGTGTATTTAGATTAGACACTCTGGTTATCTTCTCCAGGCCTGAGGAAGAGCTCTGTGATGCTTGAAAGCTTCCACCAACAAAAGTTGGTCCAATAGAAGACATTTCATCAGCCACATTATCTCTCTTATATAAAAATATACTGTATTGTAACCATATTCTGTTTGTGCATACAAACTTGAGATTGTTTGTGCATGTGTTAATGCTTATTATATAGTATTTAAAAGCCTTTACATAAAAGTCTGTTTACTTCTAAAAATATATATTATAATTATCACCAATGTATGAAATGAAAAACAATGATGAATTAGATTTCTAAGATGTTTCCTCAACATAATTTCTTTCTACATTATCATACAGGAATATTACACAGTATACTAATTTGCATCTATTTGAACATTAAATTTTCCAACTGTGGCATGTCATTTGTGACAACCATCTGCTCAGACGTCACTTTTCTCTTAATCAGTTCTCTTAACATTAAAGTCAACAATAACAATTTCTACAGAGACACTGTAAAAGTGGTAAAGTTGTTTATATTTTTGCATTTAATTTACCATGCACTCCTACCACTTGTGTTCTAACTAGATAACATTTCTGGAGCATCAAACAAAATGAGAAAAAAAATACAAAACCCAACGTAAAGCCTGAGTTCTTCAAGCTCTGCATGTTCTTGCATAATAAAAATGTGTTATAGTTCTGATCAGAGACCACTGGAATGTTATAAACTCTAATGTTAGTTAAAAAGCTGAGTTAAGAGCGATTTCAAGACTCACAATTCAGTTTCTTTAAGGAGAATGAAAGTTTAAAAAGATCGAAGATTAATCTTGGGGCATAACTCAGTTGCACACAACAGCATTTGTTTTTATCTCTTTAGATAGATAGATAGATAGAGCATTGATAACTACATAAACAAAATCCCTTTGTTTTAAAATGAAGTTATTTATGTTGAAAAAAGTCATGTACTCAAAAGTTAGGAAGCACTAGGATTAAGGGTTGCACAGGCAATCTTAATCCTTCCCCTTGTGTGTACGTATCTGTGACCCAGAAACCTCTTGATGCCAACTGGCTGAGCACACAGGGTGACAGGAACCACCTGGGTTCACCAAAAGAATGTCATGTAAGGTTTCTAATGTCAGTCTACATTACGCTGGTCATCATAATCATTGCAAGAGGTATGTATGGAAAATAAGTGAGGAGCTAGGTATAGATACTAAAAATCATGTTCTTGAGGTCTGCAGTTAACAAAAGTCATGCCTTGAGACAAGCTTCTCCAGACAGGAGCTGGGAAACACTTATCTCCGTGGTTGCCCATTGTGTGTGTTATCATAGCAACCTGTTAGCATACTGAGTCAAAAGCTACTTCAGAGATTGTGAAGATTTCAGAGGAAAATCAACAGGAAGAAGTAAACAGCACAGAGGGTGGGACCCTATTTTCAGGTGCAGATCAAAGGTTTGGTCTGGTCTATCTGGAGGTGCAGAGACTTTGGGTAGGCTATTCTGTAGGAAAAAGGGAACATCCTGTGAGATAAGTTTAGGCTCTAGAAAGGATGTTATGATTTTGTTTTATACGTAACTATTTGTTTCCAATATTCTTACTTCCCATCATTTGAATCTCTATTCCTTGACAATATACTTATTTTTGTTTATAGTATAAATATATCTAAGTGCTGTGTGTTGAGTGGAGTGGTGACCCTGACTTAAAACTGGTGAGCTGAGGTATATTATTCCTTAGGGAAAAGGGGATCTAAGAATCTTGAGAGTGTTCAGTGGAACAGAGGCTGGACACTACAGGGGAATGCTCAGAGGACTTGGCAGATTGTGTGTGTGCCTGTCACTAACCTGAGAGACAAGATGGGTGAAATAGTATCTTTTTTTGGACCAACTTCTTCAAGTCTGGAGCAGAGCTCTGTGTGTGTCAGCTCGAAAGCTCATCTTTCTCTCTCACCAACAGAGGTGGGTCCAATAAAAGACATTACCTCACCCATCTGGTCTTTCTCATATCCTGGGACCAACATGGCTACAACAACATCACAAATATCACTAACCTGTACAACCAGAGCGAGGCCTGGAAGGCAATGGTATGATATTTCCCACAACACCTTACCCAGAGCCTCAGCAACCATAAAGCCAGTATTCACCATACAGCAGACACTAAAGATAACCTCCTTCAGCAATGCTAATGTATGACTAC
Organism: Caretta caretta; assembly: GCF_965140235.1. Classification (NCBI taxonomy): domain Eukaryota; kingdom Metazoa; phylum Chordata; order Testudines; family Cheloniidae; genus Caretta; species Caretta caretta. Next base: position 154,204,062 of record NC_134207.1, on the reverse strand, counting down.
TTGCTAATCTGGAATGCAAAACCTTTTAACTTCTTTCTTCCCAAAGCCTAAAGGACTAAAGCCTATAGGGCCACTCTGAGGAGCTGTCTCTTACATGACAACACATAGTTTGGTACCTTAGAGCAGTGGTTCTCAAAGCTGGTCTGCCGTTTGTTCAGGGAAAGCCCCTGGCGGGCCGGACTGGTTTGTTTACCTGCTGCATCCGCAGGTTCGGCCAATCGCCGCTCCAGGCCAATGGGGCTGCGGGAAGCGGCGCGGGCCAAGGGACATGCTGGCCGCCCTTCCCGCAGCCCCCATTGGCTTGGAGCGGCAAACCGTGGCCAGTGGGAGCCGCGATCAGCCGAACCTGCGGACACAGCAGGTAAACAAACAGGTCTGAAAAAGCAGCAGACCGGCTTTGAGAACCACTGTCTTAGAGGACAGTGCTAACAGCCTAAATATATTGTCAGATGCAATATAAATATGATGTAGTGTAATCAGGGCCTCAATGTAATCTAATTTGCACATTTGCTTGTGCACTATGGATTTTCTTTAAAATTCTCTAAAAACTATTCCTTGAGTGGTCCTTATCTTTGACAACTGACAGATATTTTTCTTTTCATAAGAGGGGTTTCCCAAAGATGTGTTTCAGAGGTCAAATGTCACAATGACCTAGAAAAAAATTACTGAATCAGATCCCCAGTTCCGTTCAATATTTTGATCTGAAGTTTATTTTGACAGAAATGACAGCCTTGACAAATGCCTATACCATTTTATGGGCTACAGTAGATAATAAATCTGAACTGAGAAGTGGACTAACATTTTTCTGATTTCTTTTTTTTTTTAAAGATTCCTTATTCCTTCTTACCTGAATTAAAAAAAAACTCATTAAAGCTATTTATTGTAATGATATTGATAGACTCCTTTATTTATTCATATTTTAATAATGTATTTATAATGTCCTTAATCAGAAATCAAGCTGAAATGCGATATTTGTGCCAATGAAGTATAAACCATTTGTGAAGGCTTTAAAGTAAAGCAGAAAATAAATCCTTACATGTAGCTCCTTGTTTACATATATTCACATGCAATTCTACCAAATAGCTGCAGGATTTCACATATTAAAAGTGAAGATTACTGTCAGGAATATTATCATGATTTTATCTTTTTCTTTTCTTTTTTGGAAGGAAACTTATTACTTACCCAACATTTTCTGCATCTTCATCACACTCAGCCCTGTACTTGCAAGCCCCACATTTGGAGTGTTTTCTGTGAACTTCTGTTCCAGATCCTTCATACTCTAAATAAAACAAGGCAGTGTCATCAGAAAATATGACTTCTTTTACATTATGCTATGACTCTGTCTACGCAAATTAGCTTGTGTCAGGGTTCCTTCCCCCACTCTGAACTTTAGGGTACAAATGTGGGGACCCACATGCAAGACCCCCTAAGCTTATTTTACCAGCTTAGGTTAAAACTTCCCCAAGGCACAAAGTCTTTGCCCTTAGATTAGGTAAAACGCTGCCACCACCAAGTGCTTTAACAAACCAACACTTAGCTAAGGACCACTTGGAGTTCCTATTTCCCCAAAATATCCCCCCAAGCCCTTACACCCCCTTTCCTGGGGAGGGTTGAGAATAAACAAGATGAGCACAGACCAGCCTTGGATTTTTAAGGCCCAAAAAACCTAGTCAGATTCTTAAAAAAACAGAACTTTATTAGAAGAACAAAAAAGATAAGAGAACAACTCTAAGATCAGAATGGAAGATAATCTTACAGGCAGTCAGATTCAAAACATAGAGAATCCCTCTAGGCAAAACCTTAAGTTACAAAAAGACACACAAACAGGAATACACATTTCCTCCAGGACAGCGAATTTCACAAGCCAAAACAAAGAAAACCTAATGCATTTTCTAGCTAGATTACTTACGAACTTTACAGGAGTTGGAGGGCTTGCATCCTTGATCTGTTCCCAGCAAAGGTATTACACAGACAGACAAAAGCCTTTTCCCCCCCTCCAGATCTGAAAGTATCTTGTCCCCTCATTGGTCATTTTGGGTCAGGTGCCAGCCAGGTTACCTGAGCTTCTTAACCCTTTGCAGGTAAAAGGACTTTGCCTCTGGCCGGAGGGATTTTATAGCACTGTATACAGAAAGGTGGTAACCCTTCCCTTTATATTTATGACAGCTTGCCTTTCAACAGGAAAGCAGCTTGTAGGCATAGCGTTGTCATATATTTATACCACAGTCATTAGCTTCACTAGTATTACTTCTTCCAAAATTGGGCAACAACTAAAGTTTGATAGAGTGATAACAATTACAAGATAGCACACAAAAACAAAAAAACCCAAACAAACAAAAAACATTGCTTCATTTGCTATTTACTACTCCTTTATTGTTGTACAGAGTGATTTGCTATTGATTTTCCTCAGTTCTCTAAATCCAACACTAATATACATACTAGCTCATTTTAAGGAAACTTTATTTGACACTAACACCATATAAAACATGCACCTTTTAATACCATTTGACTGGTAATTTAATGATGTTCATGTAAAGAATGTATACATAGCCAAGCAGAAAGAAAGGAAAAAATTTTAATTGAAGTTCTGTAATTATAGACATAGTTCCATATAACTACTTGTTACATATAATGATTTTTTCCTCTACGTCCCTGAGGATAGATTTTCTTTTACTTTGTACTAGATTATACTAATTTCTCATAGTTCCAGCCTATTCCTTTTCATGCTTATCATCATCAGTGGTTTAGGACATACAGAAGACCCAGAGCATTATCTTGATAAGATACTGATAGAAATGGAACTTCCTGTAGAAGATAGAACACATCTCCAAGGTTCAAAAATATTGGTCCTACAGGCAACAGCATTATTCTTGTGGTTCACACTGACATCACAGCTCATCAGTCACATGGGAGGAAAATGTAGATCCACAATGTTCTGATGTAGGATATCTAGAATTTGATAGATGCCTAATTTAGAACTGTCAAGTATCAGAGGGGTAGCCGTGTTAGTCTGGATCAGTAAAAGCGGTAAAGAGTCCTGTGGCACCTTATAGACTAACAGACGTATTGGAGCATAAGCTTTTGTAGGTGAATATCCACTTTGTCGGATGCATGTAGTGGAAATTTCCAGAGGCAGGTATAAATACAAGCAAGCAAGCATCAGGTTAGGGATAACGAGGTTAGTTCAATCAGGGAGGATGAGGCCCTCTTCTAGCAGTTGAGGTGTGAACACCAAGGGAGGAGAAACTGCTTTTGTAGTTGGCTAGCCATTCACAGTCTTTGTTTAATCCTGAGCTGTTTATAACAATTTATAACTGTTATGACACATTTGGTGGAATATCATAGTGAATGGTGTTCTCTTTTTTTCTCTCCATGAGTTCATAAAAAATATCAAGCTGATCAAGAAAAATATAGTTTTCAAATTCAAAGTGCAGAACAATGTAACCATAAGAATATTAAGATCTTCAGAGGTACAAAAATTTCACTGGGCCAAAAGTACTGCATTGTTAGAAGGACATGGTGTATTTTAAAGGCATTATTACATGTCAAACATTGCATGTCAGATCACCGTGAATCTCTACACACTACAGGATCCTTATACACCATAATGACTTATATTTCTGTTAATTGATTCTAAATTAAAAACTCCCCAGGAAAGCATAATATGAAAACATGTTTCATATTTCAAAGCTCACATTTTTTCTAAACTATTGTCACAGCTTTCTTGCCTTTATTAGTGGCCAAGTTAAAGCTAAATATAAAATCTACTTGAGCCAAACACACACATTAAAAATGAAACACATTTTAATGTTAGATGGGCAATATAAATATAAAATTATCAAACACAACCAAAGCTGTGTCTAGTTATATTTTATAATACATTTATATGTATGATGAGTGCACCTTAAAGAATTAAATCTGTCTTTATCCTTTTAAGAACACAATTTTTTCCATACTGGAATAAAAATAATATTGCAGAGAAATAGTTTAAAATAATGTGGTTAATTTAATTTCCTACAGTATTTTTTTTTTTTTTTACATTTGGAGTTCTGCAGCTAAATTTTCAATCTCAATAATACCATTAAAGGAACACTCTAACATCACAATACAGTGATTAAAAAAAATTGTTTAAAATAATTTCAGATACTAACCTGTCCCTGAGTCACACTGCCAATTTTAGTGGTTTTTACAACCACATTATCCTACTTTTAAAGTGTTTTTCTCTGTTTTGTTGACTTTTAAAAGACTCAAACAGGGGAAACTGACTATACTGAAACAGTGAAATTGACTATACAAAATAAAAAATGTTGTCAAAGATAAAGTTAGTAACAGAGAAAAGTATTTTCTCTCATCTCCTTCTCTTATAGTGGTCATGTGCTATTTGTAACAATAGCCAGTTAAACAAATTATGCCAGAAATGTAAATTCTAAGTTGTTGGTATCCCTTAAATGCAGCATGCCTGGGAGTATGGAAGAGGAAGAAGCCCCCTTGTACCTATACATGGATTCTTGGACCTTAGGTCTAGATGCACCTGGAGCAGATAAACTGGGATTAGATAGACAAAGAGATGAGTAAAGTCTTGGCTCCATTTCTTACTCAGTTGCCAGCACAGCTGAAAAAGCATGAGGAGAGCTGGATGCAATAATTTATAGTTGATATAAATTCAGAGTGATAGATTCATAGATTATAAAGACAGAAGGGACCACTGTCATAATCTAGTCTGACCTCCTGTATAGCAGTGGTTCTCTAAGCCGGTCTGCCGCTTGTTCAGGGAAAGCCCCTGGCAGGCTGGACCGGTTTGTTTACCTGCCGTGTCTGCAGGTTTGGCCGATCGCGGCTCCCACTGGCTGCGGTTCGCTGCTCCAGGCCAGTGGGGGCTGCGGGAAGGGCAGCCAGCATGTCCCTTGGCCTGCGCCGCTTCCTGCAGCCCCCATTGGCCCGGCGCAGCGAACCACGGTCAGTGGGAGCCGCGATTGGCCAAATCTGCAGACGCGACAGGTAAACAAACCAGTCCGGCCCGCCAGGGGCTTTTCCTGAACAAGCGGCAGACTGGCTTGGAGAACCACTGCTGTATAGCACAGGCCATAGGACTTCCCTGAATCAATTCCTGTTTGAACTAGAGTACACCTTTTGGAAAAACATCCAATCTTGATTTTAAAGTTTCCACAGATGGAGAATCTATCAAACCCTGGGTCAATTGTTCCATGGTTAATTATCCTAATTATTGTAAATTCAAATCTCATTTCTAGTCTGAATTTGTCTATCTTCAAATTCCAGCCATAATCTTATTATGCCTTTGTCTGCTAGATTAAGAGTCCTCTATTATCAAATTTCTATTCCCCACATATGTATTTATAAACTGTGATCAAGTCACCCCTTAAGCTTTTCTTTGTTAAGCTAAATAGATTGAGCTCCTTGAGTCTTGCACCATAAGGCATGTTTTCCAATCTTTTAATTATTCCCATGGCTCTTCTCTGAACCCTCTCCAATTTATCAACATTCTTCTATCATAGATTTCAAGGCCAGAGGGACCAACTGCAACAATCTGGTCTGACCTCCTGTAGACTAGGACTTCCAGGCCATAGAATTTTCCCCAAAATAATTCCTAGAGCAGATCTTTTAGAAAAACATCCTGTCTTGATTTAAAAATGGTCAGTGATGGAGAATCCACCATGACCCTTGATAATTTGTTCTAACGGTTAATTACCTCAGTGTTAAAAACTTACACTTTATGTCTAGTCTGAATTGGTCTACTTTCAATTTCCAGCCTTTGGATCATGTTATATCTTTGCTAGACTGAAGAGACCATTATTAAATATTTATTCCTAATGTAGGAACATATAGACTGTAATCAAATCACCTTATAACCTTCTCTTTGCTAAGCAAAACAGCTAAAAGAATGAGGAGTGTACTTGTGGCACCTTAGAGACTAACAAATTTATTTGAGCATAAGCTTCCATGGACCAATGCCCACTTTATCAGATGCTTGCAGTGGAAAATACAGTAGGAAGAGAGATATATATATATACACATACAGAGAACATGAAAAAATGGGGGTTGCCATACCAACTCTGATGAGACTAATCGATTAAGGTGGGCTATTATCAGCAGGATAAAAAAAACTTTTGTAGTGATAATCAGGATGGCCCATTTCAAACAGTTGACAAGAAGGTGTGAGTAACAGTAGGGGGAAAATTCTTGTCAACTGTTTGAAATGGGCCATCCTGATTATCACTACAAAAGTTTTTTTTCTCCTGCTGATAATAGCCCACCTTAATCGATATATATATTGTGACAAAGCTCTGTCCTTGCCTCTGTGGGTCCCGCATTTCCTGGTGGATTTCGCTAGCCTCAGAGGCTCACTGTGACCCTCCACATACCCTTCTCTCTCTAAAGACAAGGGTCACAGTCTACTGAGCCATTTTCATCATAAGCCAGTGAGGGAGGTGAGGAAGTTATCCTTCCTTGCACAGTCTCTGTTGTCTCCCATTCTCAGTGATTAATCAGGGGGCAAAGGTGTGGGGGAGGCCGGGCCATTCCTCTACTCCGGCAATAGTATCAGCAATGGTAGCTGACCTTTTAGAAACATGACGTACAATTCCCTGGGCTACTTCCCCCACAGCAACCCTCACTTTCTCAAGCTCCACTTCACCCTTACCATGTCAAGGTTCCTCCCCCACTCTGAACTCTAGGGTACAGATGTGGGGACCTGCATGAAAAACCTCCTAAGCTTATCTTTACCAGCTTAGGTCAAAACTTCCCCAAGGTACAAAATATTCCACCCATTGTCCTTGGACTGGCCGCTACCACCACCAAACTAATACTGGTTACTGGGGAAGAGCTGTTTGGACGCGTCTTTCCCCCCAAAATACTTCCCAAAACCCTGCACCCCACTTCCTGGACAAGGTTTGGTAAAAAGCCTCACCAATTTGCCTAGGTGACTACAGACCCAGACCCTTGGATCTTAAGAACAATGAACAATCCTCCCAACACTTGCACCCCCCCTTTCCTGGGAAATGTTGGATAAAAAGCCTCACCAATTTGCATAGGTGACCACAGACCCAAACCCTTGGATCTGAGAACAATGAAAAAGCATTCAGTTTTTTACAAGAAGACTTTTAATAAAAAATAGAAGTAAATAGAAATAAAGAAATCCCCCCTGTAAAATCAGGATGGTAGATATCTTACAGGGTAATTAGATTCAAAAACATAGAGAACCCCTCTAGGCAAAACCTTAAGTTACAAAAAAGATACACAGACAGAAATAGTTATTCTATTCAGCACAATTCTTTTCTCAGCCATTTAAAGAAATCATAATCTAACACATACCTAGCTAGATTACTTACTAAAAGTTCTAAGACTTCCTTGTGCCTGATATGGTGTGTACTACTCAGTCTCTCCAACAGCACAACTTCCTCCCACAGCTCCTGACATGCACATCCACCTGACTAACTGGGAGGCTTTTAACTAGTTTCAGCCAGTTCCTGATTGGCCTCAGGTGTCCCAATCAACCTAGCATTCTCCCTACCTTCTGGAAAGTTCTTAATTGGCCCCAAGTGTCTTAATTGACCTGGAGCAGCTGCCATTTCACTTATCCTGGTACCAGGGATTTGTTTAGCCTGGAGCTAATATATCTATTTCCCACTACTTTTCTATAGCCATTTGGCCTTGCCCCGTCACATATCCCCCCCCTCTGCTCAACACCATAGAGTTGGGCAACTTGGGCTGCCAGGCAGTATGCTCATGACAGACCATCAGCGTTGCCATGGTGGCATCCAGCCCTGTGCCGTATGCGGAACTGGAATGGTTGGAGGGATAAGAACCACCTGGTGACCCTTGCATTCTTTTCCTTATTTTGCTGCATCCACTGGAGGGGTGCATGGTCCATCACAAGAGTAAATCGCCGGCCTAAGAGGTAATAACACAGTGTCTCCATAGCCCATTTGACAGCAAGGCATTCTCTCTCGACTACTGTGTATTTTTGTTCTCTTGGGAGAAGCTTTCTGCTTAGGTAGAGGATCAGCTGTTCCTCTTCTCCCACCACTTGTGACAGAACTGCCCCCACCCCCACCTCGGAAGCGTCTGTTTGTAAAATAAACTCCCTGTTAAAGTCCGGGGTCATTACAGAGGGCCGTCCAAAGGTCTGTAAATGCCCCCTTTGCTGCGTCAGTCCACTTTACCATGTCTGGACCTCAGGCCTTCACCAGGTCCGTTAGGGGACTTGCCCGAGTGGCGAAGTGGGGAATAAAACGTCGGTAGTAGCCTACCACGCCTAGGAATGCATGGACCTGCTTCTTTCGGTCGGCCAGGGCCAGTTTTGAATTGCCTCTAGCTTATTCATTTGGGGCTTCACTATACCCCTTCCCACAATATATCCCAGGTACCTAGCCTCTGCTAGCCCTATGGTGCATTTAGCATTAGCTATGGCTAGCCCTATGGCACATTAGCAGTGAGGCCAGCCCGCCTTGAGGTGCACAGTACTGCCTCAACTTTCTCCAAGTGGGTTCATTGGGTCTCCTGTGCTCTCTCCAAGTCTTCCCGTACAATGGGCGTAACTCGGACTATCCGATCTCTCATCTGCAGTACATGCTCAACTATGTTCCTTCCAGGATTTGGCTCCTCTTCCCAGGCTTCTCTGGCTATATCCAATATGCCCCGAGGGTGGTGCCCATATAGTAGTTCGAATGGAGAGAAACCCGTGGAGGCTTGCAGAACCTCCCGGATGGCAAACATGAGGTAAGGCAATAGGGTATCCCAGTCTTTCCCATCCCGGCTCACCACTTTCCTGATCATGGCCTTGGGGGTCCTATTGAATCTTTCCACAAGGCCATCTGTTTGCGGGTGGTATACAGAGGTCCGTAGGGCTTGTCCATGGAGCAATGAACAGAGATCTTTCATCAACTTGGACATGAAAGGTGTCCCTTGATCAGTCAATATCTCCTTGGGTAGCCCAACCCGGGCAAAGATCTATACTAGCTCCTTAGCTATTGTATTGGAAGCTGCGTTGCGCAGGGGAACAGCTTCCAGGTACCAGGTTGCATAGTCCAGTACAACAAGCACATGTTGGTGGTCCCAAGCTGTCTTCTCTAGGGGCCCTACCAGATCCATGGCTATCCGTTCGAAAGGAACCTCTATTATTGGAAGAGGTATCAAAGGAGCCTGCAAGTATGGGTGAGGGCTATGTAACTGACACTCTGGACAAGAGGTGCAGTATCGCCGGACATCTTCATGTACTCCTGGCCAGAAGAACCTCCGCAGGATCCATGCCTGGGTTTTCTCTACCCCTAGGTGTCCTCCAAACAGGTGACTGTGGGCGAGACTCAATATGGCTTTTTGATGTTTTCGTGGCACCAGAAGTTGTTGTATCTCTTGCTCCTACATTTGCACCATGCGGTACAGGAGATCTTTTTTCACTATAGGGGAAGGTCCGGGGACCCCAGACCTTCCCATCCATGGGTATCCCATCAATCTTGGCCACCTCTTTCCTGGCGTTATCATATCTGGGGTCCTCTGCCTGGTCCCTCCCAAAAGTCTCTCTCCCAGGACTAACCTGCCCAAGCTCCCAGGGTCTGGCTTCTGCTTCTTCCAACGGCTCGCCACCGTCATGGCTGGAGCCAGCCTCTGGCTCACCTTCTGTGGTGGAAGTTTCTCTGTTGGCTGCATGCGTCCATCTGCCTACTAGGGAAATCTTCTGGCCCTGGGTCAGGATCTGGGTTCCCAATGCCTTCGCGGCCTTCCTCTCTTTTTTTGTCTTCCGGGTCTTTTCGGTGGCTGAGAACAGATTCTGAGAAATCTCAGCGAACCTCAGGGGTTGACATTCTTCTGGTGATGAGTTGCTGTCCTCAGGGTCCCCACCTCCCTCCAGCCTCTCCAGGGGGAGTAAATTATCAAACCCTGGATAGTCCCTCCCAATGACTACAGGATATGTGAGTTTAGGAACTACGCCCCCGGTCACCTCAATGGGGTTTCCCTGAACCTCTATCTCCACTGGGATGGTGGGGTAATGGCTCACGGCCCCATGCACGCACATCGCTGCTATGCATTTGGCTTGTAGCAGCTGACTACTTTTTACCAGGTTACCCGATATGAGGGTGATAGCACTCCCAGAGTCCACAAGCGCTGTAGTCTCTGCTCCATTTATCCTCACTGGCCTGGTGTAATTATGTGGGGCTAATGCGACACCCATGAGGTGGATAAGGAGCATGGGACCTCCCAATTCCCCAAGTTACATTGCATAGGCTCCTCAGTGCTGGGACACTGTGCTGCTGTGTCTCCCCACTCCCCACATGCATAACATCTATAATTGCTTTTAATCACTCCCTATCCCAGGCGTTAGGGGGTTTAGTCCCAAGGTTCCCCCCACTCAGGCCAATCCCTTCCTTCTGGGGTCCCTGCTGGTTTTCGGCCCCCCCTTCTTCCACCTAGGACTCCCCGGGGCTTGGCTGCCCAAACTTCCAGGTTTGGGGTCGGTGCTTGCTTTGAAAGGGGCCTTCCTTGGGCAGTCGGGTCACTTCCCTGGCTGTCATTCGTCTTTCTACCAGCGTGATCATCTCGTCGTACGTGGATGGATCGTTCTGGCCTACCCATTTGCAGAGATCTGGCAGCAGTCCCCACATGTAATGGTCTATGACCAGGGTCTCCAAAATCTCCTCTGGCCTGCACACCTTGGGCTCTAACCACTTCCGTGAGAGGTGTATGAGGTCGAATAGCTGGGACCTCGAGGGTTTGTTCTCCTGGTATTTCCACTCATGGAATCTCTGGGTCCTTACTGCTGCCGTTACCCCTGATCGTGCTAGGATCTCTGCTTTCAGACGGGAAGAGTCAGTGGCATCCGTGGCAGGCAAGTCAAAGTAGGCCTTCTGGGCCTCTCCACACAAAAAGGGGTGAGAATGCTGGCCCACTGCTCCTGCTGTGGGGGAAGTAGCCCAGGGAATTGTACATGTCATGTTTCTAAAAGGTCAGCTACCACAGCTGATACTATTGGGTCCCTGGGCTGGAGCCTGGAGTAGAGGGTGGGCCCAGGCTCTCCCCTCCCCACCTTTGTCCCCTGATTAATCACTGAGACTGGGAGACAATAGAGACTGTGCAAGGAAAGATAACTTCTTCTCACCTCCCTCGCTGGCTTATGATGAAAATGGCTCAGTAGACTGTGACCCTTGTCTCTAGCGAGAGAAGGGTTACATGGAGGGTCACAGTGAGCCTCTGAGGCTAGCGAAATCCACCAGGAAATGCGGTACCCACGGAGACTAGAACAGAGCTTTGTCACAACTAGTGTCAGGAGTGGGACTTCGTTCACAGCGTGGCGGAAGAAAGGTTTTTTTTTTTTTTAAAAGTGCACTGGGGTATTGGATTTTTTTTTGTTTTGGTTTGTTTGCTTTGTACCACAATGGAGGAGGTGGTAAGAGCTCTGGTACAAGCCATGGTAGCCCAGCAGGAGGCCACCCGGGTTCAGGCAATGGCATAACAGGAGTCTATACGGCTACAGCAGGAAACCAATCAATTATTGATGAGCCAGGCGACCGAAGATCGTGCCCTCTTGAGAGAGGTGGTGGACCAGCTGAAGATCCCCACCACCCAGGCCAGGGGTCCGCTGGGATGCGAACCCTGAGGACCACTGGTTGTCTGCCAAAGATGACATCAGGAGATGACGTAGAGGCATATCTCCTCTCATTCGAAAGGACTGCTCAGCATGAGGCTAATACTGATGCTTATTTTTATGCATATTTTCTATTTTTAATCACTAAGTTTTCACAGTTGCAAGAAATTATGGGGGGAACAGACAACTTAATGACAGTAGATGTGGAGATTCAAGAAGTTAAAGCTTTATATATGTTTATACATGTATACGTTTGTTAAAACATAAATTGTCAACATCACATATCAAAATATACACAGTAAATATCCTTAAAACAAACTGTGCTAACATTTGTGTTATCATCAATAGAAATATCTATCGGTTTGTGTGTGTACAGTGAAATCAATGCTTACCAACATTAACTAATAAAAATCTAATCCTTCCAGGCCTAAACATGTGTCACTCAGATTAAAGTCCTCCATGATCACAGAGATCCCCCCTCTTTCACCCCTCCCACCCCCCCGCATTAAAGATAGGTTCTTAGGGAGCTGGTCATCCTGTTCTCTAATGTGATTTTGTGGTCTGTAGCAGACAACAATTAGTACCAATCTTGTGCTTTATCTGTGGGGACTTTGATCCATAAACATTCAAGATCATTTTCTTTCAAGCTGTCAGTGACTCAGAAACAGGTAATGCCATTTTTGACAGAATGTTACTCTCCCTCCCCTTTTACCTACTCGATACTTCCTAAATGGGTTATAATAATTGATTTCTACATTACAGTCATGCTAATCATCCCACTAGGTTTCAGTAATACCAACTAGATTGAATTTATGCTCATAAATGAGCAATTCCAATTCCTCTTGTTTATTACCCAGGCTCCTGGCACTGGAGCATAGGCAATTAAAGAACTTCTTCTGTTCACATCCTGTGTTGTCTTGATTAATTTTGTTCTCAGCATCTTGATTTTGTTCTCAATGAATGCTCATTTGTTCCCTCTTTTCACAGTCTCAGGCCACCATCAAATTAACATACACACACACATACACAGCAGCCCGGGGTTGATCTCTTGTTATGTCTACACAGCAACTAGACCTCTATGGCTGGCCTGTGCCAGCTGACTCAGGCTCCTGGGGCTTAGGCTGCTTCATTGCTGTGTAGATGTCTGGGCTCAGACTGAAGCCTGGGCTCTAGGACCCTGCAAGGTAGCAGGGTCCCAGAGATCAGGCTCCAGCCTAAGCCTGGAAGTCTACACACCACTGAAACAGCCCTGTGACCAGCCGCGGGGTTTTCTTTGCTGTTGTAGATATACGCTCTGAGTCTGAATGTCTTCCAGGGCTACCCCGGGATAGTGCAGCATACATACCCACACTTTGTTCAGGGCTGTGCCTAAAGTCACAATCCAATACTATGAAACTGAAATATAAATACACTGTACCAGAGTGGAGTGACTAGTGTTTATGGTTAAGTTGTGGCCAGTCTTTATGTGACCATGCAGAAAGGACTGCTCTCTGACCTGCACCCCCTACTAAGAGCTGAAGCCTCTGTGTTCTGAATACAAATGCTGCTAGAGAGGTGTCCCTCTTAGGAGCAACTTATCTAAAATGGGTTGGGAAATAGGGGGAACCAGAGCTCTATCACTCCTGCATGCTGACCATGTTGTGTGCTGCACCTCTTAAGACGGGTGTCTCCTATTGTGCTCCTCTCAGCACAACTAGGATGTCTCCAAAATGCCTCTGAATGCACCTCCTTGAGGCAGTGTAGCGCCACAACACCCTTACTACAGGCTGTAGCTGAAGGCTACGATCTAGTGACTTGTCTGATTGACAGATTATGGAAACACTATTATGATGCCTTAGTTAAGGCTGTGTTCTGTTTTGCAATCAGAAGTTGACTGTAGCATGTGTAGACATCCCTGAGCTAGCTTTGATCAAGCTAAGTCCAATAAAAATAGCAACAAAACTGCGCCAGCATGGGCTATATAAGCCTGCTCGTAACCTGGGCATGTACTTGAGCAGCTAGCCTGTGTTGTTGCAGCTTCATGGCTATTGGTATTCAAGCTAGTTAGATCAAAGCTAGCTTGGGTATGTCTACACATACTGCAGTCACACCTCTGAATGCAGTGTAGACATACCCTTTGTTTTATATGAAAAACAGCATATTTATTCTGAATTTTCATTTCTTTCAATAAAGTTGAATTTTCTGCTGGCTTGTGTGCTCTAGTCTTTGTGTAAGGAATGGTTACCAATGTGGAACCTGTTCACTGTCAAACTGTTTAGCCAGTTTAGGAGCAAAGTTCTCCTCTTCCACCCAGAGATCCACACCTCACTGATGGAACATCCATCATTCACCATAAAATACCACACAGCAACCTTAGCTCTGCCCCAGTAGGAGGCCAGTCTCCCAGCACTTTTGCCTTCGACCATGAGATCACTATAGATAATGGCAGGAGAGACATCTTCTCCGTTTAGTGTGGTTCTGAGTTTGGGGAAGGGGGGAGTTTGAAGACTGACACGCCTCCTGAGGCAGAATTAAGGTAGGATTGTGTTGTCCGGCGGTTGTTCTAGTGATGAGGCGTGTGACTCAGGGTGGAGGAGTAGAGGGCATGTTAGATGCTTTCATTTTTCTTTTCCTTCCTTTTGTAGTTCTGTGTTAGGTATATTACATATCTGGCAAAGTTAACTCACAAACAGTGTTCTTATGTATTAACAATGAGTTATGTCAGACAAAGTTAACATTTCTGGTAGCATTTGATGAGTTTTCTCTGACTGCATAAGAATCACCACGGAGGAATAGACTAATATTCAACTACTCCTGTGATCTGTTTCCTCAGGAGCCAGTTCCTGATGCTCCAAAGGGAAGCTAAACAACTTCAAAAATATGCATTTGACAAACTATGCACCAACATATGATAGTGAGGAGGTCGGAAAGTCACCATATGCCCAGAAGAGTGATGAGGGAGCAGTCCCTGCACTTTCATGAACAAAGGCAATACCATTATGCCAAGTTCTTACAAGGACCACACAGTGCGGAGTGGGTTCCTCATTCCTTGCCCCTTCAGGTAAGGGCCAGACATCTGTCTCTTAGCCTCTCCATGGTCCTGATTGTGATACCCTTACTCAGGATAGCAAGCACTAACCCAGGAGATCACTCACCCAGAAGTCACTACCTGTGTAAATGCTAAAGGCTGCACAGTCAGGCCCTCTATATTTGTCTCCTTTCCTTGCCTCACAACCGTGTTGTGAGATTTTGTTTTGTTGCCACTTTTACTAACTTACAGAAATAAATGGAGCTAATAGGGGTTTAAGGCACTATTCAGGACAGAATCAGGCCTGTAATGTTTGTAAATCACTCTGAGACTCTCAGATTGGAGGTGCTATAGAAATGCAAAGTCACATTATCCTTCTCCACCTTCTGTAACTGACATGTTTAGAAAGCTCCAAAAATTCAAGCTTTTGAAATTTATAAAATATAAAGGTTTTGAAATCTGTATGTTGACACACGCCTGAGTGTGTGACAACCCTGGGTAACTGTTGTGCCCAAGGAGGGTAAGGAACAGATGGTAGTCTACTAAAAAGCACATACTGTCTATCAATTTATTAATTATAAAAAGCAATCTGCCAAACTTTCATCACAAGATACTTTAGATACTAAATTTCAGAGAGATTGGGAATTCAAAACAAATTATTTTAATAACAATTAACTTCGCTATCTGTATTGCAAGCATGTTATTTCCTCAGCTTGAAAACCTGAATTGACCAGCTGCCATCTGTCTAAAATTAATTTTATTTTAATACATAAAATGCATTTGCTTAGGTAAACAGACACTTGCTATATGTATTTTTACACCGAAAGAGAAAAAAATTAATTCTATGCCCATAGCATGATGCTTAGAAATCTTGCCCTCTGAGGGTCTAGAAGGTTTAAGAGACTGGTACTAGAATATGGAACCTTTCACCTTGAGGTCAGTGATCTGAATCTGAAGAGCAGGCCTGAACTGACAAAGTCATTACTGTCTGATAACTGTTTGATGGCCTATCTGACATAGATTAGTGGTTTCAGACTCGTTCCTAGTGAACAGCTGACAATAGCACAAAAGCAACACTACGAAAACAGGAACTAATTGAAATCCTCATTGGCAGTCTCAGCAGAGAAGTTAAGGATTGTCTGGAACCAGAAAAGAAGCAGCTCTGGTGTGTGGAGAAACCGTAAGAACTGCCCAGAGGATCTCCCCTCAAATGAGCTATTGTCTGTCACTTTGGACCAACTAGGGATCTCAGTAGATTTAGATGGGCCCCTGGAGCCCAACCAAACCTCTAAGATGGTGCCTTCAGAACTGTTGCACTCTCCAACCACCAATGGCAGTCCGAGAAAGCCCTCCAAATAAGACAAGATTGAATAACACCCTTTAATTTGTCTGACTTGGCTAAAATCCTCCTTTGTGCATCACAATAAACAACTTTGACAAAATGGAACCCAACCACACCCCCCCCAAAAAGTTCCCTTTAAAGACTTAAATTCATATCCCTACCTACTATCCTAAGTCATGGGTCGAAGTGGGTGCCGATGCACTGGTATATTCAACCACTGAATATTGCACTCCAGTATGGGCAGGCAGTTCACATAC
The DNA here is from genome assembly GCF_965140235.1 of Caretta caretta. Classification (NCBI taxonomy): domain Eukaryota; kingdom Metazoa; phylum Chordata; order Testudines; family Cheloniidae; genus Caretta; species Caretta caretta. The sequence goes on along the minus strand of NC_134207.1, from coordinate 154,187,860 downwards.
CATATTTCTCAATGTGCAGCCTGATGCTGCAATGAGAATTATAACGGGAACATTAAAATCAACACCCATTCAATGGTTGCCCACCCTGACACACACACACACACACCTCGTGAGTACAATCAAACCATGAACATCCCAGCCTGAACTTCCCAACTTCTGAGGACCTCCAGAACCTTCCAAAGACACATCTGAAATCCCACAAACCTTCTTAAAGAGTCCTCATTCAATCCTGAGGCACACTGGGAAGAATTATGGGATAATGCTAATATACCAAATAAACATCTGATTGCTGACCCCCCCAAAACAACTTCCAGGCTTTAACCTCCTCAGAAACAAGGGTCTGTATTGAACCATTTCAGAACATCGAATGGCACATGCTGTCATCTCTTACACTGCTAGAAGCTGCCAGAATACACAATATGACTGTGGACACCATAATTTAGAGAATATGGACCACACTGAAAATTAGTGCCCACTTTGATCATTTGCCAGTGGCATCTCAGACCTACATTAAGCCACTTCAGACACGACACACTGGCTCACTAATCTGGACTTGGTTACTTGAACGTTGCTAGTCACTGCAAGTGCCATACAAAAGTATCTCTGGTTTGCAACAAAATGGAACCAGTGGGGTTGCATAGGTTGCAAATCCAGGCAGAATTTGGTCCAATGGCCCCTATAGTTCTCCTGCAGTTGACTCACCCGCAGCAGGACCAATGCAGTGCTTGGCTCTAACGTGCCTTTAGCAAATAAGCAGGGTATATTGGAGTAGGTTAAAACCATGGGGCTACAAATACGGGGCTGCTTCAGGTAAAGTACAGTGAGTCACTACAAAAGCCACTACTCACTGGGTTTTTCCCATCCATTAGAGAGCTTTCACTAAGAAAGCACAGTGAAAAAAAAGCCTACATTCTCTTCTCAGTCATTCCTATGCAATCCCACTGAAATCACTCTTCCCAAGGCTACTTCAGTGAATGTACACAACTGTCACTCTAGGTAGAATTTGTGCACTAAGTACCACTAGAAATAAAAGGTTTGGAGACAAAAATACCTTGGTATGCAAAAATGAAAATGCATGCAAGCTAGCTATCCAGCTTCTTCATAAGGATGGGCCATTCTAAGAATTTTCCTGCTCAATTTACTGGATCAAATTCTGCCAAGATTTACAACCTATATAACCCCACTGATTTCATTTTGTTATAAATCAGGTATACTTCATCCCATTTTCTGAAATGATAGATAGGGACATGAATTTAAAACTAACTTCTATTTTGCTGAAGCGAAAACAACAGTAACAAATCATATTTATTGGAAGAAGAATATAAAACAATTAAGATGATGTGTTTTGACAGAGCAGGAAAATTGTTGAATAATATTGTTATGAGCTGGGTGACACATGGTTATGGGTTGAGTAAAAACTTTGTTGAGATTGATGATTATGAATGCACCCTTCAATTAACATAACTGTAAAGATAAATTAATCACAATCTTCCAGCTAAGACAAAAGGGGTTGTGAACCTGCCTATGAGTTTTGGATTGTGTGGGCAGAGGGGGTTTGCTGATTATGGTTTTGGATGAGAGAGAAGTGTGAGAGAAGAGGGGTGAGGAGGAGGGGAAGCAGGAGCTCACAGAACTAGAGAGAGACAGAGACAGCATGAAGAAACCCAAGCAGCAGTTGGTGACAGTGTGACCTTGAGAGAAACTTAGAGAAAGATCCTGAGTTGGGGGTGCTGGCTGAAAAGAAGCTTGGGGCTGTAAATTAAAAAACTATTCCTTTTGTCTATGGTTCTTCCTACACTCAGAGAATCAGGACTTTGTACATTCCTTGTAATTAAACAATACTACATCAAAGAAAATACCCAAACTCCATCAATTTTGCCTCCAAAAATGGAATATCCCCTTGTCTTTATATGCATTCTAAAGAGTTCCAAATCGTCAGTTGTTGTATCAAATAAGCAATATTTTCAGGGATGAGCCTCAGTAACTAATGTTTCTTTCAGTAGGAAGGTGGGGGCATAAAGGCATATTAATGAGATTTTCAAAACTGCTTTACCTTCTGAATTAACATCCCATCCTCATATTAAGTGGCTTCGGACTCTAATAGCCACAGGTGATCTACAGCTGAATTTCATAAATTCAATAAGGTTAATAAAAATAATGTATTTTAAGTTCAGACTTCTGTCATGAGCAACATGGGCAATTTTTTTGTGACCGCTGACGTGTTGTGAGAGCACAAGAGACTGAAAATCGCTTATCCAAAATGTCAGAGGGCAACCTAGATAAGTGTGGCACAGCTGAAAAAATAGGTGGATGATATGACTGTCATTTCACCGTCAGGCATACTGCAAAATGCTACAACTCCGACTGCTTTATTCTAACATCTTGGTGACAGTAAACATGATTTGGCAGAGAGTCCAGCAGAGTAGTTACATGATCTTTGGCCTTTTTGTGATACATGACAATTTAGGGAAACATTGTCTTAGCTAATCCACTGTAGAACAAGTCTTTTTCCTGTTGCAAATCTGCTCTTTTGGCACAAACACCATTATATTTCAGATGATGCTATTCTCAAGTAGGAGGATATTCTGTGTTGAGTCAAGTTACAGAATAACTAAGGAATTGGCAACTGAAACAAAACCACATGAACCAACACCACAAATTTAAATCATACCTAGTGCTAGCAGTCTGTTGAACAACGACCCCTTTTAGCACTGGAAACCCTAACAGTCAGATTCATGGTGATTGTAGGGCAGAATTTAGACTTTTACCATTACTCTACTCAGGTGCAAAAATCTACTAATATTACCATGGACCTGGACAGCAACATGCACATTTTCTGAGCTGTGTATGATCAGCTACACATATATACTTTGTTTTTGCAGTTATCACAACAGCATACACTATCATACATGACCAGTTAGATACATAACTGGCATTTACCACCATTAGCATCTGAAAATTGGAACCTGTAGTGAATTGAGGACTATACTGAGTTTGCAAGCTATCACTTTGGGGGGAAGAAGTGGTGGGGCTTCCCGTTCCTGCTTGCAGGCTAGGGGTATCCATAGGTAAGCATAAGATCGGCAGTCATTTAGCAGACACACAGCATAAAGTACAGGAGGGTGAGTTGTGCCTCTGTTTTTGGGAGCATCCAGCTTTTTGCTCTATTTTGGGTTCTTGTGTGTTATTGTTCCGTTCTTCTGAATTCTAAGAAATAAAATAGCTGTGATGGATCTGCTAAGTAGATGACAACAACTCCCATCAGCCTCCTCCCCACTGTACTTCCCTTTCCTCTGGCCAGACAAAGGGAATGCGGAAGGGTCCTGAACCAGGAAGTGGATGGGCTCTGTTAGGAAGGAGTTGGTGCATGGCTAGTGAGTAGGGTTGCCAACTTTCTAACTGCACAAAACCAAACACTCTAGCCCTGCCCCTTCCCTGAGGCCTTGCCCCCACTCACTATATTCCCCCTCCCTTGGTGGCTCACTCTCCCCCACCCTCACTCACTTTCACTGAGCTGGGCCAGGGTGTGGGAGCGGGTGAGGGCTCTGGGCTGGGGGTGTGGGCTACAGGGTGGGGTCAGAAATCAGGGGTTCAGAGTGCAGGAGGGGGCTCTGGGTTGGGAGGTGGGGCTGAGGGATTTGGAATGCAGGAGGGGGCTCTGGGCTGGGCTGCAGGATCTGAGTTTGGGCTGGAGATGAGGGGCTTGGGGTGCAGGAGGGGGCTTCAGGCTGGGGGATGGGGGCTGAGGGATTCAGAGTGCGGGAGGGAGCTGTGGGTTGAGGCAGGGGTTTGGGATGTGGGAGGGGGTACGGGCTCTGGGGTAGGGCTGGGGGATGAGGGGTTCAGGGCTGGGGCAGGGGCTCGGGCTTACCTTGGGCGGATCCTGGTCAGCGGGGCTAAGGCAGGCTCCCTGTCTTTCCTGGCAGGGCAGGGGCAGGACAGGAGACTCCACATGCTGCTCCCATCCGCAGGCACCGCCCATTGGCTGTGGTTCCCGCCCAATGGGAGTGCAGAGCTGGTGCTTGGGGTGGGGGCAGCGCGCAGAACCTTGTGGCCCCCCCACCTAGGAGCCGGACCTGCTGGCCGCTTCCAGGGTGCAGCGCGGTGCCAGGACAGGTAGGGACTAGCCTGCCTTAGTCCTGAAACACCTCCGACCGGACTTTTAATGGCCCGATTGGCGGTGCAGACTGGAGTCATCAGGGTCCATTTTCAACCAGGCTTTTCAGTAAAAAACCAGACACCTGGCAACCCTACAGGAGCTGCAGAAGGGCCAGATGCAGAGAGGAATTCCAGGAATTGTATGCAGAGCTGGGTGTAGAACAAATTGTGACTGCTAGACATTACGGCAGGGTGCAGGTCTGTGTGGGGTTTATGGGGGAGCAGCAGTTGCTGGGCAGGGAGCCAGTGCAGAGGGGCCCCATGAGAGAGACACTACCAAGTGACTCTGGCTTGGAAACCTGCAAGCTCCGATTTGCTCGAATAGAGACTGGAGAGGGCATCCCATGCACTAGGCCCAAAGAACCCTGACTCTCAGTTGGACTGCCCCAGGGCCCAACTCTTTATTGATATTACTCACTTTGAACATTAACTGTTTAAGCCTCTGTACCTACGGTATTTGCAACCTTTCCCTTTCCTGCCAGCCCTAGTAAAATATCCTTTCACTTAGTTATGTGTCAGAGTGGTTACTGGGACCCATCAGGGTTAGCATCTACAAGGCCTAGTTGTTGAAACACCTACAGTGCTTGCCTCCAAATGATAATACACCTGGCACACTACTAGCATCTTGGGGGCTTGGTGTACTCCGGCCCTGAGCAACCCAACAATTACATAGTGTTATGTTGCAACGTTCCAGCAAGAGTATTTTATGCTTTTTATCCAACTTCTCTTTATGTATGCTGTGAACATACCAGAATACTTATCTGGAACCACATAAAATTCTCTTCGAGCTTTGTATCTGTCTTGCATAAAACCACCCGACCCTGGATAGGCTAAGATCATCAACCACAATGGTTCAGATCTTCTTAGGGACAGACTAGTAGCTTGCTACCCTCTCTGCTGCGACTGGGGTGGCTACCAGGATTGCTCCCTCCTCTGGTATTAGCATATCCCCCTTTTTTCCTCTCCTTCTCCCCAACCTAAGTTCCCTGTTCGGCTCTCCTTTTGTCACTTTCAGTTTATTCTCCTTGCCCCCACAAACACAAAGTGGGGTCTCCTCCCTTTCTTTTCCACCAGGGATTCTCTCATCTTCTTCTTCCCTACTTTTCCCCTGTCACTGCAGTATATGAATGCTTCACAAACTTTAATAAAGTTACCCTCATAACACCCTTAACATCTTGAGGTGTGTGGAGAAATAAAATGTACACAAAGATTTTTTTTTAAAAAAAAAACCCTAAGAAGCCTTCTTGCATGATGTCACTACAGGGCAGAGTTAAGGCTGTTTGGGTGTTGGAACTGTGGACTTCAAGACCTTAACATTCAGATTTCTTTTAAGTTTATCTTTAACTCTGAATTTCCTGGGTTTGTAATATTTGTTCTCAGGATTATTACAACATCCATGTAATGCTTTACCTTAAATTACTGATATGTACTCAACTGTAGCTTCAGTTTAATATCAATTTTTTTTTAATAATCTTCTTGAATTCTTGTCCAGAACATTTTCCAATGACTCAAGGAAGGACTGATTCCATCACTTTGTCAGACACGGAGCAATAACATGACACGTTGAAGACCAGCCTTATCTTTTTTTGTAGTTTCTTTTCCTACAATGCAACTCCCAGTTAAGCAGCTAGAGCTAGAGTGAAACAAGACTATATCATTCTGTCATCATATGATATCTTCCAGCCAAATGCTTTTAAAAATTAAACTTAATTTTAAGAAGATTTGTTTTGTATGACCGAAATCAGAGTGAATTCTATCAACACGTGAGCTCTTCTAAAACTGGAAGCCAAGTTAAAATCAGGAGATATGGGGTGAATTAACACAATCTGTATCCTCTATATCGGAGATGCAAGAGGTTGCTAAGGCAACTAGCCAACAAAGCAGAGTAGAAAAGGAAACTGGTGCAATGGAGTGATGATTGTCACCTGTTGGTGAAGAGGATAAATATTGCCCCAGTTCCCTCTTAGTATATAAAAAAGAAAAGCTAGCTCCTGACTCCTTGCGAGTTCAATTTAGGGTTTAGTCACACAGCAAAGTAAATAATCATTTTCCACAATAGCAACTTTTAATGTAATTAAAGATATTTTGAAATATTAAACAACACAGGGGTGCTGGATGCCTAGGGGATTTTTCTCCCAAAAGCATTGATTCAAATCTGCTCTAAGTCAGCTGTAATTAAGACCTTATCCATGCTAGAGAAGCACCATTGTAACTCTATACCTTGCAGACTCATCTAGCTCCTCATGAAACGTGCTTTCCCTCAGGCAGGGCAGAACTGTTCAAAGCAGGCAATGGAATGATCCAAAAATGTAACTGGATGCAAACAGATATTATGCCACAGTTTGTGCAAGTCATTGTGGGATAGGTACAAACTGCCATAGAACGGCTTTCGTGTATTACTAACACCACACTGGGTTTTTCATGCTGAAAGAATTTAAAAATTATCTGTTTTTCATAATTTACAGGAAAGAGTAACTAAAACAGACTTAAAGTACACACAAAAATGTACTACAACAGAAAACAAGTGCAATTGTGACTGTGTACTTACCCCCTTCTCCTGATCCAGAACCATTATCTGATAAGGAAAAAAAAGGGGAAACATTGTCTCAGGAATAGCTCTTTATTCAAGAACCTGTCATTGCAAAAACTATACAAATATTACACATCAAGAGCCAAGTATGAAAACAATGTCTCCCATCATATCAGGCATCACTATTAGAATTTGTCCAGTCGTATCATACACTCTTTTCCCTACCTGTCAATGTAAATTTGCTCTGAGAGCAGCAGTGTTTTTTGTATGAGTTGCTGAAAACCACTGCATGTAGTCTGTAGCTGCATCACCAACAAAATACAGTAACTCCTCACTTAACGTTGTAGTTATGTTCCTGAAAAATGCGACTTTAAGCGAAACAATGTTAAGCAAATCCAATTTCCCCATAAGAATTAATGTAAATGTGGGGACGGGGTTAGGTTCCAGGGATTTTTTTTTTTGCCAGACAAAAGAATATATATATATAATATATATAATACACACACACAGAGGATAAGTTTTAAACAAACAATTTAATACTGTACACAGTAATAATGATTGTGAAACTTGCTTGAAGTGGTGAAGTCAGAGGGTGGGACATGTCCCAGGGAATGCCTTACTGCTAAATGATGAACTAGCAATTGGCTGAGCCCTCAAGGGGTTAACTCATTGTTAATGTAGCCTCACACTCTACAAGGCAGCAGGAATGGAGGGAGGGGAGACAGCATGGCAGACAGAGACACACACTGTGTGTGTGAGAGAGAGAGATGTGCATTTCCCCTTTAAGTACGCTGACCCACTCTTAAGTACACTGCCTCATTAAGTTAATCAGCAAGCTGAGACCACAGCTGCTGCCAGGAAGCTCCCTCCATCCTGAGCCCTGTTCTGTGCCCCCCTGCTCTATGGAGATAGGGTAAGCGGGGTGCAGGAGCAAGGGGGAGTGGGACACCCTGACATTAGCTCCCCTCTTCTCCCTCCAGCCCCCAGCAAGCACATGGCAGTGGGGGGAGGGACAGCTGAACTGCCGGCAATTGATAACCTGCCACACAGGGAACTTAGGGGAGTAGGGAGCTGCTAGAGGGGCTGCCGGTCCACCCTGGTTCCAAGCCCCCACCAGCCAGCTCCAATGGGCTGCTCTTCCTGCAAGCAGTGGACAAAGCAGGCGGCTGCCAAACAACATTCTAAGGGAGCATTGCACAACTTTAAATGAGCATGTTCCCTAATTGATCAGCAACGTAACAATGAAACAACGTTGACTGGGACGACTTTAAGTGAGGAGTTACTGTATATCATTTCACCTCGCTTGTTTCTCATATTGCTTTTAAGTCCTTTTAAAATTATAAAAGATTCCAAGTTGTTAAACAAAAAACAGACTAATAATATACAATTTGATTTTTGCAATCTATTTAACAGTGGCTACATTTTGACTTGAAACACAGTCCTAGGCTAGGGATGGTGCATAAATTGCATGACTCCAGAAGTGGCCTCAAGAGTCTTTGTGACTCGGTGTGTCTTTATTTCAGAGTTCGCTCCAGTTTACCTGTTCTAGTCTGGCATTAACTAGCCTCCTGCTGAAGTGGCCACACTGTGAAACAACACTGGAGCTGCACAGTGATTTGATTAGTAATACAAATTGATTGGATGAGCCGCTGATGAGTTGTACTAACTCAAACTGTGGCCTGTAGCTGCATCTCACTTCATTACTGGCTACTGCATCAGCAGCACTCAAGCTTCAATGCATACCCTCAACAGACAAGTCAGGCTGAATTTAAAGTACCACATAACTCAAGATACAGATTTTTGTGTGTGGACTGGAGTTGGACTATGGTCAACACTCAAGTTATACCATGAGCTGACACTGCCGTGAAGACACACTGCCTTCAGACATGCACTTCTGAGCCACCAATCCTTCTCTGTTATTTCCTTACTCCTTATGGGGAAGAGGAGAGAAATTTACAGCTGGCCTATACCAACACTAAATTGACTAACTGGCTCAGCCACTCCAGAAGGTGAGGAGGGGAGTAGAGCCAGAATTCCACTCATTTCCCACCTCCCCCAGCACACTTGCTCAGGGGATAGAGTAGGCAGGTGAGTTATCCCTGTTTAATTCTACACACCCAAACCCAAGGGGGGTTCTTACTTCCTGGTAGGAACTCATAGTTCAAGCCAGAAAACCTCCCAGCTTGTTCAATTCTTTTTCTAATTTGCAGGAATTACAGGGTGAAATTCTATGGCACTAGGTCACTACCACACATTAAAAATAACCTCTTACCACAGGGGCTGTCATCTGGAATGGAGATTTTCCTGCTATTCAACCTACATTTTCCCTTCTTAATTCCATACTATTACACCAAGTATCAAGCTGGAGTCTCATTGTTTAAACAAATGAATAGGATAACATAAGGAAAATGTCTGTCTGGTATTTTCTTGACATCAATAATGACCCAATTTCCTGAAAAGCAGACAGCCCTTGTGTAATGTTCAACTGTTGCACCATTGAACAGACAATGTGACATATGGTGCAGCATTGCTTGATTAACAAATTTGAAGGTGGTATCATCTGCATACATAAGCTAAACCCGTAGGCATCCTTGGGATTGTGAAATTGTGTGATGAGCTGATTCTGTACCTGTGACATAAAAGCTGCTAAAATCTGTCCAACAAACAAATGTTTAGGTCTGAAGAAATTGGAATTATTCCAGTTGCAATTCTTCCAGTGTTAAAGGAGTTACTTTTCATAATCTATACAATTATTTCAAAGCCTGATTCCCCAGTGCCTGCTCCAGAAAGCCCCAAAGGCAGCAGCATCCTAGAAGTCTGCTGCATGTGAACAGGATGTTGAAATTCCCTGGAAAGTATTCAAACATCCCCTGTACTCTCTGGAGCTTCATTTAAACAACCAGGTAGGTGCACTTTTGAGGCGGGGAGGTGTGGGGACATAATGGTTCCATAACCTTGTGACTAAACCACACACGACCTCTGGGACACCCTTACATGGAGGCTGGGATATGCTGCTGAGGATATTCCAGCCTAGAGGCTGCAGTAGAAATTCCACTAGCATGCTGAGGGCAGAGGGAGGAAGATTCCATTCTTTGGGATTTCACTCTGGCTGCGTGCAGAGAAGTTTTGATCCTCAGCTGGTGTACATCCTTTGAAATCAATGTACATCAGCAGAGGCTCTGTCTCAGAGTGTTTTCATTGGCAAGTTCCCATCTTTGGAATTCCACTTTTATTGTTTGGTCTGACAAATCCCAAATTTGCTTCTTTTCAGTCTATGCTGCAAGGTTTATTTATTTATGTAGGCCACTTGGGGGGGTGGGGGGGGAGTTGAGTAAGGTGGGGGTTTTCTTTTTGAACTTGTAAGGGTTGTGGATTGGGAGGTTTTAAAGTAACTGTTTCATGTGTGTATTATGAATTTGATTAGTGTGCCTACAGAGATGCAATAGGAATATTATAAATTAAACAATACTTCCTTGGCATTTTCTGGGAGATATCCATGCTCTAGGGCTGGTCTCACTGTGGTTGGTTCTTGGAGACTGTGCTAAAAGCTACTGATTAGATTCTGCATCTCAGCCAGGGGGGATGAAAACTGCTCTTCCATCTGTAGTGACTCTAAATTAGCATGATTATGTGCCTGAGGCCCAGAGATAAAACAGATGGTCTCTCACCCTCAAGAGTTTTGAGAGGATGATAGGGTAGATCTGTTTCTCCCTTTGTCAACCCAGTTTTTAATGCTCATAAGTAGGGCCCTACCAAATTCAAGGCCATGAAAAATGTGTCATGGACCATGAAATCTGGTCTTCCTCGTGAAATCTGGCTATTGTAGAAGGCGTTGCAGTATTGCTACTTTTACTTCCTACATTGCCTTCAGAGCTGGGCAGCCGAAGAGGTGGGGCGGGGCAGAGGTGGGGCAAAGGTGTTTGGTTTTGTGCGAGTAGAAAGTTGGCAACCTTAACCTGGGAGCAGCCCCATTTTGGATGTTGGTGGAGGAAGGTTCAATAAGGATAAGTGCAGGGTCCTGCACTTAGGACGGAAGAACCCAATGCACAGCTACAGACTAGGGACCGAATGGCTAGGCAGCAGTTCTGCGGAAAAGGACCTAGGGGTGACAGTGGACGAGAAGCTGGATATGAGTCAGCAGTGTGCCCTTGTTGCCAAGAAGGCCAATGGCATTTTGGGATGTATAAGTAGGGGCATAGCGAGCAGATCGAGGGACGTGATCGTTCCCCTCTATTCGACATTGGTGAGGCCTCATCTGGAGTACTGTGTCCAGTTTTGGGCCCCACACTTCAAGAAGGATGTGGATAAATTGGAGAGAGTCCAGCGAAGGGCAACAAAAATGATTAGGGGTCTGGAACACATGAGTTATGAGGAGAGGCTGAGGAAGCTGGGATTGTTTAGCCTGCAGAAGAGAAGAATGAGAGGGGATTTGATAGCTGCTTTCAACTACCTGAAAGGGGGTTCCAAAGAGGATGGCTCTAGACTGTTCTCAATGGTAGCAGATGACAGAACGAGGAGTAATGGTCTCAAATTGCAGTGGGGGAGGTTTAGATTGGATATTAGGAAAAACTTCTTCACTAAGAGGGTGGTGAAACACTGGAATGCGTTACCTAGGGAGGTGGTAGAATCTCCTTCCTTAGAGGTTTTTAAGGTCAGGCTTGACAAAGCCCTGGCTGGGGTGATTTAACTGGGAATTGGTCCTGCTTCGAGCAGGGGGTTGGACTAGATGACCTTCTGGGGTCCCTTCAAACCCTTATATTCTATGATTCTATGAAGGAAGGACTGTGCTGCTCTGGGTGTGGGTGTGCTTGAGCCTGAGGGCAAGGCATGTGACAGACACAGCTACACAGGTCCTGTTGTGAGCACTTTGGCCTCAGGCTTGCATGTGTCCTGAGGGCAGGTGAAGGCCGAGGGGCTGCAGAGCCACAACCCCACTGGGACGGAGGCCCACACTGAGCAGCCACCAGAGGAACAGCCAACTCACCAGGCTAGCACATCTCAGTTCTATATGCATCATGGGTGGGGTTAGCAGTCTTATGCTGTGGGAGGGGCAGGGACTCTGCCAGTTTTTCACCATTGTTGAATTCCCTTAAGTTTCCCAGCCCCACTGGGGCCCATTGGTCTGTCATGTGAATGATTTGAACAGCTCCGTGCATGTAATGGTTTTGTGTCAGGAATTTCTGGACCCACATAAGCAAAGGTGGCAAATGCCCAAGTCGCAGAGGAATAGTGCAAGCTTAGTGTATGTACCAGCACCTGTGTCCAGCAGAGAGGGATGTGGGGGAAGGGGCTGTTGGCACCTGATTAGTATCAGAGGGGCCCTGTTCTTTCCACATGTCTTCAGCCAAGTCAGGATTTATCAGCGTGGTCTCCACAGAACAGCTGTAACAAGAGGAACCACACAGACAAAAGGGGAACCTCTCAAATGATCAAAAAGAGTAGGGACAGTAAAAGAATGTCCCGATTGTAGAGAGAAAAGGAGTACTTGTGGCACCTCAGAGACTAACATTTATTTGAGCATAAGCTGCATCCGATGAAGTGACCTGTAGCTCACGAAAGCTTATGCTCAAACAAATTGGTTAGTCTCTAAGGTGCCACAAGTACTCCTTTTCTTTTTGCGAATACAGACTAACACGGCTGCTACTCTGAAACCAATTGTAGAGATCACTGATTTCTCCCATAAACTGTTTGGAGGCAAAACTAAAGTCTTTTCCACCAACTTGTGCTTGCTACCTTCATGTGCAGGCCAGTACTCAGCCTTTCCTATGTAGCCTTCCATAAAATGGTCATCATCATCCAGGTTTTATATTCAATGGCAGTTAAGTTCTGGAATATTTTTGATAGATCTCCTCAATAAGGCCAAAGGTGAAAGAGATCAAGACTGGATGCTTTCTGCAAGTCACCCACAATTCCCAGTGGCTGCCTATATTTCACCTGGGCTTTTTCTGACAACCAGCAGCATATTAATGCCCAGGCTGGCAAATTTGCAGGGGCGGCAAATTTATAATAGCAACCAGAGGCTGCTTCCCCCCGGCGCCCGTTTGCGCCCTCTGCCCTGGCCCTGCCCCAACTCCACCCCTTCCCCGCCCCCATTGGTCCCCTTCCTCAAATCCCTGCCCCGGCCCCGCCTCCTCTTCTGAGCACGCTGCGTTCCCCCTTCTTCCCCCCTCCTTCATAGAATCATAGAATATCAGGGTTGGAAGGGACCCCTGAAGGTCATCTAGTCCAACCCCCTGCTCGAAGCAGGACCAATTCCCAGTTAAATCATCCCAGCCAGGGCTTTGTCAAGCCTGACCTTAAAAACCTCTAAGGAAGGAGATTCTACCACCTCCCTAGGTAACGCATTCCAGTGTTTCACCACCCTCTTAGTGAAAAAGTTTTTCCTAATATCCAATCTAAACCTCCCCCCTGCAATTTGAGACCATTACTCCTCGTTCTGTCATCTGCTACCATTGAGAACAGTCTAGAGCCATCCTCTTTGGAACCCCCTTTCAGGTAGTTGAAAGCAGCTATCAAATCCCCCCTCATTCTTCTCTTCTGCAGGCTAAACAATCCCAGCTCCCTCAGCCTCTCCTCATAACTCATGTGTTCTAGACCCCTAATCATTTTTGTTGCCCTTCGCTGGACTCTCTCCAATTTATCCACATCCTTCTTGTAGTGTGGGGCCCAAAACTGGACACAGTACTCCAGATGAGGCCTCACCAATGTCAAATAGAGGGGAATGATCACGTCCCTTGATCTGCTCGCTATGCTCCTACTTATACATCCCAAAATGCCATTGGCCTTCTTGGCAACAAGGGCACACTGCTGACTCATATCCAGCTTCTCGTCCACTGTCACCCCTAGGTCCTTTTCCGCAGAACTGCTGCCTAGCCATTCGGTCCCTAGTCTGTAGCGGTGCATTGGATTCTTCCATCCTAAGTGCAGGACCCTGCACTTATCCTTATTGAACCTCATCAGATTTCTTTTGGCCCAATCCTCCAATTTGTCTAGGTCCTTCTGTATCCTTCGCGAAGCTGTTTCACGCACAAGTGCACAAGCACAAGCGCTGGCAGGGAGCGGAGGTGAACTGGCGCGGGAGAAGCTGCTTGGTGGGGGCGGCAATTATTTCAGGGCATAGAGGCAGCAAAATCATTAATCCACCACTACTGACAACATGGAACTAACTGAATAGCCCAGTGCATATTGGGCCAGGCACGCCTTCTGCAACTCACTCCAGGCCAGGAGAAATGCTTTCAGGTTAAATTTGGGTCCAGTTGTGGAGAGTTTGACATCAAACATCAGGATCCTCTACCCTGCAGCTCCTGTTTACTCACCAGCAACTAGAATTGCCCATCTGTCACAGCACTCAACAAGGGCCTTTAACTTTTTCTTTAGCTGTCTCACAACTCTGTGCAATTCCACCTTTTACCCTTTGGAAGCATCACAGTTCCATGCAATACCAAGAGTGTCAGAGCAGTCATCAGCATAGGGACTGGTGTTTTAGGAAGGAAAAGAAAAACTGCACAATCCAATTCATTCTGCCACACAAATGAAGGCTTTCAGCAGCCACAGTGCAAACTACAGTTGGGTAATACTTTTTAGGACAAAACCTTTTTTTTCCCCCCCTGAAAAATGCAGTTTCAGAGTGATTGAAATATTTTGTGAATTTGCGTCTAATTCACCCCCCCAAGAAACCCAAAAATAGTCTAAATGTTTTGTTTTGATGATTTCAAAATGAAAAGTGTCCTCTTTTTGATTCAAAACAACTTTTAATTTTGAATTTTACTTCCATTTTATTAATTTTTGTAAAAAACTAAAAAACCCTTGAACAGAAAATGAAATATTTAATTTTGGGTCAAACAAAATGACCTGAAATGATTTTTTTCCCTACAATTCTTTTGGTTTGCAAAAAATTTCATTTCAGGTTAATCCAAAATGAATTTTTCAATTTTTTGTTTGGCTACTGAACGGAAAGGTTGGTCGCTCTCACAGCTCTAGTACAAATAACAAAAAAACCTTCAACTTCCTGCTACTCAGTCAGCAGAGTGAGGTTTACACAGTTAACAGGACGCAAAATATGTTTAAGAAGTATGCCAATTTAGTCTTCTCAAACTCCTAGCAACAACACTCAATCCTCTTCTTGCTATGTCCCCACCCTCCAGGAGCACTGCTGCCTACTGGCAATTACCCTTAATTTTGATATGCCAGCAGGAGTTTTCTGAGAGGAATGCTCATAAGCCTAATTGCCAGCAGCTGTGGGGACTCCAGCTGCCTAATATAGGGTTTTAACCTCTGGCTTGCAAGGCTACATCTCAAGAATGTCCACTGTGGCACAAATTCTTAGAAAAGTTTTACAATTATTTGATCCAAATTTGTATCTTGTAGCAGCTTTTTTCACTTAATTATAGATTGTGAAAAGTAGTACAGACGGTCAGAAGATGAAATGCTAGCATCCATTGTTTACCCTCAAACCATTTCTTTCCTAATGATAAAAATGGGACATTGCATTGGAGCAAATCTTCCTCACAGGCTGGACAGGACAATTTGGCCCTCTTAAAAAGGCTTTTTTATTTTATTTCCAGTATTTGATCCTTATAAGAATTTAACTAGCAGCGTCTCAGCTATCAAAAATAAATAAATGAATTTCCCAGGCTGTTTTAGTGGTTTAGTAAGGAGAAAACCAGATACAAGGAGTTCTTTTCATATATGTACTTCTAATTACACTCATTGTGAATCTCCTACAGAAAAAAATCCTACAAACTGTAAAAACTGGTGAAGTCAGGATTCATAATAAGAGTTTGATTACTTCAAACTGAAGAACACCAGTTTAAATTAGAAGATGTCTTAGGAGACTCATTCTTCACTGCAGTGCAGTGTGTCCAAGAGAAAACAAACTGAAAAAATACAATATATATTTAATAGAGCTATATTATTGGCTTTTAATTATGCAAATAGCATGTTCTTTTTTCAGTTTAGAAGTCCCAGTAAAAGAAGTAGACTGTTTCTTCCAATAAATATTATCCTCTGAGAGCTGTGAATTGAAGAGTACATTATATAAAAATATCAGTTTTAGGTCATTGTGCTTGATTAATTTTGATGGGCATATAATACAAATCTGGAAGACATCAAAATCTTGGCAACAACCTACACATGCAGTACTGATTAATAGGAACACACAAATTAAAATAAATAATGAACATTCATTTCTTATTTACTGGTTTGATTTCTTCATGACCCATAAAATGCAAATCAAAGCAAGTAATGTCCTCCTACCAGAGAGACAGGAAGCAAACTAAAAGTTTTGTGACTATTTCTCAACATTGTAAGCACCTGTGGCAATTCCTGTCCCCGTTCCATCTGCTTGGTACCAGCACCACAGTTGGCTTAGCTGGGCAGTTCAGGAATCTTCCTGGCACAGGGAAATCCCCAAATGGCATGGAGTAGGTTTAAATGGGATAGAGGGACTTGTGTCAGCGCACCTGGGTGAATTTCACCTTCATGAACAGATCATGGATTTTGAGGAGTGGTTATCCAATCGTGGAATTTCACAACAGCAGGACAGTTTATAAAAACAGATTTGTAAAATCAGCACTTAAATTTCAGACTGAGGTATTACGTAAAGTGTGCGCTAACCTGGGCTTAACTCGTTTCTTTAGTTTACCCCAAATTTTCAAACATGGGTGCCTACGTTTAGGTACCTACGCCTCTGTTTAGACACCTGAACAAAGTGGTCTGATTTTTCATAGATGCTGAACATCCACAATTCCCACTAACTACAGTGGGAGCTATGGGTGCTGAATATCTCCGTAGAGCTGCATGTTTGGAAATTTTGGCCTTTTATATTAAAATTTGCTAGTAGAGTTGAGGCATGCTGCTCCACATGCAATCACTCAAAGCCCTCAGTTACACATAATATTATCGTTCCCTAAAACAGAACTTTTAGTCTGAAGTCCTACATTTTGGTTATACCAATGCCACCCCAGATTTACCATTTTCTAATTCTATGTATTTGGGAATCTCTGAGTTCAAAAAACCTACAGGGCTTATTTATCATGCATCTTGTGCAAAGCAAGCCAATCTATTACTAATACATTTATGGCTAAGTTACTGATGACCTTGTAAACCTGACTTGAGCTATTAATTAAAATGTTACCAAATAAGAAATAGATATTAATAGCCAGACCAAACATGCTGTGTGGCCTTTTCCAATTCTGTGATATAGTTTCAGGTGGGAATAGTCCCCTACATATAATAATTGCCCTGTTCTTAGAGTATTAGAAGACTTAGAAAAAAATCTCACATACTGTAATAATAAAATAGTCCCTAAACAGCAATTACTGAAAGAATTCCAGCCTAGTAACTCCAGTGTATCTTGCCATCCTGTAATCGCTAACTGAGAGCTAGCATAAGGTCTGGCGTTTGTGAAAAGTGGGTCTCAAATATATTATTGCCCCAAATGTGTACAGCCACAAAATGTGATGACCTGAGGCTAAGTAGTTGGAACACCATAGGATGCATGTGAACCTGCAGCTAGAGAACCACTTTTATGCGAGTTGTCACAGATCCCAACACTCTGAGACCCGTCCAGGCCATCTGATAACCTGCATCAGAACAGACACCTGCGCCCTCTGCTACAGGATGCTGGTTATTGAATATGGTCCCCAAATAAACCAGCTCCTGAAAAGAACCTAGAGCAAGGTTGGTTTACTTCCCTTTGCCATCCCCTCCTCCCCGCAATTTGTGCTTCCAGGAATCAATGGCCCCAGTTTAATTGTCCAAGTGTGCGTGGATGAAAGGGCCTTTCCTTCAAAAGGACCGAAGCCAGGACCACCATGAAGTTGGTGAACATTTGATTGGCTGCAGCCAGGCAGAGCTCTGAACTCCGAATGGCATCTCAGAACAAAAAGAATTATCGCAACAAATTCTGGTGGGCTAGTTGAAAATTAATGTGCATCTGTTGTATTTATTTTGATGTAATTTGAAGAGTCTGTTTTTGACTGTATGCATCATGCAGATCAAGAGCACAAAAACGTTCACCTACAATTACTTAAGATCACAGGGTAAGTACTCCGTGTGAACAGGATGAGCCCCAGAGGAAGGAATTTATGGTGTTATGATCCAGGATTTAATGGAAAAAAGCAGACACTTAGGTCCTGGCTCTGATCTCAGTTATGTTGGTGTAAATCAGGAGTAATTCCATTGAAATCTATGGAATTATACTAGTATAAAACTGGTGTGAAGCCAGAATCAAGCCCTTAGGGTCAAGCGTATGTTCTATATGGTTTGGTCCAATGTGTCTCAAAACAGGTCTTCAGCCACTATGATGATTGTTATAAAGTGACACTGCATGTCCTGAATTCCCTTCTTTTTGTGTAGATCTTTGAGAAAAAGGAGATGGAAGGAAGGAAGCTCTCCAGAGCATTGAGACATATGCCTTGGAGTAGCTAAGCGAAGTGGTGATTAGCAACCAGAGATCTGAAGATGAGAGTACTCTTAGATGGACACAGCCCTGGAACAAACCCCATATGATTTGATCCTCCTAGGGCCTAAACACTTCACTGGATTTGCTTCAGTGCTCTAAGTCCTCTTCCTCCGCCTCTCTATCTAAAGGCTGCAGACTCTAAGTAGGGTATGGGGTTGTGGGGGAGAATTTTACTTTTGTTTCAGAGAATCAGGCAGTTTTTCCTTGAGTGAAATGAAAGGCAGCATTGATGGTTGCCTATAGGTAAAGCTAGAGGTTGGGAAGAGAAAGTGACTGGACCATAGAAGCATCTTCTCTTGCTTCATTGTTTGGCTTCAGGGTCCAGTATCTCTGCCTGGTCTTTGGCTGCAATTTAAGATTTCACTCCCTTAGCTCCGTCCAGAGGTGGGGTTTCCCCCATTTCAATATATTCTAGTCAAGATAAAGCTTTATCACAATTCTATATCAAGTCTTAACACTTGGAGACCTTGGACATTTCTGCATGGTTTACTCCCCTAAACGATATGAAAAAGGCACTGGATGACACCACAAATAAGTTTCCTCCAAAGAAACCCGCTTTCTCTGGTTACTGGTGTGTCCATAGCAGAACTTAAGAGACTAATGAAATGTTAGATTGGAAAGCTCTTGGACTTTTACAGTTTGGCCATGTGAAAACCAGTGATAATGAAGTCTAATTATTTCTTTAGACATGATGTCCATGAAAACCTCCCATGGACCAGATATAGGCCAGATTTGTCCCCCAAGATTGGATTTTGGTGCATTAATCATGCACTGAAATCTTCTGAAATGGGCAGTTTTGAGGAAGCCACCTGCTTGTATCCTAGTAAACTGGCCTAAGAGACTAAAATCTGCACATATGTTCAGGAAAGCTCGAGCAATTAAGTTTTCTTGTATCCAAGGCCTTTGGCTAGAATTCTTCCATATTTTTTTCTTTGATTTTAAATCACTATAACATTATAGTACTGGAAAATAAAACTATCAATTTGATGTAGAAAAGCAATGAAAATAGAGGGTGGGTGGGTTTGGGAAAAAGAACATGAGATGTCCATGAGTCTACAATAAATAGATTTACCTGCTCCCTAAAATAGCCTAATCCAAAGCTACCATCACCTCCTGTTCATGGAGACACAGAACTGGAACCTGAACTTAGAAGCTGTTTGCTCCCAGGGAGGTTTCTGCTCTAAAGGGAGAGTCCAAAACTACTGAACCATTCCAAAGTATGCTCCAGAAAGGAGTAAAGGGAAAGAGGAAACAAGACGATACTCTCAGATCCTGCACTGCTAAAGGGTTAAAGAAGAGTCACCATTTACCCTAGATAGTAAATCTACAGAGTTGGGTCTCTCCCCTGAATAGATAACAAAGCGTTTAGTTTCTTTCCATTTGCTAGTAGGTTGTATTAGCCAGTACCTTGCTATGGTATATGTGGTTGTTTGTAAATATGTGGCAAGATCCTGCAAATGGACCTGCCCAGGAACATGCCAAAGAGCTCCATTACATTCAGTGGGATACTCTGCAGCTATAAGGATGTGCTTGGTGGATTCCTTTGCTGAACATAGTTTTAATTCTGTACACGCAAGACATGAGTCATGAAGAGATGAATAACATGGAACCTGCTCAATTTTGCCTTAAGCATTTTAGGTGATAATCAAGATTTTTCTTTTGCACTAAAAGCATTCACCAATTGTTTCCTAGGTTAAAAATATTTAAAAAGGAAAAAATGTTCTGACTGGCTAACATACAGAAGAATCCCTATATCTGCTGGTGACAACGTTTCATAATTAAAGGTCATCTGTGATTTCTGCATTTTTTGAAAATTAATTCTACAAAGAGCATGAAAAAAATGAAAAGCACTTTGATTAAAAAGCCACAACCTTATTTATTAATGTTGCACAATCATATCTTACATACCAGAATAACAAGGTCCTCTTGCTACCACTGTTATCTCTTTTTGATGCTTGCAAGCAGCTCTCCTGAGGAAGCATTCATTTTGGTAAGTGTCTCCATTTGATCCACAAACAGGAATGTAATTTGTATGACACTAAAAAAAGAAAGTACCAAATAAATTCAGTCATGCAATCACACATGAATAATCTTTAATAGGATACACATGAACGTATAGGAAAATAGTAATGCAGAGAGGTAAACTGTAAGACTGCCAGTTAACAGTAAATCATCATTCTGTTTGGTTAAGAATGACTTAAAATATCCTTTCACAGGCCACGGGAATGATAGACTATCTCTGTAGAGGCTACAGGGATTAATTTAGTAGGAAAGATTAAAAGAATTAAATATGTGTAGCGAGGCTGTATAATCACTAAGGGGAATACAATAATCATCTACAAAGTATTTGAAGGGTAAAAAACACCAAGAAGGGAGAAAAGTCCTTTAAGGTAAAACAAGAATGTATAAATTAGGAGTAAGGGAATGAAACTGAGCAAAGAAAAAATTAAGGTGAACATCAGGGAAGATTTCCTGGCTGCAAGATCATTTAGACTGTGGAATTGTCTTTCAAGGAAGATGGCAAAAATCCCATCCCTTGAATATTCATACTCCTATTTAGTATGTGATTTTTTAAATTTAGTCAACATCTGTCATAATACTTTTGCATTGTTGTTATATATCAAAAGATATTGTGATAGGTCCATTTAAAAAAAAGAAAGGACAATACATTAAATAAATCAATGCCTGCCATGAAAGGCTTTGGCACAGTATTTTAGTAATAGCTGTCCCAGCCTAACAAAGACAGAGTAAGCGTCTCCTGTACCCAGTGTACATAAAAACAACATAGAAAATATACTGTAACCCCTCCATTCCCACCTTCCAAATACCCAGGGAAAGAAATACCATTCCACTCCCCACCAAAATCAAGGGAAAAACTCCCAATGACTATTTAGGGTCTGATCCAACTCTCATAGTACACCACTTTCTGATCCATATTACCACAAGGAAAAACAGGGACTAAGGCCTGGTCTACTCACAGATATTGCATCTGTTTAACTACAGGTGTGATGCTAAACGGATTTAGCTAAACTGGTGCAAGAGTGTCTGCACACAAAGTTGCACTGGTGTAAATTTTATGTTTAGACAAACCCCCCAAATGCTTTGATGTCTGGATCAACTTCTTTGAGACTGCAGTTGTTTGTTTATTTTTCAAATGTGTATAATTTATCAGAATCTCTTTTGGCATACAAGCAATCAAAGTATTTCATTTTTAAAGTTAATTTTAAAGGAAATTATTCTTCCTTCCCTGTCACCCAATCAGAAGTGACCAAGAATGTAATAAACTCTACACACAGAAACAATTCACATTACTGCTCTGACAAGTGTTCAGAGCATCTCTGTGGTTCTTTTAATTTATTGAGCAGCCTGCAGACATTCTACCCTGGACTGTGAACCTGTCAGATCTCATGCTAGCAGGGCCAGGGCTAGTCATTGCTGGGATGGGAGAAGTTTTTTTGGAGAACTATATTTTCCAATGCCTATGTGTATTCCCCACGTTCAATCAAGATGTTGCTGTGTGCTCTTTAAAAGCTGCCAGTTTCCACCGTATTTCAGTGATACGTGAAGTAATGCCTGCTTTATAGTTTGTGTTTTTAATGCTTTGGGAACTTTGGATGACATAAATGTCAATCATTTTTATTTTATTGAAATCCTGCAAAATAGCCTGTAAATTGCTCTGCAAGGATCAAACACTGAAACATCTTTATCAAAAGTGTAGTGAGCACATTTTCCCCCTAGTGAGCGCAAAAACAAAACTATCCTTTTAAGGTTTACAGCTGCTGAATGTCAGGACATCATTAAAAATGTGCAAGGTCACTGCAGGGAGAGCACTGGAGAACCCCCTAGCTACTTGCAAGCAACCTTGTTTGCAAATTTAATTCTGGAGTCTTAAAGTTCAAAATATCACCTAAAGTCAGTAGATGTGGAAGACAGAAAGAAAGAGTTGTTCATAGATGGACTAAATCCCCTGGCACTATTCCTTCAATGATGTTACGTTTGTTTCAATGACATCCTTATATTTGACAGCACGTCATTTCCAAAGGGGCTTCTAAGAGGAAAAGTTATGATCCATTAGTACTTAAACTTCTAAAGGTTTAAAAACCTAAGAAGAAACAAGACAAGACTGGGATGTTGGTCACTGGTTATTCCTATACATTCAGGGACAGAATCTCTCATGTGGAGGAGCTCAACTCAGCAAGGAGAGCAGGGGACATCTGGGACTTGGTTACAGCCCCCTGAATATGAGGGAAGATCTGTGCCAGCAATTATTTAAAGCAGCTTTGTAGTTGTTCTGTTTAACAGTATCCCATTCGTCATCCAGGACATCTCTGATACGGGGGTGGGGGAAGTGGATAAGGGGTGAGTAAAGTGGATCCACCTCCATCGGCTTTACACCAGCTGAGAACTGTCCTTCAATAGGGACATTTTCAGCTAGCTAATCCAGACTAGTTTCTTTAGTTATGAAACTGCCAAGATAGAACAGATCTTTGAAAAACAACTGCAGCATCCCTAGAATATCGACTGAAATTTTTATTATCTGTTTCTCTTGCCAGGCACGACTTTTCAATTTATATGCAGAGCAGCTGAAGGGACACTGTCAAGCTGGTTCTGTGTGGTTGTTGTTTTAATAAGTCTTTAATTTGGGATACATTGGTGGTGCCAGTTGCAGCTCCTTAATTAAGGTTGAGTTGAGGTTTGCACTTAAAATAAATATTCAACCTCTTTGTTACATATGAAAAAAATACACATTTTAAGCAAGGGGCATTTTCTGTTGATTCCCTCATTCCATTTCCTTCTTTTGGTGGAAACCGATTTTACGGCTTGTAAATTCCTGTGTGCTGAGAATAGCAACTTTTAAGTTAAGCTGAGGAGGTGGAAATGTGCACCAACAAAAATACAATATGTTCTAACACTTTGAGCATTGCAAACAGAAATAAGACAAGACAGAATAACCAGTGATTTGTGATTTATTGATTCAAAAATCATGAATCAGGCACCGCCAATCATCATGAAATTGTCTTTAAAATCATATTTTAAAAAGTAAGAAATGTTGTGTTCTTGTCATTTGCTTTCTGTTTTTTGAGCCTTCAGGAGGACACTCCGGTTACATTTTAAAGTTTTTTTTCCATATAACCATTATGGTTAGAAGCATACTTAAAAAAAAAAAAAAAAAAAAATCAAAGCTGAGATTCTCACATGACTCCAGGAGCTCAGGGTTTTGAAAAAAACCCACCAAAATATGAGCCTTACAATGAAATTGTGAAATTTGGCAACAATGTCAACTAGTCATAGGATGGCCACTGATTTAGCAGTTTGAAAATAATTTAGCATGCTGTATCCAATAATTTAGAAAGCTAAAGAAACCTGAGTGTCTTGCAATCATTTTAGATTCCGGCGCTACAAAGCTGGCCATACAGATATGGCACAAGTTTACTAAGAAACTTGATTTGAAGAAAGGTAGTTTTGAAGGGCATATTTGATAAGGGCGACCTGTAGCTTTACTCTCATTCAGAACAGTAGGAGATGGTAACCTTTTTGAAAGGGGGCAATTCTTGGTAGAATTTTCTGAAGTCGAACATTATCCTTTGCTAAGGGAGTAACTTTTAGTTATGGAGAATAACGGGAAAAAACGAACAATAATGCTTTAAAAATTGTTCAGCTGTAGCCTGTGCTGAAGGTTTTGATGTGTTTTAACTGTATGGTAAGTTTGACAAGTCTGTGTTTTTCTGTTAGGATCATTAGGGCCAAATAAGGGTCTGATGCAGGGTGATGAATGCCTTAATTCATTTAATTCCTAAGACAACTAATGGATTTACTTGTATGATCTCAGAAAATTCATTCTATACTCAGAGTCAGTGCTATAAGTTTGGGGAGGATACACATTCTCTTCCTCCCTCCCTGCCTCATGAACATCAAATGTACAACGCCTGCTCTCCTACCCATCCTTGGACCTATGACGCAGAATGTCCTAATGAGGCTGTGCAGGGGAGTTGGTTGGGAGCATAGTCCCTCTAACTCCATGTCAGGGTGATTCACAACCTGTACTAGTACATATTTAGAATCTAGAGAACACGTCTGATCAGATTGCACAAATGTTTAGGTAGCTGAAACTTTAAAACTAACACACTTCTCAGTGTTCCTATAAATAGCCCAGTATTTCAAATCACAGCAGATACAAAAGTGCAAAGTCCTTACCTGAAACTGACATGCACATTTCAAGCCATCTCCATCTTCTTTACACACTCCCCCATATTTACATGATGACTCATCACACACTCTCACATCAGACTCCCTTACATTTAATTCTGTAAAAGGGAAAAAAAGAAAGAAGATGGATAATGTAGTATGATTTAATTTTTGGTATAATGTCAGCTTCGTCTTTAAACCTTCAAGTAAGTTTCCCACACAGATTTTTTTCAAAGTAGCTACTCTTGTTCCGGATGCTGTGTGCCAACTGGCTACCAGAGGTATAGCTGTTCCACTGGCACTGTATTTACAGCTACATCCTGCCTCACCACACAGACAGGCACACACATACACTGCCAGAACAGTTATCGTCTTCCATATTCTCACTAACAGTGCTCTCCTTAATACACAAACGGCCCATTCCCCAGACAGATAATAGCAGAAGTCAAGACACACACATAAATACATAGACCATGTCCCCTCTGCCCCTTCTGCTTTTCTCGTCACAAAGCCTGAAGGAGGAGCTGTGCTGTGGATTTTAGGGGAGGCTAGAATCTGTTCAGAAAACATCTGTCCTGCATTCCCGCCCAGTTTGCAAGCCACACTGTTATCCTTCAAACTGAAAACATTATAAATATGTACCACATTATTATTGTTGATTAGTATTATGGTAGCACCTAGGAGCCCCAGTCATGGACCAGGACCTCACTGTGCTAGGGGTGGTACAATAACAGAACAAAGTGTTTACACTGCAAAGTGAAGGCGTGATTGTAGCAGGGATAGGAGTATCCATGTTAGCTTTAGTCTAGCTAGCGTGGGCAAGAGTAGCAGTGTAGACGTAAAAAGAAAAGGAGTACTTGTGGCACCTTAGAGACTAACCAATTTATTTGAGCATGAGCTCACGAAAGCTCATGCTCAAATAAATTGGTTAGTCTCTAAGGTGCCACAAGTACTCCTTTTCTTTTTGCGAATACAGACTAACACGGCTGTTCCTCTGAAACCTGTCAGTGTAGACGTAGTGGCATGGGTTCAGCATGGGCTAGCATCCAGAATACAAGACCTGCTCAGGTTGCTAGCCCAGGCCACCCATTCTACACTGTTATTACTACCCATGCTAGCTAGATAAAAGCTAAGACAAGTAAGCCTACCCCTGCTATAATCACACCTTCACATTGCAGAGTAGGCATGTGTATATAATGTCTTCTGCAGTTTCCACAGTATGCATCCGATGAAGTGAGCTGTAGCTCACGAAAGCTCATGCTCAAATAAATTGGTTAGTCTCTAAGGTGCCACAAGTACTCCTTTTCTTTTTGCGAATACAGACTAACACGGCTGTTACTCTGAAACCTCTAAGGCCTTTGTCTCTGCAAAACTTTTGTCATTCCGGGGTGTTAAAAAACCACACCCCCAAATGACAAAAGTTTTACTGATGAAAAGCACCAGTGTGAACAGCGCTTTATTGGCAGAAGCACTCTCCTGCTGACAAAGCCACTGCTGCTCCTGGGGGGTGGAAGTCTTTTGTCAGCAGGAGAGCTCTCTCCTGCTGACAAACTGCAGCTACACTGTGTGCCTTTTAGCAGCACGGCCCTGTCGCTCAAAGCAAGATAGTGGAGACAAAGCCTAAGACAAGAGACAACAGACTGAGCGACAGACAGACTTGGGGAGCACAAAGCAACAATACTGATCAGCATGATAGGTATATGATAGCATGGTCTCAGAGCACCAACTGCCTAACTGTTGTCAAGTTTTTTTTTATAGGCATCACATCAAAGAAGAGCTTTAAGGGGGGGGGGGATTTGAATACTATTAACCCCACACATAAACATGAAAAGTAAGGGGGGGATTACTTAAAGAGCCCAATGCTTAAATCTCACTGAAGACAATGGGAGTTGTACCATTGACTTCAGTGGAAGCAGAGGGAGATCAGCACTGTGTGCTTTTAAAAATCCCACTCTAACAGTTTAACACAGTGGTGGGCAACCTGTGGCCCGTGGGCCGCACGCAGCCCATCAGGGTAATTGATTGCGGGCTGCGAGACACTTTGACATTGACTGTCCGCAGGCATGGACCTCCGCAGCTCCCAGTGGCCACGGTTTACCATTCCCACCAATGGGAGCTGCGGGTGGCCGTGCCTGCGGACGGTCAACGTCAGCAAAATGTCTCGCGGCCCGCAATCAGATTACCATGATGGGCTGCAGGTTACCCGCCACTAGTTTAGCTTGATAACATTTCTTTAAATGGAAAAGGAACTTTCCTGCTTTGGGCTAGGTTTGTGTTAGAGACCTACAGAGCTCTACAGTAGTACAAACCACAAACACAGATCCATTTACACCGATGTTTTTCAGAACTTTCTTTACCACTTTTGATAATAATTTGGAGAAAACTGTATTCGGGGGCTGGGCTGAATAAAAGCAGAAGGAAAGAATTTCTCACTCTTCAGGAACTGTGAAATGTAGGTGAAAGTTAAAAACAAAATAGTTATGATAATCATTTACAGGACAACGCTCAGGGCAACCTTCCTGCTAAAATGTCAATACTCAGGCACCACAGAGACAGACCCTGGATAAAACCACAGGCGATGTCATCACTGGTGACATTGGCAGTGGAAACCCAATAGAAAACATAGAACATGCTTTCATCATGCTTTGATGCCAGTTTAAGAAGGACAAACATATTGCCAGACTTTCTAAGGTAGGCGGTGTGGAACCTAGTGCGCGCTACAGTGAGGTTACTCTAGGGGGCAGCATGAACCAATAGGTTAGGCCCTGGGCTTGGAGCAAGGAGATCTACACTCTACACCTGGTACTAGCACCGACCTGCGAGGTGACCTTGGGCAAGTCATTCTGCCTCTGCCCCCCAGCCTCCCCCTCTGTAACATGGAGACAATTATACATACCATCATCTGTAAAGTGCTTTGAGAGCTACAGACAAAAGAGCTAGGTCAGACCTTGCTATTATTAGCTGAATGATGAAGCGCCATCGGCAGCCGCCAAATTAGGTAAACATGAAAAGATATAAATGAAGACTTTAATGTGCTCATTAACTACTCTGGTTGCCACACCAGCTAGGTGCATGTGTAATAACCCGCACCCTGGCACTAGTGTCTGCTGCAGTTGTGAAGCAGCAGCACAGAATGCTGTCCCGGGGAGAGAGACGTCCAAGGAGAGCGCAGCTCGAGCTGGGGAGGGCGCTTGGAATCCAGCCACCCAAAGGGGCAGTCAGAAAAAGCTGTTAGAGAAGAAGGATGGAGATGCTGAGCTAACGGATGAACTGGAGCCTGGGTAGGAGGTGAGGGGATAAAATGAAAGAAGAACAGGACAATAAAAGTAGAGGACTAGGAAGTGAGGAGGAGGAAAATAGGAAAGGTTTTGGGCTAGAAGAAGCAGAAAAAAAGCAGACCTGGGTACATGAGCAGATGCTGGTAGAGAAGGGAAGAAGAGGGAAAGCAAATCTACAGACTTACCAGAGAGAATATCCAGGGAAAAACCTGAAAGGAATTGGTGAAAAAAGGAATTGATCAAAAAGCTGTGCTAGATGTAAACAGATCCTGGAAGCAATCAACCAGAAGCCCACCCACAAAGGACCTAAAAGACATGAACACAGAAAGAGAGAGAGATTGTGTGAACATCTATTGACTGAACACAGTTCAAAGGCACCTAATGGACAAGTGAGGGCCACTAGGTGAATAAACCCCACTTGTGGATAAACTCATTGAAGAGAGGGACAGCCACAGGAATGCTGAATTGGAGGAGCACTTCGAGCTGAAGAAAGCAAAGAACAGGACAGCAAGAATGTAGCTGTACTTACAGCCAAAGAGAGGAAAAGTTGATTCTTCTCTGGAGTGACACTGTATTGTAAAAAGAAAAGGAGTACTTGTGGCACCTTAGAGACTAACCAATTTATTTGATCATGAGCTTTCGTGAGCTACAGCTCACTTCATCAGATGTATACCGTGGAAACTGCAGCAGACTTTATATACACACAGAGATTGATAGAGCCAGAAGAGTTCCCAGAAGTTACCTACTACAGGACAGGCCTAACAAAGAAAATAACAGAACGCCACTAGCGGTCACCTTCAGCCCCCAACTAAAACCCCTCCAACGCATTATTAAGGATCTACAACCTATCCTAAAGGATGACCCAACACTCTCACAAGTCTTGGGAGACAGGCCAGTCCTTGCCTACAGACAGCCCCGCAACCTGAAGCAAATACTCACCAACAACCACATACCACACAACAGAACCACTAACCCAGGAACTTATCCTTGCAACAAAGCCCGTTGCCAATTGTGCCCACATATCTATTCAGGGGACACCATCACAGGGCCTAATAACATCAGCCACACTATCAGAGGCTCGTTCACCTGCACATCCACCAATGTGATATATGCCATCATGTGCCAGC
Source organism: Caretta caretta (assembly GCF_965140235.1). Classification (NCBI taxonomy): domain Eukaryota; kingdom Metazoa; phylum Chordata; order Testudines; family Cheloniidae; genus Caretta; species Caretta caretta. The sequence continues at coordinate 154,159,117 of NC_134207.1, read as the reverse complement.
AATGCCCCTCTGCCATGTACATTGGTCAAACTGGACAGTCTCTACGTAAAAGAATAAATGGACACAAATCAGATGTCAAGAATTATAACATTCATAAACCAGTCGGAGAACACTTCAATCTCTCTGGTCACGCAATCACAGACATGAAGGTCGCTATCTTAAAACAAAAAAACTTCAAATCCAGACTCCAGCGAGAAACTGCTGAATTGGAATTCATTTGCAAATTGGATACTATTAATTTAGGCTTAAATAGAGACTGGGAGTGGCTAAGTCATTATGCAAGGTAGCCTGTTTCCTCTTGTTTTTTCTCCCCCCCCCCCCCAGATGTTCTGGTTTAACTTGGATTTAAACTTGGAGAGTGGTCAGTTTAGATGAGCTATTACCAGCAGGAGAGTGAGTTTGTGTGTGTATGGGGGTGGGGGGGATGTGAGAAAACCTGGATCTATGCAGGAAATAGCCCGACTTGATTATGTAAAGAGTTGTCACTTTGGATGGGCTAGCACCAGCAGGAGAGTGAATTTGTGTGGGGGGGTGGAGGGTGAGAAAACCTGGATTTGTGCTGGAAATGGCCCACCTGTTGATCACTTTAGATAAGCTATTACCAGCAGGACAGTGGGGTGGGAGGAGGTATTGTTTCATATTCTCTGTGTGTATATAAAGTCTGCTGCAGTTTCCACGGTATACATCTGATGAAGTGAGCTGTAGCTCACGAAAGCTCATGCTCAAATAAATTGGTTAGTCTCTAAGGTGCCACAAGTACTCCTTTTCTTTTTGCGAATACAGACTAACACGGCTGTTCCTCTGAAAACTGTATTGTAAAGTAATCTCTTTTATTCTTGTTAATAACAATGCACGTGGTACTAACTGCACAGGGTGTACAAGCTCACAAAGGTTAATGAGATGGTAATGTATAGTTTATTACTATAAATAGTAAGTCTTTGGTAATGTTCTATATTATTTATACTCCAGAGACAACTTTGGTGTTTTCCCTTATAAAGTTTTAAAAATCTAAAATTAGCCCCCTTGTCTTGGTTTGCCTCTGCCTCTCCTCATAGTTTGGCTAGGCTAGGCTAGCCAGGTCACCACATGCGTTCTCAAATAATAACTCTGATGCTGTGTATAAGAAAGGTGACCATCACCATCACTGTTACCACGGTTACACAATTTCCATAAATCTTATACAAAATGTATCATGTAAGGTGTCAATGGAAAAGTTATGGTTTGCTAAGTATGATTATCTTGTTTATATGCATGTATTATCTTTATATCTGAAGTTATGAATGTTGGCTACGTACTTTTATCTTAAACATGTTTTGTTCCTGACACCCTCCAGATAGATTTACATCAGGGATAGACAGCTATGTGTTGATGACCCATTAAGGACACTCCAGTCTCATAATGGCCCATTAAAAAAAACCCTCATCCCACCCAGTAGGTCTTTCTGTGGATGCCTCAGACAGCGAGGAGCCAATGGCCACTCCCTGTGATTCAGCAAACCATGTAAGAACATGGGATATGCTCATGTGACCCTGGACTCCATCTTGGGCCAGTAACTTTCCTTACAAAGGGCCTGAAATTTACAAACTTTCCTTACAAAGGGCCTGTCCCAAATTTGTTTGGGACAGTAAATTTTCATGCACATGGCTAAGGATATAAAAGACCCTTGAAACACCTCCATTTTGCCTCTTTCCTGCTCCAATTCTCTGGACTGTGGATTTACAAATGAAAAGGAACATCTTAAACTATGGACTGAGGACCTTCCAATCTCTTGGAAGTTACCAGAGAGACTTTACAAGCCAGCAGCCTATTCCATCACTGCTGCAAACCTGATATAAGGACTTTGCAATCAGTGTTCACGTCTCATTCCTCATCAGTAGCCAGCCCAGGCCGGTGAAACTAATGATCCAACCCAGGGACCAAATTCAGTGATGAATCCTGGTCACGTGCCACCTGAGGCATGTTGCGCATACACTAATCATAGAATATCAGGGTTTGAAGGGACCTCAGGAGGTCATCTAGTCCAAAGCAGGACCAATCCCCGACTAAATCCTCCCAGCCAGGGCTTTGTCAAGCCTGACTTTAAAAACTTCTAGGGAACGAGATTCCACCACCTCCCTAGGTAACGCATTCCAGTGTTTCACCACCCTCCTAGTGAAAAAGTTTTTCCTAATATCCAATCTAAATCTCCCCCACTGCAACTTGAGACCATTACTCCTTGTTGTGTCATCTGCTACCATTGAGAACAGTCTAGAGCCATCCTCTTTGGAACCCCCTTTCAGGTAGTTGAAAGCAGCTATCAAATCCCCCCTCATTCTTCTCTTCTGAAGACTAAGCATCCCCAGTTCCCTCAGCCTCTCCTCATAAGTCATGTGTTCCAGTCCCCTAATCATTTTTGTTGCCCTCCGCTGGACTCTTTCCAATTTTTCCATATCCTTCTTGTAGTGTGGGGCCCAAAACTGGACACAGTACTCCAGATGAGGCCTCACCAATGTCGAATAGAGGGGAACGATCACGTCCCTCAATCTGCTGGCAATGCCCCTACTTATACATCCCAAAATGCCATTGGCCTTCTTGGCGACAACAGCACACTGTTGACTCATATCCAGCTTTTCGTCCACTGTAACCCCTAGGTCCTTTTCTGCAGAACTGCTGCCGAGCCATTTGGTCCCTAGTTCTGTAGCGGTGGATGGGATTCTTCCATCCTAAGTGCAGGACTCTGCACTGGTCCTTGTTGAACCTCATCAGATTTCTTTTGGCCCAATCCTACAATTTGTCTAGGTCCCTCTGTAACCTATCCCTACCCTCCAGCGTATCTACCACTCCTCCCAGTTTAGTGTCATCTGCAAACTTGCTGAGGGTGCAATCCACACCATCCTCCAGATCATTTATGAAGATATTGAACAAAACCGGCCCCAGGACCGACCCTTGGGGCACTCCACTTGATACCGGCTGCCAACTAGACATGGAGCCATTGATCACTACCCGTTGAGCCCGACAATCTAGCCAGCTTTCTATCCACCTTATAGTCCATTCATCCAGCCCATACTACTTTAACTTGCTGGCAAGAATACTGTGGGAGACCGTGTCAAAAGCTTTGCTAAAGTCAAGGAACAACATGTCCACTGCTTTCCGTTCATCCACAGAGCCAGTTATCTCGTCATAGAAGGCAATTAGATTAGTCAGGCATGACTTGCCCTTGGTGAATCCATGCTGACTTTTCCTGATCACTTTCCTCTCCTCTAAGTGCTTCAGAATTGATTCCTTGAGGACCTGCTCCATGATTTTTCCAGGGACTGAGGTGAGGCTGACTGGCCTGTAGTTCCCAGGATCCTCCTTCTTCCCTTTTTTAAAGATGGGCACTACATTAGCCCATACTAAGAAGATCCCAGACCTGTTTCCTTCTGTCCAAACTAACATCTTGACCTGTCTCTCTGACGTCTGCATGTGGCTGGCTAGCTGTCAGTGCAAGCTAAATATGACTAAAACCAAGCTCTTAATATTCCTCCACTCCAAGCCCTTTCTGCTACCTTCTTTCTCCAACACCGTTGACAATGATGCCACCCTGCCCATAACCTGAGTGTCATCTTCAACTTGGACCTCTCTTTAGATCCTCACATCCAGGCTATGTTTAAGTCTTGCAGATTCTTTCTGCATCACATCTGAGATATGGCCTTGCCCATCCACCCACACAAAAAACTCTTATCCAAGTTTTCATCATCTTGTATCTTGCTTACTGCAACATCCTTTTCTCTGGCCCGATAAATGCATCTTGCCCCACTTAGATTCATTCAAAATGCTGATGCAAAGGTCATTCTCCTAGTCCATCACTTTGACCATGTCAGCCCTCTCTTTGCATCCCTCCATCGGCTCCCCCAACCTGTTTGTATCCATGTGTTGTCTTTTACCTAGATTGTAAGCTGTTCAGGGAAGGGACTCTTTATTTGTTTTGTTTGTACAGTGCTTAGCACAGTGGGGTCCTGGTCCACGATTAGTGCTCCTAGCTCAAAGAATATCAGGGTTGGAAGGGACCTCAGGAGGTCATCTCATCCAATCCCCTGCTCAAAGCAGGACCAATCTCCAACTAAATCATCCCAGCCAGGGCTTTGTCAAGCCTGACCTTAAAAACTTCTAAGGAAGGGGATTCCACCACCTCCCTAGGTAACGCATTCCAGTGTTTCACCACCCTCCTAGTGAAAAAGTTTTTCCTAATATCCAACCTAAACCTCCCCCCACTGCAACTTGAATGTTATGGTAATACTAATGATAAACAATTAGCACAGAATAAGGGGGCTATTGCAGAGAATATAACAGAGAACTGGCCCCCTATTCTCTAAAGCAAATAAAAATTTCAAGGTCATTTTCCAAGGTGTAACTTTCTTCACCATAATGCAAGCAGAATTGTAAGCATGCTGTGCAGTCCAAGAATCCTGTAGCCCACAAACTTTCACTTCTCCTGAAGCTGAGAATTCCACCCCTCTGCAAGGCTGAGTCCTGGCTCTCTGGGCTCACCTTGCTCCTCCCTACTCAGCCCTTCGGCTGATCCATGGGCTCTATTGCTTTCTCTCATAATTTAATGCATGAGATTGTGTTCATCATGAGGAAAATTAAGCAAGTATCACCCCATGGATTTTTCTCAATATTGATCTGTCAGACACTCTGTCTTGCCCTGCAGTACAGGCCAAGAGACCCACTCCCAAACTGTGGAGCAGCAGTAGGCCTGGCCTGGGCCATCCATGTGGCAGCCTCTCACCTTTGCAGCAGCTATGTATTGTGGCAGCTGTGGAGGCAGTCCTTGGCAGCATGGCTCTGATGCAGCCCCACTGCCAGAATCTCCCCTCGCTCCCAGGGGACCTAACTATGGAGAGAGCTCTGTGGAAAAGATAATACAACCTTTTGTGGGTATGTTCCGCAGGGCCAGAGGGAGGAATCCCACTCTGCCAACACCCAAACAAGAGGGTGCCCATAGCTTCTCCCCATGTGGATCCTTATCTGACAGATATCCCTCTGCAGGATTCCAGAGACAAATCTCATTTCTCTGGAGGCAGAGGATCTCACTGTCCATGGGGGAGGGGAGAGATCTTTGTGTAGTTGTGGGATGGAGAGGAGGGGATGAGCAAAGGAAAGGACAAAACAAGCCCCAGTAACCTACTGGGTTCTGAAGGAGGAGTAGCAGCTTTAGACTGAACCCAGTTCTACCAACCAGATTTACTGCAAAGACACTAATGTAGCTCTGTATGAATGCCCCGGGAGAGGGGAAAGAGAGAAGAACAAAATTAAAACAACAAAAGTAAAACTAGATGGACCCACTCCCAACGCCCCACAAAAGTATCCCCTGAAGACAAGGGGAAGACAGAATGAAAAATTAGAAGCATACTGCTTAATTTTAGGGGGCAGATTGTATCTGTTTCTTTTGGTTTCAATTCTAAGTAATGGTTATAAAATTTACAAGTGGGAAGAACTATCATCGAGGAAGAAATGAACAGATACTGCCTATTCATGGAAACGGAACAAATGGTCCTTTTCCAATGCTGTATTATGCACCTAGGTACTATGGTGATGGGCATTTTTCTGTTAGATTAACATTTCTGATGAGATGTCCTCTAATCCCTGCATCCATTTGAAAATGCAGTTAAGCAAAAGTAAAAATCAGAGCCCTGATATGTATACAATTACACTTGATGGAATCACAAGTACTGTAAGAATGTGCGTTAGCCATAATGATTTTCACACCTACAGTGTTTTATTCAAAAATGAAAATCAGTGTTAATGGTGTAATTTAAAGGCTAGGAGAAAAAAAGATGTCTGGCACGTCTAAAATATGCTCAGCCTTGAACAAAATCCCTGCAGATAAAGAAAGATAAGGAAGATTTTCTGCAATTATTTCCAGAAGAAAGAATCATTTACCATCATATACCAGAATGGATAAGAGTAAGAACATGTAGCATGCAATTTAGGATCATTTCTTGTATAGTTATTTAATAACAACCACAACTCATTTTCAAGGCTTTAAGTAGTTGTACATAACAGTACATATCAGCATAATTGATTACTCAGAAAGGGTAAATAGTAATTCATCAAGTTCCAGGAGAAAAACATAATTAGTACAATTAAATAAAGCTTCCAAATTTATGGTAACATTTGTGACCAAGGACCTGAAAGGAGGTATTAGAAAAGATTTGTTAGTATCTGTCCCTTTTAGCCAATGGGGTTCTGCACAGGCGCAGAGATCAGGCTGTAAAGCCCCAATCCAAGGTTTCCTCTTCTCCCCTCACCCACCCCTTTCCTCTCAGGAAAATTCACAGTGAGAGTTCATATGAATAAGAAATGTCTAAAAATGGAGTAAAAACTTCAATATTTTGGATCTGCCCATGCAACTGACTCTGCCAAATCAGCCAAACATCCTAGAACATCACATTCTGCTACAATTAGTAATGTAGAAGTTTAATTTACTAACGCACTTGCCTTTAACTGGCACCTCTTTTACTCAAGAAATAATCAGATACAAATAATTGGATACTGACATTTGTCCTGTGGACCATCAATATGTATTGATCTGAGAGGCAGTGACCCTTACACCCAAGGTATTACATTACACGTTAAAAACGGTGGGCTTGGTGTAACTGAAACCTGGGTTTGATTTTAAACAAGCTAGGGCAGATGCAGAACCAGCAACTCTGAAGGCGGATGGATTCTCATGTGAGATGGCACATTTATTAGCAGCGTCGTCAACGCTCATTACCAGTGACATTATTTCGGCCAGTCTCACAATGTACCAAGAAGCTCCAGCTCCGACTCAAATTTCAGCCCTCCTTGGGTAACCCTCCCCTCACAATTGGTTGCCTTCCCTAATACCCCACCTTGTGAGGGAAAGCAGCCAATAAGAGCTGTTGCAGGAGGCGGGCAGAGCTCTTCCTCCCCTTCCTTCCATGAGACAAGAAAAGCCGACATCATTCTCACAGGACGGGAAGGTGGCTTTGGGGGAGCAGAAAGAGCCCAGAAGCTCAGCGTGACTCTGCTCCCAGCTCTTGCCTCCCCTCCTAACAACAAAGAGTCAGTCTGCACCCCTCTCCCAAGATAGGAGTTAATACCCTTGGAACTGCCCCCAGACACCCTGGGAGGAGAGAGAGAAGACCCCACTACACCGGGCCTGGGAGAAGGGGTGAAGAACCCCTGGAGCTGCAGGAAGAGCAGAGGTACCTCTGGAGCAGTGGTCAGGTGTGGCGGTGTGAGGGAGCACAATTAGTTGCTGGGCTGGGGTGGGGTGGGGAAGACAGTAATGAGTTGGAATGCTGGGGTTTGGGGAGCAGCTGAAAGCTGTGCACCATCAGGCAGCAGCGAGAGACCCTGCAGCAGGGCCAGAATTACCTGACCCCGCACATTTTGGAGAATGGGCAACACTAACTGTAGTCTGTCACACATGCTCATCTTGGGGTGGACAATATGAGTTCAGACAGACCAAGCATACACAATATAATGTTTGTGATTTTGGGGCCAAACTCATGATTTTGGGTCATCGGACCCATGATTTTTGAACTTTTGAAGTTGGTAATACTGTATTATGGAACCATGGGGAGGATAAAAATCCTTTCTACTATTATAACATTGAACCATATATAATATAATAACCAACCTTTCAGAACTCTTAACATAAGCCCAGGCAGGATCCTCACACATGGTTTCCCCTAAGTGCCACAGTATGGTGTCAGCAACAGAAAAGCAGGGGTCGGTGAGGCCCAGACATGATACAGACACAACTTGGTTCTTCTATACAGGTTCCTCTCGCAGACTCTGAGCGCCTCCCAGTCCAGGAGAGGCTCCTGAAATGGATGTCAGTGACTTTCCTCATCCCCTCCCCATCAAGACCCCTCTAACAACAGAGGCAGGTCACACGAGTATTCTCCAATCCCAGATGAATGCAAACAACACCTGAAGGCTGGGATGATGTGACCATCAGAAAACATGGGTTACATAAATATTACCAAAGTGAAGAAACTTCCTGATCCATCACAGCCACCAGAATTGTTGCTGAATGAAACACCTAGCTGACGTTATAAGCAATACTGTGCATTGCTATCCAAAAACGTCTGGTTTCTTCAAGAAAACCATTCCCCCTTCCATAAACTTGTAGGTCTTGTGACAGAGTGGGCCAAGTCTAAAGTCCACCAAGTTACTTTTTTTTGGTCACTTCGCATCTGAATACTGACTTATGCTGCTGTTAGACCTTCCAGTAGAAACCCTATTGGTCAAGGGTTTATAACTTAGCCATGCAAACCTTCTCCCAACTGAAGCTTGGTATTCAAGGTCTCAGCTGAGAAACAAAATTTGTTTACCTCATTTAACTTTTTTCAGATTTTGTTTTTAGAATCAATTAACTGAAAAATAGCATACCAGTGCAAAATCAGTAAAGGCTCTATTGTGACTATATAAGTTACAGCCATGGTAAAGATCGTTGAGGTACCAATGACAGTGGCTCAGGCATTCTGCCTCTTGTGGTCTTCAGGCAAGCACCATTCCTATCGAGATGCTAGTGGGAATTATATTGAAGACCTACTCCGACATCTGCTTTTAGATGTTCCCCTAATACCAGTTCCAAACCACAAGATGAGGCAAGAGAGAAAGATCTATGGTGTAATGCAGTAGTAGTCAATAGGTGGACTGCTGGCCAAATCAAGACTGCCAAACGCGAAATCTTTTTACTTATCAATATTATTATTTTTCTCTGGAGTCTGGACTCTTGACTATAACCTTGACTGAGACATTTGGACCGTGACAAAAAATAATTGACTACCCCGGTGTAATGTGCGTGGGTGTGAAATTATGTCATCCTTGAATGAACCTTCAACCATTCATGACAGCATCAATGGACCAATAAAACATTATGTATCTTAATGTCATTCTAATGTGGATATATAAAATATTTCTTAAGGAACAATATTGAAAAAAAAATGATTTTCCTTGTTCTGATGTCCTTCTATGGAGAAACAGTTCATCTGTGAAGTACAAGAGACAATAGGAAAAAAATGTAATATGTTTCACTCTTAATTTTTGTTCTATAGGTGTTTATTTCTATTTCAATGTGTCATTTACTAGTAAGTACACACCAAGGCTGCAGTTAAGTATATAGGTAATTATGGAAATATGTACAGATAAAACTATACAGGTAAATGGTATTTACAGGCAGTTGCACAGAATTCTTCCCTCCATCTGCTTTAGTCTGGATCTTCGAACAACTCATTGTTTCCTAATATTTCCTCCCTTGTGTACCTCCACTGCCCACCCCTTCTTCACAACCCAGCTGCCATATCTTTAGCAACCTGTTAATGGCACCTGAACTGTTTCTGTTCAAAAAGGCTTAGCCTGCAAGGAAAGTAGGTGTGGGGGAAAGGAGGTTCTATAAAGTAGCTCTCTCTTTGAGGAGCTGCTGCAGAAGCAAAAGCCAACCACTAGTGGACTCTGAAAAGCAGCTTTCCTTTGTAGACTGTGTGAAACACCAGCAACAACTGAGTCTAATAGCAACTCTTTCCTGGTACCTTTAACTTCTTTTAGGATAGATTAACAGTGTTAAACAGTTCTCAAATTTAGCTTCTGTAGTAGAAGTTAAAAGTTGAAAATGGTCAGACAGGCAAAGAAGTTTTCTTGAAGAAACTGGGAAGAATGATTCTCGGCATGCTGAGAACATGAGGGAACAAGTCTGGAAACAGAGGGGTTTTTTGTCTGTGCTCATCATCACTTCCCTGATAATACAGTCACTTCTGGCTGGGCTATGTTTTTCTAAGAAAAAGCTGAATTATGAGCCAAACCGTTCCCAATTTAGCATTTTCAAATATAGAAATTAAACACTGAAAGTGGACCTAGGCAGTGATCAGCTGGCTGCATCGGCAGAGACAAGTTAATCTTAAAAACAAAAACACATGCACTTCTGGGGGGGAAAAGGGAGGTGGGGTGACATTCTTCATAGAAATATTATGATATGAATATGGTATAATGAAAAGATGTTCTATGCAAGATGGGTCATGTCAGGTATCATTGAAAAGGTTATGATCTACTAAATACGTTTATCCAATTTGTATGCATGTATCATTCCTGTATCTGAAGATAGGAATATTAACTATATAACAATTACAATTGTGTGTGTATTTGGGGGAACATCCACCAGACAGAAGGCAATCAGCATGAATGAGCCATTTAAGGACAACAGAACTTTGAAGATACTAATCTCCCATCCTCCTGAGGAATGTCCTGAGATGTTGCGTTGACACTGCAGGCTCATCTGATTATGTCACCTGGTACGGAGTATTACCTTGGACACTACTGGTATTTTTCCACTGGAAACAAAGGATTCCCACCTTATGTAAATCCTACTTAAGGCTGGGAAGTAAGTCAATCAGGGCTCTTCTCCATTGCTACCCTGTCCAAGAAGGAAGGCTGCTGAAAGCACCTGAAGAGACAAAGGAACTAAGCTGGGGAAAGGCAAGGGCTGAGTCCAGGCTGAGAACAGGGGTGTAGCCTGTAAAGAAAAATAACTGGAACTCTAAACTGCAGACACTCTGCAACCTGCCACAAACAACATTTAGGGTGAGAAATTACATTTTGTAACCTGTTTCTTTAGTGAATTAAGATTAGGTTACGTGTTTTGTTTTATTTGCTCAGTAATCTGCCTTGTTCTGTTTGCTATCCCTTATAACCACTTAACATTTACCTTTTGGAATTAATAAACATATTTCTTGTTTATTCCAAAACCCAGTTTGTGCAATTCATATCGGGGGGGGGGGGGGGGAGGGAGAAGAAGGGAGAGGACAAAAAGTTGTGCACATCTCCCTCCACATTGAGGGATGGGAAGTTTTTTATGAGCTTGCGTTGCACAGATCTCTCTATACAGCACAAGACAATATTTTAGGGGGTTTACACTCCAGATGGTGTGCGCTCCGGAGTGCTGGCCATTCATTCCCCTAGATGAATCCTCCTATACAGAGCTGATTTCAGTCTGCATCTGCAGTTGGGTGTGGCCTTGTCTGGGTTTGTGCTGGAAAGGGGCTTGAGAGCCTGGCACAGCAACCCAGTGCAAGGGAAACCCAGGCTCGTAGGACCGGTGGGCTCAGTGGGACCCCAGCACATCCGGTGACACCCAGACAGGGGGGTCCAACCCATCACAGGGGGAATCTCCAGGTTCTCAGGCAATGGCCTGAGGCATTTTCTGCTGATGCCTTTAGTATGTTTTTGAAAATAATATTTTAAATAAATGGTGAAAGGGAAAATACTAACAGTTTCTCTTATTTTTTCTACATATCTCAGGTGCATAAAAGGTATCCCTACATCCTAGGGTGACCAGATGTCCCGATTTTATAGGGACAGTCCTGATTTTTGGGTCTTTTTCTTATTATAGGCTCCTATTACCCCCCCACCCCCTCTCCAGATTTTTCACATTTGCTGTCTGGTCTAATACATACTATACAAATTAGATCATATAGTGAAAATGCTGATTTATTCATCTTTTGTGGAGGCCTTTTGGGCTCAGTCCTGCACCCAACAGCTCGTTCAATAGCACTACAGTCATCTCTCACATCAGAAATTGGTGCACAAAAATTAAAGATTCTAAAAGATTCATTATTTTGTCTAACAGAATAAAAATGTATTATTTGAAAAGTACCCAAATCCAGGCAATTTGGTAAATAATGTGCATTCTCACAATTAGACTACAATAGTTTTGAGTCTGAACTGTCCACATTCATTTCAACAGGTGTTAATTCTGAAGCCTAATGATGATGGCTTGTATTGTTGACTAGGTCACTGCTCATCATTTGGGCAGAAACATACACATATTCTGGGAATGTAGGTAAAAAGTCTGAGGACAGTCCTAACACTCTCAGACTTACACCCAATGTTTGTCCCCGTCTAAAAAAAAAAAAAAAAAAGAGAGAGATTTGTGTCAGCTAGAGCTTACTGCTAGAGCAGATCAGAAAATGGTGTGGCGTATGGAATATTTCAAGTTTTCAGCAAAAAAAAAAAAAAAGAGAAAAGAAAAAAAAGAGTCTGTTCAGAAGTGCCACAGAGGTATCTCATGAGAGTTAAAGTTTGGGCACATTGTAGTCCCCATTCTCCTCTGTGGGTCAGGCTCCCTGGCAAGACCACATCTCTCAGGATGCATCACAATCTCCCTTCTTGCTGAGCCACCACGTGCATCGAGAGATTCATACATTCAGAGAAGGGATAACTGATCATTTAGTCTAACCTCCTGTATAACGTGGTGACAGAACTGCCCTCAAATAATTCCTAGAGCACATCTTTTAGAAAAACATCCACACTTGGTTTAAAAAAATGTCAATGATGGAGAATTCATCACAACCTTTGCTTGGTAAATTAATTACTCTCACCATTAAAAATGTACCCCTTCTTTCCAGCCTGAATTTGACTAGCTTCAGCATCCACCCACTGGATCTTGGTATACCTTTCTCTGCTAGACTGAAGAGCCCTTTATTAAATATTTTGTTCCCTAGGTGGCTATGTGTAGACTATAGTCAAGTCATCCCTTAACTTTCTTTTTGTTAAGCTAAAGAGAGTTAGCTCCTCGAGTCTATCACTAGAAGGCATGTTTTCTAATCCCTCATTCAATCTCATGGCTCTTCTCTAAACCCTCTCCCATTTATCAACATTCCTCTTGAATTGTAGACCCCAGATATGGACACAATATTCTTCCAGCAATGGCAGCACCAGTGCCAAACTTCTTTTCTTCAACTTGAGATTCCCCTATTTATGCATCCCAGGACTGCATTAGCTCATTTGGCCACAGCTTCATACTGGGAGCTCATGTTCAGCTGGATTATCCGTCATGACACCAGGTCCACAGGTAGTCTAGCCAGAGAAGTAGGCCCATAGAGGAGAATGGATCCACGGGGCAACTGTACCACAACTCATGCTGCACTTCAGTAGCATTTTTAAATACATTTTTTCATGGTTTGACCAAAACTTTTCAGTTTGAGTGTTCGTTTGGACAAAAAGTTAATGTTTTGACTTCAGTGAAAACACTTCACAAAAAGATTCATTTAGTCAAAAAGCCCAATGTTTCCAGCAAAATAGTTTTGACAGAATTTTCTACAAGCCCTACTTGTAGTCCTTTTTTCCATTCAAGTGCCTGATCCAGGGCTGGATTAAGGTCATGAGGAGCCTAAGGCTAATAGGAGGGAAGGACCTAGGTATGAATTACATATTGCAAAAAAAAGTGACAAACATCTACATACATATTTATGTAAAACTAACAAGTTAATTCTACTCTCACTACACTCAATTCTTCAAACAATTTCTTTTCCTTAGCTTTAGCTTTAACATCAATGATGTTATGTCATCGTAATTCAAAGACTTGATGATTTCATTCTCAACGCTCAAGGGGGATAAAGCATGGAGATGCTCGAGTCATGGTGGGTTGGAGGACATTTTGGACCCTTGTTAGAAGAGAGAAGGAATGTTCTTCACTAGCTAGTGATCATTCGTGACAAATACAGCGGCAATGCAGTTTCAACATTTGGAAAACATTCTGTCACGTTGGATTCAGTGATAACTCTGTACATCCAAATAGATTTGCTTTCATATTCTCTTCTCTCTATATCTGAGAGTGATGTGAATTCAACAAATTGAAGAAATTCTTTAGTAAAATCTACTGGGAGATCATCTGGGTACTTCTGACACAGATGTTGGATACCCTCACTGGATTTCAGAAATTGAAATTTTAGGCGAAAATTTGTCAGTACACTAAAAGTTGTCAATATTTTTGTATGCCTCCATCTGATGTTCTAATGAATTCTTCAGTTTTTCGATGATTGTAATGAACATATTAACTCTGAAGGCCTCCTTGTCACTGAATGAGTGGGCAGTTGCATCATTGCATATCTGTCTTTTGCAGCATGTGGCTGACTTATACTCATGGTTAGCAGTCCTTGCAGCCCCCTGAATTTCATACTCATGAAAACTATCCCACATTTGTTGAAGAACAGTTCCAAGACTCCTCATGATGTTTGCAGCAGTAGAAAGGTCAACTTGAGCACTCTGCAAGCTTAGACTGCACTTGCTGAATGGCTGAAGTATATCATTTCAGATCTCGCACAAAATACCAGTTTCCAAAGTGTGCATTGCATCACTCAGGATCTTTGCATCTTTTTTTGTTGCTGATTTTTGCGATTCATCATCCTTAATGCTTTCTAGCGCTTCGAGGATGTTGGAGTATCCCAGAACAACTGCATTCACAGCTTCAGCTAACTGACAACGTATGCTGCTCACTCATTACATGATTGGAAGAATACTGCATACATTACCAATCACTGAAGCCTTCACAGAACATTCCCCACTTTTTGGTTTCAGAAAATAGGCAGAAATAAAAACAGTACACTTTCTTCTTAGAAGGCAAATGGATGAGCAATTCTCATGTGCCAATCTGTTTGTTAGGCTTCACATATTCAAACACTGGTTTGGTCAGATAACGATTCTGATTGGTGTACTCTCACTTTGTCAATTAAAAGTCAGAATCTAGATTCTGGCATTTCTTTGGGCCCTTCTCAGTCCAATATGCAATGAGATCTTGAGAAGTCATGTCCCACTTGCCTGGATCATAGGAGAAGGCTATTATTGTATTACTATCACTGGGAAAGTCTTCATAGGAGTGGGGTCAGAGAAGTCACAGGAGGCTGCTCCTTTTCACCACTTGGGTTGGTATTCTGGACTTACTCACCGCCAGACTTAGTAGGAAGAAAAAACGTTAGGCGAGAAGGAGTACCTTTCAGCACTACATCTTGTCTTTGCGGTCTTTCTTTGGCTTCCTTCAATTTCTGCCATCCTCCTTTGTTTGACATGGTTTTTATTGCCCAGTGTAAGCCTACTGTGTACAAAGTTCAATATTGCTTGGGCCCACAAACACTTGCTTTGCTCACAAAGACAAAATCACAACCACCATAAGTTGTATTCACAGACTTGATGGATTAATTTGTACAGAGTAATATCTAATGAGACAAAACATTTCTGATGACCCTGCTATGGTCACTCAGCTGTTACTTCAATATGGAATCGAGGGCCTACAATAGGACCTAAAAATAGGAGGGCCTAAGGCTGTAGCCTTATTAGCCTATGGGTTAATCTGGCCCTGGCCTTATCCCCCATATTTTGCCCACACACACACACACACACACACATAGATCTTTCTCTTCTTGAACTGCAGTGCTTCTGAGGCAAATGGGCTGCTTTTAAAGTTAGTTGTAATTAAGTAGTTGAACTCATAGCTTTGTGGAAGTTAAACTTTGATGCAGCTCAGCTTCCTGCAAAGGGCTGCAGCTGAACAGGAGATGGGACACCAAAGGCATACCCCTTTGCAGCTGTCCATTCACTAATGCCTGCACTTCTTAAAAAGCCCAGTTTAACTGGGGAACATCACTTCTAGTGTTTGCTGTATGGAATACGCAAAAAAAAAAAAAAACAGAAGGGGAAGGAGAGAGAGAAGAACAGATGGGGAAACAGGTACCAAAGAAGAGAACAACAAGAGAAAAGAAAGGGGAAAAATGAGAAGATGGCCCAGAAGTCAACTGCAAACTAATTTAAAGTGACTCTTTTTCCAATTATTTCTTCTCACTCTTCCACTACAAGAAAATAGTTCATAGGGGATGGATATGTTATAAGACATAATAAAACCAAAACATTTGTTTAAAATAAATTTAACTTAAAATGTAGAGAGCTATAGTCTGACAGAATTAAGACACTCCAGGGTATGTTTTATGGGTAAATTAATCTACATTTTGGACAGCTGAAGGCACTTGTTTGCTTCCAAAACACCCTTGCCATGTATTAGAGGACCAATAAAACTGGACTTGTGGCTTGAGGCAATATTTAAAGCTCAATCAAGCAGACAAATCCAAATGCTGTAGCTTGGCTCTTGAAAATGTTAATTGGGAGAATTCTCCTCACATATTCTTTTTTAAATGTAAAACTACAATCATCTGGGTAAGTTGGGGTGCTTTTACACAGTTATATGTTAACGTTGTCTTCTAGAAGAAATTTTAAGAGACCTATTTAAAGTTTATTTAAACAAAGTAAAACAGAACGTACATACACTGCTAAAATAATTTTAATTCCTGCATACAATGGGAAAGCATAGGGAATTTTTAATGTCTAAAGGCCACAGAAATGCAGGGGAGTGGAGGTGGCTGGAGTAACAACAC
This sequence comes from Caretta caretta, assembly GCF_965140235.1. Taxonomy (NCBI): domain Eukaryota; kingdom Metazoa; phylum Chordata; order Testudines; family Cheloniidae; genus Caretta; species Caretta caretta. Next base: position 154,142,924 of record NC_134207.1, on the reverse strand, counting down.
TGCTTTGGAATCTGAGAGTCTCCCACACTGCAATTATGCGCATTACCACCCACAGGTGTGCAGTACTCTACAGGAACAAGTACAGAAGGTGTCATTTTTGTAATGGGTGTATGGACAACAGTTCTGTCAGAATACTCAGATGCTGACTCCGTGGATGCTCTGCGGGCTGGAGCACCCACAGGGGGGAAAAAAAAAAAATGGTGAGTGCTCAGCACTTACTGGCAGCCCCCCTAACAGCTCCTCCCTTATCCCTCCTCCTTATCAAACTGATTTTTGCAACTTATAATATTTTAATTCCTGTGTTCAAAGGCCGTTAAGGCCCTTTGACTCAAAGAAACAATGAATTCTATAAAGCTAAATGGGCACCCAATTGACAGCACAGAAGGTAACACTCCCAGTGTATCTACATACAGTAGATTTCATACTGAATAGGGCTGGAACAAATATTGGACTGACTTTAAGAAACTGATCACTTTTTTCCCCATTTGAGAACCAGGTTGTTCTGCATCTCCTTTCCCACTGTGGTGATAAGGTTTATACAGAATTAGGGATCACATGGTAATACAAGTGATCTGGGATTGGGTTTTTAAGATTAGTAACTCCAGCTGGTTGGTCCACTAACCTTTCTCTTAACAATTTGCTGCTAGTGAGGAAAGATTAATTTGACCATCAACACAATATGTATGTACAGCATCTACCACAATGCAGCACCAATCTTGGCTGGGGCCTCTAGAAACTACTGTAATACTACTAACAACTGCTATATAAAATTATTACCAGAAATAGAGTTAGTGTGTCTTCCTACTGCAGGGAATCTGACTTCTTTTCCTTTTCATAATGCATTCCTGTTGTCTTTCAGCCTCAATGTAAATGGGCTTGACCACCCATAACCCTTTCCAAGTTTTCCATGATCCTTTCCTAGCTCTGCCTATTAGGGGCAAACTCTGGCTCTAATACAAAATTGGAACCTTCCCTCTGGCTCTTTTCATCAATTCCTATATAAAGATAGAGTGGACAGCCACACTGCCCTTGGGGAAGTCATTGCCTCTACTGCTAAAGACAAAGCACTTGCATCTTTTCCCCGAAGAAATCTTTCTACAGGTCAGAAGAAGTTAGGACAAACTCTTTAATCCTGTTTATAAAGTAAGTCGGATGGCTGCCTCCAGACACCCAATACCAGAATTACAAAATTTTCAAACAAATTCTGAGACCAGATCTCTGGTTTACACTTATACCCAATTAATGGTGCAGTAGCACCTCCCCTAAAAGCAAAACAACCCCAAACAAAGTAGCTAATTTGTAACACAACCAGCAGTGAGACAAAACTAAGTAGTCTCATCATACATGACAGGGAACTTTTCCCCAAAGCTGCAGGTTATCGGAGTAGCTCCGGTTAAGTCTCAGTTGCAAAATAGCTTAATACAAATTTTGCTCCCAGTGCCAACTCGTTATTTGTGGTCTTAACATGGAGGACAATCCTCCTAACCAGCTCCTGGAGCCACAGTAAAGGCACTCTGTGGCCTTATGGCTGAGCTAACCTCCATAACAAGTATGATCTCCCTCTGCAGGTGGGGGAGGAATGGATAATGGATCTATGTAAGTAGAGATCCATGGGCCCTGCTCCTTCCGTCTGCCTCTCACCCAACTTTTGCCATGGCACAGAAAGAGTCCCTGGAGGGAAACAGTTTCTTGGTGCAAAGGAGACACAGACCTCCTGTACAGGTTTCTGGTATGCTTCCCCATGCAGGACCCTCCTGCCCTACGGCAGAAAAAGCAGAATTTGCTATTTTCTGAACATGATATAGGAAGCAACAAATACAAGGCCTGAATGAATGATATCAATTAACTGGGTTATAAATGAAATGCTGCCACAAGAGAGGCTACAATTTTAGGGCCAATCCTACAAACATTTACATGCTTAACCTTATGCACATGTGTAGAGCTAATGAGCTTAATGTGATTTAAGGTTAAGTGTGTTTTTATTTTCACTGCAGGATCAGGGCCATAATCAAGTTGTTTAATGGCCCACTTTTTGTATAAATAACCAGTGTGACTATGGCCTCACTCTTGGAAAGAAGTTTATAGCATTTACAATTTTTTTTTCTTACTTTTTAAGAGGCCATTTCCATCTTCATATTTGAAAGCTTCCATTAAGTGCAGCAGAAAACATATCAAAGTTGTCAAACAAAATATAAATCTGTACTTAATTATTCAATTTCAAAGGGGAAAATGTTGGAAACTACAACAGGGATTGAAAGCAGAAATCTGAAGTGTGGCCTCTAAGTGGCTTATTTAAAAAGAAGTGCATACAATTTGCATCTGTATTAATAAAGATATAACAACAACAAGTATTGCTGTGATATCTAGAGGCCCCAGCTGAAGTAGGCACTATGCATACACATATTGGTGGAGACAGTATAAATAGACAAGACATACAAATGGTGAGAGAAACAAAGTATCATCATACCCATCTTATTGATGAGGAATTGAGGTGCAGGGAAATGAAGTGACTTATCAAAGGTCAAAGAAAGATAGAGCCCAGACTCAAACCTAGTCCCGTAAATACAAGGCCATCTTTTCTCTACTTCCCCACATTTTTTCCATAGAAAAAATGTGTGTCTAAAATGCCCATGCAAAAATTTTAAAAAATGGAGTACGGAAGGAAAAAAAATAAATAAATAAAAGACTCCCAGTATATGCAGTTGTCACTTGAGAGAGAGAGAATGAATTTCTGTTAACTTGCTAATGCTAATAACACCCTCCTAAACAGGAATGCTGTTTGCTGATGTATTAATGCAGCCTGTTCAATTTATATTCCATATTCAAATAGCTGATAATCACTGCTCAGAATTCAAACTGTGCAGCTAGGATAGGGCTTAATAAAGATAATACAATGCAAACACAAAGGAGCATTTAATAGTTCTATTAGGAATAACCTCTTGTTTATTCAGAAATACACATTGTAAAAAACTGGACCTTGAGATGCAATGGTTAAGCTTTACTCACCAGAAGATCGAAAGTATAATTAAAGTTCCATCATTACCTTGCATGCAGGGGAGGGGAGGAAAAGAAACGAGAGGTGGCACAAACTGGGTTCAGCCAAAGCAGAGGCCATTTTTCACTGAGGAAAACCTGTCAGAGTCTAGGGAGTGGTGGGGGAAAACGGGGGGAAAAAATTTGAGAGTATTTGCACTGCTGTCAGTTGTTGCATTTGGAGTTCAATGGGAGGATTTCATGTTTGCAGAACAGTCTCTCTCTGTATCTTTAATCATTTGAGCTTTCTAGGCAGCAGTGATCCAGCCCAAGAGTAAGTCACAGGAGACAACCCACCAGCAGAAGCCTTCAACCATCACTTTAGGTCAGGGTGGTGAGGGTCATGGGGAGAGAGTTGCTAGATCTGGAGTTGACCTTTTCCCTTTGTGCTGAGCAAGTTATTCTGGGGAGTTTGCTTCTGCAGGTGGTACATATGGCAATGTGTCCACAAGTAGCGCTTAAAGCCATCAAGATTTAAAAATCTTTAAACATCTAAAGTATCTTACTTAATTCTAAAATTGCCGAATTTGAAGAACCCATCAAACGTTTTACAAGCACTAACTATCAGGAACTATTAAATTCAAGTTTCAAAGCTATTTCTGGAACATTCAGAATACAAACAAAACTTGCTGTTTCAGGGATTGGGAATAGGAAATGGAGTTTTTCCATCTCCAGGTCAGCATTTCAGATCTAACCCAAGTCAGTAGTGACTGAAACTCTTTACCACCTGAAGGCTGTTTCAGTTGTCTACACGAGGGAAACTTACTAGAAGTTTCCAAGGGTTGCAACCACCTGTTTAAATCTACCATTGTTAACAGCTCTATTGAAGACAGGCCAAAAACTGCCATCAGTGTTTTAACAACATGTCAAACACCAGCTTAGAAGAGGGTTACATGACAAGGTGTTTAATGTGCCAATCACCTGTCTACACTGGGACTCCCCATGCTGATAAATTTTCCCTCTAGTTCAGTGTCATCAATGTTAACAACTGTGAAATTAGTTGGTGATTTCAGTCCACTTCCCAATAGATGACTTCCATAATTGGCAAGAAGTGGTATTTGGTAGACTGTTTCACCAGGACTACCAAAGAATTCAAAGACATGGAAAGAAAACTCCCTCTAAGAGATTCCTGGAGATTCTACAAAGGCACAAAGTGACAGGACAGCATGTGGAGATCTGCATTTGCTGCTGCCTCTCTCAATTACTCTGTGTTCCAATCACAACAGCTGTAAATCCAGCACTTTGAACACTAAATTTACTTCTGTGTTTTTTTAATGTTACTCCAGAATTTTTTGAATAGTTTGAAAATAAATATTGGGCAAAGAATCTTCAGAGAATGAGCTTTCCGGAGAGTGTGGATGCACAGCCAGGTTGCAGTATGTCAAAACTTTGGGGACTGGAAGGTTTGTGCTTGGGGTAGCTAGCACAGTGCCACTGCAATCTGTGCTCCCATGGCTACACTACTACTTTTAACATACCTACTCAGATGAGAACTAGCAGGAGTATGTCTACATGAGCTGGGAATCACACCACTAGCTCAGTGTAGACAGACTTACAGAAAGTACATCAGTGAAAGTACATTCATAGTTCTTACATGAAAGTTCTGTGTGACAAATCTGATGAACACCGGCGAACCACAAGACTTTTGCATTTAATATTAGGACTGTTAACTAAATGTCATCCTGTCAAGGCTGGCTCAGACAACTTCAAAGACCATTATATTGGTATGGACCTGACAATAAGAGCCTTTAGAAAATTCATAGCCCTTTGTTTCAATACATATATTTATTCGTATGTTCCTGGCTCATTGAGTGGATTTCCTGTGGAATCTAGATTCACCAGTGGTGATTAATGCAAAATCCCAAGGCTGGCTATGCAGATACCCAGCCTTGAGGCTCAACCACCTAGGGAGAGGAGCAGTGACTGGTTTTGCCTGTTTCTAAAGGGCTGCAAGACAAAGCAAGAGTTTAAGGATAAAAGGCTGAGTTTATTCTGACACAGGGAACTTTCCCTCACAAATGGATCTGACCTTTGATCCAAGGGGGTACCCATCCCTGGTGAAAAGTTACAAGAACTTGAACCTGCCAGAGTCTGATTTCTGCTATATTTAGATCTTTTTATTGTTTTGTATGTTTCTGTATCATAAAAGTGCTGGAACTAGGGGTGTAGGGGGTGGTGCTGCACCCCCTGTCTTGAAGTGGCTTGGTTCTATGGCTCTCAGCACCCCCACTGTACAAATTGTTCCAGCACCCCTGCTCTATATTCTTTTGTCCTTAAATAAATGTATTCTGCTTTGCAATGGTGGTCACCTGTAATAATTGGCGAGCCACTCATTGTCCCTGGAGGGTGGGGAGGGGTGAAAGTGCAGGTGCTGAGTGAGTCAGACGCATTGGGAGAATCACATTGCAACTGCAACTTAAACCCCTGGTCTGGAAGATAAGTATGGGTCCTGTGCCAGAGAGAGGTGACAACTGGAGGCCCGAGACTACATTCCTTGACCAGACCACAGAGGGGGTCAAAAGGTGCAGTTCTCCCAAAACTGTGATAGTAAAACACCACCATTCCGGCTAAGTGGCCACCTATTATAATGGCAAAAAAAATTAGAGTGGACATGTGGGTCCACCTCTCTTCACAACTCAATAGCCGCCAGGTGCACTCTGAGCGAGGAAGGGGCTAGCCCTTGCTGCTTGAGGTGCAGGAGGTACTCCAGAATGGCCTGCACCGGCAAAACCTGTCGGGGTTCACACCAACACGAGAACCTTTTCCACTTGGCCATATAGGCTGCCCTGGGAAAGGGCTTTCTATAGCCAAGCAGAATCTGCTGCACAGGAAGGGAGCACTGGCTCTCCAGTGCGTTTAGCCACCCTAGAGCCTCCACGCCGTAAGGTGCAGTGACTGCAGGTCGGGGTGGAAAAGTCGACTGCCGTCCTGTGTAATGAGGTCCCGGTGCAGGGGCAGGACTACTGGGGCCTCCACCGACAGCTCTAGGAGCTATGTGTACCAGTGTTGGCAGGCCCAAGCTGGGGCGATGAGGATCACCACTGCCCTGTCCCTGCGCACCTTAAGCAGGGCCTTGTGCACCAAGAGGAGCGGGGGGAAGGCATACATCAAGCCCCCTCTCCTCGTGGACGCGTTTGCAATCCCGTGTGAGCCCGGGCTGCGGCCCTGGAATGAGCAGAACCATGGGCACTGGGCGTTGGCCCTGGTGGCAAAACAGATCTACCCGGGGAAACCCCCACCTGTGGAAGGGCGAAAACACGACATCCGCCCTGAGCATCCAGTCATGCATGCTGAGGGAGACTGCCAGCTTGTTCCACACCCCTGGGATATAGGATGCCTTGAGGTGAATTGCATGGGCATGCAAAGGTCCCAGAGGAGGAGGGCCTCGTGACAGAGTGGCGAGGAATGAGCCCCACCCTGCTTGTTTATATAAAACACGGCAGTAGCGTTGTCTGTCAGAACCGTCACGCTGTGACCACTCAGAGTGGTCTGGAAGGCGAGATGAACTACTCTGAGCTCCTTCATGAGATGGAGCGACTGCTCTGCCTCCGACCTCAACCCCTGCGTCATGAAGTCCCCCAGGTGAGCCCCCCCATCCATGGTCTGACACATCCGTTACCAGGGTCAGGTCCAGAAGTGAGGTGGCAAAGGGGATGCCTTCGCAAAACACAGGCTGGGACTGCCACCACAGCAGAGAGTCCAGCACATCCCTTGGGGCTGTCACTATCAAGTCCAGGGGGTCCCTGCCTGGGTGGTACACCCGAGCGAGCCATGCCTGCAGAGTCCTGAGTCTCATTCTGGCATGCCTGACCATGTGTGTGCATGCCACCATGTGGCCCAGCAGCCACAGGCAGCATCTGGCTGTTGTCATTAGAAACTGGCGCAGGGAGGCCACTGCTTGCTGGATAGCCCGGAATCAGGATACTGGAAGGCTGGCCCTGGCTTGCACTGCATCCAGGACTACCCCTGTGAATTCCACTCTCTGCGAGGGTGGGACTTGGGGATGTTGACCAGGAGCCCCAGTTCACGGAACAAATCTCAGGGCCACCTCCATGTGGCCCTGCACCTCTGCCTCGGATCGGCCCGTCAGGAGCCAGTCGTCGAGGTACGGGTACACCCAGATTTTCTCCTCCATAAGAAGGCCACCACCATCACCACCACGTACTTCATGAACACCCTTGGGGCCGCGGCTAGTCTGAATGGGAGAACCGCAAACTGGCGATGTTCTCAGCCCATGGTGAAGCGTAGGAACTGTCGATGTGCTGGGACGATGGCGGTATGAAAGTACGTGTCCTTTGTGTTGAGGGCAGTGTACCAGTCCTCCGGATCCAGGGAAGGGATGATGGTGCCCACAGAGACCATGTGGAACCAGGCCTTGACCAGGAACTTGTTGAGCCCGCGCAGGTCTAGGATGGGGCGAAGGCTGGGGATGTTGGGGATGAGGAAGTACCGGCAGTAGAACCCTTTTCCCCTTAGGCTGTGAGGCATCGCCTCTACTGCCCCTGCCTCTAGCAGTGAGCGGACTTCCTCTAGGAGATGCTCGGAGAGGGGTCCGTGAAGAGGAACGGAGAAGGGGGGTGGGAGGGAGGCAAGCTGCAGCGAGTACCTGTTCTGCACTGTGCGCAAGACCCAACGGTCTGACGTAATGGTGGACCACGCACGGGAGAAACAAGACAGGCGGTTCAGGAAACAAAGGGACGGATCCGGTGACTGAACTGGTACACTGTCCTCGAGTGCGCCTTCAAAAGCCTGGCTTAGTGCCCAGCTGGGGTTTGTGCTGGCCTTGGTTCTGGCCCGGCACATTATTGTTATTGCGCCGGTTATCCCTGCCTCGCCTATGGTAAGGCTCATGCCTATGGCGAGGCTGGTACTGGCATTGAGGGGAAGGCTGCGGCTTAGAGGGCTTCCTCTGGGTTGCTGGGGTGTGCATATCCAGGGATTTGAGCGTAGCTCATCAGGCCTTGAGGCTATGCAGCCTCACATCTGTCTGGTCCGAGAAGAGCCCAGGACACTTGGAACGGGAAGTCCTGGAGTGTATTCTGGACCTCAGGGGGCAGGCCTGACTCCTGGAGCCATGCCAAGCGCCTCATGACCACCCCGACGTGATTGTTCTAGCCGCCACATCTGCTGAATCCAGGGAGGCCTGGAGAGAGAGGTCTTGGCTACTGCCTTGCCCTCATCCACCAGGGCCATGAACTCCTGTTGGGAACCTTGTGGGAGGTTGTCCTTAAACTTCCCCACCACCACCCAGGAGTTGACATTATGCCTGTTGAGGATGGCCTGCTGGTTAGCAAATCCTCAGTTGAAGGCCCCCAGATGAGTACACCTTTCTACCAAAAAGGTCCAGGCGTTTCGCCTCCTTGGCCTTAGGGGCCGGGGCCTGCTGACCATGGCGCTCCCTTTTGTTCACCGCCAAAACCACTAGGGAGCATGGACTCAGGTAGCAGAACAGGAACTCATAGCCCTTAGATGGGGCAAAGTATTTACACTCCACTCCTTTAGCTGTTGGAGTGCTGGAGGCTGGGGTCTGCCATATAGTCTTATAGTTAGACTGGATGGTCTTAATGAGTGGGAACGCTATTCTGGATGGACCTTCGGGGCTCAAAATGCCCACCATGGAGTCCTCTTGCTCAACCGTCTCCTCAGCCTGCAACCCCAAATTTTGGGCAAGTGAGCAGCGGTTCCTGGTGGGCTCTATGGTCTATCGGCAGAGGGCCAGACACCTCTGTACCCGCCACCGCCTCATCGGGGGAAGACGAAGAGGTTAGCTGCTGCTCAACCCCCTTTGGTTGGTACTCCTGCTCCGCATCTCCCATGGTAGGGGCCTCTGGCTCATGCCAGGGTGGGAGTCCATGGGAAGGCACCAGGCTCGGTGCCAGATTCTCCGGTCTATGCTGGGGGGCTGCTGGAGGCCTGGATACTATTGCCTCTGGCACAGTCTGGCACTGGTGTGGGGACCGGGACCGTTGCGCCGAGTAACTTGCCCTGGACAGGGCCCCTTGGCACTCCTGATAGGCCCAGGGGGTCCAAAAGGGCCAATGGCCTGGCGGCCCCCATTGAGGTTGCCAGCTCCCTTGAGGGTCCCTGCTTTCCGGGCCCCAGTGCGGGTAGCTATAGCGGCCAGAGCTGGCGCCGGACTGTGGCGACGCCGATTGCGAAGGCCACGATGGCGCCAACGATCTGCTCCGGCAAGAGAACGAGCGGCTCCTGGCTGTGTGGGACTGGGACCAGTGCCGGCATTCCCTGGACTGGGACCGTCTGCGGGAGACCTCTGGTGAGGACCATCTTGACTTCTCCCGGTGTCGGTCTCTGGGCAGCGCCGGAGAGCAGTGTGCCCTTTCTGGTGCTTCTTCGCGTTGACCTGCTGCTGGTGCCACAACCTCCTTCTGGGCCACTGGCAAGTGCAAGTCTGCAGAGTCGGAGCTCGACCGGGACCAACCGCGGGACAGTGTCTTCGAGCAGCACACCATTGCCGGCTTACCTCTCGACAGCGCCCAAGACACGAACACCGGAGGGGGCTCGCTGCCGACAGCTCAATGAGGTCCTTTGCAGCCTCAAAGGTGCCAGGTGTGGAGGGTTGATCTGTTATGCCCTCGAGCCCATCGTCTGCATTGAGCTCACTTAGCTCTGGGCTTGGTGGGGCTTGTGCTGCCGGGCCCACCTGTGTCGGCGCCGGTACCGCGGCCTTCCCGCTCTTGTCAGCGCTCGGGGCCTTGGGAGGCGCCGGCCTCGTGTGCGGGGAATGACCGCGCCTTCTTTTAGGCTGCGCCGGGGGCCACACCGGGGAGGACGATCGGTGCCGGGGCCTAGCCTGGTGCTCCGGGGCTGACAGTTTACGGTGCTTAGCCGGTGCCGGGTCTCTCGACGGCTCCGGGGCACTACACGCAGAGGAAGCCTGAGCCAGCAAAGGGCGCTCCGGGCCCAGCAGCTGCAATGCGGCCTCCATCAACAGTTGCTTTAGACAAAAGTCTCTTTCTTTCCTTGTCCTTGGCTTAAACACCTTGTAAATCCTACACCTTTCAGTTTGATGTCTGTCCCCCAGGCAACGTAGACATGAGTCGTGGGGGTCACTAACTGGTATAGGTTTGCAGCATGTAGCACAAGCCTTGAAGCTGTGGGCCCGCGGCAGGTGCTGGAGGCCTCCAAGCACCTAATGACTTAAGTGTCCACAATCTGTACGTAAACTAAACTGATAACTGCTACTCTAAAGGCTAAGGGACTGCTCTTCTATTTGCGTGTGTGTGTGTGTGAGAAAGAGAGAGATCCAACACTGCCACAGACGGTAAGAAGGAACTGGAGGGGGTCAGGCCGGCAGGGGGTTATATGCATGGCGCAGTGGTGCCACACGGGGGGCCCGCTGGGAGCCACCAAGGGAAAAAGTTTGACACTCGTGCACGCAGCACACGCGCACCTAATGTGGAATGGACATTAACAAGCACTCGAGGAAGAATAAATCTAATTTAGATCAGAAATACAAGAAAAACATACGTTGGTAGGTAGGGAAAATAAGAAAAAAAGACAACAGTAGATCAAATGAGAACATTTTCAGAGGTTATTCCAGTAGAGCAGATTTGAATGGATCAATTTTTCAAAATGACTATAAATATAAACTTAATACTTTTATTTATTTTAAATTCAGTATTTGGATTATCAGCAAAAGGTCTCACAAAGGTATGTTTTCAGAGGAATTTCAACTGGAGGGCTGGAAATATACATAGTATAAAATATTCATGCTGTAAAAAACAATTTTATATTTCAAGTAAGCCACAGTTTGTTTATAACTTCGTGCCCTTCTTCCCATTGCATGTACAGATTTTTAAGTAGCTATTAGTACACTGTTTAATATGAAAAAGGAATGCATTTTATGCGCCATTATAAGCTGCTCATTGATATGTTTATGGAAACACCTTATTTGTCTAAAAATATGGTCTAACTGTACATACTTAAGTTATGGTTTTGTAATGAGGACAACAAGTGGATCACAGGCTGATCACATGAACTAAAGCTGCCGTGTGGTCATTTTTTCTGTGTGTAGGGACGAGTGAATACTGGACTAAACTTTGCCACTTTTAACTGTCTTGAAAAGCAAGAAGCACAGAAAAGATCAAAAGAAATGGGATTCAATAGGATAAGGAATCAAATTCTTCTCTCTCACCATAGAGTTTTCACCTCGGTCTCTGTGCATCACTCAGCTGGACAGCTTTCTTCTAGAGAAAGCAAGGGTTCTTTTAAAGAATGCAGCTGAAAGGCTTGGCAGCTCGGTTCAGAGTTCACTCATCCTTATCTGTGTGTTTCCTAACCCTTTGTAAGGATATGTGTACTGTTCCCTTCTTGCATAAATGGAAGTGACCTTGATAAATTCTCAATTTCATGGACAACAAAAGGCTGATTTAGTGCAACTAAAACAACTGGAAAGATGTATAATATAACTAACATTGAAATTACAAGAAAAATCAAGATACATTGAAGTGGACAAAAGCATTCACAACTGAAATAGGTGAAATATAGAGTTCAGACGTTTGCAAATTTAAAGGGGGTCATTTTCTCTAGAATTAGGTCATTTGCTTAGCTTATCTGTGAGAATGAAAAAAAAGACCAAATTCGCATTCCACTGAAGTCAATAGTCAGTCTATTTTAACCCATTCTTTCTCCTCTCCGCTACTCTTCATCTGTTTGTCCTTTCCTCTTATTGTTCTTATATTAACATAGCTCCCTGCTCTGCAACACACATAAGCACATATTTCAGAGTAACAGCCGTGTTAGTCTGTATTCGCAAAAAGAAAAGGAGTACTTGTGGCACCTTAGACACTAACCAATTTATCTGAGCATAAGCTTTCGTGAGCTACAGCTCACTTCAGCCTCACGAAAGCTTATGCTCAGATAAATTGGTTAGTGTCTAAGGTGCCACAAGTACTCCTTTTCTATAAGCACATATCTGACTTTAAAACGTGTGTGTAGTTCTACTGAGAATGCAAGCTCTTTGGAATAGAGACTAACAACTATATCTACAATGTTTTAAAAGTAATGATGTAAGAAATGAATGAAAAAAAAATGCTTAATATTGAAGCTCAGGTTTACAGATGCTGTCAATTCTGCCTGAAGCTGTGAAGCTGCTCTGAAGCAACTGCATCGCACTTTGGCTGCAGACTACCCTTAGCAGAGCTGCAGCACAGTTTTAAAATCAACTCTGAGCCCAAATCTCGTTCTAAACAGCTAACAGGGAGATGGAGAATAAGGGGGATGGCATATGAAATAAGACCAAAAAAATAAACAAATCTAATACAACTATGCTAACGTCAGTCTGCTTAATAGTTATAATTATCCTTAAGCTTACCAACAGTGGCATGTGAGTTAAAGTATATTTGGAGATACTAACTATAAATAGGATGTTGTATATTCCTCTCCACACACAAATATAAAAAACTTATGCTGGCATTATCATCAGGAGTTGCCTGTGCAGACAGCCCCAATTACTCTATTGAAAGTTACAGGCATGCATACATTAATTCTCACTCACTTTGTCCTTCACTTGCTCGGTTATATGTGATTTAAATTTAGATAAATTACAGCAGTTACTAAGTTTAAATACAAACCTCCTGCCCCCAACTACCTCCCATAGTGTAGTACCCAATTCTTTACAGGGCTTTGAAAATAGAAGCCTTTATAATATTCAGAAATAAGGGAACTCTACTTCAATAGTCAGGTAAGTATTCTCTAATATTATTCCAACTGTTTCGTATTTTTGATGTTAGGAGTTACAGAAATGATGTGATTTTATCTACCATTACAATATATGCTTCCTGTGTGTTTGACATTTCAAATTTTCTTTAAAATACCAGGTATAAATTGTGTTCCCATGGTTTAATGGCATTTGAACAGAATTTCCACTGTTTGAATGATCCATGTAGCATTAGAACACTTTATTATTTAAGTGAAACTTACTCTTGAGTTTAACTTTCCAGTATTCCTTCAACAAGAAGTTTAAGTCTTTTTTACCACAAATCTAATTATATTTTTGGGATAATGATGAAATAATGAATTTTTCTATCTTAGTACTTGTTATTTATATAAACGTAAATCCCCCCAAGTCCCAAAACACTTTGCTAAAACACACACACACCCCATTTCACTCACCACTGATATGCAGCGGTCTGGGGAATGAGACGATGATAGATTAAAAGTACATGGGTGAAAGAGTGGGAGGCAGCAGAGGGATATAGAGTTAAGGGAAGAAAAGGAAGCAATTTTAAGAGGGAGGAAGAAATAAGATATGTAACATAAGATATACAAAAGGAAGAAGTAAATTAGAGGGACTGAAGAGAAAAGGTAAAAAAAATGTTTTTGTATTTTTTAAAGAAAAGACTTGAAAAAATACAAACCAGGCATACAGCTAGTCTTCGTAGCCATGGGTTATCTCCACCACCCACATTCTCCCTACTTCAGTCATTTGTTATGTCTTGTGTTAATCTAGATTATAAACCCTTTGGGACAGGAACACTTACTATGGGTTGTGCACCACCCAGCACAGTGGGCCCTTGATCTGACTGGGGCATCCGGGCAATAGCATAAGACTATCAGGATTTAACATTTATACAAAGGTGGTGCCTAAAGGCCTCAACCAGGTTTGCCCCCATTATACTAGGCACTGTATAAACAGATGACAGCCTCTGGCCCAAAGACTTGCATATAATACATATTAGTGTGTACATAATATACAGCGTACTGTCGATAGGCATACACACAAAATTTGTGGACATACAATTTGAGCCACCTTGGTCTTGACTTCCAAAGGTGCTGAATATTCATAGCTCCACTTAAAGTCAATGGGAACTGTACATAGAATCATAGAAGTGTACGAGAGGAAGGAACCTCAATAGGTCATCTAGTTCAGTTCCCTGCACTCAAGGCAGGTCTAAGTAACAACTAGACCATTTCTGACAGGTCTTTGTCTAAATTGTTCTTAACCTCCAGTGATGAAGATTCCAATCTCTCCTTAGGCAATTTGTTCCCGTGCTTAACCATCCTGACAGGAAGTTTTTCCTAATGTCCAACCTAAACTGCCCTTGCTGCAATTTAAGCCCATTGCTTCTTGTCCTATCCTCAGAAGTTAAGAACAATTTTTCCCCCTCCTCCTTGCAACAACTTTTTATGTACTTGAAAACTGTTATGTCCCCGCTCAGTCTTCTCTTTTCCAGATTAAACAAACTCAATTTTTTCCAATCTTCCCCGATAGGTCACGTTTGAGACCTTTAATGATTTCTGTTGCTATCCTCTGGACTCTCTCCAATTTGTCCACATCTTTCCTGAAATGTGGTGCTTAGAACTGGACACAATACTCCAGCTGAGGTCTTATCAGCCTGGAGTACAGTGGAAGAATTACTTCTTTTCTTGCTTACAACACTCCTGCTAATACATCCCAGAATGAGGTTTGCTTTTTTCTGTGTGTGATAGTGTTATACTGTTGAGTTGACTCATATTTAGCGTGCGACCCACTATAACCTCCAGATCCCTTCCTAGGCAGTCATTTCCCATTTTGTGTGTGTGTGCAATTGATTGTTCCTTCCTAAGTGCAGTACTTTGCATTTGTCCTCATTGAATTTCATCCTATTTACTTCAGACCATTTCTCCAGTTTGTCTAGATCACCGATTTTTAATCCATCCTCCAAAGCACTTGCAACTCCGCCCAGCTTGGTATTGTCCGCAAACTTTATAAGTGTACTCTCTGACATTACCTAAATCATTGATAAAGGTATTGAACAGAACTGGACCCAGGATCAATCAGGGATAGGCAGGAGGAGGAGATGGGACACTAGATAAGGTGGGTCAGGGCTCTCAGGTGGCTCCAAGTATTCTCTCTTTAGCTGCTTGGCTGGCCAGTTCTTGCTCACTTATGTAGTGATTAACTGATCACTGTCTGGTGTTGGGAAGGACCTTTCCCCCAGATCAGACTGGCAGTGACTTTGGGGTTGTTGGTTTTTTTGTCTCTCACTGCAGCATGTAGGTATGGCTCATTTGCCAGGATTATTTGGGCATATCTCATTTAATTACTTCCCTGCTACTGCAGGGGTCTTGAGCACTGGTGCACCTCAGCCCTTCCTAAACTCTGCCTGTGGCTCATAATAGTCTAGTCTCCTGTGGGTCTCATTTACTTTGGTCTCATTTTCATTATTGGGTTTAGTGTGCAGGTGCTGTGTGGTTTTGGTGGCCTCTGATATACACGAGGTTGGACTAGATGATCTAATGGTCCCTTCTGGACTTACATTTGTCTTTTATAGCTTTGTCACTCATCGAATTTAAGGCACTTAGCAGCAGTTGGCTCTCTGCTCCACCCTAAGAACCAAATTGAATTTCTCTTACTGAGATGACTGAGGCTAGCCCATGTTCCTCATTCTATCAGAGAGCAGACACCCTGCCCCACTTCCAGGAGTTGAAGTTAAGCACAAGAAAGGGAATGACTCAGAAGGGGGAGTGGTAACATCTCCCAAAGCAAATGCCATATCTACTGAAAAGCATGTGCCTAGCCATTTGTTCTTCTCACCTCAACGTAAGTATTGCCATCTGCTATCTCAGATGCATATAAAAATTTGAGGGGGTAGAACTGGGCCTGGTTCTTGTCAGCTTCTTTACACGGCGCCACAATTTCTTTCATAGTTCTCCATTTCCTGTTACCAAATCCCAGATCCTGTCTGTGCCTGCATGACATTTTTTGGTTTACTTCAAGTTTGATAGGTAGGTAGATAGCTAACAGATTATGGCTATTAAGAACAGCCCCTACCTACAACAATTTTGTTGGATGCACAAAAGATACAACAGGCTTGATTTTACATACCTGTGTGCCTGAGGGAAGACCTTTACAGTGTCCTTGTGGAAGAACACTCTGGGGATATTCCTAAATACATGTTCGCCTGGGACCCTATTTTATTAATAGATAATAAAGCCAGAAGGGACCATTGTCATTATCTAATCTCACCTCCTGTATTACACAGTCCATTGGGCATCCCTGAATTAATTCCTGGTTCAATTAGGGCATCTCTTTTAGAAAAAGATTAACGTGATTAAAAAAATTTCCAGCACTGGAGAATCCACCACATCACTTGATAAATTGTTCCAATGGTTAATTACCTACACCTGCACCTTATTTCTAGTCTGAGTTTGTCTTGCTTCAGCTTCCATCCATACCTTTGTCTACTAGATTGAAGAGCCCTCTATTGCCAAATGTCTGTCCCTCCTGTAGGTACTTACAGACTGATCAAGTCACCCCTTAACCTTTTTTTGTTAATCTAAGCCAACTGGAAAACTGAAGAAGCTCAATCATTTAATCATTTTCATGGCTCTCCTCTGAACCCTTTTTTTTCCCAATATCCTTCTTGAAATATGGACACCAGAACTACACGATATTCCAGTAGTGGTTGCACCAGTGCCAAATACAGAGGTAATACAACGTCTCTGTTCCTACTTAATAGTCCCCTGTTCATACATCCATGAATTGCATTCACCTTTTTGGCCACAGTGTTGCACTGAGCACTCATGTTCTCTTAATTATCAACCATGATCCTGAATCCCTAAGTCCTTTTAGAGAGTCACTACTACCCCAAGATAGAGTCCCTCATCCTGAAAGCATGATCTAGATGTAACGTCATACATCTGACTATATTAAAATGCATAATTGTTTGCTTGTTCCCCATTTACCAAACAATCCAGATCACTCTGTCCTCTTCCCAACCAGCAGTAATGCAGTCACTCTTTTTCTTCCACAGAGGCTCAGACAACTACACAGCACAGAGGCCTTCTATCAGCCTGTTAAATTTATTTCTAAAAAGAAAGTCTTACTAGAACTGTTGACAGAAAGGCACACTTCACAGAAATGTCCAAAGATAACCCACTTCTTGTCTTTAATCATGTATTTTATAGGAAGAAATAACCAAACTTCAAATCCCTGCTACATGAGAAATGTCTATTTTAGATCTGCAGGGCTTCAAAAATCAGCAAGGGGAGCAAAGCTCTAGCTGTATTTTAGTCTTCATGGCATACTTTTAATCCACAGAAATTTGACAGAGGAAGTCATCCTCTCCTTCTCCCACAAACACACACATTTACTGAATGAGTGCAACAAGCTTGTTTCATAGTGGATATGTAACAGGTTCCTAAAAGACCGAAGGGTGTTCTGAACTCTAGCTATACTTTGTGAAATAATTGGAAAAAAACCCAAACAGTTGTATAAATATAAAAGTCAGTTAACAGATGATTCTCTAATGTAGAAAAAAATTACAAGCCAAAAAAATTCTCTCTTCTCAAAGTGTTCTGCCCTCCACCCTACTATCTCCTTTTTCTACCTTTGTCTTCCCATGGTAACTAATTCTTTCCTTTGGTTTGCTTGGTAAGAGCAAACAATATTGCAAAACTTTATTCCTGGACAACATACAATTGATTTTAATAATGGAACTGAAATACTGTTAATATACTTTGCAACTACACTGAAAAACACTGCTTGTGGTGTTTGTAAGTTGTATTATCCCGTTTCTGATGAAATGGCAAAATGAATACACTTATAAGGCCTATGTAAAACCTTGGATCTTTCAAAATAGCTACATTTACTCTATTTTAGTCTGCTTTAAAGGGTCACTCTTTACAATGGATGCCAACGAGCCTATGAGGTTGTATGTCTATGTGCATGAAGATGCTGAAAAGCAAGTGCAGTTAGCTGGGGAGGAGGAAGAAGAGAGTTTTCTGTGTATTTAATGCTTGTACCATGGTGTCTGGCAGCAATGAAAACTGAAGTTTTCTATTTATTCACAGATCAGGCACAGTGTGGGTAAGTGACAGTGGAAACTCCTTTACCTTGTCCCAGGAACATGCCTGAAACTTGACCTGGAATGCTAAACTTTGGATATAAGAAGATACGTCAGTCTCATGTCTCTGCTAAAACAACAATTTTGTTAATGACTCAGTGCCAGTTTTGATTGAGGGGGCAGTCAGGTTCCCTTCCCTCCCACCCCCAGTGGGTCCGTACAGCAAAAGTCACCATATGCCACTGGAATGGTGTCAGATGGTAACAGTGTATGGTCTACTCTAAACAATGCCTAGGCAGAGAAATTATCGTACACATCATAGAACTACCTGTTGACCATCCTATTTTTATCTGCTCACCTGACTAAATATAGTTAGTTAAATTGATCTGGGCCTAACTTCAGTTTTGAAAATTCCGCATCCTTCAGCAAGATAGTAAAACTGGTCAGAAAATGGGTTTTGTTTTGTTTTAACATTGGACATTTTTGACAAACTGAAAACTCGACACATGAAAAGTTAACTGAAAATGAGAGATTTTAGCCAACCCCTCGTCCCAAGTTTTCATTTGGAAAAGTTTTCCATGTTGGTTCTCTAATAAATAAAAAAAAGAAGGAAAGAAAACTGAAAATTTTCAACTAGCCCTATAAGATAGACTTGACGTATTTAAAAAAAAAACAAAACACCACAACCACCACACTATGAGTAGAAGAGCCATTACTAATCTCTTTAATTAGATCTACAAAGGCAGAATTGACAAATCCCTTGTCAGTAGAGTTACTTGAAATTAAGCTCCACTGTTTAAAAGAAAAGCAAAGCGTGTAGACAAGAATCAAGGAAAAATTTCAAGACTACTCTTTTGAGAAGCATAAAAATTAAAACTATTGAGTTAACTTTATACCTCTGACCTCAAGTGAGGTAATGTTTTAGGATGAAATCTACTTCACCCACAAAAGGACCAAGTATTGAAACTCTAGTCAGGTCAGGGAGAAGAATTTAATCCCACTCAAATGGTGTTAAGGAGCAAGACTACCATATAGCACTGATCACTAGTACAGTTGCTACTTTAGCCATGTGGTTGGAGTAGCAGTTGCAACCCCTGAACCCCTCATCATTGCTCCATCTAAATGCAGATCCTGTGGCCCTTGCTATCTCTATGCCAGCCTATATGGGGCAGGCACAGAGATCCCCTCTGTAGATGTAAGACTGGCCCCTGCTCTCCAGTTCCATGCCCAACATATTTTATTTATATCACAAACTTAGTTTTGGGTGAGACTATTGTTTGTGGCAGCACTTTGACTGAAGCAAGAAAAACAAGACCAACTGCTGCAGCAAATGAGGGAAGTTGGTAAAGGAAAACTCAGGAGGAGGAGGAGGAAGGTAGAAAGATGATGGAAAGAGGAGGATGATAAGAAGCATTATGGGCACAGAAGGTGGGGTTGTGGCAACTGAAAGTTTGATTGGAAGGGAGGTAGAATGAAGTAGAAGCTACAACCAGTGACTACACTAAATGAGAAATGAAAATAATGTTCACATTCAAACAAACATTTTAATGGGCATTCACAAAATTTCCCATGCTCCTGTGTGTGTGAAATATGAACATGGTAGTATGTTGGTCCTAGCAGGAAGCCACCAGAAGTGCTGGAATCCTTCCAACATCACAATGAAGGCAGTTGCAGTTAAGACTAATTTCTCTCTCCTCCCCCACTTTTAAGATGGATGCAGAAAGAGTGGCACGAGGAAAGTCCAGCTGAATCCAAGTTCTCTCAATGTCTGCCATTTTAAATGTCAAGCAAATGGTGGGACACAACACGCACCATGCAAGCTGCAAGGCTATATGTTCTAAAGCTAGGGTCTAAAGGGAAGGTAGGACTAAGCTGTAAAAGTTTGGATATGGATTCAAACTGTTCTGAAGTTCATAGGCATTCAAATCTGAAGTTATTGTTCAGTACCATCTCTAGTCCAGAATGGCTCAAGATCGTGGATGGCCTGGACTGTATTTTAGTGAGTGATGCTCCAAATGCACATATGTGCATAACTGGAGCATAGCAGCAGCATCACATGATTAATTATTCAAAAGATAGAAAATCACATTACTTCACATAAGCATTAGAAAGTCTCAATGCACATCAGTGCAAAGTTCTAAATCAAACTTTCAACACAAAAACACTGGTCTTGAGTGATAATTAAATACATTTGGAACTGAAAGCTATTTTTTAAAAAGGTGACTAACATTACATTTGTGCAAAAACTGCAACTGAAAATCTTTAATCAAAAACTTTAAATATAAAAATCATTAGCCTTTTGATTGAAAAAAGCAATAAGACAGAAATTAATTTCCTAAAGTTATTCTTCCATGTGTTCTAGATGCTTTAGGATTTCAAATTGAAGGACAGGTTGGCCACAGAATCATGTATGGGAGGAAAGGTGGTCCATGAGACTGTCTCAAAATGTGGTACTAAATTAAGACAGTTGAGACCCCTGCTGTAGACACATTTCAGCTCAAAAAGGTTAATTTGAGAGCTGTAAGCACCTAAAAAACAAAAAGGATATATAATGAAAATGTCTCCTCAACCATAACTATTGCATTGCCAAAGAGATAATAAAAATTCCATGACATTGTCAGATCAATATTGCTGCAATTTCTCTTTTTCAAACACTGGGCCTTGCCCCCCTGAGAGAGAGAGAGAGAGAGAAGGTGGTTAACTTTTACTCAGGAAACAAATCTACCCAAATCCAACAAAATAGTGGTTCCTTTTAATTTTTGACCTCCGTACTATATCTAACCCTCTTCCTCCCTTCAAGGACTCTCTCAAATGTTTAGATTGACTGTGCCTATTCAGGGTTCATATCTCCACCCACTCCCATTCTATACCATTTTCCTCATACCACATCAAAGAGCCAGAATGGCACTTTCAAGCAAAGTACAGCCATAAGATCTCTCAAGACATCCGATTTTCCATAAAATATTCAATGTAGGAACTGAAAGAGAGGGGGACCTAGTAGTTAGAACAACGAAGAAGATGATCTAGCAGCCCTGTTTGGAATGAATTTGAAGCATTAAGCAAACTTGCAAGCATTAAGACCGGAGTGGAAGAGCTTGTAGAAGTCAAGGAACAAAACAATATGGGCCTGGACAGGAGTGTAGCAGTGTGAGTAGAGTGGGAAAGTTGGGTCTTAGAGATGTTGTGCAAGAAAAAGTAGTAAGACTCAGACATGACCTGGGTGAGTGGCTCAAAGGAAAGGGCCGAGTCAATGATAAAACCAAGATTATTGGCTTGAGCAACAGGATGGATGGTGAAGTTGTCTCCCATAGTACAGGAAGGAGGGAGAGGAGAGGGCTTTGGTGGGACACATCAAGAGGTCAGTTTTGCCCATGTTAAGTTTATTTGATGGCTAGGCATTCATAAGGAGATGGAAATATAAGATGAGAATCTAGTTTGGATAGAGAGAAACAAGTCAAGACAAAGGGATAGATTTGTGACTTAGCATCACAATGGGAGTAAAGGCCATTTATAGATTTATGTATCCTGTCCTTCAGTCTGGCCACTAGCTTGCATTTCATGCACCAGTTCTCTTTCAGTAGAAAGGAAAACATCAAATGCAAGTCACAGCCATTGTTTTCTCATCATCCGTATGTGCTACCTGATGCACAGCTATACCTAAACAGAATCATAGAAGATTAGGATTAGAAGAGATCTCAGGAGGTCACCTAGTCCAACCCCCTGCTCAAAGCAGGACCAACACCAACTAAATCATCCCACCCAGAACTTTGTCAAGCTGGGCCTTAAAAACCTCTAAGGATGGAGATTCCACCACCTCCCTAGGTAACCCATTCCAAGGCTTCACCAACCTCCTAGTGAAATAGGGTTTCCTAATATCCAACCTAGACTTCCCCCACTGCAACTTGAGACCATTGCTCCTTGTTCTCTCATCTGCCACCACTGAGAAGAGCTGAGATCAGTCCTCTTTGGAACCCCCTTCAGGTAGTTGAAGGCTGCTATCAAATCCCCCCTCACTCTTCTCTTCTGCAGACTAAACAAGCCCTGTTCCCTCAGCCTCTCCTCATAAGGTATGTGCCCCAGCCACCTGATCATTTTCGTTGCCCTCTGCTGGACCCTCTCCAAATTTGTCCACATCCTTTCTGTAATGGGGGACCCAAAACTGGACGCAATACTCCAGATGCGGCCTCAGTGCCAAATAGAGGGGAACAATCACTTCCCTCGATCTGCTGGCAATACTCCTACTAATGCAGCCCAATATGCCGTTAGCCTTCTTGGCAACAAAGGGCACATTGCTGACTCATATCCAGCTTCTCATTCACTGTAATTCCCCAGGTCCTTTTCTGCAGAACTGCTGCTTAGCCAGTTGGTCCCCCGCCTATACCGGTGCATGGGATTCTTCCACCCTAAGTGCAGTACTCTGCACTTGTACTTGTTGAACCTCATCAGATTTCTTTTGGCCCAATCCTCTAATTTGTCTAGGTCACTCTGGACCCTAACCCTACCCTCCAGCATATCTACCTCACCCCCCAGCTTAGTGTCATCTGCAAATTTCTGAGGGTGCAATCCATCCTATCATCCAGATCATTGATAAAGATGTTGAACAAATCTGGAACAAGGAGGAACTAGATTCTCTGTGAAAGCCCTTGTTTGCCAGCCACATTTGCAGATGAGATTACCCAGAGGTAGGAGGTAGAGAGAAAAGAAGGGTGGCAAGGACTGAGCCTTAAGGGTCATCCAAAGGAAGAGGAAGAGGGAGCCCCACTGAACACAATGTTATTGGTTTAGTATTTAAACAGAAATATCAGGCAGCCAAAAGTTATGGCATGTTTGCAGTGTGAGGAGGAAGAGAGAAAAACTGATTAAATTGATGCCTAATAGGGTATTTCCAGGCTCCCTCTCAAAGTTGTAGGACAGCGTGGATAATACCTGTATTACCTTCCTCTGATTAAGGAGTTGTCAGATAAAAATTTAGCATCTTTTTCTCATTGTTTCTTTATAAGAGAAATTTAGTTTTGGAATACCACCAGTTTGTTGGTTACATTTTGTAGTGAGGAAAATTGCCATTCTTGTATCAGCAGAGGATTATAAATCATGTACTGGGGAATTTTCCAATGAGTATAAAAAGTAGGCCAGACAAAAATATTGTAAATAAAATATGAAGAAAAAAAATCCCTATCATTTCAAGGACAAGACTTTGTTTTATTCACGGTGATGCCAGGCTAATAAAAAACGCTTATTTTTGCCTAATTGTGCAAAATTTATTGTGATAATGAAAAAACAGAAGATTCCTTTTTGTGTAAGTTAAACAAAGAGACCCATTTGTCAACTGATTAATTATACACATGGGATCTGAACCTGCCCCACATTTGTATCAGTGGGAATTTTGCCTTTTTTCTCCAATGGGAATAAGATCAGGCCCAGAACTCTCAAAGGTATTAGACCAAAGCCATCATTAAGGTTGAAAGATATACCTGGGGCTGGAGGGGCGCTATACTCTGGTTTCTCTTCAGATCCTATAAATCTCAAGGAGCATTGTGAAAGAAAACAGCTGAAATTACTTGGGCTACACAAAGAAGGGCTAAGAAGAAAGGGAACAGTCTCTTCCTTCTTGTAACTACCTAGTATATATACACAAACATTATATAAAGGGCTGTTTTACAAAACACTGGGAAATTTCAGGGTAATGTTTGAGATTGTATCTTTTAGTGGAAAAAATTACTTCCCATCTTCTCTCTAATAACCTGGGACCAATACAGTTATACCACCATTGCACAGGGTAATGTTTGTAAGATAGAACTAGAAAGCAAAATGTTTACTGTATTATCCAACACTAAAACTTCATAGATAATTTAAAATTTTTCACAGGAACACAGCTTTTACTGAGGACTACCCTTTCAATCAATCTTAATTTTTTTTAAAAATACTTCTACCAATAAAGCACTCCTTATTCAGATGATTGTGTGTGATTTCATTGCATTTGGAAAGGGGACTCTTCATTTGAGCTTCACCCCACAGTGCCTAGTTTATGAAATATTTAAGTGCTGGTCATAGCACTGTGCCACACAGATACTGGAAGCTGCTGAACTGACAAAGACGACACCCGCTGCCTCTTTGTTGCTTCAGTTACTATGTCACAGAAACCATGGGGGAAAAAAAAATCTTCATAAAAATGGCCTTGTCAAAAGCACTGGCTCTCCCTGTATCAGAAAGTGTAATTCACAACGTGCTTTTAAATTGGGGCTTTTCATTCACATTGAACTGGCTCATCTGCCAGCTTTGTCTGTGAACAACAATTTATGTTCCTTCACTATTATAGAAAGCTAATATGCTGGCTTGATTTTGGTTTGCTGTTCCTTTGAAAAAATGCAATATAAAAAGTCAAACCGTACTCTCAATTATGTGCGTAGAACACCCACTGAAGTCTATCAGAAGTGTGCATTTATCGGAGGGTAGAATGACTCAAAGTCAGTAGTTTCCTTATACAAAAGTATAACTTGGAGTGTCACACTATGTTTTAGGTTCTCTTAGTAAGGATAACATTTAAATCTGATTTTCTTATTAGTCCTCATCATTTTATTTAAAAAAACCACAATGCTTTTGCTGCAATCATAGGATAGAAAACTCAATCTTTATCCTGTAAAAATTCCCTACTGAAATTGTAGAATAGTAAAATAAATGCTTTCCTCTGACATTGTTAAATTGGTATAGCCATGCTGGAAAAGTGATACATTTTCCAATATCCATCTTTTCTTGCTCCCATGCCCTATAACCAGACTGCTAATTTGAAGTTTCATTCACAAATCTCAATTTGTTTACAAGACTAATCTTAGTAAAGTAATATAGAAGATACCAATTTTTGGAATAGTGTTTCCAGCTTGAAAATACATTTTCACTACTAGCAGTACAAGTTTCTAGAACCTCCACATCAGAAGCAAGCTCCCCAGAGGCCAGGAAACACCAGACCTTGCCAGAACAGATGCAAAACCTGCAGACATAGACACTAAGGTCAGAAGGGACCATTATGATCATCTAGTCCGACCTCCTGCACAATGCAGGCCACAGAATCTCACCCACCGAATCCTATGAAAAACCTCTCACCTATAGCTGAGCTACTGAAGTCCTCAAATTGTGGTTTAAAGACTTCAAGGAGCAGAGAATCCTCCAGCAACTGACCCGTGCCCCATGCTACAGAGGAAGGCAAAAAAAGCTCCAGGGCCTCTTCCAATCTGCCCTGGAGGAAAATTCCTTCCCAACCCCAAATATGGTGATCAGCTAAACCCTGAGCATATGGGCAAGATTCACCAGCCAGATACCCAGGAAAGAATTTTCTGTAGTAACTGATCCCATCCCATCACAGGCCATTAGGCCTATTTACCGTGAATATTTAAAGATCAATAAATTACCAAAATCATGTTATCCCATCATAACATCTCCTCCATAAACTCATCGAGTTTAATCTTAAAGCCAGATAGATCTTTTGCCCCCACTGCTTCCCTTGGAAGGCTATTCCAAAACTTCTCTCCTCTGATGGTTAGAAACCTTCATCTAATTTAAAGTCTAAACTTCCCAATGACCAGTTTATATCCATTTGTATCTTCACTGTTATGATAATACCCCCCACAACACACCTTTCAAGATCATTGGGTCCTACGTGATGCCTACAACATGTTCTGTTCCTCTCCCACTTCAAAATGCCCCAACACCACCTGTGTGGGTTAAATCAGAAAATCACTATGCTCTTCAATAAGAAAAGGAGTTCTTGTGGCACCTTAGAGACTAACAAATTTGAGCATAAGCTTTCGTGAGCTACAGCTTACTTCATCCACTGAATGCATCCGATGAAGTGAGCTGTAGCTCACGAAAGCTTATGCTCAAATAAATTGGTTAGTCTCTAAGGTGCCACAAGTACTCCTTTTCTTTTTGCGAATACAGACTAACACGGCTGCTACTCTGAAACCTGTCATTATGCTCTTCAATGAATTTATACAGAAAAAAATAATAGAAAATCACTTTCAAAAGAGGAGCCTTGGAACTTAAATCCATAACTCTGCTGAACACTGAAAATCACAGACAGGGACACTGGCTTTATAGAACATTACCACATTTTATAGTCCACCCTACTGCCTGCTAACCCGGAATTGCCCACTTTATTTTAAGTAGTTTTCTACAGCATGTGCAAACCCCTTATACTTAACAATCTGTCCCACCTTGTATTTAGCTTAGGCACTCTGGCTACCTTCTCCAGACCTGAAGCTGGTTCATAAAAGATATTCTGATTGTGTCTCTCATATCCTCTTCTCTGAGCCCTCTCCAATTTATCAACATCCTTCTTGAACCGTAATCACCAAAACTGCACACAGTATTCCACTAGTGGTCATATCAGTGCCAGATCCAGTGGTAAAATAAACACACACACCCCCAACTCCTACTCTAGATTACCCTGTTTATGCATGCAAGGATCACATTAGCCCTTTTGACCAAAGAGTTGACTGGAGGTCCCAGTCAGCGGACTATCTACCATGACCCCCAAATCTTTCAAGGTAACTATTTCTGACAATAGAGTCCCCCACTGTGTAAGTGTGGCCTGCATTCTTTGTTCCTACATGTATACATTTACCCATAGTAATACACATTGTTTGCTTGTGGCCATCTTACCAAGCGAACCAGATTGCTCTGTACCAGTAATCTGTCCTCTTCATTATTTATCACTCCCCCAATTTTTGTATAATCAGCAAACTTTATTAGTAATTGTTTTAGGTTTTCTTCCAGGTCATTAATAAAAATGTTACATAACGTAGGGCTAAGAACCAATCCCTGCAGGATCCCACTGCAAACAGACCACTCAATGACTGTTCCCTGTTTACAATTACATTGAGACTTATCAGTTAACCAGTTTTTAATCTGCTTAATGTTAATTTTATATCTTTCTAGTTTTTAAATAAAAATGTCATGCAGTACCAAGTCAAATGCCTTACATAAGTCTAAGTATATTACATCAACACTATGGCCTTCATCAACCAAACTGGTAATCTCATCAAAAATGTATCAAGTTAGGTTAACAGGATCTATTTTCCATAAACACATGTTGATTTGGCAATAATTATATTACCCTCCTTTATTTATCAATCCTTTATCAGCTGCTCCATTATCTTGTCTGGGATAGGTGTCAGACTGACAGGTCATCTCATTTACCCTTTTGAATACTGGCACATTACATTTCTTCCAGTGCTCTGGAACCTCGCTGGTGTTCCAAGACACTGAAAAAATAACCCAACCTACATTAATGGTCCAGTAAACTCCTCAGCCAGCTCTTTTAAAACTCTTGGATGCAAATTATCTGGACCTGCTGATTTAAAAATGTCTAAAGTTAATAGCTGCTGTTTAACATACTCCTGAGACACTAGTGGACTGGAAAGAATACAATCATATGTTACAACTACATCTGTTTTTTCCAAAATACAGAATATTTATTGAACACTTCTACCTTTTCTGCATTATTGATCATTCCACCATTGCCATCTAATAATGGATCAAGATCATAAGGATTTTTTGTTCTTAATATACTTTTTAAAAACTTACTGTCCTCTGCTGGTTGTAGATGTCTCCTTGCGCACATTTGCTTCCCCTTTCAATTTTCTACAATTCTTAATTTTTGTTTATATTACTATTGACTCCCCTATCTTCCATATGTTTTATATAATTTTGATAGCTGCCTTCACTTCCACTCTACACCTGGTTGGCTTTCTAACCAGTATAATGATCTTACTTGATTGTGGCTTTTGGGGCACCTAGTAAAGTGCTCTTAAATTCTCAATCATCAATCACATTATTCTGATTAAATTCTTCCTCACAGATGACTTGCCTCAGTTTTTAGTTTTGCTAAATTGGCTCTTTTAAAAGATCAGGTCTATATATTCCTGGTTTGGACTTTATTCTGTTTGCATATTATAAACATGATCAAGTCAGGATCACTTGTACCTAAAATACCATTAATTTGAGTTATTTGGGGCTCAATCCTGAAAGATAAGCAAAGCATTCTGTCCCCCAATCCAGCAAATTACTTCAGCAGATGCTTAAACTTTAAGCAGGTAAGGTCTATTGAGTTCAGTGCAAATACTCACATACTTAACATTAATCACACAGAATCATAGAAATGTAGGAGTGGAAGGGACCTCAATAGGTCATCTAGTCCAGTCCCCTGCACAGTGGCAGAACCAAGTATTATCTAGACCATCCCCGACAAGTGTTTGTCTAACCCGATCTTTAAAACCTCCAATGACAGAGACTCCACAACCTCCCTAGGTAATTTGTTCCAGTGCTTAAGTACCTTTACAATTAGGAAGCTTTTCTTAATGTCTAACCTAAGTCTCCCTTGCTGCAATTTAAGCCCATTACTTCTTGTCCGGTCCTTGGTAGTTAAAGAGGAGGGGTGATAAATTGTTCTCTTTATGAGGACTGTTATCAAGTCCCTGTTCAGTCTTCTCTTCTCCAGTCCTGCTAATACATCCCCCAGAATGATGTTTGGGTTTTTTGCAACAGTATTACATGGACTCATTTAGTTTGTGATCTATTATCGCCCCCAGATCCTTTTCAGCAGTACTCCAGCCCAGGCAGTCATTTCCCAATTTGCATGTGCGCAATTGATTATTCTTTCCTATGTGTAGTACTTTGTACTTGCTCTTATTGAATTTCATTCCATTTAATTCAGACCATTTCTTCAGTTTGTCAAGATCATTTTGAATTCTAATCCTGTCCTCTAGAGCTCTTGCAACCTGTTACAGCTTGGTATCATCCACAAACTGTGTAGTTGTACTCTCTATGCCATTATTTAAATCATTTTTGAAGATTGTGAATAGAACCAGATCCAGGACAGATCTCTGCGGCTCTCCAATTGATATGCCCTTCCAACTCTATAGTGAGCCATTGATAACTACTCCAAGTATGGTTTTCCAGTCAATTGTGCACCCACCTTATAGTAGGTTTGTCTAGGCTAGATTTCTCTAGTTTGTTAAGGAGAAGGTCATGTGAGGCAGTATCAAGAGGCTTACACACACGTTTAACTACTTTGCAGGATTGGGACCAGAGTGCTCTACATTTTGCAGGACTGAACCCTTCACCATTTAAATTAGTGAAGACCTCATTTAAATTCGTAAGGTAAGGGGATTCAATTTAAAATTATTCTAAGAAAAAAGAAAATTGAGGGGGCTTTAAAATATTTAAATTAGTTTTTTCCCATTCCTAGTCACTGTTCTATTGTGTATTTGACATGGGTAGTGAAAAAACAGGTGGTGTTAAGTTTTACCATTATGGTGGACAATGATTTCACATTTTCTTTGAAAGATGTATCATCCTCACCATGAAGAGTGTTTTTAATGGCCCATCATCGCTCACTAAAGGAAATTCAGGTGAATGCGTGTGTGACAATAGCATTCACTTAGTATGGAATATTTTATTTTAAAGCTGATCTTTGACATTAAATAGTAAGTTATAATGAGGTATATTGGAAGGACCAAGTGGGGCAAAACCTTCACTGACACTTGCTTATGTTATCCTGGGTCTGAACAGTTAGTCTCCAGCAATGTAAAACTAGCACTTTTTACCAGCACTGAATTCACTTAAACATGAAAAGGCACATAACCACTGTTCAGAAAACCTAAATCAGCATATTCTATACGAGAAAGGATCTACACATTTTTCCTTCCAAAATCCTTGCCTTTCTTCATTGTCTGCTTCTTCCCTCCTCTTTGTCTTCCACACCACTTTGTTACTTTCCTATGATCACACTTCTATTTTACTTTACTCTTATTATTTCTCATACTATGCCTTATTAGTTGTGTTGTAAAGCAGCAGGAGCATTAGCTAAGCAGTAAATTCGCACTGGCTGGCTTATATTTCATTCTTGAAGCTACAGTAAAAACGACAAAATTAAGTAGATGACAGAACTGGCTTTCACAAAGATACATAGGGAGAAACAGAGAAGAGAACCAACTGCAGGCAGTCAATAGCATTTAGAAAGTTTTTACTGGTGCTTAGTGTGCATTTTCTGTATCAAGTGAGCAATTCGCTATCATGAAGTATGACTATATTTGCGGCTGTGGAATTGTGGAGATACAGGGGCTCTGATTAGGTGTGTGTTGTTACACAGTCTTTGAGTGAGCGAAACAGACATAGCTGAGGAACTCAGTCATTAAAAATCTATGCCTTTATTCTTAAAAAGAAAATAAAATAAAGCTGCCAAGAACAATCATTTTCTTTTTTTTTGTTAAATAAAGACTTTTGATCTTGCTTTGTAAAAATCAAAACTAACCCTAATACATGTATTATTTAATTGCAAGTGTTGTGTCTAACCATCACAAAAAATAAGCATGAGTACTAAGGAAACTGCAGAATTTTCTGATGCAAATATAAGGCACCCATCTCTACTAAACACCTAGTATTCTACTTAAAATGGCAGCAGCAAGGAGTTCTTATATGTTTACTGAAAAGGTTAAATGGAACTAGCCATGGAAGAAAACTAATATAGACCAAACTGTATTACCCATCCCACCACCGTTAACAGAGTTTGGCCCTGGCACATCTGCTGAAACTCAAGAAGCCCTCAAAATATTATAGCCACCACATGGCTGATGAAAGCCAGTGAAAAACAGCTATGCCCCCTATTAATGGAAATGCCTAGTTCGGAGAAGTGAACCTGCTATTCTACTTAGACGATACAAAAGACCACCCAATCTTCAAAAAGCCCACACTGTGCAGAAGACTTCTCCATCCCCAATGTCAAATTTCAGGGCAAAATAATTGAGCCAGTAGTGACAACAAAATGCAATTACAAGCAATATCCTGGATGTCTTGCTATGGATCTTCCAACCAGCACACAGCACAGAGACAGCCCTGGTAGCATTAAAAGGTAGCCATAAGGTTATGTATACAGGCAATATTTCCATTCTCACACCACTATGCCTCTCAGCAACTTCAACACAATAACTACAAAATGCTGACAGGATTACATCATCTAGTGGGGTAGATGTTACAGTACTCCAAAGGCACCAAACATTCCTTTCTCCCCCCACCCACCTGCACCCATATGTCAATTGGCCCATGCCTACATCTCCTCTCTCTCCATTCCCATAGATGAGACCAGCTCTGTAGCCTGCTTCCTACCAGCTGGTATCATCTGTGGTTCCTACCAGGTTACAGACACAACCACGGCTGGTACCACTCCACCAGGAGAAGATCTGGGTGGGGTGTTGGGATCTGCATCTAGGGGGAGCAGGGCCTGGTAAGCCAGCCCAGTGTTACAGTAGGTGGTGGGCAATACTTGGCTACTGGCTCTGGGATGGGACTCTTGGTGCATCCCCCAGCACTCCAGGTGCTTCCTGCAGATGTAGCAACACCTGGTACTGGTTCCAGACCCCCTTCTCCTGGGTGCCTGGGAGCCTCCCAGTGTGGCTGCCCTGCCACCACTGCAAAATGGTCCCAAATATTGGAGAGCCTCCTTCTTGTAGCCTGGTGAGGGAGGCATCTATTCCCTCTTCCAAACCCCACTCTCACCCACTCTGACCTCCCCACCCATCCTTCATTTTATTTATTTATATTGTATGTGTGTCAATGACTTCCTCTCACGCTGACTATCACTAATGCACAGGAAATTAAATTCAAAATGTTCACTATTCCCAAATAAACGTTTTCAAAAGGGTCTCATTTCAATAAAGTCTTGATACTTCTGAATCCAAGTTCAGAATATTTTGTTCCATGAAAAATTGAATTTGATATTTTTGTCCAGATTCAGAACAAAAAGAACAAACATTTTGAAGCTTCCCATGAGATGGAAACGGTTTTCCAGCCTCTTCTACCTGTAAACTTACTCTGTCCTGGAAGTCAAGCTATGCATCAGTAACAGCAATTCTGTGGGTCAAAAATTCTATTCTTAAGTACATTTGTGAGCCTCTGGTGAGCAAGGAGGACTCACACTATCACTGGGCTGCACTGCCTTGCGACCTAAGGAGCACAGTATTTTTAATTCTGCTTCTCTGATTTAGTTCAGATTAATGTTATTTTAGGGTTCTCTCTTCAAAATGTCTATGTTAAAAGAGACTTCTGGAAGGAGATACAGGAAAAAGCCCTCCTGCTGTTCACTCTCTGTGTAGGGCAAATTATGAAGCTCAAAACAGACGAAATATTAATTTGTTCTGAAAATTGTGTCATTTTATTGGTGCTGTTAGCTGTTCAGATCTCTATTAACTGATCAAATATGCAGTTATGATTATCAGCTCAATCTCTCTCAATGCAAGGCTTTCATACTCAACAGGATTTACATGTGCACATTTCACTAATGCCCTCAAAATCACTTTAATTTCTTAGAGATAATTTAAAAAGATATTTACTTCAAAGCTCACCAGATCAACTGTAGAAGTGGATGAACAGCATACATCTCTATATTTATTACTTAATTTCACTTTCTCTGCTATCGTTCTGTAATTTGCTGTTATTTCTAGCTCCATAAGGCATTTGGAGACATTTCATAAGACAGACACTCTCCAAAATAAGGCTGAACAATCTTGTATGTAGCAGTCCACCTATGTGTAAGAAGTTTTAGTTGTATACTGGGTCTCTTACTTAACAGCAAAAATTGCCTGTATGATAAAAAGGAAGGACTGGTGCTAGTTTTCATGGACTGCTTGAACTCTTAATAGCAAAGAGTTTCACTGATTAGATTTCAAACAAGCAAAGAAAAGCAATAGTCAAGTGATAGGAACAGAGCTAGGCCTCACGGCTTGTTTAGCCTGGCTGCGGGTGACCATTCCCACCCTCTTGGCCTGCTTCACATGATTGGCCAAGTCTTCCCCCAACAGCATGGGGATGGGATAATCATCATAGACTGCAAAAGTCCACATTCCTGACCAGCCCTTGTACTGGACAGGCAACTTGGCTGTAGGCAAATTGAAAGAGTTGGACTTGAAGGGTTGAATCGTCACTTGGATCTCTGGGTTGATTAAATTGGGGTCCACTAAGGAAGCATGGATAGCTGACACTTGTGCTCCGGTGTCCCTCCACGCGGTGACCTTCTTCCCGCCCACACTCACAGTTTCCCTCCGCTCCAAGGGTATCTGGGAGGTATCTGGGCCTGTGGACCTCTGGTGTGATTCCGGTGCAATGAACTGTAATCTGTTGGGGTTCTTGGGGCAGTTGGCCTTTACATGCCCCAGCTCGTTACACTTAAAACATCGTCCAGCTGACGGGTCACTGGGGCGAGGAGGGTTGCTGGAGAACGGGGTGGTGGGACGATAAGGGGTCTGGAGGGTTCTTTGGGAGGTAGGTGGGGCTTTGGGCGGCCCCCGGTAATAGGGTGTGGTCTGGGGTGGTCCCTTCTGGTCTCCACTCCAACTGCGACCAGTTTTCTTCTTCTCTGCCACCTCCACCCATCTGGCTCCAATCTCTCCTGCCTCGATTACAGTTTTGGGCTTCCCGTCTAGGATGTATCTTTCTATTTCCTCAGGAACACCCTCTAAGAATTGTTCCATTTGCATTAGGAAGGGCAAATTTACTGGAGATTCAACACTTGCTCCTGATATCCAGGCATCCCAATGTTTCACAATGTGGTGGGCATGCCGGGTAAATGACATGTCTGGTTTCCACCTTAGGGCTCTGAACCTCCGACGAGACTGCTCGGGTGTTATCCCCATTCTGACTCTCGCCTTGGATTTAAACAGTTCATACTTGTTCATGTGTTCTTTAGGCATTTCAGCTGCCACCTCAGCTAAGGGTCCACTGAGCTGCGGCCTCAGCTCTACCATGTATTGGTCAGTAGAGATGTTGTACCCAAGGCAGGCCCTTTCGAAGTTCTCTAAGAAGGCCTCAGTATCATCACCTGCCTTGTAGGTGGGGAACTTTCTGGGATGGGAAGTGGTACCTGGAGAAGGATTGCTAGGGTTTGTTGGTATATTCTGCTGGGCCTTTATCTTCTCCACCTCCTCCACATGCTTCCTCTCTTTTTCCTTCTCCTCCAGTTCTTTGGCCCTTGCTTCCATTTCTTTGTCCCTTGCTTCCATTTTCAGCCGCATGAGTTCTATCTGTCTTTCATGTTCCCTTTGTTTTTCCTCAGCCTGAAATTTGGCTAATTCCAGCTGTAGTCGAGCTGAGGATTTGGTCATTCTAACCTCTCTGTTTTTAACTAACTTTACACCCGAGGTTTAGAAATAAACAAACAAAACGTGGCTGTAAAATTTTGCTGTGCTGGAATAGAATACCTATTCTCTGATAGTGACTGTCAGCCTACAGAAAAAAACAATTCCCTTGTCTCTGCTCTGGGCCCAAATTAAAGCAAAAAACCTCCAACTACTTGGAAACCTGCTTACCCAGCCCAAAGAAAAAGCAAATGGGTAGAACACACACCCCCTATTTACTTTTAGGAAGAAAAGAAAAAAAAAACCTCTGGGTTGGAAGACTGTGAATTTCCCTGCAGGAGTTAAGTACCCTGCCTCCAGGCAAAGAAAACCTGCAATTCACAAGATAATCCCCTTTTGTCTCTGCTTGGCCACAGTTTCAGCTTTCAGTTTCAACTGCTTTCTGGACTCCTTTTCAAAGGAAAAAAATTTTCTTTTTTAAAATCTGTATTTCTAGTTCAAAAAAATCTCAACTGGATCTCAAAATGATTTCAGGTTAATCCCACCACTGTGCCACCATGTCAAGGTTCCTCCCCCACTCTGAACTCTAGGGTACAGATGTGGGGACCTGCATGAAAAACCTCCTAAGCTTATCTTTACCAGCTTAGGTCAAAACTTCCCCAAGGTACAAAATATTACACCCGTTATCCTTGGAATGGCCGCTACCACCACCAAACTAATACTGGTTACTGGGGAAGAGCTGTTTGGACGCGTCCTTCCCCCCAAAATACTTCCCAAAACCCTGCACCCCACTTCCTGGACAAGGTTTGGTAAAAAGCCTCACCAATTTGCCTAGGTGACTACAGACCCAGACCCTTGGATCTTAAGGGCAATGAACAATCCTCCCAACACTTGCACCCCCCCTTTCCTGGGAAATGTTGGATAAAAAGCCTCACCAATTTGCATAGGTGACCACAGACCCAAACCCTTGGATCTGAGAACAATGAAAAAGCATTCAGTTTTTACAAGAAGACTTTTAATAAAAAATAGAAGTAAATAGAAATAAAGAAATCCCCCCTGTAAAATCAGGATGGTAGATATCTTACAGGGTAATTAGATTCCAAAACATAGAGAACCCCTCTAGACAAAACCTTAAGTTACAAAAAAGATACACAGACAGAAATAGTTATTCTATTCAGCACAATTCTTTTCTCAGCCATTTAAAGAAATCATAATCTAACACATACCTAGCTAGATTAGGTTACTAAAAGTTCTAAGACTCCATTCCTGTTCTGTCCCTGGCAAGAAGCAGCATACAGACAGACACAGACCCTTTGTTTCTCTCCCTCCTCCCAGCTTTGGAAAGTATCTTGTCTCCTCATTGGTCATTTTGGTCAGGTGCCAGCGAGGTTACCTTTAGCTTCTTAACCCTTTACAGGTGAGAGGAGCTTTCCCCTGGCCAGGAGGGATTTCAAAGGGGTTTACCCTTCCCTTTATATTTATGACATAGGTATTCGTCAGTATGATGCAAAAGGTATTAAAATCCATGAGCGTGGAAGAAGGCCGAACATTTTAAAGGGAAACCAAAACTAAAAGGAGCCACAGACTGCAAATCCATAGGAAAAGGAACAGGAACTAACTAATGTGGCTTTAGGAGGAATTGTTCAAAGATCTGAGAGCAAAGGACAAAAGGAGATGGAAATGAAAGAAGACTATACAGGCAGTTAAGCCTCGCAGAAAAAAATAATAAGGGCAGCAGAAAAGGAAAATGATTTAAAGCTAGCTAAAGTGATTAAAAGAGAACAAAAGGGCTCTTATAAATATACCATGGGGGGAGCGGGAGAGAAGTTAGAGAAATTATGACCAATAATAAATATGGAAGGATAAAAAATGAGAGGATTCTAAAAAGTGACTGAGCACACAATTGCTTTTTTTTTTTTAAATCAGACATTATAGGAAAAATAAAGGAAAGAGGTATGGACAGTTAGGAAGTAATGACATTTTTGAAACTATAGCTGAGAATAT
Organism: Caretta caretta; assembly: GCF_965140235.1. Classification (NCBI taxonomy): domain Eukaryota; kingdom Metazoa; phylum Chordata; order Testudines; family Cheloniidae; genus Caretta; species Caretta caretta. The sequence goes on along the minus strand of NC_134207.1, from coordinate 154,106,977 downwards.
AATATAGAAAATACTTGAAAAAAACAGTTTGTACTAATCAGCTGGTTCGTATAATATTTAGGATAAAGATTTACTATGAATTGGCTAATGAACTCATTGAAAAAGGAAGAAGAGATTACTCACCAGGTAGTGGAGCACCCACAGGGACACACATCTCAAAGAGCCACAATTTCTGCACAAGGTGAGTAACCTCTTCAAATAGTGTCCCTATGGGTTTTCCACTTCAGGTGGCTCCTGGGCAGTATCTCCACAGGGAGGGGGGGGGGGGAAATCTTTGGAATCAAATCCAAGACTGAAGACAGTACTGCAGAACTAAGTGGGCACCAAAGCATAGTGTTAAAAGAGGCCCATGTTGGAGCTCTGTGTACCTCAGACCCTGGAATGTTTTTGAATAAAGCTGTGGAAGTTGCCTGTGATAAGGTAGAGTATGCGATTATCCTTTAGAGAGGTAAATAATACACCCAGAGACCTACCTCAAAAGTCTATGAGGAAATCATGGATTCCTTAGATCTTTCTGCAATGAAGACAGTCTAGATGATTTCCTTGCTTAGTCCTATCCAAATAAAAGACCAATGCCTGTCTCACATCTATCATATGAAAGGAAGCATCACACTGAGATTTATGTGATTTAGGGACAAATACCAGTAGATGAATAGATTGGTTATGATGAAAATCCAACAGCACCTTATATAAGAATTTTGGATGCGGTCATAAGGAGAGCTAGTCTTTGAAAAATACTGTAAATTCGGAGGGGGGGGGGGGGGAGTAGGGGTGGAATCTGTCATCAAGGCCTCAATCTCCCCAACCCTGTGTGCTGATGCGATAGCTACTAAAAGGCCATCTTCATAGAGAAGTGAAGTGAAGCAAGGAGCAGGTTGCCATAGCTTCAAATGGAGGTCCCATGAGGTATTTGAGTACCAGGTTGAAATCTCAAGTCAGAGTACAATCCTTAACCTGGAGGTAAGGCTCCTCAAACCCTTAATAAATCTAGAGGGCATAGGGAGAGCAAAAACACAGAACACCCATAGTAGTGGGAAATGAAAAGCAGATATTGCGGCCAATGAACCTTAATAGAGCTGCTTGATAACCCTAATTTTTTCAAGTCCAGCAGGAAATCCAAGATGGCTAATAACATAGAAGATTCAAGCAAAAGGTGGTGATGGTGACACCAGTGGTTGAACATTTCCATTTCTGATGGTGAGTTTTTCCAAGTTGAATCCCTTATACTCTTTAGTAATACCTGTTGTACTCCGGTCAAGCAGGTGAAGTCTAAACCTGTAAACCATCTAGGAGCCATGTTTCAGTGTGGAGGAACCCTAGGTTGGGGTAAAGCACATGACCTATATCCTGAGAGAGGAGATGAGGGATGGTTGGAAGCTTGAAGGCCAGTTGGACACAGATGAGGATACCAAGCTTGCCTCAGCCAAGTTGGTATTATAACTCTGGCCTTGTCCTGTCTGATCTTGTTCATCACTCTTAGCATTAGTGGTGTTGGTGAGAACGTGTAGGACAGGCCTTTCCTCCAGGGAAGGAGAAAGGCATCTCCCAAAGAATGGTGATCTATGCCTCCTCTTGAGCAGAATGAAGGGCACTTGTTGTTCAATGTAGCGAATAGTTCCACCTCTGGAAGTCCCCACCTTTGGAATATCTCATGAAGAATAGGAGTCAGACTCCTATTCGTAGTCCTGGGAGAAGCACCTGCTGAGCACATCAGCTGTGACATTCTGGACTCCCAGAAGGTACATGGCAGAGATCTGAATCTGATGGGCTTTACACCAGTTCCACAACTTCATAACATTGGTGCATAGGAAGGGGGAACTTTCCCCTCCCTGTTTGTGGATATAAAATATGCAAGCCACATAGTCAGGTTCATGATGGACAGATTTGCCCCGATACCGGGTAGGAACTGAAGGCAGGTGTTCCTGACTCCCTTGAGTTCCAAAAGGTTGATATGGAGACTGGCTTCATCTGCCCTGAGTTGTGAGGTTACTGAGGTGTGCTCCCCACCCTAATAGTGATGTATCCATTGTCACAGATATTGCTAGAGGTGGGCAGGTGAAAGGTAAACCCACACAGATATTGAGTTGTTTTTTTCCACCAGTCTAGGGAGTTCTTCACCTGGAGAGGGACCTGTTTGTCCAAGCTGTGACTGGTTGAGGAACAGATCCTTCTGAACATGGCCGGAAAGCATGCAGTTTTGCAGGGTCATGAAGGTTCAAGCTGCCACTTGACCCAAGAGCTGAAAACAGTTCCAAACTATAGTACAGGGGCTTCCTTGAATTGTCCCGAGCAGATCCACCAAAGTTATGAATCTATTGGTGGGAAGGAAGGTCTTGGTTGTCAATGAATCCAAATATGCCCCTATGAATTGTATTCTCGGTACAGAGGCTAATGTGGATAATTTTTATATTTAGCTGGAGATCCAATTCCTGGAAGAGAGGGAGAGAGCTGTCTGACTGGAAGTTAGTACTGTCTCTTGAGTAGCCAGTTGTCAATATATAGGAAGACTAAAATTGCTTCTCATGGAAAATAAGCAGCTACTACTGCTAGAACATTTAAGAACACCTTTGGGACTGAAGAGCAGCCAAAGAGAAGTATTCAGTATTGAAAGTGATCCTGGCCCATGGTGAAATGTAGGTATTTTCTGTGTGCAGGAAGTATTGTTATATAGAAATAGGCATCCTGTAGGTCAAGGGCCTCTAGAGAAGGGATTACAGCTGCCAGAGTCACCATCCTGACCTTTTGAGACTTCAAAAATTTGTTCAGTCATTTAAGATCTAAGATCAGTCTGCACCCTCCTTCCTTCTTTGGAATGAGAAAATACTAAAAAAATTAACTACAGAACAGCTGCAAAACACATTGAGACACACAAAAGGTAGACATGCTAAAGCTCCATCCCAGGCCAATATAGTAGAGAAGAAACTGAGGGTGGTTCACCCATACGTTCCGATACATCCTCGGTGTGTGGCACAAGGTTGTATAAAGCATATGCACGGGCCAAATGAATGCTACTAATGGAAAAATCTCCTATGAAGGACGAGAGGTGCATGCACACCTAAAGTGGAGTACTCAGCGGACACTACCTAAGAAGAAGATTGTCTTTCAACAACAGAAGCTGGTCCAATAAAAGATATTACCTCATCCACCTTGTTTCACTGACTGGAAGAGTGATAATTATTTTTAAGTATAGAGAATTAGAAAGCTGTTAATGCTCTGGAAAAAAAATCAAGTAATGATTATAAAAGCTAAGTTTAGTTTGAATTCTTTTTTAAATAATTAAACTAATATGAAAAAAATCTAAGCCTAGAGAAGATCAACCACCATAGGTAGTAAGGACTTGCAAAGAAAACATCCCATTACAACATTTTATGACTAGAAGAATGCAGTAGTGTGATGGGATGTATGGACCCTTCACTGGCCAAGAGAGGTCCAGGGAGATTCTGTCCCTTAGTCCTTGTCAAGCATGCTTGAACTGGAGGCCTAGTTTAAAAGCCAGCAAGGCAGCTCAGTCTGGGCCTGACCAGCCAGGGAGAAGGATGTACCCTGGGAGCTCCAAGAGAGGAGTGGAGCAGAGCCTGCCTTGGGCTGGAGAGCGGGAGAGACTCAGCACCTGATCGCAGGGATGAGGGCTGGGAGCCCTGAAGGCAATGTTCCCCAGAGCTGGGCGGCAGTTAGATGGCACACAGACCAGACCAGAGTAGGAAGTGGCCTAGTGAATTTGATGGGAAACTAAACTCCCTGTGGAGCCAGGTGACAGCTGAGTCAGCCCACGAGGCCCCTGGCTCACAACTTGGTGGAGTAGGGTAGGCCCAGGTTCCCCTACTCCTGATCAAGTGATGACCACTAGGCAGGATTACTACCACAGAAACTGTCGCTATTCAGAGGGATTACTGCCAACTGAGCTATTGCTATTGCCAACACACAGGATTGCTGCCACACTAAACTATTGTCACTAGGAGGAGCTGCCTCCAATTGAACTATCACTACTAGGCAGAGCTGCCGCCACCCTGAACTATCGAACATGATAGAGGGCCTCACACAATTGTTGCTTATGCTTTCAACTGCCTGTAGGATCACAAAAAAAAAGTGATCACAGGAATATTGGTCTGAAACTGGCATTGCATTTCCTGGGACCATCTAGTTTAGTATTTTGTTGTCAACAATGGCCAATGCCGGACACCTAGAGATGGTCTCATGTCCTACAGCAAGAGGCGAGAAATCTCTTAATTTTTTATCCAAAGTTGTGTGGCAGTTTTATTAATTCTACTAAACTCTTTGCTTGAAAATCATGTGGCAGCGAGTTCCACATGTTAACTATGTGATTTGCAAGAATGCTACTCACTCTTTTCTAGCTTAATGTCTTAATTTTATTGTGTACCAACTTTCTTTGATTATGAGATGGGGTAATTAGAAGTGCTCAACTGAATTTTTCTATTGACCATTGACTACTTTATATGTTTTATCACATATAGTTAGTATACCATAACTGTCATATCTAAATTTTTTTCCTTTCCAAACTAATAATCCTAATTTTTTTAAAAAACTTTCCTCCTAGAAAGGCATGGAAAAGATCTCCTAAAATGAAAGATTAAACTATCCTAGCTGTCAATTCAGGACAGATAGAATAATCATCTGCAGCAGCTAATGAAAGTAAAGTTGAAGGACTAATTATCTGTCATGACTCCGAAGGATACAACTGAGCAATGCAAAGAAATTGAGAAAGTGAAAATTTAGGCTGAATAGCAAGAAAAGATTCCTATCAGTGAGTTCTATTGGATATTGAAACGGCCTCCCCAGGAAGCCCTATAATTTAAGTCCTTAAAAACTGGATTGGGCAAATATGTATTGTAGTGTACAAATTACGCTGCATTGCTTGAGAATGGACAGGATGATTTAATTTTGTAGTTTTTCCCTCCCATGTGCAATTTCTTTGGTTCTATGGTTATCCTAACTAACTGAGACAAAGTCTCCCCCTCTTATTTAAGACACAGTCAAATCTAAAATCCAAGATTTGAGCAGGTATTGTCACCTGGTAACCAGATGCCAAAGCAGACAAGCAATTAGTGGATTCCCCCATCCAGTGGCTAACGTTATTTGTAACAGCAGTGAACACTCCTGTTGGGATTATAGACAGCAACTCCATCAGATGTGCTAAACGGCAGCCTCCCTACATTGACCTAATAGTTGCTTGGCTAAGCTTGCTCAGGTAGAAGTCACACTATGTCAAATTTACAAATAGAAACTATACAACGCATTGCAATATATTCTTATATGATGTATCTAAACAGAGAGATCACAAAACACTTCCTGGGTAATTAAAGTCAACATATGTAAACTAGAAGTAACAGCTAGAGACTTTTAGGGGGATGGAATAATAGAAAAATTTTAAATAAAAATCAGAAGCTCAGGGAGCAGGCTCTGATTCCCCCCCCCCTTTTTTAAATTTTTTAAAGAAAAAATAGGATTATGATTCACAGACCACAAAGGAGATTTAAAAATGGCTAATCAAATTCTGTAGGTGCAGAAGGCAATACAGCCAGAAGAAAAAAAAATAAAAGATGAAATGGAAGAATGTCCAAAGGAAAAATTGTTTCAACTAGGTATATTACTCATTACTGACTAAACTCTTATTTAAAATTTATAAAATGTACAGTGTGATTAAATCAACTAATTTTAAAGACAACAGTGAGCCATTTGGTTATTATGAACTAAAACTTACATAAAAACAGACTATAATGGTGAAACTCAGATGGTGGGTAGCTAACCTCAGCTCTGGAAATGAAAAATCCTCAAGCCATAATTACCTCCTCACATATACACTCTTAAATTGTTGAATTTTACATCACCCAGAAGTCTACTAGACACCTAAGTACGTACGTATAAAAGGACAGGCTTCCCGCCCCAAAGCACTTAAAATCCAATTTCAGATATAGCACAATGAACAGTACAACCAACCAGAAGGAGACTGTAGATGAAAGAAGGACAGGGGTGACAGCACTAACATCACGGAGTTGTTAGGGCAGGTGCACATCATGGACAGAACCTTAAAAAAAAAAATCAGTCCATACAAAAATCAATAATGGCTCACTTCCTGTGGTTGGCCTGGAAGAAGTGGACCTTACAGAAGAATTTAAGTGACAAGGGGTAACTGGCCTGGCCTCCCAGAACAAGGAATGCATTCCATAGGTGGGGACTGGCACCAATAAATGCACAAAGATGGTTGTGGAAGAAGCAGATAAATGAGGCTTCCAGACCATCAGTGGCCAACTGGAGAGAGATGGGGGAGACACAATAAAAGACTAGGTTGGACATAAACCCAGAGAGAAAGTTATGTGTACAGCCTTGAAGACAAGGACAAGAAGTTTAAACTAGATGCATTGGAGAAGGGGGAGCCAGTGGTGGGATTCAGAGAGAGGTACAGCATGGTCAGAATGACAGACAAGACAGATGATTTTGGCCTCTGCCTTCTATATGGCTTGGAGTGGGTGGTTATGAGTCAGAGGAGGTAAGCAATAAGTAAGAAGAGAGGCAAGGGCATGGATCAAAAAGTGTTTCCTGTCTGAACAGAAAGAAAAAGGTCAGATTTAGAAATGTTTTGGAGGAAGAAACAGGAGAATTTTAATACAGCCTGGTAGACAAGAGTTAAAGATGATGCTTATGTTATAGGCCTGAGTGACAATGTGGAATCATACCCCTAGTACTGGAGAAGTTTGCGGAAATTAGTTTCTTCCAGGACTTTAGTAGGGGATAAGGGCAAACTGTTCCTACAAGGAGTCAACTGAGCTGAATACTCCTAGATACAACAAGACCATTCACTAATGCTTCCCAAGAACACACAGAGAGGGCCTTATTGAGAATCTTTGTCATTTATGTGTATGCTGCATATTCCTACATGTGCATGTGTTGTCTATTCTTGTTCAAAAAGAAAAATTTAGTAATTTCAGGAAAGAAAAAAAGTCAGCCAGCAAGAAGCAGATGTAGGACTCGATATGCGAAATAGGGTTGCCAATCTGCCAGGATTGTCCTGGAGTCTCCAGGAATTAAAGATTAATCTTTAATTAAAGATTGTTAAGTAATGAAATCTCCAGGAATTCATCCAACCAAAGTTGGCAACCCTAATGAGAAAGAGAAAAAAAGTCAGAAGAAGGGAATCATGATGTGTGATTGAAGATCTGAGGTTGAGTAAAGGAAGGTGTAGACCTGCAGTACAGCTAAATTAAGATGGAGAGTTAGGTGGGGGGACCCACCAAAAAATGCTGAAGAAAAAGCCAAAAAGAGGTGGAATGACAAACAGGAGAGGACAGTATATTGTGAAAATCAGCACACCAGGAAGGATAAGAGATTGAGAAAAAAGGTATGAGCATTTGTGCCAAAAGCAATGGGGAAATCCAGTAAGAGGAGGATGGAGTACAGGCCAAGATGTATGCTCAGCTAAGTGGTCAGTAGACAGCTTGGTGACAGCACTACAGTGATGGGCAAAGGACAAAAGCCAGAGAAGTTTAAAGGTGAAGGAAAGAAGGCAGACGGAGAAGTGGTTGTAAAAGCATCCGGGATCAAGGGTGGGAGGTGTCCTGTGTTTCTGAGAAGGAAAGAAGCAGCAAGACAGTGTGCTAGTATTTTGTGAGAAAGGAGCCACAGGAGTGAGAGAGGAAAAGGAGAAGGATGGTGTGAGAATGCAGGGGGGAGAGGGGAGGGAAGAGGTCAGCAGTGAGGGGGATATAAGGATCCAGGAGTATTAAAGATAGAGTAAATAATAGACATCAGTCCAGAAATGGGGGAAAGGGAGCAAGCTTATGAGGGGTAGGGAAAGAGAGGGGAGGCTGAGGGAGAGAAACAGATTTTTTTTAAAAGTCTCTTTGAAGAAGAAGTAAACAATCCTGCAAACAAGGGGAGCAGGCAGGTTTTGCGAGGGAGTTGCAGTGCTGAATAGGTGACGGGTTGTAGGCATGAGACTCGATGAGGGTGGAGAAGAGCTGTTAGGCAAGGAAGATGGACAAGGGGAGGAAACATTTTCAGTGGTGGAATTCTGATGATCTCAGTATTTTTTTCCAGAGGCACTTAGTAAAAACAAATACTGGGTGTGAACCGGGGTTGGGTGTTTGGGACAGACAGTGCTGTGAGAGATAGGGGAAAGACAGTCAAGGGTCAAAAGAGAATGGAGGTAAGAGACAAGAAGTGAACTGCTGGAGCTGAGAGAGGGGAGGATGATGTTGGGAGGTGCTTAGGTGTCAAGGATGTTGATGGACTGGCGGTCACAGAAGGGCCAGATGGAGGAGTGGGGGCAGGGAGAGAATGAGCAGTGTTGAAAGAAATAAGGTAGTGGTCAGAGAGGGGGAATTCAGTTATTGAAAGGTCAGAAGGGGGTAGCATGGATAGATATAAACTTGTCAGTTGTTCAGTATTTCATGACCTGGTCTCAACAGGTAGTATACTTAATAGCAGAAGCTACTAAAATCCTGGGAAGGGGGTGTAGTTTTATGAGAAGTTCTTCCATCTGTATTTTCTCTGTCTCCAATGGATCTCTACATTTGCAATGCTTATTTTCTTTATAATGAAAAAATTATAAAAATTAACCATTTTAGCATTTGAGCATAAAACATAGGTAACATTGGCATAACTTTTTGAATGTCTGCAAATTTTGATATGAACCAGGAAATGCAATTTTGAACTACCAAGCCTTTGTATCTAATATTTATTACTGTACCTTTAAATTCTTACTATATTTCTATTTCATTTAAACAACATTTGACCTTCCCTGAAGTTTCGTATCTGTGCATTCAGATGCATGGCAACCAATGGCTGTGTGGCTCAGTAGATATGCACAGAAATATGATGCAAAAATGTAATTTTATGTTGCAATTGATAGATATGTTTATCTTTTTAGATCAGATTGTAGATTAACTTTATTCTTACCACTTTTATAAACCTAAAAAAATAAGCAATTACAAACATGAATATCTGAAGCAAGATTTCTATTTTATAAAATGAACAGTTCTGCAATACAAAAAGGGATATCTACAAAATAGCTATGTTTGAAAGTTAACCATTTGAACAGTATAAAAATAGAATCATAGAAATATGGAGCTGGAAAGGACCTCACAAGTCATGAAGTCCAGCCCTTGCAGTGAGGCAGGACCAAGTAAACCTAGCTCACCCCTGTGGCGCCTCCTGCTGGTAGTCCTCGGGAATTAGCTCACCAGCCTCCAGAGCACCCTCTGCAGGCCAGCATCCAGTCCGTCACTGCCTCCTATGTCCCTCCCAGACCCGGTGCCCTTTTGTCTGGGGTGCTGCCCCTCTGGCAATAACCCCTCAGACTCAGGGTCTCCCCACCCACTATCCCCACTTTGCCTCAGTCTTGGCTACTGCCAGTCCTCACTTAGCCCCGCTCCCTGGGCAGACTGCAGTGTATCAGCCACTCATCACAGGCAAGGGGGTTCGGACCTGCTGCCTCTGCCTACCCATGGGCTGCCCCTCTGCAACCCTGCATCTATTTGGCCTGTAGTCAGGCCTGCAGCCTGGGGCTTTCCAGGCCAGAGCTCCCAGCCCCTCCGGCCCTTCCCCAGCCCTGCTCTAATCTGGGCATCCAGCCAGGTCCTTCTCCCTCTACAAGCAGAGGGAGACTGCCTGAGGTTCTGGCTCACAGCCTGTTATGGGGCCAGCTGGGCCTGATTGGGGCATGACTACAGCTGAGCCTACCTTCCCCAATCAGCCCGGGGTTCTCGCTCTAGCCACAGCCCTCTCCAGGCTGTTTTAAGCCCCAAAGGACAGGAGCCAGTGGCTACCCTGCTACAATCCCTGACAGGCGGTTGTCCAAACTGTTCTTAGAAACCTCCAGTGATAGGGATTCCACAACCTCCCTTGGAAACCTATTCCAGAGTTTAACTACCTTACAGTTTGAAAGTTGCTGCAGATTAAGCCCATTACTTCTTGTCCTGCCTTTTAGTGGATGTGGAGAACTGATCACAGTCCACTTGGTAACCTTCCTTAACATATCTGAAGACTTAACAAGTCCCACCTTAGTCTTCTTTTCTCAAGGCTAATGATGTCAAGTTTATTTTTAACCTTTCCTCAGGGCTCAGGCTTTCTATACCTTTTATCATTTTTTTTGGCTCTCTTCTGGACTGTTATAAATATAAAGGGAAGGGTAAACACCTTTAAATCCCTCCTGGCCAGAGGAAAAACTCTTTCATCTGTAAAGGGTTAAGAAGCTAAGATAACCTCGCTGGCACCTGACCAAAATGACCAATGAGGAGACAAGACACTTTCAAAGCTGTGGGGGGAACAAAGGATCCTGTCTGCCTATGTTATGCTTTTACCAGGACCAGAGCAGGAATGCAGGTCAGAACTCCTGTAAAGAGTTAGTAAACAATCTAGTTAGATATATGTTAGATTTGGTTTTGTTTACATGACTGATAAAATAAGTTGAGCTGAATGGGATGTATATTCCTGTTTTTGTGTCTTTTTGTAACTTAAGGTTTGGCCTAGAGGGATTCTCTACGTTTTGAATCTGATTACCCTGTAAGGTATTTACCATCCTGATTTTACAGAGGTGATTCTTTTACTTTTTCTTTAATTAAAATTCTTCTTTTAAGAACCTGATTGCTTTTCATTGTTCTTAAGATCCAAAGGTTTGGGTCTGTGTTCACCTATGCAAATTGGTGAGGATTTTTATCAAGCCTTCCCCAAGAAAGGGGGGGAAGTGCTTGGGGGGGAGGATGTGTTTCCAAGTGGGCACTTCCCCTGTTATTCTTTGTGTAACACTTTGGTGGTGGCAGCTTTTAACCTAAGCTGGTAAAGAATAAGCTTAGGGGGTCTTTCATGCAGGTCTCCACATCTGTACCCTAGAGTTCAGAGTGGGGAAGGAACCTTGACATGGACTCTCTCCAATTTTTCCTCATCTTTCTTAAAGCGATCACTCCAAATTGGACACAGTACTCTGGATGAGGCTCCTCCAGTGCTGAGTGGAGTGAGACAGTACAGCACTTCTGTTCATACACCCCAGAATGATATTAACCTTTCGTGAAACTGCATCACACTGTTGATTCATTTGATTTGTGAGCCACTGTAATCCACAGATCATTTTCAGCACTGCTACTACCTAGCCAGTTATTCCCCATTTTGTAGTTGTGCATTTGATTTTTTTCTTTCCTAAGTGAACTATTTTGCACTTGTCTTTATTGAATTTCATCTTGATTTCAGACCAATTCTCCAATATGTCAAGGTCATTTTGAATTCTAATTCAGTCTTCCGAAGTGCTTGCAACTGCTTCCAGCTCGGTGTTATCCACAAACTTTATAAGCATGCCCTCCACTCCATTATCCAAGTCATTAATGAAAAACACTGACTAATGATGTACTGAGGACTGACCCCCTGTTGGGCCCCACTAGATATGCCCTCCCCATTCATACTACTCTGAGTATGGTCTTTCAACCAGTTGTGCACCTTCCTTATATTCATTTCACCTAGACCAGGAGTGGGCAAACTTTTTGGCCCAAGGGCCATATCTGAGTGGGGAAATTGCATGCAGGACCATGAATGTAGGGCTGGGGCAAGGGGGTTGGGGTGCAGGGGGTGTAGTGTGCAGGAAGGGGCTCAGGGCAAGGGTTGGGGCACAGGAGGGGGTGCAGAGTGTGAGAGGAGGTTCAGGACAGGGGGTTGAGGCACAGGAGTGGTGCGGCAGGGGGCTCAGGGCAGGCAGTTGGGGTGCAGGAGGCGTTATGGGTGTGGGCTCTGGCCTGACACCACTTACCCTGAGTGGCTCCAGGGTGGCAGTGGCGCACAGCGGGGTTCAGGCAGGTTCCCTGCCTGCCCTGGCCCCACGCTACTTCCGGAAGTGGCTGGCATCATGTCTCTGCAGCCCCTGGTGGGGGCAGAGGGCTCTGCGCACTGCCCTCATCTGTGGGTACCTCCCCTGAAGCTCCCATTGGGGGGTGGTGCCTGCAGGCAAGGGCAGTGCACGGAGACCTCTGCCCCACCCTCCCCTGCCTTAGCCCCGGGGCACCATGGGGGTGGCAATCCCATGGGCCGGATCCAAAGCTCTGATGGGCAGGATCCAACCTGTGGGCCATAGTTTGCCCACCCCTGACCTAGACTGCATTTCCCTAGTTTGTTCATCTCATGTGGGATTGTGTCAAGCGTCTTACTAATGTTAAGCAAGATATAATTACAGCTAACCGTGGTCTCTACCTCAGCCCCCTCCCCTCCAAAAAGGTTAAGGAAGAAAAGTAGAGGAAAGATGACATCAGGATTAAATGAAGTTTCCACAGCTGTATTCTGAACCAAATTATTCTTAACTACCTACATTCCCTCTTTTAAATGCTTAATTTTTCAACATAATGTCCTTTCAATGCAGTTTTTGTAAGTAACTTCGTGAAGTTTCTGGGTTTTTTTTATGAAAGTGTGAAGGATGATCCTGACCAGATGTGCTGCCTAGTGGTCAGGCAGTGGTGTGGTCATGGCCCCTTCCCAGATATCTCCCCTTTCTTCTGCAACTCTAGCCATAGAATATAAGGGTTGGAAGGGACCCCAGAAGGTCATCTAGTCCAACCCCCTGCTCGAAGCAGGACCAATTCCCAGTTAAATCATCCCAGCCAGGGCTTTGTCAAGCCTATGGCATCAGTCCCATCTTTCGAAGCTCAGCCCTCCTGCTGGTTCAGGGCTTTTTCCTTAGCTCCAGGACTTGGGGTCTGGACCGTTGTGTACTCTGGGTCTTCCTCAACTGGATTCTTCACCTAGGGGTGGACTCCTATTCTTGTCCCACCTTCAGGGGTTGGGTAGGGAGCCTGGGCCCACCTCTCCACTGGGCTCTGATCCAGGGCCCAATGATAGGCAGTTCTGCACCTGGAGTTGCTAAATAGATGCCTCCTTGGATCAATTCCTACTTAAATTGCCTCCCCCCCTTTTTTTTTCTCCTGAGAGTAAATTAAAGAATCAAACAGAAGAAAAAGTTTCTCACCTTTCCAGAGAGTCATCAGTCTCTCCTTTGCAGGCATGGTCAGATCTCAGGCAACAAGAACTCCTGGGCCATTATTTTCCCAGCCCTCAGAGCAAAGGTCTGTTCCCTCCCACCACTTGCCTCCTTCTCAGCTGTTCTGCTTCCTGTTTTAAACTCCACCTCCAGTTTGTGCAGTCTTTGCAGGTGTCGCTGGGTGGGGCCACCTGGGCCCAGAGCTGAATAAACAGAGGCAGCAGTGTTTAACCAGCAAAATTCAGATCTCTGGCCAGTTTTTATTTTTAATTTTGTTAAGGACAAACTAAGGGGGGGAAGGGGGAGGGAATTATTCCATTTGTTCCAGAAATAAGTCCTCTTATCTTTTGCTCAATTTTTCTGAGCGCAGGGCTAACCGTACATTCACTATCTGTCTCTGTGTTCAGTTTCACATTTTTTTAATTTCAGATTTAATTTTTGAAGTTTTGCTTTTAACACGAGGAGAGATAGGAGCCTTAAATTATGATTTTGCAAGAAGGTTTTACTAATATGTTCTCTTTTTTCCTATGTAAGACCTCATTCTCCTTGATCAATATATTGTTAACTGCTTAACTACATCCTGACTGACTGGTGAATACTGTTGCCATTTTCTCATAGTTACTCAGTTTTTTCTAAACCATCTCTGTTATGTTTTCAAGTGCCATAAAGACATGTAATTAACCAAATTGTGCAGATAATAACTAAATTGAATTGAAATGAGACTTCAGCATTATATCCTGTGTCCCAAACTTTTCATCTGAATATGTTCCTCTGGACAGGGGAGGGAGAAGTTGATTTGTCACTTCATATATCAATATCTTGCCCTCTCCTACATTTCCAAGCTACTAGTAAGAGGGAAAAAGGAAAGGAAAAAAATGAAGTCTAATTCATCCAGCTACCATCAGACAGAAATATAACCACAAAGTTTCAGGTTTGAAAATGCTGGAGTCACAAGAGAGAGCCTGACACAATGGCAATGTCAGAGCAATTGAAGGTACAGCCTCACTGAAGTCAGCAGTCCCTTCCATCTTCCTCAGGAGCCTGAATTTTACAGGTTTTTCTTTCTTCCTGGATATTGTCAACTGGCCAAACCAGAAAAGCAGCCACTGTGTCCTGATTAAAATGACCATAATGGCTAATCCTTTCCTAACACTCCTGTTCTTGGAGATGGCTTCATCTTTTATCTGAAAGTCTCAAACCCCTTTACAATCATACAACTCCTCTCACAGGTAGATTTTATTATTAGACCTATTTAAACATGGCTTAAATGAGTCAAGGAGACCTTGTCTAGACTTGACTTTTCAGCCACGTTGTTACACATGTTAATTCATTGCCTAAGGTTAACCATGACCAAGAACAAATGCTTGAGACATGGAACATTTGTAAAGTGTACACATTAACCGATTTGTGTTAATTGACATCTATCAATTGAAAATCAGCTAACTTTTGTTACAACTTGACTGAAAACTCCAGTTTAGACAAGACCAGAGAGACTAAAACATTTGCACAAGATCATACAAGAAGTTAGTGGCAAAACCAAGAATAGAACACTAGAGTCTTGAGGCCCTGACCACTCTGTATACTCTAAGATGCCATGTCAGCTGTTTGTTATTCTTCTCTACCAGAATTCACCAGAGCAGTCTGCCTATTCAATTAATAGTTTTAGACCTCTTTATCACAAGTCCCATAAAAGTAGCTGTTAGTTTAGTTATGTAAGACAGAAGGTTCTTTTCTTTTAAGTGGTTTTAAAGTCAGAATGAATAGTTAGAGGAAAGGAAAGAGAACAATACCTTTTGAATAATAGTGTTCAATCTTTAAAGAGGATATTAAAATGCTAATTCAAACACAATGTGCTTCTTTTTAATGTTATTCCAATTATACAAAAAAACCTAAATTATAACTTGTATACAAGGGAAGCATGTATAATTAACTTACTTCTCCTGGCAGGTTTATTCATCTATCCTATCTAAATATTCACTTAAGACTAATTTCTCTGTACTGTACATTATACTGATGTAAATTGATGCAGAAGGTTTGGGGGAGAGGGTTTAAACAAGCCTAGTGATCACATTGTACTGTTTGGAACGGAGAAGAGTTTATCTGGTTCATCATTTCAGTGGTAATTTTTTTTTAAAGCATCATAATTACCAGTTAAGTGGAGACAGACATACAATACAGAATACTTTTTTCACAGTCTTATTCACTTCTGAGATAACTTCTGCTACCAAAATTTTAGGATTGCCATAAGAAGCAGCCAAGGAGCTTGTTTATTTACTATCAAGGCTGTAGGAAAACTGCTACAAATGCAAAATCCCTATGGTGGTTTAGAAAGCAAAATTCTAGTTACCTAGAATCATGGGATGCAATTCTCACACCTCCCCCTATACTTGACCCAGATATTGGCAGGCATAGGGAATCCAAGGTTAAATGACTCATGCTGATAAGCTCCTCCGGATGCTTTGATCAGGTCAGGTTTTTGAAGCCTCAGAATTTGATCCTTTCCTGTCTACAAGGGGGAGGCCATTGTGACCTGCCAGGCATGTGCAACATTCTGTTTCCTGCCTGAAGACAGAACAAATTTCCTTTATATGAAGTACAAGTTTATGGCCATACTGGAAGAAAAGATTTGTGATCCTGAAGAAGAGCTATCGACCCTGTTTAGCATCAGAGAGGCTAAAGAGTTCTTGGATAACTAGATTTGGGCAGCACCATGAGAGAGACAACAAGAGAAAGAACTGGCAATGATGTAACAGGAAAAAATAGGCACTAAAAAAGAGGATTGGCCATTCACAGCCAGCCACATGAGGAAAGAGAACTAGGAGGTGTCCTACACAGCTATCAGTAGAAGAGGATATGCAGTTTCTGACTATCAGAGTAACAAGAACCAGGAGGAATTCTATGCAACTAAAAGTATCCAATTTCTATCAGGGACTCAGCATGGCAACTATAGAGAATGCCTCTGAAGATTCAACTGGACAGCAGGAAGAGAGAACTGCATAGGACATTTCTGAGGATGGCTGCTCTGCTTAATATTCAAGGATAGCAAGGATGCCCAAGAGAAAATCTCCAATTGTGTTAAGGAGACAGACTATCCTCATCAAGTATTTAATATTAGGAAGAGTTCACACAACATACTGCAATTTACAAATGGACAGCAGAATAGTGTTCTGTCTTCCTGGGGAAAAGACAAGAAATGTGACTGCAAGACCTGAATGGGTTTCTAAACTCAGTGTGCAAAGCTAGGCATCAGTGGTTTTGATGACAGTTAGCTTGACATTGATCATGGGAAAAGTCATGGAAAAGCTGATATGGGCTTCAATCAGTAAAAAAATTAAAGGATGGCAGCATAATTAATGGCAATCATAGTTTTATGGAAAATAGTGCTGATCAAACAAACTTCATATTGCTTTTTAATAAGATTACCAGTTTGGTTGAAAAGGTAACCTTGTTGATATAATATACTTAGAATTCTGCAGCACATTTGACTTAGTACCACATGATATTCTGATTTTAAAAATCATCACTAAACAAAATTAATATAGCTCATATTAAATAGATTAAAAACTGGTTAACACATAAATCTCAAGAGGTGATGGTAAATGGGGAATTGTCACCATGTACAGGTGTTTCCAGTGAGGTAGCCCAGTGATGTGTTCTTGGCCCAATATTATTTAATATCTTTGTCAATGATCTGAGAGAAAAGACAAAATTATTGCTGACAAAATTTGCAGATTACACAAAATTTGATGGAATGGTAAATAATGATGAGCATAGATCAGTTAGACAGAGCAATCTGGATGGGTGGGAACCTGAGCTTTTAATACAGCCATATGCAAGGTCATATATCTAGGAACAAAGATTGTATGTCATGATAAAGGACTGTATCATGGAAAGCAGTGACTCAGAAAAGGACTTAGAGGTCATTGTGCATAACCAGCTGAAAATTAGCTCCTACTGCATTGCTATAGCTAAGAAGGCTAATGTGATTCTTCAGTATGTAAACAGGGGAATATCGAGTAGGAGTAAGGCGGTCATATGACCTCTGTATATAGCAGCATTGGTAAGACCATTACCAGGATACTGTGTTCATTTCTGATGTCCACACTTCAAAAAGGATGTTAAAAATTTGGAAAGGGCTACAAGAATGATTCAAAATATGGCAAACCTGCTTTATAGGCTTAGGAAGGTCAATTATTCAGTTTATCAAAGAGAAGGTTAAAAAGTGACTTGATCATGGTCTGTAAGTACCTACATGGGGAAAAGATTTCTGATAGCAGAAGACTCTTTAATCTAGAAGACAAAGGCTTATCAAGATTCAATGGCTAGAAACTGAAGCTAGATAAATTCAGACTAGAAATAAAGCGCATATTTTAAGGTGAAGGATATTAACCGTTGGAATGACTTACATGAGGATGTGGATTCTCTGTCAGCAGAAATCTTTAAACCAAGACTGAATTTTTTGTTTAAAACTTATGCGTTAGCTCAACCTGAAATTATGGGCTTAATGAGGTGAATTACTTAATTACTTAATTACTGGGTGAAGGTCTATGGCCTATTTATGCAGGAGGTCAGACTAGACAGACATAATGGTCCTTTCTGGCCTTAAAATCTGTGCCATTTCTAAATTCAGTTTCATGTGAATTTTTTCTATTTTAAAAGTGCTTTTTGCAGTCTTAAAAATATTTCCTCTCTGGTTAGAAGAAAACTAATATAATATATATGATGCAAATGCATTTGGCTGCTGGTTATGATTTATTATCCAGCATTAATCTGAAATTATACTACACGGGAAGCTGTTTAATATTCAAATCTTGAAATGTTATTGTCAGAGCAAAATATTGCTACTCTGGAGGAATGCTATGTTATGCTCTGCATAGTTTTTCAGTGGCAATTTTTACAAGGCCATCTTTAAAAATCCTTTAAAACATTGTGCTAGATATGAGGCCAAGGATGAAGAAATACATAAAACCTTTCAAATCCCCTTGCTCTCTGAATGTGTCTTTTTGAAATAGACAGAAAATAGCAGTATTACAATAGCCACTGATTTTAAAGATGTCTTTTTATAAACAAAGACATTTCTTTTTTTCTCCTAGCCATTTGTTTACTGGGTCATTTGATGAGGAAGTCTTCAGTCAACATTGCAATGCTATAAAGTATTCTTTTTCACATTTATTTTCCTTTTATTCTGTAAAGGACATGTGAAATGTAAACTGCTGTACACTAAGTAGTACCTGTCAATATATTTGGTTGGCAAGTGAGCCTAATAATTATACATCATATATAGTGTCCTATATATGGTTGGCTTGTATGTTAATTATCCAATAACTAAAAGCCGACAGAACAGCTCTGCAATGTAGCCTTCAGAAAAACCACTGTTGACCAAAATTCATCACTAATGGGCATGTGGACCATTTAGGAGCTTACCGAATAGGCGGTATAGAAAAGCGATATAGAAAAAAGATATTTTGCAAATTATTTTTTCAGCATATCCAGTTATTTTGCTTTTTAAAAATATATAAAAACATCTTTTGTAAGTAAATTTTGTGAGTACCATAGCAGTTTGTCGCACAGGCAATAGCATTTGTATCATGCATTTTCTGTGGATATTTGCCACAATAGAATTTAGTCCATAAATTACAGAATGTCCTTATACACATATTCATTTGTATGTAAGTATGTGTATTCGAGGAAGCAAGTATGGCACTCTCACTAACACCTAGGGGAATTATGCATATGAAACTTTGATCATGAAGATGAAAGTGTATTATTGTACCCTTACATTTTAGGGAGTGCTGTCACATTTTAGTCCAAACCATTTCCTTCCCCCTTTTTCCTCCTCCCCGTCTTTTTTATTGTTTTTTTAATGTTTTATTTTATTTATTTTTTGGTACCTTGTCCTGTGTAGAACAAATTATGGCCATTTCAGCAAGGCCTGACTGGATTTTAATTTGTAAACAGTTGAGAGAGGACAGCCAGAATATCCATAAAGGCCCTAGTTGCCTGGGTCCAAAAGAGCCAAATGTATCAAGTGTCAGAGCATGCTATATGGCCAGTATGTTTTGCCGGGCCTTTCAGGATGGTTAGAGAAGGCTGAGATACTGTTTTATAGATTCCAAGGCCAGAAAGTACTATTGTGATCATCTAGTCTGACCTGTATAGCACAGACCGTAAAACTTCCCACAAATAATTCCTAGAGCGTAGCTTTTTGAAAAATATCAAATCTCGATTTAAAAATTGCCACTGATGGAGAAGCCACCACAACTCTTTCAGTATTAGGGGGTGTTAGGATTACGACTTGTAGCATAGTCAAAGGAGAGATGCTGACTGATGTTTATTTTGATTTTGCACTTTTAAACAATTGGCAGAGTGCTCAGAGGCTGCGTAAGGTTGTTCTTCAGTTATAAATGGATACAAATAAAATAAAGCTGCTAAATTAATACATTTCTTCATTTTTTTTTAAAAAAAATCTATTTGAAGAAAATTAAGTATGTTCTCCTGTTGATATGGGCCTGTACCTGCCGTTATGTGTATTAGTAACAACTACCAACATGGCCAACAGCGGAACCTTTGCTGAAAGCCTGATTCTATATAGCTTGAGCTATAGGACCAAGTCCTCCATGTGGGGGCTGTAACAGACTAACAGCTTCAGTGGAACAGGCATATAGGGGAACAAGTAACACACACACACTGACTAGAGGATTACATATCATTTTGCATGCATACTACTTTAATATTAAAGTATTTTTAAGACAACAGAGCAATATCCAATAGTCTAGGCCAAGAGTAATCTGGGATTCCGTGTATAAAGGACCAAGGCATAGGCGGTCTGGTCTAGCAGTCACAGCTGGGCTGATGTTACCAAGTAAAGGACGGCCACAGAGTGGTAGTCAGTGAGCAGGAATCACAGTAATCACCACAGCCAGGATCAATAAGCAAGAATCAGGGACAGAGTCCATCTCAAGTCAGAAACTGGAGATCAGACAGCAAGATGCCATCTGGAGTCACAGCAGACCAGAAGTTTGGGTGGTTACCCAGACAACTTCCTGGGGCACCCTCCAGAGTTAACTAATGAGCATAAGCCAATCAGAGGACACAGGCATCTTGGTGCATGCACACGGGTCACAAGAGTCAACATAGTCCTGGACTTCAGCTCACATACGGGACCACCAGAAGAAATTGAAAGCTGTGCAGAATGTCTTAAGGTGGCCAAAATGGCCCACCAAGAGAGTGTCATGGCAGAGGTGAAACACTTCTAACCGAAGGCACCCTAGTTGGATGCATATGTGCCCAATGAGGTATGTGACCCCATCCAGTGTAGAACACTTTATTTTGGTTTTGGCTTTCATTTGCTCAGGCTGTTCCACCACCTCCTGGGCTAACAGGCCATCCCCGCAAAGGAGATCAGATTTGATCAAGCAGGTCTTGGTGTATTGCAAGGCAAGGAAGTTGCGAGGCTTTAGGAGATGGGGTGATTCTTGGTGAGGTTCCTCACCCTTCCCCCTTTCAGGATAAGGCACTGGCTTTCTCATTCCTGGTTCCTTATTGATAGGTGATGACAAAATCAAACCGAGGGAAGAGTAATACCCACCTGAGCTGTCTTTGATTCAAGGCTCGAGACTTACACAGATATTCGAGGTTCTTATGTTCAGAAAATACTTGCACCAGATGTTGGCTCCCGTCGAGCCTTTCTTCAAAGGCTGAGAATGTGGAGAATGAGTCAGGCTGAATTGTAGCACCTCCCAATATCCCTGGAGTATGGCCTGTAGGGGACAGTTTCCTGAGTCACTGGCCCTGTGAGCAGGAGTGACCTATCGCCTCTGCAAGAACTGATGTCTGCTTTAATTGGAGGCAGAATTGTAGGGCTTGGGTGGCTTCAGCATCTATGAAATTATCAGCAGCCCCAGAATTGATCAGGGACCACTGAGTGGGAATCAGCTTGGCCCCATCCGAAGTATACTGTATCCACACATGGAAGTGTGGGGAGGACCCACGTGTCCTAAATGGGATTTCTGTTAGGGGGCTTTCCCTTCACCGCATCCCCTGGTTCTTGTCACACAGACCGAAAGCAGGAGATCAGAAGTCTGAAGTGCAGGCAAAGCAATGTTTATTGGGGTTAGTTCCAAGCAAACATATCCATAGCTCTACATGCTGGCAGAGACTGTTCCCCAGTGTTCTGTTCCCAGCTCTGACGCCACAAAGCCTTGCCTGTGTCCCCATTCCCCATTCCCCCTTGCCCCTCCTAACTGGTTGCTTGACCTTGGCTTGAGAGAGAAGCCAAGCAGCCTTCCAGTGTATGCTCATATATTACACTCCCAGCATACCCTGTAACACTATTAGCTCTATCCCGTATCTTTTCTCGTTGTACTAAAAGCCCTGTCTGGTTGTGGGAAATGCAATACTGTGATAAATGAAGGGGGAGGAGGGTAGCTCCCTTTTATGGACACCCAGCCAGCCAGTTAGCTATAAAAGCCCTGTTAGTAGCTGTCCTCTATTTGCTTTACCTGTAACGGGTTAACAAGCCCACAGGTAAAAGGAAAGGAGTGAGCACCTGACCAAAAGAGCCAGTGGGAATGTTAGAGCTTTTAAAATTGGGGGGGAAACTTCCCTTTGTCTGTGTGTTGTGGTTCTCCGGAAAAGAGCAGGACAGGGCTGGAGCTATGCTGTAAAAAGTTTTAAAACCAGGTATGAAAAAGCATCAAATCATACCTCAACCCTACTTATCTGAAACCCCAGATATGTAAGTAATTGGGGAATGTCTGTGCTAACCCCAGATGTTTTTGTTTGCTTATAACCTTTAAGCTGAACTTCAAGAGAGCTATCTTGCTGCTTAAATTTTGTAAGTGGGCTTTTTAAATCTAGCAAAAGCCTAAGTTCCAGATGTATTTTTTTTCTTTTCATTTTTAATAAATTTTACCATTTTTTAAGAACAGGATTGGAGTTTGGGTGTCCTAAGAGGTTTGTGCATGTGTTGTTTAATTAGCTGGGGGCAACAGCTAATTTCCTTTGTTTTCTTTCTCAGCTCTTCCCCGGAGGGGGGCGTGAAAGGGCTTGAGGGTACCCCACAGGAAGGAATTCCCAAGTGAGCCTTCCTGGGTCCCAAGGAGGATTTTTTTTTTCATTGGGGAGGGTGGCAGCATCTACCCCTCCAAGGTCAGAGAGAAACTGACCTTGGGAGTTTAATACCAGCCTGGAGTTGCCAGTATTAATTTTTAGAATCCTTGCGGATCCCCACCTTCTTCTGCTCTTGAAGTGCCAGAGTGGGGCACACCATGTCTTTGTTCATTGTTCTTCACACATATTAGTAAGGATTAGGGCTGTCAAGTGATTTAAAAAATTAATCGTGATTAATCGTGCAATTAATCGCACTGTTAAGCAATAATAGAATACCATTTATTTAATATTTTGGATGTTTTCTACATTTTCAAATATATTGATTTAATTAGACCACAGAATACAAAGTGTACAGTGCTCACTTTATATTTATTTTTATTACAAGTATTTGCTCTGAAAAAAACCCCAGAAATAATATTTTTCAATCCACCTAATACAAGTAGTGTAGTGCAATCTCTTTATCATGAAAGTTGAACTTACAAATGTAGAATTATGTACAAAATAACTGCATTCAAAAATAAAACAGCCTTCAAGTCCACTTAGTCCTTCTTCTTGTTCAGCCAATGGCTCAGACAAATAAGTTTGTTTACATTTATAGGAGATAATGCTGCCTGCTTCTTGTTTACGTCACCAGAAAATGAGAACAGGCATTCTCATGGCACTGTTGTAGCTGGCATCGCAAGATATTTATGTGCAGATTCATATGTCCCTTCATGCTTCAACCACCATTCCACAGGACATGTGTCCATGCTGACGACCGGTTCTGCTCGATAATGATCCAAAGCAATGTGGACCGATGCATTTTCATTTTCATCATCTGAGTCAGATGCCACCAGCAGAAGGTTGATTTTCTTTTTTGGTGGTTTAAGACATCTGAAAGCATTCTCCACACCTCATCCCTCTCAGATTTTGGAAGACACTTCTCGGGTAATTTAGCTATCTTTAGAAATCTCACTTTGGTGCCTTCTTTGCGTTTTGTGAAATCTGCAGTGAAAGTGTTCTTAAAATAAACAACATGTGCTGGGTCATCATCCGAGACGGCTATAACATGAAATATATGGCAGAATGCGGGTAAAACAGAGCAGGGGACATTGAACTCCTTGGGGGAGAATTGTGTCACAAATTTAATTAACGCATTATTTTTAACAAGTGTCATCAGTGTGGAACCATGTCCTCTGGAATGGTGGCCAAAGCATGAAGGGGCATACGAATGTTTAGCATATCCGGCACGTAAATACCTTGCAATACCGGCTACAAAAGTGCCATGCAAATGCCTGTTCTCGCTTTCTGGTGACACTGGAAATAAGAAAAGGGCAGCATTATTGCCCACAACTGTAAACAAACTTGTTTGTGTCAGCGACTGGCTGAACAAGAAGTAGGACTGAGTGGACTTGTAGGCTCAAAAGTTTTACATTGTTTTGTTTTTTAATACAGTTATGTAACAAAAAAAATCTACATTTGTAAGTTGCACTTTCACGACAACGAGATTGCACTACAGTACTTGTTTGAGGTGAATTAAAAATACTATTGTTTATCATTTTTATAGTGCAAATATTTGTAATAAAAAATAAATACACTTTGTATTCTGTGTTGTAATTGAAATCAATATATATAAAAATGTAGAAAAACATCCAAAATATTCAATAAATTTCAATTGGTATTCTATTGTTTAACCGTGCGATTAAAACTGCGATTAATCGTGATTAATTTTTTTGAGTTAATCGCATAAGTTAATTGCGATTAATTGACAGCCCAAGTAAGGATATAAGAGTATCAAAAGTCAAACCCCAAATTCTATCTCAGGCTGACAAACAAGCCTATATACTAACAGTTTCCCTCTAGGGTTAGGATGCAGTTCCAGAACACAGTGTCTGGGGGTGCCTAGGCTGTCCCCCTCCCACAAACCTGGGTTTGCTTGTTTCCTAATTCTTCGCCCTCACCTCTTGCCCATCATTAACCTCGACCCCATGTCCTGGTGCACTGCAATAAAAGCATAATTTATTGCCCCTTCTCTTTTGGGGTCAAGCACTGGCAGGCCTGATCAACCTACATTGGTTCAGGGTTGGACCCTGGGGTTTTCAGCATGGTGTGTGGATGAGGTGGCAGGATAGTTCCCCTCTTCTCCTCATTTCACTCATGCAGCCAGCTGTTGATGAGGAGAGAGAGATCAACAAAAGCATCCAAGCTTGTCAGAGTCTCAACACAGGCTAGCTCTTCCTTTACCTCCTCACTAAGAACACACCGAAATTGATTCAGTTGGGCCACATCGTTCCACTCAACCTCAGCTGCGAGTCTCTGGAACTGGGCAGTGTACAAGGTAGCTGGCTCACGCCCTTGCTGGAGCCTTCATAGTGCCGTTTTCACTATGCAAGCACAATAAGGTTAATCAAAAATTGCAGAAAATGTTTGCAGGAAGGCATTCCTGGGCTGTCCTACTTCTCCGGCTCTCAAGTTTATCACTAGTCCCACCCTGGCCTGGTTGGTGGCATACATTCAATGGTGGAGCAGGAAGAGGGACTGCTAAGGGACTTCCACAGAGGAGGTCAAAAGTGTCTGAGAAAACTTTAAGGGACCAAGACATAGGCGGTCAGATCTAGCAGTCACAGCTGGGCTGGTGTCACCAAGTCAAAACGGTCACAAAGTGATAGCGAATAGGGATCAGAGTAATCGCAAGAGCCAGGATCAATGGGCAAGTGTCAGGGTCAGAGTCAGGCTGGGGTCAGAGGCTGGAGATCAGCAGGTGAGGTGACAGTAAGCCAGAAGTTTGTATGGTTGACCAGACAACTTTCTGGGGCACCCTCAAGGGTTAAATAGTGAGCATGGGCCAATCAGAAGAATTCTGGGTGCAACTGCTCTGGTGCCTGTGAGCAGTACTTCCCATGGCACCTAAATCTCCATAGTGCTCCCTGGATATGGCTCTGCATGTCCTCCTGGTGGTGATGTAGGAATGTAAGATACTCCAGGCTCCATGAACCTGGGTTCTAGTCCTGAAAATCCTTACACTATGGCTGGGGCTGCGGAATTTGGTATGGTACCCTCCTTCATATACAGAATTATAGACTTAAGGTCAAAAGGGACCATCATGATCATCTAGTCTGACCTCCTTATCACTGCAGGCCACAGAACCTCACCCACCCACTCCTGTAATAAATCCCTAACCTCTGGCTGAGGTTATGATTAAAAATCATGATTAAAGACTTTAAGTTACAGAGAATCCACCATTTATACTAGTTGAAACCTGCAAGTGACCCAGGCCTCATGCTGCAGAGGAAGGCGAAAATCCCCCAGGGTCTCTGCCAATCTGACTTGGGGGGAAATTCCTTCCCAACCCAAATATGGCGATCAGTTAGACCCTGAGCATGTGGGCAAGACCCACCAGGCAGATACATGAGAAAGAATTCTCTGTAGTAATTCAGAGCCCTCGCCACCTAGTGTCCCATAGCCAGCCACTGGGGATATTTGCAGCTAGGAGTCACTGATTAGCTAAATGCTATTGTAGGGAGTCTTATTATACCATCCCCTCCATAAATTTATCAAGCTCAGTCTTGAAGCCAGTTAGGTTTTTTTTCCCCACTGCTCCCCTTGGAAGGCTGTTCCATAACTTCACTCCTCTGATAGTCAGAAACTTTCATCTAATTTCAAGTCTAAACCTGTTAACGGCCAGTTTATATCCATTTGTCTTTGTGTCCATGTTGGCACTTAACTTAAAAAACTCCTCTCCCTCCCTGGTATTTATCCCTCTGATGAATTTAGAAAGAGCAATCATATCTCTCATCAGCCTTTGTTTGGTTAGGCTAAATAAGCCAAGCTCTTTGAGTCTCCTCTCATAAGGTAGGTTTTCCATTCTTTGAATCATCCTTCTAGCCCTTCTCTGCACCTGTTCCTGTTTGAGTTCATCTTTCTTAAACATGGGAGACCAGAATTGCACACAGTATTCCAGATGAGGTCTCACCAGTGCCTTGTATAATGGTACTAACACTTACCTGTCTCTACTGGAAATACCTCGCCTGATGCATCCTAGGACTGCATTAGCCTTTTTCACGGCTGCATCACATTGGCATAGTCATCCTGTGATTAAGCAATATATTCAAGTCTTTCTCCTCCTCTGTCACTTCCGACTGATACCTCCCTAGCTTATAGCAAAAATTCTTGTTGTTAGTCCCTAAAAGTATGACTTTGCACTATTAAATTTCATCCCATTTCTATTATTTCAGTTTACAGGGTTGTCCAGATCTTCTTGTATGATATTCCAGTTCTCCTCCAGAATCTAAGCTTTCATTGTGTTTTTTTTTAAATTAAGTTTCTAGTCATTTTATTCACAAGGAAGATCTTCCAGCCATTTAAAGAGCGTAAACCAATGCAGTGTCATCTGTCTGTGTCATTCACAGTAGCTCTGTATGGTTTGAACTGTCCTAATTCATATAAATAACTTAATGATGAAACCCAATGATGACAATTTGAATGTCATCTTTGTTAACTGCTTATCGTTTTACCACAAAGTATCCAGCCAATGTGCTTATCCCACAATCCCAAATGGCCTCACACACCTCCCTGAGTGCCAGATGCCACAACTTCCCCTTTACAACTGCTAATCATTCAGTGTTGGGTTGTCATTACAAAAATATGCAGCAAGTGGAGTGGAGAGCTACTAAATTTCATATCACAATAAATAGCACATGAGCTACTGTACTGTGTATTATTCATTTTCATATTTATTGAACAAAACTTATTTTTAATGTAAATAAAGCTGCTAAATAATTTCCAGAGTGCTGTAAAAACCAGTGGCCTTGCTGTATAATTTAGGTCCATCTTTCTGCAGACTACATGGAGCTTTGCCAATAACCTTTAATAACCTACATATGAAAGGCTTTCCAATATCTATGTACAGTGGTATGTAACAGGAATTCATGTGTTTCTGTTACATCTTTCAGACTTTTAAGGGTAACATGCCAGTTTCTCTTCCTTTTCTGTTTCCTCTCCCCCCTCCCGCCACCAGATATAATGCATTTTTCTCTTCTGTTATACATCCTATTTCTGCTTGTCTCCACATATCTCACTAATACCCTTTGTTCAAGATACCCTACCTCCTTTTTTTCTCCTGAAAGTGTTCTGATTTTCCCATATTTTCTTGTTCACTTTCCCCAGCTTCAAAGTATCCACCTAGACAACCATCTTCATTGGTAGGCAACAATGGATGCAACTACTAGTCTAGAACCAATGAAAAATTTGTTCCTTCAGTCAGCCAGAGGTGGAGCAGTTACTAAAGAGTGACAGAAGTTTTACCATTGCCTAGGGTGCCTCTTGAGTGCTCCAAACGTAGTGAAAGACAGACTTTTCCAAATTCTGATGCTCTGCCACCAGACCATTGGGCCCCTTATAGTTACTGATGAAAAAATGTGCTACAGAAGTTATTTTTATGTCATACTTCATGAAGACTGAAGACATATTCCCTGCCACAAGGAGTTTACAATCACCCAAAAACAAAGCGTGGAACAATAGGGCAGAACAAAAAGTAGAACCAATTGTTGGAAAAAGTGGGGTTTAAGGAAGGATTTTTAAGGGAGGAGAAAGAAGCAGAATAGAGGGCCAAGTGTCAGGGAGCAACATGACACAACACCTAAACCTGGGGATGTACTTTTCTCTTTGAACAGAAAGTGGTGCGGTTTGTGTTGGTTCCTAGATCCAGCAGGAGTTTGTTCCACAGTCTTTGACTGGCTCCTGAGAAAGCTCCATCTCCTGCTCAAGTGAGCTTTACCATTGCCATAATAGTTCAATCTACTGTGTCTGAGGAGCAGAATTTGACCTGTCCCTCCAATGTATTTCTGTTGGTCTGCAGATTTCTTCAGCCTTTTCTTCACTAATAAACACACACAGCACAGCACACATTTAAAAAAATCCAAATGCAATTTCCCCCTTGGGAGTGGAAGAGTGAAAGAAGGAGACAACCACACATAACAAATGTTAGTTACATTGCTTAATGCATGACAGCCAGGTGCTTCAGTATCACAGTGATGCACATGGTGGAAGAACCTAAACAGAATAGAATTAGAATAGAATAGAATTTGCCTCCTGTGTCCATGTCTGCCATGCTGAGCAATGGAAACATCACATGTCTAAGGAAAGCACGTGGACTGTGGATTATCATATGTCTGGGTTTTCCTGGACATTTCCTCTTTTTTGACCCTCTGCCCTCTGTCTGGGAAGATTTTTCAAATAAGCAGCAATGTCTGTGATTTTTGCAGAGCAGACATTGCAGCTCAAAAAGAGCTGGC
This sequence comes from Caretta caretta, assembly GCF_965140235.1. Classification (NCBI taxonomy): domain Eukaryota; kingdom Metazoa; phylum Chordata; order Testudines; family Cheloniidae; genus Caretta; species Caretta caretta. Next base: position 154,078,627 of record NC_134207.1, on the reverse strand, counting down.
TCCATGTCCCCATTGGTCCCTCTGCTGCAGCGGCAGTTGCCGGATCCTGCCCTCAAAGCCCCCAGCTCCCAGCCCTGGAGGGGAGGAGAGGCAGGGAGGTGCTGACAGTCAGCTGCCCTGCCACCATAACAGGGAGAGACACTGCCCTCCACCTCAAGAGTGAGGCTGCAGGTACTCCCTCCAACACCACCAGGTATGCCTCCCAGTACACACACCCCTTTATCACACCCAAATAGCCCCAGCACCCCAAATACCCCCCAGTACACACACTGATCCAGCACCCCTCAAATACCCCCTCCAACACCTCCCAAATACCCCTCACAGTACACACACACCCCTCTAGCACTCTCCATATGCCCCCTCCAGTTCTCCCTCCCACCCCCTCTGACAGCATTCTCTTTTTGGGAACCTGAGAGATGGTAACCCGACAATGGACTGACTGGGAAGAGGGAGGAGAAGGCATGACAAGAAAGAAGAATAAAACAGGTTTTTAGCTAAACACAAGCCATGAGCTTTAGAAAATGACAGAGATCAGTGGAAGTTCTCCAAACTCTGAGCTCTTACTACTGTGAGAGGCAGGAAATTCTAGCAGGTTTCCAGTAGGTGGGCTGTTAGGGGACATCAGCTGGATTCAGCACTGAACTATTTCTAAAAGACTGCAGAGGAGGGGACTCACTCTCTGAGGGATTGTCAGACATGCTCTTGCTCAAGAGCACACAATATTACTGCAGGAGGAGCACTGTGCGATCAACTTGCTCCAAAATTGGGCAACTGAAACCCTAAGTGGTTACATTTCTACAAAAGTTCTTCTTTAACATTCATTTAGTTTATTTTTGCAATTACATGAACATAATATGAAAATACACATGTGCAATATATTATTACAGGCTCAATCCTAGAATCCTTCCTCTCTCTGGTGAGCTCCTACTTAATTAAATAATTCCACAGAATTTCTCAAGTGAGTAAGTGCTCTCCAGCACGAGTAATGAAGGTTTCTATAATTTGGCCCCAGAATGTTCTCCAATATGTCTAACTGACTAACCTAATTTTGCATTAATAAGTACAGCACATAAATTGATGTAATATAGCTAATACAGTGTTACATGCTAAAAAGCTATCACCCAATATTTTGTTAAGGTAGCAGTATAGAAAACAGTCCCACCACTTTCTCTTCTCTGAATTACTGAGTATTATTTTGCCAAGAAAACACTTTTTCAGTGTTTAATGACCTCTATCTTCATCAACTCGTCAACTAATTGAAAAACGACACACTTCCCAGATATCAGAACATTATATTCACGTTGTTCTATGGAAATTGTTAATACAACGTTATTGCCAACAGGAACATTGGTTTTGTCTTAGATCATGTTACTGAGCAAATACTACAGGGCCAGATAGTGGCCAAGCTGGCACAGCGGTGTGAATGGGAGCAAGACACACCTCTATAATATTGTGCTTCCAATCTGCATCACAGGGAGCAGCATGGGATGGGGAAGCAGGCGCCTCAGAGCTGCTACAGGCCCTGTCTTCATGCAGGTGGGCATGTGGAGATGGGAACGTATGCTGTGATGAGTATAGATCCGGTGCAATTTACTCCCTTCCTGGAGCAGTGGGGGAACTGGGAAGAGACTGTGACTCCATAAGTAACAACCTCTCTTCTGAGCTACTCCTAGGACAGCACAAGAACATGTTGTCCTTCACGGTGGATTCATGGCAAATCCACATTTGAAAGAACTTTTAAATGTAAACATACAGGGTCTTCCCAAAACTCTGTTGTTACACATATAAACATTCGTTTTTGCAATTTTTTTCAGTAACATGCACTCTTCCGCTACTGTACTATATAACAAAAAGTGCTGTCTTGTATTAAGTTGCTGCATCAGTCTGACAGTTATTGTGTTTCACTTTAAACCATACATTTTAAACATTTATAGGAAATTACTTTGATTTTCTGAGAACTCCTAGAATACGTTTAAAATTTTAATTCTTTGTGAATTTTTTTGTACCTTTTAAAAACAATTATCCTATCTCTTTCAATGGGTAAATGCCACAGAATTGAACACTATATTATGATCCTCAAAATGTAGGGTTACCATATTTGAATATTCAAAAAAGAGGACACTCCCCCGGGGGGGGCGGATTTGCTAACGCCACCCCAGCCCCGGCCCTGCCCCAACTCCACCCCTTCCCCACCCCTTCCTCGCCCCCATGCCAACCCCTTCCCCAAAGTCCCCACCCCAACTGCACCCCCTCCCTAATTCCCCACCCCAGCCCCACCTCCTCCCCTGAGCGCGCCACGTTCCCCCTCCTCCCCCTCCCTCCCTCGCAAGCACTGGGAACGTGGGGGGGAAAGCAGGCACTCTCTCGAATGATCAACATTCACTCTCTTTCTTGAATGATCAACTCTTCTTTAGGGAAAAATAATAATGGCAAAATTCTGGATATTTTTAGATATTTAAAAATTCCTCCCAGACAGCGATTTAAAAACCAAAAAGCCAGACATGTCCAGGAAAATACAGATGTATGGTAACCCTACAAAATGCAAACAAAATGGCTAAATCTAATTTTTACTGTGAATTGAGAACCTAGATTAGCATACTAAATTTTAGCCCAAAAGTTCTTGTGGTTGCCAAGATATAAGTCACTGAAGATCAGTATTTTTGCACAGTGTAATACAGAACATTTATTCTGAGTAATAATCACATAATAAGAGACACTGTTAAAATTTATTTTTCTAAGTCACAGAAATAAAACTATAGCAGCACTGATGCATCTCTCCCCCATGCACACAAGACAAAACATATTGTATGTGTAATTACACATATGCATACATTTATCAACTTTTTTTTTACATTATTCATTTTGTTGTCACCAGTTTAATTTTATCAGCAGAAAATTTGGAGACTGTGAAACTAAATAAGAATGCAAAAATTAAGAGTTTTTTAAATTCCATGCTTCCCAAATGAACTTACAAATACTGTATTACCCACTTCATATATTTTAACATGGAATTGCAGTTCAAGAATAAAATTAAAGTATGCTCATAAAACCCTGACAGTATGTTTTCATCCTTTTTGACTTTCTTCTTTATTATTTCTTCTTTTTTAAAGGCAAAATAATTAAAAGTCCGTACCAAAAAGAAAATAATAATAATAACCCTGACCATAAGATTAGTTAAACAGTTATTAATCTATGCTTCAAATGAATTACCCATTGATGGCAAAGATAAAATCCGAACTATGTGTATTCCAACCTGGTGATGACTCCATGACAGAGAAATAGTTGGCAGGTATTTTAAAATTCATTTTTTATCTTAAATGACCACCAGTCTATTCAGTGTTGATTGTATCTAGCACCATGTAGTTCTTGGTTTAATTTTGAATTTGATCTCATTTGCCGCCGTAAAAAACTATGGGGGAGATTTTTAAAGGCACAAATGGTAATTGAGCGCCTAAGTGTTCTTTGTACTTTTGAAATTCTTTCCCCTAATGACTTACCAATAGAATTCACTATATTCCTATTTTAGAGGGATGCCGTCAACTTAGAAATCACACGTGAAATTTTATTTAACATATTAGTGATATAACACCTAAGGTTCCTCGAACTGAAAGATTACTTAGTGCATTTGGCAGCACTTTGGACTCAATCTTACAAGGTCCTGAGCACTCTGGCTATGACCCAACAACGTAGGTAAGCATGTGTAACACTGACAGACCTCATAAAAACATAAGAACATAAGAATGGCCATACTGGGTCAGACCAAAAGTCCATCCAGCCTAGTATCCTGTCTACTGACAGTGGCCAATGCCAGGTGCCCCAGAGGGAGTGAACCTAACAGGTAATGATCTAGTGATCTCCCTCCTGCCATCCATCTCCACCCTCTGACAAACAGAGGCTAGGGACACCATTCCTTACCCATCCTGGCTAATAGCCATTAATGGACTTAGCCTTCACGAATTTATCCAGTTCTCTTTTAAACCCTGTTATAGTCCTAGCCTTCACAACCTCCTCAGGCAAGGAGTTCCACCGGTTGACTGTGCGCTGAGTGAAGAAGAACTTCCTTTTATATGTTTTAAACCTGCTACCCATTAATTTCATTTGGTTGCCCCTAGTTCTTATATTATGGGAACAAGTAAAGAACTTTTCCTTATTCACTTTCTCCACACCACTCACAATTTTATATACCTCTGTCATATCCCCCCTTAGTCTCCTCTTTTCCAAGCTGAAAAGTCCTAGCCTCTTTAATCTCTCCTCGTATGGGACCCCTTCCAAATCCCTAATCCTTTTAGTTGCCCTTTTCTGAACCTTTTCTAATGCCAGCATATCTTTTTTGAGATGAGGGGACCACATCTGTACGCAGTATTCAAGATGTGGGCGTACCATGGATTTATATAAGGGCAATAAGATATTCTCCGTCTTATTCTCTATCCCTTTTTTAATGATTCCTAACATCCCGTTTGCTTTTTTGACTGCCACTGCACACTGCGTGAACGTGAACATCTTCAGAGAACTATCCACGATGACTCCAAGATCCTTCTCCTGATTTGTTGTAGCTAAATTAGCCCCCATCATATTGCATGTATAATTGGGGTTATTTTTTCCAATGTGCATTACTTTACATTTATCCACATTAAATTTCATTTGCCATTTTGTTGCCGAGTCACTTAGTTTTGCGAGATCTTTTTGAAGTTCTTCACAGTCTGCTTTGGCCTTAACTATCTTGAGCAGTTTAGTATCATCTGCAAACTTTGCCACCTCACTGTTTATCCCTTTCTCCAGATCATTTATGAATAGGTTGAATAGGATTGGTCCTAGGACTGACCCTTGGGAAACACCACTAGATACCCCTCTCCATTCTGAAAATTTACTATTTATTTCTATCCTTTGTTCCCTGTCTTTTAACCACTTCTCAATCCATGAAAGGATCTTCCCTCTTACCCCATGACAACTTAATTTATGTAAGAGCCTTTGGTGAGGGACCTTGTCAAAGACTTTCTGGAAATCTAAGCACACTATGGCCACTGGATCCCGCTTGTCCACATGTTTGTTGACCCCTTCAAAGAACTCTAATAGATTAGTAAGACATGATCTCCCTTTACAGAAACCATGTTGACTTTTGTGCAACAATTTATGTTCTTCTATGTGTCTGACAATTTTATTCTCTACTATTGTTTCAACTAATTTGCCTGGTACCGACGTTAGACTTACCGGTCTGTAATTGCCAGGATCACCTCTAGAGCCCTTCTTAAATATTGGCATTACATTAGCTATCTTCTAGTCATTGGGTACAGTAGCTGATTTAAAGGACAGGTTACAAATCATAGTTAATAGTTCTCCAATTTCACATTTGAATTCTTTCAGAACTCTTGGGTGAATGCCATCTGGTCCCGGTGACTTGTTACTGTTAAGTTTCTCAATTAATTCCAAAACCTCCTCTAGTGTCACTTCAATCTGTGACAATTCCTCAGATTTGTCACCTACAAAAGACAGCTCAGGTTTGGGAATCTCCCTAACATCCTCAGCCGTGAAGACTGAAGCAAAGAATTCATTTAGTTTCTCCACGATGACTTTATCGTCTTTAAGTGCCCCTTTTGTGTCTTGATTGTCCAGGGGTCCCACTGGTTGTCTAGCAGGCTTCCTGCTTCTAATGTACTTAAAAAACATTTTGTTATTACCTTTTGAGTTTTTGGCTAGCTGTTCTTCAAACTCCTTTTTCGCTTTTCTTATTACATTCTTACATTTAATTTGGCAGCGTTTATGCTCCTTTCTATTTACCTCACTAGGATTTGACTTCCACTTTTTAAAAGATGCCTTTTTATTTCTCACTGCTTCTTTTACATGGTTGTTAAGCCACGGTGGCTCCTTTTTAGTTCTTTTACAGTGTGTTTTTAATTTGGGGTATACATTTAAGTTGAGCCTCTATTATGGTGTCTTTGAAAAGTGTCCATGCAGCTTGCAGGGATTTCACTCTAGTCACTGTACCTTTTAATTTCTGTTTAACGAACCTCCTCATTTTTGCATAGTTCCCCCTTTCTGAAATTAAATGCCACAGTGTTGGGTTTTTGAGGTGTTCTTCCCACCACAGGAATGTTAAATGTTATTATATTATGGTCACTTTTTCCAAGCGGTCCTGTTATAGTTACCTCTTGGATCAGATCCTGCGCTCCACTCAGGACTAGATCGAGAGTTGCCTCTCCCCTTGTGGGTTCCTGTACCAGCTGCTCCAAGAAGCAGTCATTTAAAGTATTGAGAAATTTTGTCTCTGCATTTCATACTGAGGTGACATGTACCCAGTCAATATGGGGATAATTGAAATCCCCCACTATTACTGAGTTTTTTATTTTGATAGCCTCTCTAATATCCCTTAGCATGTCATCATCACTATCACTGTCCTGGTCAGGTGGCCGATAATAGATCCCTACTGTTATATTCTTATTAGAGCATGGGATTACTATCCATAGAGATTCTATAAACATGTGGATTCATTTAAGATTTTTATTTCATTTGAGTCTACATTTCACATATAGTGCCACTACCCCTCTTCCCCCCGGCACCACCTGTTCTGTCCTTCCAATATATTCTGTACCCCGGAATGGTTGTGTCCCATTGATTGTCCTCACTCCACCAGGTTTCTGTGATGCCCATTATATCAATATCCTCCTTTAACACAAGGCACTCTCGTTCACCCATCTTATTATTTAGACTTCTAGTATTTGTGTACAAGCACTTTTAAAACTTGTCACTGTTTATTTGTCTGACCTTTTCTGATGTGTCAGATTCTTTATGTGAATGTTTCTCATCTGATCTGGCACATAGTTTGTCCTCTTTCATCCCCTCCTCCTGACTAAAACCTAGAGAATCTCTATCAATAGACTCTCCTCTAAGAGAAGTCTCTGTCTGATCCATGTGCGCCTCTGCAGCAATTGGCTTTCCCCCATCTCTTAGTTTAAACACTGCTCTGCAACCTTTTTAATGTTTAGTGCCGGCAGTCTGGATCCACTTTGGTTTAGATGGAGCCCATCCTTCCTGTATAGGTTCCCCCATCCCAAAAGTTTCCCCAGTTCCTAATAAATCTAAACCCCTCCTCTCTACACCATCATCTCATCCACGCATTGAGACTCTGAAGCTCTGCCGGCCTACCTGGCCCTGCGCATGGAACTGGTAGCATTTCTGAGAAAGCCACCCTAGAGGTCCTGGATTTCAGTCTCTTTCCTAACAGCCTAAATTTAGCCTCCAGGACGTCTCTCCTACCCTTCCCTATGTCATTGGTACCTACATGTACCACGACCACCAGCTCCACCCCAGCACTACACATAAGTCTATCTAGATGCCTCGAGATCCGCAACTTTGGCAGGATCGAACCTGGGACTTCTGGAGCTTAGTGTATGAGCCTCTACTGCATGAGCTAAAAGCCACATGGCTGTTAGCTGAGGCTGTAGCAGACTCAATAATCTCTAAGTGGTCTCGGTGCCACTAGAGGGGACAGAACACCACATCCAGGAGGTGAGTGGGTTATATACTTCCCCTAGCTGAGGAAGCATGTCCCAAGCTTCAGAGACTTCCCAGTTGATATCTAGGGTTACGAGGCATCCAGTTTTCGACTAGAACGGGGTGATCAGGAAAGTTCCATGCACTGCTCCCGCCCCCAGCACCTGTTCCGCAGCTCCCATTGGCCAGGAACCGTGGCCAATGGGAGCTGTGAGGGCGGCGTCTGCGGGGGCAGGCAGCACACAGAGATGCCTGGCCACGCTGCCTAGGGGCCAGACATGCTGGTCACTTCTGGGAGCAGCGTGGAACCAGGGCAGGCAGGGAGCCTGCTTTAGTCCTGCTGTGCCTCCACCCGGGAGCCACCCAAGATAATCGCTGCCTGGCGGGAGCCCGCGAAGCCCCTCCTGCACCCAACCCCCCTGCCCCAGGTCAGAACCCCCTCCTTCACCCTAACTCCCTCCCAGACCCTGCACCCCCACCCCAAGCTCCCTCCCGCATCCAAACTTTCTCCGGAGCCTGCACCCTGAACCTCCTCACGCACCCCAACCCCCTGCCCCAGCCCTGAGCCCCCTCCCACACTCCAAATCCCTTGGCCCCAGTATCCCCCTCCTGTACCCCAAACCCCTCATTCCAAGCCCCATCCCAGAGCCCACACCCCCAGCTGGAGCCCTTACCCCCTCTTGCCCTCCAAACCCCTGCTGCAGCCCAGAGCCCCCTCCCACATCCTGAACCCCTCATTTCTGGCCCCACCTTGGAGCCCTCACTCCAACCCCCTGCCCCAGCCCAGTGAAAGTGAATGAGAGCGAGAGACTCGGGAGGGGGACTGGATTGGGGGAGGGGTCCTGGCAAAGGTGTTCAGTTTTGTGTAATTAGAAAGTTGGCAACCCTATTGATATCCAGGGTGAGCCCCCATTTGTAACGTCAACAGACCCCAGTCATCGGCAGGTGGGATCGAACCAGAAAACCTCTGGAGCTAAATGCATGAGCTTTTACTGCATGAGCTAAAAGCGACATAACTCTTAGCTAAGGCTGTAGCAGACTCATTAATCTCTAAGTCAGGGGTCTCAAACAGGCGGCCCGCGGGGTTATTTTCTGCAGCCCACCAGCTCCCCGCGGCACCCCCACCCCCCCAGCATATACCTAGAGCGGCTCTGGCCCAGTGCACACCGGGAGCAAGGCAGGCTCCCTGCCTGCCCGCCCTGCCCCCACACCGCTCCGTGAAGGGGCCGGGACCTGGGGGGAGGGCACAGGGGTCTTGTGTGTTGCCCTGCCCGCTCCTCCAGGTACCTCCCCCGAATCTCCCATTGGCCGCGGTTCCCCGTTTCTGGCCAATGGGAGCTTCAGGGAAGGTACCTGGAGGAGCGGCCAGGGCAACACACAGACCCCTGTGCCCCCCCAGGCACTGTAAAGGTTGAAATTACTTAAGAACAGGACCTAATCACTTAAGAACAGGTCCTAAGAACAGCCTGCCCTGCCCCCGGTGCGCACCAGGCCAGACCCACCCCCTGAACCCCTCCTGCAGCCGAACCCTCTGCCCTGAGCCCCCTGCTGCACCCCACACCCCTCCTGCACCCCAACCCCCTGCCTTAAGCCCCCTGCTGCATCCCTCCTGCATCCCAACCCCCTGCCCTGAGCCCCCTGCTGCACCCCGCACCCTGCACCCCAACCCCCTGCCCTGAGCCCCTGCTGCACCCTGCACCCCTCCTGCACCCGAACCCCCTGCCCTGAGCCGTCTGCCACACCCTGACCCCCTGCCCCACCCTGCACCCCGACCCCCTGCTCTGAGCCTCCTGATGCACCCCACATCCCTCCTGCACCCAACCCCCTGCTGCACCCTGCACCCCTCCTGCACCCCCTGGAGTTGGGGTGGGGATTTCAGGGAAGGGGTTGGAGTGGGAGCAGGGAAGGGGTGGGAAGAGGCGGAGCAGGGGTGGGGCCTCACGGAAGGGGTGGAGTGGGGGTGGGGCTGGGACAGCAGTGGGGGGGTGGTCAGTGGTGTGGCCCTCAGGCCAATGTACTAGTCCTCATGTGGCCCTCGTAGTCATTTGAGTTTGAGACCCCTGCCCTAAGTGGTCTCCGTGCTACTAGAGGGGACAGAACAAAACGCCCAAGAGGTGTGTGGGTTACACATGCAGGTGCCTGACTTTAATAAGAGTATTCAAGTGCTTAACATTAAACACATATGTGTTTGCAGGATTAGGGCCCTAGTCAATCAGTTTCCCCTATTTGTGTAGGTCTTTCAAACCAAGAAGGGAGAGAAAAATACTTTTAAAAATTCAGAAACAGTCACTGTAAAACCACAATATTGGCAAGGGGATTTAGGATTAGGTACAATAGCGAAATCTATTTTCAACTTTTTTTTTAAAACTGACTAGATTTTCCATTGACAGAGTCCCCTTAATTAATTTTTCCACTCAGGTCTTATAGTGCTGATAGCTGCACTCTGGAACATTTAGCCCATTCTCCTCTTCTTTCAATATCTTTCCCCGTCTATCCTATCCAACGCTAATGCTCCTAACGTTGTTGCAATTTATCGCTATTCCCTCCAACTTGACATTGCCATTTCTCCTGCTCCCTTTTCAGCAATTTCATTGTTGTCTACGATAGCTTTCTGCCTTGCTCTCTTCTCTTGTGTGGTTCTCACTGCAGTTCATCTGGCTCTGTCTGAGGCTATCTTCTCTTTTGGAGAATTTCAAATGTTACCCTTTCGGAAAGCTGGGAGGGGCCAGTCCTCTTATTTTGTCATCACTTCAAACATTCCGTTCCTTCCTGCTCTGAGTGCATTAGAACTTTTCATTGATTCCTCCTGTCAAATTGCTGTCATCTATTGCCCAATCTATTGTTCATTCTTCCTTTGTCTCCCATTCTGATGGCTGATTTGCCCTCTTCCTGTCTCCTCAGTTCCCTATCCTGTTCTTAAGTAATTTCAACCTTTACTGTAATTATTTTTACCTACTGCTGAACCTCTCAACTCTTCTCCTTTCTCATCTGTTTTGGCCTGACTGTGTCACTCACCTGACCAGCTCTTATTAATTAACTGCTCTTTCTAACTTTTTAATCTCCATATTTCTTTGCTCTAACCACTGACATTTCTTATTCAACATTGCTCACTCTCCTATTCTGTCACGTTTTTTTTTTTTGACATACTGCAAGTTAGCCTTTCTGACTTCTCTGCTGCACCTATCCACAGTGGATTCCACAGCATCTGTAAAACTCTCCCCTCTCCTGAAAAAGCCCCTAACCTTTGTTCTTCTTTCCAGCTACCCTGTTCACCTCTAACTCCCAACCATGGCTGTCTCCCATATCTGTTACCTCCACCTCTATATTTAGCCCATGGAGCATCTCATAAAAGTCCTCAGAAAAATCCTACTGACTCTCACCACTACAGATGTGTACTTTCTTTCCTCGTCTCAGTTATCTCCCTAACTGAACAACTCTGTTTCTACTCATCATCTCCTGCACGGCTACCCACTGGCAATTCAAGCCTTCTGCCTTGTCTCTCTCCTACACTCCTACCACCTCCACCAAAGATACTGCTTGTTTCATCAGATTGAATCAGCAATATCCAAAAGAAACTCTATTCCCTCCACTGCCTTTTCTCCTCTCTTACTCCTACATGACTTGCCCTCTGGTTCCTTCTCTTTCCCATATCTTTAACTTTTCTTTCCACAGCTCCTTCTTTCCTTCTGTTTTCAACATCATCTTCTGTCTTCTATCCCCCAAAAGTCCTCTTTTGACCCCAACTACATCTACCACCCAGTCTTGATCCTACTTTTTCCTGCTCAGTTCCTTGTACAGGTGGATTTGCACCACACCCTAAACTTTGTCTTCTTGTCCCCTCTCTATTCTCCATCTTCATTCCACTGAACCAGTTTTGAAAGGCAATGTCCGCTTCCTAGGCAAATAATAATGCTACTGCCTCTTCTCTCACTGGCCTCATTCTCCTTAATCTGTTTCCTTCAATAAAGTCAGTCACTCCTTTGCCACAATATTTGAGCCTTGCTTACATGGCTCTGCACTCTCCCAGTTCTCCTCATACTTTCTGACCAATCCTTCATTTTACTTTTTTCTTTTAAAAAAAATCAGAACTTCTCCATTCCTCACTTCTAGAGTCCTTGTCCTATCTCTACAGACAGACACAAACACACACACATTCTGTCTTGGATCCATCCTCTTCTCCCTTTTCACTCTCTCTCTCTGGATGATTTCATTTGATCCTGAAGGTTTAGCTACTACCTCTATGCTGCTGGATCCCAAATCTACTTCTCCGCTCCTCACTTTCACCATCTTTCCAATCACAAATCTGCACCTGACCCAGAAATAAATCCTCTTGAATGTCTCACCATCATACATATCTCAACATGTATAAAAATTATCCTATTATTCCCTCTCACCTCCTTTCTTTTTCCCTCTTCTTTATCACTGTGTACAGCAGGAGCACCATGCTCCGTCACCCACTCTTGTTATCATGTTTGACTCTTTTCCTTCTCTCCCCACATCCAAGTTCTTGCTAAATCCTGTCATTTTCCCTCTGTATTCTTTCTAAAATACATCTTTAGTTTTTCATTCCTATTACCAAATTCCTGGGCCATGTCCCTGGTGCTGTAACCTCCCATTCTCCGGCATTCTCACATCTCCTTTCCCTCTTTCCACCCTGTCCAATATACAGCTAAGATATTCTTCGTCTTTTGCCAATCCTCCCATTTTACTCACCTCCTTGAACCCTTTCACTGGCTTCTTCTACCCTCTGATGTCAAATTCAAGCTCCTTGCCTTCAAGGTTCTGCTCAGTTCCACCCCACCATCTTTGCTCTCCTTTCATCCTAAACCCCTATTAAGATTTGTATGCTCTCCCCTCTTTGTAGCCTCCTAAACACAATCACACTTTGTATTTCTTCCATGCCACCCCTCAGTTTGAAGCAGCTTTTTTCTTCCTCTGTGCCAAGTGCCCTCCCTCTTCTCACACAAATCCCTCTTTAAAATCCATTTCTTTTGTGGAGCTTCTCAATGCCGATTTTCTCCCAGACCACATCTCTGCACCTCCCTGTATTTGCACCGTTGTCTCATGCATTTCATTTTTTTGAATTAGAATGTAAGCTCCTCCTCAGGGCAGTGATATGGGCTTTCTGAACAATAATGAAAAACACTTACAGCTAGTTCTCTGTCCACCCATTCTTATGAAAAATACTGCAGTGTTAGCAACAGAATAATTTTTCCCTAGATTAATTCCTTTTTCTATAAACTTTGATAAGAATACCATCCATACTTTATAATGCATCTTTAAAGTCACCTTCTTTCTTAAGTAGAGAATGGTTGGGATGACTTTCTCAGACAGAACTAATTTTTCTTTTGTTTTATGCCCATGAGCCAAGCTGACAGATGTAGATCTTACCTGTTCAGATGCTGAATTGTCCCCCAAGCAATGCTGCAGTTTGAACAAGTTAGAAACTGTTAATGTTTCTATTACTTGTTTGATGAGGTGATTAAAATCTTCCATCAAGCATGTTTACAGAAATTTTGAGTCGGATTCTGAGGAAGAAAATTCCTCTGAGATAGAAGACTCTCTGACTGACTGAGAATCCGATCATTCTCTTTTGTGAGCTCACACTTCCTTGGTTTAACCCCTGTACTTTTTGCAGAGAAATTATTTCCTTTCGTTCTTTTGCTCTTCATAAAAGACATGCTAAATAGAACAGCTCCACCAGGTCAGTGTCTAATGCTATAACTAATTGCAATAACACCAATATTTGATTACACAGTACTCGCAGTACTTTCTGTTTGTCATAGACCAAACTACTTTTTGCTAGTAATAACTGCCCAAGAAACCTCATTAGGAACCGCTGCTCATTATATTACCATGTTATTTTACAGGTTCTAGCTTCCTCCATACAATGAAACTTAACTGCTTTTACATTTAAGGAAAGCTAGTACTTGCATCCCCACGCTAGCCAGTACAGAGACACAGTATATGGTGCATTTCCCTCTTTTATTAGGCTTCTTCTGAGTGTTACTTTTACTAAAGAAATAAATTATTTGCCTCATTTGTACATGTAGCTTTCGATGTGGCAAAATATCTCCAGAACAAAGCTTTGGTATCTGCCTGTTCCTACACACAGAGACTGAAGCAGTGCGAGACCAGGCAGGATTCCTCTAATGACAGACATGAACAATCTGAAAACGATGACTGGACATCTCTACCTGATAGGCAGGTCATTAGTAGGAATATTGGAAATCTGTAGGAAACTTTACTGCATTACCTGGAAATTTAATCCAATTTTCTGCAGAAAATGTATAAAATTTTCAGGGAGATTACTTTGGCTAGTTCACTGAAAAGACACGGATGCACTGCTGGATAATCTGGTGAGAAAAATCATGACAGTCTCTGTGGCGGGTTTTGTACCTCATCAACCCCTTTGATTCCGGGGGGGGGGGGCGAGGTTAACCCCGCCTTCCGGCTTCTACACCGGTTCCACAACCTCCCTGGTAGTCAGGGCTGTATGGCCCAATGGCCAGAGTCCCTCTAAATCTTATTTCCCTGGTAGGATAGCTCAGCCTAGCGGCCAGAGTCCCTATAGTGTGCTCCTAAAGCAGCATGGCCTGATGGCCAGAGTCCCTCTAAGTCCTCTTTCCCTCGTAGGATACTGTGGCCCAGCGGCCGGAGTTCATCTATCTCCTTTGGGGTAAGAGAGGGGTCGCTGAATTATGTTGTCCCAAAAAGGGGTGGGATTAGAGACCCCCTGTAGGGGAGCCCAGGCCTACCTGCCTTCACTGGGCTCCAACCCAGCGCCCTGTCATTGACGGCGTGATCCGCCCCGGGTCAGCGGGGAATCCGACCGCAACACACTGCCCTCACAGTGGTGGGAGATACCACTCCCTTCCCTTTCCTGGGTCACTTCCTACCACTTCTCCAAATGTAGCAGTCCCTGTGGCATCAGGGTCTTCTGGTTCCTCAGTCCCTGGGGCTCCCTGGAGTTCCCACAGCTGCCAGTCTCTGGTCCCGCTTCCTGGCCCCTCGGCTCCCTCCTGTATGAGTCGCCACTGCTCCTGGGCTGGAGCCTCTGCTGGGTGTCCTCCTTCCTCAGCCACCAGCTCTGACCAAGCAGCTCTGCAGGATTTTATACTTGACTCTCTGTTGGAGCATGCCCAGCAGAGCCTCAGGGGCATGGCTTCCTCTGCCAGCAGGGAAGGGTTGACCCTCTCATTCCCAGTGCGGGGCCAGTCCGCTCTGTCACAGTCTCCAACAAGATTTCTGTCCATTTTACACAAAAGGTTCTGAAACTGATATTTTCAGTGAAGAGGGGTAAAATCCAGGGGATAGCACTGATTTACCACTGTATCAATTTCAAGTGGTCCTAGAATTAAGGAAGACACGAGTCGGAAACTTTAACATTTGTTCATGGAAATGGTTCACAGAAACCATTTTAAAACTGCTGCACTTATGGAATAAATAGATGCCCTTTCTTGGCAAGCAAAGAGGTCATAATTTTTCTCAGAGAGGGCTTGAGTTTTTTATCTAGTGAATCTTCTGGGCTTAATTAGGACAGTAGGATAGAAACTTGATATTGGATGTCACTACAGAATCACTTATAAGTCCTGCCTCCTGTTTGTCAGTAAAAAGTCACTTTATAAAAAGTGATTTACTATATGGTATTATTGAACATTTTTTGACTAATTTTTCTACTGGATAGCAAGTGAGCTTGGTATTTTTGTTTATCTCTCTTACAGTCAGCAGCAATGAGAGAAAATACCCAGCCTTACTGAGCCTAACGTAGAAAAGGAAAAAGTTGTGTGTTGTTATTATTACTTGTCTTTTGGAGGATTATCTGTAAGGAGACCTTTCAGGATCCTTTCCAGGGAAATGAGAGTGGATACTGCTAATTAAACAGACCAGGTATTTCATCTTATGACAAGTGTGGTACCCCACACCTCACCCGAATGAGGCTGAATTTGTATTAAATATCAAAAATAGCTTCTCCACCATCCACTTGAATTAACAGTGATTTTTTAGAGACAAGCAAAATGTTGACATTTTCTTACTTTTGACTGTTTAACTGAGTAACTTTAATGTTCCTTATAATAGATTTTTTTATTCAATGGAATTATGGCCAGAGCTGACAACAATGCCTGTAGTTAAAGTTGCCTAACACATCCCATCATAAGATTCTGTTTTCAGTTGCTTATAAGTTAGCTGAACTTTAACTGCTTGAGCTAGTATTTTTCCTAGCAGGTGTCTATCTTAGGCTGATGGTTTCTAAGAAAGTTTCAGCAAAAAGTTTAGCTATTGCAAAGCATGAGGTTAGGGAGAAAATATGTTGTTTTGCCAATGTTAAAAAATATTCATGCAACTATTTAATTAAGAAGTTCTAATATCTCAAGGCATTTGGCTTGAAATTTGGGAGGGTGTTTGAATGGGGGTCAGAGATCTACCTTTTTCAGTCCTTGTGAAAATCCACCAAATTTGGCCAATATTCCTCTGATTCCATAGTAAACAGCTATGAAACCGACCAAGAAACTGGGTGTCTGTTTCTTCTCTAGTGGCTGATCCCCGGATGATAACTATTTTCAGCTCCTACAGTAAATCCATTAGTCCATGTGAGAGATTTGTGCTGTGGTTCTAAAGGTTCCAACCTTGGTGACGATCCATGTGGGGGTCAATATGGTACACATGATGGATTTTCAGTTTTTTCCAATTTTATTTTGAATGTCTAAAGTTACATTAAAACAAAACTACATTAAAAGAACATTAACGGTGCAAAATCAAGCACCCAAAGGTTATGAAATGCCTGAATTAAGGGTGCCCATATGAATTTAATTCTAACCCCCTTATGCATATATCGTAAGATACAGTTTTGAATGACAGGATTGTATACTATTATTTTCACAGGGCCCCTGCCTCATTTGGTTCACAGGACAGACAGTGTTCAGGGAATGAATCGGGGATATGTAGTGAATTAAGCTGTTGTCTGTAGGATCACTGCCTGGTTGGAAGGTGTGCAGTGAAATGAGGCAGGGGAGTACAGAAGGAAAAGGGATGATTGTATGGTTAAGGCAATCAAATATCACTCCATATTAGAGTCTATCTCTGTCTTTGCCACAGAGGTCCTATGTGATGTTAGACAAGTCACTTAAACCAAACTTTCCACACCTGGCCACCAATGGTGCGTTCCTCATTTTCTGAACATCTTTTTTGTAAAAAAACGTAACTAGGGTCTGATGCAGAAGTGCTGAGCACAAACAACTGCAGCTGAAGACAATGGGAGCTGTGTTTTGAACATATGAAGTTTTATAAAAATGCAAAGTTCACTGAAATCAGGCCACAGGGCATCTCAAATTGGGCACCCAAAATTAGTGAGCACTCTTGACAATTTTGACCTTAAATATATGTGCTTCAATTCCCTAGTTGTAAAATGCAGATAATAAGTCAACCTTACCTAACAGCAGTGTTGTAAAAATAAATTCATTAATGTCTGTGACCCACTAAGATACTCTGTTGATGAGCGTCACAGAAAAGCCTATGAGGAAAATGATTAATAATTCTATATTCAATACATGATTTGAAGTCTGTACAGTAAATAAGGCCTAAATATTCAATAAATATTCAACAGCTATCCATTCAGTGAGCACAATCCATCCTATGGCTGAATGAGGTATGAGTCCTGTGGAAAAAATAGCATGTGATTATGTAATTAAAGACTATTATCATAAGACATAGGCACAAGGCTCCAAGATTAAGGTTGCACAAGCAACCCATACATTTAGCATATCCTAACTTTCAAGCATTTAACTTTCCACTATAAATAATTTTATTTTAACATAGTTTTTTTTTCTTTGTAGTGGTCAAGGGCTGGTTTTTCCTAGTTAGCTAGTTTGTTTAAGAGAAAAGGTAAAAACATACTCTGTGGTGTGCAACTGAGTCATACCCCAGCGTCAAGCTTAGCTCTTTTAAACCTTGGTTCTCATTAAAGAAACAGAATTTAGAGCCTTGAAACAGCTTTCCATTCAGCTTTTTAACTAAAGTTTGAATGTATAACATTCCAGCTGTCTCTGGTTAGAATTGCAACACATTTTTATATAAGATCATGCATAACTTAGAGCATGCTTTGGACTGGGTTTTAATTTGTATCCTAACGCGTATACACAAGAGAAATTAATTAAGGCTGTATGGTAACAAGAGTTGCCAGGAGAAATGGCTTCTTTTTTTTCTTTTTTCTTTTCTTTTTTTTTTTTTTGATTAGGGGAAGAAGAAGGTACTAACAAAAATGCCATTCTCTTTACACCCACCATAATTCCCAACCAGGACTTCCACTAGTGTATGCAGTGTTTCTGTAGCCATGTTGGTCCCAGAATATTAGATAGACAAGGTGAGTGAGGTAATATCTTTTATTGGACCAACTTCTGTTGGTTAAACAAGCTCTTGAGCTTACACAGAGCTGACCTGACCTGAAGAAAAACTGCATAAGCTCGAAAGCTCATCTCTCTCACCATCAGAAGTCGGTCAAGTAAAAAAAAATATTATCTCTCACCCACCTTGTCTCTCCTGCTAGGGTAGCATGGCCCTCAACATGACTGATGTAGCTACATTGATATTAGGAGTAATTGGTGACTGAAGTCACTTTGGACACTCTCCTTGATTCCGGTTCCACAATCACAATTAAAGAGGCTAGTAATGCACAAGTTTAGGCAAATATTCCCTGTTCCTAGGACAATACAACAAGGTACTGGAATCACTATAGAGTAAGGGTTAAATTTGTAGGATTGTATTGTGTGTGAAGAAGTAGCTTAACTGTATTTCATGGTTTTTGTAAATTTCATAGATTTATTTATTCTTGTAACACTAACATTCTTTTCGGGATTCTTTGAGAGACATTAACTGTACATATTCTGGTGTTCAAACTTTTTGAAAATAATTATGGCGAAGAAGAAGGGAGATCTGTATCTTTGGAACACCTTGAAAAAAAGACCCCTAAATATGCACTCAAAAACTATACCCAAGATCTTGAAATGATAAACCAATTTTCAAACCAATTGGGATTATAAAGAGGTTTAATGATTCAGCAACCTTCACTACAGAAAAATAAGCTGTTGCTTCATAATATTTCAGTAGAAGTTGTTCCCCATAACAAAGGCCTTAATGTTGATGCTGCTATAGTCTCACACTAAGCATTTTAAAAATATCAGACCTCTTTAAAATAAAAAAAAATGCATGGCAACAAACTGATAAGGAAATAGTATATCTGAAGCTCTTTTCTCTTCATTATTTTATTTACCTTTTTATAAAAAAGCACCGAAGGTGCCACCTATACCTCACTTGAGACACACCAGTACATTAGACATAAACAACAACATATCATTCACTGTACAGATTGTACAAATATTGTCAGTACTCATCCACATTTTTATTACAGTTTTGAACATTTAAAGATTACAATCCTGGTTAGAGAAGCAAACACTAAGCACACACTTGATGCCTTCACTTGAGGGAAACAAATTTCTAGGCTCCCAAGAACTAAGCCAGCCTACTTCAAAATAAAGGATTTATCATATAAAATATCTTAAATAATTACTAATTTCACATAAAGGATGAAACTCTCTTCAATTTTTCCAAAAATCATACTTAAACTAATTCTAAGTAAGAAAATTAGTTCATGATGCTAATGATAGCAACTTGCAAGAGTTAAATCTGGAGGTGTGGTATTATTACAAACAACTCAGATTTTACTCACACCATTTACATCATTAGAATCCCTCAACCAACCTATAATTTAGCAATGTATCATTGTTTATTCTTATAATACATATACAAATATGCTTGCATGAAAATGCTGTGTGACTGAAATCCTCTTCCAAATACAGAAAAAGTAAATAGATAATGTTAGAGCTAATATTATTGAAACATGGACAGTAAGAAAATGGTGGAGATGGATTAGATTTGTGCAAAGTCTCTCCTACATATATTCATACACTTTAAGTCTGGTCAACTCTTAAGGGCAGTTTTTGAAAACCATAATTAAATAGTCAATAGAAACTGAAAAAGTAACAAAATAAGCAGTGACATAAATGTCAGAGGTGGGAAAAACAAGAGAAAAATAAGAGACAGCCCAAGTTATTTAATGAATTCTAATGATGCCAATAAATTACAGATCAGAAGGAAGAGACTTACAAGGTATTTCTAGAAAAGTTTAAGATATTACCCTTTTCAAACACAAAACCAACACTACTGATAAATCTAGTCCATTGAAATATATCTCCATCCCATGCAGAATCTTGTTAATTAATAATCTAGACTCTAGAGCTAATAATCGCATTCAGCCAGGATGCTTATCCTCGCTAAAATATAAGGAGAAATATTTGTTTTCAAAGCTTTGATTAATCTCTACTGAAATTCTCAAAAGGATTTTTAGCAGTTATGAATTTACTGTGGTGCTCCAGCACAGACTGCATAATAAGAAATGTGCACCTGCCTCACTGCCTATTACAGTCACAGGTAATGTAGCACAAATACAATTAGCTAATTTCTAATTCTCGCAGTTGGTGGGCAGGCTGCTAGTTTTGCAAATAGGGAGATCTGACTGACTCCAACTTATTCAGAGCTAATGGCATCTCTGTAATTTTTTTTAAAATTCACTCACTGACTAGATAAAATAGATAGACAGACTACTCCAGTGCTCCAGCTTCTCAGCCTGAGGGACCAGCATTATTTCAAAAGGTCAAGTGGATGCAATTATTTCAGGTACATTTGCTGCACTGGTTTGTTCCCTTTGTGCCAGTCAGGCAGCACAAGGGGAGCGGAAATCACCCACCATACCCCTGCTGGGGATTCCCTCACCATGGGAGAGTCCCTAGCAAGGGTAGGGCCAGTGCAGACATCTGTGCACCCCACCCTGCACTCCTGCTGCAGAGGGCAGCAAGGGTTGAAGACGTGGTTGGAGCACATTACTGTCCAGCAATCCCAAGTTGCCTTAGAGGGACGTTTACCAGCTGGCATAAGTGAGTTGCTGCGACCAGGCTGGGGGCAAAGAATCAGGAAGCTTGTCACTAGTTATTAGTTCTCATCTTTTCCTCATTTTATCATTTCCTGGGCAACCCTTGGTGGCTGCACTGGAGAGAGGAGCCCCCAAGGTGCTCCCTAACAGCCAGACAAGTACACAAGTAAAAAGGAGCAAAGCAGAGCTCTCCTCCATTCCCTGCAATGTGGAGGGTGGCCACTGTGGGAGCTGTTGAGCAGATGGGGGACAGCAGCTGTTCAGAAAACATCTGGCTGATATTGTGGCTCCTGCGGTTGCAGGAGAAGCAGTTGGAGGCAGTTGTGACAGGGCTGATAGAACTACTTCAGATTAAAAAAAAAATCACACAGCATAGCTCAGGGAATACATTTGCAATTCACAATTAAGTAAACATTTTCTACTTAAACATAGTTGCTCAAGAGGATGACAACATAGAGACACAAGTGCCGCAGGTGGCCCCAGGCCACAGATTAGACTGGACATCTTTTAACAGAATTGTGTATTTTCAACATGAAACACTGAAAAATTTAACGTAATACTGCAATATATATACGGCCGAATTTTGCCCTTGGTTATGCCTGTGCAATTCCAATGAAATAGGCAAAATTCAGTCCTGATATAAACAAATGTGCATTCACCCATTGACTGCAGAGGAGTTTGCACCCATTTACACTAGTTAGATTTGGTATAATGGGTATAACACACAGACAGAGGTATAATTCAAGGCAGAATTTAGGCATTAGAATCATATTTCTGACAGCAAACCTAAGGGCAAGAGGTTTGGCTAAGACACTACTAGCACTCAGGAGACTTGGCTTCAATACCCCCCTCTACTAAAGGCTTTCTATGTAACTGTGGGCAAGCCACTAAATCTCTCCATACCTCAGATTCCCTATCTGTAAAATATGGATCCTTCCCTAGTTCAGGGGAGCATTGTGAGGTGCTCAGATACTACAATGAGGCGGGTCATACATACCTGGACAGATAGATACTGTTGTTACAAGGAATGCCTACAATTTTTTTTTTCCATTTTGTCTGCTGTGCACGTTTGACAGCATTTTGGGCCTGATTTTCAGAGGCAGTGTGTACCCATGGCTCCCAATGGTTTCAAATGGAGGTTTCACTGAAAATCAGTCCTTTCTTGAGGAGTCAGTTTCATTCTTCTGTTCATGTAGTCAGTCAGTTTCCCCTGTGTTTGTGAATCACTCAGCAACAGAAGAGAAGAGTCATTTTTTAAAAAAAATAGAAAAATGTGACTCTAAAAACCACAACAATTGGCTGAGGAACTTGGGGTAAGTGTGGTTCCTGTGGTAAAGTCCCTCTTCTGCCTTGGTGGGTCCTGCACTTATTGGCAGATTTGCTCACCTCAGAGAATGACAGCAGCCCTCAGTTTGGTCACTTTTGCTAGTGGCTCAAACCTGCTGTTCACTCAGCTAACCTCATCACTGGCCAGCATGGGGAAACATAAGGAGAACAATCCCCACAATCTCTGCTGGTCCACCTAGTGGGTCAGGGGACATGCCAGGGACCTTCCCCTCTGGTAGGACCCACAGTCCAGGTCAACTCCTCCTGTATCCAATAGGGAGTTGGGGAGATAAGGGGAACCCGGGCCCACCCTCTGCTCCAGGTTCCAGCCCAGGGCCCTGTGGATCACAGCTGTCTGTAGTGTTTCATGTAACACCTGTGTGACAGCTACAACTCCCTGGGCTACTTCCCCATGGCCTCCTCCCAACACCTTCTGTATCCTCACCACAGGACCTTCCTCCTGATGCCAGATAGTGTTTGTACTCCTCAGTCCTCCAGCAGCACGCCCTCTCACTCTCAGCTCCTTGCACACCCCTCACTGACTGAAGTGAGGTCCTTTTAAAATCCTGATTAGCCTGCCTGTCCTAACTGATTCGAGCAGCTTCTTAATTGGCTCCAGGTGTCCTAATTAGCCTGTCTGCCTTAATTGGTTCCAGCAAGTTCCTGATTGTTCTGGAACTGCCCTGTTACCTTACCCAGGGGAAAGGAACCTGCTTAACCTGGGGCTAATATATGTGCCTTCTATCACTCTCCTTTAGCCATCTGGCCCGACCCTGTCACATTTCTTAAACTACTTTTCATTCATTTTTAAGGGGACTCAAGTTGACAGTGTCTCTTTAAAGTCCTATTATATCCCTGACTGACCCTCAGTTAATTAAAAAAAAGAGTGAAGGAAAGAGTCAACAATGATAGACTTTTTTTTAACCAGAGGGCAGTGAAGAGACCTTAAGCTTCTCACCTCCCTGCCTGCTTTCAAGAATAAGATCTTCTGTGTGCTGATGACATCTGACAGGGAGCTCCTGAAGCTCCCTGGTGTTAGAAAAAAGAATGTTCTCCAATTTACTCCTTACAGATACTTTCAGTGCCCCCTCCAGAAACAGACAGATTTCTAAGATAGGGCTAATCCCTTCCTGCTTTCTCATCTGGCTATCCTGGACATCTCTTAAAATCTCCAAAGAGGGTTTGGGAAGGAGAAGTAAGAGCGAAGTCTGGTTTCACCAGCTGTGGAATGAGCCTTTGATCACCTAGCTGCAGGCAGGATCATTGCCAGTCTCCTCCTCCACTGCCAGAGAGCCCTTGGATCTAGCATATCATTATCCCTCACCCCCTCCACTTATGCCTTAGCCCTGGTCTACACTAGGAGTTGAGGTCGAATTTATCAGCGTTAAATCGATTTAACCCTGCACCCATCCACACGACGAAGCCCTTTTTTTTTACTTAAAGGGCTCTTAAAATAGATTTCCTTACTCCACCCCCGACAAGGGGATTAGCACTGAAATCAGCCTTGCTGGGTCGAATTTGGGGTACTGTGGACACAATTAGACAGTATTGGCCTCCATGCGCTATCCCAGAGTGCTCCATTGTGACCACTCTGGACAGCACTCTCAACTCAGATGCACTGGCCAGGTAGACAGGAAAAGGCCCGTGAACTTTTGAATTTCAATTTCCTGTTTGGCCAGAGTGGCAAGCAGCAGGTGACCATGCAGAGCTCATCAGCAGAGGTGACCATGATGGAGTCCCAGAATTGCAAAAGAGCTCCAGCATGGACCAAATGGGAGGTACGGGATCTGATTGCTGTATGGGGAGAGGAATCCGTGCTATCAGAACTCTGTTCCAGTTTTCAAAATGCCAAAATATTTGTCAAAATCTCCTAGGGCATGAAGGACAGAGGCCATAACAGGGACCCGAAGCAGTGCCGTGTGAAACTTAAGGAGCTGAGCCAAGCCTACCAGAAAACCAGAGAGGCGAACAGCCGCTCCGGGTCAGAGCCCCAAACATGCCGCTTCTATGATGAGCTGCATACCATTTTAGGGGGTTCAGTCACCACTACCCCAGCCGTGTTGTTTGACTCCTTCAATGGAGATGGAGGCAACACAGAAGCAGGTTTTGGGGACGAAGAAGATGATGATGATGAAGAGGTTGTAGATAGCTCACAGCAAGCAAGCAGAGAAACCGGTTTTCCCGACAGCCAGGAACTGTTTCTCACCCTGGACCTGGAGCCAGTACCCCCCGAACCCACCCAAGGCTGCTTCCCGGACCTGCCAGGTGGAGAAGGGACCTCTGGTGAGTATACCTTTTAAAATACTATACATGGTTTAAAAGCAAGCATGTTTAATGATTCATTTGCCCTGGCATTCGCGGCTCTCCTGGATGTACTCCCAAAGCCTTTGCAAAAGTTTTCTGGGGAGGGCAGCCTTATTCCATCCACCATGGTAGGACACTTTACCACTCCAGGCCAGTGGCACGTTCTCGGGAATCACTGTAGAACAAAGCATTGCTGAAGGGTTCATGTAGCGTTCATGCACCTGGAAACAGTCAGGGCACACCCTGACTGTTGTGTAGGAGCAATGCACACATTGCTCTGTTCTATCCAAGGACATGGACCATGAAAACATAGTCCATCTGGGAAGTCAAAATAAGGACATCAGCCGTGGGAAGCTTCCTCGGCCGAAGCTCAAGGCCTGAGAATAAAGATTGTAGTAGATAGAGGCTAGTAAATAGGAATATTAATCAAAGTCATATTATTTCCTTTGTTGATGCCTTTTGCGGTCGGTTGGGGTATGTGATGCGGAGGGGGGAGAGAAATAAAAGAGGTGGAAAAGCTGACAGGGGCGATCCCATCAGCAGACCAGCCTGCTTGCTTGCCTAAAGCCGTGTCCTGTCTTGTATTGAACCGCCACAACTGGCGCCCAAACGTGGGGCCCTCAGCACTCACCTCGCCCGGCAAGGGTTTCAGACGCGTCACTCATCCGCTTCGCGGATCCCGGTGAGTATTTTTCATTGTGGTAAGTATGGGAAGTGCCCTCTCTGCTTTGCAAGTGCAACACTGCTGTGAGCTACAGTATTTGTTGCGTAAGGCTCAGCATGACTGTCCTACTAGAGAGCTCACTCTCCTGCTACAGGAGGTGAGTGCCCAGTGCCCGTGGTACCCTGAAGCTGGAACCCTTAACTTAGCGGACTGGGAGCGGTTGGGCCAGACATTGCACGAGGAGCCTCGGGCGCCCGTGCAGGCTTTACATGCCTGGCACCTCTGCCGCGACGCGATACAGCGTGTCGCCTCGGACAGACCCTCCCTCGCGAGGCTGGTGATCTCGCCACCCCCGTCTGCTCCTGCAACCATCCCTCCCCCTGCTTCGCCCCCAGGGCCTCTATTACCACCGCCTCCCTGGCCTTCCCCACCGGAGCCGGTGTGTGATCACCCTCCCCCCGTGGGGCCCCCCGGACGGTCATCCGCGTCTGCTCAGGGGCTTTCGCTGGTGCAACGAATGGTCCATGCAGCGAAGACTCGCTCAGATCTTACAGCGGAGGAGCTGGCTGATCTGGTCTCAGTTTGCCCGGTGACCTGGCAGAATGATGACCAGGGCAACCCCGTGGGCACCTGGACCACTTTGCCATACTCGGTGGTTAGAGAGGTAAAGAAAGCAATTCATGAGTTTGGCCTGACTAGCACCTTTGTGCGTGGTCTCATTGAGGGGATAGGTACTGGGTACTCCCTAATCCCTGAGGATTGGAAAACGCTGCTGCGCATGATGTTATCACCCAGTCAGTATGTTATTTGGATTAGTGAGTATCGGCAGATGGCAGAACGCCAAGCTCAGGTACATAGAGAGCACGGTATCATTTATGAGCATTTGGCAGGGGAGGGCCCGTTTGCTACTATTGAGATGCAGTCTCAACTCCCTCAGGCCGTCTTCCCCATTATTTCCACCTGTGCCCAGCATGCTTTCAAGAAGGTCCCGGATTCAGGCAAGCCTACCAAAAGCTTTGTCAGTATCCGTCAGGGTGCCTCAGAGTCCTTTTTGGATTTTACCAACAGATTGCATGAGGCTATCCTCCGACAGGTGGATAACACTGAGGCAGCTCACGAGCTCCTGTTAAAATTGGCAGTTGAAAATGCAAACGAGGATTGCCGCCGTGCTCTCCAGGCAGCACAAGCCTCTGGTATTTTAGAGCTCTCAGACATGCTGCGGGCGTGCCAGAACATCGGCACACAAGCCCATAAGGCTGGAGTTCTGGCTGCCGCCCTGAGAAAAACCGGGAAGGAGGGGAAGCGTTGTTACCGCTGTGGTAAGGAGGGTCATTTTCAGCGGGAGTGCCGCTCATCTAAGGCACCAGCCCGACCCTCCAAGAAGTGCCCCAAGTGTGGGAAAGGTTATCACTGGGCTAATCAGTGTCGTAGCGGGTCGGGAAACCGCGCGACGGGTCCCCCCCGAACCCAGGGCCAAACGGGGGTGTTTCCCACTCAGACAACCGCTCCTCTGCTTTAAAATCCATAGACTCTATGAGGGCGGCGACTGCTGGAAGTGCAGGGCTTGATTTGATCATGCAGGAGGACACTGACTTTCGGCTGCCAGGGGAGGTTTGCGCCATACCTACACAGGTAACGAGACCTCTCCCTGCCGGCTTTGTAGGTCTCGTTCTCCCTCGCTCACATGCTGGGAAACAGGGCTTTTTTGTCATTCCAGGGGTCATTGATGCTGACTACACAGGCATTATTAAGGTTCAGGTGTGGACTCATCTTCCACAGTCACTCCCGTGTGGACGGTCAATTGCACAATTGATTTTAGTCCCCTATCAGGTGCCAGCTGCGGAGGATCGAGACCGGGGCGGAGGCGGCTTTGGATCGACGCTGGCTCAGTCGCCATCTCACAACACGTCCTCTCCACTTGTTGCTCTAACAATGTCGGTCCGCCCCTCGAAACCTCAGTTAACACTTCTCTTAAATGATGTTCCCTTTACAGGGCTGGTGGACACTGGAGCTGACGTTACGGTGATTCGTGATCTGGAGTTGCCGGTCAGTTGGCCAACAGTTCCTTCTAAGGAGTTGTGGGGGATTGGGGGTAGTAAACCCGGGTGCCAAAGTTTGTCTTGGGTCACGGTCTCTAAACCGGGAGGCCGTGCCCTTGCTACAATCCGTCCTTTTGTGCTCCCTGTCCACCTCAATATTTGGGGCCGTGACTTGCTTACAAAGCTGGACACCACCCTCGATATTAATATCTAATGGCCCAAAACCCTCCCGCACCCACCATGCCTTCAGCATTACCCTTGGTGTGGCAATCCTTAGAGCCCGTATGGATTGACCAGTGGCCCCTCCCTCTAGAGAAGCTGAGAGCACTTCAGTCGCTGGTGCAGCAACATTTGCATGCGCAGCGCTTGGAACGCTCCACTAGTCCCTGGAACACCCCGGTGTTCGTTATTAAGAAAAAATCGGGTGCATGGCGGCTGTTACATGATTTAAGGGAAATAAATAAACGCATACAACCTATGGGCCCCTTACAATTTGGCTTACCGAACCCGAATTTAATTCCTCAAACCGATCAGCTTTGTGTGTTAGATTTAAAGGATTGTTTTTTCACTATTCCCCTTTGCCCACAAGACCGCGAAAAATTCGCGTTTACGGTGCCACAATATAATAATCAGCAACCCTCTCATAGGTATCAATGGAAAGTCTTGCCCCAGGGAATGCAAAATAGTCCGACCGTGTGTCAGCTCTTTGTGGATCGGGCCCTTGCCCCTTTTCGTGCTCGGTACCCCACACTAAAGGTCTACCATTATATGGATGACATTTTGCTTAGTGGTCCCCAGGTTACGGCAGAACACCTTGAATCTCTGTCCGAGATTCTCGGCCAAAATGGCCTATTAGTGGCACCAGAAAAAATCCAACGCTCTTATCCCTATCACTACCTCGGACATAAGGTTTTACAAACCTATGCTGCTCCGGTTCGTCCGGAATTAATTCTACCTCAACCCCTAACCCTTGTTAAATTACAAGAAGTTTTGGGTCATTTAAATTGGATTCGGCCCTACTTTCGTCTCCCCACTTCAATGCTGCAGCCGTTGTTCGAGCTCCTGCGTGGAGCCCGGGCACCGGGTGCAGTTATTGCCATCACTGAAAAGCATACTGCCTGCATTCGACAAATCAATGCAGCTTTGAGTCAGCAGTTTGTGGACAGACTCCCAGAGGTCCGTCCCTTACGGTTGGTTCTTCTTGCCACCCCTCATACGCCAACTGCGGCTCTGTTTGTACCCCGTACAGACACAGCCGTCTCTATTATAGAGTGGCTGTACCTTTCATCCACCCCCCCTCGAAATATTTACCCATATTTAGATGCCCTATCTGATCTTGTTCGTAAAGCCCGCCACCGTGCAATGCAACTTACTGGCACTGATTTAGTTGCCATTGTGCTCCCCTTGTCCCGTACTGAATTTGACTCTTTGTGCCACACCTCCTTGGCCTGGCAGGTTGCTCTTTGTCATTATGTGGGAGAGATCTCTTATAATCCCCCTAAAGATCCCCGATTGGTAATTACCCAACAGGTGCCCCTGGTTGTCCATCATCTTAGTCGCTCTCAACCCATTGTTTCAGCCGTCACTCTTTTTACTGATGGCTCTCCACGTCGCGGTGTTGTCACCTATCAATTAGGTGACCCCCCTCGTTGGCATTCTCGCTTTACGCTGCCTCAGCGTTCTGCGCAGTGCTCAGAATTGGCTGCTGTTGTTTTGGCCTTCCAACTTTTTGTTGATTGTCCCTTTAATTTGATTGTGGACACCCATTATGTTTATCAAGTAATTGATCATTTACCCCTAGCCCTCATTACCCCTCAGGTCGATGCAGACCTCCTTTGCCTGTTTTTGTCTTTACAGTATCTCATCACCACTCGTAATTTCCCGTACTTTGTTGCTCATATTCGCAGTCATACCCCTCTGCCTGGGCTACTCACTGAAGGCAATGCGCGCGCCGATCGCGCGTTACGTGGTGAGGTAAATTCCCTTTTTTCTGACCCCATTGAAAGTCATGCCTTTTTTCATCAGTCTGCCTCTGTTTTGGCCCGGCAGTTTCACATTCCTGCTGATCATGCACGTTCCATTGTTTGTTCCTGCCCCCACTGTGCTGCTGCTGCCCCTACCTTTTCTTATGCCGTTAACCCCAGAGGTACCGCAGCGAATCAGCTGTGGCAAATGGATGTTACTCACGTGCCACAATTCCGCCCCTATTCATTTTTACATGTTTCCATTGATACCTATTCGGGATTCCTCTGGGCAACCCCACAGCGTGGGGAAGCCACTCCTAAAGTTATTCACCATCTGCTAGCCTGTTTTGCTGTTATGGGCCACCCGAGCCAAATAAAAACAGATAATGCCCCAGCCTACTGCTCCACAGCCCTTTCCGTCTTTTGTGTCCAATGGGACGTCCGTCTCACACACGGGATCCCTTATAACTCCACGGGCCAAGCCATTGTTGAACGTGCAAATCGCACACTAAAAACCTTGCTTGACAAACAATTAAAACAAGGGGAGCTGCGTCTCCGAACCTTGGGAGACATTCAACAACAATTGCATATCCTTTTGTTCACTTTAAATAACTTAACGCTAAACGCAGATCAGCAGACCCCCGCGGATCGGCATTTTCATAAATCCGAGGTGCTGGAAAGACCACGTGTCTATTACCGTCAGCTGCCTGATCCGCAATGGCTGGGCCCAGTACCTCTAATCACTTGGGGTCGGGGATATGCTGCTGTGTCTCTCCCTGCAGGACCATTGTGGGTTCCAGCCCGGTGTGTGCGACCGGCACTGAAGCTGCATGGCGTGGCACCAGGGACTATCGAACCCCATACCGGAGTTTCAGCTGACCCTGGAGGAGGGCGCGGTGCCTCCTGGGTCGACAACGAAGGGACGGAAACGGAAGAGGCGTAGTGTCCCAAGCCAGCCCGTGACATGGGGAGCAGTAAAAGCATTGGTCGCCGCGGCTCAACGACGGCTGGCAGCAAACCAACAGCCAGAGACTCCTGAGACTTTGTTTGTGGCAATTCTTGCCCAAATTACTGCTAATTCTGTATTGATTGTATGCCTTTTGTGCCTGCTATTTCCTGTAGGGGTTGGCTCGTGAGTGCTTTCTCCGTTACGAGCCCGAATGACATATAACCTATGGGAAAGATTGGCTTCAATAGCAAATGTTACCCACTTTTGTTTATCTAATTCTGTAGCAGCTGGAGAATTGTTGGGTACATGCCTTATTCCAGTATGTCATCACCCTGAAGAAATAGGGAATGAGACGATGCTCGCTGCTTACGCGAATCTCTCTTCCCAATACTCTGGTATGGCTAATTGGGGCCCGGCCAATTATACTTTGTCTCACACGGCCATATCCCTCCACACACCGTACCCGGCCGGGGCCAACAATGTCACCTGTGCACGTGTGGTTAACTGCACTAGTACAAGGGTGCCCTTGGGCTGTCGGCAAGTTTCTCAACCCTTTTTAAATTGTTCCCACGCCGTAAATGTTTCATACAATTATGGCCTACCATCATCATCCTACCATCAGGATGGTTTTTTACCTGCGGTTCACGCACCTTTAATTATATTCCTGCAAATTTAAGTGATGGCACCCTTTGCTGTCTTAGTAGAATGACACTTATATTGCCTTTTGCTGGTCAAAAACGTAGTAGAAGAAGTGTACCCCTTTCAGATGATTGTATTGCAGATGTTGAGCTTTTTAGTCGTGCTGAGTATACTGCTTTAGCGGCCTCTATTGTTGGGGTCCCCGCGCTTGCCATTTATACAGCCAGAACTTTAAATAACCTGGCATGCTTTGCAGCAAAGGCAATTAATACAACATCCCAGGCAATTGCCCTACTTAACACAGAGCAACATGAATTAAGGGATGCAATTTTGGATAACAGAGCAGCCATTGATTTTTTGCTCCTGAAATACCATCTAGGGTGCTCCACGTTTCAGCACATGTGTTGCTTTAATTTAACTGATAATAGTCGCTCCATAGAAACTAGACTGGCCGAATTGGCCAGTCTTACAGCACACATACGCCAAGATCTGGGGTTTGAGGGCTTTTGGAATTGGCTTACAGGATGGCTGCCCTCTCTAGGATGGCTGCGACAACTTTTCGGTTATGCTGTGTTTGTAATTGTTGGGCTTATATTTTGCTGCTGCTGTATACAATGTATTCCCTCCTTGCTAAGGCTTTGCAGAGATCTGCCCTGGTAGGCTCCCCGAGTTATGTCCTTGTCTGTCCGGGAGTTGAATCACTTACAAAAGCAAATTGATGGCTACCATGAGATGGCCGAGCATAATAATAACAAAAGGGGGGATGAAGGGTTCATGTAGCGTTCATGCACCTGGAAACAGTCAGGGCACACCCTGACTGTTGTGTAGGAGCAATGCACACATTGCTCTGTTCTATCCAAGGACATGGACCATGAAAACATGGACCATCTGGGAAGTCAAAATAAGGACATCAGCCGTGGGAAGCTTCCTCGGCCGAAGCTCAAGGCCTGAGAATAAAGATTGTAGTAGATAGAGGCTA
Source organism: Caretta caretta (assembly GCF_965140235.1). NCBI lineage: Eukaryota > Metazoa > Chordata > Testudines > Cheloniidae > Caretta > Caretta caretta. The sequence goes on along the minus strand of NC_134207.1, from coordinate 154,047,293 downwards.
GTAAATAGGAATATTAATCAAAGTCATATTATTTCCTTTGTTGATACCTTTTGCGGTCGGTTGGGGTATGTGATGCGCCGGGGGGAGAGAAATAAAAGAGGTGGAAAAGCTGACAGGGGTAATCCCATCAGCAGACCAGCCTGCTTGCTTGCCTAAAGCCGTGTCCTGTCTTGTATTGAACCGCCACACATTGCAGTGTATGTTTGCTGGCGTTCAAATAACATCCGTTCTTTATCTCTCTGTGTTATCCTCAGGAGAGTGATATCATTCATAGTCACCTGGTTGAAACAGCGTGCTTTTCTTCAGAGGACATTCAGAGGTGCCTGTTCCTGCTGGGCTGTTTGCCTGTGGCTGAACAGAAATGTTCCCCACTGTTAGCCACGGGGGAGGGGAGGTGCTAGCCACGTGGTGGGGGGACGCAAAATGAGACCTTGGAACGAAAGCACATGTAATATCTATGTAATATTAACAGCAAGGTTTACTGTGAAAGAGTGTACCCATTGTACTATAAAATGTGTCTTTTTAAATACCACTGTCCCTTTTTTTTCTCCACCAGCTGCATGTGTTTCAAGGATCACAGGATCTTCTCCTTCCCAGAGGCTAGTGAAGATCAGAAGGCGAAAAAAACGCACTCGCGATGAAATGTTCTCTGAGCTCATGCTGTCCTCCCACACTGACAGAGCACAGACGAATGCGTGGAGGCAGACAATGTCAGAGGGCAGGAAAGCACAAAATGACTGGGAGGAGAGGTGGCGGGCTGAAGAGAGGGCTGAAGCTGAAAGGTGGTGGCAGCATGATGAGAGGAGGCAGGACTCAATGCTGAGGCTGCTGGAGGATCAAACTAATATGCTCCAGCGTATGGCTGAGCTGCAGGAAAGGCAGCAGGAGCACAGACCGCCGCTACAGCCCCTGTGTAACCAACCGCCCTTCTTCCCAAGTTCCATAGCCTCCTCACCCAGACACTCAAGAACGCGGTGGGAGGGCCCCCAGCTACCCAGCCACTCCACCCCAGAGGATTGCCCAAGCAACAGAAGGCTGGCATTCAATAAGTTTTAAACTTTTAAAGTGCTGTGTGGCCTTGTCCTTCCCTCCTCCACCACCCCTTCTGGTGCTTCTCTCCTCCACCAACCCTTCCGGGCTACCTTAGTAGTTATCCCCCTATTTGTGAGATGAATTAATAAAGAATGCATGAATGTGAAGCAACAATGACTTTATTGCCTCTGCAAGCGGTGATCGAAGGGAGGAGGGGAGGGCAGTTATCTCACAGGGAAGTAGAGTGAACCAAGGGGCGAGAGGTTTCATCAAGGAGAAACAAACAGAACTTTCACACCGTAGCCTGGCCAGTCATGAAACTGGTTTTCAAAGCTTCTCTGATGTGCACCAGGCTCTCCTGTGCTCTTCTAACTGCCCTGGTGTCTGGCTGTGCGTAACAAGCAGCCAGGCGATTTGCCTCAACCTCCCACCCCGCCATAAACATCTCCCCCGTACTCTCACAGATATTGTGCCGCGCACAGCAAGCAGTAATAACAGTGGGAATATTGGTTTCGCTGAGGTCTAACCGACTCAGCAAACTGCGCCAGCGCGCTTTTAAACATCCAAATGCACATTCTACCACCATTCTGCACTTGCTCAGCCTGTAGTTGAACAGCTCCTGACTACTGTCCAGGCTGCCTGTGTATGGCTTCATGAGCCATGGCATTAAGGGGTAGGCTGGGTCCCCAACGATAACTATAGGCATTTCAACATCCCCAACGGTTATTTTCTGGTCTGGGAATAAAGTCCCTTCCTGCAGCTTTTGAAACAGACCAGAGTTCCTGAAGACGCGAGCGTCATGTACCTTTCCTGGCCATCCCACGTTGATGTTGGTGAAATGTCCCTTGTGATCCACCAGAGCTTGCAGCACTACTGAAAAGTACCCCTTGCGGTTTATGTACTCGCTGGCTTGGTGCTCCGGTGCCAAGATAGGGATATGGGTTCCATCTATGGCCCCACCACAGTTAGGGAATCCCATTGCATCAAAGCCATCCACTAGACCTGCACATTTCCCAGGGTCACTACCCTTGATATCAGCAGATCTTTGATTGCATTGGCTACTTGCATCACAGCAGCCCCCACAGTAGATTTGCCCATTCCAAATTGATTCCCAACTGACCGGTAGCTGTCTGGCGTTGCAAGCTTCCACAGGGCTATCGCCACTCGCTTCTCAACTGTGAGGGCTGCTCTCATCTTGGTATTCATGCGCCTCAGGGCAGGGGAAAGCAAGTCACAAAGTTCCATGGAAGTGTCCTTACACATGCGAACGTTTCGCAGCCACTGGGAATCGTCCCAGACCTGCAACACTTTGCAGTCCCACCAGTCTGTGCTTGTTTCCCGAGTCCAGAATCGGCGTTCCACCGCATGAACCTGCCCCATTAGCACCATGATATCCACATTGTCAGGGCCCGTGCTTTGAGAGAAGTCTGTGTCCATGTCCTCATCACTCTCGTCACTGTGCTGACGTCGCCTACTTGCCCGGATTCGCTTTGCCAGGTTCTGGTGCTGCATATATGGCTGGATAATGCGTGTGGTGTTTAATGTGCTCCTAATTGCCAAAGTGATCTGAGCGGGCTCCATGCTTGCCGTGATATGGCGTCTGCACAGAAAAAAGGGGCGAAACGATTGTCTGCTGTTGCCCTGACGGAGGGAGGGGCTACTGACGACATGGCTTACAGGGTTGGCTTACAGTGAATTAAAATCAACAAAGGGGGTGGCTTTGCAAGAAACTGAATGACCCCCTCAAGGATAGAACTCAGAACTGGGTTTAGCAGGCCGTTGATTTCACAGAGGGAGGGAGGGAGGGAGGAGAAAATGAATAAAAAACAAATCTGGTCTATTTCTTGTTTTGAGCCACTTCATCTATCTTTATACATCCTGCTGGCAGCAGACTGTGCAGTACGACCACTAGCCATCGTCACCTCCTGGGTGCTCGGCAGAAGATGGTGCAGTATGATTACTGGCCATCGTCATCTGTTGGCTGTTGATTAAAAGACAGTGCACTGCAGATAGGACTCAATCGCCATGAGATGAAACTTAAAAGGGAAATGACCTGGCTGAGTCACTCCCATGTTTACCCAGGTGCCCCTGACCTCATCGAAGTCGGTTAAAAGAGCACCCAAGACTATACCGACGATGGCTACCAGTCATACTGCACTGTCTGCTGCCAAAAGGCAATAAACTGCTGCTGTGTAGCAATGCAGTACCACGTCTGCCAGCACCCAGGAGACATATGGTGAGGGTTAGCTGAGCGGGCTCCATGCTTGCCGTGGTATGGCGTCTGCACAGGTAACTCAAGAAAAAAGGTGCAAAACGATTGTGTGCCCTTGTTTTCACGGAAGGAGGGAGGGAAGGGGGGCCTGACGATATGTACCCAGAACCACTCGTGACAATGTTTTAGCCCCATCAGGCACTGGGATTTCTACCCAGAATTCAAATGGGTGGCGGAGACTGCGGGAACTGTGGGATAGCTACCCACAGTATAATGCTCCAGAAGTCGACGGTTGCCTTGGTACTGTGGACACACTCCGCCGACTACATGCACTTAGAGCATTTGTGTGGGGACATACACAATCGACTGTATAAAAATGCTTTCTACAAAACCGACTTCTATAAATTTGACCTAATTTCGTAGTGTAGACATACCCTTAGAGTGAGGGATTAGGCTACTCCCAGACAAGCAGAAGGAGCAGAAGGAACTTGCCACAAAAGTCCCCCTTTTCCTATTTCTCACTCAGCAGGAAATCAAAGGGCTACAGACACAGGAAGGAGAGGTGAAACCAGCCACTGCTCCCCTCTAGAGTTGCCAATTTCAGTTAGATGTATTTCTGGAGGTTTCATCATATGACATAATCTTTAATTAAAGTTTGAGCTTTAATTCCTGGAGATTCCAGGACAATACTGGAAGGTTGGCAACCCTAATTACCTCCCAATTCTCAGGTGACTGTGGCTCTTTGGTGGGGGAAGTATTGTTTGTCCCAGGTCTCTTCCAGACAGTCTAATTTTCAATGACAATCTATAGAAAGAGATAACTATCCCACTGAGCTAAGATCCATCTCTCATCACCTCTCTCCACTGTAAGTATGATATCTATTCTGTAAAACAAATGTGAAGAAAACCTGTTAAAACACTACAGTCAAAATATTTTGACAAAAGCAGCAAAGATTTTTCAAATAAAATTACCCTAGATCCTGTGAAAGCAACTCTCTAGCTCAATCCACAAGTGAGTACCACTGACACAAAATTTTAGAAATGGTTAGATAAATAGTGTGGCTTAAATCAGAGGTCTGGGTACCAAGACCCCCTAGATCAGGGATCGGCAACCTTTGGCCCACGGCCCGCCAGGGTAAGCCCCCTGGTGGGCCAGGCCAGTTTGTTTACCTGCCGCATCCACAGGTTCAGCCGATCGTGGCTCCCACTGGCCACAGTTTGCCGCTCCAGGCCAATGGGGGCTGTGGGAAGCGGTGGCCAGCACATCCCACGGCCCGCGCTGCTTCCCGCAAAGGTTGCTGATCCCTGCCCTAGATTCTCACCCTCATTGACTTGCTAAGTAGCTTTGCGAAAGTGATTCAAGCCTACATTTTCAAAAGTGTCCAATTCAAAGCACCGTGATATTTTAAACTGCTCTAGAGTTCAGTTCATCTAAACAAACTTATGAAAAAGTTTCATTTGAAATATTCATGACTTTAAAACTGCTGAGCTGATTTTCTTCAAATTTGGCTTGCATTACAGATCTTGAAACTTGGGCCCCCAATTGTGCAATGAGTTCTGCACAGGCAAACCCCTGAGCCCACACTGAGCTCCTTGAAGGACTGGGGCCTTAAAAACCATGCCAAAAAAGCAGCTTGTATTTACTGTACTGTAACTTTATGTTGTATAGGAAATTTCAGTTTATATTATGTATAAGGTGGGCAGAAAATTGGATAGATTGTCGGGCTCAACAGGTAGTGATTAATGGCTCCATGTCTAGTTGGCAGCCAGTATCAAGCGGAGTGCCCAAAGGGTCGGTCCTGGGGACGGTTTTGTTCAATATCTTCATTAATGATTTGGAGGATGGTGTGGATTGCACCCTCAGCAACTTTGCAGACAACACTAAACTGGGAGGAGTGGTAGATATGCTGGAGGGTAGGGATAGGATACAGAGGGACCTAGACAAACTGGAGGACTGGGCCAAAAGAAATCTGATGAAGTTCAACAAGGACAAGTGCAGAGTCCTGCACTGAGGACAGAAGAATCCCATGCACTGCTACAGACTAGGGACCGAATGGCTAGGCAGCAGTTCTGCAGAAAAGGACCTAGGGGTTACAGTGGACGAGAAGCTGGATATGAGTCAACAGTGTGCCCTTGTAGCCAAGAAGGCCAATGGCCTTGGGATGTATAAGTAGGGGCATTGCCAGCAGATCAAGGGATGTGATCGTTCCCCTCTATTCGACATTGGTGAGGCCTCATCTGGAGTACTGTGTCCAGTTTTGGGCCCCACACTACAAGAAGGATGTGGAGAAATTGGAGAGAGTCCAGCGGAGGGCAACAAAAATGATTAGGGGACTGGAACACATGACTTACGAGGAGAGGCTGAGGGAACTGGGGATGTTTAGTCTACAGAAGAGAAGAATGAGAGGAGATTTGATAGCTGCTTTCAACTACCTGAAAGGTGGTTCTAAAGAGGATGGATCTAGACTATTCTCAGTGGTGGCGGATGACAGGACAAGGAGTAATGGTCTCAAGTTGCAGTGAGGGAGATTTAGGTTGGATATTAGGAAAAACTTTTTCACTAGGAGGGTGGTGAAACACTGGAATGCGTTACCTAGGGAGGTGGTGGAATCTCCTTCCTTAGAAGTTTTTAAGGTCAGGCTTGACAAAGCCCTGGCTGGGATGATTTAATTGGGGATCGGTCCTGCTTTGAGCAGGGGGTTGGACTAGGTGACCTCCTGAGATCTCTTCTAATCCTAATCTTCTATGATTCAAAACCGTTTTCTAGCCAGAACCTTTCATCCTTCCTGTTCCATAACTACCATAACAATAAATTTCTGAGGTGAAAAGGTGTCATCATTTCAGCTCAGAAATCATTTTTAAATGGACTAACATACCCAGGACAGAACTACATTTAAACACAGAATTAACACAATTAAGGGAACTATTTTCACAAGAAGATTGGTGTTTCATGTGCAAACAATAGGAAAAAGTCTTCCATGAAGGTAACCTGCTAGTTTGATTTCACTCCCTTAAACTATAGCCCCTAAAAGGCTCGTGCTTGGAAAGTGTTCAGTAAGGAAGTGGAAACTCCATAAGATTTGTCTTGCAGAGTTTTCAGAATACTTTAGAACAGAGAATCTGGAGGACAGACCCCTCTGTATGGAGACACTATGCTTCTCTGTCAGTGCATCTACACATGGAGTCCTCTCTTACTCTTATCCTTTCTAAGCATTCACTGCTGCTAACCCATGTCCTAGAAATAATAATTTATGTAGCACAACCATCCCTGTCTCTCCCAGGGGTTTGGGGAAGGAGGTATCCAGTCAGGACCTAGGCTAATTAGCATAATCATAAACATTCAGTTAGGCCCAAATTTTCAAGAGCCTTCACTAATTTTGGATGTCCCAGTTTTTGGGACTCAATTTGAGTCATGTTGGATCTGACTTGCTAAGTACTCACAACTCCAGTCAGGGCCAGTGCAAGGATGTTTCGCACCCTAGGCGAAACTTCCTCCTTGCACCTGCTGCGAGCCTTGAGGCAGCTCCCCATCCCCCGCCCCCCTCCCCCCCCGAGGTGCCCTCCCTGCGGCAGCGCCCCACCGCCGCCCCCCCACTCCTCTCCCTCAGCCCAGGGAGCCGTGCGGCAACTCCCCACTGCCCCCTCCCTCTCCTTGGCCCAGGGAGCCGTGCAGCAACTCACCGCTGCTCCCTCCCCTCAGCCCGGGGAGCCATGCGGCAGCTCCCCGTCAGCCCCTCCCTCCTTCCCCTCGGCCCGGGGAGCCATGCGGCAGCTTCCCACCGCCTCCTCCCTCCTTCCCCTCAGTCCGGGGAGCTGTGCGGCATCTCCCCGCCGCCCCCTCCCTCCCCTCGGCCTGGGGAACCATGCGGCAGCTCCCAGCTGCCCCCTTGGCCCAGGGAGCCATGTGGCAGCTCCCCATCCCAGCTCACCTCTGCTCCACCTACTCCCTGAGCACGTGGCCGCTGCTCCACTTCTCCCGCCTCCCAGGCTTGCGGCACCAATCAGCTGTTTGGCGCTGCAAGCCTGGGAGGGAGAGAAGCAGAGCAGGGCGGTGTGCTCAGGGGAGGAGGTGGAGCAGAGGTGAGCTGGGGGAGGGAGCGATTCCACTGCGTGGCGCTGCCCCCACACCCCGTTACTTGCTGCAGGTGGCCCTCCCCACGCCCCCCTGCCCCAGCTCACCTCTGCTCCACCGCCTCCCTGGAGCACGCTTTTGGCCGCCCCCAACCACTTGGCGCCCTAGGCGACCACCTAGTTCGCCTAGTGGTTGCACCGGCCCTGACTCCAAAGCAGGAAGTTGAGACATCAGCTGCAGCCTGCAAGCTCTCTCCATCCTGAGTCCTGTCGTGTCCCCACCCTGCTCTATATGGAGAAGGGGTAAGCGGTGGGCAAGAGCAGGAGGGAGGGGGACACCCTGACATTAGCCCCTCTTGCGTCATCTCCCCCAGCAATCAGGAGGCTCCTGGGAGCAGCTCCAAGGCAGAGGACAGGAGCAGCACATGGTGGGGGAGGGGAGGGACAGCTGAACTGCCGGCAATTGATAACCTGCTGGGCAGCTGCTGCACAGGGAACTTAGGGGAGTGGGGAGCTGATAAGGAGGCTGCCAGCCTGGTTCCAAGCCCCCACCAGCTGGCTCCAACGGGCTGCTCTTCCTGCAAGCAGTGGACAAAGCAGGCGGCTGCCAAACAACGTTCTAAGGGAGCACTGCGCAACTTTAAACGAGCATGTTCCCTAATTGATCAGCAATGTAACAACAAAACAATGTTAACCGGGATGACTTTAAGTGAGGAGTTACTGTACTAAAAATACCCATGCCTAAAACGTAGTCTTAGCTATGATACCTCTGGTCTCTTCTTCAGTTCTGCATAGAAGAAGGCTGTATGAACTTCATCGGGAAAAGGTCTGGGTGCTGCATGATGCCATGTCTAGGACATAAAAACCAAAGCTCCTAGAACACTGGTGGGCAACCTGTGGCCCGTCAGGATAATCCGCTGGAGGGCTGCCAAACCATTTGTTTACATTTGCACGGCTGCCTGCAGCTCCCAGTGGCCGCATTTCACCGTTCCCGGCTAATGGGGGCTGCGGGAATCTGACTAGTCCACTCCATTCACAAATGTGCTGTTCGGTCACTATATGTTTGAATACTTCAGCTGCATCCACTGCAGGTTTCCCACCCGCAACTTGGAATAACATCTCCCCCTGCCAATCGGGCACCACAAGAATAGTTACGTCTTCCAAAATGTGAAAGGTCTGAAATGACAGAAAAAACAGTAAGGGAACCATACGCACCATCCCTCCCCCCTGGCCATATAGCAATTAGTTATGAATTTTTTATGGAACAGAAAAAAGGTTATTTTAAACTTACCATTGCCTCTGCACTTCTGTAACTGCAATTAACAACACTATGTCCGGAGACAGTATGAAGACTGAAGCATCCCCTTACACGGTGCTTAATTTGTAATGAAAGAGGTTCCGGGGCTCAAGCAATTAGGTGCCGGGGTTCAAGCCATTTTTTCACTTTCATAACTGATGTGCCAAGCTCAGAGGTGCCGGGGCTATGAACTGCCAGGTGCCGGGGCTCAGCTCTGGCACAAGTTAAGCACTGCCCTGACAATATGTGTTGGTTCACTTTAGAAATGTTACAATTTTTGTCCTTGAGATTCCACAATAATTAATTCTGTGCTCCCCCACTGAACAGCTTCAGACAATAATCCCCTGTTTCTTGTCTATCTCAGGCTCTTCAACTAATACTGCCTGCTGTTCTGCAGGAACTCAATGAGCCATCATGCATGGTTCCAAAAAGAAGCGTTTCTGTGATGAATTTATAGTCAAGATCAGAAGGCCCAGTACCAGAAGCAAAGCAACAAAAGACTGGAACAATGGCATGCTGACAGGCAAGAGGAAAGGCTGAGGCTTGCTGCCAGGTGGAGGACAGGGTTTCAGCGAGGGAGCAAGCACTTGCAAAGCAGTTCCTGAAAAAGGAACTGTGGCTGAGGAAGGAGGATAGAGGTCAACAGAGAGAACTACTTCAGTAATTCCTGTCCATGATGGCTGCAAGAGCACCGTCTCCTGCTGCATCCCCCACACCATGGCACAATCACCATTCAACATACCTTCACTCCAGCAGTGGCTTGGACAACTGGCACATGCATTCAGAACTCATGAGCAGCTGGGCATGGCAACAACACCCCATGTACCCTTCCTTCTTCAAGCCCTCTCCACTGGACACCTCCCACTTCTCCTCTGCCCCCAAGTGAGGGGGAAATGTGGAAAGGAGGGAAAGGAGAACGTGGGGACAGTGGACATGCAGCAGCAAGGGGATTTTGTCAGGTATTCACTATTTTCCGCTCTTTTTTTGTTTGGGTGATTTTGAAATGGGAGCTAGCCTGCCCAACACTGTGAGTGCTGTACTATTTTAAGACATGTTTGCAAATGAAATGTGTTATGTTTTCAAGAACATTTATTGCTATCACTGCATCATATCAGACAATCATGATTTGAGATAATAAAACTAAAAGCATGGTCAGGAGCAATTAAATATTAGTAAGCAAATAGTATTCCTCTGTTTAGTTAGGTATAGCAATTCACATTTCAATAAATTCCATCTGTAAACCCGGGTTGCCCCTCCCACATTCACATCCATTATTCATTATGTTATTCACACTTACATTGCAATCAAGCTCACACCCCTCCCAAGCAGTGCCTCCCCCCCAAAAAAAATTAATGAGCCACTTTCCCCCACAAGCACATTTATACTGGTACTATTCCTCCTCTTCCATTGGACCATGCAAGTCCATAATGTGAGAACACAAAGCATCCCTTACTTTTGCTACCCAAGTGCAACCAGCTCCTGCAGCAGTAGCTGCCCTTTCTGGCTGAGGGTACTGATCCAGCATCCCCTCACTGTCATAGGTCCATTCAGGGGGAAATGGCTCATCTCTAGTGTTGGCGGGCTGTTCAAACTTCCTGTAACGTACAGGGCAGGCAGTAAAATTTTCCCAAAGTGATTCATGGTCCTAGGGCTAGTGTCGCCACATTTTGGGTTGCTGCCAGGAACTCTGGGATATCGTTAGTTTGACTTGGGTCTGCCCACTGCAGTGTGGACACCAGAGCGCCAGGTTCAAGCACAGGTTAGAAAAGTCTTTAGATAGGCTTAAAAAACAATGTAGATGAACAAGCCCTGTGTTCCCCAACATGGGTTAGCTGACTCAAGTACCACTAACCCTGGGCTTACATTGCAGTGTAGACATACTCTGTGTGTAAACCAGTTTCCTATTGCATTAAACTAGTAACTTTAAGAACTATAGGACTGTCATGCATCTGACGAAGTGGGTACTGACCCATGAAAGCTTATGCTCCAATACGTCTGTTAGTCTATAAGGTGCCATAGGACTCTTTGCCGCTTTTACAGATCCAGACTAACACAGCTCCCCTGATATAGGACCGTTGTTCTAACTAACACGCTACAAAGGTTACTAATAGGAGAGCATGACTTTTCTGTACTTATCAGTTAACTCAAAAAATTAAAAACATATTTAAATTATTTTTAAATAAATCCTGTAAAGATTAGCAGAACACTGACTCCTCACAGCATCACTTTAGAACATGACACAGCTTCACAGAAAGTTTACAGAACAGAGTGGTGCTATCAATACCCCATTAATTTGGTATCTTAAAGGGAATAAAAACCACCACAACAATACATGGACAAATGTTTCAGCAACCTCCAGTACTGCTGGTGCTAGCATCCTCTAGCCAGGATGTTCTGGGATATAGCTAAGTCAGCAAGAACTTCCTATTACTAGACCAGCTGCTCAAAGGATGTCACTGATATGCTACTCCCCACTTCAGCAGAAAAATTCTCTTAGCCTGTTTTTTGTGTGGAGTTTCTTATATTTTTCTGAAAGAAACAAGGTGGCAAAGGAAGAAAATACTTTTATAAAAGAGCTGCATTATCCACAAATTTCAAACTCTATTGACTTGCAAAAAACAGCACATGTAAATGTGATGGTCTGAACAAATTTACTAAACACCACCAAAATGCCCTGTCTCACGTACTTGAAGAAGTTCCCCAAGACAGAGGCTCTCTCTCAAGATTAGTGTTGCAGAACCCCGCAGGGCATCAGAGCAGCCCCTACAGAAAAGTTCTATAGAGTTAATAGAAGTTATACATTTATATTTATTCCCTATTAGAATTTTTAAACCAATGTACAGATTTTTATAGTAGGAATATTTAATTGTACAGGATTATTTTGATTATTTTCAGTAGCAGCCATAATTTTTTTTATCTTATATAGCACTATTTACATCATTTAATGCATTTATTTAGAGTAATTTATAGAGAACCTTAGTGAATTTTACAGACCTTTTTCCATAAAGGGGTACTCACACCTGCAAAGTGCAGAACAGTCCTCCGCAACCCTTTCTCACCTCATCAGATCTGCAGGGACTGACGAAAGGGCTTCAGCACAATCATAATAAGCCTTATAATAGGGAAAATAATTCTTTTCAACTTTCCTTGTACTCAAAAACAGTTAGACTGTTTTTGTACAAACTTTCCCCAAAGACAAAGGCATGCCTAGAAATGTCAGCTCAGAAGATAAAAGTTACAGAAAGTTATTCTAAACTGAGAACAGGAGATTGATACAATAACCATTTTGCAACCATTGGTATCATGGGCACCACTGCTCTGACCTGTGGAACTGCTCCAAGATCTCATCATAGGGGTGGCAATGTCAGCAACGCTACTTGCTGACTGATCAGTGATGGAGCCAGATAATCTGCTTCTGGAGAAAAGGCAAATCTACCTTCCTGTCAGTACTGCATGATTCCGTGCTTATTTAATTATATTTATTTTGTGTTAAAAACCTGAATAATCATCAATATTATTATCTGAGGGACTTGTAAAAAGCTTTTTAAAAGGCCAAATAAACTGTATTCACTCTTCCCTTTATCCACTATTCTGTCAACTCTGAAAGAAACCTAACAGATCACAGGCACAATTTATTTATCCTTACATCAACAACAATAAAAATGTTACACTGTTCAATAATAAAGACATTTATTATTCTCTCCTTAATGGGAATTATAACTATGGTATTATATGATACAGAAGTAACATCCTCTTGGCTATAATTTCCATGAGCAAATTTTGCTCCTTTTTATTCTCAAGATAATAACCAACCTGGCCTCCATCCAATCCCTAAAATTAGTTGCTGTTTTTAAGGATATATCTTTGTTAGTAGCACAACTATATATTATTAGCTCCTTCTGAACTCAGATGAATGTTATCTTGTGCTAGAAACATATTACAGTCAAGTTTCTCAGTTTTTTCCATCATCTATGCCTTTTAAAACTTCTATCTCTGTCAGGGCTACATTTTGATAACCTTTGATAAATGGAATAGGAATTTCCCCATCATTCTCAGTAATGAGACCTGATTCAAAATCTTTATTCAAAATCTGAAACGTCTTCCACTCCACTTTAATCATCCCCTAATTATTTTTAAAGGATACAAAAATTTGTCTTAAGAGGACACTTTGGTTCTAAAAATCATATTAAACAAAAACAATATTTATATCTGTTACTGTGATTTTTTTATTTATGTCATTTTCATAATCTTATTTTCCTTTTATCTGTATTTGTTTTATTTTATAGCATTCATCACTATAATAGCCAAGTAACCTAAATGACTGAGGATACAGCATTTATTTTAGAAGTTAGATCTACTCCCTCCCTTTAATCCTGTTTATTAGCAAGATTGTGTGTTAAATGTTGATTCCCGGGAACATAGGTAATGCTCTCCTGGATCAGACCACTGGTTCACCTAGTCCAGTATATTGTCTCTGAGAAAGTTTGTCTACATAGACAAAAAAGTGTTCTTCAAGAGAGTTAACTCAATCAACTTAAACTCGATTTTAAAAGTACACCATTTTTTTAACCATGTCAACAGACACAAAGAGGTGAGTACTAGGTCCTGCCACACTGGGCGAAGGGTGTTTTTAAACTACGATAGCTAACGTGTGATCAGTAACATGATTAAAGCTTAGTGTGGACAAGGCATTTTGTACCTTTGATTCAGATGAATCCTAAAACTACAATTTGGCCTGGGTACACTAGTATATTAAAACTTGAGCTATCGTATTTCAAAAAGCACACTGTAGTGGGGCAGTTGCCCCACTTTGGCAGACAAAGGGTTAATAGCAGAACCCAGCCAATCAAAGAAGGCTTGGAAGCAGCCAATCAGAGCCAGGCTGGGCCCAATATAAAGGCTGCAAAGCAGAGGAGACAGCAGGCTCTCTCTGACAAGCAAGGGAGGAGGACTAGCTTCCAGGGATAGCACCTTAGATAGAGCAGCGCTTGGCAGGTTCAGGGGAGCAGAGGGAAATCTCCAGCTTGATACCTGCCAGGATGAGGCCCCTGAAAGAAAGGGCCAAGAAGGTGCAAGGGCCAAAGGGAAGTGTCCCAGGAAGCACGAGCAGTAGAGGGAAGAGAAGAAGGGCAGGACATGGCTGCCTCCAGAGGGTCCCTGGATTGGGACTCAGAGTAGTGGGTTGGCCTGCACCAGGCCGTGGAGGAGCATGGCCCGATACAGACTGTGGCTTGCCTCTGAGGCAAGGGGCTAGACTTAGGAGCTGCAGTTGGCCACGAGGGCAGGTGCAGAGTGAGGATGGCAGATACCTGCAGAAGGGGAGAGAACCAAGTGGGGCACAGCTGGAGGGCTGTGTCCAGAAGAGGATGCCGCAAGCCAGAGAGCAACGCGGGTCTCAGACAGCACAGCTGAGCAAGCAATGGATGGGACACCACCTGCAGAGGGCGCTCCACAGCTGGACAGAGCTAATTCCTGGAGCAACCAGCAGGAGGTGCCACGGTGGTGGGCCTGCTACCCGTTACACACACCTTTTTGCCTAATGCAGATATACCTCCAGATGCGCAGAGTAAGAAATCCTGCAAGTGGCAGTTATGGGATAAACCACCCCCTAGGAAAGTTTTTTCCTCATCCCGAAGAGTTTGAGGTTGGTTTATGCCCCAAAGTTTAAGGGTCTGTAACCCTACCAAAGCTCTTGTTTATTTTCTTTTTAATACTTACTATTTTAACTCTGGATATTCTTATTACCCACACATAACTGTCAAATCTTTTTGGAGGGAGCAGCCGCCATAAGGCTGGGAGAGGAATAGAATCATGAAGATACACAGTCTCACAGCAGCTAGGAGGCTTTATGGAAAGGAGAATCAGAAAGATAGAAAGATTCTCCTGCTTTCCAGCAGCCAGAGGAAGTTCTGGTGGCTACTAAGTTTATCAGACAATGTTTAGCCAAAGGTAGATATAAAAGATGAAGCATCCAAACAAGGACAGAAATAGAACTCTGATAGGAATCCCAGCACCCTTCCCATTCCCAGCAGTTGGGGAAAGGCAGGGCTTTTCACTAGTTCATATACCTGTACAGTGCTTATTCAAGCCTCACCTTTTGCACCAGTCTCTGGTGAGTGAGTTTATTCCTCAGGCTAATAGGTGTCTGATAAATTTTTCAAAGTCTGATCTAACAGGTCTTTTATTTTTAGGATCTATAAGTTTCTGTACTTCAATGTTGTCTGATTTCTGCACCTCTGTTTCTTGTGTTTCCCTTCCCTGACCTTAGTTCTTTCCATTGTCCTCTGTTCAGTAGTACAAGTTCTCTATTTTCTTCAATTACAAGTAGATTTATGGTCCAGCCTGAGTTCTCTTTGGTGAGAGTGTTTTTTCCTTTGCTTCAACTCCTAGTTTAATAATCTACCCCAAACTTCACAATTTTCTTTGCCAGCTATCTTGTTCCCATATGGTAAACTCATTTGTATTTGTTTTCTTCCACAATAGGTTTATCAATGTTTAACAAGATGTAGTTTAGAATATGATGGAGAGGAGAGGAGCAAGATTCAGATTCTTTCTCTCTCACAGACCGATCCTTTGTGTAAAACCACTTCAGAGAAAGCTCCCAACGAGGCTGTAGATTTAAAGTATTCTGCTGCCAATTTTGATTCAGCCTCATTCCTGAAATTCCCTGCAACACACGTTCTCAAACCATGAGCCACTTGCTGATGGTCCACAGAGACCTGGCAAGCCATACGGTCTTAGTTATAGCTATAGTGGATGGGGAAGAGCCTGGATGTGGCAATGAGGAGCCAGCCTGGTTGCCTCCACTATGGGCTGCTGCTACATAAGAAGAGGAGTATAGGAAATGGGGGAGGAAGGGGTCCAACCAGCAGGAGCTGCTAAAGGGAAAAGGAACCATAAGCTGCAAATAGGACTAGAGCCATCCATGGAAAGAGAAATTCAGGGGAGAAGAGAATCAGGCAAAGAATGTGCAGAGGAGCACAAGAGAGAAGGTCCTTGTGGCAGAGAAGACGGGGTGAGAGAAGGACAAATCAAATGGAAGGGGAAAGAGCAAAAGCAGAAGGTGTGCTTAGCTTTTTCAAGAAGACAAAACATAAGTTTCAGTACAGAGTTAAAAATACATCAAAAGCACTTTTCTACTATTTTCCATGTAAGCAATTGCTATAGTGATTAATATTATTTATTATTTATAATAACAGTGCCCAAAGGCTCCAGCTAAGGTCTGGGGCCATGGTGCTTTGTAAAGTGCAATCTCATAGTAAAAGATAGTCCATGGTTCAAGGAGCTTACAGTCTAAGAAGATGAAAGGTGACAGGTAAGGGAGGTGGATACAGCATTCAATCACAATGGTCCAGGATTTTTTTACATCCCCCAAAGATAGTCAACATACAAAGGGTGGGAAAGAAGGTTAATGTCAAACTAAGGACAACATTCATATACATTATATAAAGGTATTTAATGTGTAAATATAATCAGACACGTTATATGTACTGAATGTACTGACAAATGGATGTTGTATGATCCTGAGTGAGAGGTGAAGGGTTCATGGGATACTCACTCTGTTAAGATGGGATCCACACTATGAAAAAATTTGAGTCAATTCTTCATAGTGTGGAGTGGATCTCATCTTAATAGAGAGTGTCTCATGAAGACTGCCCTTCATCACCGATACCAGCACACAACACTAGTGTTAGTGACAATGACCACTTTTACCCTCACCTCTCTCCATATATTCAACAACTAAAGTAATTCTCCGCTCCTGCTGCTGTGACCATGTCATCCACACACAAGTCTCCTCACTGGCTCCATACTTCTTTCCAGATAAGGTTCAAACTTTTCATCATCACTTGATTGAATCCCCTTCCACCAGCCATGGTTCCTAGTTACTTTACACTTCTAGAACCCTTCTATCCAGTGAAGTTATTCTTATGTAAATATTCGTGCTCCCCTACATTTAACAGAAAGGGAATCCTGTATAAGGGAAATTGTCCTTATTTTTTCCTTGGCCTCAGTCAGCCATCAACAACCTACATGAAGGTATAATACCACCCATTTTATATATCAGAAAGTCAAAACCTTGGGCAGAGTACGTGCCCTCTGAGCCACAAAGGAGATATTTGGTCTAATCAAAAAATGGTATGCATGGTTACATAAAGCCAGAATAAGACCCCATATATATAAGTCCAGTAAATACTACTGTAAAGGAGCAGCAAAGTGAACTACTTACTCACAGAAAGTAGTTCAGTGATGATGTGACTATGTTACCACATAACTAAAGACCGTACTGTAATGCAGTGGTTCTCAATCTTTCCAGACTACTGTACCCCTTTCAGGAGCCTGATTTGTCTTGCGTACCCCACGTTTCACCTCACTTAAAAACTACTTACTTACAAAATCAGACATAAAAATGTAAAAGTGTCACCGCATGCTATTATAGAAAAATTGTTTACTTTCTCATTTTGTGTGTATGAAATTTTAGTTTATACTGACTTTGTTCGTGCTTTTTTATGTAGCCTGCTGTAAAACTAGGCAAATACCTAGATGAGTTGATGTACCCCCTGGAAGACTTCTGCGTACCCTTGGATGAGAACCACTGCTGTAATGCTTATGAAGAAAGGAAAGAATTTAGAATGAAGACAAATAAGGTTTCACAAACTACCTTAATTTTGATGTTTCCTAACTTTTGTGTTCTTCACTTTGCAACCCTGCATTCTTTTAATGAGCTTTTGCATGGACGATGTATTATGGACAATTTCTTGAACAGAATATTCAAGGGGTGAGGAAGGGGAGTTCAGCACTTCACAATAGTTAATTCCAGATATACAGTAGGACTGGCAAAGATTTCACCGGAAGATGCTTTATCTGCTGGTGATAAGACGCTGCAAAAGCAGCATCTGGTCAAAAAGTTTAAGAAACTGCTCCAGAGCAGCGGATAAGGTCTGATGTCAGCATGAGGCTGAGAGAAATAATAATACTAATAATAATAATCAAGAGCCATCCATTCTGTTTCTTCCAAATATAGATAGATACAAAAGCAATCTATACAGTTCTGTAGATTTGAAGAAGAGTTCTCAATGTTTTACCTTAATTTTTGGTTAATAAAGTGGTACCAGATAGTAAATATAATGAAGCTCCACTATGAATGGAGCCATGTCAATTTATGCCAGCGGGGGATCTGGACCATAATATGTAAATATGCAGTAAGCTTATCTTATGCTAGGAGAAGCTTATCCACTAAAAATTAAGAGAATTATGCAGATTTACATAACAGAAACTCACTGCGACAAATTTTCCTCTTAATATTCTCCCATAGTCCCTCACAGAATGGTTAATACAGAAAAATTGAATTAATAGGTTTTTTTTAAATAAAACAATTATTTCATCTTTTAAAGCTATGCTAAAAATCAATGCATGCCATGTATACTTATATAGTATTAGAACTACCTCTGCCTGTTTTAACTAGAATTGTATCATTCTGAATAGCTTTGAGACAGCACATAGTTTTCTCTCAGTTTCTGGGTTTAAAAATGCTATTTGGAAGATCGTTTATGTAGAAGAAGAAGAATATACATGGTTTCCACATTGCCTTAGCAACTTCCTCAAATACTTCACTGAGCATTCATAGTTAACCTCGTTGATTTATGCATATACTGTGGTCTAATGACCCACATGTCTCTGTTGGGTAAGCCACTAATGCTAGTGACACAGTAACCTATTAACCTTCCTTTAAAAATAACCATCACATTTATGCAAACAGAATAAAAAAAGTCAAGCAGGAATAGAAAAGTAGTAGTTTGGTACAACACAGCAACATATTAGATGTCAAGATGAGCTAAAATTAAGAGCAAACAAGCAGTGATGAGATTTATTATATTGCAAAATTATTTTGACATGGTTTGCTAGGTGGTAAATTTGATAGCCAGCATTAGCCAACATTATACAATTTAAATGTCATATACTAAAAGGGAAATTGTTGCTGAAATTATTTCAAAACTGTTATACTGCATAAGGACCCCATTCTAAAAAGTGCAGATAGCCACCTCCAAAGTACAAATTACCTTCAACTCTCATCAAAAACAACGGGAATACAGGGCACTTAGCACCTCACAGGAAATGCTCATCACCTCGGACAACCACTTTGCAACACTTCTACTAGTGATCATTCTAGTGTAATTAATCTGTAATTTTAAAAGAAGTTCAACACACACAGCTAATTTTAATAAGGAAAAACTAAAATTATTTTATCAAAATATTACTGAGGAAGACAAACATTTTAAAGTATTCAAAACCAATTATAACATTGATATTGCTACTTTCTTCTACTTGTTCAATGTCCCGAAAGAATTATGAAAATAGCGATCCCTTATACTCATAAATCCATCTAAATTGAAAAAGGATTTATATTCTACTTTAAAATGATAGTGCACATATATGTTTGGCATGAGCAGATGTCAGAAAGTATTCCTCTACCGTGGCTCAAATAAGGAACGACCTGGAAATGCTTCTGTGGATACAGTGGAGCATCCACAACAATCATCAGAGCAACAATGAATCTACATAGCAACCGGCTGAAGGGGATAAGGGCTCTGTATTTGGACTGTATTTATAAACACAGAGAAGCAGATATAAGAATATTCAGTGTGACTGTTTTAATAGGTTACAGTCACGTGGGCTCCTCTGGGATTTATCCCCCCCCCTTTCTTAAACAGGACCGAGGAAGTGGAATAAAAGATTAGAGGTTAAGATGGGGGGGGGGGGTGCGATTGACATGCACCTGCCGATGCCCACAACCAACAGACAGAAAGAAATCAAAAGGTCCACACATCACAAACTCCTTTCTTTCTCTAAGGAAGCCCATTTTGTCCGATGGAGGAGAAAATTTCTCCTCCTTTCCAGGTTACCCGCAAATCGCATCTGGGACCAAGCCCCGGACAGCCTGAACCGGAGCCCGGGCTCTTTGTTTTCAGCAGCACGTAGGGCAGGAGCGAGGAAGTGGCAGCGTGCGGCCCCGTTCCCACCCCGGCTCCACGCTGCCGTGTAAACACGATGGGCACAGGCAGGCCCGCAGGGGGCACAGGCTCGCAGCCCCCAGCCCGGCACGTGCGAGGGGCGGCGTGTGGCCCGGGGCCGCGCCGCGGGGGAGCCGGCCGCTGCCGGGGCATTACCTGAGCAGTTGATGCCTTTCCCCTTGCCGCCGCCCTGGCACTCGCCGCCGGGCAGCAGGTTGGAGGCGCGGCCGGGGGGCAGGGCGGCGAGGGCGAACGCCAGGATCACCGAGGTGAAGCACCACGCCCGGGGGGGGCCCGGCAGCGGCCGGGCGGCGGCCGGGCTCTCCGCCACCATGGCGGGGGGGCAGCGGCAGCGGGATGGTGGCGGCGGCGGCTGGGAGCGGCAGGCCCAGGGCATCAATCGGAGCCGGCGGCAGCGCTGCCCTGCAGGGACCGTCCCTTCTCCGCCGGGCCGGAGCCAGCCCTCAGCATCCCCGCCGGGACCGCCAGAGAGACCCGGCGCCGCCGGCCCGCGCCGCCCCCGCGCGCCTCCCGGCTCCCCCGGCGCGTCCCTGCGCCCCCGGCAGCCGCTGCGCTCCCTCGCCGCGGCCGCTCGCTCCTTTGTGCGCTGCGCCCACCAGCGCCGCTGCCACCGCTCCGGCTACAACAAAGGGAGCGGGGCTGAGGCGGCTGCTGCTGCGGAGGGAGGAGGGGAGGACGCACACGTGATGGCAGCCCCCCCTTCCCCCCCCACAGGGGAGGCGAGGGCACTTCGTCCTCAGGAGCTGGGGCTTGCCCCAGGAACCCGAGCGGGCGCGGTGGCACCTCGCCCGCCCCCGCCCACAGTCGCCGCTCCCGCCCCACGCTGGGCAAAGGGCAGCAGCCGCCCCCGCCCCCAGGGAGGCCACGGTGAGGGGCGGCTGCAGCAGCACCCTTCACCAGTGAGGCCACAAGCTGACGGGGAGCGGCATCCCCCGCTCCCCGCAGGGCGCTGGGCAGCGCGGAGACACCGGGGGCGGAGGAGAGGGGCCCTAGCAGCGGACGCGGGGTGAACTGTGCGCAGCTCTCTCTGTGCTAAATCCCCAGGGCGAGTCCCGCTGTCACCACCCCCGCGGGGCGCTTTGGTGCCCTCTGCAAGGCTGGCCTGCGGGAGGCTGAGGAGGAAGCCCACAGCCCACTGGAATTGTTGCTGATTAACTGGACGCTTTGCTTGTAATTGTTACTGCACCTCAGCCCGGCTCCTGGGACAGGAGCAATTTCCAAATCCCAGTCAGTACAGTTAGAGGAAAGTGCGGGGACTACTTGCCCCCTTCTAGTCACTTCACTTCTAGTCACTTCTCTCAAAAGCAGCCTCTCCTGGAGGCACTTGGAGTGGGTGGGACAGAACTGCTCCTTGAAATGAAAGGGACTACTCACCTACATAAAGCTGAGCACGTCTGCAGGATGTGGGGTTATAGATTGCAATGACAGGACACAGTTATGACAGGATACAGTTCTTACTAGCAAAAAAACAGAGGAGTACTTGTGGCACCTTAAAGACTAACATAAGCTTTCATGGGCTAAAGCCCACTCTGAAACCAGTTCTTACTAGATGGCCCTGAAGGGCAATGTACATTTGCAACAGGATGCATGTTTCTGATATAGAAATAACACAAAAATAACACATGCAACAGAAGATTTTCCTTGGACAAGTCTAAACTATGACATATATTTGGTGCTAGTCCTTGGGAAAAGCAGCCTTCTCTAACCTTCCACATGAGCCATTCATATTGCAGAGCAAGCAGATTCTTCTACCTGCTGCAGAGTGCTTAGGGTGCTCCCCCTAGTGAAACAACAAATTAAATACCTGCAGGCAGGACTAAGGACCTACCCCTGCAACAAGTGGGCACAGAAGTCTGCCATGCAGAGATCCCATTGCAGGATTGGGGCCTTAAAGTGGGTTTAGCCCTCCAGGATGACAGATCTAGCCTAAAACACTCCCCATAAAACTTAAAGAAGGGCTGGCTGCTGATGAAAAGATAGGATCAATTCCGCCGAGGCTGGAACAGCAATTTCCTATTGGCAAATGGAGTGCAGCACTATCTCTATCACATGGTATTCCTAACTTTTTTGCTCCTTTCAGGATATCACTGGCAGGGATGCTATGGAGATGGGGTGGGAACCAAGGAGGTCTTATGTGCATTTCACAATGGAAATAAGTCCCATGGTTTTTATTTTGGTTTGTATTCTATTTTTGAATTCCTGGGGTTGGCAATTCTGCCCTTTGTTTAAACTCGGAGAGCCACATCAGGCTTAGTCAGCGTTTCTCAAATGCGGCCACCGTGGTGGCCACCAGGGGCTTTTCTTGTGGCCACAGCCTCCTGGGCAGTGATGGGGCAGGGGAAAAGCAGTGGACCCTCCCCCAGGGCCGCCAGCAGTGATTGAGCCCTGCCCCGCTCTGGAGACACAAAAGCTGGAGGAACAGACAACAAGTGTGAGTTCCCCACCTTCCCAGGGGTGGCGGGGTCAGGCTTCAGCCCTGGGGTGGCGGGTGGCAGGCTCCAGTCACGGGGCTTCAGGCTCCATTTGCTAGCCGTGCGGTAGCAGGCTCTGGCCTTGTGTTCACCCCTCCATCACCCCTGGCTCCCGTTGCATCCCCCAGTGCCCCATCACCCCTAGCCCCTGCTGCCTCTGTACCCACCTCCCCATCCAGGGCTTACTTTGTCCCCAGGCTTGCCGGGGCTGCGTAAGTCTGTTGTTAAAAGTGATATATATATGTTTGTTAACCAGCAAGTTTTTTAAAAAAGCAACCAAAAAAGCAAAAGAAACAAAAGAAAAAAGACAAGAACATGCAAAGCACCTTATTTATGTTTCTATTCTGTTTAGGTCCAGTAAAGAATAGAGAAGTCTGTACATTTTTTTTTTATTACTGAGTTGGTAAAAAAAAAACCTACATAAATAAATTACAATGATTTGGACATGTATATGTGCATATGTATTTGTTTTTCCTAAAGTTAATTAAGTATTCTAGAAAAAATATCAGCAAGAGTTGGTGGCCACACTCTGAGGCCACCAAAAAATTTGTTGTGAGTAGCTAGCCTTCAGTGGATGATACAATGAAGCCTGATTGGTTTGGCAAATTCAGACTATGCCCTTTGGGTATTGATTCTTCGTCTGCCCTCTGTTTTTTTGTTTGTTTGTTTGTTTTTGTTATTGTGGTGGTGGTGGTTAGTTGGTTGGTTTTCTTTTTTAAAAAGAGCTTCCCTGACCATTAAAAGAAGCAGAAGAATTATAAGACTGCATCCGATGAGGTGAGCTGTAGCTCACGAAAGCTTATGCTCAAATAAATTTGTTAGTCTCTAAGGTGCCACAAGTCCTCCTTTTCTTTTTGAGGATAAAGACTAACATGGCTGCTACTCTGAAACCTGAAGTGTATAATTATAATTCTTAAACAAGCTGCTCTACCTATACCCATAGTTTGTTGCAAACTAATGGAATTCCACAATAAGAAAATCACAAATATGGCATCACGTTAAACGCTATCAGCATTTGGTAGTGGTAGTCTCTGGTAAATGAACATGACCTTATTTCAATTACTGTCTTTTTTTTCCCCCCATTTACTGGAAAAATGTTTACATTTCATCTCACCTCCAATTGGTCCTGTGTGAAAGGTGGCATTTATTTAGAGTGCCTAAAATCTTCATCTCTCATAGGGGCCCTGAGCAACAAAGGATAATATTTAAAGGGTCTACTTCTAATGGAGCTACCTTCTCTTTATTGTTATCTCCCTGTATTGGCTGGGTGAGGGAGAACCCACATACTAAAAGAGATGAGGATTATGTGGGTATGGAGAAGAGCAAAGATGCCAATGTGAGGAGTTAAATTTGACAAAGAGCAACCCAAAACATTTTTTTAACTTTTTAGTGAACCAAAAAAGTAAAAAATAACATAAATTGGTTTGGGTTAAACAAAATGTTTTATTTCATTTGGGGGGATGCTTTTTTGAAAATAAAACTGCAGTAAAATTCAAATCAGAAAGGTGTTTCAAATTGAAAACTCAAAATATTTTAAAAAGTATCAAAGCATTACATTTTGATTTTTTCTTTTTTTTCTGCGTTTTCTTTTTTTTCTCCCCAACCCAATTTTTCCTCAACCCAAATTTGCAAATTATTGTGGTCAACCCAAATCTTTGTGTTTTTTTGTTGGAAAAGAGTTTTGTCCAAAATAAGTTGCCCAACTCTACTAGAGAATTGTACTTATGAATCTCAGTTTTTGTTCTGTTAAAATATGTTTCTAGCACTTGTACTTGTGAAGAAAAACTCAGAAACACTAAATAAGTGTAAATTGAAATAGTGTTGTCTTCCTGAGTCTGCAAACAGCCTGAAACAATAGCTCTGAGAGACGCTAACTGCTCTCTTCAGCTCAGTAAGGATGACTCATGTCAACAGTTTCAATGTTGAGCTTTTTAACAGAAACATCCACCTCATCCTACAACTGTTCTTATCCCACAGTTTCAAGCTGTTTCCAATGCTTCCTCAGGTGCCAAAAACCCCTTCTCAAAATCACCGACCTGAACCCGGACAATTTAGATAATACAATTAAGCATTTTCATTATAAACGTTTGGAATTTTGAATCTGAGCATCAGGGATGGTATAAATATATTAAGTGTAATTAAGGCTACATTTTACTCACGGGTATTTAGTAAAAGTCATGGACAGGTTATGGGCAGTAAACAAAAATTCATGGCTCGTGACCTGTACATGACTTTTACTATATATTCATAACTAAAACTTGGGCCGGGGGGGGGCTGCAGGTGCACTGGGGAGGGGCAGTCTGGGGAGCACCATGAGTGCTGGGGGGGTCACCCAGGACCCCCGCTGGTGCTGGGGAGGAGGCGGGCGGTGGCCCGGGACCCTTGCTGGTGCTGAGGCAGGGGAAGGTTGGCGGGGCTGGCAGGCTCCCTACCTGGCTCCAGCTGGCATGTCACTGCAGCTCCTAGGAGGAGGGGCGGCCAAGGGGGCTCCATGCGCTGCTCCCACCACAAGCGCTGGCTCCACGACTCCTATTGGCCGGGAACCACAGCCAATGGGAGCTGCACGGGTGGCCTTTGTGAGCAGCGCGCAGAGCCCCTGGCCCCTCCCACTAGGAGCTACAGGGACATGCCAGTGGGAGTCAGGGAGCCCCCACCCCAGCCCTGAGCCTCTTCCCACACACCCAAACTGCTGCTGCTGGCCCAGGGGCTGCCCGACTCGGGCAGACCCTGAGCCAGCACTGGCTGCTGCAGTAATCACGGAGGTCACGGAAAGTCATGGAATCTAGGACTTCTGTGATGTCCGTGACAGACATGCAGCCTTAAGTGTAATATCAAAATAAATAACAAAGGGCCTACTATACTGATTGTATTATTCAATTTCATACTTCATGAATTAAAAATCTACATCTTAAAATTATATAACAATACCACAGAATTTTCAGTCTGCCATGCCTGAGTGGTGCAGAATCCAGGAACCTGACACAGAATTCAGATCCAGCCCACGAGAGTCTTATCAATAACACCCTAAATATTTTATTTAGACATGCACTCATATAAGATGCAGCCAACCGCTCTCTGAATAGGTAGGATCTTTCAGCTGGACAGGCTCCTGTTGAACCAGAGAAGAGACTCTGCTTCCAGGACTTAGCACTGTGTTTCCCCTGTTCTATCAGCTCAGATCTGAGACTGCAGTAATCAAACGTAGCTCTCCTGCAGACTATTTTTCCGCGGTTCTCCTTTTCCTTTTTAAAATTTGGTCAAGTGTTTTGATGTCCCTTTGTTCTCAATGCCTAGTGTAAGGGGACTGCTGGCCCTTACTAAAACTCAATGGGGGGTGTTTTGGTTGGCTAGCTCACAGTACCACAAGAAAGGGGAAGGGTCCACAGGAAATCAGGACCCTGAGACCGACATTCCCCAGGGGCAATGGGGAGAGGCCAATGCTCCATGTCAGCCTGATTGACAGGCAGGTAGGCTAATGACGGAGCCAGGGAGGTCTCATCCTCCATGTGAGCTGGAATTGCCTGGAAAGGAGTGGGGCTGAGCTAAAGAGAGAGCAGGGGCCCGAGCTGAGCTGGGGAGCAGGACCAAGTTGGCCAGAGAGAACCAGGGAAGCAGCCCACAGAACAGATCGCAGCAACAAAAGCCAGAGAAGCAGCCCAAGGAGCAGATCTGTGCTGGGAGGAGAATTGAAGCAACCAGAGCCAGAGGGGCCAGAGAAGCAGCCCTGGGAGCTGCACTGGAGGCAGAGCAGCATCAGTGATGAGGCAGAGTGGAGCTGGATCTGGGGCTGGAGCAGTCTGGAGTTGGGTGCGGTGAGCAGCTGGAGAATGTGAGGGGGGGACCCTGGGCAGCAGTCCCAGCGCAGGGAGAGGTCCCCAGCCAAGTGGCCTTGCAGGCCAGACTGGGAGGGGGATCATAACCCCAATGCAGAGGTTGGGGGGAGGGGGGGCGTGGGCTGACCCTGGGAAGAAGGATCCTGTCACCTAGAGCCTGAGGGTGTGTGGCCACTGCCAGAGCTAGTGTCCGACGCTCAGCATCCCTGCAGCACAGCCAAGGCCTGAGAAGGAGGCCTGGGACATGTGAGGAACAGATTGAACTTCCCTTACATTCCAGAGACTTCTAGTTGTGATGTCCTTGTGCCACTGAGCGGGGTGACATGTTTTCCTTTAACCTTTCCCACTTTTTCCTTATTTTTTAAAATTGGTTGCTGTTTAATAAAGTGTATTTGCTTGAATTACATTCTTCTGCTTACATAATTTACGTCATGAACAGGATCCTATCCACAGGGTCCACCCCATTGGTTTACTGGTTGAGTTCTAGTAGCACTGTCCAGGCCTGGTCAAGAACCCTGCTATGACTGGAACTGAAGAACTACAGGCCCAGTTTGCTGAACTTCAGCGCATATTATCAGACCAAGCTGAGGCATTACAACAAACTAGAACCAAACAGAGAGAAGCCTTATCGCTGGCTAAGGCAGTAATAGACCAACAGGCAGCAGAAGCTAAGAAACCCCCTACTATTTATGTCCCATGGGAGCAGAAGGTCACGGAGTTCGGTGGCTTCCCTACTAGACCAAGAGACGTTATGGTAGAGTGGGTCAAGTCTGTGAAGGTGGCTCTGCGTGTGCTAAGAGTACCTGAAGAAGATAGTGTGGACTTCATAGAAGAACACCTCAAGGGCCAGGCCAAGGCCACAGTAAAGTTCATGGCAATGGCAGATAAGAAAGATGTGGAAAAGGTATCTGAATTCCTCCTAGAAGTGTATGGAGACAAGATACCCATGGGAACCTGACTGAAGGAGTTCTTGGAGAGAAAGCAGGAGTCCGCTGAAACTGTCCAGGCGTACACGTATGACCTCCAGAAGAGAATGATCAAAGTGGAGCGGCAAGACCTTCAACGAGTTCCAGACCCAGATATGGTTCTGAAAGAACAGTTGGTGCTAGAGCTCTGGGATGATTCCCTTCACCGTGAAATGAAAAGAAGTTTTAAGGAAGAGCCTGGTAAGAAGTTCCATGAACTCATGCAGGCTGCCATTATGTGGTCCGAAGAAGAGGAAGTTCCTGTGGAAGAGATGGCCAAGCCTACACAAAGTAGGGGCCTAGTAAATGCAACTACTGGGGAAAAGACCCTGCCCCAAACACAGTTAACTGGAAAGTTTAAGTGAAGCTGTCCAAAAACTGGTGATCCAACAGGAGGAGATGCTGAAAGTGATGACCAAAGTGATGAAAGAAAAAATCCCATTAGTATGCCAAAGTATTCAAGGACGCCAGGATCCCAAAGATTCCCCACTGAAGGACGAGCTGGGAAGGTACATTTCTTACACTTTGAAAGTCCAGGGCATACTAGCTGAGAATGTCCACTGAGAAGGAGAACAGAGGCCCAGGCATTCAAAACCAAAGGGGCAGCAGGAGTGAGTGGTCCATCTACAGTAGAAAGCCAAACAAAGGCAGAAGGATTCCTAGGCCTGTCCCTGGTGAAAAATCACTCTGTATACAGTGTGGAAAGGAACGCAGACAGGGCCAGCATAGCTAGCGACTTCGTTGAGCGAGCATTCTAACTTCTGAAGTATGGATAGCAGGGGTGAGGACCAGATGTTTGTTAGATACTGGCTCAGAAGTCATCACCATTACTGAGTCGCATTTTCAAAAATATTTGAAGGACAAGGAGCTGATTATGCACAGCACACGGTTTGTATATCTAAGCAGTTAATAGACTGGAATTCCCAGTGTTGGGATGCCTCAAAGCAGATATAGTGGGCCAGACACTGGCCAGACACTGCCAAGAACATGCATCTTCATCCTGAAAGACAAAGCCTTTAACGGGAGCCATATGAGAGAAGGAGTCACAGGGATTCTAGAAATGGACATCATTAGTGAGCTGAAGGAGCTACTGTTGCCAGGAGAAGGAACCAGGAGGATGAACCATCATGGGCACTCTAAAAAAAATGCTGTGCTGAGTAGGGTACTGGCTCGAGCGGCGAGACAGAGCCATTCCCTGGGCTCCATGGGGTGGATTGGAAATGTTAAAGTGGACAGAAGAAAGAAGACTGTTATTCCTCCTTGGAGAGGGAAGATCCTTGATGAATGCTGCTGGATACCAGGAAATACCAATGGATATCGAGCTTTTGTAGAGCTTAAATCTGGGGCAAGCCTAGCTAGTAAGCTCCAGCCAGCCAATGTACCGACTAATGCCATCAAAGGAAGAGTACCAGGGAGTCTTCTAAACTCAGGTGCAAAGGCTGTGGAGTTGCATCCTCAAATCAGAACAGCAGAGGTACACTGGCCTGAGGAGGTGGTTCCTCAGGTGAAGGTAACACTTGAAGAGAACAGAAATGAGCTGCGGGTGACAAGGAGGGAGAAGGGAGGACAAGTTACCTTTCCTTGAGAAAGATGTGGTGGGAGACTGCCAGTTCCAGTTCAAGCAGCGCTCAAGGGCTGATTCCTGTGCAGGTGGCTAACTTACGGGTGTTGCCAGAGAAGCATCAAGAAGTCTTTTCTAAGGATGAGGTGACCAGTTTCGATGACTGAGTCAAAGGTGTCCATGACAGGCCAAAGACAGCTGGCAAAGTGGCTCTCAGTACAACTAAGACACAGCCTAACGTAGGAAAAGGACTTATGATCACAATTCCAGTGGGGTTCTTATCAGACCTGGTGACTGTGCACCAGTTCGTAAACATAGATGCTGGAGATGTAATAAAATACAGGACAAATGGGAGTCAAACCCCCATACTGTGGTCACCCACAACAATCCCGAACTGCCGGTTTACACTATCCAGACTGAACGAGGAGGTCCTGAGAGAGTAACACAGAGGGACTAGCTAAAACGTTGGACAATACCAGGACCATCCACCCGCTTACACTAGCAGCAACTTTGGCAAGAGGGCCTGTTTCTGTCAGGATAAAGTGTCTCTGCCTTATTTTCCTATGTCTCTCTATCTGGTATTTCATCTTTGACTACTCTCCTATTTTTCTTTCCCCTGTCCCACCCCTCACCCCCGCCCCATTTTTCTTCTATTGTTTCTCTGCTTTTCTTATCTGTTTTTTTCCTTTTCTCAACTGTTGTCCTTCCCTGTGAAGGCTTCTCACTTGTACATCTCCCCTTTCTATTAGATTGTCTGTCCTTTCCCACAATATCTCCTCCTCTCTATGGACTAGATCCAAATCCCATTCATGTCAATGGAATGATTCCTATTGATGAGATCCTATGTCCCTTTCTTACTGTGTCTTCAATTTGTCACTTTTCCCCCACAATTTCAACACATCACAACCCATTATATAGTTCCCACCCCTCCTCCTTGCCCCCCATCAGTGCGGAATTGCTCTCAAGTTCTTTGCAACATGGTTTTTTGTTAGTCCATTTTAAAATGTCTTAAGTAGTGTGCTTCTATCATTTTCCAGGAGGATTATTTCATAGTCTAATAGAGTTCACCATTACAATTTTTTTACTGATTTAACTTTTCTAAATTTCATCCTATCACTATCAGACTGTTCTGTGGCACTCATTACCACACTGACTACCTCACAACTATTAACAAGTTTATGCTCACAACACCCCTGTGAAGTAGGGAAGTAAGATTATTGCCATTGTACAGATAGGGAAACTGAGGCAATGAAAGATTAAATGATTTGCCAAAGGTCAATCTAGGAAGTAGAAAAGACAAGTATAGAATCCCTATCTTCTGAATCCCAGTCTGGTGCTTCAATTACATGACCATCCTTTCTATATCGTAGGTCCCTTCTGGGCCACTCTAAACAATTCTCTTTTCTTAGTTAAGATAAAAAACTCTTTAAGTGTCATTTAGTAAAACTTGATATAATTTAGCTCTTTTGATCTTTCCTCATAAATCAGTCCCTCCAGACCATTAATCATATTTGTTGCTTTTTTCGGAACTTCCTCTAAATTATCAGCATCTTTCTAAAGCAAGAAGCCTGGGAAACAAGTAGGAAGAATTAGAAGTCCTGGCACAGTCAAGGAATTATGATGTGATTGGAATAACAGAAACTTGGTGGGGTAACTCACATGACTGGAGAACTGTCATGGTTGGGTACAAACTGTTCAGGAAGGACAGGCACTGGAGAAAAGGTGGAGGAGTTGCACTGTATGTAAGAGAGCAGTATGGTTGCTCAGAGCTCCAGTATGAAACTGCAGAAAAGCCTGTTGAGAGTTTTTGGGTTACGTTTAGAGGTGAGAGCAACAAGGGTGGTCTTATGGTGGGCATCTGCTATAGACCACCAGACCAGAAGGATGTGGTAGACAAGGCTTTATTCGGACAACTAACAGAAGTTTCCAAATCACAGGCCCTGGGTCTCATGGGGTCTTTAATCACCCTGACATCTGCTGGGAGAGCAATACAGCAGTACACAGACAAGGAAGTTTTTGGAGAGTGTTGGGGACAACTTCCTGATGCAAGTGCTGGAGGAACCAACTAGGGCTGTGCTCCTCTTGACCTTCTGCTCACAAACAGGGAAGAATTGGTAGGAGAAGTAGAAATGGGTGGCAACCTGGACAGCAGCGACCATGAGATGGTCACGTGCAGGATCCTGACGAAAGGAAGAAAGGAGAGCAGCAGAATACGGACCCTGGACTTCAGAAAAGCAGACTTTGACTCCCTTAGGGAACTGATGGGCAGGATCCCCTGGGAGGCTAATATGAAGGGGAAAGGAGTCCAGGAGAGCTGGCAGTATTTTCAGGAAGCCTTATTGAGGGTGCAGGAACAAACCATCCCAATGTGCAGAAAGAATAGCACATATGGCAGGCAACCAGCTTGGCTTAACAGAGAAATCTTCAGTGATCTTAAACACAAAAGGGAAGCTTACAAGAAGTAGAAACTTGGACAGATGACTAGGGAGGAATATAAAAATATTGCTCAAGCATGCAGGGTGTAATCAGGAAGACCAAAGCAAGATTGGAGTTGCAGCTAGCAAGGGATGTGAAAGGTAACAAGAAAGGTTTCTACAGGTATGTTAGCAACAAGAGGAAGGTCAGGGAAAGTGTGGGTCCCTTACTGAATGGGGGATGCAACCTAGTGACAGGTGATGTGGAAAAAGCTGAAGTACTCAATGCCTTTTTTGCCTCGGTCTTCACAGACAAGGTCACCTCCCAGACTGCTGCACTGGGCAGCACAGTATGGGGAGGAGATGAGCAGCCTCAGTAGTGAAAGAACAGGTTAAGGACTATGATGTTATGAATGTAATATAATATCTCATTGAAAGATGACAGGGCCAGAAAGAGTTAATTAACTCACACTGACCTGACCCATGGCTGAACTTTAGAGACTGGTTAGGAAGATATGTAAATGAATAGAGCTTTGAAATGCAAGCCTGTATTCGCAAAAAGAAAAGGAGTACTTGTGGCACCTTAGAGACTAACCAATTTATTTGAGCATGAGCTTTCGTGAGCCACAGCTCACTTCATCCTGTATTGTTAGAGATAGAAGAGTAGATGTTTGCTCAGGTCTTGTGATGTAAGCAAACAAGTCTTGTCTATTGCTATAGCTTTGATTCAAAGATCAAAAAAGGAATATTAACATATACTTGAGTGAAATAGTATTATTGTCTATGTCTCTTTGAAGGTTGTGATAACCTGTGTCTGAACTGTTTAATGGATAAATTATCCTGTGCTAATTGCCATGATGTTTGGAAGAAGGAATGTTAAGCCTATTGTTTTCTCAGGCCAAAAGGCTGCAGGAAATGTATAAAAACCTTGGGACACAATCCTTCTTCATCTCAGATCTGCTTTGGGTTTCAAGAGGGGGGCACCTTAAGCCATAAGGATTGAGATCCCCAATCACTGACTGGAGTCACCCTGAAGATAGACATTGGACTATAACTTATGGACTATTTCTAAAAGGACTTTTGGCAACTACAAGCTCATCTCTGCTATGTATCTGAACCTCAAAAATTGAATTCAAGTCTGTATGTATAGTGATCTTTTAACCAACACTCTCTCTCTTTTCTTTTTAAATAAATTTTAGTTTAGTTAGTAAGAATTGACTATAGCGTGTATTTGGGGTACGATCTAAGTTATTATTTGACCTGGGTCTGGGGCTTGGTCCTTTGGGATCAGGAGAACCTTTTCTTTTATATTACAAAATAAGATTTTTCAGAATTTATCATCGTATGTTTGACATGTGTGTCTGGATAGAGGCCTGAGGCTGGGTACTTTAAGGGAACTGCATTATTTGGACTTCTGAGTAACCAGTGAGGTAATATAGAAGCTGTTTTGTGCTGGCTTGGTAAATCTAAGTATTGGAATATCCACCAGCATTTGGGGTTTGTCTGCCCAGTTCTGTTTGCAGTTCACCCTGATTGAGTGACCTTAGCTGGCTACCACAGGCAGCACCATCACAAGGACTATTTAGAAAATCTGGACATGCCCAAGTCCATGGGGCCAGATGCAATGCATCCAACGGTGCTGAGGGAGCTGGCTGATGTGATTGCAGAGCCATAATCTTTGAAAACTCCTGATGATCGGGGGATGTCCCAGATGATTGGAAAAAGGCAAATATAGTTCCCATCTTTTAAAAAGGAAAGAAGGAGAATCTGGGAGACCACAGATTGGTCAGACTCACCTCTGTTCCCAGAAAAATCATGGAGCAGGTCCTCAAGGAAACCATTTTGAAGCACTTGGAGAAGAGGAAGGTAATCAGGAACAGTCAACATGGATTCACCACGGGCAAGTCATAACTGACCAACCTGATTGCCTTCTATGATGAGAGAACTGGCTCTGTGGATATGGAGAAAGTGGTGGACATGGCTTTAGCAAAGTTTTGATACAGTCTCCCACAGTATTCTTGCCAGCAAGTTAAAAAATTATGGATTGGATGAATGGACTATAAAGTGAATAGAAAGCTAGCTAGATCATCAGACTAGTTGGCAGCTGGTATCAAGCAGCGTGCCCCAGGGGTTGGTCCTGGGGCTGCTTTTGTTCAACATCTTCATTAATGATCTGGATGATGGGATGGATTGAACCCTCAGCCAGTTTTTGGATGACACTAAGCTTGGGGGAGAGGTAGATACACTGGAGGGTAGCGATAGGGTCCAGAATGACCTAGACAAATTGGAGGATTGGGCCAAAAGAGATCTGGTGAGATTCAACAAGGACAAGTGCAGAGTCCTGCACATAGGACGGAAGAATCCCATACACTGCTACAGGCTGGGGACTGACTGGCTAAGCAGCAGTTCTGCAGAAAAGGACCTGGGGATTACAGTGGATGAGAAGCTGGATATGAGTGAACAGTGTGCCAAGAAGGCTAACATATTGGGCTATATTAGTAGGAGCATTGCCAGCAAATCGAGGGAAGTGATTATTCCCCTCTTCAGCACTGGCGAGGCCACATCTGGAGTATTGCATCCAGTTTTGGTCTCTCCACTACAGAAGGGATGTGGACAAATTGGAGACAGTCCAGTGGAGGGAAAGGAAAATTATTAGAGGGTTGGGGCACATGATTTATGGGGAGAGGCTGAGGGAACTGGGCTTATTTAGTCTGCAGAAGAAAAAAGTTGCGGGGATTTGATAGCAGCCTTCAACTACCTGAAGAGGGGTTCCAAAGAGGTTGGAGCTAGGCTGTTCTCAGTGGTGGCTGATAACAGAACAAGGAGCAATGGTCTCAAGTTGCAGTGGGGAGAGGCCTAGGTTGGATATTAGGAAACCCTATTTCACTAGGAGGGTAGTGAAGCATTGAAATGGGTTACCTAGGGAGGTGGCGGAATCTCCATCCATAGAGGTTTTTAAGGCCTGGCTTGACAAAGCCCTGGCTGGGATGATTTAGTTGATTTGAGCAGGGGGTTGGACTAGATGACCTCCTGAGGTCTCTTCCAACCCTCATCTTCTACAGTAACTCCTCACTTAACATCATCCCGGTTAACATTATTTAGTCGCTGATCAATTAGGGAACATGCTCATTTAAAGTTGAGCAATGCTTCCTCATAACATTATTTGGCAGCCGCCTGCTTTGTTCACTGCTTGCAGGAAGAGCAGCCCGTTGGAGACAGCTGGTGGGGGCTTGGAACCAGGGTGGGCCGGCAGCCCCCCTATCAGCTCCCCTAAGTTCCCTATGCGGCAGCCGCCCAGCAGGCTATCAATTGCCGGCAGTTCAGGTGTCCCTCCCCCCACTGCCATGTGCTGCTCCTGCCCTCTGCCTTGGAGCTGCTCCCGGGAGCCTCCTGCTTGCTGTGCAAGGGGTGAGGGGGAAGAGGGGTGCAAATGTTAGGGTGTCCCCCTCCCCAAGCTCCTGTACCCCATCTCCACAGAGCAGGGGGGACACAACAGGGCTCAGGATGGAGGGAGCTTGCTGGCAGCAGTTGCTGTCTCATCTTGCTGATCTACTTAAAAAGGCAGTGTACTTAGAGTGGGGTCAGTGTACTTAAAGGGGCAATACGTCTCTCTCACACACACACACAGTGTGTGTCTCCGTCTCTCTCTCTCACACACACACACACACTGTGTGTGTGTGACTCTGTCTGTCTGTCTCTCTTTCTCTCTCTCCCCGGCACTTTAGAAAGTGGAGGGAGTGGTGCGCTCCAGTGGGACAGCATGGGTTCAGCAGCGTAGGTTCAGTTTCCATAGGGAATGTTTCCAGCCACTGCCATGCATCTGTTCTGTCTCCTCCCTCCATTCATGCTGCCTTGTAGAATGTGAGGCTACAGTAACAACGTGTTAACCCCTGAGAGCTCAGCCAAGTGCTAGTTCATCATGTAGCAGTAAGGCTTTCCCTGGGAAATATCCCACCCTCTTCCACCCTCTAACTTCACCACCTCAACCAAACTTCACAATCGTCATTGCTGTGTACACTATTAAATTGTTTGTTTAAAACTTATACTGTGTGTGTATATATAATGTCTTTTATCTGGCAAAAAAATTTCCCTGGAACCTAACCCCCGCCATTTACATTAATTCTTATGGGGAAATTGGATTCGCTTAACATCATTTCACTTTAAGTTGCATTTTTCAGGAACATAACTACAATGTTAAGTGAGGAGTTACTGTCTGATTCTATGAAGTGTTGCCAGGTGTGCCCTGTGGTCCGTGAAAATGATTTCCAATAATTGACAAATGTTTTTGTCTTCATAAATTTTACTATTGCCATTCTTTGTTTCCTAGGGCCTCATCCCGTATTATATCTAGAGTGCAACCCATTCACAAGTTACAACAGAGTTGCATGTATACTAATAGAGACATAAGAGACAATATATTATTCTGAATTTACATTTCTTACATTGGCTCCCTTGTTACATATTGTATGGATTTTAAAATTCTACTTTTTAACTTTTAAGGCTTTCAAAAGATATATCTCCAGTGTATCTGAGTGTATTATAACTCCAGTGTATCCAGACTTGGGCTGTCTTGCTCCAACAGTTCACTGCATTCTGAATCAGATGGTTATTTAGTTTGTTATGAGAATAATTTTGAGATAAGGGACCTAAGGATGTTTCCAGTTATGCCCCTCTCTTTGAAAAGATCCTTCATGTTGCTATCTGCAATTCTTAATCAAAATGTAACAGATTAAAGAATGATATGTTTTAAGATGAATTTACGTGCCCCTCATAACCAGTTTTAGTAGTTTGTAGAATATTCTGAGACATTTTTGTCAAGGGGCTCGCTATAGTCTTTTAAAGATGCATACAAGTGAATGTAGCATTCTGGTTGTCAGCCATATAAACATATAGAAAAGGACTATTATTTCCCTGCTCTGTGACTATAATCCAAAATTGCATTGCCATACGTCAGTTTAAAAAAAAGCTAATGCAACTCAATATCTAATTTTCTCCAGCCTCCTGGTACTTTACCTCTCTAGTTTTCCATGACTTTTCAAAGTTTATTAACCAATTCCATTAACATCCTTAGATGATTGCCATCAATATATGTTGAACTTTTCCAAGTATTCCTGAATGCTTCTTTTTATCAAAAGCTGTATTTTCATTATGAAAATGAAGTTTGAAAAATTTAGAAATAAATATTTTGAAACAAATTATCTACTTAGAAAAAACAATAAAACACTCAATAAAAGAGAGGACTAACTTATTATTGGGTTGCATAATATTTAGGCTACGTACAAGGTTTGTAGCATATAAAGTAGAAATATAAGACTAAACACCAACCTCGGAATTTAATGCATGTTCAGGTTAATGAGAGATTAGGAGCTGGGAATAACAACATTTCAAAATGATAATTTATTCTTATCGTGTTCCTTCACAAAGATCCAGAAAGAAATCCCCAATCTTGTGGAAACCATATGCCTGTCCATTAACATAGTAATGTATTTTTTCCAGTGGAGCAAGCCTGTAAGTATTTGGAAGCCAGGATTTATAAGCAGGATGTTTATTAGATTTCCAAACCTTGTGATGTCTCTTTTGGTGAATAACAAAGGTAAACTGATGAATTTCCATAAGCACTTGTCTGGTGTGAGTTCACTTATGTCCATGTGTATAAAATATTAGGGAAATAAACTGATTAGGGCATCAGCCACCTGGCTTAATGTTTCCTACTGCCTTCCAAAGGTTCTCAAAATGACAAGACACATCATGTGCATCAGTGTATTATCTGCTATTTAACATCTGGTGCATGTCGGTGAGGTCTCACCATGAAATATGGCATTTTTGGCCAGTGTAGGATATGAATGGTGTAGCCATTTATAAACACATTTACAATTACTTGCTCATTTAGAAATTTTGCTGGATGGACAGAACATCATTATACTGAAGATCTAAATCAGGGGTAGGCAATAGGCAGACCGCAGGCCAAATCTGGATTGCCAGCTGCTTTTGAACAGACACCAAAATCTTTATTAAATTGTTATTATTTTTGAATTATTTTCTATGTAGTCTGGACCTGGACTATACCTTGACCAAGAAATTTGGTGCTTGACAAAAAAATAATTGACTACGCTGGTCTAAATCAATCTTTCATTCTTTCAGTTAAGTGATTTAGTAAGAATTGATTTATGATGGATGTTTTTTCTAGTTGGAAAAAACAAGAGATAAATAATTTTCCAAGGGTAACAGGCCATCTGACTTACTGTAATTACATGATCTATTTATAAGAGTGTACCTGTTGGGTTCCAGGAAGTAGGAGGGCGGGAGTGGAGGATCTATAGGACCTGGAAACCAAACAATTCTAGGGGACAACTAATGAAATAACAGGGACGGGAGCGTGGTCAAAGGGTCAAAAGAAGGGAGCCTGACGGGGACACCGAGCAGAGAACCCCGGACAATGTCCACTGCTCCTCAAAGGCATCAAGAGAGCCAGCAGACGCTGCCCAGAGGAACTCTGCCTGGATACGTGAATGGCTAGAGGTTCGGAAACAGGCCCCACAGTCACAGGAATCTCCATTGGCCAACCTCCTCTCCCTGGTTTTGTAGATGGCTGTTTTAGCCAGGGCCAGGAAGAAGCTGACCAGGAGGTCCCGTGACTTTGTGGGGCCACGGATAGGGAGTGCATAGAGAAGGAGGTGAGGGGAAAAGTGCAGCCAGAATTGGACCAGGATATTTGTGAGGAGCCGGAATAGGAGCTGCAACCTGGCGCACTCCAGGTAAACGTGCACCAGAGTCTCCCTCACGCCGCAGAAGGGGCAGGTGTCCGGGATAGTGGTAAACCACGCCAAATACACGCCCGTGCTCATGGCCCCATGAGGGGACTGCCGACTGATATCCCTGGCGGGCCTCAGGACCAGGATGGAGTATAGGCTGGCCCACCACGGCTCCTCATCCTCTAGAGGTGGCAGGAGTTCCCACCACTTTGTGGCGGGGCGGGACGTGAGGGTGAGGAAGTAAAGGGTGTGGAGCACGAGCGTTTATAGGTGTTTCCTTGGCACAGTCTGGAAACAAACCGGCTGCAAATCATGCAGCCGGCTCACGGAAAAGGGGCGGAGGGGACCGGTTGGGTCCATGGGGCAGGGGCCTGATGAAAAGGTCTAGAGGGCCTGGAGTGGCAGGTGGGCGGGGCGTGCCCTTGTGCAGGACCCGGTTCAGGTAAGCCCGAGCAGCGGGCGGTAAAGCGGCCCTCACCTCCTGAAGTACGTGCCGGGGAGTACAAGGCCTGGAGAGCCCCATACGCTGAGCGAGTGTCAGGGAATCCAGCCAGTCTCCCTGGTCATAATCCAGGAGGTCTCCAACTCTGGTGACTTCTGCCAGGACCAACCTCTGGTGCACGGAGGGGGACTCCACCACCTGCGCACAGAGCTGGGGATTGTGTAGCAGGGGCTCCGCGAGGAGATCTGCCCCCTCGGTGGCTGCCACGGACCTGGTCACCGAGAACAGTTTCCAGGTCCAGAGGAGGTCCTGGTAGAAGACCGGCAGCCCAGACAGGTCTCATGGAAGACCTCTTGGATCAAGATAGAGGAGCTACTGGTCATATAGGAGCCTTCGGAGGCGGCGCAGGAAGGCGTGCACCAGTACTCTCCACACTGGACTACCTGCACCATAAACGATCCTCTGCAGGGCCTGGATGTGGAAGGCATGGACCTGAGTGTGTAGGCACTTCAGACCCTGCCCTCCCTCCTCCAGGGGCAGATGGAGGACCCCTGCAGAAACCCAGTGCAGTCCTGGCCAAAAGAACTCCAGAATCGCCATCTGGAGGTCGGCCAGGAAGTCCAGGGCCAGGACCAGGGTGTTGAGCTGGTACCAGAGCATAGATAGGACTAGTTGATTGAGTACCAGTGCCTTCCCTCGAAGGGAGGGGCACCTGAGTAGTCCTGTCCAGCTCCGAAGCCGCTCCATCACCCTGCCATGCAAACCGTGCCAGTTCTCCGGCGGAGACGAATGCGTGTCAGAAAGGTAGACGCCGAGATAGAGCAGCAGACCCAAGCTCCACCGAATGGCCTGAAGCGCAGGTGGGAGCGAGCTTGCCTGCCACCCGTCCCCGATGACCAGGCCAGAGCTCTTGACCCAGTTGACCCAGGCAGAGGAGGCCACCGAGTAAACGGTCTGGCAAGCCTCCACCCACGCCAAGTCACCCGGGTACTGGACCACGAGGAGCATATCATTGGCGTACGCCGACAGGACCAGCCACAGCTCCGGCTCTCGAAGCACCAACCCTGTCAACCTCTGGCGGAGGAGAGAGAGGAAGGGCTCGATCGCCAGAGTGTACAGCTGGCCCGAGAGGGGGCACCCCTGCTGTACTCCCCACCTGAAGCTGACCAGCTCGGTCAGGGTCCAGTTGAGCCTGACCAGACACTCTGCAGAAGCGTACAGCACCTGGAGAAAACCCACAAACTAGGATCCGAAGCCTAACGCTTGCAGAGTGCCCAGGAGATACCATGGTCCACCCTGTCAAACACCTTCTCCTGATCCAGGGACAGGAGGGTGAAAGGCAGACCATCCCTACACCCAAGCTCCACCAGAGATCCAAGAGATCCCGGACCAGATACAGGTTATCAAAGGTGGTACGGCCCAGGACGGTGTAGGTCTGGTCCTCCAACATGGACCCCAGATGCAGCAAGATGGCCTTCACTACGATTTTGTAGTCCGTGCTGAGGAGCGAGACGGGACGCCAATTCTGGAAGTCACAGAGGTCCCCTGTCTTTGGCAATAAGGCGAGCATGGCTCACCTGCACGAGAGAGGGAGGACCCCGCTTTGTAATGACTCGGTCCAGACAGTGACTAGGTTTGGGCCGAGGATGTCCCAGAACATGCGGTAGAACTCCACGGTCAGCCTGTCCATGCCCGGAGATTTGTTGGTGGGCATGCAGTGGAGGGCTTCCGAGAACTTGGCCAGAGAGAGAGGAAGCTCTAGTTGGTCCCGGTCGCCCACGCTGACCATCGGGAGTCCATCCTAGAACACACTGCAAGCGGTAGGATCGGTCGGATCCGGGGAGAAAAGGTGTGAATAGAAGGTCCTGGCCCTCTCGCACATCTCCGCCGGATCCGTGAGGGGGGTGCCGTCCTCAACTAGAAGGCAGGTGACGTGCATCTTGGCCCCCCTCTTTTTCTTCAGGGCATAGAAGAAGCGGGAGCCGCGATCCATCTCCCAAAGGAGGAGGATGCGGGATCGAACAAAAGCACCCGGGCCCGATGGTCGTTGAGGGCCCGGAGCTCCTCCTGCCATGCTCCGCAAAGGGATGGATCCTCTGGGCTGGTGGCCAGACGCCTCTCTAGCTCTAAGACCTCCCATTCAACTGCTCTATAGCCACACCCCTCCATCGGCTGGCGCCCCAGGTGTAGTCACGGCAGAAGAGCCGAGCGCGCACCTTCCCCAGGTCCCACCACACTAAGGGAAAGGCACGCCGCTGCCCTTGCCAGGCCAGCAAGAACTCCCGGAAGAACGCCACGAAGCCCACATCCTCCAGCAACCTGTTGTTAAAATGCCAATAGGCCAGCCCCGGCCTCTCCGCACAGAGAGAGGCCATCACGGTGGCCAGATAGCGATCCGAAAAAGGGACCGCCCAGATGGTGGAGGAGTGGGCCAGTGAATGATGGAAGCGTGACAAATAGATGCGGTCCAACTGGGAGTGGCACGACCGATGGGCCTCCACCCAGACATAGGTAAACGTCAAGACATCGTCTGGGTGGTGGTCACGCCAGACGTCCACCAGGGACGGATGTTCGACAATCTCCCAGAGGACGTCCGTGGTGGCCAGACTCTGCTCGATCCCTGAGCGGTCCCACTTCTTGAGAGTGGCGTTAAAGTCCCCACCCAGGACCAGGCACTCACGAGGATCCAAGGAAGGCAGACGCCTGCTGATAAAAATGCAGCCACTCCGGGCCCGATGTCGGGGCATAGATGTTAATGAGGTTGACTACAAGCCCCTCCATGTGGGCTCGGAGGTGCAGCAGGTGGCCCGGCACAACCTCAGCGACCTCCAGCACCTCGGGCCGTAGGTCAGGGGAAGAACAGGGCCGCCACTCCAGCCGTACAAACTGTGAGATGGCTAAAGTAAACCATGTCCCCCCACTCCAGCCACCAGCTGTCTTTGGTGGCCGGATCCATATGGGTCTCGTGCAGAAAAACCACAGAGTACCCCCTCTCCCGAAGGTAGGAGAGCACCTGGTACCTGCGGAAACCCATCCTACAGTCCCGGGTGTTCAGTGTTGCAAAGGTGATAGGTGCCATGAGGAGGGCTGGGGGGATCCTTGCCAACAGGGACACTCACGGCCCCAAGTGGGCCATGCAGTAAACCATGACCTACCCTGCAGGTGAGCAAGGAGTCACAGAAGCCGTGGGCCCGATGGTAAGCTGTGGTGCCCAGCTTCCCAGTCCTCTTACCCTCCCCCATGAAGGCCCTCACGGCCCAGAGGACTTGATGAAAATCCCCACCATCGCTGCAGAGCGAGCTGCATCTTATTGCAGGAGCCACGGACGTCTTCTAGAAACTCCCACAGCTCCTCTTGCAGCCAATGGGGGGGGCGGGGTCACTGGCCCCCAGTCATCCTCTGATGTGGCCCCTGGCACAGCCCCGTGGCCCACCAAGACAGGCAGGCAAGGGGCAGACCCTCAACGTGGTGCCCAAC
Source organism: Caretta caretta (assembly GCF_965140235.1). Classification (NCBI taxonomy): domain Eukaryota; kingdom Metazoa; phylum Chordata; order Testudines; family Cheloniidae; genus Caretta; species Caretta caretta. Next base: position 154,005,737 of record NC_134207.1, on the reverse strand, counting down.
GGGCTGGCGCCACGTGGCCCGCCTCAGACCCCGGCTCAATGGGGGGCATCAGAGGGAAGATAGCAGCCCCTAGTGGGTCGGGAAAGGGAAACACAAAGGCTGCTCCCTGGGGGTCACCCTCCAGGAAAGGGAAGGAGACAGCCCCAGGGGCGGCAATGGCATCGTGGGAGGTGGAGGGGATAGGGACAGGGGCAGGAGTAGGGGCAGGGAGAGGGACAGAGGCAGGATCCTGGGCCCCAGTAAATGGGCCGCCAGGAGGTGGGGGGATCTGAGGGACAGGAGGGGGTCCCCAGTGGTGCCAGGCTCAGGCTCAACGGCAGGTATAACAGCCACAGCATCAGGAGGTTGGCAATTGTCAGTGGGGCCTGTGCCCGGGAAGGAAGTCGGTTGCCCCACGCCAACGGGGATACTCCTGGTAACTTGGGTCCCGGCCGCGAGACATTGGCCATTGCCTCAGCAGGCTCGGCGGCCATCAGCAGAGCGCCACCTGCGGCCGGGCAGGTCGAAGAGTCCAGGGGACCCTCGGAGGTGGGAGCGGAAGCAGTGATCATGGGGAGGGGGCATGGGGAAAGGGGGGTCCGGGGTGAGGTCGCTCAGGTCAAGGCCCATCCTCCCCTTGGGTGACCAGGGTCAAACCCAGGGCCTCGATCACCTCATAGATGGAGTGGAGATCACCTCCCACCACACTGGGGCCCTCCCCGCCAGCGCGCGGAGCGATGTTCGCTTCGGGGCTCGCAGGGGATTCAGATGTTAAGGGGGCAGGAGGGGCTTTACCAGAGGCCTCTGTGGGGAAAGACCCCGACAGAGGGGCGGTGCTCCTCTCCGGTGCTGCCCCATCTTCCCCAGCCGGCACCAGTGGATGGAACGTGGCTGTGGGCAGGGCGGAAGTCTCGGCAGCAGTGCCCCCTTCCTGGTTTTCCGGGGGGCTTCCACATTGGATGGCAGGAGCGAAGCTCGAGGCTTCTGCTTTCCCCATACTAGGGTCCAGCCCTCCATGGCATCATCTGCGGGCTGGTTAACAGGGGTCGGGTCAGGGAGCAAGGATGATGACTCGGGAAGGCAAGGGTGGGACAGCATGAGGGGAGGCAGATTCCCCCTGGGGCAGGCCCTCTCCCACGCCTGGAGATACTCCCACTGCACCCTCCTCTACGGGCCCTGCCGGACTGTATGCAGCAGAGGCAGGGCTCTCCTGCTCGTCTGGGCACCCTGCGGGGAGTACCCCTTGGGCCCGAGCGGGAGCAATGGTGGTCTGAGAAGGAGGAGGGGTGGCTCTGGGTAGCCAGGGGTGCCGGCGATGACGGGGCCGGCACCGTGCCGGGGCTCAGGGTCCCAGATGCCCCCCCTTGCCGGGCCAAGGGGCAGTCCCTCCGGACGCGCCCCATCGCCTGGCAGAGGTAGCACCGGGCCTCCCCCGTGGAATAATGCACCGGGTAATGGGCCCCCTGGTAGGGGACCAGGAAAGACCCCTTGAGCGCCTCTCCACCACGTGCTGCCGGCGGCAGTTGAAGCTGCCCCTACCGGCGGAATGAGAGGACGTGACGCAGGGCGGGGTCTTTGCAGCCCAGCGGGAGAGGGCTGATGACAGAGATCGGTTTCCCCAGGGTAGAGAGGGCAGGCAGCATTGGGGAGGAAAGGAGGAACGGAGGTCAGGACCACACAGGCACCCAGGTCCTCCAGCAGCTCCAGGGGGACAAACATGCCCCCCACCACCAGGCCCTTCTCCACTGCCTCCTGGGCAGCGGCCTCTGAGGCAAGGAAGATGACGACCTTGCCATGCATTTTGGAGGCCTCCATGATGGTCATGGGCCCCACCACCCTTGCCAATGCCCACACGTAGGTCTCCACATGGGGCGAGGCGGGCACCAGGAGGCAATGGTGGGGAAGGGGCCCTGGCCGCTAGGGATGGTAACAGCGGTGGTGGCTGGGAGAGAGGACATAGTAGCTGGTGGGGGGGCCGCCGCCACCTGGGTGTACACCCTGAGGGCCAGAGGGGGGATGCCCGCGGTGCTGGTGGAGGGAGCAGCAGGCAGGGACACTGCGGCAGTGGGGGGCGCCCCTGCCATGGAGGGCCTAGTCTTTTTAGCGGGGCTCTTTCCTTTCTTTTTGCTCCGGCCCTTCCTGCCAGCTGGGGGAGCTCCCCCAGAATTGGAGGGGGCAAGAGACATGGCAGCAGCGGAGGTCACCCCATTGCCCGCCGCTGCCAGCGCCCCAGAGGGGCAATAGCCGGTGGTTTGGCAGTGGCAGTTGAAGTAGAGGCTGGAGGGGCCTCGGCAGCATAGGCTGGGGAGGGAAGGGGGGCAGGGTCTGCCCCAGGGATTGCACCAGTCGTGTCTCCTGCCATGATGAGCTGTGTGGGAGGGGAAAAACACCGGAGAAAGGCATAAGAGGGGAAGCAGGTCAACGGCTCCTCCCCGCTAGGCTGCAGGCAGGGGAGGAGGGTGCCAAAGTGTGTGGGAGGGCAGATGGGGGGCTATCAAGGACTTGGGGGGAGGTCAGTCACTGACCTAGGATGGAAGTCCAGCTCCCCTAGCTGCACTAGGGGAGCGAAGGTCAAAATAACATCGGGGGGTGCAGTGATCAACCAAAATGGGGGGGGGGCAAAAGCGCATGGGAGGGGGCATGGGCACACAAAGCAAGGGCCAATCAGGGCAAGGGCAGCTGCAAAGGAAAGGGAACAACCAGGCTGGGGGTGGGGCAGGTGAACCAAGGGGCTAACTGTAGGACTGGGGCAGGACAAACAAACCAAACTGCAGAGGGAAAAGGGTGGGGCAGGCAAACAAACTGGGCTCACAGAGGGCTTAGGCAAAGAAGCTTTGGGGGTAAACAGCTGTAATCGTAGGGGGGCACTCCAAAAGGGGGGGGGGCACATGCACCCACATGCACTTGCGGAAAGTCACTGGGCTGCTGCTGCTAGCGCAAATGGTGGAAACTGGTGTGGCAGGCCAGGCAAGCAGCTGAGTCCTAGAAGCAGGAGCTTGAGGCAGATGGTATCTGGCTGGTGGGGGTGGTGGAGGGGGCAACGGTGGTGGTGGGGGTTCGGGGGGACGACACAGATGGACCAGGGGCAGGCTCCACACCACGCCCCCTACATCCCCACAAACAGTCAGGACCACAAAAAAGCGCAGTTCAATAATAATAAACTGTGGAGGGGGCCACTCAGTCCTCAGTGGCCCCCTCCACAGTGGTCTCCAGAGTCTCTGTGCACTCCCCCAGCAGCCAATGGTCCCCTTAGTCCTCTTCCTGCTCCAGGCTCCAGCAGCTCCCCAGGACAAACACAGCAGCTCCAGCAGCCCTGGTGACCAGGCAGGAAGGACCTTCACAGGTGGCAGTAGTGGGGTCCTGTCTTCTCCCTCTAGAGATGAGGGGGGAGAAGGGGGCAGGCCAGCAAGCCCCCCTCCCCTCAGCAGCAGTCCTCCAGGGAAGGAGAGAGCTCCAGCCAGCAGTAACAGCCCAGGGCAGCCAGAGAAGAAGAGAAAGGGTTCTAACTAGCAGGGCAACCCAAGCAGACTGATATATATATATATATATATATATATATATATATATATATATATATATATATATATCTCTCTCTCTCTCTCTCTCTCTCTCTCTCTCTCTCTCTCTCTCTCTCTCTCTCTCTCTCTCTCTCTCTCTCTCTCCCTCCCTCTCTCTCTCTCTCTCTCTCGTAGCCTGGTCACCCACTCCTCCCCTGAATGGCTTAAAACATCCCTGGGAGAGGGGTGGGGCAGGGGAAAAGCTGGGCTGATTGGCGGAGCAGCCACAGCTGGGGCCATGCCCCAACCAGACCCAGCTGGCCCTATAAAGGCCAGTGAAGTCAGGAGGTGAAAGGACTCTTCCTTGAGCTTGCTGAGGGAGAGGGGCCTGGCTGCTGAGAAGTAGTGAGAGTACCTGAGGTAGAGCAGGGCTGGGGGAAGAGCTGGGGCGCTCCCGACTGGAAACCCTGCAGGCCTAGAGTAAGGCCAAAGAGGTACTGGGGTTGCAGGGGGCAGCCAAAGGTAGTAGGTCCAAACCCCCACTTGCCTATGTTGAGTGGTACTTACATGGCAGTTGGCCCCAGGGAACAGGGGCTAGGTGATGACTGGCTGTGGCCATAGACTGAGGTGGGGATAGGGGGTTGGGGGTTCTCTGGGGAGGGGAGACCAAGATCTGTGGGGGTATTGCCAGGGGGCAGCACCCTGGCCTGAAAGGGGTGCTGGGGTCCAGGAGGGACTCAGGCCCAGTGGCAAGCAGGACACCAGCCTGCATAGGGCGCTCCAGAGCCTGGAACGCTAATTCCCTGGATGACCAGCAGGAGGTGCCACAGGGGTAAGTCCCATACTATTACAGAGAGTCAGAATCACCTTGTCTCAGTTTTTCCCCATGGGACTTTATAAGTTTAAAACACCTATTTTTGGCATGTTAACAACCTCAGAGGCCATATCCAGATGGGCTTTTTTCTTTAAAAATTTCCACTGTTGCTGAACACTGCTGCAGCCCCACCAGTAGTAGTAACAGTGGGAGTCCCAGTGAAGTCAGGCCTCCCAGGTGGCCACCAGCATTTTAAGCACTATCTCACTGTGCTGGAGCAGGTCCACGTGACACTGTGTTTAAAGTGCCAACATCTTCTGGAGCTGCAGTAGGAGTAGCAACAGTGAGACATTTTAGAAAAAAATCCTAGCATAAAGAAGATTTAGACAGGTATATACAAAGGTAAGACTCAGAATATGAAAAGAAAATATCAGCACAATGAGAAAAAAGGACTTGCGAATGCTCAGCTGAATAAATGGATATGCTAAAACATTGCACAATAAAGAAACTCTGGTACAATTATTGAGGTTGTTCACAGAAATTAAAGTCACATCTCAAGAATTTAAAAAAATGAGAAGATTCTCACAGAGCAGCAGAATAACCACAATCTTTGCCGTAAACATGTACTGTGTCAGCAATGCAGAAAATATAGAGGAATCCTTGCTCCTCAGCTTGTGTGCCCAAAGCCAGCAAATGCTGGAGAGGGTAAATAAAGGAAAGCTATGAGCACTCGGCACAAATCTGAGCTGTTCAGCACAAAATTAACCAAGAAACCAAAGTACATGAAGGGAAGAAATTCTGTAAATGTCCATGCACCAATGCTAGGACACTGGGTAACACGAGCAATTGGGATTGCTCATTTATGAGCCTAAATTTGATGTAATTGGTATTACTGAAACCTGCTGGGATGATCCCTGTGACTGCAATGTTAAAATCAATTATTATAACTGTTAGTATATAGGCCTGTTTGCTTGCCTGGGATACAATTTTGGGTTTGACTTTTTGATACTCTTATATCCTTACTAATATGTGTGAACCAAGACACTGTGTGTTGCATCTGTCCACAAGCAGATGGGGTGATAAGAGATGGAACTAAAGTGTTACAGGGTATGGTGAAAGTGTAATATATGACCATATACTGGAAGGCTGCCTGGCTCTTCTCTCAAGTCAAGGTCAAGCAACCAGGAGGGGCAAGTGGGGATGAAGGGAGACATAAGAAACACTAAAAACCAAAGAAATCCTGGCCTGGGCCAGAACACAACCTCACTCCTCCCGTAGGCTACAAAAGAGAGGGGGCAAAGACCCCAGACTCACGACCTTTCAGAAAGGAACATAACCATAAGTTGTAAGGGGTGGGACTAGGAGTGTGCACCACAGGTATATTTGGACCTGTTAAGAAGAAGGTGGGAATGGGGAACAGGGACACAGGCAAGGCTCTGCAGCATCAGAGCTGGGAATGGAACACTGGGGAACAGACTCTGCTGGCGTGTAGAGCTATGGATATGTTTGCTTGGAACTAACCCCAATAAACATTGCATTGCCTACACTTCGGACTTCTGGTCTCCTGCTTTCTGTCTGCATAACAAGAACCAGGGGCAGGGGTGAAGGGAAAGCCCCCCAACAATAACCAATTTAGGAAGGACTGGGGGGGAAGGGAAGTGGCACTCTACAGTAACTCCTCACTTAACATTGTAGTTATGTTCCTGAAAAATGTGACTTTAAGTGAAACGATGTTAAGCAAATCCAATTTCCCCATAAGATTTAATGTAAATGGGGGGTGGGGGTTAGGCTCCAGGGAAATTTATTTTTTGCCATACAGTACAGTACTATAGTTGGGAGGTGCCCTTGCCTTACCCCACACAGGCACAGCCCACTGGCACTGGAGACAATGAGGCAGGCAAGAAGGCTGAAGCTGCTGTAGGCTAGGAGAAGCACATTGTGCAGCAACAGCTTCCCCTACTCTGCAAGCACCAGGGGTGAGGAGCTCAACCCTCAGCCTGCCCACTCCACCCCTTCCCCAAGCCCCCACCCTTAACCCGCCTCTTCTTCCCCCGCTGCCCTTTACTCCACACACTGTGTCCTCACTCCTCCCCACCCCTCCCCTGCCACCTGCCTACAGCAATCAGTTGACTTGCGGTGTTCGGGGGCAGGGGGACCAAGGATGTGGCTCACAGCCTCTCCCCTGCCTCCTGCCCATGGCAATCAGCTGGTTTGCGGCATTTGGGAGGGAGGGGGAGCCTGCGCTCCAAGTCCTCACTCCTCCCCCCTCGCTCCTGAACGCCGCAAGCCAGCTGATTGCCATAGGCAGGAGGAGGGGGAAGGTGCTGATCCGTGGGGTCTGGCAGGAGGCACTGTGGGGGGGGGTGTATAGGGGAGCTGATAGGGGGGCTGCCAGCTGTGGACAAAGCAAGCAGCCAAACGATGTTATAGCAAAGCATTGCACAACTTTAAATGGAGCAAGTTCTGTAACTGAGCAAGGATGTAAGATCAAAACAACATTAAGCGAGAGGATGGTAAGTGGGGAGTTACTATATTGTCAAAAATGGCATTACCTCTTTCTGAGTTACTAAAAATTTGAAAGACAACGATCATGAATGCTTATGGATCAGTGTCCGAACAGATAAACACAAGATGGGCTATTACTTGGTGTCTGCTACAGACCACCAAATCATAGTAAGGTACAGGATGACTGGCTCTTTATGCACATATTTATAATGTGTAGGGGAAAAAGCTGCATGATTATGGGGAACTTCAATCTGAGTGACATATGATGAATGTCTCAAAACATCCTTGAAATTTCTAAATATTCTAGATGACAATTTCCTAACTCAAAAAGTGTGGCATCCAACACAGGGGAATTCTATAGTAGACCACATCTTGACAGATAAAGAGGAACTGATCACAAAACTAAAAATTAGTGGTAACTTAGGTACAAGTTATCAAGACTTATAATGTGCAAACAGAATAAAGTCCAAACTAAGAATCTATATGCTTGTTGTTTAAAAGGGACTAATTTCACAACGGTGAAAACAATTGAGTCTGATCAGCTGCAAGAAAGCATGTAATCAGAAAAATGCAAATTATCATTGGGAATTGTTGAAGAATACTTTACTAAATGCCCCCAAATCCATAACACCACAAGTGAGGAAGAAGGCTGTCTTCGTTTAAAAAAGAAGAAAAAAAAGAGTTGGAGGGGAAGTGAAGGGATGCAATGGAAGAAAAGAGAGTCAATAGTAATTAATATACAGTAGAACCTCAGCGTTACAAACACCAGAGTTACAAACTGACGTGTCAACCTCACACCTCATTTGGAACCAGAAGTACGCAATCAGGCTGCAGCAGAGACTAAAAAAAAACACAGTACGATATTGTATTAAATGTAAACTACTAAAAAAATAAAGGGAACGTTTAAAAAAAGATTTGACAAGGCGAAGAAACTTTTCTGTGCTTGTTTCATTTAACTTAAAGATGGTTAAAAGCAGCATTTTTCTTCTGCCTAGTAGTTTCAAAGCTGTATTAAGTCAATGTTCAGTTGTAAACTTTTGAAAGAACAACCATAACATTTTGTGCAGAGTTACAAACATTTCAGAATTACAAAGAATCTCCATTCATGAGGTATATTTAACTCTGAGGTTCTACTGTAAAACAAAAACTAGAAATCATAGGTGAGTCACCCTCCCTTCTTGTGTAACTTCTCTGTGGGGCATGAGACTTCTTTAATAATAAGGGTTGTGAGAGGTACAGAATTATTAGTACCAGTCAGTAGAAGAAGTGAGTCTAAATCTCATCTCCTGGTTTCCAGGGCAGTGCACATTCCCAATAGGCCAACATGTATTTTGATCCTGGAAAGCAGGAGGAGGAGGAGAATAGTCCATTTTGTCTGTGTCCCATCTGGAGCTTGAATTCTTTGTGAAATGTTGGGGCTCTGCATGTGTAGCACTATGCAATGTTAAGGGTTTCTAACACACTGGCAAAACCAACCTGTACCACATAAACCATAAATGGGAAACGGTAGCTTCTGAAAGCTGATAACTAGCCAATATCTGAATGAATTTTCACGAGGCCAACATAAGGCACCTCCCTGATCTTAGGACAGCCCCATGCCAAATGTCAAGGTTCTGTAGAAAACCCTGGAGGAATTGAAGTTCTTTAAAAATGTTGCAAGAATTTTTATAGTGGAAAGTGTTAAGCAACCTAAATATTGGGTTCACTGCTGCTGCTTCTACACTGCAGAGCTCAAAATAGTATAACAGAATCTGCTGAATCAGTCCAAAATAAAGCGCTGCTGGGCTGTGAGTATGCTTGGAACATTTCAGCCAAGAATAAATTAATTTGCCAAAGTTATGAACAACTGAAATGAGATGAGAAGGTGCTATAGCAGAAGCTGCATTTTGCCATCAGCTATCACAGTAATTGTCACAACTGTTATAATAAATGGTTGATGGATGAAGCAGATACTACCAGATTTTTGAAACAGCTCCACATCCAACAGCTCCCATTTAGACATCTAAATAACTGGCCAGATTTTCCAAAGAGTCCTGAGGGTAATCTGGCCCCAGTTGAGTATGTTGAGCACTTTTGAATCTTGGCTCAGGTACAGCAAATCTCAAACACAAGCTTGTGGGGGTGTCACACAAGAGCCTTATCCCTTGCACCACCACAATGCAACAGCAGCTGATATCCCCCAAGCAGGGGCTACGCCTGTTGACTCAGCAGGATCAGCTAACTAGCAGCAGACTGCTAACTGGACACCTCTTAGTATAGAACTTCCTATTTCTGTCTCACCCCTTGTCTGAGCAACTAGTCTCATAGGTCAGTTTGCCGTCCAGACAGCCCTGGGACCAAACTTCTGCTTCTCCAAGCCAGTTTTCCAATCGGTCTGAACCCCATCCTGCCAAGCCTGTCCCCTTGCCTGCTCATCCATTGCCTTCCCCCTCCTGCCCCGCCCCCAGAATGACACCCAGATGCTGAACCTGTCTGCACCTTGGACTGTGTAACCTGGTTCACTCTTCAAACAATCGTATCTCACCAATCTCTTGGTGATACCACTGCTCATCAAGTACACCCACTGGCACCCTGGCCTCAGCCTTGGACCAACAGCTCATAGCAGGCCCTGACAGATAATTTGGCAAAGAGCTTTGTGGATCTTAAGTTCTCAGACCAGAATTATGTTTAGTAACATTTTACAAGAGCCTCAAAATCAAAAAATTATATCCTCCACTTACATAGTCTTCATACTTCAGAAATTCCTTGTGTTATCAATGTATAGAAAAAGACAAAGAGAGAGAGAGAACAGAGTTTCCTGTCAATGTAAATAACTAGCACTTTTCATTGACATTTGACTTTCAGATTCTGGTTACCAATTTGGAATTTCATTAAAGAAGTCGCAATGTGATAATCAGCTTGAGATCTGCAAATAATAATCCTGAAACGTTAGTTCTTTCTGCAGAAATGAGTCATGCTATTAGAAAGATAACCTATTATAGTCTTCTGGCATTAAAAGTGATTATTACTAATTGGAAAGATGTAATAGTTATTAGTCATTGTGGTGGTTGTTGTCATGTATTGGGGAAAAAAAACAGCTGATAACAAATGGGGCAGATTTCTTTCTTTGAGGAAGAATGGCCTTTCATATCTCACAATTTGACAAATCAATATATATTTCCTGGAGCATGTAAATGACACTTACATATTTTTATAGTCTCATATTGTATTTTACTTACATCAAATTTCATATGCCTGTTACATTTCCACAATGTAAAAATGATTATTTATCCCCTGATGTAGTCCTCAGTATCTCTCTGGTCATATAACTTGCACTCTTAATTAGGGCATTGAAATAGTTGCGTTATGCCATTGTATTATTGTACTTATTTTTTTTATTTTCTTCCATTGTGGAACTATGCCTCTTCTGTATTAATAATTTAGTTACATTTGTCTTGTCATAAAAATAAGAACTTTTTGAACCAAAAAAGTCATCCCATTTTATTTAATAATTTATCTTAGTTCTTATGCTTTTTCATCATGACAGCTCCCATAACATTCTCTCCAGACCTCATAAATTAACAGGTTTTTTATTATTTCTCTCACAATAGTTCTACATAAAAATGGAATAAAATCAACACTATAGTTTCCTTTTTAAAAGCATGAGTGTGTTTGGTGCAATTAGCTAGAACAACTAGAAGAATTCATCTTTCATAGCTATTTGTAAGATGCCTTTCAATTTTGTATCTAAACACTGAGGGAATTGGGGATTTTTTGAGTAGCAGTGGTATCATCTTTCTGAAAAGCTCCTTTCTGTACTGAATATCAACCAGCATAAGGGCTGGGTATACAGACAGTTAATGCATGTCACAGATCATAAAGAATACAAACTCTGAAAAGGAAAGGATTTTTATTTACAATACTGTAAATAAGACTAGTGGTGATTGCTTTACCACCAGAGTATTTGTTGCCTGTAGGAATCAGTCAGTAAATAACAAATGTATAATTCCAGTTTTCTAATTTAAAAAATGTTCCTGGGCATCTGCATTGTTCATCATCACTATGACTACAATGTTCTTTAAAGTTCAGCAGCATTCTTTTCAACCTCAAATTGAAATAAATTACAGGTGTGATAAATTCACTTCCTTGTAGATTTGTAGGATGCTAAATACATTGGCTAGACCCCAGTTATGGCCCAAATTCTGCTGTGCCCAGATGCTCAGGAGGGTCAGGGGGACTATCAAGGAGCCGATTATGGTTCCCTCATCCTCTGCCCAGCCACAAATACAAAGGACTTTTTTTTGCCCGCTGGGGATTGCCATTCCTGCCCAGGCTGACTACACCCCACCCACAGCATTGAGTGCTGCAGAGAGGGAAGCACAGAGACTAGCTCTGACAGCTCTGTGTCTGCTCATGTGGCAGGGGACTAAAGGCCATCCTATGCTTTCTTTCCACTGTGAGGGTAGTGCAGAGAGAGAGGAAAAGGACACTTTGAAGTCTTTAAACCATGATTTGAGGACTTCAATAGCTCAGACATAGGTGAGAGGTTTATTGCAGGAGTGGGTGGGTGAGATTCTGTGGCCTGCATTGTTCAGGAGGTCAGACTAGATGATCATAATGGTCCCTTCTGACCTTAATGTCTATGAGTCTATCAGACAGAACCACTCCTCTGAGACCTGTCACTCAACTTATGTTCTTGATTTTATTTAGTAAAAGACATGGTCATCCTCTCCACTTCCCAAGGTGGAGGGGACCCTAATCAGATGAATCCCATCTTGGAGTGGGAAAGGGGGAGATGAAAAAAGGAAAAATCTGGGGAAATAGCCTGTGGTTATGCAATTAAAGGCTGTTTCATAATGCATATGCACAAGGAGGCTGAATTAAGGTTACATGGACAACCTTAACTCTGGCATTTACTGACATTTGAGTGCTTGACTTTGTAACCTTAACATACTTTATAATTATCTGTATAGTGACCAAGGGTATGTCTACACTATGAAATTAGGTCGATTTTATAGAAGTCGATTTCTAAAAATCGACTTTATACAGTTGATTGTGTATGTCCCCACTAAGCACATTAATTCAGTGAGTGTGTCCTCAATACCATGGCTAGCATCGACTTACAGAGCGGTGCACCATGGGTAGCTATCCTACAGTTCCCGCAGTCTCCGCTGCCCATTGGAATTCTGGGTTAAGCTCCCAATGCCTGATGGGGCAAAAACATTGCCGAGGGTGGTTTTGGGTACATGTCGTCAGTCGCCCCTCACTCCCTCCCTCCCTCCCTCCATGAAAACAATGGCAGACCATCGTTTCACGCCTTTTTTCCTGGGTTACCAATGCAGACGCCATACCACGGCAAGCATGGAGCCCGCTCAGCTCACTGCTGCTGTTGTGAGCATTGTAAACACCTCGCGCATTATCCTGGAGTATGTGCAGAACCGGGCTAAGCGACACCAGCACGAGGACGATTGTGATGAGGACATGGATACAGACATTCCTGAAAGCACGGGCTGTAGCAATTGGGACATCATGGCGGCAGTGGGCAAGTCTACTGTGGGGACTGCTGTGATCCAAGTAGCCAGTGCAATCACTGATGTTCTGCTATCAAAGGTAGTGACTCTGGGAGATGTACAGGTCATACTGGATGGCTTTGCTGCAATGGGGTTCCCTAACTGTGGTGAGGCGATAGACGGAACACATATCCCTATTTTGGCACCGGACCACCTTGCCAACCAGTACATAAACCACAAGGGGTACTTCTCAATGGTGCTACAAGCACTGGTGGATCACAAGGGACATTTCACCGACATCAACGTGGGATGGCCGGGAAAGGTGCATGACACTCACATCTTTAGGAACTCAGGGCTGTTCAAGCAGTTGCAAGAAGGGACTTACTTCCCAGACTAGAAAATTACCATTGGGGATATTGAAATGCCAATAGTTATCCTTGGGGAACCCACCTACCCCTTGCTCCCATGGCTTATGAAGCTGTACACAGGCAGCCTGGACAGTAGTAAGGAGCAGTTCAACTATAGGGTGAGCAAGTGTAGAATGGTTGTAGAATGTGCCTTTGGATGTTTAAAAGCTTGCTGGCGCTTTTTGCAGACTAGGTTAGCCCTCAGCGCAACCAGTTTGAAAACCAGTTTCATGACTGGCCAGGCTACAGTGTGACAGCTGTGTGTGTTTCTCCTTGCTGCAAACCCGCCCCCTTTGTTGATTTTAATTCCCTGTAAGCCAACCACCCTCCCCCCTTCGATCACAGCTGGCAAAGGAAATAAAGTAACTATTGTTTTGAAACCATGCATTCTTTCTTTATTAATTAAAAAAAAAGTGAGATAACTGATAAGGTAGCCTGGGTGGGGTGGGGTGCGGGAGGAGGGAAGGACAAGGCCACATTGCATATTGTAGCCACACTACAAATCAAAACTGTTTGAATGACAGCCTTCTGTTGCTTGGGCCATCCTCTGGAGTGGAGTGGCTGGGTGCCCGGAGCCTCCCCCAACCCCGCTTTCTTGGGCGTCTGGGTGAGGAGGATATGGAACTTGGGGAGGAGGGCAGGCGGTTATACAGTGGATGTAGTGGTGGTCTGTGCTCTTGTTGGCTTTTCTGCAGCTCCAACAGATGCTTTATCATGTCCATTTGCTCCCCCATTAGCCTCAGCATCGCCTCCTGCCTCTGCTCTTCACGCTCACTTACTGCTTTCCTGGCCTCTGCCATTGAATGCCTCCATGCATTCAGCTGTGCCCTATCTGTGCGGGAGGACTGCATGAGCTCAGAAAACATGTCATCGCAAGTGTGTTTTTTTTGCCTTCTAATCTGCGATAACCTCAGGGACGGAGATGATAGGGGGAGCATAGAAACATTTGCACCTGGGGGGAGATAAAAAGGGAGAGTAAAATTTAAGATGATACATTTCTGAGAACAAAAGGGAGACTCTTTCACAGTGAATCAAGCAATTCACAGCACATGTGCTTTAGGTACAAAGTTGCATTTTGCCTTTTATATTGAGCGCCTGCCAGTATGGTGACACATCACACACAGCTGGGCAACAGATTTTGGTTTCCAGACAGCCATGGTAAGCCTTTTGGTAAGTGGGGTTGGCTTCTTCCACCTTCATAACATGTGGAAATGGTTTCAAACTGCAGTGCCCTCCTTTCCCAGAGCAAGCAATGCCGGTTGGGTTTCACATTTAAAAGGAGGGGCTGCGGTTTTTGGGTGGATGTGCAGCACACACCTCCCCCCACCCCGCCACGTGGCTATTCTCCGGGATGATCCCTTTTAGCCAAGCGCAAACAGCCCACCATGAATAGGGTCCTTTTACTGTTCCCTTACAAAAATTCCCCTATTTCAACCAGGTGACCATGAATAATATCACTCTCCTGAGGCAAACACAGAAAGATAAAGACCAAATGTTTCTTGAATGTGACCAAAACCCAGGACCATTTGCTGCCATGCTTTGTGCTGCAATGATTCCAGATTACCACTCCAAGCCAGTAGCAAGTAAAGTGTCCTACAGTGGAGGACGAAATAAGGCAGCCCTTCCCAGAAACCTTCTGCAAAGGCTTTCGGAGTACCTCCAAGAGAGCTTCATGGAGATGTCCCTGGAGGATTCCTGCTCCATCCCCAGACACATTAACAGACTTTTCCAGTAGCTGTACTGACTGCGAATGCATCCCAAGTCTTCAGGGCAAATCAAACATTAAACACTATTGCTTTTAAACCCTGTACTGTAGTTACAAATGTGCACTCACCAGAGGTGCTTTCTCTGGCTTCAGGGTCGGCGATCCTGCCTTGGGAAGGTATTGGCTCCAGGGTGATGAAAAGGTCCTGACTGCCGGGGAGAATGGATTCTCCGCTTTCCTGCTGCGCATTCTCCTCCTCCTCATCCAGAAAATCCTCCTCCCTGTTGCATGAGACTCCCCCCTTGCAGGTGTCCATGGACAGTGGTGGGGTAGTGGTAGGGTCCCCCCCCCCCCCCAGGATGCCATGCAATGATCATAGAAGCGGCATGTCTGGGGCTCTGATCCAGAGCAACCGTTTGCCTCCTTTGTCTTTTGGTAGGCTTGCCTGAGCTCCTTAACTTTCATGCGGCACTGCTGCGTGTCCCTGTTGTAGCCTCTCTCCACCATGCCCTGTGTGATTTTGGCATATATATTAGCATTTCTTCTTTTTGATCGGAGTTTGGCCTACACAGATGCTTCTCCCCATACAACAATCAGATCCAGTGTCTCCCTTTCGCTCCATGCTGGAGCTCGTTTGCGATTCTGGGGGGTCTGCATCGTCACCAGTGCTGTTGAGCTCGCCACGCTGACCAAACAGGAAATGAAATTCAAACTTTCCCGGAGCTTTTACTGTGTACCTGGCTAGTGCATCTGAGTTCAAAGTGCTGTCCAGAGTGGTCACAGTGGCGCACTCTGGGATAGCTCCCGGAGGCTAATACCGTCGAATTGCATCCGCACTACCCCAAATTTGACCCAGCAAGGTTGATTTTAGTGCTATTCCCCTCGCCGGGGAGGAGTACAGAAGTCAATTTTAAGAGGCCTTTAGGTCGAGAGAACAGGGTTGGTTTTGTAGACACATTCATTTTAAAATCGACCTAATGTGGCTAAATTCGACCTAACCCCATAGACCAGGGCCAAGAGTGGGCTAGGTGTTTAACAAAGAAGAAGAGGTTCCTGTATCAAAGAATTTGCAGTTTAAGTAAACAAAATACAAACAAAAAGGAGAAGAGGAAAGAGGTGCAACCCTAGATGTTTTCTTCCATTCCTATTTTCTTTTCTTTGGAGGAACAAGAATGAAGGGCTTTTTCTGGTTGTTTTCTTTCAGCTTTGTCTGTTCATCCCCCTTTCTTTTCTTTTTTGGCTTTACCTTGCCAGTTTTTTTAGTTCATTTCTTTTAATTGTCTGTTTGTAACCCTTTGGTATTCTTAAAATTCTTTTCCTATCTATGTTTGAAAAACAATTCATTTCTAGGTCCTTATTATTTTTCTATTTTCTAATATGTTCTAAAGAAACTTCTCTTGTTTTTCTATTTCACCTACCTTATTTAGTTAGTTCTGGAAGGCCCCAAGGCCCCGATACTTAAACACATGCATAAGCACATGAGCAGTCCCATTAACCCTGTGGTAACTTACCATCATCCCCGCTCACTCCTTAAAACAGGGCTGGGCAAACGTTTTGGCACGAGGACTACATCTGGGTGGGAAAATTGTATGCATGGCCATGAATGTAGGGCTGGGGCAAGGAGTTGGGGTGCGGGATGGAGTGTGGGGTGTGGGAGGGGGTGTGGGGGTGCAGGAGGGGGTTCAGGGCAGGGGATTGGGGTGCAGGAAGGGTGCGGCAGGGGTCTCAGGGCAGGGGGTTAGGGTGCGGGGTGCAGGAAGGGTTCAGGCTCCGGCCCGGCGCCACTTACCTCGAGCGGCTATGGAGTGGCAGCGGCATGCAGCAGGGCTAAGGCAGGCTCCATGCCCTGGCCCCATGCCACTCCTGGAAATGGCCAGCATGTCCAGCAGTGGCTTTTGGGGGTGGGGTGGGGTGGGGCAGGTGGCTCCGCTGCACACTGCCCTCGCCTGGGGGTACCACCCCTGAAGCTCCTATTGGCTGCGGTTCCCCATTCCCAGCCAATGAGAGCTGCAGGGGTGGGGGAGTGGTGCCTGCAGGCAAGGGCAGTGCATGGAGCTCTCTGCCCTCCCTCCTGCTCCACCAGGAACCACAGGGACATGGTGCCAACCACTTCTGGGAGCGGCACAGGGCCAGGGCAGGCAGGGAGCCTGCCTTAGCCCCACTGCACCATGGGGTTGGCAATCCTGTGGGCCAGATTGAAAGCCCTGACCGGCCAGATCCAGCCCAGAGGCTGTAGTTTGGCCTCCCCTGCCCTAGAACATAGATAAGAGATTTCTCCAAATTCTTTGGCCTCCCCCTCCCACCATGTACTCCTAAATCCATGTCAGATAACAGAGAAATAAAAGTTCTAGGAATATTTGCTCTGATGCAGGCAGGTCACTGCAGGCACAGGGAAGGTGCGCTGCCATACGTCTGTTGCTGAATGGAGTCCTTTCCTCTCCAGGGCCCTATGTGCTTTATTGGCTGCCACCAAGAGGAACATGATGAAAATCCTGCTGCTGTGGGAAGAGTACTATGGGCTTGGTGTATTGCTGCTATTCCTCTACTGGATACCAATGCTGATGGGAGGTGGGATAGAAAGGGACAGTGTGGGGGGTAGGGGTGGAGGAGATTAACTGGCCAATACTTGCAAGCCAACATTACATTTTGAATTAAGCGTCCTCTATTTCTTTATTTTAAGACCTATTGACTTGCTTTACTTACTAATGCCTATTTAACACATATGATCTAATGTATGAATCTACTAATAGCACAAATGGCATTACTTGTTTTCTAAACTTTGCATTCTGCTTTTCAGCAAGAATTTAGTGTGAAATGTCCAGTATGCTGTGTGTTGTGCTATCATCTTACAAAGCACCACTAAGGTCTGCAGCTTTACTGATTACTTTACAAAGCAGCACCTTCTAGTGCCGTTCTATTGATTTATCTTTTAAAGAGTTGCTACACAGAGCGTGATCCTCCTGGTTCAATTAAAATTAGGGCTGTCGATTAATTGCAGTTAACCCACGTGATTACCTCAAAAAAATTAATCGCGATTAATCGCACTGTTAAACAATAGAATACCAATTGAAATTTATTAAATATTTTGGATGTTTTTCTACATTTTCAAATATATTGATTTCCATTACAACACAAAATACAAAGTGTACAGTGCTCACTTTATATTTATTTTTATTAAAAATATTTGCATTGTAAAAATGATAAACAAAAGAAATACTATTTTTCAATTCACCTCATACAACTACTGTAGTGCAATCTCTTTGTTGTGAAAGTGCAACTTACAAATGTAGATTTTTTTTGTTACATAACTGCACTCAAAAACAAAGCAATGTAAAACTTTAGAGCCCACAAGTCCACTCAGTCCTACTTCTTGTTCAGCCAATTGCTGAGCAAGAGATACTGCTGACTGCTTCTTATTTACAATGTCACCTGAAAGTGAGAACAGGCATTTGAATGGCACTTTTGTAGCCAGTGTTGCAAGGTATTTACGTGCCAGATAAGCTAAGCATTCATATGCCGCCTTCATGTTTCGGCCACCATTCCAGAAGACATGCTTCCATGCTGATGATGCTTGTTAAAAAAATAATGCGTTAATTAAATTTGTGACTGAACTCCTTGGGGGAGAATTGTATGTCTCCTGTTCTGTTTTACATATATTCTGCCATGAATTTCATGTTATAGCAGTCTCAGATGATTACCTAGCACACGTTCATTTTAAGAACACTGTTACAGCAGATTTGACAAAATGCAAAGAAGATACCAATGTGAGATTTCTAAAGATAGATACAGCCCTCGACCCAAGGTTTAAGAATCTGAAGTGCCTTCCAAAATCTGAGAGAGATGAGGTGTGGAGAATGCTTTCAGAAGTCTGAAAAGAGCAACACTCCGATGCAGAAACTACAGAACCCGAACAACCAAAAAAGAAAATCAACCTTTTGCTGGTGGCATCTGACTCAGATGATGGAAATGAACATGTATCGGTCTGCTCTGCTTTGGATCGTTACTGAGCAGAACCCAGCATGTCCTCTGGAATGGTGGTTGAAGCATGAAGGGACATATGAATCTTTAGCACATCTGGCACGTAAATATCTTGCGATGCCGGCTACAACAGCGCCATGCGAACACCTGTTCTCACTTTCAGGTGACATTGTAAACAAGACACGGGCAGCATTATCTCTTGCAAGTTGTAACTAAACTTGTTTGTTGGAGTGATTAGCTGAAGTAGGACTGAGTGAACGTGCAGGCTCTAAAGTTTTACACTGTTTTATTTCCGGATGCAGTTATTTTTTTGTAAAAATTCTATATTTGTAAGTTCAACTTTCATGATAAAGAGACTGCACTACAGTACTTGTAATAGGTGGATTGAAAAATACCATTTCTTTTGTTTTTTTACAGTGCAAATATTTGTAATAAAAAATAAATATAAAGTGAGCCACTGTACACTTTGTATTCTGTGTCGTAACTGAAATCAGTATATTTGAAAATGTAGAAAACATCCAAAAATATTTAAATAAATGGTATTCTATTATTGTTTAACAGCATGATTAATCGCGTGATTAATCGCAATTAATTTTTTTAATCACTTGACAGCCCTAATTAAAATTAATGCAAAACTCAAACTGATGTAAATGTGAGCGGTGTGACAGTTTCAGCAATGCCAGTCTTTGCATCAGAACTCAACTAAGACACCTTAAACCTAGGGTGTGGGACACAAATAATATAGCTCTGATCCTTTACTGAAACAGACACTATTTTAGGGGCTCTAGCATTTACGAAGCATGCTCAGAAACGTGTTTGAAATGGCAGTTCCCATTTGTCTGCAGTACAAAGTTGTGCGGTTCAGCACAACTGTTCTTGTGGTCTCCTTGACTGTGCAGCGAGCTGCTAAACGTGGAAGAGGCTGTGCAGAGTTTTATTTTGTGTCCATGAGAGGTCAGATTGAAAAAAAAAAAAGTAGATATATTCTCATTTATTAGAACAACTTCTGTTGAGGAGACAAGCTTACAAGCTTATTATGGCTCAAAAGCTTGTCTCTTTCACCAAGAAAGTAAAAGACATTCCCTCACCCACCTTTTCTCTCTAATATCCTGGAACTGCCACGTGTACAACAACACTGCATCGGTATATTCTCCAGAGCTCACAACCTAAGCTCTGCCACTCATGCATGACACAAAAATGGCTGCACATATTCCACAGCTACATTTACTTTCCCATCTGTCTGGGCTATCATCTGCTACACTATTCATTTCTTTCGGCTTGTCAAGAGAATTTTTTCTTCAACTTTTCTTTTCTCTGCCTTTTAACTTTCTCAGTTTTCTTTGTTCAGTTACAGAGCTTAAGTCGGAGGTTGGCTGAGATCCAGAAATGATTTTCTCTTCCATCTCTTACAAAGAACTTGCAAGAAGTAGTAGAGGCACACACTTCTAGTTAAGCTCTTGAACACGAACATTTAAAATTTCAAGCAGCACTTTCAAAAAACAATGAGCCTGTGGTTGGCTCAGGCTCCAGAAGCTCTTCTCATTGTTGCTTTTTCATGCACTTGGTGGCTGTTCTATCCTTCAGGGTTTTCATATAACATTCCCAGCAGCTCTCAGAGTTTATGTCCCATAATCAGCTTTTGTTAGAGCAATACCATACCTGACTCAGTCTTTGGTTATCCGCGACATTCTGCAGTTGGTTCCAGGACCAGATTACGACATTCTGAGGTCCTAAGCTATGTCAAGTGTAAGAGGCCCCATACCATAAAAAAATAGATATTATTTTCACAGAAAGGACATTGAATATATAAACAAAAAGCTTTATATTTGCATATATACAAAGGCAAAGTTGTAAAAATAGAATAATAATCTAAAACACGTCTTGCAATATGCCTGTTTGCATTATAAAATAGTTTCAAATTAACATATTTTCATCTGTGATTTCTTAATTAGTAGATATGAAAACTTTATATATACAGCAATGCAAAAGCAGTTACAGTTACACAGCCCAGCTTACTTAATGGAAGCAATACAACCTGCAGTATATCTGTTTGCACATCATATTAATTTTAACACTGAAATTTCTTTTGTGATTTCTTTCTTTTGTAATTTTTGGAGAGCAAAGTTATTGAGGATGTCGTCAAATGATAAGCTACAGAGTTTGATACTTTTGATGCACAGAATGCTCAGGACAGATATCTTTTCTTGCAGCATTTTCTAGGCAGACGTCTCTCTTCGTGTGTGCTTCTCTAGCCTCTGTCTCCCCCAGGACCACTAATTAATCTCGAATAAACAACTCAGACCCAAAGAATGACAACAAGCTATATGCACAAAAGAGAAAGAAAGAAGTTAACCAGAAAAAAGACTGGTAATCTCTAGACAGGCATTGAGAAAGTGAGAAAAACTAGCCTATATTCAAGCAAATATAATGATTATTATAGGCTTTAATAGCCTATAAATCATATATGCACATAGTTTGAAATAACTTGCTCACCAAGTATTCAGAATATTTTGATATATATGTATATCTTCCTTCACTCCTCAAGATCCATTCGACCCAAGTGCATAAGACAATCACCTGCAAACTCAAATCATGTGAAGCATAGACAGGGCACGAAGCAGAAAGTGGTGTGCATACTAAAATACACAGTTGTATGTATATACAGATCAAAAGAAGAAAGAATACACTAACACTTAAGAAAATGAAGAAAAACAGAAGCAAAGGCACTATACAACTGAGCGTGCTAAACCATAAACAAAAGATGGAGGCCTTCCGGCTATTACCAGCCAAGAGGGTTGCTATACATGATGTCACTCCTAGGACAAGTCCCATACGAGTATGAGAGTGGCAGGACGGCTTCACGACACTGCCGTCTCCGACCTCACAGTTTTCCCGATTTTATTGGCAACGAGATTATTTATTTATTTATCAGGGGGTAGCCATGTTAGTCTGGATCTGTAAAATCGGCAAAGAGTCCTGTGGCACCTTATAGACTAACAGACGTATTGGAGCATAATAGTGGGTATTCACCCCCAAAAGCTTATGCTCCAATACATCTGTTAGTCTATAAGGTGCCACAGGACTCTTTGCCGCTTTTATTTATTTAAATAAATGATGAGGCATGGTCAGAATTTTACCAGTAGCAGCCAGCCAACAAAACGCTGCCTTAAGAGAAGGATAACAGACTTACTCGTAGAAATACTAATTTTACAAGTGCAATTATCATTTTTTTCCTCAGCCCTGGCCTCCCATTTGTCAATAATGAACAATTAGTGAAGGGTAAGGCTATTTGTGTAGCAAGATGTGTATATTTTTGTCATATTTGAACGAAAATGTCTATATTTAGAGAGACTCTTCTTTTTCCCATATCTCCTTTATTTATCAACTGATTTTGATAAAATTTGGAATGGAATCAGTTTTTTCTTTTTTAGAGGCTTCTCATATTGTGAAGCCCTAAACTGTAGCTTAATTACCTTATGCCTTAATCCAGCCCTGGTTGGTCCATTGCCCTGCAGCCATAAAATCGGTCTTCAGTCTTTACTAAGTTTGTACTAAAACTTCTGTACGATAGCAAAGCTCTGTTGCACATACAATATGATACTGTTTTCTTCCAGTATGCTCAATGTCTTCTCACAGGTGGTTCAGATTATGACAGAAATTAACACTTTCCTATTCTGTTTCTGTGAAAACTCTTGATGCTTTACTGTGCACCTCAAAATTTTACAAAGGTGATATAACAGCTTTACATGGCTAACTTGAAGTAGCTTAAATTTTAATTATCATTCTCAAATTACAGATAAACTGCTCTGCTCTCCAGGTAAAGCTAGAGAACATTCAATCTGTGGTTTGAAAATTAAAAATAAACATGAACAGAAGTTTTGAAAGGACTGAAAGAATCATCAGCCGAGTGTCCCTTTATTTGCACCCAATGGGTGTAAAGTGTCCAGGATTTGAGCAGCAGGATTCGGGGAATAAAAAAGTCTGGTTACAGACCGAGTCTATAAGAGGTACTGAGGAAACTTTTAAGAAGCTGGGAATTGACTCATGGGCTGTCTTGTGCCCAGGTTTGGCTTCTGGAAACTAAGAGCTTTTCCTGTCTTGAATCTCCAACTGGAAATATGGAAACTGTATGTTAACCAAGAGGAGTTTGCCAGCTGCACAAGACCTGATATATTCCAAGGCAAAACATCTACATTTTTGACTTTTTCATTTAAAGGTGAAGGTGTAGCACTTGCTATGGGCATTTGCTTTTAATAACAAAGTGCACATATGCACTCTAGAAAATCCTAAACCTAGGGGGAAAGGTTAAAAATATTTCTGTGGAATTAATCAACTGGAAGACAAGGAAATCCAGACTGGCCACTTCCATTCTTTTAGTGTGTTGAAGATACAGGCCCAGATTTTTATTACTGCATGTGCAAAATGTTTATTTGGATGCCTAATTTTCACATACAACTATGGCAATTATGCATACAAATGTACATGCATAATGCTGAAAATCTAGGTTTTATAATGGCTGGACTATCTTGAAGCCTAACTGCTGAATTTTGAGAAGTACACGGTTGGAACATGACTCCTCACTGGTTTTTGTCATTCCAGATCAAATAAAACAATAAATAAATAAATCTGGATTTGTGCCTGCAGCTTTACAGGACTTGAAAAATTATAATAAATTTGAATAACCAGGAGAGATAAACTTGAATAACCAGTGTCTACGTATAATCTATCAAGGTCATAGAGTGTTCTGGATAAGATGAGGTGCAATTTCCTTTAGCTATTTCCATCTGAGGGTTTCAGAAGCAGATAGCAGTTTGTATTTTGGCTACATAGTTGCTATGCCTTTTGGTTTTCTGCATATAGCACCATTGAATCTCTACCGTCATTGCTTTCTGTATAGATAAGCAGTTATAATCAGTTCAATATGGACTGACACAGCGGACACACAACCACACACTGTACTCTCTCATGGAGTCTTTTTACTCTTTTTTTTTTTTTTGCCATTCTACTTAATCTAAAATAAGTCCTTCATTCTGAAATTATATGACTGCTCTTTGTGAGCTGAAAGACATAACAGTCATGTATTCCATAATCTACACTTATACTGGGAGAGATTTTGATGCCCCCACCCCCACTCCACCCCTTCCCCCAAGTCCCCACCCTGCCCTGCCTCTTCCCACTACTGCTCTGCCCCTGCCCTGCCTCTTCCCACCCCCGCCCTTGAGTGCACCCCATACCCGTTCCTCCCTCTTCCCCCTCCAGTGCCACCTGCACGCCACAGAATAGTTGATTGTGGCAGGCGAGATAGGCTGGGAAGGAGGGAGA
The DNA here is from genome assembly GCF_965140235.1 of Caretta caretta. Taxonomy (NCBI): domain Eukaryota; kingdom Metazoa; phylum Chordata; order Testudines; family Cheloniidae; genus Caretta; species Caretta caretta. The sequence goes on along the minus strand of NC_134207.1, from coordinate 153,982,041 downwards.
AATTGATTTGAGGGGCCACTGGTGGGCAGGAGGGTGAGGAGAGTTGGCTGCCAGTGGGTTATAAGCACCACTAATTTTTCTCTGTGGGTGCTCTAGCCCTGGAGCACCCACTGAGTCGGTGCCTAAGGGTGTCAGAATCTAACGCACGGTCAGCAGAGAATGCAAAAAGGTTTCTAATATTAATGGATACTAAATTAGAGTTCTATCCAATAACAACACAATACTAATGACTATTTCACATAGCTCTTCAACAGTGGTCCAAGAGCTTATTTATGTGGCCATGTTGACCAAGTAAGTTCTGTAGAACTCTCTGAAACAATTTTACATTCCCCTTGTTGGAACAGTGTCAGAATACAATAGCAGTGGTTGGTTTAACTTGGTTAGTAGTGTGAACATGAAGTTTCATTGGTAAGACAACTTTCACAAAAGCTTTTGTGTCTGTTTGGTGACAAGTTATTTTTGTTAGCATTTGTGAAATCTGAAAATTAAGGGGGTGAAATGTTATTGCCATAGTCCATGTTGTTAAAACTCAAATCATGCTTCACTGACTGGGTACATTGCTCAGGCCAGCTGGTGGCCTCCCTGGGTGGTGGTTCTGTGTTAGGCGATGCATATATTATTCTTCTCAGTGGGGCTGGGCTATTAGCCATATTCAACTTGAGGCTTTGTTCTCTATGATGCTAAATGTCACTGCGATTTCTGTGTGTTCTGTGCAGGAGCAAGATATATTTTCTTCCCCTGTGTTTAACATATCGTTTTGAATTTTCTCTTTGAATTCTGAGAACCCTCTGGATTTGAATCATTGTAAAGGCAGACTTATTTGAATTAATTGATAACGCAAAAATAAGAATATATTTATACATAACTGTAAGGTAACCTGGACAAATTTATCTTATTACACTACTTTAAAGTACTGTGCATTATTGAGCATCTGTTTAATATAAAACTAGGTAATTATTGAAAGTGCAGAGGAAATGACCTCCAGAGATAGTTCCTATATATAATTATTTTTATTTATCTTCTTATGTTCCAAAGGATCCCAGTGTTTTATAAACTAGATTATAAACTAGTCTTTTTGTTCTGTGTTTGTACAGCACTCAGCACAATGGGGTCATGGACTATTACTGGGGCTCTGAGGGATTATGAGAATACAATTAGGATAAAATAAATAAATAAATAACAATATATAACTGCTCAGAAATGCAGTCTGTTCTGTAGTGGAGGGTGGGTATATAGCATGCTGCACAACAATCTCCAGGCGGTAAAAATTTGAACAAGATTTTTCGTTCCTAGAGAAGCTGCAGTAACCCTCCCCCATGGAGTAGAATACAATCCCTAGCCCACAACAACACATATAATATGTAAATATAACATTAATAAAGTTAATACAATTGACCTCAAAGATACTGCATGTGGTTGCAATATCTGTCAAATCCTTCTTCACCCTCTAGTTTCTGCTAATTTCTGATCCTATGTTCTTCCTTGAAACACGTTCTTGAAACTACCTCTTCCTGGAAATTCAGTATCTTTCTTTATAACAGGAAGATTTCAGGGCTTTCACTACATTTTATAGGCTATGAATCCAATCTCCAGAACACTCTCAGGTTTTGCCTTTTACTTGCTAATGCAAAAAGTAGCAACTAAGGTTGTTCCAAAACCCAAAGCATACTCCTTAACCCATTTTAAATGGATGCTGGATAACAATGCAATGCTTAGACATATTGTTCCACAAAGCTGTGGGTAGTTGTGTATTCACAGTTTTTGTGGGAGGTGCTTAGTTTCTCTATTTTCAGTGGCTTTCATAATATCAGAGAAATTATACTAAGAAATTATTAAAGAGGGAAAATGATGCAGTAATGTATTAAGCTGGAGGTAAGAAGTTAAAAGTTCTTATTTAAAGAAAACTATGTATTAAAATGGGAAATAGAGTATGGACATCATAAAAAAAATATATAAAAATCGTAATTTCTCTCTCCTTAAATTCTATAACTGGTATTGCATGAAAAATGGTTGAAACAAAAATATTATAGTTTTCTGTATACAAGTTGTATTACATGTTAAAGAGAGAACTGCTCCTATTAAACAGCCACAATTATCAGTATGAATGAAAACCAATTAAATGATAAGTTTGGGAGCACTGAGTAATCATTTATAATGACTTTATTAAAACTCACAGCATGGTTTTATGGCATATGAAAATTAGAGCTTTGCTAGTCTCTACTGGCATCAGCAAATTGCTAGAAAAATAAATAATATTTGCTTTCCTCTAAAGTGAACGATTCAGAAGAGGAATAGGCCATTCAGCTCAATGAAGTTTATCCTTGTTAAAGCATATTCTCCAAGAACAAGACCTACTTGCTCCTTTAGTGGCTTCACTCCTTTAACTTTATCAGGTGGGCAATTCCAAAGATTCATTGCTTTCTGAGTAAAAGTAACATCCTCCTTATTTATTTTCTTTGCCTTGACTTTCATTTAACTCCACTGCCTGATTTGATGAAACCTCAGATCTGACATTAAATGTGTTTGTAATTTGGTATAGTAAAATGAGAACCTTTCTTTTAAAATGTCAGTTAAGGCAAAGTAGAATATTCTTCCCCATACTCCTAACACTTCCTTAATTACACTTCTCTACAGTACTTCTTTGAGCATTCTCTTGTCATTAAAAGGATGGCCAAAACTGAACATAATACTCTTCTGACCTTATTCTCATTTCATTTACAGTTTGAGGATTTTCCGTATTATAATCTACAAAGTGCTAAATATTGCATCTCATTGCATCACGTAATAATGGTATTTCTTTCCTGGAGGCGATGGGAAGGGGTACCTCCACATAGTTGTGAAAAAAAACCCTAAAAATATTGCTGAGTCACTGATTCCCACTATTTTTACACTACTCATTAACTTCATTAGGATCTGTGGGCATGGAACAACAATAGAATAAAGTCGATGTGGGAAAACAAGAACAGGATATGTATTTTCTCCATCAATTTTGAAACTTCCAGAAAAACTAGGTGAGTAAATTAAAGCAGGCCAGGAAACTTCAAACTGTATAGAGCCAAACGCTGGAAGTTCTTCTGGAAGGATGGAAGACTTTGGCCCATGTTACACTGACAACAGCAGCATGCAGCTTTAAGAATAATGTCTTCAATATATTAGGAAAAAAGATCAGACATCTTCTTCAACACAAGGCAAATATATTCTCAATTATTTTTCCAACAAGTCTATTGTACTTATTGTGACCATTGGAAGGAAAGGCCAATTTCCATTAATGCTTATGGTATCATTAAAATAGTATTAGGCAACATCTTTGCCATATCTTTTTGAATGAGTCTGGACTGCTATGAGGAAATTTGCCTTTGTTTGGGGAGAAGGTGTTTGGGTTTTGGGGTTATCTAAATTGGTATTTAAAAATAATTCACAAAGAAAAGCCAGTTTAGCAGAGTCAAAAGATAGACTCAGTAAAATGGTTCAATATCCAGAGTCTGAGCCCTTCCCTTGGCAGCTTTTAAAGAATCTGTGTTGTGCACATTAATTGTTCTCTGCCAGACTAACCTGATATCTTTCTTTGATAAGACAACTGACTATCTAGGCAAGGGAAATGTGGGAGAGCTAGTTTATCAGCCCTTCTGTAAGGCACTTGATACAGTACACATGTGAAATTACTAGCTAAAATGGAGAATATGGGGATTAGTACAAGAACTGTAAGGTGGGTAAGGACTAGCTAAAGGGGAGGTTATAGTGGATTTTGCTGAAAGGACAACTACCAGGATGGAGGTAGGTAAATAGTGTAGTACCTCAAGGATCAGTCTTGGAACTGATATTATTTAATATCTTCATGAATGACCTTGGCACAAAAAGTAGGAGTGTGCTAATGAAATTTGTTGATGACAATGTAGGGAGGTATTATCGATGCAGAGGAGCATAGGCTGTGCTGGACAGGCAGAGAGATGGGAGACAAGTAGATGATGCAAAGGCAATGAAGAGATAAATGTGCATCCAGTGCCTTCTGTGACTGGGGTAATTATTGCCAATGAGCCAGAGGCAGTAGAAGGGGAGACCTGGGTTGTAGAATGTGTGGGGGCTGAAAAATTATTTAAAAAAAAAACCAAGGACATTGACTGCCCCAAACGTTCATTAACACAGAGTTATGGTGGTTCAGCAGTGCCTTGTGCCCTTCCAGAACTCAAGTTCATTAAAATATCCAAAACCTAGGAATCAAAGAATTATTGTAAAGCAAACAAAATAGGGAGTTTAGGTGTATACCATCCCCATAATGCAACCTTAACTCTGTCCTTTTTGAGCAATGCCCCAACACACCAATAAGATACATACCAGCACTCTAACATACACACACACCTTATAGATTCTACAGAACCTCAGGGACTGTAGACACAGCCTAATATCCTCTCTTTCCTTAGGCAAAACTTGGGTTTAAATCAGGTGTAGCAAACAAGATCTACCTACACCTGGCTTACACAAACACTGAGGCTGCTCCACACAAACTACCCCAGGCTTGGTCAATGTTACCAACCCTTCACCCTTGCCCTGAGAATTCCTTCAGAAACATTGTTTTCACTTACCCCTAGTCAAGTTGTCTGGAGTGGGTCTGGAGGGTGAGTACCAGACTCAGGGCAAACTGTTAAGCGGAGCACAAACCACAAATTGGTTGTGAACTCTATACTTGGATTTCATCAGGTACCAAGTGTACACTCCTCACACACTATAACAGCCTAACCAGGGAGTCACAGACAGTCCCTTGGGATACTCTGTTCTATCTTTCCACCCAGGTAAGCTTGCTTTTGTGATAGCTATAGCCAGCCTATTAATTTTTCCTGTATAAATGCACCTCTCTCTGTGTTCCCTGTAAGCTGCGCCGTTGGGTGGCTGCCCAAGACAGACACAAGTGTCGTGAAGCTGATGAGCAGAGTACTCACATCCGGCAGTGTGTGTTCAGGTGCCCTCCCCCACTGCTTTGCAGCCACGTTGCTCCTGCAGCTGCTCCCAGGACCCTCCTGCTGGCTGTGCAGAGCATGGGGTGGGTGCTGATGTCAGGGTTTCACCTCCCCCTGCCCCTGTACCCCATTCCCACAGAGCAGGCAGAGGGGACAGCCTGGCTCAGAACTCGGAGCTGCTTTGGTCTGACATCTGAGAGTGAATGCCTTTCTTAAAGAGACAGCGCACTGTCTCTGAGACTTCCCTAGCACCCAGCTCACACAGTCTCTGGGTATGCCTACACAACAAAATTAGGTCGATTTTATAGAAGTCGATTTTTAGAAATTGATTTTATACAGTCAATTGTGTATGTCCCCACTAAGTGCATTAAGTCAGCGGAGTGAGTCCTCACTACCGTGGCTAGCAACGACTCACGGAGCGGTGCACTATGGGAAGCTATCCCACAGTTCCTGCAGTTTCCGCTGCCCATTGGAATTCTGGGTTAAGCTCCCAATGTCTGATGGGGCAAAAACATTGTTGCGGGTGGTTTTGGGTATATGTTGTCAGTCTCCCCTCCCTTCCTCCTTCCCTCTCTCCATGAAAGCAACTGCAGACAATTTTTTCATGCCTTTTTTCCTGAGTTACCCGTGCAGACCCCATAGCACGGCAAGCATGGAGCCCACTCAGCTCACTGCTGCTGTTGCGAGCATTGTAAACACCTTGCGCATTATACTGCAGTGTGTGCAGAACCTGGCTAAGAGATGGCAGCACAAGGATGATTGTGAGGAGGACATGGACACAGATGTTCCTGAAAGCACGGGATCTGGCAATCGGGACATCATGGTGGCAGTGGGGCTGGTTGATACAGTGGAACACCGATTCTGGGCCTGGCAAACAAGCACAGACTGGTGGGACTGCATAGTGTTGCAGGTATGGGATGATTCCCAGTGGCTGCAAAACTTTTGCATGCATAAGGCCACTTTCCTGGAACTCTGTGAGTTGCTTTCCCCCTCCCTGAAGCGCAGGAATACCAAGATGAGAGCTGCCCTGACAGTTGAGAAATGAGTGGCGATAACCCTGTGGAAGCTTGCAACGCCTGACTGCTACCGGTCAGTCGGGAATCAATTTGGAGTGGGCAAATCTACTGGGGGGACTGCTGTGATTCAAGTAGCCAATGCAATCACTGACGTTCTGCTATCAAGGGTAGTGACTATGGGAAATGTGCAGGTCATAGTGGATGGCGGTTTGTTCGCCTTCTAATCTGCGATAACCTCAGGGACGGAGATCATAGGGGGAGCATAGAAACATTTGCACCTACAGGGGGATAAAAAGGGAGAGTAAAATTTAAGATGATACATTTCTGAGAACAAAAGGGAGACTCTTTCACAATGAATCAAGCAATTCACAGCAGACAGCGCATGTGCTTTAGGTACAAGGTCGCATTTTGCCTTTTCTATTGAGCGCCTGCCGGTATGGTGACACATCACATACGGCTGGGCAACAGAATTCAGTTTCCAGGCAGCCATGTTAAACCAAAGGGTACGCGGGTTTGGTTTCCAATGCCTTCATAACGTGTGGGAATGTTTTCAAACGGCAGCGTCCTCCTTTCCCATAGTAAGCAATGCTGGTTGGGTTTGCCATTTAAAAGCAAGGGTTGCAGTTTTCGGGTGGATGTGCAGCACACACCTCCCCCCAACCCTCCACGTGGCTATTTGGGATGATCCCTTCACCCCTCCCCCACCACATGGCTATGGGATGATCCCTTTTAGCCAAGTGCAAACCACCCAGCATAAACAGGGTCCTCTTACTGTTCCCTTACAAAAATTCCCCTATTTCAACCAGGTGACCATGAATGATATCACTCTCCTGAGGCAAACACAGAAAGATAAAGACCGAATGTTGCTTGAATGCCACCAAAACCCAGGACCATTCGCTGCCATGCTTTGTGCTGCGATGATTCTAGACTACTTGCTACTGGCTTGGAGTGGTAAAGTGTCCTAGTGTGGAGGACGAAATAAGGCAGCCCTTCCCAGAAACCTTCTGCAGAGGCTTTCAGAGTACCTCCAGGAGAGCTTCATGGAGATGTCCCTGGAGGATTCCTGCTCCATCCCCAGACACATTAACAGACTTTTCCAGTAGCTGTACTCGCCACGAATGCATCCCAAGTCTTCAGGGCAAATCAAACATTAAACACTATTGCTTTTAAACCCTGTATTGTAGTTACAAATGTGCACTCACCAGAGGTGCCTTCTCTGGCTTCAGGGTCAGGGATCCTGGCTTGGGAGGGTATTGGCTCCAGGGTGATGAAAAGGTCCTGACTGCCAGGGAGAACGGATTCACAGCTTGCCTGCTGTACATTCTCCTCCTCCTTCTCTTCCTCATCCACAAAATCCTCCTCCCTGTTGCATGAGACTCCCCCCTTGTAGATGTCCACGAACAGTGGTGTGGTAGTGTACCAAGGAGCTGATCATAGAAGCGGCATGTCTGGGGCTCTGACCCAGAGCGAACGTTTGCCTCCTTTGTCTTTTGGTAGGCTTGCCTGAGCTCCTTGACTTTCATGCGGCCCTGCTGTGCGTCCCTGTTGTAGCCTCTGTCCACCATGCCCTGTGTGATTTTGGCATATATATTAGCATTTCTTCTTTTTGATTGGAGTTTGGCCTGCACAGATTCTTCTCCCCATACAACAATCAGATCCAGTGTCTCCTTTTCGCAACATGCTGGAGCTCGTTTGCGATTCTGGGGGGTCTGCACAGTCACCAGACTGCTGAGCTCGCCACGCTGACCAAACAGGAAATGAAATTCAAACTTTCCCGGAGCTTTTACTGTGTACCTGGCTAGTGCATCTGAGTTCAAAGTGCTGTCCAGAGCGGTCACATTGGAGCACTCTGGGATAGCTCCCAGAGGCCAATAATGTCGATTTGCGTCCGCACTACCCCAAATTCGACCCAGCAAGGTTGATTTTAGCGCTATTCCCCTCGCCGGGGAGGAGTTCAGCAGTAGATTTTAAGAGTCCTTTAGGTCAATGGAACAGGGTTGCTTGTGTAGACGCATTGCTTATAAAATCGACCTAACGTGGCTAAATTCGACCTAACCCTGTAGTGTAGACCAGGGCTCTGTCCCTCTGTCTCTCTCTCTCTCTCACACACACACACACACACACTCCCCCCCCCCCACACACACAGAGCAGGGGCAGGGGAGACAGGGCTCAGGACAGAGCAGGAGAGCTTTCAGTGAGTGTCTTAAGGAGGCAGCGAGCGGCATCTCTCAGAAACTTCCCCAGCAGCCAGCAAACACACTCTCTCTCACACACACACACTGTGTCACACACACACACACAGACACTCTGTCTCTTTCACACTCAACTCCTAGCACATAGTTGTATTATTGTTGTTGTTACTTCTTGGGACTTCCTACAATGCACATATATTCTCTGTAATTTTATTCTTTCAAAGTGTTATTTTAGTGTTTTGACTGGTCTATGCATTTCATAATTTTTATTTCTCTTACCCTTCAATTTAATTCTTTGATTAGTGGGTACTAAAATGCCTAACCTGTCCTGGCTGGAGTAATTATGCGTATGGTAACTTTTAAAAAATATATATTATATCTAGATTTTGTGTTTGTACTGGTGACATACATCCACATATACCTCAGTACGTATACAATTTATTCTGCACATGGATGGAAAAAATTAGAAGGAATATGGACCTCTCTCTGATCTACAGACTGCTACCATGTATAGGTGCCCACTTCAGTTACACAAATATTATCTACTGGTTATGTTACTCGTGACTACTGTAAATTGACTTGTAACTCTTTTTCATTTACTTTATTCTCTCAAGAAATCCACTGTCTTTATTTTGAAACAGGAAAGTGATAGATTGATGAGGAATAGCTGATTTCACCTCAGCCTGCTCTAATGGATTATCCTAGATACAGAATGTCAGATTGAGGGAAGGTAACAAAACCCACAGATATTACCTTTTTCTGATCACTCCCTGAAAACTGCTTTATAATTCAAATAGCTGAACAGAAATTGAGCAGCTTTAATGCCTACTCATGCAGAAAAGGAAATTTATTTTTAGAAGTGTATCCATGCAGACTCCCATAGGCAGCTTTGTGAAAACCAACCAGAGGTTAAATGAAGTGGCTATTATTATCTTAAACCAAAATAGTTTGAAAGAGAATATTTGCTATAATGTTTTCAACAATGGAAATATTTTCAATGGACTGTGGAGACTACAACCTATATCCCTCCAAACGTACCAAAATAATAGGGGAACTGTAAAGGAAAACCTCTAAATAAATACAGTTTGAGGGTCGGTTTGAATTATAGTTCCTATCTCGGTTCTATAAAAGCTAAAGATCAGAAAGGAAGTTTAGAATATGGCAGGATAAAGAGATCAAGAGGGTGGTAAAGTCACTGAGGCTTAACATTTTTATCATGGAAGAGAGATAAAACATGCCTACTGATTTTGACCATGTACTGGGTCAGAGAGAACTTCCTAAATAATAGCAAGATTAACGAAGCAGACATTTTAAGTAAGGGAGGAGGAATAAATCAACAAAACCAGACATGATTTATCACAGATTGTTAAAGTTAACCAGGGGCAGATATTTGTTCTACTTGTAAACATGTAGGAGTACTTTCTTGCTGTGTAATATGGGATGTGTGGGTGTATGTAGGAAAGGAATGAGTGGGCGATTTGAGAGTGAATTTGACTGGATGCAAACAAATGTCCTACCACTAGTCAAGAACTGGGATTACACTAAATCACAAAAATGTGTACATATTCATCTAGATAAACAAATATATTAGCTGCCCCAAATCTTCATTAATACAGCGTTAATATTGTCCAGTGATTCCTTGTGCCCTTCCAGAACGTCAAGTTCAGCTATGCTCAAACCTCTTGAAAACCAGGAAATAGAGTTAAGGTACATGCCACCTCCACATCAGAACCTTACCTCTGCTCCCTTGGGGCTGGCACTAGCCAATGGGAATGATTCAGTAAGGGTGGTACCATAATAACTAAACACAAGGAAGGACTATGAGAAGGTGCCATTGTTGTGTTCCACAGATTTGAATTTCAGCATTTATCTGCATGCACTCCAGCTGTTGTTCACTATGTTCGGTGTAGCAGAATTGAATGGTGGAGGGATTATTTGGAGCAGGTTGAAAGAAGTTGTCACTGTGATGGGAGAAGAGGTGCATGTGCACTTTGAGGGATCAAATATTACTCATTTCAGCACTGTGTTCTGTAGATATGTCAGTATTGGTGTTCAGGGAGTTTCTTGCCGTAGGGATCGTCAGCATTCTGGTGGCAGACATGACAGTGATCTCCAGGGCTTAGTGAGGGGTGTGACAGCGACACTGGCAGATCAGGTGTCAGCTCATGCTGAGGCCCCGAGGCCTCAACTGAACACTGACAAATGCATAGCTGGAAACCAGTCTGTGTTAGTCTTGGTAAAATAGTTATTAGATTTATAAAAATGCATTTAGTGTTTAGATTTTATGAAAGGCTTGTAAATTGCTGCATGCATTAATCTCATGTATAATATCCGTATCCCATGTTATAAGGTAATATTTAAGTGTTTGCTCTGAAACTCTAAACCCACACAGTCAGGAGAGAAGTATAACTAGGTGTGAAATATTAGCTTACTACAAGAAGTATTATCTCCTACTGAGCAAAAGAAGCCACATAGACACCAGGCAAACAGTGTGGAACATCAGAGGGCAAAAAACTTTGCTGATTACTCCCCGAACACCCATAAAGATGAGACTTGTAGGAGAACTGGTTCCATCAGCGTAAAATCTGGGGGAAGGGAACAAAAACTGCTGACAGGAAGAAATTGGATCTCTTTGCTGCCTGAACTTTGGGAGGGCAAGATTTCTAAGCATACGCAAGGGATTCCCCAGCTGCTTAGCGTAGGTTAGCCTTAAAGGACATACAGAGCTTGCATATTACAGCAGCTTCTATCACCTCGGAACCTAAGACTGTAACTCTCTCTCACTCTTTGTGTGTGTGTATGTGTGTGTGTGTGTTTACCTGCTTTAACCTTGTAAATAACTCTCATTTATTTTCTTAGTTAATAAAACTTTAGATAGTTAATTATAGGATTGGCTACAAGCATTGTCTTTGGTGTGTGATCTAAGGTGCAGTTGACCAGTTGTTTTGGGACTGGGAATAACCTGAATATTGTGATTCTTGGTGTAAGGTCCCTTACAAAAGCACCTGGAAATGGCCCAACTTGATTATCATACACATTGTAAGGAGAGTGATCACTTTAGATAAGCTATTGCCAGCAGGAGAGTGGGGTGGGGGAAGGTATTTTTTCATGCTTTGTGTGTATAAAAGATCTTCTACACTTTCCACAGTATGCGTCCAATGAAGTGAGCTGTAGCTCACGAAAGCTTATGCTCAAATAAATTGGTTAGTCTCTAAGGTGCCACAAGTACTCCTTTTCTTTCTCCATATATAGCAAATACAAACACTGCTAGTCATTAGTCTCGAATAAGCAAACAGAGATGAGCTCTAACTGTCATTATTGCTGCCCATTCTCTTTTCCAATTCTTACAATAACTCATGTTAATATTTTAGTCTAGCCTACTTGTGTTCTCCAGTTATGTCATAGTTGGTTAAACTAAAAGCATAAAATTATTATTATTGTTGCAGGAGCCGTTAGCTTTTTCTTTATAAATAAAATAAAGTTTAATGCACTCTGAATCCCTCCACTGCATTCAAAGTACTATTTTGAATTTTTTTATACTGCCTTGGTCATTAGTTAAGACTAGCTCATTGTACACATTTATGTCAAGACTTTGAACATGTTGAATAAGTAGTTAGGGCTAATTTCAGTCTTTTCTTTGAAATCACTGGCCTTTGAGATTAGGCTCTTAAAGAATATATCATTTAGGTTTGCATGGGACAAGCACTAGTCCTAGTGCAGTAGATAAGTATCCTCTCCAGTATTTTACAGATGTGAAAACAAACAGAAAGGTTAAGTGACTGGCCCACGATCATATGGGAAGTCAGTAGCAGAGCCAGAGAACATGTTAGTTCCCACTAAGTCCTGTGCTCTACTCATTGTATCATACTTCTTCCCTTTCCATTCCCTGCCAGGATGCTCTTTAAAAAAATGAATTTAAGTCACATTAAAAGGTACAAGATTTACAAATCTGAAGACTGAAAACATCTCTTCATCCACCACAGATATAGGACCAGCTCTCTGGGGGTTAAAACTGTACATGGTTTTGTTTCTTTAACAAGCTAAAATATTTGGCTACATATAGACTATATTTGGATAATAAAGTTAATTGCTTAAAATGTAGTGAGCTGTGTAACAATGAGGGAAAATATGTGACTAGATAATGTACTATATTGAAATGGAATCATCTATCAAAATGCAGTGGTGCTGCTCAGCTTGATACATAAAAAGAGTCCCTTTTGTATTACCTGCGCAATTCCCTGATCTCTGGTTGTGAGTGTCTGATCTGCATAATGGTCATACAGTTCCTAAAGAACTATCAAGTATCCAAATCCCTGTACTCTGACTGATTGGCTGACAGCCATTATTCATCAGGTTACAACCATTTGCTTAATCACTGCATGGTTATTTCTCTATAACCATATGGGATAGGGGATGGCATGCCCTCTTACTGCTCTGGTGCCACCTAGTGGCCCATCTGGGGATAAGTTCACCACATTGACACCCCTTCCTGCAATTGCTCAGCCCATTGTCTCTCACTCACTCACTCTGTGGCCTCTCTCGCGTTGCTGGAGCAGCAGCACTTTCTTCTTTGTGGCTTAGTCCTCCAGCCAAGTCACACTGAAGTTCTCCCCCTTCAAGGGTATTATCAGAGTGTCCTTTCAATTATAGGGTTGTCAACCCTCCTGGTTTCACCGGGAGTCTCCTGGAATTAGGTCCTATCTCCCGAAGGCTACTGACGCCAAACCAGGAGATTTTAGGTAGCTACAAGTCCAGCAGCGCAGCTGGGCTAAGGCAGGCTCCCTGCCTGCCCTGGTCCCATGCCACTCCTGGAAGTGGCCAGCATGTCTCCGAGGCCCCTGGGGGGAGGGCAGGGAGTCTCCGTGCACTGCCCCTGCCCTGAGTGCCGACTTCACAGTTCCCATTGGCTGGGAACTGTGGCCAGTGGGAGCTGTGGGGATGGTGCACAGGCAGCACACGGTGCCCTGTCCCTTCCCCCCAGGTGCTGCAGGCTGCTTCTGGGAGCGGCGTAGGGCCAGGGCAGGCAGGGAGCCTGCCTTAGCCCCGCTCCACCGCTGACTGGGAGCCGCCCCATGTAAGTGCCTCCTGGCCGGAGCCTGTACCCCGAGCCCCCTTCTGCACCACAACTCCCTAACCCATTCTGGAGTCCCCTCCTGTACCCAAACTCCCTCCCAGAGCCTGCACCCCAATTAAGCTTCGCTGCATCCTGGCTCCCCTCCAGGTGCAGTTTATGGCTAACTGACCTCTCTTGCCTATAATAACCCCTGCAGGGCTAGTGTGGGATGAGTGCCCCCTCGTACCATACTATGAGGATGCAATTCTCCGTTAAATTGCATCTGCAGTTCTACTTCCTTAGGAAAAGATGTACTGTGAGCTTGAAGCAATCTGGAAAATAGTGCATGCATAGAGATCTGAGTGTTCAGGGCAAGGTTATAGGTCCCTCATATAGTAAGTCCTTGCTGTTGGGTGTTCATGATTTAAAACCAGGGTACAGGTCTGAACACTTGGGCTTTTGTTTGTTTGTTTGTTTTTTGGCCAAAGTGTCTCCTGTGTGCCCCTCTAGTGGCTGGTCCACAGAAGACGATAGCTTGATCCTAGTTACTCCTTTAGCTCAAGTGGTAGAGGTCTGTGGTGTGGCTCAAAAGGTCTTACACTCAAACTCTGCTTACTACCTTTGCAGCAAGGGGGTCAATTTGGTTTCACATAATGGAATTTATATATTATCAGGGTATTTTTTATTTTTAAAAAAATAGGAAATCGTATACAAAAAGCTATGTTAAAGAACATTAAGATGATCAGATAAAGGACTCAAATTCCAAAATACCAGTATTGAGGTACCCCGTGCAACTTTAGTTCAGTCCCCTTGTGTGTATGCATTAGATACAGTTTTTAATTACATGATCACAGGATTGCAATACTCAGGACACAGGCTGGGGACTGAATAAGGCAGAGGACTGCAAGAAGAAAAAGGATGCTCTTTTGGGTTTAGAGCATGGAACTGACACTATGTCTACACTCCCGCAGTAAGACAACCTACGCTACACTATGCAACTCCAGCTACATAGGGTGACCAGATGTCCTGATTTTATAGGGACAGTCCCGATATTTGGGACTTTTTTTTTATATGGGCTCCTATTACCTCCCACCCCCGTCCCAATTTTTCACACTTGCTATCTGGTCACCCTATAGCTCCATGAATAACATAGCTGGAGTTGATGTACCTTAGGTCGAGTTACCGCCGGCTCTACACCATGGGGGGTCAATGGGAGACAATCTCCCATTGACTTACCTTACTCTTCTCGTCTGGGGTAGAGTACCGGGGCTGACTGGAGAGCGATCTGCAGTCGATTTGGTAGGTCTTTACTAGACACGCTAAATCGACTGCTGGTGGATTGATCTCAGAGCATCGATCCCTGCCATAGTGTAGACCTGCCCTTATTCAGGAGAACTGAGTTCTGTCCTTGTAGGTAGCTATCCCACAGTTCCCGCAGTCTCCACTGCCCATTGGAATTCTGGGTTGAGGTCCCAATGCCTGATGGGGTAAAAACATTGTCGTGGGTGGTTTTGGGTACAAGTCGTCAGTCACCCTTCCCTCCCTGAAAGCAACGGCAGACGATTGTTTCATGCCTTTTTTCGGTGCGGGAGCCATACTGCTTTCAGCAGATGGTACAGTAGGGCTGCAAACCGTCGTCATCGAGTGCTATGAATCCACCTCGCAGGTCCTCTATATGACTGTCGTCATCCACCGCTTCTGCTGTAACTCTGCTCAGCTGCTCTTGTCTCACCATACCACGGCAAGCTTGCAGCCCGCTCAGCTGTTGTGTCCTGGCAGCAGACGGTGCAGTAGGTCTGCAAAACTGGTCATCCAACCACCGCTTCCCCTGCAACTCTGCTCTCCTGCAGACGTCATACCACGGCAAGCATGGAGCCCGCTCAGATCACCACGGCAGTTATGAGCATTGTAAACACCTCGCGCATTATCCTGCAGTAAATGCAGAACCAGAACCTGCAAAAGCAGGCGAGGAGGCGACGGCAGCGCGGTGACGGGAGTGATGAGGACATGGACGCAGACTTCTCTCAAAGCACAGGCCCCAGAAATTTGGCCATCCCTGTGGCAATGAGGCAGGCTCATGCCATGGAACACCGATTCTGGGCCCAGGAAACAAGCACAGACTGGTGGGACCACATAGTGTTGCAGGTCTGGGATGATTCCCAGTGGCTGCGAAACTTTCGCATGCGTAAGAGCACTTTCATGGACCTTTGTGACTTGCTTTCCCCTGCCCTGAAGTGCAAGAATACCAAGATGAGAGCAGCCCTCACAGTTCACAAGTGAGTAGTGATAGCCCTCTGGAAGCTTGCAATGCCAGACAGCTACCAGTCAGTCGGGAATCAATTTGGAGTGGGCAAATCTACTGTGCGGGCTGCTGTGATCCAAGTAGCCAACACAATCACTGAGCTGCTGCTATCAAGGGTAGTGACTCTGGGAAATGTACAGGTTACAGTGGATGGCTTTGCTGCAATGGGATTCCCTAACTGTGGTGGGGCCATAGATGGAACCCATATCCCTATCTTGGCACCGGAGCACCAAGGCAGCCAGTACGTAAACCGCAAGAGGTACTTTTCAATGATGCTGCAAGCACTGGTGGATCACAGGGGATGTTTCACCAACATCAGCGTGGGATGGCCGGGAAAGGTACATGACGCTTGCATCTTCAGGAACTCGGTCTGTTTGAACAGCTGCAGCCAGGGACTTACTTTCCAGACAAGAAAATATCCATTAGGGATGTTGAAATGCCAATAGTTGTCCTTGGGGACGCAGCCTATCCCTTAATGCCATGGCTCATGAAGCCGTACACAGGCACGCTGGACAGTAGTCAGGAGCTGTTCAACTACAGGCTGAGCAAGTGGAGAATGGTGGTAGAATGTGCATTTGGACGTTTAAAGGCACGCTGGTGCAGTTTACTGAGTCGGTTAGACCTCAGCGAAACCAATATTCCCACTGTTATTACTGCTTGCTGTGTGCTCCACAATATCTGTGAGAGTAAGGGGGAGATGTTTATGGCGGAGTGGGAAGTTGAGGCAAATCGCCTGGCCGTTGATTACGCACAGCCAGACACCAGGGCGATTAGAAGAGCACAGCAGGGTGCGGTGCGCATCAGAGAAGCTTTGAAAACCAATTTCATGGCTGACCAGGCTATGGTGTGACAGTTCTGTTTGTTTCTCCTTGATGAAAACCAGCCACCTTGATTCACTATACTTCCCTGTAAGCCAACCACCCTCCCCTCCCCGCTTCAATCACCACTTGCAGAGGCAATAAAGTCATTGTTGTTTCAAATTGATGCATTCTTTAATAATGCGTCACACAAATAGGGGGATAACTGCCAAGGTAGCCTGGGACGGGTGCGGGAGGAGGGAAGCACCGAGTAGGGTAAGGGAGGAGGGGAGGACAAGGCCACACTACACTTCAAAAATTATTGAATGCCAGCCTTCTGTTGCTTGGGCAGTCCTCTAGGGTGGAGTAGTTGGGTGCCTGGAGCCGAGCCTCCCCTCCCCACCCCCGCATTCTTGGGCGTCTGTGTGAGGATGCTATGGAACCTGGGGAAGAGGGCGGTTGATTACACAGGGGCTGCAGTGGCGGTCTCTGCCTTTCCTGCAGCTCAACCATTCGCTGGAGCATATCAGTTTGATCTTCCAGTAGCCTCAGCATTGCATCCTGCCTCCTCTCATCACGCTGCTGCCACCTTTCCTGTTGCTCCAGCCATCTGTCCTCGCGTTCATTTTGGCTTTCCTGGACTCTGCCATTGTCTGCCTCCATGCATTCTGCTGGACTCTTTCAGTTTGGGAGGACTGCATGAGCTCAGAGAACATTTCATGGCAAGTGCGTTTTTTTCAGCTTCTTATCTGCACTAGCCTCTGGGATGGAGATGCTAGTGGCAGCATTGAAACATTTGCAGCTGTGGGAGGAAAAAAGGGAGAGTAAAATTGAGAGAGACATATTGGCCATTTAAAAGGAGGGGCTGATGTTTTTGGGTCAACATGCAGCACAAACCCAACTAAACCCCCACACACACACCCAATTCTCTGGGATGATTGCTTCACCCCTTCCCCCACCACGTGGCTAACAGTGGGGATGATTTCTTTTAGGCCCCAGGCAAACAGCCCAGCAGGAACAGCCACCTCTGAATGTCCCCTTAATAAAATTCCCCTATTTCAACCAGGTGACCATGAATGATATCACTCTCCTGAGGATAACACAGAGAGATGAAGAACAGATGTTGCTTGAATGCCAGCAAAAACTGGGACCACATGCTGCCATGCTTTCCTATGCAATGATTGCAGACTACGTGCTACTGGCCTGGCGTGGTAAAGTGTCCTACCATGGAGGATGCAATAAGACTGCCCTCCCCAGAAACCTTTTGCAAAGACTTTGGGAGTACCTCCAGGACAGCTTCATTGAGATGTCCCTGGAGGATTTCCGCTCCAACCCCAGACACGTTAACAGACTTTTCCAGTAGCTGTACTGGCTGCGAATGCATCCCAAGTCTTCAGGGCAAATTAATCATTAAACATGCTTGCTTTTAAACCGTATATTATATTTACAATGGTACAGGCACCAGAGGTGCCTTCTCCGCCTTTTAAAGTCCGGGAGCCCGGGTTGGGAGAGTATTGGCTCCAGGTTGATAAACAGTTCCTGGCTGTCTGGGAGAATGGTTTCTCCATTTGCCTGGTGTGCGCTATCTTCCTCGTCCCCAAAATCCTCATCCCTGTTGCGTGACACTCCCTTGCAGGGGTTCACGTACAGGTGTGGGGTAGCTGTAGGGGCACCCCTTAGAATTGCATGCAGCTCATCACAGAAGCGGCATGTCTGGGGCTCTGACTCCGAGCGGGCGTTTGCCTCTGTGGTTTTTTGGTAGGCTTGCCTGAACTCCTTAAGTTTCACACGGCACTTCTGCAGGTCCCTGTTATAGCCTCTGTCCTTCATGCCCTTGGAGATTTTTTCAAATATTTTGGCATTTCATCTTTTGGAACGGAGTTCTGATAGCACAGATTCATCTCCCCATACAGTGATCAGATCCAGTACCTCCCATTCAGTCCATGCTGGAGCTCCTTTGCAATTCTGGGACTCCATGGTCACCTCTGCTGATGAGATCTGCACGGTCACCTGTGCTGATCAGCTTCCATGGTGGCCAAACAGGAAATGAAATTCAAAAGTTTGCGGGACTTTTCCTGTCTACCTGGCCAGTGCATCCGAGTTGAGAGTGCTGTCCAGAGCGGTCACAATGGAGCACTCTGGGATAGCTCCCGGAGGCCAATACCATCGAATTGCATCCACACTACCCCAAATTCAACCCGGCGATGTCCAATTCAGTGCTAATCCCCTCGTTGGGGAGGAGTACAGAAATCAATTTTAAGAGCCCATTAAGTCGACAAAAATGGCTTCTTTGTGCGGACAGGTACAGGGTTAAATCGATCTAACGCTGCTAAATTTGACCTAAACTCGTAGGGTAGACCAGGGCTAAATGTGTTCCTCTGGGCCTGTTCAACAGCAGTGATGCACACCTGCAACCATAGACACCGACTCCATGGGTGCGCCGTTGCTGAAGCACCCACGTAAAAAACAAAACAGGGGGTGCTCAGCACTCACCAGCAATAGTTGTTCAGCAGAGTCCTGGGGCTGGCTGCCAATCAGCTGTTCGGCAGCTGGTGGGAGGTGCTCAGGAGAGGGTGGAGAGGAGCCAGCGGCAGGCGGGTGGGGCCTTGGAGGAGGAGGTGGAGTGTGGACAGGCAGAGGCTGAGCAAAGGTGGACCCTCGGGGGAAGGGACAGAGTGGGGGGCGTGGCCTTTGTGCGGGAAAAGAAAAGTCAGTGCCTATGCCTGTAAGGCTTGTTCTGCTTGGTGGGGGGAGCTTAAAAAGGGAAAACATGACCCAGGAGGGGGAAGTGAACAGCAGGAAGGCTGCCCTGCCTCAGACAGTTGAGACAGGCTCACCAAGACGGAGACAGACACCACTCCTGAAGCTGCATGACCCAGCCTCAGAGTAGCATATCCCATGAAGAGGGGCTGGAAGTGGACCCTGTGTCAAGTAAGCCCAAAGGGCCGACCCAGGAAGACTGTCTGAGTTGCTTCTTTTCAGTTTCCCACAGACTCCCCTCTCCCATAAGTGATGAAAGAGGGGAGAGGACTTTTCTTTTTTGTTTGTTTACTCTAAGAGCCTCTTGGGTGTCTCCTCAGGGGTGGGGGAGAGAAAGACTATACAAGGATGTGAAGTAGAATCTGGAGGGGACTTTAGGGGACCCCTTCTCCCCCACATCATCCAACAAAGCCAAGCAGTATTTTTATTTCAGTATTTTCCACACAGTATCTCTGTTTACCAGCAGCACAGAGGCAGCTGGACACCTTTCAGGGTTTCGTTTTTTGACAATGTCAAAATTGGGAGCTGTTTAATGCTCTGTGTGATATTTCAGAAACTAACCCTTGAAAGCTGTATGTAGAAGTGTAACCCTTCTGCCCATCAGAGTTGGCAGCAACAAGGGCCGGGTTCAGGTTATCTAGGGGTTCCCTTTCAATAACACAATGCAAAACTGGCTTGAGCCCCCACCCAGTGACCTGGGACAATTACATACCTTCCCACTGGGTGCCTTTAAGAGGCAATACTTCCCCTCTCGCAAGCACAGAGTCTGAGTGTAGCAAAAGCCTTTTAATAAAGGAGGGAAACAATGCGGCATTATGTTGGGGAAACACCGTAAACAGGATTCATAACACCAACCATGAGCAAAAGACCCACTCCCAAGTAAGTTTGGCAGTGTCCTTTTCCCCTCAGGGTCTTAAGTCCAGCAACCCAATAGTCACCCCCCTCCAAAAGTTTCTGTCCTTGGTCAGTGCAGCCCCCCCAGAGTTCAGAAGCTCATCTGCAGAGTTTACCTCCCAGCCTGGGTGGAAGTAGAGGGAGGTATGGGGGACATCTTACATGCTCCACTGCTCAGGTCAATGGCTGAGTGCCACGCCTCTCCATGGGGTTCTGCTGCAGACATCACCACCAGCCACCCTGCTATCTGCTCTACTCTGCTCTCCACGCTGCTCTGCTCCACATGCTAGCTATCTTGCTGTCTGCTCACCAACTTGTCTTCAGCTCCCCCCCAACTTAACACAGCTGTCAGCAACTTCAGCTCTTTAGTGATTTCAGCTCTCAGTGATTTTTTAGCTGGTAGTAGGGGAGCCTCAGTGCTGGTGCACCCCAGCCCAAAGTAGGCCTAATGCTTAGACCTAAGTATTAGTGATTTCAGCTTTGCAGACTATAACAAGACTCTTAATGGAGCCAAAATTAGCTCTATTATTACACAGTGAAGAGCTCAAAGTAGTGTTTAGGGCCCAGACAGCCAGATACACATACCTACACCCCACCTCTCTCAATTCACTGGGTTTTGGAACCCATGTCCCTTGCCTAGCGAGTGCTACTTAGTTGAGGGCAAGTCCCTCTGTCATAAAATGCCAAGTACAGTTCTACTGTCCTTGATTCACATAACCAGGATAACAATCCTTTATTACTCCTTTATTACTTTTTTACAATAACAAAGAGACTGGGGATCCCACAGCAGCCAAAGTGACCATTTGGGCAAGCAGTCCATCACGCTAGGCAGGGTGGGTGTGCCCATGCAAACAAGATCAGCTCCTGAAGTCCTTTTCCACAGCTCACCACCAGATGTCAGGATAGAGCTCACTCTGGCTCTGCTTACAGAAGTAACAACTAATGCTCACACTTCAAAGAGAAATGCCACATCTTCAATCTCGGATCCCCTGGGCGTCCATTTTTTTTTCAGTCAGAGTTGTTAATCAAAGCTTTGTTTAGCTTTTCCAATAAAGGAGTAAAAGCTGAAAGGGTCCTGCAAGTTTTGAAATCTGAATTCAGTTAAAACATAAGGGATAAAATTAATTGGGTTTTGAATTGAGGACTGAGAAAGCTGAACGTTGAATATCAGGAAACATATCCTAATGGCAAATATCTACTAAAGCGTGGTGTACTTTCTAATGGGCAAGCACAAAGTCTTATCGCCTTCTGTCATTTAAAACTGGACTAGATAAGCACTGAAAGATAGACTGTAAAGAATAATGCCTTCACTGTCAGGATGCCAAGATTCATTTTGACTCTAGTTTCTATGAGTTATACCATTTCCTCATTCTTCTATACGACCTGTATTCCCTACTTTAAGAATGTTATAAAATTAGAAAAATATTTTGTAAAAGCCATTTTTTTTAGAAAAGTTCAAATTGCAAGTGCCAATGATGGGGTGAAACCAACCAGGGGATGGAAAGGGGTGAAGAGCCACTTAATTACATCTGTTGCACCTGTGCAGTAATTAATTAATTAAAATTGCTTCTCACCTAGAGAGGCCAAAGAGGCATCAGGTGACAATGTAATAGGACAACTGGGCCTCATAAAAGGAAAGGAGAGTTCAGTAAGAAGGGAGGAAGCCTAGGGCATAGAAGGTCTTGTGAAGGGAACCAAGCCAAAGCCTGTAGGAGAACAGACGCTGCTGAGAGATGTTAGGGGCCAGTGCTCATGGCTAGAGCTGTGGAGAAGACTCTGATGTACCTAAGAAGGAGGCTAGAGTGGTTGAGAGACTTTTTTTGAACATTAGCTTAAGCTTTTGTTACCCTCCCCCCGCCTCCTCCCCCCCCAAAAAAACAAAAACCCAGAGCTCAGGCTCCAGCCTGAATATCTACATTGCAATTAGACAGCCCCTTAGCCCAAGCTCCAGGTGCCCAAGGCAGGTTGGCTTGGACCAGCTGCAGGTTATTTGCAGTGTAAACATACTTTTCATTTGTTTGTTAGCCTATAAACGGTATTCTGCAGTTTTACTTAGGCCATGTCTACACTAACACTTATTTCAGTAAAACTTAAGTCTCTCAGGGGTGTGAAATTATTTGGTGGTGGTAGATTTGAGGCAGTTTGTATTCATTTTATGTCTTCTAAGAATCCTACAGTACTTGCTAAAACTGAGAATTGAAATCTTATGTTTCAAGATATATTATACATTTTATCAGTGCTGCCACCTCCCAGAACTGGAAGACTCAACTTATTTTTTTGGTTTCTATACTGTTATGATTTAAAAACACTGGAATGGTTGCTAGCTGGACAGCGGAATGCCTTGATACTGCACTTTTCTCCAGATATTATAAGATTCTTCATAAGCACTGTTGGTTGTTATAGATGGCAAAAATTTAAAGACTAAATATAAACAAGACGGCACAAGACCAAAAATACCTCAGCAAAACAAGGGCTCCAATTCTACTTTGTGCTGTGGCATAAAAGGGCATAGTGGGCCCCTGGGGAATTCCACCAGTGTAGGAGGGTTTCTTTGGGCAGTGCTGTACCACCATCCTGCATAGCCTTTACTGCAGGGGCATGGCTGCAGGCATACTAGAGACAGGAAAGGAAGCATGATCTGGCTATTCATTCAAACTGTGAAGAATCCCGCAGGCAGGCATGCAAGGCTGTCATAACTTAGATCAGCCAGGAGACTGCTTTATTCCACCTTAGTTATAGTGTTTTGGGGTTTTTCCCAGCCTCCTCCATCATGGTCAGTTTCTTTCATTCTGAACAAGATTCTGTATGAATCACTGGTGTGTGTATCGTATCATATGTCACCTTGAATCCGGTTGTAATCCCACTGCTTGGTAGAGGCCAAGGGAGTGACCTCACTCTCTCTTGGCAATTTCAAGACACTTGTGATGAATGCATCTCACTCTTTCATGTTTCAGTTTATTTAAAACATTGTTATTCACTTTTTTCCACAATAGTTTTATGGCATCAATAGATAATTTGAAAAGTTTTCCTAGTGATGGACACACTATGAGCTATGAACAGATTTGTCTAAGTGTCTGATTCATAATAGGAAGCTACTGTCTATTACCTATTTATGAAAGTATCTTATCAGTAAATTCATCATCTTCATATTAGTGAATAAATGTTAGGAAATTTGCATGAGCCTGATTCACAAAGTTCACATTTTTTAAAGCTAGCAATTAATATTACATCAGTTCTGCTAGAACTTTATAATAATTAGATATTTAATTCACAAAGGCAGTATTATAGTATTACAAGAACCATAGAGGTTGTCTACCTCTCATTCCTTATTAATCTAATTTTGATTTATGTATGGCTGACCTGTGCATGTCTAGTCCAATTTTACGGATAGCATAGACAATGAGCAAAATATGGCAGGGGCTTTCTAAGAGTTAGTGTGGCTCAGTGGATGGGATTTGTGTCAGCCCTAGATTTGGGTTCTATTCCCAGTTTATGTATCTTCTCAGGCTTTGCCTACTCTACAAGCTCAGGGTGTGATGTTCCCCTCTGCTCCTATATAAATACTTGCAGTAGCTTTTATCACATTAGGGTGAGTATAAATAACCGTGTAGCCATGGTAACACTGGTTGTGGTGGTGATGGAGGCTCAGCTGAGTGATGCCAAGTGAAAACCCACTGGTTTCAGGCAGGTTTGTACTCAACACGGCTCCGCTGCACCCCCACTGCCACAACCATTGCTCTTTATACTCACCCTAACTCCACAAAAGCTAGTGCAAGTGCGTATGTATGAGCGGAGGGGAAATCACACCCCTAACTCGTAGTGTAGACATAACCTCAGTGGAGTATTAAAACTTGCTTAATAAGAAGGGTTGTGACAGATGCAGGATTATTAGAGAAGATTAGAAGTGAATCTAGAACTCATTTCCTGATTCCCATTCCTTTAGGTCAAAGTGTATTTTAGAAGAAGGACAATCCATTTTGTCTGTGACCCATCTGGAATTTGAGTTTTGTGTGAAATGCTGAAGCAAGACGCCTTACTGGTGCACATGGTGTTGCTATTGAATGCTGAGGGTTTTGACAGCAAGCCAAAAACCAAGATGTACTAAATAAAGCAGAGAGAAAAAATAGTTATTTTGGACAGTTTATAACTCAGCCAAGTCTGAACAGATTTTTGCGGGGTGCATTTTACTGGCCGCATGGACTATGCCCCTTCCAAGTCCTGGTGCAAATCAAACAGTCACACCAATTTTTATTATGGAAGGTATTAGGCAACCTTAATATTGCTAGGTTTCAGAGTAGCAGCCGTGTTAGTCTGTATTCGCAAAAAGAAAAGGAGTACTTGTGGCACCTTAGAGACTAACCAATTTATTTGAGCATAAGCTTTCGTGAGCTACAGCTCACTTCATCGGATGCATCCACTGAATGCATCCGATGAAGTGAGCTGTAGCTCATGAAAGCTTATGCTCAGATAAATTGGTTAGTCTCCATGGTGCCACTAGTACTCCTTAATATTGCTGTTGCTTTCACCATGATAGCTAGCCATAAAGTAATTATATTCAGTAACTGTTTCTAAATGAAAATGCACAATTTTAGCATATTTTATCCTAAAAATTCAGTCCACATTGAAGACTGGATACTGCCATTAAATATTTGAAATGAAGTGTTTATACTTAGTTTGGTACGGCACCAAAGACTCCTAGATCTTGATACTGGCTTAACTGAAACCTCCATCTCTAATGTGCCAGAACAAGCCCCTGGGTCCAGCTCTGAATTTTACAATGTGGGACCACTTCTGTTTCTGTGCTGCCTCTAAGCAATTTTTTCTTCATGTAATATTTCTGAGGACCATGGTCATCATAAGGGATTGCTTATTTTAGGGTGACCATATTTCCCTATGCTGTATATGGGATACCTGGGGAAATTACTCATATTCAAGCGAGTTCAACAACAATCAGAACTATGCAGTACAAATGTTCAAATTAACATCAAGTTGACTGAGCCTGTTAAAAAGAAATACTGCGTAGCTGGAGTCTTTATTTGCTTTCTTATCTTTAAGGCTTTAGGGTTCACACAGGAAGGGGTGACACACACATGGGGAGAAGTGACACACACACACTCCTGTACACCTCCCTCATCCTAGCTTATTTAAATCACTGGATGTTAGTTTTAAAGGAAGAGCTTGAGAAAGATAGAATATAATTGGAACAGAAGAGTAAATAGTGCCATTTATAGGACTCTAAATTCTGTTGTAGCCTTGAACAAAAACATATCAATTATGGTGAAATAACAGCAGAACTGAGAATGTAGATGTGGGCTAAAGGACAACACACCATGGCAAATTATTTCTTCAGGGAGTATATTGTAAGTTGAAAGCAAAAGAACACTCATTTGTCTCAAATAGGGTATGAAGTTCACAGCAATAAAAAAACCATATCAGACCTCCTATGATAGTAATATTTTAAATTATCCACTTGTAGGAGCAGCAAAGGAAATGTCTTTAGGAGAGAGAATTATTTCAGATCTTATTTCTGTAACTGTGGAGAAAAATATTCAACTGAAATGATGGTTGTAAATGTGTTTAAACAAACTGCAGGTAAATTGTTTTTCACACATCTGTAAGAAGCAATGAAAAACAATAATGTACAAATTTACAACAGAGGGCTAGTAAAACTTCTACATGAACATAATATCAGCAGGAGAGTGAGTTTGTGGGGGGGGGGGGGGTGAGAAAACCTGGATTTGTGCTGGAAATGGCCCAACTTGATTATCATACACATTGTAAGGAGAGTGATCACTTTAGATAAGCTATTACTAGCAGGAGAGTGGGGTGGGAGGAGGTATTTTTTCATGCTTTGTGTGTATATAATAAGATCTTCTACACTTTCCACAGTATGCATCCGATGAAGTGAGCTGTAGCTCACGAAAGTTTATGCTCAAATAAATTGGTTAGTCTCTAAGGTGCAACAAGTACTCCTTTTCTTTTTGCGAATACAGACTAACACAGCTGTTACTCTGAAACCTGTCAGAAAAAATTAAGTAAACCAGCGTTTTGTTTTCTTCATTCATTTTTGCCTAGGTAGTAGGCAAAAACATAATTTTCTTCCAAAAATCGCACACCCAAACAAAAATGTAGGGGCTCAGAAATTCATTGATGCTCTACCCTCTCACTTATTAAAATTTACCACATACATTTGCTGCTTCTTCCCCCACCCTAACCCCCCCCCCCCCCCAAGATGGGAGATTTGATTAAACGTCACTTTTAGTTTACTAATTTTCAGCTCTTGCCTGCTAATGAGGTTCCCCCCTTCCCCCGCCCCTCAAGAAAAACAGATATAAATACCATGTCCACAGTCTCTATCAGTCTCTAACGGTGTTCAGAAACATTTGTGGATATGGGGACAATTTAAATTATAATATTCTAAAGATTCAAGAGACCATGTCTGTATTAAATAATAATATGTTGTATAACGATATTGCAGTTGCATTCTCAGCTGCTAGGTATTAGAATAAATAGTATAGTATATAAAGAATAACTTGAGAAGCTGTTGCTACTTTGTGCCTCTTTTCAAAATGAGTAACATCCCATTTCAATTTTAGCTGCAGAATAAGAATCTTGCCACAAAAATGTCAAAGTACAATACAGAAGTCAAAATTAACTTTCTAGCTTGTGAGAAATCCATTTCTTATAGTTAATCCACCTGCCTTGAGTGCAGGGGACCGGACTAGAGGACCTCTTGAAGTCCCTTCCAGTCTTACAATTCTATGATAATCTACTATAAACATTAAAAACTAACCTTTTTCTGAAAGTAGCAACATGCCTTAAAATGCAGATTTGCTGTCAGAAGAATGTCTTCTGGCAAAAATTAACATTGGCTCTTCCATTCATGATTCTATTAATATCAGTGGGTCTCCCCACCCCCTCCAAGATACTGTTGTATGTTGCTTTAAGATTATTTTTGAATGCAGGGATGCATGGCCACATCCTGCTGTTGTGTGTGTTGGGTATCAAAAAGGAATTCAGGAATGAGAATGAAAAAGGAATTCAGATAATTGAATAAATACCATAGCCACGATAGAGGTAGTTTAGTACTGTACAAGTGCATACACAGGGCTTGATCATGCAAGTTACTGATCTCTGAAAGAAGCTGTGTTGGCTCCAGAGATACAACCAGGTGGTGCTCAGTGAACACAAAGTTACTCTCAGTTCTGCCTCCTACTCTCCTTGCTAAGGAGACTCATCCCCACTGGCCTCTGTGCCACTGCAAGTGCTAAATGAGATGTGAGCAAGTTATGTACAGCTATTATTATATTCCCTTTTTTCACACTCCCTCAGCTCAGCACTTTGCTAAAGCACAGGCTAGAGTCTGTTCTTTCCAGAAGGCACTGCACACAATTCAAACCCCAGGGCTTATTGTATTAACACACCTTAACTGAGGTATGAACAACTGCTCACCTTCAGAGAGTACTTAGTAAACAAATATTTACCCCTCTTACCTATCTGCTCTTAGGCCCCAATAGATGGCTGACACTCCCCAGCTTGTATGTCATATAGGAAGATCCTGCCTGTAGCCAAGGTGACGCAGGCGTTAAGACCCAGCCCTGACAGACAGCATGCCTCCTGACCTTGCGTTATCTTCTTCAGCCCTCTAGAGCTCCCAATAGCTCATGTATTCATAACGTTTCCCCCCAGAGCTCCGATTAGTTCAGCTCTCAGGGGGAGGATGGATGTGAGGACAGCTTGTCCACAATGGAGGATTTCCATATGGCTTCAAGCAGCCTACTGGGCACAATCAGTAACTAGCACACTCTGTTCTGGCTGTTTCTGGGCACTTCCAGCTGAGTCCCCAGCTCTGCTTCTTTCGTGTGAGCCGAGATACAGCTAATTCCGGAAAGTCCCTTCCTTCTGCCCACCACCGTTCTCAGTTTCTTTCAGAAGAAGTAAATACCCTGATCCGACATAACGCCTAGGGCTTACACAGGGATAGGGTGGACACAGTTTGGGCCTCCCCTGCTCAGATTCTGCCAGAGGAGTGAGTGGAGCCTCTGGCACAGGCAGTGCTTCGTGTGCACCAGTGGTTACAGACCTGGGAAATGAAATTTCTAAGAAGTGAGCCAAATTGGTGGCAGGTGCAATTTTTTAACCCTGCCTGGGGGAAACCCCTTCAATTAGCTGCTTTCCCCACTTGTCTGCCTCCTGGGGAAGATCAGTCAGTCAGGGCTGTGGCAGAAAGCAGACAGAGCTCACCCACATCCCCTCAGGAGCTGACGTCATTCTCACAGGAGGAGAGGAGTGAGCAGAAATAGCCCAGCAGCTCAGACTGACTCTGCCCCTTCTTCTCTCCTGTGGGCCATGGGACAGCTCCTTTACTGCTTCTTCTTCTCTCCCTGCAACACCCTGCCCTGAAGAATCCCAGGAACTACATGAGGCTCTGAGATG
Organism: Caretta caretta; assembly: GCF_965140235.1. NCBI lineage: Eukaryota > Metazoa > Chordata > Testudines > Cheloniidae > Caretta > Caretta caretta. Next base: position 153,953,639 of record NC_134207.1, on the reverse strand, counting down.
AGGCGAGGGAAGAACAGGTGGAAGACAGAGTTTCTGGAAGGCTGCAGGGGCAGAACTAATTGTTGCGGGAATGACTCTGCTTTCAGTCTCACAAAATAAGTACGTTCTTGCCTCCATGGTTGCAGGGAAAAACTTGAAAATGTGAATTTTAAATGCTCAACACCAGAAGGCAAATCAAGAGGACTCAACATTTATCATTTTGGCACCTGACTTATGCTTTTTGAATACTTGGGATTGGCAATACCAGGCCTTTTTATCACAATGGTGAGAGTTGATAGCACCCGAGCAAATAAGTGCTAGCGTTCAGTGTTAGCAAATAAGTGCTACCATCTAGTGTAGGTGCCCTTGGGCCAGTGGTATTCTCTTAAGATCCCTTACATTTGTCCTGTAGCCATATATATGCACCGTATATATGTGATGACTGCACATATGTTTTGTTTCTAAGACAGTGAAAGGACATCGCTATGTACTTGGCCCAAGATTTTCAAAAATAAGAGCATAAAGTAAAGCCTTAGTGAGTTCATGCCAGTGAGGTTCAAGCGTAGCCTGGCTCCACCACACATCCCCAGGCTCCTTGCCTGCCCCAGCGTGCTCTCTTGCCCTTTTTAGACCAGGAAGGGGTGGGGAGACGTAGGTGGCATAGGCAGCAGCTACACTGCATGTGCCAGCGTTAGGCTGGCAATTCCAGACACGCCAACTCTCACAAACTGACCACGAGAGACCCTATTTCTGAGTAAAATTAAGCCTCACTCATGATCTCACCACAGAACTCCCAAATGTCAGAACTTTTTTTTCAGACTCAGCTGAAAAAAAAAAATGCTGACGTTTGAGAGTTCTAAAGCGAGGCTTACTTTTACTGAGAAATCCTGTCAGCCGTGGGCACGGCCAGGGCTCCCTGCTGTCAGCCCCAACCCCGAGCTTAGAATATATAGAACAGGAGGCAAATGCTGGATGCCTTCCTTTGGAGGCATACCGGCCTGCCGCCTTTGCACCCTGGGAGCAGAAGCACTGGAAGGTCCCTAGAAGGGGGGGGACCACCGGCACGCAGACCATGGCCCCGCTTCCCCCGCTCTGCCCCTCCCCCCAAGGCCCCGCTTGTGCTCTGCCACCGCTCCCGCCCATGGCCCTGTCCCTGCTCTGCCCCGAGACCCCACCTCTGCTTTGCCTCCTCCCCTGAGGCCCTGCCCTTTCTTCACCTCTTTCCACCCCGACTCCACCTCTTCCCATGAGACCATCACTTTTTGAAGTGCCAGAGTTATGCCCTCCCACTTTTTTCCTGCCTGAAGGGCAAGCGACGGGGGGGAGGGGGCAGAAAGGAGTGAGAGGCAGGCCGGGCCTCAGGGGAAGAGGCAGAGTGAAGGCAGGGTGTAGGCTGGCGGGGCCACCCCTCCGCATCTGTGTCTGAGGGGGACCATGCCTCCCCACAATTTGGGTCTGCTAAATCCTTCTCTAAGCAGAAAAAGACAGGGGGAGGAATTAGCGATTCCCAGGGGGCTGTCCTTCAAGTGGGGCAGGCTGTACATAGTCTGGGCTCTGGCTGGTGACCAGGGCAGAGCTGCAGTAGTCTATTTCCCCAGCCTTTAAGCAGGGCAGGGCAACCAACAGTTAAGGCTCTGGCCTGCAATCAGGCAGAGCTCTCGTACCAGCCCAGTGTAGTGGGGGAAAGGGGTGGAGAGACAGATTGGATGAGGAACAGGGAAGGAGGAATTGGGACTGGCTGGACAAGAAGACTGGGACTGAGAGGGGGAGACTAAGAATCAAACAAGGAGCTCAGAAGCAGAGATCATGACTGGCTGGGCAAGGAGACTGAGATTGGGATGAGGAGTGGACACTGGGACTGGATAAGCAAAAAGAATGGGACTGGGATGAGGAGCCTCAGGTGGGGAAAAGACAAGACTGGGACAGGTTAGAGGGGACTAATTTCCTGATTTGGAGTGCTTGACTTTGCAACCTTAATGTTTTTTTTTTAACATTGTGTGAGTGTGAGAGAGAGAGGGAAAAAAGACAGCCTTTCTGATTGCTGGGAGTGCAGTCTCTCTCAGTATGTCTACATAGCAAAAATAAATAAATAAAAATCCACACAGTAGTGAGTTTCAGAATCTGGGTCTACAGGCTTGCGCTATGGTGTCAAAAAGAGCCATGTGGACATTGTGATTTGGGCTGGAGCTCAGACTCTGAAGCCAATCCCAGTCCCCAGGCTTCAGAGGCCAAGATCCTGCCCAAGACATTAGACCCAGGTTCTGAGACTCAATGCCACAGGATTTTTTTATGTGTAAATGCACCTTCTTACGCCCAATTCCCACCTATGTTTTGGAGCAATCCTCTGGTTCCACACACAGAAACAGCAAAAGCAAGATCACACAAAAAGGACAAACTGTTATAACAAAACCGCAATGTGGGGAGATACTATGTCAATACCGTACAATTATTTCCATGTCCAGTTTCCAATACTGATCCTATTCTCTTTTTCATGTGCACAAGTCCGGAGGGGGAGGGAGGGCGGAAGGGGGAAGAGGCATGGGAATTAGTGCCTGTTAGCAGGTTTCAGAGGAACAGCCGTGTTAGTCTGTATTCGCAAAAAGAAAAGGAGTACTTGTGGCACCTTAGTCTCTAAGGTGCCACAAGTACTCCTTTTCTTTTTGCCTGTTAGCACTATCCATACTTTTATTGATTAACCCCAATTTTTTTTATATCAAGCAATAGAAATATCAGAAATATCAAGGTATTTCTAACAATTTTGAACAAGTTAGCTTAGAGCTTGGTGATGACCTTTTCAGGTTGTTCACAGAAAACTGCATTCCCATGTGTTTGTGTCAAGCAGTTTGCTCTCTGACCCAAGGGAGGAATCTCAGTAATTGTACCCTTCAAGAAGAATTTCAATCTTGAATGGGATGAAATGGGAAATCTGATAAGTGTTGACATTAGAAAATAAAGAAAAATATTTGCTTATAATTACGTTATGTGAGAGACTGAGGAATATGGATAGATCATCTAAATTCTGAAATAAGTAAGGCCCTAATTAACTTGTGATATTTCAGAAATTGCAGATTCCACAATATTAGGCTTCTATTGCAATTTTGATAGTGGGAGCCCTGCCGTGCACAGGGCTGACTGTGGGAGCCCCCGCTCTCAGCCCTGGGCAGAAAAATCATGGAAAAGTAATAATGGACTTTATTACCTCAAATAATAAGATCCATTGTTACTTTTCCACAATTTTCCATGGCTTGGCCACAACTCAACTGCAGTTTTTTGCCAATCATCCCACATTTCAAGTAGGGCCTTAGAAATAAGGGATGGATGGCGGAGAGCAGCATGAAACAGGGCCATTTCCTGATACACATCATTCTGAGTTCGTATGACGCCCTCGGGACCAGAACCAGGAAAAGCAGTAGACTGGTCAGGTTTCCCAGTGGACCAAGCCAAAAAGCAAAAGCCTAAAGGGAAAAGCCATAGGCTTGACAGGTCTGGCTCACTATGCACTGCTCTGAACATAGTGTAAAATCTTATCATTCACAGATATTCTGACTCTCACAGGACAAAGGGCCAATATTTAGAATTCTTTATGGATCAATTAGCTGTTTATCTGGATGAAGTTATGAAGTGCTAGCTAGGAACTAACCTGCAATGTCTGCAAGCTAAGCAAGAGCTACAGCACTTGACATTTTTTATATTAGAAGTTCCTGTGTATCTTCTGTCTGACAAACATGGTTGCAACTTAACCTTAGAAATCAGAACAGCATGTTTAGCTTTAGTACTTCAACACTGCTATCAGTCCACCTGTAAAGAACCAGATGAAGTTAGTACAGCACAATCTTTAGCATGCTGTTTGTACTCAATAACAGATACACCACTTTGTATTGAGCTGTGTTTTTGTTGTCACTGTTTGGAAATAGGATCATTTGTTCTAATGACCTTCTGCCATCATCTGAAAACAACAGGTTTTGTGACTACATAGTGTGGTAAAATGAGGAGCTCATTGGTATTCCACAGAGTATCTACAGTAGGTACCTTATTGTTCTGCTGACAGCATCTGATAGATGCTGCTTCAAGCGCAAACAGATTTAAAAGAAATTAGCCTGATAAGGGGAAAAATTGCAGTACCCAATTTTCAAGCAATCCAGTGGTGTTCTATTTCAGAAGAGATATTATACTATCCAAATTTCATATAGGGTAAATGGAGGAGACTACAATGACCCTAACATTACATATTTTTGTGGCACCTGTCAAGTGTCATATCATTATTGTTGAATTACTGGTTTGAAAACAGCTCCAACTTTCACAAGCATGATGACTTAACAAAGCAAGTTGAACTGCTGTCAGTCTTGAGGCTGACACATTGCCGACACTCCTTTGTAACTGTAGGAATGACTCATCAGTCATTATAATCCCCCTTTATTTATCTTTTAAAAGATCCAGTGATTACACGGATCAAACATCTGGCCCATCGGACAGATCCAGTTTGCTTCATGTGTAAACCTAACCCCCATGACAAACGAAGATCCTGCAGAATATAAGCTTTCATTTTAATATATTAAGGACAATGTTTTTAAACAGGGGCCCTAACTGATAAGAACCCAGACCCATATTTAGGCCTGACTTTCAGAAGTGCTGGGCATCCACTGGCCCCATTGATTTCAAAGGCACTTGTATCTGTAAAGTTTTGACCACTGTTCTTAGCCCTTATGGTTGAAGAACCTTCTGAACATGACTCAATGTAACCTTGTTTTCCTTATTTGGCAGGCAGCCTGCAACTGCAATGTAGTGATATATCAAGTAATGATCAAGTGTGTGGTTTACATTGATTGCTTAAGGGAAAAAATGGACTGAAACCCTCAACAACCATCACATCCACTGCAATCAATCCACTGCTGAGAGAACAGTTACATAGTCCCTGAAATCCAACCACCAGATAGAGGTCAAACCAGCACACAAAGGGGATGCCATCATAGTCCTTAACTGTGGTGACTACATTAATGAGGCCAACCAACAACTCTGACACCATCTATTATAAAGAACTCAAAGAAGACCTCACACCAAAATTCACCACAGAGTTTAAGGATATCACAAAATCCTTCCTCAGACAACTCCAAGAGAAACTCTACAAACTCATCCCCCACAAATCCCCCAAGGATCTTCTGCATGCTAACCAAGACACACAAACAAGGGAACCCAGGAAGACGCATCATACCTGGTCATGGCACTCTTACTGAAGGAATATCAGAACTCATAGAAACCATGCTCAAAACCACCCAAAGGGCCTACTTCCTCCAGAAACTCTGCAACATTACCAACCTCCCTCAGAGCACCATCCTTGCCACCCTGGATGTCACCTCTCTATACACCAACATCCCTCACAATGACAGCATCACTGCCTACCTCAAATATCTGCCAGACAATGGACAACTCTCAGATATTCACCCTAAACACATCATCAAACTCATCCATTTCATCCTCACCTGTAATAGTTATACATTCAACAACACTTTCTCCAAACGATGGGAATAGCCATGGGTGCTAAGATGGCTCCCTAATATGCTAACCTCTTCATGGACCACCTTAAGGAACAATGTCTTGACAAATGCACCATGAAACTAATGATATATCTGAGATACATAGATGATATTTTCATTCTCTGGACAGATGACATAAACTCCCTCATAGGATTTCCCCCACAACTTCAACAACCATCACCCATCCATCAAACTCTCTCTAGAACACTCCCACACCAGCCTCAAATTCCTGGACATCATGATCAACCTCAGCAATGGAACCCTACAACCAACTATGTACAAAAAACCCACAGATCACCACACTTCCTTCACAGATCCAGTAAACACCCCAACCACACCAACAAATCTGTTATTCTATAGATACCACAGAATATGCTCTGAAGAAAAAGTCTGGGTACACACTTAAAATGGCCTTCACCAAACAAGAACATTCCACCAGGGAAGTAGATCACATCATGGAATCAGCCACCCAAATACCCAGAGAGAACATGCTTAAGTACAGAAACCCTCCTTCCCTCTGGCCAAACACCCCTAGGGGTCACACTGGAACCCATACAAGGTTTCAAACAGTTACAACCCATACTCTATGGAGACCACATCCTGAAAGAAATCTTTCCCAAATCCCCTCTCCTGGCCTTCAAACAACCCTCCTCCAACTTCATCATCAGAAGCAAGCTCCTCACAGACCAGGAGCCTTGAAAGCAGTACCAGACCCAGAACAACAGATGCAAAACCTGGAGACATAGTTCCACTGCTATGATAATCAATACCCCCCAAAACACACCTTTCAAGATCCATGGGTCCTATACATGCCTTTCACAAAATGTAGTATATCTCATTCAGTGCACTAGACATCCGAACAACAACTATGTGGATGAAATCGGACAATCACTATGTTCTCGAATGAGCTCACACAGAAAATATGATAAAACACCATCTCGCCCATAGGCAATCACTCTGTATTGACCCCTCAGGGTATGTCTACACTGCAACGTAAGCCCAGTGTTAGTAGAACTTGAGTTAGCAGATCCTGGGCTGGCGTGTCTGCACACATTTGTAACCACTGATTAGGAATTGTTGAGCCCCAAGCTGGGGGCTCTGGTGGCTACACTGCATTATATGGGCCCAAGTCCAACCACACTTCTTGACTTCCTAGTACCCTGCCAAAATGTGGCCACAGTAGCTCTTTGGTCATGATACAGTGTGGGAATACTTGTCTGTCCACCAAACTTGATTGTCCAGAAGACAAGGAAAGTCAGCCTGTGGGATTCTTTTGGTGAACTCCCAAAGCACAAGTCCAGTGGGGTTGCATCTACACTGCACAGCAATAGGGCTTAAACCCTGAGTCCCAGCTTGACTCAGGCTCAGACCCCTCACCCCCATGGGATCCTGGCACCCTGAGTCCAAACGCTGGGTTACTTCAGTATGTGTAGATAGAAGGGGGAGTTATGCTGAGTTCAAACCCTGGACTTACGTTGCAGTGTAGACATACCCTCAGTCCTCATTCTCAAAGGAATTCTATGCAACATCTTCAAAAGACGAGCCTGGAAGCTTAACTTTACTAGACACTAAAAATCATGGTCTTGATAGAGACACTGAATTTATGGCAATCCAGCAATCTGTAACCCACTAACTCCCTTTTTTTGTCCTATGATTGCAGCAGAGGTGTTAGCAGGCCACTTTGAATGGTCTTTTACAACGTGTGTTAACTACTTATGCTAAACAATCTGATCCACCTTGTTTTTAGCTGTGGCAATTGGAATACCTTCTCCAGACCTGAAGAAGAGCTCTGTGTAGGTTCAACGCTTGTCCCTTTCACCAAGAGAAGTTAGTCCAATAAAAGATATTACCTCACCCACTATGCCCTGGTCTACACTAGGACTTTAGGTCGAATTTAGCAGCGTTAAATCAATGTAAACCTGCACCCATCCACACGAAGAAGCCCTTTATTTCGACTTAAAGGGCTCTTAAAATCGATTTCCTTACTCCACCCCTGACAGTGGATTAGCGCTTAAATCGGCCTTGCCGGGTCGAATTTGGGGTACTGTGGACACAATTCGACAGTATTGGCCTCCGGGAGCTATCCCAGAGTGCTCCATTGTGACTGCTCTGGACAGCACTCTCAACTCAGATGCACTGGCCAGGTAGACAGGAAAAGAACAGCGAACTTTTGAATCTCATTTCCTGTCTGGCCAGCGTAGCAAGCTGCAGGTGACCATGCAGAGCTCATCAGCAGAGGTGACCATGCAGAGCTCATTAGCAGAGGTGACCATGATGGAGTCCCAGAATCGCAAAAGAGCTCCAGCATGGACTGAATGGGAGGTACGGGATCTGATCGCTGTATGGGGAGAGGAAACCATGCTATCAGAACTCCGTTCCAGTTTTCGAAATGCCAAAACCTTTGTCAAAATCTCCCAGGGCATGAAGGACAGAGGCCATAACAGGGACCCGAAGCAGTGCCACGTGAAACTTAAGGAGCTGAGGCAAGCCTACCAGAAAACCAGCAAGGCGAACGGCCGCTCCGGGTCAGAGCCCCAAACATGCCACTTCTATGATGAGCTGCATGCCATTTTAGGGGGTTCAGCCACCACTACCCCAGCCGTGTTGTTTGACTCCTTCAATGGAGATGGAGGCAACACGGAAGCAGGTTTTGGGGACGAAGAAGATGATGATGATGATGAGGTTGTAGATAGCTCACAGCAAGCAAGCAGAGAAACTGGTTTTCCCAACAGCCAGGAACTGTTTCTCACCCTGGACCTGGAGCCAGTACCCCTCGAACCCACCCAAGGCTGCCTCCTGGACCTGGCAGGCGGAGAAGGGACCTCTGGTGAGTGTACCTTTTAAAATACTATACATGGTTTAAAAGCAAGCATGTGAAAGGATTAATTTGCCCTGGCATTCGCGGCTCTCCTGGATGTACTCCCAAAGCCTTTACAAAAGGTTTCTGGGGAGGGCAGCCTTATTGCGTCCTCCATGGTAGGACACTTTACCACTCCAGGCCAGTAACACGTACTCGGGAATCATTGTACAACAAAGCATTGCAGTGTATGTTTGCTGGCGTTCAAACAACATCCGTTCTTTATCTCTCTGTGTTATCTTCAGGAGAGTGAGATATCATTCATGGTCACCTGGTTGAAATAGGGTGCTTTTCTTCAGGGGACACTCAGAGGAGCCTGTTCCTGCTGGGCTGTTTGCCTATGGCTGAACAGAAATGTTCCCTGCTGTTAGCCACGGGGAGGGTGAGGGTTGAAAGGGTAGTCATGCGGTGGGAGGAGGCAAAATGCGACCTTGTAACGAAAGCACATGTGCTATGTATGTGATGTTAACAGCAAGGTTTACCCTGAAATAGTGTAGCCACTGTTTTATAAAATGTGTCTTTTTAAATACCACTGTCCCTTTTTTTTTCTCCACCAGCTGCCTGTGTTTCAATGATCACAGGATCTTCTCCTTCCCAGAGGCTAGTGAAGATTAGAAAGAAAAAAAAACGCACTCGTGATGAAATGTTCTCTGAGCTCATGCTGTCCTCCCACACTGACAGAGCACAGACGAATGCGTGGAGGCAAATAATGTCAGAGTGCAGGAAAGCACAAAATGACCAGGAGGAGAGGTGGTGGGCAGAAGAGAGTAAGTGGCGGGCTGAAGAGAGTAAGTGGCGGGCTGAAGACAGGGCTGAAGCTCAAATGTGGCGGCAGCGTGATGAGAGGAGGCAGGATTCAATGCTGAGGCTGCTGGAGGATCAAACCAGTATGCTCCAGTGTATGGTTGAGCTGCAGCAAAGGCAGCTGGAGCACAGACTGCCACTACAGCCCCTGTGTAACCAACCGCCCTCCTCCCCAAGTTCCATAGCCTCCACACCCAAACGCCCAAGAACGTAGTGGGGGGGCCTCCGGCCAACCAGCCACTCCACCACAGAAGATTGCCCAAAAAACAGAAGGCTGGCATTCCATAAATTTTAAAGTTGTAAACTTTTAAAGTGCTGTGTGGCATTTTCCTTCCCTCCTCCACCACCCCTCCTGGGCTACCTTGGTAGTCATCCCCCTATTTGTGAGATGAATTAATAAAGAATGCATGAATGTGAAGCAACAATGACTTTATTGCCTCTGCAAGCGGTGATCGAAGGGAGGAGGGGAGGGTGGTTAGCTTACAGGGAAGTAGAGTGAACCAAGGGGCGGGAGGTTTCATCAAGGAGAAACAAACAGAACTTTCACACCGTAGCCTGGCCAGTCATGAAACTGGTTTTCAAAGCTTCTCTGATGCGTACCGCGCCCTCCTGTGCTCTTCTAACTGCCCTGGTGTCTGGCTGCGTGTAACCAGCAGCCAGGCGATTTGCCTCAACCTCCCACCCCGCCATAAACGTCTCCCCCTTACTCTCACAGATATTGTGCCGCGCACAGCAAGCAGTAATAACAGTGGGAATATTGGTTTCGCTGAGGTCTAACCGACTCAGCAAACTGCGCCAGCGTGTAACCGACTCAGTAAACTGCGCCAGCGTGCCTTTAAACGTCCAAATGCACATTCTACCACCATTCTCTACTTGCTCAGCCTGTAGTTGAACAGCTCCTGACTACTGTCCATGCTGCCTGTGTACGGCTTCATGAGCCATGGCATTAAGGGGTAGTCTGGGTCCCCAAGGATAACTATAGGCATTTCAACATCCCCAACAGTTATTTTCTGGTCTGGGAATAAAGTCCCTTCCTGCAGCTTTTGAAACAGACCAGAGTTCCTGAAGATGCGAGCGTCATGTACCTTTCCCGGCCATCCCACGTTGATGTTGGTGAAACGTCCCTTGTGATCCACCAGAGCTTGCAGCACTATCGAAAAGTACCCCTTGCGGTTTATGTACTTGCCGGCTTGGTGCTCCGGTGCCAAGATAGGGATATGGGTTCCGTCTATGGCCCCATCACAGTTAGGGAATCCCATTGCAGCAAAGCCATCCACTATGACCTGCACATTTCCCAGGGTCACTACCCTTGATATCAGCAGATCTTTGATTGCGTGGGCTACTTGCATCACAGCAGCCCCCACAGTAGATTTGCCCACTCCAGATCGATTCCCAACTGACCGGTAGCTGTCTGGCATTGCAAGCTTCCAAAGGGCTATCACCACTCGCTTCTCAACTGTGAGGGCTGCTCTCATCTTGGTATTTATGCACTTCAGGGCAGGGGAAAGCAAGTCACAAAGTTCCATGAAAGTGCCCTTACGCATGCGAAAGTTTCGGAGCCACTGGGAATCATCCCAGACCTGCAACACTATGCGGTCCCACCAGTCTGTGCTTGTTTCCCGAGCCCAGAATCGGCTTTCCTCAGCATGAAGTTCTGGTGCTGCATATACTGCTGGATAATGCGTGTGGTGTTTAATGTGCTCCTAATTGCCAAAGTGAGCTGAGCGGCCTCCATGCTTGCCTTGGTATGGTGTCCACACAGAAAAAAGCGTGGAACGATTGTCTGCCGTTGCTCTGACGGAGGGAGGGGTGACTGACGACATGGCTTACAGGGTTGGCTGCAGGGAGCTAAAATCAACAAAGGGGGTGGCTTTACATCAAGGAGTATTTCAGGCAGGACTTCACGGAGGGTTCCAATACGAAATGGTGCACCTAAGTTATTGTTCTTATTGGAACAAGGAGGTTAGTCTGGCCTCTGATTGATACATGGCTAGATTTACCTCACTGCACCTTCTTTGTGAGTGACTGCAGTGTGACCTAGAGGAATGAGTCCCCTAGACGGGGGAGAGGGGGAAGCAAATGAGTACAAAACAAATCTGGTCTATTTCTTGTTTTGATCCACTCCATCTTTCTTTTACATCTTTGGCTGGCAGCAGACAGTGCAGAAGGACTGCATGCCATCCACATCTCATGGCTGCTCGGCAGAAGATGGTACAATAGGACTGCTAGCCATCCTCATCTCTTGCCTGCCCGGCAGAAGATGATGCAATAGGACTGCTAGCAATCCGTATCACCTGCCTGCTCACCATAAGATGGTTCAATAGGACTGACTGCAGGACTAAAGAGAATGACCTGGTCAAGTCACTCCAAATTTAGTCCCTGCACCCATGTCTGCCTAGGCGCTCCCAGCCGACGTGGCCAGGAGCACCTCGGACATGACGATGACGGTTACCAGTCCTATTGCACCGTCTGCTGCCACAAGGCAATGGGTTGTTGCTGCTGTGTAGCAATGCAGTACCGCGTCTGCCAGCTCCCAGGAGACATACGGTGACAGTGAGCTGAGCGGGCTCCATGCTTGCTGTGGTATGGCGTCTGCACAGGTAACTCAGGAAAAAAGGCACGAAACTATTGTCTGCCCTTGCTTTCACGGAGGGAGGAGGAAATGGGGGCCTGACAATATGTACCCAGAACCACCCGCGACAATGTTTTAGCCCCATCAGGTATTGGGATCTCAACCCAGAATTCCAATGGGCAGCGGAGACTGCAGGAACTGTGGGATAGCTACCCACAGTGCAATGCTCCAGAAGTTGACTCTAGCCTCGGTACTGTGGAAGCACTCCGCTAAGTTAATGCACTTAGAGCATTTTCTGTGGGGACACACACACTCGAATATATAAAACCGATTTCTAAAAAAACGACTTCTATAAATTCGACCTAATTTTGTAGTGTAGACATACCCTATGTCTTGTTAATATCCTGAGACCAACACTGCTATAAAGCTGCAATCAAACCATTTCAGTGGTGAGCAGGGTGTGATTTAGAATTTTCAGAGGTGAAAAATGACTGCTGTCTTGGACTATCCGTGTTTCAAAACCCCTTTCATGTTGGACACAGATGCTGGTGCTTACAGTTTGGGGGACAGAATTTCAGCTTGGCTGCCTCACCCCAACCCCCACATCTGAGAATGTAGCTGTGGAAGTTGAGGTGGGAAAAGTTGTTACAAAGGTGAATCCCCTATTCAAACAGAATGGGTACAGTCTGTCTCAACCAGCACATTTTACAGAAACAATAGGCATTCCTCAGAGGTTGACTGAAATGGATTCTTCTCTGGTGACTGAAATGAAAGGAAAGCCCAAAAGAGATTCAGGTGGGAATGAAATTAGTTTATGTTGGTGATGTGAAACTATCCTGACAAAGACTGGGTGTAGGTGTGGTTAACCAAACCTCAATACCAGGCAAAGTGGTTGAAACTAATAATTCTTTTCCTTGCTATAAATATAGAAACTGACATGACATGTTGGGGGAAGAGTCAACACAGCTTTTGTAAAGGGAAATCATGCCCCACCAATCTATTAAAATTCTTTGAGGGCCTCAACGAGCATGTGGACAAGGGTAATCCAATCAATATAGTATAGTTGGACTTTCAGAAGGATCCTCTCAAAGGCTCTCACCAAAGGCTCTTAAGCAAACTAAGCAGTCATAGAGTAAGAGAGAAGATCCTCTTGTGGATCAGTAAGTAGTTAAAAAATAGGAAACAAAGGGTAGGAATAAATGTTAAGTTTTCACAGTGGAAAGAGTTAAATAGCAGGGCTCTCCAGGGCTGTACTGGGAGCTGTGATTTTCAAAACATTCGTAGGTTTCAGAGGAACAGCCGTGTTAGTCTGTATTCACAAAAAGAAAAGGAGTACTTGTGGCACCTTAGAGACTAACCAATTTATTTGAGCATGAGCTTTCGTGAGCTACAGCTCACTTCATCAGATGCATACCGTGGAAACTGCAGCAGACTTTATATATACACAGAGAATATGAAACAATACCTCCTCCCATCCCACTGTCCTGCTGGTAATAGCTTATCTAAAGTGATCAACAGGTGGGCCATTTCCAGCACAAATCCAGGTTTTCTCACCCTCCACCCCCCCACACAAATTCACTCTCCTGCTGGTGCTAGCCCATCCAAAGTGACAACTCTTTACATAATCATGCTGATATGGCAAAGTTTGCCAATGATACAACCCTACTCAAGATAGTTAAGTCCAAAGCTGACTGTGAAAAGTTACAAAGCTGGGTCACTAGATGACAAAATGGTAAATGAAATTCAGTGTTGATAAATGCAAAGTAATGCACATTGAAAAAAATAATTCCAACTATATGTACAAAATGAAGAATTCTAACTTGGCTGTTACCACTCAAGAATGCTCTTGGAGTCATTGCGGATAGTTCTCTGAAAACATCTGCTCAATGTGCAGCAGCAGTCAAAAAAGCTAACAGTATTAGGAATCATTAGGAAAGGGATGGATAAATAAGACAGAAAATATATTGCCGTTCTATAAATCCATGGTATGCCCACACTTGGAATACTATGTGCAATACTGGTCCCCCGCCATCTCAGAAAATATATTAGAATTGGAAGAGATACAGAGAATGGAAACAAAAGTGATAAGGGGTATGGAACAACTTCCATATGGGGAGAGAGTAAGAAGACTGGAATTGTTCAGCCTAGAAAAGAGATGACTAAGGGGGGATATGATAGAAGTCTGTAAAAACCACAAATGGTGTGGAGAAAGTGAATAAGGAAGTGTTATTTACTCCTTCACATAATACAAGAACTAGGGGTCACCCATGAAATTAATAGACAGGAGGTTTAAAACAAACAAAAGGAAGTACTTCTTCACACAAGGCACAGCCAACCTTTGGAACTCATTGCCGGGGATGTTTTGAAGGTCAAGACTATAACTGGGTTCAAAAAAGAATTAGATAAGTTCATGGAGGATGGGTAACTACCGTTGATTGACCTAAGATGGTCAAAGATGCAATTCCATGCTCCAGGTGTCCCTATAGTTTAAACCTTTAACTTCAAGAAGCTGGGACTGGATGGGTCACTTGAAATTGTCATGTTCTGTTCATTCCCACTGAAGCATCTGCCCACTGTCAGAAAACAGGATACTGGGCTCAATGGCACATTTGTCTGACCCAGTATGCCCATTCTTATGTAAGTGTGTATCATTAGTAATTTGTTACATTATTTTTCTTTCTGTTTGGGGTGGATTAGTTGGTGTCTCCATTTTAGGCCTCATCTTGGACAATAAGCAAAACTGAGGTGGGAAGTGAGCTGGGTGAAACTTTGTTATGGGTTGAGTTAAAACCTTGTTCAAACTTCATTTAAGATTTAAGCTAGTTGCAACAGTTTTGGGGTCCTACGCCTACACCTAAAACAACCAGAATTGCCCAGAAACTAGCACCAGGTGTGCAGGAGGTTCCATTGAGTGTTTTGGGTGTGGGTGTGAGAGAAGACACACAAACTGGGAACAGACAAGAACAGAAAGAAGAAGCAAAAAAGCAAAAAATCCAAGCTTTGTGTGACCCTGGGAAAAGCTAGGCAGGATGCTTTTGAGTCTATGACTAAAGAGACTTGAGGCTGTAGGCTAACTGCTCCATTTGTTCTTACTTCTTCCTACATTTGGAGAGGCAGGATTTTGTACTTTTGCATCAAAGAAAACATCAGACTCCATCCATTTCTACTTCCAGCTGGAACTTCCTCAGGGCCCAAAAATTCAACGAGTCACTCATGTCAAAAATGGAGCAATAACAAACAAACATTCCTAGGGCCTTGATCCAGCCTCTCTATTCCAGCCACTACTAACATTGTGTGTGGAAGTCTTTCTCTTTCACATTTTCATTTCTCTGTCTTCTGTTTCCTTGTATTGCTTTTTAATATTGTTCATCCTCAGTGTTTCTGGATTTTGCTCTTGTTTTCTTTCTCAAAACCCTATGGCCAGCCCCTCCAGGGTTGAGACTTCTAAACACCACTACAATATAAATAAATAATATACAGGCTTTGGGGTAGGTTGTGTACAAGAGGACAGCCAAACAAACTTTTACTGTTTTTATTTACAGGTTATTTCCCGCTTTCTCATTCCTTTCCCCCATCCTCTCTGACGCTGTATCTATATAACAAATGCTTTGGCATTTGGATTTTCTCAGTGATTACAATAAAATGTTTAACAGGTTTTTTTGCAGTCATACACAGATGGCCCAATCAGGATGCAGGACCTGTTGTTCTAGGTACATTGGGAACATAGGAAGAGTTAAGATGCTTGTACAGTGGCTAAACCCAGAGGGCTGTTAAGGGTATGGTGTGGATTAAAGTACTCTCCCAGCAAGTCCTTTGAACTGCCGAGTACAATATAAAAGGAAGCACCATTAGGTGTTGGTGAACAACTTGATTGAGCACTTTTCCATGTAAAATCCAGGAATCTCAGGATTTGAGGAAGAAAGAGGGACAGAATTTGTGAAATTGGAGTGAGGCCATGGAGTGAGACGGGGCACAAGATAGCTGGTTCTGGGGACAGGGCAGAGGTCCACTGAGATTCCTGTAAGAGGCAGATGCTTGTGTGTTTGTTACCAGCTCTATTCAAGGAAACAGGACTCATGTACATTTTGTAAATAAACAAATAGCGTGTCACAGTGACAGTGTCACTTCAGGGCTCATGAAAAATCACCATATTAATTCAGTAAGTAGGGTCCATCGATCAACTGAAGTAGGTCCCATTCAAACTATAAGCAGATCCCAGCATAAATATCCAGGAAAGTCCTTGGAGACGTTGGATCTATTCTTCCAACCATGATGTCTTTGTGCCCAATCAATTCCAATAAGTTGCAGTGATGAGACTGGATGATTTCTGTCTTGAAAATTTTGAACTATTGACAAGGACATAGCTCCAGGTTTTATGGCACTTTTTTGTGTTTTGAGATATGTAATTTGAGGGTCTTGTCATACCTGCCACCGGTAGCATTCACAGAAGCTATTTAAAAGCATCAAGAAGCTTATGGGAGTAGAGATAGGGGGAGTATCACCTTTAAATGAAAGTGGAATACATAAAAATGTGAAGTTTTCCACTGATTCTATACACTTCCCCCTACAGGCTCTACTCTCTCTTTTTGATGAGCATATCATTATCCCACACACATTACAGCTTTAGCCTACTTTATTGTTGATTAAATATTCTCTTTTTTGTGCAAATGTATCACTTAATTTCTATATATAGTAAAGATTCTCAGATAAAATGACATCTGAAATCCTCCTCCACATTGGATATAGAAAGCCACTTGGGAAAATTTAACCACTTACTGTTTTTCACATGAATACAGTATCCAATTGCAGAACATTAATAGTGCATAGCATATAGCTTCCTGTGAGGGGGGAAGGAGTAGTTTTTCTGTCATAAAAATTGGAGATGGAAAATAAAAGCTATTAATTCAGCCCGTCAATTCTCCTGCCAATAACATTCTCTAAATCCTCTCCAATGTTTGGCATCTTTCTGGTACTGAGTTGACTTGCCCAAAACTGAATTCAATGCATTAGGAAAAATCTTAACAGAGCTATAAAGGATGGAGATGATGGGTAGGATCCAGGAAGGAAATTAGGTGTTGTAATGTTGAGTGTCACAGCGCCTAACTTTTAGGTGCTTAGAAAAAAAAATCACAGGAACACTGCAGTCCACAAAACAGAGTTAGGCACCTAGGCTCCCTATAAAATGGAGAGAGAAAGGTGCTTTAGGATGTAATCCACAAAAGCCACCATGCAAGGCAGGGAGCAGCCTACATAGCCAATGAGAGGGGTGTATGCTAAGACCCACCTATCTCTCAGAGATAGGCACCTAAGTCCAGGCTGTTTAGTAATCCATGAACTAGAACCCACTTCCTGGAACCTACACCTGCCGAATTCTTTGAAAATAATCCTTACCTTCCCTTGCCCGGTAGGATTGCCAACTTTCTACTTGCACAAAAACGAACACCCTTGTCCCGCCCCTTCTCTGAGGCCCTGCCCATGGCCCCCCTTCTCAGAGGTCCCATCCCCGCTCACTCCATCCCCCCTCCCTCTGTCACTCGCTCTCCCCACCCTGACTCACTCGCCCATTTTCACTGGGCTGGCTCAGGGGGCTGGGGTGCGGGCTCCGGCTGGGGGTGCAGACTCCAGGGTGGGGCCAGATATGAGGAGTTCAGAGTGCAGGAGGGGGCGCCAGGCTGAGGCAGTCAGTTGGGATGTGAGAGGGGATGAGGGCTCCGTCTGGGGACGTGGGGTCTGGGATGGGGCCAGAGACGAGGGGTTTGAGTTGCAGGAGGGGGCTCCAGGCTCGGGGGTGGAGCCGAGGGGTTCAGAGTATGGAGGGGACTCTGGGCTGAGGCAGGGGATTGGGGTGTGGGAGGAGGTATGGGCTCTGGGCTAGGGGTTCAGGTTCCAGGGTGGGGCCAGAAATGAGGGTTCAGGGTGCAGGAGGGGGCTCCAGGCTGGGGCAGAGGTTGGGGTGTGGGCTCTGATGTGGGGTCAGGGATGAGGGATTTGGGGTGCAGGAGGGTGCTCCTGGCTGAGACCAAGGGGTTCAGAATGCAGGAGGGGGATCAGGGCTGGGACTGAGGGGTTTGGAGGGTGGGAGGGGGATCAGGGCTGGGGCAGGGGGCTCAGGTGCAGGGGGGAGGTGATGGCTCTGGCTGGGGGTGCAGGCTCTGAGGTGGGACTGGGGATGAGGGGTTTGGGTTGTAGGAGGGTGCCTTTCTAATTGCCATTATATGTGATGGACAGTCAGATAGGATAATAGTCATAGTTGGGCATACATCCCTTATCCAGCTCAGTGCCAACAGGATACCTACCCATGTGGCTGTTATTATGCTGTAAGGGTCCATGGTTGTCCCTCCCTCTCAGTTTCAGTGCGGGAGCTATGCCCCCTCACTACTGTGTGGCTGCCCAACAAAAATAAGGGGGAATTAGCATTTTCAGGGCTCTGATTCCCCTGGCTTGGGCAGAGCAACAAGCAATCAAGAGTCTCTGGCCCTGTGGGCGGGGCCGAGCGACACACAGTCTATGAGGCTCTG
Organism: Caretta caretta; assembly: GCF_965140235.1. Classification (NCBI taxonomy): domain Eukaryota; kingdom Metazoa; phylum Chordata; order Testudines; family Cheloniidae; genus Caretta; species Caretta caretta. Next base: position 153,935,378 of record NC_134207.1, on the reverse strand, counting down.
GCCCTCTGGCTGGGGCTGATCGGCAAGCCATCTGTAGGGCTCTGGCGTTCTGGCAGGGCAGAGCAATAAACACCCTAGGGAGTTCAGGCCCTCAGGCAAGGCGGAGCAACAAACAGTTTTAAAGGGGTCTGACCCATGGGGTAGGGCAGAGCAATAAAATTCAGGAGTGGCTGACTATAAGCATTCATATAATTCAACTGGGAGTGATTTTGCATGCTAGAGGCTGTGTGTCAACAGGCTAGGAGTGGCTACTCTCACAGCAAAACTGTGTAAAAGGCACCCCATTTTGCAAATTGAGGGGACACAGCTTTTCAACAGTCCATATTGTATCCTGGGGAATGTCACATCCACAAATAGAGTAATATCTATTCCTGCTGGTATATGCACCAGGAGGTCAGTAATCATAATGGTAAACAGGGTTGGGCTGATAACACTCCCCTGTGGAGTGCTATTAAGAAGTTTATAAATATTTGACAAAGCTGCCCTACCCTGTCTCATATGGTTCTATCACTTAAGAACTCTCTATCCATCAGAACATTCTTCCTCTTATTCTAATTGTGGGTAGTTTATACAGCACGCCTTCCCTCCATAGCATGTTATAAGCTTTTTTGTATGTCTAAAAAGTCAGCTATCAAATTCTGTTCCTCATGGTTTTTTGTATTTGTTTCTAATCTTACAACATAATCAACTGTGCATCTTCTTTTCCTGAAATCACTGTGTTCGGTTTATAATTTTATTTTTTCCAAGTATGCTACTAATCTCTGTCACGCTGTCTGGAGTAGCTCACAACTGTGAGTGCCTACCTCAGGGAAAACTGTCAGAAAACAAGGGCAGACATCCCAAACTAGTGCCTTGTTCTATAATTATATTTCACCAGGCCTGTAACAAATGTGAACTTCTGGATCACTATACCAGTCTTACCCTGGAGTCAGAGACAGTCCCCTTAGCCTCTCCAGTCTATCTTACCTCCCAGACAAACTGAACTTTGTGATAAAACGTTATTTAAACCTAAAATCACACAACATCAGATTTCTCCCAATTCCGAAGGACCAGTCACTTACCCCAGATCAATTGGCACTCCGGATCTTACACCAAAGATAACACTGGCAGACAGTTCTGTAGTAAACTAACTAAAGGTTTATTAGCTAAAAAAAGGAATAAGAGTTATTGAGAGGTTAAAGCAGGTGAAATGTAATAACAGATTAATCACAATTTATAATTCCAAATGGTGGCAGTGAAATAATAAACTGCCAGTTTCCCTAAAGTCTTTTAGATCTACCCAGAATAACTCTGGGGATCTCCATCTTCTTGTTCAGTTGTTTTGCCCTGCTAAAATCCAAACAGCCCAGAGATACAGGATCTTTCTTTGAATCCATATTTATAGTATCTTCACACAAAAAGCAACTTGACATGTCTCTACCCACATGGGTTTTCCTTTGAAGACCATGCATGAGAAATGCACTTAGTCTTTTTACCTCAACCATCACCTACAAGCCAATTGCTTTGAAATTAAGGGCTTTAACAGAAAATGTTAAGTCCTTCATTAGCATTTCACTAGATTTCATCGATGTCTGATGAGTTATTTGGTTACGAGGGTATTTACCATATAAATGTTTAGAACACTTCAGTCTCTCTGGTCACTCAATTACAGACCTAAAAGTGGCAATACTTCAACAAAAAAACTTCAAAAACAGACTCCAATGAGAGACTGCTGAATTGGAATTAATTTGTAAACTGGATACAGTTAACTTAGGCTTGAATAGAGACTGGGAGTGGATGGGTCATTACACAAAGTAAAACTATTTCCCCATGTTTATCCCCCCCCACCTCCCACTGTTCCTCAGACGTTCTTGTCAACTGCTGGAAATGGCCCACCTTGATTATCACTACAAAAGGTTCTCCTCTCCCCGGCTCTCCTGCTGGTAATAGCTCACCTTAAGTGATAACTCTGGTTACAGTGTGTATGGTAACACCAATTGTTTCATGTTCTCTATGTATATAAATCTCCCCACTGTATTTTCCACTGAATGCATCCGATGAAGTGAGCTGTAGCTCACAAAAGCTTATGCTCAAATAAATTTGTTAGTCTCTAAAGTGCCACAAGTCCTCCTTTTCTTTTTGTGAATACAGACTAACACTGCTGCTACTCTGAAACTACATGATGACAGGAACAGATAAGTGAAAACACATGTACCATCTGATTAGTTTTATGAGTTTAAACACCCAAAACACTTATACATTTACAATTGCTTCAATCTAATTCAGAAGCGAATTGACCTGAATACACTCTTGCATGACCTGGTCAGCCAGCCTCACAATCTCATTTGTCATTCTTTCCATAATTTTTCCCATGCACAATGTGAGGGCAATAAGTCTATATACATCAGGTCCTGTGTATAATTTGCCAGCTTCTCCTACAGATATATCCACTGCTTGCTTCCATTTTGCCAGTAGTATTCCTTTTCCCCCATATATTATTCCAATAAAACTCAATGCATGAGAGGAAAGTGATCAGGAACAGCCAGCATGGATTCACCAAGGGAAGGTCATGCCTGACTAATCTAATCGCCTTTTATGATGAGATTACTGGTTCTGTGGATGAAGGGAAAGCAGTGGATGTATTGTTTCTTGACTTTAGCAAAGCTTTTGACACGGTCTCCCACAGTATTCTTGTCAGCAAGTTAAGGAAGTATGGGCTGGAAGAATGCACTATAAGGTGGGTAGAAAGCTGGCTAGATTGTCGGGCTCAACGGGTAGTTATCAATGGTTCCATGTCTAGTTGGCAGCCAAAAGAAATCTGATGAGGTTCAATAAGGATAAGTGCAGGGTCCTGCACTTAGGACGGAAGAACCCAATGCACAGCTACAGACTAGGGACCGAATGGCTAGGCAGCAGTTCTGCGGAAAAGGACCTAGGGGTGACAGTGGACGAGAAGCTGTATATGAGTCAGCAGTGTGCCCTTGTTGCCAAGAAGGCCAATGGCATTTTGGGATGTATAAGTAGGGGCATAGCGAGCAGATCGAGGGACGTGATCGTTCCCCTCTATTCGACATTGGTGAGGCCTCATCTGGAGTACTGTGTCCAGTTTTGGGCCCCACACTTCAAGAAGGATGTGGATAAATTGGAGAGAGTCCAGTGAAGGGCAACAAAAATGATTAGGGGTCTGGAACACATGAGTTATGAGGAGAGGCTGAGGGAGCTGGGATTGTTTAGCCTGCAGAAGAGAAGAATGAGGGGGGATTTGATAGCTGCTTTCAACTACCTGAAAGGGGGTTCCAAAGAGGATGGCTCTAGACTGTTCTCAATGGTAGCAGATGACAGAACAAGGAGTAATGGTCTCAAGTTGCAGTGGGGGAGGTTTAGATTGGATATTAGGAAAAACTTTTTCACTAAGAGGGTGGTGAAACACTGGAATGCGTTACCTAGGGAGGTGGTAGAATCTCCTTGCTTAGAGGTTTTTAAGGTCAGGCTTGACAAAGCCCTGGCTGGGATGATTTAACTGGGATTTGGTCCTGCTTCGAGCAGGGGGTTGGACTAGATGACCTTCTGGGGTCCCTTCCAACCCTTATATTCTATGATTCTATGATTCAAACTCCCTTCCATTAGGTGCTTTAGCATTGGATTACATATGCTATCTTTACCTGAGGCTGTATTTTTATTTTTGTCTATAGCTTTGAGTTCACATATGCTGAAGTTTTCATCCAGTATATCATCTTTATATTCTACCCAGCCATGCAAGAGCTCAACATTTTCTTCAGTGAATATTTGTTTGTCCACATAACTCTTTACTTTGAATTATATCACTACTAGCTTTTTGGAACTCTTTTGCTAAAATGTTCACTTTTCCTACGTTAGAACTTTCAACTTTATCATTTACTATAAGACCAGGTACAAATTTATTTTTACTCTGTATCCCATTCATTCTCTTAACTTGTTTATATTTCTAAATCCTTGTAATCTTTGTTCTTTTTCCCAAAATACCGTCTCTGTCTTTTTAATAATTCTTTGTGCCACTGCTTTACATCTTTTATAGGTCATTAAGTCCTTGCTATTCATTATACTTTTTGCTTGTTTGTATGCCTTATTGCCTGTAACTGCTGCTTTACAATTTTCATTCCACCAGGGAACGGGATTTCTGAGTTTGTGGCAATTCAGTGTCTTACATATAGGTAAGTTGGCTGCTGCTACAACTCCGTCTATTATATTATCATGAAATTCCTCTAGATTATCTCTTATATAATTGGCACTTAGATACTAAGCACGCTTACTCTTGAAGAGTCTCCAATTTGCTTTGCTAAGGCTCCGAGTAGGAATTCCTTCAGTGTTTTCAGCATTACCGTGGCCTTGATATGTAATTAGCATAGGGAAGTGATTACTTCGCATTCCATCTTCTTTATAGATTTCCCAATTGCATTTACTTGCAGTATTGCTTGTTGCAATTCCCAGATCTAAACATGAAAAGGTTCCATCTACTAAATTAAACCTAGCAGGCATTCCAGTATTGAACAATACCAAGTTGTGCATGTTAATGAACTGTTCCTGGCATTTGCCATTATAATCAGTTTTCCTGCTTCACTGTAACTTAGTATGGCTATTAAGGTCTTCACAAATAATATACAGGCCTTTGACACCCTTAACTAACTCTTCCAATTCTTGATTGTCTAGTTTTTTATATGGGTTGTAAACATGATAGATTCATATAAAGGAGCTATTATTCTGCAGAGTAATCTAAACAGCATTATGCTCAAAACTTAAATTCTGAACATCTATGTCAACATAACTAAGATCTTCCTTTGTAAATATACAGACTCCTCCTCCACTTGTTATCATCTGTCATGTCTGATTACATCATATCCTGGAAGTCTAAACATAAGTTCTCTCACTCACAATGTTTCTTGTACACACATAACATCAGGTTTGGTTTCCATTTAAAAAACATTTTTTTAATTTGTGAGCATGTGTTATTAGACTATGGGTGTTCCAGCAAAAAAAAAAAAACCACACCACACATTAGAACCATGTTGTTAAAACTACTTTATTACCTTTATTTAAAATTGCATGAATGGGGTCTGTAGAGAGATTGCCTATATGCAAATACTTTTCTGCTGCTTTTGTTATAATTTTTATTCTTTCAGTCTTTCCCCCCCGTCTGTAAAGTGCAATTAATCACTTATATCTTAAATGCTATAAAATTCTCTTTGCCTACAAGCAGTACATCATCTTTTTCCTTTATGTTATCTTTCCTGCCCTAACTGTATGTTGTTGTACCAGTGGCTCTTTTCCCTCACTGGCATTTTCTTCCTTCTGCATATTCCTCTGTCAATATCTTTTGATAGCTTCTGCATATAATATTTTAGGGTGAGTTTTAATTTTCGGTATCTCTCTGGAGCATTCTGTTGCCACATCCCCTTTGTATGCTGAACTGGGCTTATCCCCAGAATTGCTGCTTTTTAGTTCTGTTCCTTCCAGACAGTCCACATACGAGTGTTCTCCTCCATATTTACCACACTTCAGTTTCCCCTTACAGACAGCTGTCACATGTCCAAACCAGCCAACTGCCAGTCCAAGCCACCCCTGAGTTGCAAGCCCCAGCTCTCAGCCTCTCCCAGCCTACACAGCCAGCCTGCAGCCTGGCCAGCAACTAAGCCAGGCCCAGCCCAGCCGCTGTCAGCCAGCTCTTTCCTTCTCTCACTTCCTCGCTTTTTAATCCCACCCCAGCTCCTCAGCCATCTGCAGTTACCATGCCCCTGGTGTATTTCTGGTGACTGTGGCAGTTCCAGGCCCGGAGGCTTCCCATGCTAGCGTTCAAGAGCCGGTACTCCCCATTATGAACACGTTACCCAAGATTACATGGGATAGCTCAGTCCTTTACAAAAGAACCCTGACACAATTATCTCAACAGAAGGAAGGAGACAGGGAGACATGTCCCATTTACTATTCCCAGTTACTCCTCAAACTTGCCCTTATTAAGCCAGTCTCCTATAGGTATTATTACAGAAGTGGGTGTTTATGGGGAACTTGAACATGGAGAGGGTAGTGCCTTGCAGATGGGCTCAAGAAGGGCTTCCCATTCATTTGATAGATGGTATGGGAAAAGACTACGAGACATTTGTGAGAGAAACGGACAAATGGGCGCACAAAGCCGGCATCATTAGCAGACCAACTGGGGTGACCACAGAATAAAATGAGACAAGGGCAGATAAATAGTGAATGTCAGATTACAGAATCATAGAAATGCAGTGTTGGAAGATAACCTCAAGAGGTCACCTAGTCCATTTCCCCTATTCTCATCCCCCCACCTCACCCCATTGCAGTGAGGCATGATTAACTATACCTATTATGCAGGGCTCTGAAGGCAGTAACAAGAAGCTAGAACATCATTCAGGAGTCAGAGAGATTCAAAGGGGTAAGAGGTATAGTCAAAGTAATGGGCAAAGAAGATCATAATAGAGAATGGCTGTATTTTGTACAGAGAAGAGAGAAGCAAGAGAGGGAGTAGGAAAAAGAGGTTACAGTAATCAAGACATGAAATCAGTCCCCCGCGCCATCTTCTCACATCTAATCCAGCCATTCAAATCAAAGTACCTCACTCCTGAGCCTCTTAATTTACATCAGAGCCACAGCAAGAGACCACTTATTAGGCACCAGACAGAATTAGGAGCCTATCTTTAGGCTTCTATTTTTGAAAATCTAAACCACCTTGCATGGGGCAGGGTGGAAAGTATCATGGAGATGATTGTGGGAGAAGATGACAAACAGGCAGAGAAGGTTGCTAGTGGTGGCTGATAGTGGGAGACTAATTATGCAAAGCGCAGCAACTAAATCCAGAGATGCAACTACTGAAAATGAGGAAGGAGCTCAGACTTGGTGGCACTGAAACAAGGGAAGCCAATAGAGGGATCTGATAGGCTAGAATGATGGACCAAGAGGCTGATTCTAAAAGCTACATTGTGAATATACTGAAGGGAGTTGTGTGTGTCAGACACCAAAGAAAAGGCAGTTGCAGTAGTCAAAAGGGTCTGACCTAGAATTTTAGCAGTCCAGACAGAGAGAAAGTGTTGGATTTTTGAAATTGTTATGAATACAGCTGGTCAACTTCTTATAGCTTTTTTTAACCAAAACAACAATTTGTGAAAATTTAATTTTGGTTGAATGTTTTTAGTTTTTTCAATAAAAAGAAATTAACATTTTATTTTTTTCCAGTAGAAAAAATGGGTACAGACTGGGTGAGGGATTGAAAAGTGAGGGATGAAAGAGTTATTTCTTCCCTTTGTATTTGCTGGGATGTGCAAGCAGCATTGAAGCCAATCTCTGAGCAATTCTAATTGACACGGGGGCCAGAGAGAGTAGTTCTGGAAGGAGGGAGCAGGAAATACAGTAACAGAACTCAGGACATGCACTTGCAAGGCTTATGGGCAGTGGGGGTCCAGGTCACCAAGTGGGAGGAAAGTGGTATGGAGGAATCTGATGGTTGGCGGCCAGAACTGTAAGTCACCTTGTTACCCCTCTGCTTCAGCAAGAGAGACTTTTGCTGGTGCTAAACTGCGTGACAGCCCCCTGCAATCCTTAGGACGTTGCCAGTCCCCACTTTGCTTTGCAGTTAACACTTGTTGCACTTCAATTCCTGAACTCCCTGGAAAAGCGTTCCTCTGCAGTACCCAGCCCCTGTCACTGGGCACTCACAGAAGTGACAAACTCTGCTATCTCCAAAGAGACAGTAAACACACCAGCTTATTAGCTCAGCTGAAGATGTACACTTTACTGTAATATATTGGACTGAGATGAACTTACAGTAAAACCAAGAATAAGTTTATTAATAAAGAACAGAGCCAGGTGATACTAAACAAAGATAATAGAAACAGAAACTTGTTACAAATAGAAGTATTATGTACTTTCTAGTAACTGAAATGTAACATACTACACTCCTTGTCTAAGGCAATTTTCTCACCCAAAGCTTCCACTCAGTATCACAAGCCCTGCTGGGGGCCAGGACCCAGTGCTCAGGAATGCAAAGATCTCTTTGATGAATCAATGATGGGTAACCACAGTGACTCCCCCCCCCCCCCCGTCTTCTTATAGTCCAGTAAAACCTTTGAAATGTACCCTTTGAAGTGTATCTTCACCCCAGGCAAAATTCCTGTCCTCCCCCCCCCCCCGTCCCCGATTTATTCTTTGGGGTGCAGATGTCATGCTGTGCTCCTCTCATTCTTCTGTTAATTTGCTTTTCTTGTTACTTCAATATGTACATATAATTCTCACTGTCTTTGGCTCACTCTGCTCCATTTACATCCCAGACCCAGGCACACAGGCCACTCAAAATTCCTTTGTCTGGGACAAACTTTTTTACCAGCCCTGCCTGGTTTCATGGTTTGAGCATACTCTTGATATATGCATACAACTTTTTAATTGTTACCCATACATACACTACACAGTGATTATGATGACCATTATTATATATTCATATGATACCTTACATCACATTTCTTATAAATACCATGACAGCAATGTGTTATATGTAGTGAGTTTGTCAGGCCACACAGGAGTTGCTGTTACGTGACCATGAGCCCTTTGCTAGTGGACACTGTGGGGTTCCTAAGATCACAGGGAGTAGAGTCAGTACATCTTATTGGAGGAAAGTGCTCATATGGCATAACAGCCTGATTTAAGTCCTCTGTCTAAATTCTCTAGGTCCTTTGGAATTGTTTTTGTTTTCAGTCATCTGTGAAGTCAGTTAATGTGTGGTTTTCAACTTCTGCCAGATCATTAATTATGATGATAAATCCAGGCCTAACAGTGATCATTGTAGCACCATGGTGGATGCCTTCCAAAAACTAAATTGTTTTCCATTTACCATGGCCCTTTGTTTACAGTCATTCACCCAGTTTCTAATCCATATGACAGTGCTCATATCCAGACCAATTTGAATACGTTTTTCAAGTATGAGATACTGCTTCAAAAGATTTACTAAAGTCTGGATATGCTGTTACATTAAGGGCATTTTCTTTTCCCACAAATATAATTTGATAAAAAGTGATATTTTGGGAAAAGAATGGTTTACTTTTAAACTGATTATGTTGGTTGTTACTAGTTATGCTATCTTCTAGCTGTCTGCTAAATGTTTCCCCTTAATATTTGTTCCACGATTTTACCAAGAATTAGTAAATCTACAGATTGCCAGTATAAAAAGAAGGAGCTGCAGTACACCACACTTACCTTTATCCCCAATATTCTAACCCTCAAACCACAAACACTCTTTGCAAAAATTCTGTGCCTTTTAAACCCCCTAAATGTTAGGGTCTAAAAATGACAGTTGAGGGAGCCACCCTGTTCCCCATTGACATATCCTTCACTCATAATTGTTCCAGCTGATTTATACCAACCACTCTCCCTTTCTTTGTTCCCCTCTATGCCTCCCCAGATATCCTTATATACCTCCCTCCTCTATGCTCCTGGAGTCCTATGCAACACCTTATGACCATACCTCCATACTTCATGAGTGTCCACCCCAACTGCTCTTCCCTCCCACAAAACCATCCTATTCTGAGACCACAAAGAACAACTGCATGCCACCCCTCCATGCACCACCTAGTTTATGACTGTTAAAATCCCCTGCCCCTACTCCACTCCCTTCCCAGATTTCTGTCCTGCCACATTTTCCTGTTTCTTACTCTGCCCTAATCAGAATGTCTCTTTATATTTGTGACAGATATGGCAATTTCCTGGAGTATTCTTAATTCAATAATGTTTTTCACATTTAAATATCTTTGGACTCCATTGTATTAAATGCAAATATGATGTATTATTGTGGGCCTGGATGATCACGGGACGATATTGAACAATGTGGCAGACAAGAATGGTCTTTTGGACCATGTGTGCGGAGTTCCTAGGAAATATATAGAGGGAGGTGTGACATACCTAGGGTACAATCCAGACTGATGAGTAGCTGTGTCACTCCTGTCCTGTAACCATGGGTGCCTTACAATGCCTTGCTGAAGAAGCTCCCACCTGGGCTGCTCACAAACACCTTTCCAGCATGCCAGCCACAGCGTGAGTGTCTGTGTGCAACTGCAGCCTGCCACTCACACTTGGATTATATTCTGGTTCTCACCAGCCTTGATTATATTGCAGGGTGACCAAAACCTAGACCCCCATCCTAGATTTTCAGTTAAATATATGCCCTATAGTGCCTAGCCCTCTCCTGGACAATACAAGCTTATATAAAGTCTGTCACTTTCTTAATAGAAATGATATGCACAAATCTTGTTACCCCAAATGGAGTTTCCCAGACACTTCAATTCAAACACACTAGATTAGATAAAACAAGTCTATTAACTACAAAGAGATGGATTTTAAATGAATATAGTAATGACGCATAAAAGTCAGAAGTGGTTACAAGAAAAATAAAGATAAAATGCAATTGGTGCCTAACTTAACAAGCTGTGTTAAACTCAAAGCAAAGTTTTTCTCACCACATGCTCTCAACAGTCTTACTGGCCAAACTTCTTAGGCCAGGACCCTGTCTTCTGTTTAATGGCTGCTTCCTTTGTCACTTCTGATGCAGTGAATCAATGGGCAGAGAGAGACAGAGACACCTTGGAGTGTCTGCCTCTTCTTTTTATAATCATTTGAGAAGCATTTCCGGCTAGGAGCAAAGTGACGCAGTCTCTTTGGAAGGGAACTCCATGCTGTTTGCTACACTGTAGATGTTTTGCCCCAGTCTCCTTTTCTGCCAAAGGATGGCCACTTAGCAAGTAATGGCCCATCAGCCTTGTTTACACCTGACTGAGGCGTCAGCTTACTCACCAACAACCACATACCACACAACAGAACCACTAACCCAGGAACTTTTCCTTGCAACAAAGCCCGTTGCCAATTGTGCCCACATATCTATTCAGGGGACACCATCACAGGGCCTAATAACATCAGCCACACTATCAGAGGCTCGTTCACCTGCACATCCACCAATGTGATATATGCCATCATGTGCCAGCAATGCCCCTCTGCCATGTACATTGGTCAAACTGGACAGTCTCTACGTAAAAGAATAAATGGACACAAATCAGATGTCAAGAATTATAACATTCATAAACCAGTCGGAGAACACTTCAATCTCTCTGGTCACGCAATCACAGACATGAAGGTCGCTATCTTAAAACAAAAAAACTTCAAATCCAGACTCCAGCGAGAAACTGCTGAATTGGAATTCATTTGCAAATTGGATACTATTAATTTAGGCTTAAATAGAGACTGGGAGTGGCTAAGTCATTATGCAAGGTAGCCTGTTTCCTCTTGTTTTTTCCTACCCCCCCCCCCCCAGATGTTCTGGTTTAACTTGGATTTAAACTTGGAGAGTGGTCAGTTTAGATGAGCTATTACCAGCAGGAGAGTGAGTTTGTGTGTGTATGGGGGTGGGGGGAATGTGAGAAAACCTTGATCTATGCAGGAAATAGCCCGACTTGATTATGTAAAGAGTTGTCACTTTGGATGGGCTAGCACCAGCAGGAGAGTGAATTTGTGTGGGGGGGTGGAGGGTGAGAAAACCTGGATTTGTGCTGGAAATGGCCCACCTGTTGATCATTTTAGATAAGCTATTACCAGCAGGACAGTGGGGTGGGAGGAGGTATTGTTTCATATTCTCTGTGTGTATATAAAGTCTGCTGCAGTTTCCACGGTAAACATCTGATGAAGTGAGCTGTAGCTCACGAAAGCTCATGCTCAAATAAATTGGTTAGTCTCTAAGGTGCCACAAGTACTCCTTTTCTTTCAGCTTACCCTTTGTCTCTGAGGAACTGGTCTGGCCACTCACCAGACTTTTCTGGAAAACACAGGTTTAGTCATGATCTCAGCTTATGTTTATAACCTCACATTTAACACTGCTACATGCATTTTATCATTATATTATTGATCAGCAAATGATGACTTTTTAATGATATCTCACAAGGAATACGTTGTAAAAGGATTATTACAATAGTGTGTAGGGTGTGGACACAGGGGTACATTCTGTCATGGAAGGTTAATGCAAATGCCTTCTGCCACTTAGGTAAAACCCCAGACTGCTGAAGCTATGCCCTAAGGAAAGGATCATACTAATTACCTGTTCCTACTACCCCTAATAGCTTACCTATTGCCCCTCCTCAGTCTTACTAGAGGTCCCCTTTAATTTGGCCCATTTACTAAAGTCTAATGAGGTAACCAGAGGTGGCCCACCCAGGGTTACCAGGGATTCTCCTATACCCTTTGGAACAAACTAGATTTGTTCCCCCTTGGGAGGACATGGATACAGCCCTCCACTCAAAAGTATTGACACTCAGGCAGTATTCTTTCAAAACCGTGTTTTGTTTATTTAACTAATCTGTCCCAAATATAGTTAATCTAAACTTAAATTGAAAGCATAAACATAAATTCCTTAGCACAGGTATACAAGCTAAAGTACCCAAAAGTGCAATGGCATACAGTTGGAATGGCTTAAGTGATTGTGTTCTGCATATGGCGATCAGTCACATGCAGGACACTGAGAGCAATCTTAACAAACTCTAAACTTTATAGTAACAAACATACACATACAGACATCCAGCTTTATTATCCCAAGCATACACATTCATTAACCCCACTTCTTTTCTATATCCTATACTATAGCTGGCATACTTACTCTCCAGAATCTATCTTTCCTCTGCTCTGTCCCAACAGCCCGCTGCTGCTGCTTCCTTCAGGTTTTCTTCCTTGCTGCTCTTTGCTCTTTTAGGTTTTTCTGATCTTCTCCTTCTGCTCCTGATCCAACTGATCTTTGCCTGCCAGCTCTCTGCCTTATATACAGTTGTTGGCCTGCTCTGACTGGCCTATTTTTTCAATCCTACCTTATCTTCCAGCTGTTGCCGGCACCCAGTGCCAGAGGCGAGCAACAGTGGTGGTGGGGGTTCGCTATCCGGTGTGCTTCTCCCAAAAATCACAACGCGGTGGAGAAGCAGAAAAGTTTATTTGAAGCTTCAAAAAGGTACAGGGAGATTAGAATCTCAAATCCTGTACACAGAGCAGGAAGTTACATAGGCTTTTATACATCCTTTCTTCAGCATACTTATCCAATAGCAAGTTGCCCTAAGTATCCATATAGCCAGCCAATCCAGTTACCAGCTAGTTCCCTTGTTCTCTGTACCAGCTGTTAAATCATAAAGCTGCTTTATTCAGCATTGTTCTTCCATATCTGCCCTGTTTGGCCTTGTTTAGTTTCAGGCAGTCTGACTCTGCAACATATTGTTGCATGATCCTCAGCATAACTGCTGTGAGTGCCTCCAGACAGGGGGGCCAAGGAGACTTGGGCCTAGTACGCAGAGCTGCTGCGAGTGCCTCCGGGGGGGGGGGGGGGCAAGGACACTTGGGCCTACTGCAAGGGGGCTTCATCAACACTCGTGGTCTTCCATCCCCTCGAGTTACCTAGTGGCCATACCCAGTATTCCCAACACAATCATCTACAGGATCCTATTTGATCTTTCTGATTGGTCTACAAATATGAACCAATCATAACTGCTAAACCTCACATGAATTTGAGCTAAGTCCATCTGTCTGACACTCCCTTTCTGGGCTAAGAGTACCCCTCCTCTTGCCTAAAGTGACCTTTACTTAACCTCAGTTCAGGCTTTGCCTAACACCACATTGTTATTGGTCACCTGGCTCAAAACTGCCCAGTGACCCGTTTTTTCGTTACTGTTAGCAGTGTGCCAATTTGATTGCACTTTTAATTCTTATACCTTAAAACTTTCTAAACTAAAAACCACAATCTTATTTCTCTAATATATATTTGTTTATTAACTTAAACACCTTAATGTTATGATCTACTGGGTGCCACCCTATTTCTTACCAATTTAACCAATTTAACCAACTTTATTTTAATTTTTCCCTTAGGTGCAGTTAATGGTGGCAACTGGCAAGGCTGTGTTTTTTAGTGCTATGCTTAGGAAACAAAATAGAGCAGCCAAAAATCCTCCCTATCAGGCTGTAGCTTCTTTTATTATTTTTATTGTTTTCTCAATAAAGCTTACACCTTCAGTAGAAAAGGCTGCGTGATAACTTACGACTATGAGCAATCATGCTGTTTATAGCATCTGAGAAGAAAACCAAAGCAGGCCTACTTAAGCAGTCTGACTTGTTGGGGAATTCACAGTGCAGGCAGAGAGCTGTGCAGCCTGGAAATACCCCGTCAGGAAGGAGAGGGACATGCATCTCCAACCAACAGATTTGATGGCTGAAGAGCTGGGAGCCGAGAGTGGGTGTCCTTGCTGGACCACAGAGGGGGAATTCAGGTCCAGTTGCCCTGAACTGTGACACAGAAGGAGGTAGCGTCTGTGGAGCTATAACGGTGTGAATTGCATAAGTGCCAACAGCAGCAAAAGGAAGCACCTTAGAAAGGAAAAAGTCTGAAAACCAGACAAAAGTCTCAATTGTCCTTTCGGGAACAGAACAGCAAAAAGAGAGACAGGAAAACTGAATTATGAACAACTGAAGAAAGGTCTGCTGGTTGAACTATGCAGAGAAGGCAGCTCAACACTGACAAAGACACAGTGAGTAGACTTGCCATATACTCAGGGGACATGAAAAAGAATGATGGTCCAGATTCACAGGGAACATCCAGCCCATTGGCAGAGTGTCCAGCTGGTAGGGGAAAGTTTTGATCCAACTCCCTGGAGGGAAGCAGGCAAGAGGCTGACAGAAATAGCAACAATCCAGCCACATGCATCACTGAAGCTAGGAAAGGTCCACAGGTGAACCAACAGAGGATACAGCTGAAGAGGAACCAACTGCACCTGGAAATCCAGCAGCTTGCAGACCAGGAGCAATAGTGCCAGCATGAGAAAGAGTAGAAGGTGCACCAGCACCACCACAAGAGAGAAGAAGAGCATCACCTTCAGCTCAAGTTGGAGAAACTGTGCTAGCAGAACCATAAGTCCAGCAGGTGAAGCCAGACCCAAGGTACCTATCCCAGTGGGTGGCATAGATTCCAAATTACTTCCTCCCTTCAGGGAGGGAGATAACATGGATGTGTTTCTAAATGCTTTCGAAATAGGGTAGGGAAGGAAAACATGGTATGGTACTTGGTTCCACTACTGTCAGGGACAAAGGCTTTGAACATTTTCACCCTTATGAACAGAAAGAGAGATGTAAACAAGTTTATACTGCTCCCTGAAGAGTATAGGAGGTGCTTTCAGGGAGTGCAGAAAAAAGGGGTCATGACCGATGCTGAGGTTTCAGCTCAAATTAGGGGTTATGTAAGAAAATGGGGAACTGGTTGGGGGGTTACCATGGTTGATAAGGCCTACGAATTAATGGGTATAGAACTATTCTATAAACTCTGCCATCCCCATCTGAAAGCATGGTTGATAGACAGAAATCTCTGAGGTGTAACTATAACTAGGAAATAGGCAAATCAGTCTGTGGATGTTGTCCTAGGTTTGGCAGAAAATCTAATAGGGATGAGCTGGGATCAGAGGATAGGGATGAGGACCAAGCCGAAACCCACATCCAGAAGTGAGGGAACCCACCACTGAGAAACCCTGGGACGGGGGGGTGAGAAGAGGTGTTCCATATGTGGCCAGTGGGATTGCCCAGTCCATCCACTAAGGCCAGTGCAAGGCCAACCCTACAGAGCTAAGTCAATGTAAAGAGATCCATTTTAAACCCTTAACCACACAAGACAAAGTCCACAGTATTCATCATTAACTATTTATTTCTACTCTCCTGGCTCCCAAACCACTTTTCCTCCCTACAGCCGCCAGCCACCTTTGAGGTCTCCCTCTTCTCTCCCTGGCTCGGCTCACTTGATTGCAGCAGCTTAGCAGATGGTCCAGCTTTGCTCTTTTGCTTCCATTCTTCACTTCTTTGGATGGCTGCATTTGCCATTGAGCAGCCTGATGGAAATACCTGAGTCCTCTGTCTAGGCATGCAGGCCCAGCACCTAAAGCCAAAGCCCCACTGAGAGCAGTGGGAGACTAGCCAAGACTGTCGGGAGTGGAGGCTTGGCCCATGGGGACCCCAGGCACTCCAGCTGCTACCACCTATATGGTGAATCCTCCATCGCCAAATAGCTCTTCCACATTCTGCAAGCTGGCCTCCCTGGCTGACAATCTAGGAGAACAGAAACCCTTTGTTAGAGCAGGAGAGTCTCTTCAATGCTGCACTCTTTACATGGCTCCCAGAGGTCACAGTGAAACACGACTGGGCAGCCCCTAGGATTCACTCTAGGAGCTCCCTGCTCAGTCTCTTGGCACCCACTAAAATGGTCTCTGACAGTGGCATTGCAGACGGGGGCTCAGCACACGGTCCCTTCTCTGGCTTCCTGAAAGGGAGGGAATTTGCTCTTGTCATTTAAGGACTGGTTGTCAGAGTCAGAGCTCCTGGGCTCTCTGGCTTTAGAAGTGGGTGTGGTCTAGCGGTTGGAGCTGGAGTGGTATCAGGACCATGCTTCAGTCCTGCCTCTGTCAGTGACATTGTGGGTGACCTTGCAGCCAGTCACTTTCCATCCCTGTGGCCCTGCTAACAGGAATAATACTAACCCACCTCAAAGGGGCTGGCAGGGGTCACCAATGTCATGGCTCAAGTTAGAGTGAGTTGTGCTCTTGGTAGCAAAGGTCCCAGATTCAGTCCCCATGGATGCCCATGGTGTCTGTATGTGGCCATGGTTGTACTCACCTAGCATTACAGGCTGTTTACAAGCACTGCCCATCAGCCCTGGAACAGCAGGCAACTAGGACTCTGGGAGCCAAGGGATTGGTGTGTCTTGCTAGAGGGAGCAGAGCTGGAGAGCAGAAAAGGGCATTGGAGAAATTGTACAAACGGTGTCACGGCCAGGTCAGGGCAGCCAGACCTAGTGGTCAGAGCCAGAGTCCACACTCACAAGACAGGAGTCGAGAGTCAGCTGGGTCAGGATACTGACCTGGGCTGGCTGCAGGATATGTCTGTGTGAGAGGCTGGGACAGAGCTGGAAGACAGATGTGACAATCAGGGTTCTGTCACCCCAGAGGGAGAACAGAGGGTCTGAAACCAAAAGACTAAGCAATTAAATCAACTCATTCAATAGAGAATTATTGTACCATCCAGGGACATCAAGTAAGGTCTGTTAGCAATGCTGAGAACACGCTGGTCAAGAATATCCTTGTGAGATGCAGGTCCGGGTGGGGTATAATAAATTGGGTATGTGTGCTGGAAATAGGTTCTTAAATTATGTTTTGGGATCAGACTTGATAAACAAGTTTGGCTTAGAGACAGGAGCGTGGATTCATCTGTCTGGGTCAAACTTTGTAAGCCATAGGCAATGAAAGTACATCAATATTGAAGGTAAACAAAGGAACTAAGCTAACAAATGACAGCTTGGGAAGCACACCAGGTAACAGAGTCTGCACCCCAGGAAACTTTCCTGGCTCTGGAAGGACCAACAATGGACTTTGGGCAATAGAAGGGGAGCAAAAGACATTTGAGTTCTCCATCACATAGGGAAGAGAGGGAACAGCTGGAGATGCTGGCAACTTGACGTTAGTCTTCAAACTCCTGAGGCAAAGATTGTGACTTGCTAAGATTCAGTTTTAATCATTACAAAGCGTGATTTGTTTTGTTTGTAACCAAACTTGTCTCTTTCTCTTCCTTAGTATCATTTAAATCTCTGTTATTTGTTACTACGCTTCCAAACCATCCCAGTGCTGTGTGTTCAAGTGAAGTGTGAGTCTCCAGCCTACCTAACAGGCTGAAGTGTGCCCTGTCTCTTCGGAGGTAGCAAACCTAATAATTTTAGTGAGTGTCCAGTAAGGAGACTGGACTCTGCAGGGGGATGTCTCTGGGGAACTGGGGTTCACTGATTGTTACTTGCAAGGCAAGTTTCAGTCTGGCAGAGTCTTGAAGAGTTTGCTGGCAAGGCAGAGAGGCTAGCGTGTCTGGCAGCTGACACAGCTTGGCAGCAGCAAAGCTCTCACTTGCTGAGGCAGCAGGGTAACAGGGGCTGACAGTTCTGGGTGTCCTGAGCAAAACCTCAAAGATGGAGAAGAAGTTCCTGTTTGTTTCCTGTTCATAGACCCATAGTAAAATAGCCAAGGGGGGAGGGGAGAAGAGAATGTACCAGGGAAGTGCTGGGATAGGACCCAGTCAAGTTCCCAGCTCTCTCCCAGGTTTGTGGGTGAGACCTAGGACAGGTCTCTGTTGGACAAAGGACAACCCCCTGCTTCTTACAGTCATCTGTGTCCATGGGAGAGAAGAGCTAACTTCCTCCTTGTGAATCTCAGCAGCTCCCTAGGAAGGAACCAGGGCTCTTCTCTGAGGGCCTTCTCCTGGACCTCACAGGGGTCTGATGCTCTCACTTCCTAAGCTGGCCTGGGGCTTGGCGTTAGTGCTCAACAGAACCAGGCAGAGCCCTGTCATCGAGCGCCAGCACCTTCCCTCTGTCCCTGAAAGAGGAAGGGCCCCAACACTGCACTGCACTGACTGCCCTCACCAAGGCTGGCCCAATGGGCTCTCAGGTATCAGGACACAGTGGAAACGTGGCTCATCCAGTCTCTCATTTCCAGGACTCCCCAGGGTTAAGGTAAAATTCCTGCTGCCCCTCCCCATTGTGCTTACCTCCAAGATGTGCTGGAGGTTGCTGTCAGTGAGCTCTTCAGCATGGCATCCATGTCTCTGCGCAAGCCTTGTTCAGAGCCTGCCAGCAAAGGGAGACCATGGGTCAGGGTTCTCGAACCTGGGTCTACATGTGCCAGGGTGACAGCTGGCTCTGCAGTCCTTGCCCAGAGCAGTTCTCTGTAGAGGGCCTGGTGCACAGCAGGGTATGGAACAGCCAAGCTGCTAGGGATGGGAGCTGGGCTTCCTGGCAGAGTCCAGGAACCAAAGCACAGCATCTGCAAGGAAGTGATCCCCCACAGAGGGGTGACATAATCTCCCATGGAGAGGGAGTCTCCCCCTGACACTTCTTTAATTCTATGGCCTGTTCCCATCTCTGCCCACCCCACTCCCAACTCAGCAGCTCCAGCTACGGAAGAGAGCAAGGACCAGAGGCCTTCCTGCTCCTGGGACAGAGGAGTATGTTGATGATCTACCTGGGTGTGAATGTTGGCCTTCCTCACGCCCATGGGCAATAATCTATGCAGGACAGTGCACAGGAACTGCGAATCCTGTTCCGGATCTAGGGGCAGCTTCAGTTTCCTGGCAGGAGACTGTACATGAGACCTCACAGTTGGGGGGGTGACACAGGCACTAACATGGACACGGAAGTTTGAGGAACAGGGCAGAGTCCTGTGTGGGGCAAGGAGGGCAGAAATTTGCAAAGCAAGAGCAGAGGATCAAACACTTTCTTAATTTGCGTCAGGATTATCCCCACTTCAAAGATGGAGAAAGTGAGGCACCAGGTGGGAGAGTGACCTGGCCAGGATCACTTTACCACTCAGTGGCAGGGCTGCAATAAAACCTGTTCCCTACGCTCATCACTGGACCCTGCTGACCTTCCTGTATGACCCCTCCAGCCATCCTCACCACTCTCCAATACCAGGCTGTTTTCATAATGGAAGCAGGCTTGTACCAGAGTTCACTCACCGATAGGTCCTGGCCAGGCCTGGTGTCTCAGCCTTTTTGCTGGGCTCGCACCCCTGCCAATAGCTGCTCTGGCACTTGTTGGCTGGGAACTCAGCCCTCCAGCCAGGTGACTGTCCTTTCATCCACTCCTTCCTGGGTCGCGCTCATCCCAGACTAAAAGTCCAAACAAAACGTTCCGCCCTCTTGGGGGCTCTTCCTCAGCCTGAGTTCGGCTCGGCCTGCCCTTGGCTAGGCTTGGCAGCCCTTTCTATGGCCTTGTACGTCCCCTTCCTCGGGGACAGTGGGAGAACCCAGTCCTGCCCTGGATTCTAGGTTCTGCCCTAAGGCCCTGTACTGAACAGCTAGGCCTGCTCCGGTACCTTTGCTGCGGTTTTCCCTGGTTTCCCCCATGACTGCTGTTCCCAGTTTTCCCCATGTCTGCCCATGTGCCTCAGCCCTGGCTGGTCAGTTGCCATCACCCGTCAGTCCTTGGCCTCCCAGGCTGCCAGTGATGAGAGCAACTCTGAGTGGTGGCTCGGGTGACAAGGACACTAGGCCACGGGGAACTGGGTGCCGTCCTGTGGGACAGAAGAGGCTCGCAGAGGGCACTTAGGGGACTCTGCTGCCCTTCCCAAGAGCGACAGCACCGTGTCCTAAGAACATAAGTCCATGAGGAGGTAACACTTGTCATTAATTAGCCTTGCTAAAGAGCTGGGTTGGAGCTGCTCTGGGGACAAGCTGGCTCCCTCCTGCTCGTGGAGCTAAGTTCATTTCCCATCCCAGTAGCATCTGCTCTGACTCTCATTCCCCACCAGGCTCCTTGCTGCCAGGCCAGTGAATGGGCAAAGGATGGGAATGAGGCCCCGGGCCCCACCCCAATCTCCTGAGTCTAATGCAGCTACTTACCTTGTCCCCCACCAACTGCTGGGCTTCCCCCAAGAGGAAGTAGGTGAGGAGCAGCCCAGCCTGGCAGACACGCAGCAGGGGGTCGTGGATGGCCAGCAGTGCCGTCCGGAGAAAGGATCTTCTCTGCTCCTCCGAGAAGAACTTTCTGAAGACCTAACACCAAAAGGATGTGACGCACTAGCAGATTGCCCAGAACCAGGCTCCAAATTCTGGCACTAGAACAGCATCGCCCTCTAGTGGCCCCAAGAGGCAACCACTGCAGGGGACCCAGCCACCCCCACTCCCTGAGCTGTCTCATGCCCTGGCAGAGTGTCCTTACCTCCCCCACCCTGGCTGTGTTCCTGTAGCCCAGGAGCCTGCTGTCCTGGTGCCAGTCCCAGCACCACAAGTCTTCAGCCTCATGGATGGTCAGCCCTGGGAAAGAGACACACATTTGTCATTCTGGTTGCAGTGTCTGTGTCCTTCCAATCCCACTGTTGGCTGCACAGTGGCCAGAGTCCTCGTTGTGTGCCTGGCCCAATAGAATTGCAGGAGGTGGTGTAGAACATAGAGAGAGACTCATCCTCTCGCTGGGGTCAGTCTGAGAGAAATTGGCTGGGGTCCCAGTCTCACTCTTCTATCGGGTGCCATTTCCCAGCTGGGTTCCTTACCCCTCTGGTGCAGCAGCAGCTGGTAGAGCCAGTAAACCCCCTCTCTGGCCTGCTGGCTGATGTCCTTGGCTGGGTAACCGATGAACACAGCCAGTTGTGCCACATGGTGACCCATCCTGGCGAATTCTGCTGAGTTCTAATGGAAGGGAGAGGGAGAGGGGACTCCATCAGCATTTTCCCATCAGCTCCCAGTCCCCCCTGGGCCAGGAGTCTCCTTCCCCTCAGCCCCTCTGCAGGAGATACTAGAGGATAGGAACTAGAGCTAGACCCTTCATTTTCTCTGCCCCCAAGGAAGCTTGGAGCAAAGGGATGTGGGCAGGGTCCTCCATGAGGACTTGCCACCCCAGCTGCTCCAGGATGACAGGAAGGCATGAACCTGGAGCATGGTCCCTTTCAAAGCCCAGGGTCATCAGTTAACCAGGAAAAGAACTTGACTCAAGTCTAGCTCTTTCCCTGTTCTGACACTGCTTCCCCAAGAGAAATACTCCTAACCTACAGCCCCCGCAGCAGCAGATCCTACAGCCCATCGGAGCCAGCCCACCCATGCCTGGAGTCAGGAAGCTGGCAACAGAGTTCACTTACATCAAACTCAGGGAGGGTGATGGTGGATCTGAGCAGGGCTGTGCTGCTCCTAATGGCCCTGGCTCTCTCCTGGCACACCCTGGACGATCCAGAAGTTGGTGTGCTGTGGGGGAAGGAGGCAAGTCAGAATCAATAGGCAGGTGCACGTGCTGTGCAAATGAGCCCCTCCCCATCCCCAGGGGGCTGAGGCATTGTGTGTGGGGTGGAATATCTGATTCATTGATCGCAGAGCTTTAGAAGGGGATTGTTGCCCCCAGGACGATGGTTGTATCCTGCAGGTCACAGCTTGTTATTGTCTCTCTAGATTGGGACAGTGCTCAGTGTCGGGGCTGGTCTCACCCTCCCTGAACTCCTGATTCCTGAACAGCTCACCAGGAAGGAGACAGACCCCTCACCCCTCCCCAGCTCCCAAGTCCTTGGCTGGATGAAGGGACTGAGTGTGAGCACAATTCCCCCAGGAATCTCAGGGCCCATCGGAGAGAAGGGCTGATTCCCTGGGGTCCTCCTGTTTCTCTAGGAAGGAGCCTGTGCCTTTTCTCTGAGGGCCATCTCATGGAGCTCACAGGGTTGGGGGGTTCAGACTCTCACTCCCCAGGCCAGCCAGGGGCCCTGTGGTTAGTGCTCAACAGAACCAGGCAGAGCTCTGGCTTGAAATCCCAGCTCCTTCCTCTGGCCTTCAAGGAGGAAGGACCTGACACTGCATTACACCAATTGCTCCGACCAAGGACGGCCCACTGGGGACTCAGCTAGGAGGACAGCCTGGAAAATGGATCTAAGTGTTAAGGTAAAATTGCCCCCACCCCTCTCATGGGGCTCACCTCCAAGATGTAGTGGAGCCTGGCTGTGTCTGGGGACTCTGCCAGCAGGTTCCCCAGCATGGCATCCAGGAGGTCTGGCAATACCTTGTGCAGAGCCTGCAAAGCAAGGGAGAGCCATGGGTCAGAGTTAGGGAAACTGGGGCTATACCTGCCACAGGATGGGAAGAGGGGTCTCTGGGAAGCACCGGTGAGACCCCCAAACACATATCCTGGCCTCTCTCATTCACATCCCACTGCAGACAATTAGCAAGGATTCATGGCAGGATGACAGCTGGCTCTTCAATCGATGATAATTTAGCTTGATCTACCTGGACTTGGGTGCCCAGGGTGAAGATGGCATGTAGGGCAGCTCGCAGGAGGTGAGTCTCTAGCTCTGGCTCCAGGACAGGTTTCATGGTGCTGGCAAGAGAGAGGAGCCGGTATTAGACTGTGCAGTGCGGGGGTGGGACTGGCACCAACACAGATGTAAAACTGCAGAGAAATAGGCAGGGGCTGGCGAGAATGGAAACTCAGGCACTGAGCCAGGGAATGACAAGGCCAAGGCCTCACAGACAGATGCCACCTCTGCCAGAGGAGACACCCTTGGGAGGTGACCTGAGAGTGGGAGGGACAGTGACTCCCAGCCCTGGGCCTGAGCAGCACCGAAGTTAGGGGAGCCAGGCACAGGGGGTCTCAGTACCTGAGGATGCCCACAGCAATCAGGGAGTTAGCGAGGACAGTGCTGGGTGGAGAGTCATCAGACAGATTCTCAATGAGCTCCTGTGAGACCCAAGGAGACAGTGTGAGATTCGGGCCACACTGACACTTCCCTGTGAGGAGATTACACAACCAGCCCCACACACGGCCAGCAGGATCCCTCCACATGCCTCCCACTCCTCCCATTCCTTACTGCCCATCAAACTTGGCCCCCTCCCAGGATTCCTGCCATGCTCGGTCCACCATCCCGACTACCAAACTGGGACCATCTGATTCCTTGTCCCCCAGCCTCAGCTGCCCCTCCAGCCCCACAATTCCCTCACTGCCCACTAGTGACCAATCTCAGAATATCTCCCATCTCTTCTCCCCAATTTTCAGCCCCAGCAATCCCTGCCCTGTGCTGCCCCCTCCAGCACCACCCAGCCCCCATCCATTGGCCTGGGGGGACCCCTGCCTGTCCCATGTCTCTCTCCCCATTCCAGCTGCCGGGTGCCATGTCTCGCTCACCACAATCCTCTCCACCACAGCCGCCTTACAGCACTGTGGCTCCAATGTGTCCTGCCCTCTCTGCTGTGCAGCGAGACACGCGGGGTGGATGGCGTGCAGGAACATGAGCTGCTGGGCCTCATCCTACACTCACCAGGAGAGAGAGAGCCAGTTAGCCAGGGACCTCCCTGTCCCACCCCCACCAGCTGCAGGCCTCAGGCCTCAGTGGGGGATAGTGGGGACGCACCCATTGTCCAAATCACCCACGACTCCTACACAAGCAGGGTCAGGAACTGGGACAGTGCCTGTGGGGGGAGGAGACCCCGGCTGGTGTGTGACAAACACCCCCATCTTGGGGGTCCCAGATCAT
The DNA here is from genome assembly GCF_965140235.1 of Caretta caretta. Lineage (NCBI taxonomy): Eukaryota > Metazoa > Chordata > Testudines > Cheloniidae > Caretta > Caretta caretta. Next base: position 153,911,334 of record NC_134207.1, on the reverse strand, counting down.
GGAGGAGAAAGGTTCTAATTAGAGGTGGTGGATGATCACACATAAGACCCTCAGCAAGGGGTCTGGGTGCTGGGAAGGGGCAGGACAATCTCAGTTCTAGTCCAGATAGGGAACGTTTGTACCTTTTCTCTGCCCTGGAGCTGCTCTCAGATGTCCTTGAGAGCAGTTTCCTCTATGGCCACGTCCACCCATTCCTCCTCCTCCTCCTCATCCTCTGAGTCCCTGGGGGTCCCTACACCAGGGAGTGAAGGGGACAGGGTGACTTCTGCTGCTACTCGGGGGAAGGACAGGGGCGTGGTGGGGAGCGAAGGATTAATGCCCCCCCTTCCCACCTCAGGGACCCAGGGCAGATCAGACTCCACACTCCCCCCACTCAGTGGTGCCTTCAGCCCCCAATGGCTTTAGGAGCCCATAGAAGAGAGCACTGTCCTGGACTCCCTGGGAGGTGCCTGCCCCCCTGAAAGCATCAGAGACCAAAGTGGCAGCGCTGCCCCCACCCCTAAGTTTCCCTTGCTGCAGGGGCAGCTCTGTGACTGCTGCTGGTGTCAGTGGGGTTCACGTGGCTCAGGCCAGACACCTGGGCTGGGGACTCCTGCCCCATAGCACTGGTGGAGTGCCTGGGCCCAGGGTATTCACAGCCCCATCCTCACCCCTCCCTGAGCCCAGCCTGGCTCCTCACCTGGAACAAAGCAGCGGCGCCCATCGGCCTCACTGCTGGCGGAGTCCCAGGAGCTGCTGCTGTCCCAGGCCGAGCTGCTGGTGCTGGGGGACAGGGATCCTCCACCTCCTGCCCCGGGGAGGCTGGAAGGTCCCAAGTGACCAGGCAGGGCGATGCCTCCTGCTGGGAATCAGGGCTGGGCTCCTGTGGCCGCTGCTGCCCACACAACAAGCCCCAGAGCCACCCTGCCCTGCTCCCCTCCTGGGCTGGGTCCCGCCTGCCCAGCCGCATCCTGGGCCAGCTCCACTGGGGCCTGGACACTGCCTCTCCTGCCTCGGCGCCTGCACTTGGAGCGGGTTTCCTCTGCCAGAACTTGAAGGCTGGGCACTTCCACCTCCTGGCCTGGCGAAGAGCTGCCTCCCTGCCAGCGGGGACACAGGGGCACCTCTACTCCTGGGGAAGATGGCAGCTGCTTCCCTCAGGCTCTGGGGCCACCTGCAGAGCCTCCTCTGAGTACCTGGGGGTCCCTACACCAGGGAGAGAAGGGGACAGGGTGAGCCAGGCCATCCTGGAACTGAGCAGGGAGCATTGTGAGTCTGGGGTCAAGGCAGCCTCTCACTAACCAGCCTTTTTGGTCCCTCCCCATCCCTGCCCCAACAGAGCAACTCCTCCCTGCTCCCCTCCACAGGGGTGCACGGAGTGCAAGCTATGCACACTGGCAGGAGTTCATTGCATGATCTGCTCCCAATGTTCCCCCTCATCAGCCCTGGTGCTGCAATACCCAGGGAGTGTCATCCTTTTAGAGTAGTGGGATCAGTCACAAAGACCATCGGTTACTTTGGACAAGCAGCCCCATCCTGCCATCCCAGGCCACACTCCCGCCCAGGCTAGAGAAGGAACAGAACCCAGGGGTCCTTACTTCTCATGGGAAACCATTCCCCACGTCAAAGTCACAAAATCCCTAGGCACAGGAAGCCCAGGGCCCCCTCGTTTCCCACTGATTTCCATGCTTAGTAGCTCAAAGGGTTTGACCCAGCTCAGAGACTCTCAGCCTGGGTAACAGTCTCCCATAAGGGAAGGGCTGGGAGTCCCATTGCTGGGACATTTCCAAACACACCAGAGATGGCTCTGGAGAAGCCCCTGCCCAGTCTGAGAGCAAGGGGCTGTTTGCAAATCCAATCTCCTTTGGGAGAGATTCTCTCCCCCTATTTCTGCCTCTCCCCAGATGGACAGGGGAAGCCACCAAGGAACCCTAATGTCACTCACTTGCTCTAGGTGATGGTATGATGGATGGAGGATGTTCAGAGTCGCCAGCTGTCCTTTGCCCTCCTCCTCACTCCCCAAGCTGGAGAGGGTGGTGACCTGAGGAGTTACGCTGCCCAGCCAGCAGGCAGGGTGATGACACTGGGAGATCGACTGGCTGTGAAAAATAGAATCTCTCTTATTGCCAAAGGACGGAGAAACTCAGCCAGCAGCAGTGGGTGCAGAACACTGCCCTAGTGCAGGGGTGACGGTGCCTCCAACTCCTGACATCCTGGCACTTTACACACCTTCATGAAGCCTCCCAAACGCCCAGGGCTGGAGGGACGGCACCCCAACCCTACTGATGGGAAATGGAGCTTGAGGAGGGGAAGCTACTGGCTCAAGGTCACCAAGTGTCAGAGCCAGGGATAGGACCCAGTAGTCCTTATTTTTAGGCCCCTTCACTAACCCCTGCTGTACTCTCCCTCCCACAGCTGGCAATTAGAACCAGACCTTCATGTCCGGTCCCCCTGCCTTTGAGAGGGAGTGTGCTCTGCTGTAGTGACTGGACCAGGGCATTGGGAGGCAGGACTCCTGGGTTCCATTGCTGGTTTTCCTATTGACCTGTGGGACTCTGGGCAAGTTGTTCGCTTCTCTATGGCTCTGTCTCCAGCAGTCAAATGGGGATTTAATACTTTCCCACTCGTGTAAAGTGCTGGGAGAAGGGCCCAGTCATGGAGTTTGGCTCAAGGAGACCAGTTCTCCAATTTGTTATTCCAATCCTGTGCTCCAAAATTCTTGGTGTCATCTGCAAATTTTATAAGCATTCTCTCCACTCCATTTTCCAAATCATTAATGAGAATATTGAATAGTACCAGACTCTGGACCAATCCCTGCCAGACCCATTAGGTACACCCCCTCTGTTGGACAGCCAAACATGGAGAAGGACTCTGAGTATGGGCTTCCAACCAGTTGTGCACTCACATTGTACTAATCGCATCTAGACCTCATTTCCCTAGTTTGCTTGTGAGACTGTCCTATGGCACTGTGTCAAAAGCCTTATTAACACCAAGATACATCATGTCAACTGTTTACTCACCTCAATTAGGCCAGTAACCCTGTCCAAGAGGGAAATAGGATTGGTTTGGAATGATTTGTTCTTGACAAATCCATGTTCACTAGTCTTAATAACCCAATTATCCTATAGGTGCTTACAAACTGATTGTTTAATCATTTGTTCCAGTATCTTTCCAGGCTTTTAAAGATAGGTCCTGTCTTGTTAATGGGTGGGAAGATGTTCTTTTTCTGGGATCTCAGAAGACAGCTGGTGCACAGCACCTGGTTTGTTAAGGCCACAAAAATTGAGGCAGGAACCTCTTCTCTCCTCCTGGCAAAGAGCCCCAGGTGATTAAAATAGTGGGACTCACATCCCTGAATGGGCTTTAAAAAATAAAATGATTAAAATTTGTCCCCGACCATTTTTTCTTTCCACAGACCAGCCATTTTAGCAAAGTTTAGAATTCCTTGGCGCTCAGCACTTGGAAACACCCCTTTCTCCTTCGCAGAGAGCTTTAACGCCCCTTATCTCACCCAGGCTCACTGCTGCCCGGAGTTAGAGAATTGTCCCTATTCCCATGGGACAAAAGGGGATGCTGAGGTACAGAGAAGGGAAGTGACCTACCCAAGGTCCCACACAGCAAGGCAGTGGCGAGCCAGATAGAAAAGCCACCAGTCCTAACTATCAGACCAGAAACCCCCCAGAGTAGGGATAGAGCCCAGGAATCCCGATGGTGGGAACATTTTCATGGAAACCGTTTTCTGTCAGAAAATCCCATTCAGACTAAAACAGTTTGTTTCTTGAAATTGTAACAAGTTGGATGAAAACTCTTTGCAAAAATATTTGTTTGCAAAACAAAAGCATCTCCTGTTCCTCACAGTGTGTTCAATTGTCTCGTCGCACACAAAAAGGAGTCACTGTGATCTAGACAATCAGATGAGCTGCTTCAGTCCGATCTAAGTAGTTGCTGCTCTTAACAATTTCAAAACAATAAAATACAAATAAAATAGAATCTTCCAGCCATTATAGTATGTTATAATCTGATATGACTCCATGTGATAGGACACCTCATATTATGCACTGCTCCTAGTGACACTCTCCAATGGATCCCCATCCTACACCCACCATGAGGTAGGTAGGAGAGGATTGTTATTTCTACTTGACAGAGGGAGAAACTAAGGCTGAGAAAGGAGAAGTGACTTGTCTTAGGTCACACAGCCAGTCAGTGGCAGAGTTGGGAATAGGACCCAGGAGTCCTGACTTTCAAATTAACCATCACCTCTTGAATTTCATACATTGAATGACCTGAATAGAGTGCTTTCAAATGAGCTATAGACCAACAACTGTTCATAGTAATTATTCAGCAAGTATTTTAGAAGAACTGGAATGTTAGAGGCCAAAGAGTCCTGTGGCACCTTATAGACTAACGGACGTATTGGAACATAAGCTTTCGTGGGTGAATACCCACTTCTTCCCCCACGAAAGCTTATGCTCCAATACGTCCGTTAGTCTATAAGGTGCCACAGGACTCTTTGCCGCTTTTATAGATCCAGACTAACACGGCTACCCCTCTGATACTGGAATGTTAGAGAGAATCATGAACTGCTCAGAGACAATTAATGCAGAGAAGCAGTAAATTTAGTCAAACATAGAACTGCTTATGACTTATTTGCTTGGTCTTAAAAGAGAACAACAAGGACCTGAGTCTCCTCCTTGTCAATAGCCCCCGGCTCAGCCAATCAGAGTAGAGACTGAGGGGCGGGAGGCTGAGTGTTCTCACCAAAGAGCCCAAAGGATGGCCCAGGTCCCCACTACAGGGGTTAACTGTAAGTGTAAATATTCCAGCCCCACATTTTTGGGTGAGCCTCCCAGAATGAGAACTGCAGTGCACTCCCCCAGCCCAGCAAGAAAAGAAGAGAAAGGAGGGAGGGACAGAGGAAAAGGGAAACCAAACAAGACAAACCCCAATGTCCCCAGTGATTCTAAGGGACAAAGTCCTAGGTGGGGAATAAAATTCTGCCACCTTAACCTTTGTGCTTAGAATTCAGTCAGCACCAGGTGGATAAGACCAAACAGGTTCCCAACCTCTCTGGAGGCTCTTACCTTCTGAACAGGGACGTCCGTTTTCTTAGTAAAATCAGTAAAAGGAAAGGAGAAAACTCAAAAGAGGGTCCTCCTCGTGCTCACGTACGTGAACCAGAATACTTTTTCAGTCCTCTAGGAGAGACCTTGAGAAGGAGACTTGCTGAGGCAAAGCCACAGGGGTCTCTGAGGTTGTCCTGGCCCTGCACCCCTGTCCTTTCTGGCTGATGTCAGCATCTCTCTGTGAGGTCACCACCTCCCCACCACTTTCAACCAATAGGCTGAAGTCCTGCCAAAGGCCCTTGTGATGTCACTGCCACACCCACCCCTCCCCTGCAGGGCTAATGTCCTGCCCATGGCTAACCCCTTTGGATGTTTGATCTAACCCCTGTGGATCACCCCACTCAATGTGTGTTCATTCTAGGAAGCAAGCCGGCTACACAGTAAAACATCCGAAGCTGCTCTCCATGCCACACTCAGTTTTTCATAAATTAGTAGACTTCCGGGCCAGAAGGGACCATTAGAGCATCTAATCTCACCCTCTGCATGTCACGGGCCTCCTGTACAGCACAGTAGCTAGTTTTTGACCAAACACGTTTCAGAAAAGCATCTAGTCTTCATTCAAAGACATCAAGAAATGAAGAATCCACCACTTCTCTTGGTAGTTTGTTCCTGTGGTGAATCATCCTCGCTGTTGGATATTTGTGCCTTATTTATAATATGAATTTGTCTCTTTTCACCTTCCAGCCATTGGGTCTTGTTATGCCTTCCCCTGCTAGATTAAAGAGCCCTTTAATACCTGATATTTTCTCTCCATTAAGGCACTTGAACACTTCAATTAAGTCACCTTTCTATCTTCTTTTGATAAGCTAAACAGGTTGAGCTCTTTCCATAGCTCACAGGAAGGCATTTTTCTCCAGCCCTCAGAACATTTTGTGGCTCTTTGCTGCCCCAGCTCCAATTTCTCAACACCTTTTTCAAAGGTGGACACCTAAACTGGATGCACTATTCCAATATCTGTCTCATTGATGCTATTTCACCTCCCTATCCTACTCATGGCTCTGCTTATATGTGTAATGATGGCTTTAGCCCTGTTCACCACAGCATCACACTGGGAGCTCATGTTGAATAGCTTGCCCAGTATGGCCCCTAAATCCTCTTCAGAGTCACTGCCTTCCTGGATACACTTCCCCATTCTCTAGGTGTGGCCGGCATGCTTTATTGCTAGGTATAGGACCCTGCATTTGGCTCGGTTCAAACTTGTTTTGCTTGAATGGGTCCAGCTTACCAAGGGATCTGGATCGCTCTGTATCACTGCCCTGTGCTCATCAGTAATTACTACTCTGCCAGTATTTTGTCACCCACCAATCTTATCAGCAGTGATTTTATATTGGCTCACTTCCCCTGCCACAAACTCCACCCTCTGACCATTGTGAACCAGGACCAGGAACACCATTCCACTCTCATGTCCACATGTCCCTGCGCACCTGCAGACATTGCAGCTCTCCTCATGTTCCACCAAACCCACCCCAATCTCAGCAGCTCCAGGTGCATGAGGGAGCAGGGACCAGAGGCCATTCTGCACCTGGGACAGAGATGGAAGTTGATGATCTACCTGCACATGGTGAACATGGTGCAGGACAGCACTCAAGACATACAATTGCAGCACCAGAGCCAGGGGCAGCTTCCGTTTGCCGGCAGGAGACTGTGTATGAGCCCTCGCAGGTTTCGGGGTGAGACAGGCACTAACATGGGCATGGACGTTTGGGGAATAGGGCAGAAGCCAGGGTTGGGCAAGGAGGGCAGGGACTTGGAAAGCAGGAGCAGAGGATCAAACACTTTCTGAATGTGGGTCAGGATTCTCCCCACTTCAGAGATGGAGAAAGTGAGGCACCACATGGGAGAAGGACCTGTCCGATTTGGCTGAGCGTCTGAATAATCGCTACAGTGAAAATGTAAAAGCTATTAAGTGCCAGAAGAACATTCATCAGGGAATTGGAGAGTTCAGGGCAACCAGAAAAGGTGCAGTATATGGCATAAACCAGTATGCGCTCTGCCACCTTACTGGTTTTGGAGTCAGGGCACATCTCTTGGTCAGGGGTTAGAGGATCTTTCTCTCAGACACACAACTGTCAATAGTTTGGAACACAAACGCCATCTGTAATTTTGCTCACTGGCCCTTCCACAAACTCCAGCCTTCAAGCATTGGAGCCAGGACCAGGAACACCATTCCACTGTCAGGTCTACATGGACCTGCACGGTCTCTTTATGGACCGTGTCCCTCTCCTCCTTGGCAATTTTAAAAGCAAGATGCTTTTTGCTCCTCCTTGCCCCCATCTCAATAGCTCCTGTGTGGTCCTCCTCCTTCTGGCCCACTGCTGGCTACTTGCTGGCTACTTGCACAGCTATTTGGCCCAGCAGCTGTGGAAGTGTTTTCCAAGGGAATTCATTCTATTACCATGGGCGGGGAGAGAGAAAGAATCCCCAACTTTGCTTTCTGTCTATCCACAAGGCCAATAGTCCTGTCCCACACTGATGTGTCCGTAGAAGAGGATTTAGAACAAACTCCCCAGGACCCCATGGTATTCACCCAAGAGTTCTGAAGGAACTCAAATATGAAATTGCAGAACTACCTACTGTAGTATGTATGTAACCTATCACTGAAACAATCATCTGTACCAGATGACTGGGAGGTAACTCATATAATGCTGATTTTTAAAAAAGAGCTCCAAAGGCGATCCTGCAATTATGGGCATGGTAAGCCTACTGTCAGTAACAGGAAAACTGATAAAAACAATACTATAGAGCAGAATTATCAGACACATAGATTATTACAATTTGTTGGAAAAGAATCAACACGGTTTTTGTAAAGGGAAGTCATGCCACACCGATCTATGAGAATTATTTCATCATGTTAACAACCATGGGGATAAGGATATCGTGTAAGCCTTTGACAACATCCCTTACCAAAGGCTCTTAAGGAAACTAAGTGGTCACGGGATAAGAGGGAAGGTCTTCTCATGGACCAGTAACAGGTTAAAAAAGATAGGGTAGGAATAAATGGCCAGTTTTCATAATGGAGAGAGGTAAACTGTGGGGTCCCCCAAAGATCTATACCTTTACCTGTATTTTACAACATATTCACTGATGGTCTGGAAAAGAGAGTAAACAGTGAAGTGGTAAAATTTGCAGATGATACAAAATTATTCAAGATAGTTAATTGCAAAGCTGACTGTGAGTTACAGGGGTATCTCACAAAACAGGGCAACAAAATGGCAGATTAAATTCAACACAGGTAAATGCAACACAAAATAATCCCAACTACACATATAAAATGGTGGGTTCTAAATTATCTGATACTTCTCAAGAAAGAGATCTTGGAACAATAGAATCACAGAAATGTAGGTCTAGAATAGACCTTGAGACGTTGTCAAATCCAGCCCCCTATGCTGTGGCAGGACAAAGTAAACCTAGACTATCCTTGACAGGTGTTCAGCTTATTTTTAAAAGTTTCCAATGATGGGGAATCCACAACCACCCTTGGAAGCCTACTCCACAGCTTAACTACTTATATTTAGAAAGTTTTTATTTATATCTGATGTAAATCTCCCTTGTTGCAGACTAAGCCCATTACTTCTTGTCCTACCTTTAATGAACATGGAGAACAATCGATCACCGTCCTCTTTATAACAGCCCTTAACATATTGGAAGACTGTTATCAGGTCACCCCACAATTTACTTTTCTCAAGACTAAACATGCCCAATTTTTTTCAACCTTTCCTCAGTGGTCAGGTTTTTCTAAATATTTTATCATTTTTGCTGCTCTCCTCTGGACTCTTTCCAGTTTGTCCACAACTTGCCTAAATCATGGTGTCCAGAATTGGACACAGTACTCCAGCTGGGGCCTCACCAGTGCCGAGTAGAGCAGGACAATTATGTCTTGTGTCTTACTTACAATACTCCTGTTAATACACCCAGAATTGTATTACCCTTTTTTTCAGCTGCATCACATTGGCAACTCATATTCACTTTGTGGTCCATTATAACCCCTAGATCCTTTTCCATAGTACTACCACCTAGACGAGTGGTTCTCAAGCAGGGTACACATACCCCTGGGGGTACACAGGGTTCTTTCAGGAGATACATCAACTCATCTAGATACAGGCCTAGTTTCACAACAGGTTATATAAAGAACACTAGCAAAGTCAGTACAAACTAAAATTTCATACAGTGACTTGTTCATACTGCTCTATATACTGAAGTGTAAGTACAATGTTTACATTCCAGTTGATTTTATATTGATATGGTAAAAATGAGAAAATAAGCAATTTTTCAGTAAGTGTGCTATGACACTTTTATATTTTTGTCTGATTTTGTAAGCAAGTAGTTTTTAAGTGAGGTGAAACTTGGAGGTACACAAGACAAATCAGACTTCTGAAAGGGGTACAGTAGTATGGAAAGGTTGAGATAGTTATTCCCCATTTTGTAGTTGTGCATTTGATTTTTCCTTCCTAAGTAAAAAGTACTTCACTTCTATTTATTGAATTTCATCTTGTTGAATTCAGATCAATTCTCCAATTTGTCAATGTCATTTTGAATTTTAAGCCTGTCCTCCAAAGTGCTTGCAACCCCTCCAGCTTGATGTCATCTGCAAATTTTATAAGCACACTCTTTACTCCATTATCCAAGTCATAAATGAAAATAATGAATACATAATACTGGACCTTTGACTGACCCCATGGAACCCCACTAGAGAAACCTTCCCAGTTGGACAGAAAACCATTGAGAACAACTTTTTGAGTATGGTCTTTTAACCAGTTGTGCACACATGTTATAGCAATTTCATCTAGACCACATTTCCCTAATTTACTTAAAAGAATGCCATGTGGAACTGTGTCAAAAGCCTTACTGAAAATCAAGGTATAACACGTCTACTGCTCCCCCCACTCCCACCGCTCACCCATTAGGTCAGTAATCCTATCAAAGAAATAAATTAAATTGGTTTGGCATGATTTGTTATTGACAAATCCATGCTGACTATTTCTTACAACCCTATCATCTTCCAGATGTTTACAAACTGATTGTTTAATAATTTGGTCCAGTATCTTTCTAGGTATTGAAGTTAGGCTGACTAGTCTATAATTCCCTGGGTCCTCCTTGATCCCCTTTTTAAAGATAGGTACTATGTGTGATGACTTCTGTCCTCCCCTGCCCCCCGGGGTGCTGCTTGGAACTGGGGTACCACTGAGCTCACCTGACCCACCAGTGTGGGTTCCCTTTACACAGCCAAGCCAAGCCCTCCCTCCCAGCCAAGCCCTCCCTCAGGCTTCAGACTGCACTTTACACATACACACCAGATGCAGCTAGACACACAGCTTTGCATGGGAAGGCTCAACTAAGGAATTGCCCAGTACTCAAGTGCACATACTCCCTTCTGGAGTGTAAACCCAAAATTATACCATGCTGGAACTAGGGGTGCAGGAGGTACTGCAGCACCCCCTGACTTGAAGTGGTTTCCATTATATACAGGGTTTACAGTTTGATTCAATGGCTGTCAGCACCCCCACTATAAAAATTGTTCCAGCACCCCTGACCATCTTGTGCTGCACAGGGAACTAACTGCACAGCATAAGCTCATAAAATTCACCCCCTCCCTCAATGTGGACAGAGATACGCAACAACTTTTTGCCACATACTATAATTTGCACACACTACTTTTAAACAAAAACAAGTTTGTTAACTACAAAAGATGGATTTTAAGTGAATATAAGTGATAGCAAACAGATCAAAGCAGATTACTTTAGTAAATAAACAAAACCACAAACTAATCTTAACACACTAGATAGGTAGGATATAAACTATAAATGTATTACGCATTTCTTAACCTAAAGACTGATACCATTTAATTTGTTCTCAAGGAAACTTTTCAACACAGTTATGGAACACAAACAAGTAAGTATCACATTGTGAGTAGTGTAATGTGTTGGAAGTTCCTATTCAAATAATTGAAATTTTATGCCAAATTGGAATATTACTAGAATACTTTTCTGCTTAATAAAGCAAAATTCTCTGGGAATGCACATAATCACATTGTAAAGAATCTTTAGGCACCTGAATGTTGTTGCTTTATTGAGTAGAATTGTTCAGGTTCTAGATTTGTTCTGTATCAGAGATGTTGGTGGAATGGAACATTAAAGGACAATGGTCTCTGGCAGTAAGTATTGAGGCAAAAACATGAGACATTTAACAAAAATTAACAGTGAGGGGAAGCAGAGATCTTTATTTTCAGTGAGACGCTCCCTCTATGTCAGCCTGTTGTTTCAATTACTTTTTAATACCAGTTTATTAGTGATGAAGATGCTGTGGCTGGTGTATTGGATAATGGTGCAATGGCCTGGTTGTACACTGTTGGCATGATCCTGAGACATGCTGCACACTTGCAATAAATCTTCAGCACTTCTCTGGATTAAACCAGTACAGTAATACAACACTGGAAATTATTCTAATAGACAGAAATAACGTACAAACTTGTTCTTGTTTCCAGTTTCTAGAACTATATTGTTTATGAAAATCAGATTATATTCTTATTTTTCATTTGTAAATAAGTCATCTATGCACCAATAATATAATTGGAAGGCATTCATTTCATTTGGTATAATTCCTGAAAATAGATGGTGCTGATTAGACCTGTGCAACATCATCACGTTCCAAGGTATGATGAGCTGTTTGGAGGCAGACTCTGATATCCTTACACCTGAGGACTAGACTTTATGCCACAAGTGATGTCACTGAAGTCAGTGGGACTACTCAAGGAGTAAGGGACTACTCCACATGAGTGAGGGGGACAGAATCTGGCCCTTAGCGAACAAGTCAGAATGAGGGATACTATTTATTTTGAAGATGGTAATATTATTATTTTTTTATTTAGGTGCCTGAAATGCTGCACAATGATGCTACTGATCACGGATGTAGCCGTTGGGGATATTTCCTGTTACAGAATGCTGGAATCCTGTTAGGTTTTGGGATTATGCTGCTTATCTCTGTGTTTGAACATAAAATTGTGTTCAGCATAAACCTATAATTTTGGTTATCTGATGTTGAATTGAAGCTTATAGTAGACATGGTTCTGCTTTTTCTATTAGCTACTGTAAATGAGCTCTAGGCTTTATAGGCTAGGCATTTTTTTATTGATGTATCTTTTTTTTCCAGAAGTAAAACTGAATGATGTGAACTGTTTACACATAATGCTCAGTATTGTATGAGGTACTATAGATAACTGCGCTAGTCAGACTGCTGCACTGTTACACATGGTAAAAGTGCCAAATCCATAAAGGAGTATCACTTTTTTTACAATTTTTATTTTACAATATTGTTCTCTGATTCATTTACTGCATGTAATAATTGTGAGATTTTAGTGTCTTGTACTTTTACCTAAATGGTGCTTGCCTGTATAAACAAGTGAAATGGCCATGTTCTTCTTGTAGTATGAAATGCAAAAATTGTCCACTTTTTCTATTTCAAGAAACAGTGAATACTCTTAACATGTGGGCAGAGTGAGTATTGTAAAACAAAATATTTGAAGAGAGAAATGTAATAAATGGGATATAGGTATCAGCTATTACGGGAGTTACAAATCAGACACATGGCTTATCCAAAGTGTACCCAAGTTGAGTCAAAATATGGAAATTTCATAACAAAGCTTGCTAAAATAATGAAGCTGGGAGATATTGTGTATAATCTATGTACAAGAAAAATTACCAGAACAACAAGCTGAGGCAAAAGGAACAAGAAACATTAACAGCTCTTTTTCGATAAATGGTGTATTTTGTGTGGTGAGATGTGCTATATTTGCATCTGTATAAAACCAAACAAAGAAACTGGGTGAAATCTTGGTTCGGTTGAAGTCAATGGCAAGGCCCCAGTGGCTTCAGTGGGGCCAGGATTTCACCCACAGAACTTACCTGAAAAATGCTGCTTCTGCTGCCCATGGTGTCTCATCTTGGCTTGGTGTATGTCAGCGGGGTGTCTCCCTTGTAAATATGAAAATGGTAGTACCCACGGGAGATCTGTAAACATTTTGGAGCATCTTGTATACTGCTTGGCCATTTTGTTTATCTTAAATATTCTGAACTCTCTGACATAGCACTAAGAATCTCTCTGCAGTTTTCTTAAATGATGCAGCTCAGCATTTAAGCCCATATACTTTCATAAGCAAAGGCATCTAGAAAGAACAAAGTAATTCAAAAACTTTGGCTCAGCCAAACCATGAAATCATGCAGTCTTCTCACAGATGCGCAGGAAATATGGGAGGTGTGTGTGTGTGGTGCACGGAATAGGGGTGATAATTTGTGGATACCAGCCCTGCAGAAAGACTTTGCTAGATTTCTCTTCAGCTTTTTTATCTTGTATTACAAGACCAGTAGCTGTTTTTTCCCTTGATCTGTTCTATGGGACCTGGAGAACTTGCATCTGCTCACTGCGGGCAGCATTCCATAGTACATACTGCTTAGTGCAGCGCCTGCCCTGCCTGCTTTGTCTATGCTGCCCACTGGTGGTGGGGTTTTTTTGTGTGTGTGTAGTTGGAAAGGGGATCCTATGTGGAGCTGGAGGGCATCCTCTGTAGTAGCTTTACTCCTTTCTTACTAAACTGTTGTGTGATGAACAGTAACCCTACCTTCTAATCTCACTACTGAACATGCTCACTAGCATGTGGTGGAAGAAAGGAAGGTTTGGTATAATCCAGGGGTCTCAAACACGTGGCACATGGGGTTATTTTCTGCAGCCCACCAGCTCCCCGCAGCACCCCCGCGCCCCCCAGCATTTACTTAGAGCGGCTCCGGCCCAGCACGCACCGGGGGCAGGGCAGGCTCCCTGCCCCGCGGTTACCCGTTCCCTCCCAATGGGAACTTCAGGGGAGGTACCTGGAGGAGTGACCAGGGTAACACACAGACCCCTGTGCCCCCCCAGCTCAGGTCCCGGACGCTTCCTGGAGCGGTGCGGGGGCAGGGCAGGCAGGCAGGCAGGCAGGCAGGCAGGCAGGGAGCCTGCCCTCCTCCCGGTGCACACTGGGCCGGACCCTCCCCCTGAACCCTTCCTGCAGCTGAACCCCCTACCCTGAGCCCCCTGCTACACCCTACACACCTCCTGCACCCCAATTGCCTGCCCTGAGTGCCCTGCCGCACCCCACACCCCTCCTGCACCCCCACTGCCTGCCCTGAGCCCCCTGCTGTACCCCTCCTGCACCCCAACCCCCTGCCCTGAGCCCCCAACACACCCCACACCCCTCCTGCACCCCAACCCCTTGCCATGAGCCCCCTGCTGCAGCCTGCACCCCTCTTGCACCCCTGGGGGCAGGAGGGGGCAGAGTTGGGGTGGGGATTTCAGGGAAGGAGTTGGAATGGGGGCAGGGAAGGAGTGGGAAGAGGCGGGGCAGGGGCGGGGCCTCACATAAGGGGTGGAGTGGGGGCAGGGGTTGGTCAGTGGTGCGGCCCTTGGGCCAATATAATAGTCCTCATGTGGCCCTCATGGTCATTTGAGTTTGAGACCCCTGGTAATTAGTCTTAGATTTTATCATACCTACATCTGAATAATGGAGAGAGCTCATTGCTATGATGGGGGATGAGTGCAAAGTCTTTACTAGAGATGATCGATTTAGTCCAAATATGTTCACTTGACAAAACATTAGTATTTTTTGTTACCATTGTATGTGCATGCATCTGGTATTTGTGTTATATACTCGAAATGGAAATTCTGAACCTCATTATTCTTGATCTCCAAGCCAGCATTTGGAGGCTTATCAAAGTAATAAAGTGGCTAAACACTTGGTTTAATTTGAAATTCTCTATTTAGTGGGTGGGGGGGTGGGGGGGTTCAGTTTCCAAACAACTTGATGTTTAATGAGAAAAAGTTAGCCAATATAATTGACAGATCCATAGTACGCAAAGGGTTTATGCCTTAACAGCAAACTTCCGGACAGGGTACAGGCGCTCTTTTTACTGCTGTTTTTTGGTCTTGCTGGGTAGAATCTGGGTTTTAAATGCAGAACTAAAACTTGCCACACACCTAGGTTTCAATATCTTCCCCACAGCCCTTTTGGACCTAAGCTATGTAATTCAACTTTACATTAATTAATGAGAATAGACTGTTCTCCTTTAAATTGCTGGTGGCTGGATTTCTTTTGTATGAATTATACACTCCAAAACAACCTAAAATAAGCACTGATTTAAAATTCAATTAATTCCTCATTCTGTTTTGAATTCTCACAAAGCCATACATCAGTATTAGAGAGACAAGGTGGGTGAGGTAATATCTTTTATTGAACCTCACCCACCTAGTCTCCCTAATTTCCTGGGACCAATACTGCTACAACAACCATGCAACTATACATCAATATTGATATCTCAACAGTAACACAGTGTAAAAATGAGGACCATACCTTGTGGGCTCACTTGGGGTCAAAGTGCTGGTGAAATTAAGATTCCCCACTAAGGGGAATCTGGAGTTAGAGAAACTGGTTCCTGGATTGGGAACTACTACATGGAAACATTTTTGTCCCCATTTTTCCACCTTGAGGCATCCCATCACTACAAGCAATTTCTGCAACAGCACGTAATTGAGAGAAAAGAAGATTCCCAATTGGGAATCTCCATTTATTCTCCTTTCCTCTGAAGAAAAATCTCTACCAGTTGTTGGCCCCTTCTGCACTCCAAGGGCCACAAGGAGATTACAACCACCCCCTGTGGTCTGCCTTCCTTTACCAGGAGAGGAAAGGAGAGAGATGCATTCTCTCCAGCTCCATAGGTAGTGCCCCAAAATGTCTACTGATGAAATGTATTTAAATCTTCTAAAATCCAGGATGCTGTATTAGAAATTTCAAAAATTTATGGGAAGAGCTCCTCCCCATATTTTATTTAACATCACTACACAGTTTCCATCCTGAAACGAATAGGTGGGGAGACCAGTGATGTTCTCCTAACCAACTCAACCCACTCTGCATGTACATACATGTAGCATTTGATTGGCTGGCTGGCTGGCTATGGCCCTCTATGGGTAAAAGAACTCCTCTGGGAAACTTTTCTTTTCTCTCCCTATTTTTCCCCTTGCTGCATTCCATCGCTACAGGCTGATGCAATGCTGCATCTTCACATTAATATTAAAGTTATGACAATCACCAAAATAGATCCTCCCTTGATCTATTTGAACTCCTTGGACTGAGCATTTTGAGTCAGCTCCTCATGTCCTTGATTCTTTTTACACTTCTGCAATTTCATTAAACTTTTGCACTTTTTAAGGGGGAAATCTTGTCCTACACCAAAACCAACTAGCTAGGTTTGCAAGAGAAGATCCTGAGGAGTTTTAGGTGGAGGGAGGAATTCTCCCCTTAGACTCTACGGCAGTAGCAAAACCGCTCCATGGTGCTACAGCCATCTGTGACCTCTCTCATACTTTACCACCTCTAGCTCTTCCATCCAGTGCTGTTGCAGCAGTCCTTTTCTCTTATAAAGTCCTTCTAACACCCCCACCCTGAATCTTATCCAAAAGGAATATGGTGAGAGTGCTGTCTATGCCTTCAATGTTCACTTTCCTCTGATTTTTGACTCCTGGCTTGCTCTCTTCCTCTCCAGACAGTCTCCCATACGCATCCTTGGTGACTTCAATTTTACATTAAAACATCTGATCCCTTAATTGCCCATCTGTTCTCTCACCCTCCAGACTCAAATTGTGGCCTATCCCTGTTGCCGTCCTGTGGATGTCCAGCCATCAACTGAAACGTAACATCTCTAACACCAAGCTCTTAAATGTTCTCTGCAGAGCCCTCCCCTTTCTCTATCATAGTAGAGAATCAACCTAGTATCACCATTAACCTCCCTGTTGCTTGAGCTCATTGTTACCCACAAAAACCTAGGACATGCTGCATATACTCTACCAAGGGCTCAAGATGTGACCTGGTTAATTTAGGTACCCCTGTGATGACACTTGAAACTGGGGTACCACTGAGCCCACCTGACCACCAGACTGGGTTTCCTTTATACTGTGCTGCTGTGACCGGCTTTCAAGCCCCTTTCCAGCACACACACAAGTAGGGATACACCCAGCTGCAGTTTCACAGATGCTGAGATCAGCTCTGCATAGGAAAGCTCAGCTAAGGAATTGCCCAGCACTCGAGTGCACTCCCACTCTGGAGTGTAAACTCAAAATTGTATCATCGTGCGCTGCACAGAGAACTATACAGCATAAGCTCATTGAAATTCACCCCCTCCCTCAATGTGGAGAGAGATACACAACAGCTTTTTGCCCCAAGTTATAATTTCCACACACTGGTTTTAGAGAAAACAAAAACAAGTTTATTAACTACAAAAGATAGATTTTTAAGTGAAATGATAGCAAACAGATCAAAGCAGATTACCTTAGTAAATAAACATAACTGCAAACTGAGTTTCACACACTAGATAGTAGGATATAAATTAGCAAATTCTTACCCTGAGTGATAAACAGGTTGGCAGATTCTTAAGGCACAAGTTGCCTTGGCTTCCCCACATTTTCACACACAGGCTAAAAATCCCTCTAGCCGGGGACCATTACGTCCCACAGTTCAGTCCTTGCCCTTCAGATGTTTCCAGGTGTGTTGTTGTAAGGAGAGTAAGATACCATCATGATGTCATTTTCCCCCTTTCATATCTTCTTCCCACTTGCTGGAAAGCTCTTTTGGTGTGACCTGGGTCAAACAGTTCCCATTGTGTAGTGCTATCTCTGAGAGGTTTCTATTGTACACAGTTCCTGGAGTAATCCTTGTGCGCATTTCTTCAATAAGACATTAACATTGTTTGGCCTTTTTACTGTTGTACCTGAAAGGCTGCTTGTGGGTGTTTTCAATCTCACAACATGTTTCAGTAACACTTGCAGAGCCAACCTGCATAATTTCACATTTGACTATAGCACATACAATCCAACGAGATATTACTGTCTAGCAGATCAAGACTTTTAGAATGATACCTCACAAGGCATACTTTGTACAAAACATATCCTAATTACACGACAGTGGGGTGCCAGGGTGTCACACTATGTTTGCCCTTCTCATGTGGATAGTTCTTTGAAAACTTCAATAATGCACAGTAGTGTTCAAAAAGACTAACAATATTACGAACTATCAGGAAAGGGATAGAAAATAATAAGAAAATATACTGCCACTATATAAATCTATGGTGCATCCACATCCTGAATATTGAGTGTAGCTCGAGTCACCTCATCTCAAAAAGGATACAGTGGAACTGGAAAAGGTTCAGAGTAGGGCAACAAAGATGATCAGTGGTATGGAATGGCTTCCCTACAAGAAGAGACAAAAAGATTAAGGTTCTTCATCTTAGAAAAAAAATGATTAATAGGTGATACAATAGAAAATAATGAATGGTGTGGAAAAAGTGAATAGAAAAGTGTTATTTTCCCTTTCCCACAATACAAAAAAGAGGGGTCACCCTATGAAATTAATAGGCAATGGTTTTAATACAAACAAGGAGGTGTATTTTTTCACACAATTCACAATTAACCTGTGGAACTCTTTGCCATGGGATGTGTTGGCCAAAAGTATAACTGGGTTTAAAAAAGCACTGGATAAATTCATGGAAGATAGGTCCATCAATGGTTATTAACTTTGTGCTTGGGGCAACCCTAAACGTCTGACTACCAGAAGCCAGAAGGGGGAAAACAGGTGGATCACTCCATCTGCCCTGTACACTCCCCCAGAAGCTCTAGTACTTGTCACTGTCAGAGACAGGATACTGGGCTAGATGGACCATTGGTCTGACCCAGTATGGCCATTATGTTCTTATATTAGCTGCTTGAGAGACAACAAAGGTAACTACCAGCAGGAGGGAGTAGGGAGATCTTCCCACAGTCTCCAACTGCCTGATGGTCTGTGAAAATGTAAAAGACCTAAGCTGGATGGGAGAATAAATTCTGCTCCCCTTGACTCTACATATGAGGCTCAAAAGACCACCCCAGTGAGGTAGGAGATCAATACTCCTCCCCTCCCCCAAGAGAAGCTGAGGTAAAGTCACTCGAGTACCTGGACCCCGACCTCTGGGGAAATGGGATAAAGGAATTTGGCTGTAGGGGAGGTCTGAAGAACCTGTCTTGCCCAATCCCCCTGTTATTAGAAGCAGTGCAAGGTTGAAATTCATTTCATAGGGAGGAAGCCGTTCCTTACTCCTTTTGGTCCAAAGAATTGCTACTTCTGGGGCAGTGGGGCAGCTGACCCCTTGAGGGACAAAGGGACACCACACACACTCCCTAAAAGCTGCATGGGATGTGGGAATCTGAGGATCAGGTCTCAAATTCACACCCAAAGATTTTGGGGGAACAAGGTTAAGAAGGGCATGTAAGAGCTCAGAGGTTCTAAGGAGAGAAATCATGAAGGATGTTTGTCAAACATCAAAAGACTCAATAGATTTTTTTGAAGGATATATCCTGGGCCAGCAGAATGTTTATCTGAATCGCTGAAATGTGAAATTATAAAGGTCATGTCAGAAACACCATCCAGGGATAGAGATGGCGAGTTGTATGGGCCTGTGGTGCCCGGGGTCCAGGAATATTCAGGGCTGGGGGCCCTGCGCCACCAATGTTTGGAGCTCGGTCTCTCCCCTGGCCCTGCCTAGAGCAGCCCCTGGCCCCTGCCTGCCCCCTCGCACGCCTCACTCGGGCCCCGGAGAGTCCCCCCTGCTGACCCAGAGGTCCCTGCCTGAATGAAAGCGGCAGGGCTCTGCCTCACCTGCCTGCTGCTGCCTACGGCTACAGCACAGCACAAGAGCAGTGCTGGTGGCAGGCTGAGGCAGCTGGCGGCTGCTGCTGCTAAACCTCAGGAGGGGGAGGGGGCACACACATGCTTGGCAGCCCTCCCCTCCCCCTGCACCCACCGTGAAGGGACACTGCCGAGGGGGCTTCTGACGGGAGACAGCTGGAGTGGACCTCACCCACCTGAACAGCAGCTGGGGCTTCCGTGAGTGTTTGACCCTGTGATCCGCCCCCCGCAGCCACCAATCCTGCCCAACGCCGGGCAAGGGGCAGCCCCATCCACTACCAAGGCTGTGGTGAGAGGCAGCAGGGGAGGAAAGAAGCCATATGTGATAGCGGTCCTCTCCCCGTGCCATACCCCTTACCCCCTCCCTCAGGCTGCACCCCCTCCCTCCTACCCCGAAACTCGCTCCCAAAGCCTGCACCTCCAACCCAGAGCCTGCATCCAAACTCTGTCCCAGAGCCTGTACCCCCACCCCTTCCCACACACCCCCTCCTGCACCCGAATTCCCTCCCAGAACCTGCAAATTCCCTCCTACACCCCCACCCCTTGCCCCAGCCCAGAGCCTACACCCAAACTCCGTTCCAGATCCTGCACCCCCTCCCATCCGCAAACTCCCTCCCAGAGCCTACACCCCCACCCCAGCCCAGAGCCTGCACCCCTCACCCACTCCTGCACCCCCACCCCCTGCCCTAGCCTGGAGCCTACAGCCAGCACCCAAATTCCATCCCAGAGCCTTGTACCCCCACTCCCTTCCCACACACCCTCTCCTGCCCCCAAACTCCCTCCTAGAGCCTGCACCCCCACCCCTTGCCCCAGCCCAGAGCCTACACCCAAACTCCATCCCAGAACCTGCATCCCTCACCCCCTCCTTCACCTCTACCCCCTGCCCCTGCCCGGAGCCTGCACCCAGCACCCAAACTCCATCCCAGAGCCCAACCTCTCAACCGTCCTACACCCCAATCCCCTGCCCCAGCCCAGGGCCTGCATCTCAGATCTCCTCCCCACACCCAAACTCCCTCACAGAGCCTTAGGCAGGTGGGGGGGCGGAGTTCGGGGGGGGGCAGGCTCTGGGCATTCCGGGCACCACCAAAATTTCTACAAACCTGCCACCCCTGTCTAGGGAATAAACCTGTCCACAAAATAAGTCAAGGGTTCCCCAGGATGCTGCTCAAGCACACTAGTTATACTCAATTTTTACAGAGGGAGATGTGACAGATATGGCAATTTCCTACAATATACTTGAAAAACAGAACGCCACTAGCGGTCACCTTCAGCCCCCAACTAAAACCCCTCCAACGCATTATTAAGGATCTACAACCTATCCTAAAGGATGACCCAACACTCTCACAAGTCTTGGGAGACAGGCCAGTCCTTGCCTACAGACAGCCCCGCAACCTGAAGCAAATACTCACCAACAACCACATACCACACAACAGAACCACTAACCCAGGAACTTATCCTTGCAACAAAGCCCGTTGCCAATTGTGCCCACATATCTATTCAGGGGACACCATCACAGGGCCTAATAACATCAGCCACACTATCAGAGGCTCGTTCACCTGCACATCCACCAATGTGATATATGCCATCATGTGCCAGCAATGCCCCTCTGCCATGTACATTGGTCAAACTGGACAGTCTCTACGTAAAAGAATAAATGGACACAAATCAGATGTCAAGAATTATAACATTCATAAACCAGTCGGAGAACACTTCAATCTCTCTGGTCACGCAATCACAGACATGAAGGTCGCTATCTTAAAACAAAAAAACTTCAAATCCAGACTCCAGCGAGAAACTGCTGAATTGGAATTCATTTGCAAATTGGATACTATTAATTCAGGCTTAAATAGAGACTGGGAGTGGCTAAGTCATTATGCAAGGTAGCCTATTTCCCCTTGTTTTTTCCTACCCCCCCCCCCAGATGTTCTGGTTTAACTTGGATTTAAACTTGGAGAGTGGTCAGTTTAGATGAGCTATTACCAGCAGGAGAGTGAGTTTGTGTGTGTATGGGGGTGGGGGGGATGTGAGAAAACCTGGGTCTATGCAGGAAATAGCCCGACTTGATTATGTAATGACAGGTTTCAGAGGAACAGCCGTGTTAGTCTGTATTCGCAAAAAGAAAAGGAGTACTTGTGGCACCTTAGAGACTAACCAATTTATTTGAGCATGAGCTTTTGTGAGCTACAGCTCACTTCATCAGATGTATACCGTGGAAACTGCAGCAGACTTTATATACACACAGAGAATATGAAACAATACCTCCTCCCACCCCACTGTCCTGCTGGTAATAGCTTATCTAAAGTGATCAACAGGTGGGCCATTTCCAGCACAAATCCAGGTTTTCTCACCCTCCACCCCCCCACACAAATTCACTCTCCTGCTGGTGATAGCCCATCCAAAGTGACAACTCTTTACATAATCAAGTCGGGCTATTTCCTGCCTAAATTAATAGTATCCAATTTGCAAATGAATTCCAATTCAGTGACAACTCTTTACATAATCAAGTCGGGCTATTTCCTGCATAGATCCAGGTTTTCTCACATCCTCCCCCACCCCCATACACACACAAACTCACTCTCCTGCTGACAACTCTTTACATAATCAAGTCGGGCTATTTCCTGCATAAATTGGAATTCATTTGCAAATTGGACAGGCAGTGGCTGGCTCCTTACAAAGGCAGCTTTGCCTCTCCTGGAATTGACACCTCCTCATTTATTATTGGGAGTGGACTACATCCACCCTGATCAAATTGGCCCTGTCAACACTGGTTCTCCACTTGTGAGGTAACTCCCTTCCCTTCATGTGTCAATATATTGCCTGTGTCTGTAATTTTTTACTACCTGCATCTTAAGAAGTGGTGTTTTAAGCAAGAAAGCTTATGCCCAAATAAATCTGTTAGTCTTTAAAGTGCCACCAGACTCCTTGTTGTTTTTGTGAATACAGACTAACGCGGCTACCCCGATAAGTATCTTTGCAGTCCATTGTATTAAATGCAAATATAATGTATTATTGTGCACTTGGAAAATCAACCGACTGCATTAAATGTGGCAGACAAGAATGGTAATTTGGGACATTACATGTGGAGTTCCTGGGAAGTAGCTATGGGAAGGTTAATGCAAATATCTTTATGCACAAATCCAGACTTTTGAAGCTATGCCCTGAGGAAGGGACCATTGTCTATTAATTACCTGTTCCCAGAATCTGAAGATCAAAGGCCCAAAAGCTTTATAAAGAAAAAGGCTGATCTGCCCTGTTCAGTATGCTTATTCTGAGCTGAGGCTGTTATGAACTTGTAAGCACAGAAAAACCCCAAGGTGGTTTGAAGGACTAACTCCTTTACCACAGCCTTTGTTGGAACTGGACAGGTGATCTCTGCTAAGCTTATTAGCATGATGGTAGATTTTTTGTTGTTTTCTCTGTAATGCTTTTACCTTAAGAAAAAAGTGTTTTCTTAGCAAGAGCTGTGTGGTAACTTGTAACTGCTAACAATTACATTAATAGCCTTTGAAGAGAAAGCAAAGCACAGATGCTGACTTGTTCAGGCAGTCTGGCTTGCTGGTGATATCATAGCGTAGGCAGGGAATTGTGCAGCCTGGGGGAAAAACTTAGTCAGGAGGGAGAGAGATGCCGGTCTCTGCCCAGGTGAGGAGATGGCTGAGGATCCAGGAGCCTAGACTGGGTGCCCTTGAAAGACCACAGAGAATACAGGGGTGGGTGCCCTGAACTGATACAATATTTATTAAGATTGTTTATAAACAATATTTATAAGCCATTACTAAAAAACCCTCACCCTATACACCTAAATCTTCCCCCACCCCACAATCCCATCCTCCCAAAAAGATTAAAAGGAACCTCTCCTCAGCACACACAACTCAAGAAAACACAATGGATGTGTCTAGGTCAACTTGTTTTAGAGTTATAATCAGCTAACAGTCAGAATAAATTCTAGAAAATAAATTACAGCCACGGCTTAAAACTATGACTAGGGCTTGGAGGGGAGGGGGACTCTTCCAAGCCCACTTGAGATGCCCCACACAGGCTGTGCAGACATCACAGCGCTGAAGTCAGGCTTTGCGGAGCTGTCAGAGTCGGTTCTGCCTCAGGGAGGTGTGGATCTAAACTGGGGAAAGCCGCATCCCGGCTCAGGCGGCCCACTAGGCACGTGCCTGGTACCCCCACTTCAGCTTGAACTGAACACAGTCCAGCCCCCAGGGTTACCAAGACAAATGGGGAACTGGGACCCGAGTGACACCGCAGCCAGCCTCCAGCCCAGGGACCAGCAGCAGCTCCAGCCGCCGTGGCGGTAAGAAGCTCCCTGGCTCCAGCCCACCAGCAGGGCGGGGCGGAGCGGAGCCGCACCCCACGGCTCCGGGCACGCCAAGGCCTGGACCGCGGCTTCCCCCCTCCGGTCTTTTGGCTCCCGTGAGGGTGCGATCAGCAGGCGCCGGCCGCTCCCCCGGCACCGCGAGTCGCCCCGCGCCTTATAACGCCCCTGCCCGCGCGCCTGGCCTTCCCTCCGCGCCCTGAGCAGCAGCGAGGCAGACGCCAACGGCTCCCCAGCGCCCGCTCCTGCCCAGTCTCCCCAGCCGGGCGGCGAGCGGAGCCGCCCCACCGAGCCGACACGCCGCCCAGGCAGGTTTCTCCTCCGCGCCCGCCGGGCCTCTGAGCCCCGCCGGGGCGCGGCGCGGCACGACACCGGGCCGCCCTCTAAGCCCAGCCCAGTGGCGCTGGGGCCGTTCCGCCTTCCGCGGGGTCTCCCGGGCAGTCGCCACCGCCCAGGGGTCTCCAGCCCTGGCCCCGACCACGGCTGCCGAGGGGGACGTGCGAGCAGCCGAACCCCGCGCCCTGGAGCGGGCCCCGCAGGCACCAGTGGGAACGGGACGGGGCAGCGCGCGCGCGTAACCCGGGCCGCTCACCCAACTGCCGCCGACCCGGCGCGCGGCCTGCGTTCGCCGCTAGGGGGCGGGGCCCGCGGTTCCTGTGCCCATTGGCTCGGAGTCAACCCGTGACATTCCGCTACATCCTGATTGGCTGCCCGGCGGGCCGGGCTTGGACTCTGCCTGGGCCGCTGGGCTTGGGAACGAAGCCGGAAGGGGAGAGGGCGGCGGGGGTGCGCTGAGGAGCCGGGGCGCGGGGCGGCTGCAGGAGGAGGTGAAGTGTCCCCGCCGGAGCGGTGTGAGGGGAGGCGGGACCGGGCCGGGCCTGCGCGGCCGTGACTCCCCGGGGAGGCCACGTGGGCTGGTGGGGATGGCGCCCGCCTGTGCCGGGCTTGTTTGGCTCCTCCTGGGGCCGGCCCGCGAGCCTCGGCCCCGAGCCCCGCCCGGCATGCGGGCGATGCCTGAGCGGGGCGCATAGGCGGAGGCTGGTCTCCTGCCTGGGGAAGTGCCCCGGCTGCCCGCGTGGGGATCCCGGCCCCCCACACTCCAGTTGTACGGAGGGGAGCAGTGTCCTCCGAGCTGGGCCGGATCTGCCTTCGCACTGCCTTAGCGTACTCACTCAGTGATAGGCCCCAAGCCCCGGCGCCGCTGTTTGTCATATGTGCAATTAATGTGTCATCTTAGTCGCACATCTGTCCAGGGCTGGCTTCACCTCTTCGCAATTTGTTTAATATTAGAAATGGACCAGATGCGGTAGGGGATTGGTCCGGGGTATTGGAGATAATTGGAGAAAAGTTGCATTAGATTGATAAGAGATGGACACACTAATTTTGAAGTACAAATCTTAACTGAACGTGCATGTTGTTCATAGTCAGTGGGAAATTTAACTGAGTATTTTGTGTTCAGGGTCCATGGAGCATATGGGGCAACTTCTTCACAATATGAAGTAAACACTTTGTCTACTGCTTGTAAACTAAGATTCTGATACTGCAAATGCTCGTGCACAGGCTTCGAACAAAGCATCTGAGTAGTCCCATGATGTGTAAAATTAAGCACAAGCGTTTTCAAAATCAGAGTTTAAGGGCCTGAATCTGTAGTTCCTACCTTATGGCATTTCATTATAGTTAGTGGGAATCAGCACAGGAGTAACTGTACATTTAGGTGGTAAAAACAGGAGTACTTGTGGCACCTTAGAGACTAACAAATTTATTTGAGCATAAGCTTTTGTGGGCTACAGCTCACTTCATCGGATGCATAGAATGGAACATATAGTAAGAAGATTTTTATACATACAGAGAACATGAAAAGGGGGAAGTACCCATACCAACTATTATTTGCAATAGCAGGCTTCAAAAATGTGTATAGTCTTTGCTGCAACATAATACTGATTTAAAATGTTAGGCAGCATATAAATACTGCATTTGACAATTAAAGGTTCCCTTTTGTATGAAACATTACAAATGTTTATAGCAACTTCTTGGTCCAAGAACCAAAGGCACTTTAAAACTTACATTTGTATATAGTTTCTATACCAGTTTATCTCTGTCTGCACCTTTGGAGTGAAATGTGGTAATTTTTAATAGCTCCCAGCAATACTACACAACCATTTACGAAAAATTGAGATTATATCAAAATTAAACTACAGGTATAACTTAAGCAAAATGTAGCAATAAGTCTTAATGTATGTACAAAATGAATTCACGCTCTAACTCTTATTAGGTATGACGTCTTAATGATGAGGAGTTCAGGATCTTGCTTTTCCATTGCTCTAAAACATGGGTTTTCAAACCATGGGTCACGACCCGGAACTGGATTGCGGAATAGAAGGGACTGGGTTGTAGCGGCTCTGGTCAGGACCGCCGACGGGGCCGTTAAAAGTCCTGTCAGTGATGCTGCCAAGCTAAGGCAGGCTAGTCCTACTGTTTCCAACACCACGCCCCAGAAGCAGGCAGCAGCAGGTCCAGCTCCTGCCGGGGGGGCACTGGGCACTGTGTGCTGCCCCAGCACCGGCTCCGCACTTCCATTGGCCAGTTTGTGGCCAGTGGGAGCTGGAGAGGGCGGTGCCTGCAGGCAACAGCTGCGCAGAGTAGCTTGCGCACCTCCGCCTAGGAGCCAGACCTGCTGCTGGCCGCTTCCAGGGTGCAGGGTGGTCCGTGGTCCCAAGACAGGCAGGAAGCCTGCCTGTGCACCCCCGCTGTGCCACTGACAGAGAGCTGCCTGAGATAAGCCTGTGGCCCAATTCCCTGCCCCTCCTCTGAGCCCCCCCAAACCCAGAGCCCCTTCCTGCACCCAAACCCCTCATCCCCAGCCCTCACCCCCAACCCTGAGCCCCTCCCATACCCCAAACCCTTTGGCATCAACAGTTTTCTTCAACTGGGTTGCCACTGCTCTAAAACCACTGCTCTAAAATCTTCAGCAGCACAGTTCCCCCTACTGCAATGTTGAGTTTGGTCAAACGCTATCTTACAGGGCTGGTCTAAACACAGTTGCACCAATTTAACTTTAAACCAGTGTCGTTAAACTAGTTGAACTTCTGCGTGATGATGCTCTCTCACTGGTTTATGTTGGTTTAGCTTGCCTCTTGTAAATTTACCAACAAGCTAAACCAATATAAGCCAGGTTTCAATTGATGGATATTCCTCTTGCTATGGCACCTTTTCTGGTAATAATTCAGGTCAGCTAAATTAGACAGTGAGTTGCACTACAGCACATATGTGCTGTCTCATAACTTTTTTTTGTCATTCCTTTTTTATAGGAAGCTGCAATGGAGAATGAGCTTCTGATGACCTTTCTTTTGTCATTTTCCATATTGTTCTGCAAAAGTCATCGTCATGAAGTAGAGCTGGCTACTGTGGCACAGACCTCTGAGAAATTAATTCCAGATAAGGCAGCTGGTGTCAACACTGACTTGGCAGCACTTATGCAGAAGCATCACCTTCAGGAACTTTTCCAACGTTATGGGGAGAACAATACTTTGACTATTGAAGGATTTAGAAAGTTGCTGCAAAACATAGGAATAGATAAAGTGAAAAGTATCACTATTGGTCATGATCACGATCATGATCATCATCTTCATCATAACCATGTTATGCTAAGCAAAAACTTAGAGAGAACAGATTGCCCAAATCATGAATCTGGTGGTATAAATAAAGATCCTAGTAATGGTCAGGCAAAGGAATTACAAAGAATAGAAAACGCTGAGCACAAGCAGAACTTGATAAGCAACAAAAACACTGTTATGGAAATAACTGCATATACCAACACCACTGCTACAGATGGCAATCCTTTGTTACAGAATTCAGAAACCAGAGAAGTGAAGCCTGTTCATATAAGTCTAACCAGCCCCAGTGCCATGAATGTCACAGACAGCAGCAGTGTGAGTTTACTTGTTAATGGAAAAACTAATGAATCACTTCTTTCCCTAAGGGAATCGGAAAGAGGAAGTTACATGTATTATAAATTTAAAAACCAAAATACACAAGAAGTGAGACTAGTGTTCTGTACTCTTCTTGGGGGCATATCCCCATTAGAAGTGTGTTAGTATGGTTTGTCTTCCAGAGACATTCATTTAACTTCTAGGAATCTTGATGCAAGAGGTGTGTGTGTGTGGAATAGTTATGCATTCTGGTTTGTACACTGAGTTGTAATATTTGATTTATTTTTTTTTTCTTTCTGGTTTCTCTCTTTAGGAGAACATTTTAAGACTAGTTAATGTCTGACACAAGTATGTGAAAGTTTTTGATGCTTATTATAGGAAAACAATTACGTTTTCTTATGGTGTAGAAAAGGGTAGATTAAAAAAAATTTAAAAACAAATAGTACTCTTTGAAAGTTTAACATTTCTATAACCATGCATATTGCTGAACTTATTCCAGGTAGGCTTACATTTTTCTGCTTCAAGTAAAAGGCTAGAATCACAGAATATCAGGGTTGGAAGGGACCTCAGGAGGTCATCTAGTCCAACCCCCTGCTCAAAGCAGGACCAATCCCCAATTAAATCATCCCAGCCAGGGCTTCGTCAACCCTGACCTTAAAAACTTCTAAGGAAGGAGATTCTACCACCTCCCTAGGTAACGCATTCCAGTGTTTCACCACCCTCTTAATGAAAAGGTTTTTTCTAATATCCAGCCTAAACCTCCCCCACTGCAACTTGAGACCATTACTCCTTGTCCTGTCCTCTTCTACCACTGAGAGTAGTCTAGAACCATCCTCTCTGGAACTACCTCTCGGATAGTTGAAAGCAGCTATCAAATCCCCCCTCATTCTTCTCTTCTGCAGACTAAACAATCCCAGTTCCCTCAGCCTCTCCTCATAAGTCATGTGTTCCAGACCCCTAATCATTTTTGTTGCCCTTCGCTGGACTCTCTCCAATTTATCCACATCCTTCTTGTAGTGTGGGGCCCAAAACTGGACACAGTACTCCAGATGAGGCCTCACCAATGTCGAATAGAGGGGGGTGATCATGTCCCTCGATCTGCTCGCTATGCCCCTACTTATACATCCCAGAATGCCATTGGCCTTCTTGGCAACAAGGGCACACTGCTGACTCATATCCAGCTTCTCGTCCACTGTCACCCCTAGGTCCTTTTCCGCAGAACAGCTGCCTAGCTATTGGGTCCCTAGTCTGTAG
This sequence comes from Caretta caretta, assembly GCF_965140235.1. NCBI lineage: Eukaryota > Metazoa > Chordata > Testudines > Cheloniidae > Caretta > Caretta caretta. Next base: position 153,881,994 of record NC_134207.1, on the reverse strand, counting down.
CGGTGCATTGGGTTCTTCCGTCCTAAGTGCAGGACCTTGCACTTATCCTTATTGAACCTCATCAGATTTCTTTTGGCCCAATCCTCCAATTTGTCTAGGTCCCTCTGTATCCTATCCCTGCCCTCCAGCGTATCTACCACTCCTCCTAGTTTAGTATCATCCGCAAATTTGCTGAGAGTGCAATCCACACCATCCTCCGGATCATTTATGAAGATATTGAACAAAACCGGCCCCAGGACCAACCCCGGGGCACTCCACTTGACACCGGCTGCCAAGTAGAGGTGGAGCCATTGATCACTACCCGTTGAGCCCGACAATCTAGCCAACTTTCTACCCACCTTATTGTGCATTCATCCAGCCCATACTTCTTTAACTTGCTGACAAGAATACTGTGGGAGACCGTGTCAAAAGCTTTGCTAAAGTCAAGAAACAATACATCCACTTCTTTCCCTTCATCCACAGAACCAGTAATCTCATCATAAAAGGCAATTGGATTAGTCAGGAATGACCTTCCCTTGGTGAATCCATGCTGACTGTTCCTGATCACTTTCCTTTCATGTAAGTGCTTCAGGATTGATTCTTTGAGGACCTGCTCCATGATTTTTCCGGGGACTGAGGTGAGGCTGACTGGCCTGTTGTTCCCAGGATCGTCCTCCTTCCCTTTTTTAAAGATTGGCACTACATTAGCCTTTTTTGAGTCATCTGGGATTTCCCCGTTCGCCACGAGTTTTCAAAGATAATGGCCAATGTCTCTGCAATCACAGCCGCCAATTCCTTTAGCACTCTCAGATGCAACGCGTCCGGCCCCATGGACTTGTGCACCTCCAGCTTTTCTAAATAATCCCTAACCACCTCTTTCTCCCCAGAGGGCTGGCCATCTACTCCCCATGCTGTGATGCCCAGCGCAGCAGTCTGGGAGCTGACCTTGTTAGTGAAGACAGAGGCAAAAAAAGCATTGAGTACATTAGCTTTTTCCACATCCTCTGTCACTAGGTTGCCTCCCTCATTCAGTAAGGGGCCCACACTTTCCTTGGCTTTCTTCTTGTTGCCAACATACCTGAAGAAACCCTTCTTGTTACTCTTGACATTTCTTGCTAGCTGCAGCTCCAGGTGCGATTTGGCCCTCCTGATTTCATTCCTACATGCCCGAGCAATATTTTTATACTCTTCCCTGGTCATATGTCCAACCTTCCACTTCTTGTAAGCTTCTTTTTTATGTTTAAGATCCACTAGGATTTCACCGTTAAGCCAAGCTGGTCGCCTGCCATATTTACTATTCTTTCGACACATCGGGATGGTTTGTCCCTGTAACCTCAACAGGGATTCCTTGAAATACAGCCAGCTTTCCTGGACTCCTTTCCCCTTCATGTTAGTCCCCCAGGGGATCCTACCCATCCGTTCCGTGAGGGAGTCGAAGTCTGCTTTCCTGAAGTCCAGGGTCCGTATCCTGCTGCTTACCTTTCTTCCCTGTGTCAGGATCCTGAACTCAACCAACTCATGGTCACTGTCTCCCAAATTCCCATCCACTTTTGCTTCCCCCACTAATTCTTCCCGGTTTGTGAGCAGCAGGTCAAGAAAAGCTCCCCCCCAGTTGGCTCCTCTAGCACTTGCACCAGGAAATTGTCCCCTACGTTTTCCAAAAACTTCCTGGATTGTCTATGCACCTCTGTATTGCTCTCCCAGCAGATATCAGGAAAATTAAAGTCACCCATGAGAACCCGGGCGTGCGATCTAGTAGCTTCTGCGAGTTGCCGGAAGAAAGCCTCATCCCCCTGGTTCAGTGGTCTATAGCAGACTCCCACCACTACATCACTCTTGTTGCTCACACTTCTAAACTTAATCCAGAGACACTCAGGTTTTTCTGCAGTTTCATATCGGAGCTCTGAGCAGTCATACTGCTCCCTTACATACGGTGCTACTCCCCCACCTTTTCTGCCCTGCCTGTCCTTCCTGAACAGTTTATAACCATCCATGATAGTACTCCAGTCATGTGAGTTATCCCACCAAGTCTCTGTTATTCCAATCACGTCATAATTCCTTGACATCACCAGGACCTCCAGTTCTTCCTGCTTTTTTCCAAGGCTTTGTGCATTTGTATATAAGCACTTGAGATAACCTGCTGATCGCCCCTCACAGACGTTCCTGCCTGTGCTTCCTCCCGGTATCCCGCTTTCACACTTACTCAGGGCTTTGGTCTCCTTCCCCCGGTGAACCTAGTTTAAACCTCCTCACTAGGTTAGCCAGCCTGCTCACAAAGATGCTCTTCCCTCTCTTCATAAGGTGGAGCCCGTCTCTGCCCCAGCACTCCTCCTTCATGGACAGAAAGTAATTCATCCTACATAGAAATCAATGAGAGGCCTTGGAACTTAAGTATGGATTTTATGCAAGTTTCATTATGTATATTTACTAATCATCTTTGGTAAATGTAATCTGGTATAAACTTGTATTCTAGAGGTTGGGAGCCCTAAATTCTGTTCACCACTCTGCAATTGGCTTACTCTTCTGTGATCAGGCAAATAAGTCTTGCTGTGCCTTACTTTCCCCTTTTAAAATGGGGAAAATAATCACCTTTGTAAAACATTCTCATTCTCTGATGAAAGCTGCTGTCTGCGCTTTCTTTATTTCTGTAATTAGAGCTGCCGTAGATACTTGCATGTCTGTCCCTGAAAAATGATAATCCTCTCATTTCACTTTCACTTCCACTTTCCTGCTGCTACCCTGTATTTTCAAGTTGGAGCATGGTTTTGAGAAGGTGAAGTTTAGGTGGGATGGACCTGAGGTCAGGACAGGCAGATGATCTGAGGGAATGATGGGATCTACGAGGGGCTTGAAGCATGGAAGGGACATACGGGCACTGAGATATTCCTGAAACCATTCTGACAATAATATAAAATTTAGCTGGAAGCCTTAAGTGTAATGAAACTTAAAAAAACAAAACAAAAAAAACCTTCAGTGTCTTTAATGCTTTTCCCATTCATTTCAATGCAGACTAAGTTTCTTCCTATCCTAACTTCTCCTGCTTCTTAGGGTAGGTCTACGTTACCTAAGCGATATCTAAGTCAATATAACTTATGTGGCTCAGGGGTGTGAAAAAGCCCTCTTCTTCCCCCAATCCCAAGCAACACAAGTTGCACGCTGTCCACACTGGCACTATGTTTCCTGCTGACGTAGCTTCTGCTTCTCGCTAAGGTGGAGTAACTATGCCGATGGGAGACATCGGCATTGCGCATCTTCACCAGATGCACTACAGTGGCACAGTTGCATCGGTACAGCTGTGCCGATGTAGTGCTGTAGTGTAAACTTGCCTTTAGTAAGGACATGGTAGCTGTCATTCAGTGTCCTCTTCTGTAAAATGTAAGGCTTTTTTCCCCAAAAGAAGGCTTTTGTTTTTGACTATGTCCAATTAATTCTGAAGTATCTTGTTTTTGTTAAAGTAATATGTATATATTCACCCCACTACTACCTTCCACTGGTACTGTTGCACAGATTATTAAAATTCAATCACAAACATACCTTTTTTTTTTTTTTTTTTTTTTGAGTGCTGGATCCTACCTCTTTTTCTTAAGAGGTGGGGGAGGTTTTGTAGAGGCAAACCCAAATGAAAATAAAATGTCTTTTCTCTTTCTTTTTTAAAAGGAGAAAGGGATGCTCATGGAACTGCTGGCTGGTGTCACTAAATAAAACCACTGTAATGAGAGCTTTTCCTACAGCCAAATCCTTCACCATTAAGGGCTTTAAAAATCAGCAGATCCTCTTTGAAGTCTATTTACCCTACTTGAGGTAGCTAAGCTAAATAGTTCAGGGTGTGTGTGTGCGCGCATAATTACAGGTTCTGAATTCAGTGTTGAGGCATATTTCATTTTTCACAAGCAGAGGAGAAACAAGGCTGGCAGCCCTACTAAAGAGGAATGACTAGACTTTTAAAGACTGCAAGTAGTGTGGAATACAAAGATAGTTGCAGGAAGAAACATGTTCAGAACATGGCTTTCGATCGAAATGATGTGATTGAAAAGATTTATTACGAGCCTCTCATAAGAAAGCCTTCTTCCTCCAGCATGATTTCTGTCTTCCTTCAATTAGGAATGAGTCAGCTCATGCATCCAGCTGGCAATGTTGTCCAATTAACTCTCGAGTCCGGAGGCTGAGGCTAGCCCATGGAACGAGAAATGTACTGCTAGCATTGTCCACCTCCCTTAGGTGTATGCAACATGTACTGTAGACACAAGAAAGGATAGAATCTTGAGGGAGATTCGATTTCAATGTCTTCAATGATGGGTATCTTCTTGGTTAGGGTGTAGTGAATAGAGGCTGCTTCCATCTACACACAAATTTGAACTGAAACAACAAAAGGTGTGAACTGATAGGTTTAACTGTTTTGGTGCCTGTGCATTGACAATTATTTCAGAATAAAACTTGCAAAAGTTTATTTAGCTGAAGTCAGCTTGTTACCAACCTTAGCGACTGACCTTGGCTAAAATTGATTTAACTATTTTAGGGAGGTGCTACTGTATTTTGAACTGGTATTGGACTGCTCTTGAAGTTTTTCTAGGATATGATAGTACTTCTGTTCTTATTCATCTTAAACAGGGTTTTTCTTTCTGCAGTGCTTCAATGTATCAAAACTGATGACGTCTCATGGAATAAGCACACAAGTATTGTTGGCTGCTACAGAATTCAGCTATCTTTGTCCAGCAATTATTAACCAGATTGATGGTAAACACTGCATAATCCATGCAGCTAGTGAAAAGACTGAAAGCCCTCCAAAAAGCTATTCTTTGCAAATAGGTAGGTTTTAATTTCTTTTTAAATTTAGAATAAATCTTACCAACAATCATTCGCACTTGAAATTTGCTTCTTTTTATAGCTAATATAAATATTTAGATTCTAAACTATTATTTTTTCTTAGATACTTGACTTTTCTATATGCTGTACAAAGAGTTCTTTCTAGACACCCTTATCCTGGGGATTTTCTTAGTTATTAACGTCTAAATCAGTGTTTTGAAGAAAGCAAGCATCATCTGATATATTTTGTATTTCTCTTACCAGCTTGGATTGGTGGTCTTATATCAATCTCCATCATCAGTTTTCTTTCTTTATTGGGTGTTATATTGATACCGCTGATGAATCGTGTATTTTTCAAGTTTCTTCTAAGTTTCCTTGTGTCACTGGCTGTTGGGACTCTGAGTGGAGATGCTTTTTTACATCTCCTTCCACATGTAAGTATTTTTTACTCGTATTAAATCATTCATCTTAACTTGAAAAATGTTAGTGAAATATGGCTTTATTACCTTATTATCAATGTCAAGTGCTTTAGGAAGCCTACTAACACTTGGTTTGGCTGTCTACCAAACCTACTGGTTTATTGACATTAATGAAAACTTGTATTAACCTAATAAGAAAAAATGATCTACCTTCAAGTAATCTATGTAAAACTGTAGCTGCTGTTTCTGATCTGACTTAGGATTCCCCACAACGCATGCAGTTGCACTATCATACGCTGGTTTGCAACGTTCTTGTACATTACTCAGTGCCTCACACACAAGTTGCGCTTGTAGATCAGCAATTTAAAATCCTTTCGGTATTTTTTTTTCTTTTCACCCTCTTCCCCTACCACCTCATTTTTATTTTTTTTTATTTTTTTTTTTTTTGAGAAATAGAAATAGCTCCATTATCTCTTTCCAGTGTGACGGGAGAGAGATAATTACAACATTCAAATGCTGACATTGCTTATCCTCTGAATGGAGCATCTGAGAAATGCTGGGAACACAACACTTTGAGAGGTTTAATACCAGACCACTTACCCATGTGATGGGGTTGAAGAGACTCAACTTAGGTCAAGAATGGAACTGGACTAGAATCCCTATAAAATTCTGTCTCTAGGGACGTCTATGTGCCGGACTTATAGTACAGGGACAGTCCAACCCTGTGGTACGCTCCATCAGTAAAACTAAGTGTTATGCAGTGAGTTGAAAGCCTTGCTTTCTGTATGTGTAGGTTTTTCCTTATTCCCTTCAGTTATTTATATTGTTGACCTGTTTCTCAGATTCTGGAGGCACTTGGGCCTCTGTGCTTGGGGTGCAAGTATCCTGAAAATCCAGCATGCTTTATTGTATGTTCTTTACTTACAAACCTTATGGAAGACTGGCTTTGTGAAAGCAGTATTCTCAGTGATGCTTGAACCATACTTATGCTGCAATTAAGGGGTTGCTAATGTATCTTAACTTGAAAATTTTCAAAAGAAGCAACAAAAGCAGCACTGCTGCTGAGTCCTATACGCTTCTTCATAAGAACCTCCACTAGCACTCTTCTCGTGTACAAAAGTGCTAAGTACTAGCCTTCAGGCCTAAATTCAGCAGTGTCATAACTGGGACAGGAACTTGGGCGCATATATTAAGGTAGTTGCACTTGCACTGATTTGGCATTTGGTGGGTGGGTACAATAAGAGTAATTCTCTCACACCAGGGAGTGGAGCAGGAAAAGCAGGTCCTGATTAAGAACAGCTCTGACCCTTTTGTCAGGCTGCTTTTCTTTATCTTGCACCCTCCTGAAAGTTGCTTTTTGTGTTCCTGTGTTCCTTGATGTTCAAGATATATTTGTTTTTCACACTTAATGTCCGTTTAGTACAAGCTACACTACTTTAATGTTTACACTAGGGCAGTCAATCGCAGTTAATGCATGTGATTAACTCAAAGTAATCAGGATTAAAAAAATTAATCCCGATTAATCCGTTTTAATTGCACTGATAAACAATAGAATACCAATAGAATATGAAACTTACTACATATTTTTGGATGTTTTTCTACATTTTTAAATATATTGATTTCAGTTACAACACAGAATGAAAAGTTGACAATGCTCACTTTATATTATTTTTATTACAAATGTTTGCACTGTAAAAATGGCAAACAAAAGAAACATTATTTTTCAATTCACCTCATACAGATACTGAAGTGTAATTTTTTTATCATGAAAGTTTAACTTACAAATATAGAATTATGTACAAAAGAATAACTGCATTCAAAAAATAAAACAATGTAAAACTTTAGAGCCTACAAGTCCACTCAGTCCTACTTCTTGTTCAGCCAATTGCTAAGACAAACAAGATTGTTTACATTTACATGAGATAATGCTGCCTGCTTCTTATTTACAATGTCCCCTGAAAGTGAGAACAGGCATTCGCATGACACTTTTGTAGTCGGCGTTGTGTGGTATTTATGTGCCAGATGTGCTAAACATTCGCATGCCCCTTCATGCTTCGGCCACCATTCCAGAGGACATGCCTCCATGCTAATGATGCTTGCTAAAAAATAATGCTTTAATTAAATTTGTGACTGAACTCCTTGGGGGAGAACTATGTCTTCAGCTCTGTTTTGCCCACATTCTTCCATATATTTCGTGTTATAGCAGTCTTGGATGATGATGCAGCACATGTTGTTCATTTTAAGAACATTTTCACTGCAGATTTGACAAAACACAAAGAAGGTACCAATGTGAGATTTCTAAAGATAGCTACATCACTCAACCCAAGGTTTAAGAATCTACATTGCCTTCCAAAATCTGAGAGGGACGAGATGTAGAGCATGCTTTCAGAAGCAACATTCTGATACGGAAACTACAGAACCCGAACCACCAAAAAAGAAAATCAACCTTCTGCTGGTCACATTTGACTCAGATGGTGAAAATGAACATGCATCGGGTCCGCACTGCTTTGGATGGTTATCGAGCACAACCAGTTATCAGCATGGACGCATGACCTCTGGAACGGTGGTAGAAGCGTGAAGGGACATATGAATCTACATTGTGTAAAGAGTTGTCACTTTGGATGGGCTATCACCAGCAGGAGAGTGAATTTGTGTGGGGGGGTGGAGGGTGAGAAAACCTGGATTTGTGCTGGAAATGGCCCACCTGATGATCACTTTAGATAAGCTATTACCAGCAGGACAGTGGGGTGGGAGGAGGTATTGTTTCATATTCTCTGTGTATATATAAAGTCTGCTGCAGTTTCCACGGTATGCATCCGATGAAGTGAGCTGTAGCTCACGAAAGCTCACGCTCAAATAAATTGTGGCTTTAAAAACATTCAAGGTGTTTTTACACCTTGGCTCTAAGGTGCCACAAGTACTCCTTTTCTTTTTATGAATCTTTAGGGCATCTGGTACATAAATATCTTGCAGCGCTGGCTACAACAGTGCTGTGCAAATGCCTGTTCTCGCTTTCAGGTGATACTGTAAACAAGAAATGGACAGCATTATCTCCTGCAAATATAAACAAACTTGTTTGTCTGAGCAATTGGCTGAACAAGAAGTAGGACCGAATGGATTTGTAGGCTCTAAAGTTTTACATTTTTATTTTTTGAATGCAGTTATTTTTTGTACATAATTCTACATTTGTAAGTTAAACTTTCCTGATAAAGAAATTACACTACAGTACTTGTAGTAGGTGAATTGAAAAATACTATTTCTTTTGTTTTTTACAGTGCAAATATTTATAATCAAAAATAAATATAAAGTGAGTACTGTACATTTTCTATGCTGTGTTGTAATTGAAATAAATATATTTAAAAATGAAAATATCCAAAACTATTTAAAGAAATGGTATTCTATTATTGTTTAACAGTGCGATTCATCGTGCGATTAATTTTTTTTTAACTGCTTGACATCCTTAGTTTACACTCATTTTCCAACCCACTTACACTATGACTATTGCATTTGATCCAGAGTGTTTTATGGGAGTTGCACCATGCTTATATAAGGTCCGAATCTGGACCTCAGGGGATTTCCTCTTTCATACTGGACAAGAAACTATACTTTAGGAATGCATTGGGGCTTTTTAGGGGAATGCACCTCTACCTCAAAATTTGACCTAAGGAATTAAATCTGGTCAGAAATTCTAGATTTGTGTATCTCCATCTGGAAAATTTACTACTATACAACTGAGAGTGAAAATGAGTAAATTTATCATTGTTATCAAATTTTTCCCTTATGATTTTGTCTTGTTCAAATAGGTGTCATTTTATTCTCTCTGCATGCCCTCCACTCCCACTCCCCCGCCCCCTCCAAAAAGCGCAAAAAAATGCAAAATAACTTTCACACTCCTATCAAGACTACTTTGGGAATAGAGTTGACTTGTTTAACTGCTGCCCTAGATCCAACATACCTAGCAAAAAAAATGGGAGAGGGAATAGTTTGATTTTTAGTGCTAAACAGTCATCTTTTTAGAGCACTTACAATGCAATACCTAGATTTTTGTTTTCCCCGATATTAAAATTCAGTCTCCATAATGGTGCTTCTGTCAGATGGTTTATTCATTATACACCCTTGGATTCACCTTAACACTAATCTGCCTGAGTTGTGGGATCTTTGTTTAGCTAGCAGATTATTTTGATCCTTTCTGCTCTATTTAACCAGCCATTTATTTATTGTCATAGGAAGTGAATGCCATTTACTGTTTCAAAACATAAATTTAATCAACGTGTACATTAAACAAAATTACTGTTGCTGCCACCTCAAAAATATATTGGCAGCAGAATTTTCTGGAATAAGACAAACTCATGAAAAAGTTAAGCAGAAGTCCTTCTCTCCTGCCCTGAAAGCTGCCCAACTTTGGTTCAAGTAGCCTCCCAATGGGGGAGAGCCCCAGAGATGGGGTCCTCTGAGAGCAGGCAAAGGCTTGGGTCACTATTGTGTGGTCTGTATTAGAAAGGAATGTTCCTAGCTTCTTTGTCAGCTATAGATGAGGCAGTAAAAATGGTGGTCTGGGCCACCACTACTAGCTGAGGATTTAGCAAGAGCATCCTAATGTTGCAAACCATTCTAAGAAAGGTGCATATGCACACTTGGTAGGGGGTGATGGCTGGGTCTGCATGTACTCTTTAAATATTTCCCTTTACCCACAAACATCACAGCCGTTTAATCCATTTTGAGTTGTTTTCATTTATAGTTCTTTCTCACATTTAAGAAAGTAATAAGATTTGTCTCTGGAATCAATAAAAATGAGCCACAGAGCACCTTTCAGTTTTTTCTTCTGTTGTACTGAAATTTATTCTGAATTAGTGGAACTTGAATGTTTTTTTTTTTTTAATTTCCCTTAGTCTCATGGAAATCATCACCATCACCACGAGAAACTTTTACTTGAACAAAATAAAGATGCCCTGTTCAAGCATCTTGTCTTTCAAAGTGAAGAAGAAACTGCTTATTTGGATTCCACATGGAAAGGACTGACAGCCCTTGGAGGCCTGTATTTCATGTTTCTAGCTGAGCATTTGATCACTTTAATTAAGCAGTTTAAAGACAAGAAGAAAAAGGTAGGGAAATTACATTTTTGAAGCCTCATTGCACTATGTAATAGTCGTGTCTGTGGATATTAAAATTAGTCTTTTGTAGAGAGCAGCTTGTTGATTAGATTTGGTAGCTAATAAGGAATGTGCTCACAACTCAATTTTTGCTTATAAGTCTATAGTACTATACTTTGGGTGATCCTAACCATCTTTCCTCCTTCAGAGTAGACATGTATTTATATTCCTAAAAAGAATTCTGTTAACTGTTTTCTTGCACAAGCAGATAATTCAGTCTGCATCTTTCAGTTGTTTACCTTGAAGTTACAGTGAAAGACCTGATTTACAGTGAGTGCCATCTTAAAACAACAAAAACCACATCATTCTCCTCCTCCTCCCTCCAAAAATCCCAGTGGTTACTATATTGGGATTGTTATGGTAGTCCTTACACTTACATCATTGGTGTTATTCCTATTCTAACTACTGTGGGTGTAAATGTTATTTTATAAAATGGTGCCCACTGTAGCAAGCTGCATAGTGTAAAAATGGGTAAGAAATCATAGAATAGCAGGGTTGGAAGGGACCTCAGGAGGTCATCTAGTCCAACCCCCTGCTCAAAGCAGGACCAATCCCCAATTTTTGCCCCAGATCCCAAATGGCCCCCTCAAGGATTGAACTCACAACCCTGGATTTAGCAGGCCAGTGCTCAAACCACTGAGCTATCCCTCCCCCCAATACTCATGAGGTTGGCAGGATCAGTCTCCATAACTACAGCTAAAGTTCTTTGCTCTTTGTAAGGTACCTCTGGGCAAATAGTTCCCAGGCAGAGCAGATGCTTGGTTTTCATCATGTTTTAAAGAGACATTTGTTTAAAATTTGAGTATGCGTTAAACACTACAATAGGGAAAAAATTGGCATTTTGTGAGGCTTTAGAAGTGTTTCAAGTATAAAGTGGAACTATAGTTACTGTGTAATTCTGTATAAATCCTTATGCCTGCTCATTGTGACATTTTTTTTCCCTCTGTACCCTAGCTAATTCTTTGCCTTTTTACTCTACTTCTTACTCTGCTTCTGCTGACGTTCTAGTCATCTTCCTGATTATGTATTCTTTGGATATCTCCATGCTGTCCTCTTGATTTTCATGCTGCATAATTTTATAAATATACTGTGTATTGCTCATATATATCCTGAAAAATAAGTAAAATATTTATAACTTCAATTTTTCTTTTGGAGTCAGAAAAAAAATGAAGATGCAGAAAGTAAGAAGTTTTCAACAAATGAAGAAAAATTAGATGCAGATTATCGTAAGTCTTAGTAATACTACTGCACAATTGTATCAATCAAAAGGGTAAAGAATCTTTTCTATGCTATTGAAGGCTCATTGATCCTTTCACTTACTGTTGACTGGATCACTGTGTAGCTAGGTTAATTAAATCTTTCCTGAAACAAAATCTTGATACACGTTGGTATGCAGAGGATTGACCCTAAGTAAGTTGATTTTTAACCTTTTTTTAATGTTGATAGGGGTTCGAAGTAGTCCATGTGTTTTCTGAATTTTTAAGCTTCTACTCTTGTGATACAGGATTGAGCACTGGAAATCAAAACTGTTCTGTTTAAGCCCTTCTGTCTACAGAAGTTTAAGATGCTTATGCATCTACCAATTTCTAGACTAATAGTACCTGTAACTCTATGGAGGAAGGATTTTTAAGAGTCCCTGTGTCAAATCTGGTATCAAAACGTAAGCACTCAAGCTTACATATTTCAAATACCCGAGGACTTGATTTTCAGAAGGGCTGAGCACCCACAATTCGAGATGAAGTTAATTGGGGAGAGGGAAGCTGCAGGTATTCAGCATTTCTCAAAATCAGACCATTAATGAAAACACCTTAAAAATTTCATGGAACAAGAGTGCCACCAAACGTCCAGATCTTCTGGTACAAGTTTACAATAAAACATTGAGCTTTTTGATTTTTATAGGCTGATTTCAGTACTGTGTGTGCTCGGCTACTGAAATATCCACTATGATAAGCACTTGGATTGTAAGGTAGGTGTAAACAGGGCGTGTGTGTGTGTGATATATTAACATTAAGTAATCTCATTCTGGGTTTTAAATTACAGTGTGATCAAAATACCTCATTCTCAGCAAGAGTGAGATTAAAGCAATTCTGAGGTGAAAATATAATTATAAAATGTCTTGCATATTAGTGTGATATTTGCTGGAGGGGAGTTCATGTCAAAAATTTGTCCAAGTACAGCAGTGTTCTGTCTGCGAACAAATATACACATCCTTGGTGAAAGCCCACTGAAGTTGGTGGATTGAAAGCATAGATGAAGTTGACTTATGCCCCTTTGCCTCACTCCTTTAAGCCCTGGACTTCATATTCTCTACTTACCCCATTAGAGGTTTTAAGATGTGCCCTTATATGCCTCTGTGGACTTCCTCTCTCTCCTCTTGATCCTATTGCAAGGCTGAATCATATACTCAATTGAAAAAAATAAATGGGGATTTGGGTTTATTTCTGTTTCTATGTTCAGGGTTAGAAGGGTTACTTTCACTTTTACTGCTTTAACTCGTTTTTCAGACTCTTGAGCAAAACACCATCTCGGAAGCATTTCTTGGAATCAAAATGTGTGAACTGCTCCACCGAGTAGAACAGTACCAAAATAGTCAGTTTAAAAAAGGAACTTTGTTCAGTTTGCAGGGACCCCAAATCGCATGGGTATATCTCCTGCAATCATATTATATGGAGACAGCACTTTTTATCTGTAGTTAACAGGAGATGTTGTTTCTGGCATGATAAATTATCTCTGGCTTCTTTTAATTGTATTTTTTTCTCCAATTTTCTGTCTCTTGTTTTTTAAGCACCTCAAGCATCTAACGCTGACTAGAACTACCAGAATACTAATATTCTCTATTTGATTCGACAGAACCCCAGACTCTCCTGAAAATACATAAAAGCTCATATGTTGGCTTAGTGTTGCATGCCATACATGATCCTGTAGCCTCAAACAGAACTCTTCTATATCTGATTGTCTGCATAGGTATCACAGTGGAATTTGGTTTTACTGATCCCCATTTGTAGTTTTTATGTGGCTATATGGAGCATATCTTATTTTGCAGAAACCAGTTCCCATTGGTGCTGAGGTCAATGGGATTTTTATTTCAGGATCATATTGCAAATTACGTTTTTTGTTTTGTGTTTTTCCCCCAAAGACACAAGAATTGTCGTCTTTCAGTGTCACTCACTGCAGGTAAAGAAGTTAACTGAAGTGCCAGTTAGAGCCAATTCTTAACTTAACTGACCTATCTTGACATTAAATGTTTAATACAACTTGCCATGTCCTTCTGTATTGGATACTTTCCTTCTGTGCATATGTCTGACTATTTTTTGGAAGTTCAGACTTCCGGATTTTTATGTAGTGATCAATTACATCTATATCATCACAAAGTGCCAGAATTGATCCTTATATTATAACTTCTCTGATTTTGGTGGCTTATAATTCAGCCTAAAATTCATTAAAAGTACATACAATGTGATTTCAGACTTTTTTTAATTTTCAAAACAATTGGGCTACAAGTCAAACTGTGCAAGTTTAAAAAGTAAAAACTGTACACATTTGTGCCTAAGAAAAATAGTTCAAAAACTAGCAAATGATTTAATATGTGATATAGTATAATGTTGCTATAAAAATAATATATTTTATCAGCTGAAAGAAGTTAGATCACCACAGTATAACTTGTGAAGATTTTGTTTTTTGGAAATGAGTCTTTAGAGACAAGTTAGGAGTTAAGACTTTTTTTATATATATAATTTTGTAACATTTCTGTAGAATTTCATGGTGAGTTTAGGGAAATTTGAGATGATATTTAAAAGGAAACTATTGTGGTAAGTCATTCAAAATATTGCCATACTTAGTCACAGTGGAAGAAGGTGTCCGTCTCAATTCTGAATTTATTTGCTTTTCTCTTATTGTAACGTAACATTGTATGTGATTATTTTTATGTACAGTTATGTAGTCTTATTTATTTTATTATTTACAAGGGCCTGAAGGTTACTTAGGGACAGAGTCACAAGATCCATCACACTTCATTTCTCAGCAACCTGTGGTACAAGAAGAAGAAGAAGTCATGATAGCTCATTCCCATCAAGAGGAAACAGACAATGAATATGTATCCAGGGGGTGTAGAAACAAATGCCATTCTCATTTACATGACACTCTTGGACAGTCAGATCATCTGAGTCACCATCATCATGACTACCATCATATTCTGCATCACCATCATACCCAGAATCATCATCCACACAGCCACAGTCAGCGCTACTCACGCGAAGAGCTGAAGGATGCTGGGATAGCTACTCTAGCCTGGATGGTGATTATGGGTGATGGACTACACAACTTCAGTGATGGCTTAGCAATCGGTAAGTGTTTATACAATACTTTTGCCTTCTCATGTAATAACAGCAAGGTAAAATTGTTCCTCTGCTGCCACTTAACTTCTAGCGAGAGGACATCAGATAAGAGTCTTGCCATAATAAATTAGCCAGTGATCTGCTAGTGGGTTTTGAATTGATCAGTCAAGGTTACAGATTGGAAACCTGGATAGCTAGTGCGAAACAGTAAACCATAACTTATTCGTTGCAACTGAGAAAGGTATAAGGATAATGACCAGATAACAGAAAAGACATTTCTTAAAGAAACAGACAATGGGAAGTTATAAATATTGCTTTAATTATTTTACACCCAAAAGATCAGACCAAGATTTTCAAAACTAGGAGCCTAAAGATAGGCACCTAAATTCATGATTTAGTTACTTAAGTAGTTGGCCTCACGTTTCAAAAGTGCTGGGCACCCAGCAGCATCCACTGATTTCAGGCTTGATGTTAATTCTCCCTATGCTGTGTTCATAAAAATAGGTGATCCCATGTCTTCACTCCTATAGCCTGTCTATGTAGTCTCCAGTTTTCATTTTAATCAGGTCATCGTCTTTCATATTTTTCCTCAAGCTTCATTGACCTTCACCAAGATCAGGATTCATATTTTAAATGTCCAGAGCCCCTAAGGAAGGGGTTCCTAAACTTTTTGACTGAATGTTTAGTGTATATCCTGTGACTATGGTTTTTAAAAAAAAAAAAAAAAAAAAAAAAAAAAAAAAGCTTGTCTAAAGGTATAACAGTATCTCCTCTTCCTGCATGGTTTGTTCGTGTACCTATTCCTTCTCTCATGCATGTTTTATTCCTTCAGTTCTGTGATACTGGAATGCTGTAGCTTTTTTGGAAAGATTTAATGAGCTATTCACAAAAGCCGTATATGCAGCACGGCATTTTGGGCATTAGACAAGTGAGATCAGGTTGGCTGTCCCCTACCTTTCTCTAGCAAGATGGATAATGAGAATTCTGGATGTAAAGTAAGATGGTGATGGGAGGGAATTTTTTTTTTTTTTTAAATGAGCAGTCAACACCAACAAGTCAAGATCACGAAAGACTAACAACAGTTTTCTAGATGTGCTCATTGCTCTACAGATGTTGGATTCATTTTTAATGTAGGGTCAGTTGCAACAATGCACTGTAGTCAGTTCAAGGACAGTAACTTTACTATAAATCACATTGCAGGGCTGAATTCCTTTTTCTTGTTTGCATGAGGAAGGGATACAATAAGTGATAGTATATAAGTATTTCTTTGGACTTCAGAATAATGATGTGAACAAACATAGATTCTGTATCCAATTCATAATATAATGTGATGAGAGCTTCTGATATAACCTTTTTTTAAAATAAAAATTGGACCATCGAATCTAAATTTTCCAGCTTATCAGTAGTGAAAACGTGGTAGGAAAAATAAGAGGATTTGCATGTAATAAAAGCCAAGAAGAATCAATTTTCCTAAGTATATGTGAGAGAGATTTGGGAAAGGATGGATTTGGTGGACTTGCAGTAAAATACAAGGGAAGGCTAATATCACCTGTAACAAATGAGACCAGCCAATTTAGTAAGGCCTCATTAACTGATTCATCTAGACCAGAGGTGGGCAAACTGCGATCCACGGGTAACATCCGGCCCGCGGGCCCCTCCTGCCCAGCCTTTGAGCTCCCATCCGGGGAGGCTAGCCCCCAGCCCCTCCCCTGCCATCCGCCCTTCCCCGCAACCTCAGCTTGCCGTGCCGCCAGAGCTCTGGGCGGTGGGACTGTGAGCTCCTGCCGGGCAACGTGGCTGCGAGAGCCACCGGCTTGCCCCACTGCTCTAAACTGCACGGTTTGACTGTGTGGTTGGCTTTGGTTGGGCGGCGTGGCTGCCAGTACTGGTGCTCTGAGTGGCATGGTAAGGGAGCAGGGGGGTTGGATAAGGGCAGGGGCTCCCGGAGGCAATCAGGGGACAGGGAGCAGGGGGGCAGTTGGATGGGTGGAGGTTCGGGGGGGTGGGAGGAATGGTCAGGGGATGGGGAATGGGGGGTTGGATAGGTGTCAGAGTCCTGCGGGTCCTGTTGGGGGCAGGGGTGTGGATAGGGGTGGGGGCAGTCAGGGAGCAGTGAATGCATCCGATGAAGTGAGCTGTCGCTCACGAAAGCTTATGCTCAAATAAATTTTAGTCTCTAAGGTGCCACAAGTACTCCTTTTCTTTTTGCATTCTTCCAGTTTTCCACTTTGAAAAACATAATCACCCTGGCAGAAGCTGGGCCACAGGCAGTTTGCTACCACCAGCCCTCCACCCACACACACTTATTTTCAGCACCAGTCACCACTGCAATAAAAACTAATATCCATTGGTTCCACGTATGAACCTCTCCCATCTTAACATCTTGTTTTTTTAGAGAGACAAGATAGGTGAGGTAATGTCTTTTATTGGACCAACTTCTGTTGTTGACAGACAAGCTTTCGAGCTTACACAGAGCTGCTCTTCAGGTCTGGGAAAGGTCTTTGTTTGTTGTTAATAGAATTATACAGCCTTACCGGAAGCCTTGAAAATCCCTAATCAGATTTTAGGACCTGGTGTCTGCCTTTTCAGTTCCATTTATATGTATGTTCATAAATTTTATATAACAGTTAGGGGTCAATATTGCCTTTGTGTTATCTTTCATCCACTTAAGATTTTAATAAACCATGGTACAGGCCGTGACAAAAGACATTATGCAAATAGAGCTTTGAATACATCCTGGGCTTCTCCTTCAAAAATTGATAAAATACACTCTGTATAAACTATTTCTTGCAAGTAGCAGGAGATGAACCACAAATGTTAAGCTAAGACGTGTCTAAGAATTCAAATTCTTTGGTGTTTATTTGAGCCTTTGATCCGGAAAGAGCTTTCTTGTGATATTTCAAGTATTTCTTGATACAAGCAGGGTTGACACAACCACAGGAATAACTCTCACTATTTCAGTGCTAGATTTATTCAGGACAAAATTTTGTGAAATTGAGCAATATATACTCCTGGGGGAATTCTGCGCCATGATGCGTGTGCAGAGTTCATGTTCCCCGCAGATTTCTTTGCTTCCCTGCAGAAAAATGGTAAATCACTGCAGGGCTGGGGACACTCCAGCCAGTGGCTTCTACCTTGAGCCAGGATTAGCTGCTAGTCCTGGCTGGGCTGAAGGCAGGAGAGGATGGGACTGGGACTTCCCCTTGCAGGCTGGGGCTGTGTCAGACCTACCCCGAGAAATCTCCCCCAGCTGCAGGAAGCTCAGCATCCTTTCCTGCTTCCTGCCCCCATCACTCAGCTGTGAGGGGAGGGGTCACTGTATGGGGAGCTGTTCCCCCATTCACCCAACCCCTGTGCATCTGTATCTCCCATACCCAGACACCCCCTTCCAAGCCTCACCCACTACATCTAGAACCCCCCAGCTCTCCATACCCAAACCCCACCCCATTGAACCTCAACCTGTCCATCTGGAATCCCACCCCTGCACTCACACCACTCCCCACTGAACTCCTTGCACTCAAGCCCTACTCCCCGCACCTCTTGAGCTCCAACATCCAGACTCCCATGCGACTGACTCCCAATTAGCTGCACCCAGACCCCCACCCCTCCAGCACTCGGACCCCCCTGCTGAGACTCCGACACCCAAACCCTTCTCCTGAGCCCCAACCACTTTCACCTGGAAGCCCCGGTAGAGTCCCATTGCCCCTGCACCTGGAACCTCTCCCCTCCCCCTCTCCAACAAGCCTCTGTGCATCCAGATCCCCCCACACCTAGGGGACACCCCCCCCCACCCCCACTGAGCTGTCTGCACCTAGATTGTCCCACGCAGACTCCTCTCACCAAACACCTGGAGCAGGCCCCCCCCCCCCCCCCAAGCCCCTTCACACTTGGATCCTGCCTGGTTGAGTCTGCCTGCCCCATACCCAGTGCAGAGCGGCAGGGCCCCAGGGTGTTACTGGGCAGGCTCAGGCCTTGTGCTGTGTCAGGGTTGGGTGCAGCCTCACCACTGAGTCTGTGTCCCTGGGGTGGGGAGGCTGCAGGGTGGTCTTCCACCTTCATGCAACCAGTGGCCTGTGCTTCTCACTGTCATGCTGGAGCCTCTGCATTTATTGATTGACAAATAAAACTTGCAGAATTTTAAAATACTGTGCGTAGAATTTTTAAATTTGTTGGTGCAGAATGCTGTCAGCAGTAAATATAGAACTGGCTAGTAAAAATCACATTTTTAATCTACAGCAGCTTGAGTAAAGCGTCGGGTGAAGTTGGTCGATGAAGCACCAATCCTCTGCTTTTTTTGTTTTGGCATTTGAGACCAATGGTAGGTTTTTGCTTTTTAAGAAAAAGTGCTATAAGAGATGGGCTTGAAACAGAAATTACAAGGTTAAATTATTTTGTTATACTGGTTTGACTAGATGATGATTGTCCCTTCTGGTTTTAAAATCTATGACACACAGACACACAAACACTTTCACTTTTCTTTGGAGTTCGGCTGTTTGGCCATTTCTGCCCTAATCGGATATGAACACATACAGCAATGTTTCCAAGCTTGATTTTTTCAACTGTAACATTTTGGGGTTTTTTTTTGTCTTTTCACAGGCGCAGCCTTTACTGAAGGTTTATCTAGTGGATTAAGTACTTCTGTGGCTGTATTTTGCCATGAATTACCCCATGAGTTAGGTAAGACAACACGATATTTTAGTAAAGGATAGCTTGCTAGGAATTTGGGAGACATTAAAGGATAATGCTTTATTTTATCAATGTTTTATTGCATAGCAAACATTTTTCTGAAGTCTTAGGAGGAAATAATTCTAACCAGGATCAGAAGTGTTCACTCAGTTTACAGCTGTTTTTTAAACAGATTATAAAATTCATGAATAGATTTACTATTTAGAATTATTTGCAAATCTCAGAAGTTAAGTTTTTGTTGATCAGATCACTCAGTTTGCAGATATTCAACATGTATTATGTTTAATTACGTGGCATTATTTCTGTTCCTTAATTTGTGTGACTTACGTGTAACTTGTGAATCTTGCAACTGAATATGCAATTTGCAATTGGTTTCTGTCAAATACCTGCTTAACTTGATTTTTGTGTGTGTGCACAGAGGATAATATGGAAGTGCTTGAATATTTGCTGAAAGGGTACTTAGGGTACTCTCAAATATCAAATTAAAATTCACTTTCAAGTTTGAACAAACATTGGTGGATTGCTTTTTCCACTATTATTCAGCTCAAGTTCAGATCTTGCAAAAGATTCCCATCCAAAGTCTAACTTGGGGATGTTGTTTGGAACTCTACATCTTGAGTCTTTCTAGTCAGATTGGGTTAATCTGTGTGTGTCTTCCACATAAGAATTTAGATACTACGAGGTTATAGGTTTGGGGCCTGGTATCTGTCACAGAGAAGTCATTAGGAATTGGATTGAGCACTTAGTCTTTTTTATCTCAGTAGAATGAAGCTTGTTTTGTTTACTGAACTAACGGAGGCTGCCCATTGCTTAGAATGTTTCTGTGGATGATTTTAAAAAGGAATCTCATCAAGCCTGTCTTGTCTGGAAATTTGCCTTGACATAGGATTTTACAGGTTGTGGTATAAAATGGTGGGGTTACATAGAGATTAGCAGGGGAGTCGCATCCCCCAGAGAAAAATGGTTTGCAAACATATATATATATATGTGTGTGTAATAGGTAAACACTACAAAACATGGCAATATTCTTTACAGTGAGTTTGGAATGGCACAGGGATATTTCCGTACTCTTACCCATTTCAAATTAGCACTGCTGTTAATCATTCTAGTGAAACTGAGATACGTAAGGTCACTTTTTTATAGAAATTAATAAAGAAATTCTTAAGCAATGACTGGGCTAGAGTATAAAGTATTTAGAAAAGTCACTGGATAACTGGGTAGAACCATGATGAGAACACATCACATAGCAATTTTTTTTTTCAAAATCCATTAAAGCCAGTTTGTGGAAAAAATACTTTATACAGTGTTCACTGAGGTTGAATACTGTGGAATACTTCGGTTAAAATGATATACATTATTAAATCAGGTAAGTCCGACAGTATGCATTTTCCAGAATACTAAAAATAAACTAAAAATGTGATCTTGTGCAGGACTAAATTTTCATACTATAGATCGTGGGTATGCAGCAGTTTTCACGTGTTCACTCATTGACTGACCTATTTCTCCATAAATGAACAACTTATTTTCTGGACGAAAACTTTGAAGAAAGCCAATAACAGGCACTAAAATAGTTCCATATATTCTTTCTAGGTGGTGAAAATAAATGTTACTGCGCATGTTACAGTAGTTACATGAGTGGGTGAAAGATACTTTTTTTTTTTTCTGCTATAGGAGATTTTGCTGTACTTCTAAAAGCTGGCATGACAGTCAAACAAGCTGTTCTTTATAATGCTCTATCAGCTATGCTAGCATATCTTGGAATGGCAACTGGGATTCTTATTGGTCACTATGCTGACAATGTTTCAATGTGGATATTTGCACTTACTGCTGGCTTGTTCATGTATGTGGCTCTTGTTGATATGGTAAGTATGTAACTAGAACTACTTGCTGTTTACATAACTGAGATTCAGAATCAATACCAAAATCAGTTTGTCATAAAATAGGAAGTGGGTTTCTTTCCTCTTAGAAAACATTGACCACATGTATTACATGTTTCTTAACCTAAAGACTGACACCATTTAATTTGTTCTTAAGGAAGCTTTTCAACATAACTATGGAACACACACAAGTAAATAGACATTAAATTATTGTGAATAGCATAATGTGTTGGAAGTTCCTATTCAAATAATTGAAATTTTATGCCAAATTGGAATATTACTAGAATTTTTTTTCTGCTTAAAGCAAAATTCTCTGGGAATCCACATAACCACATTGTAAAGAATCTCTAGGCACCTCAATGGTGTTGCTTAATTGAGTAAAATTGTTCAGGTTCTGGATTTATTCTGTATAGGAGATATTGGTGGAATGGAACATTAAAGGACAATGGTCTGTGGCAGTAAGTATTGAGGCAAAAACATGAGACATTTAAAAAAAATAACAGTGAGGGGAGGTAGAGATGTTTGTTTTCAGTGAGACATTCCCCCTATGTCAGCCTGTTTCAGTTACTTTTTAATACCAGTTTTATTAGTGATGAAGATGCTGTGGCTGGTGTATTGGATAATGGTACAATGGCCTGGTTGTACACTGTTGGCATGATCCTGAGACATGCTGCACACTTGCAATAAATCTTCAGCACTTCTCTAGATTAAACTGGGACAGTACAAGACTGGAAATTATTCTAATAGGCAGAAATAATGTACAAACTTGTTCTTGTTTCTAGAACTATATTGTTTATGAAAATCAGATTATATTCTTATTTTTCATTTGTAAATAAGTCATCTATGCACCAATAATATAATTGGAAGGCATTCATTTCATTTGGTATAATTCCTGAAAATAGATGGTGCTGATTAGACCTGTGCAACATCATCACGTTCCAAGGTATGATGAGCTGTTTGGAGGCAGACTCTGATATCCTTACACCTGAGGACTAGACTTTATGCCACAAGTGATGTCACTGAAGTCAGTGGGACTACTCAAGGAGTAAGGGACTACTCCACATGAGTGAGGGGGACAGAATCTGGCCCTTAGCGAACAAGTCAGAATGAGGGATACTATTTATTTTGAAGATGGTAATATTATTATTTTTTTATTTAGGTGCCTGAAATGCTGCACAATGATGCTAGTGATCACGGATGTAGCCGTTGGGGATATTTCCTGTTACAGAATGCTGGAATCCTGTTAGGTTTTGGGATTATGCTGCTTATCTCTGTGTTTGAACATAAAATTGTGTTCAGCATAAACCTATAATCTTGGTTATCTGATGTTGAATTGAAGCTTATAGTAGACATGGTTCTGCTTTTTCTATTAGCTACTGTAAATGAGCTCTAGGCTTTATAGGCTAGGCATTTTTTTATTGATGTATCTTTTTTTTCCAGAAGTAAAACTGAATGGTGTGAACTGTTTACACATAATGCTCAGTATTGTATGAGGTACTATAGATAACTGCGCTAGTCAGACTGCTGCACTGTTACACATGGTAAAAGTGCCAAATCCATAAAGGAGTATCACTTTTTTTACAATTTTTATTTTACAATATTGTTCTCTGATTCGTTTACTGCATGTAATAATTGTGAGATTTTAGTGTCTTGTACTTTTACCTAAATGGTGCTTGCCTGTATAAACAAGTGAAATGGCCATGTTCTTCTTGTAGTATGAAATGCAAAAATTGTCCACTTTTTCTATTTCGAGAAACAGTGAATACTCTTAACATGTGGGCAGAGTGAGTATTGTAAAACAAAATATTTGAAGAGAGAAATGTAATAAATGGGATATAGGTATCAGCTATTACGGGAGTTACAAATCAGACACATGGCTTATCCAAAGTGTGCCCAAGTTGAGTCAAAATATGGAAATTTCATAACAAAGCTTGCTGAAATAATGAAGCTGGGAGATATTGTGTATAATCTATGTACAAGAAAAATTACCAGAACAACAAGCTGAGGCAAAAGGAACAAGAAACATTAACAGCTCTTTTTCGATAAATGGTGTATTTTGTGTGGTGAGATGTGCTATATTTGCATCTGTATAAAACCAAACAAAGAAACTGGGTGAAATCTTGGTTCGGTTGAAGTCAATGGCAAGGCCCCAGTGGCTTCAGTGGGGCCAGGATTTCACCCACAGAACTTACCTGAAAAATGCTGCTTCTGCTGCCCATGGTGTCTCATCTTGGCTTGGTGCATGTCAGCGGGGTGTCTCCCTTGTAAATATGAAAATGGTAGTACCCAGGGAAGATCTGTAAACATTTTAGGGCATCTTGTATACTGCTTGGCCATTTTGTTTATCTTAAATATTCTGAACTCTCTGACATAGCACTAAGAATCTCTCTGCAGTTTTCTTAAATGATGCAGCTCAGCGTTTAAGCCCGTATACTTTCATAAGCAAAGGCATCTAGAAAGAACAAAGTAATTCAAAAACTTTGGCTCAGCCAAACCATGAAATCATGCAGTCTTCTCACAGGTGCGCAGGAAATATGGGAGGTGTGTGTGTGTGTGTCCACGGAATAGGGGTGATCATTTGTGGATACCAGCCCTGCAGAAAGACTTTGCTAGATTTCTCTTCAGCTTTTTTCTCTTGTATTATAAGACCAGTAGCTGTTTTTTCCCTTTATCTGTTCTATGGGAATTGGAGAACTTGCATCTGCTGTCCATGTCACTGCGGGCAGCATTCCATATTACATACTGCTTAGTGCAGTTCCTGCCCTGCCTGCTTTGTCTATGCTGCCCACTGGTGGTGGGGTTTTTTTGTGTAGTTGGAATGGGGATCCTATGTGGAGCTGGAGGGTGTCCTCTGTAGTAGCTTTACCCCTCTGCGGGATCCCACTGTGTATTTCTCCATGGTTTTCCTTCTCTCCATGGTGGTGATTGCTCAGGGCCTTTCCATTTGAGCAGTGTGTTCCAGTTCCTTTTAGCTCATCAGGTTTACGCTTTAGACAAACTTTCTTACGAAAGAGTTGTGTGATGAACATTAACCCTTCCCTCAAATCTCACTAATGAACATGCTCACTAGCATGTGGTGGAAGAAAGGAAGGTTTGGTATAGTCTTAAATTCTATCATAATTACACCTGAATAATGGAGAAAGCTCCCATTGAGTGCAAAGTCTTTAGTAAGGATGATTGGATTAGTCGAAATACATTCACTTGACAAAACATTAGTATTCTCTGTTACCATTGTCTGTGCATGCATGTGGTATTTGTGTTATATACTTGAAATGGAAATTCTGAACCTCATTATCCTTGATCTTGAAGCCAGCTTTCAGAAGCTTATCAAAATAATAAAGTGGCTAACCACTTGGTTTAATTTGAAATTGTCTATTTAGTGTTGCTGGATAGAATGTAGGTTTTAAATGTGGGACTAAAACTTGCCACACTCCGAGGTTTCAGTATCTTCCCCACAGCCCATTTGGACTTAAGTTATGTAATGCAACTTTACATGAATTAATGAGAATAAAAGGAGACGATTCTAATTGCTGGTGGTTAAATTTCTTTTGTATGAATTATACACTCCAAAACAACCTAAAATAGCACTGATCTAAAATTCAGTTCATTCCTCACTTTGTTTTGAATTCTCAAAGAGCCACACATCAGTATTAGAGACACAAGGTGGCTGAAGTAACACCTTTTATTGAACGAATAAAAGATATTCCTTCAACCCCTAATCTCCCTAATTTCCTGGGACGAACACTGCTACAACTACCATGCAATTCTATATATTAATATTGACATCTCCGTAGTAATAGAATGTAAAAATGAGGACCAGACCTTGTGGGCTCACCATGGGTCAAGTACAGGGAATCTGAAGTGAGAGCAGCTGGAGGAACTGGTTCCTGGATTGGAAACTACTACATGGAAACATTTTTGTCCCCATTTTTCCATCTTGAGGCATTCCATCACTACAAGCAATTTCTGCAACAGCGCCTAACTGAGAGAAAAAAAGATTCCCAACTGGGTATCTCCATTTGTTCTCCTTTCCTCTGAAGAAAAAGATCTCCCAGTTGTTGGCCCCTTTTGCACTCCAAGGGCCACAAGGAGATTACAACCACCCCCTGTGGTCTCCCTTCCTTTACCAGGAGAGGAAAGGAGAGAGATGCACTCTCTCCAACTCCATAGGTAGTGCCCCAAAATGTCCTACTGATGAAATGTATTTAAATCTTCTAAAATCCAGGATGCTGTATTAGAAATTTCAAAAATTTATGGGAAAAGCTCCTTCCTTGCCCCTTCCCATATTTTATGTTTAACATCACTACACAATTTCCATCCTGAAACAAATAGGTGGGGAGACCAGTGATGTGCCCCTAACCAACTCAACCCACTCTGCATGGGCATACGTGTAGCATTTGATTGCTGGCTGGCTATGGCCCTCTATGGGTAAAAGAACTCCTTTGGGAAACCTTTATTTTGTCTCCATATTTTTCCCCTTGTTGCATTCCATTGCTACAGGCTGATGCAATGCTGCACCTTCCCATTTAATATTAAAGTGATGACAATCTCCAAAATAGATCCGCCCTTGATCTATTTGAACTCCTTGGACTGAGCATTTTGAGGTAGCTCCACATGTTTGAAATAGGGCAATCAAGCAATTAAAGACCATCACAATTAATCATGTGATTAATCGCACTGTTAATAATAGAATACCATTTATTTAAATATTTTTGGATGTTTTCTGTATTAAAATATATTGATTTCAATTACAACACAGAACACTACATTGCTCACTTTATATTTTTATTACTAATATTTGCTGGAAAAAAGTTGTATTTTTCAATTCACCTCATGCAAGTACTGTAGCGCAATTTCTTTATCATGAAAGTTGAACTTACAAATGTAGAATTATGTACAATAACTGCATTCAAAAGTAAAAATTCAAGCTTTAGCGCCTCCAAGTCCACTCAGTCCTGCTTCTTGTTCAGCCAATGGCTAAGACAAACAAGTGTGTTTACATTTGTGGGAGATAATGCTGCCCACTTCTTATTTACAATGTCACCTGAAAGTGAGAACAGGCATTCACTTGGCACTTTTGTAGCTGGCATTGTAAGGTATTTACGTTCCAGATGTGCTAAATATTCATATGCCCTTTCATGCTTTGGCCACCATTCCAGAGGACATGCTTCCATGCTGATGACACTCGGTAAAAAAAATAATACTTTAATTAAATTTTGACTGAACTCCTTGGGGGAGAATAATATGTCTCCTGCTCTGTTTTACCTGCATTCTAACATGTATTTCATGTTATAGCAGTCTCGGATGATGACCCAGCACATGTTGTTCATTTTAAGAACACTTTCACTGCAGATCTGACAAAACGCAAAGAAGGTACCAATGTGAGGTTTCTAAAGATGGCTACAGCACTTGACCCAAGGTTTAAAAATCTGAAGTACCTTCAAGAATCTGAAAAGGATGAAGTGTGGTGCATACTTTCAGAAGTGTTAAAAGAGCAACACTCCAATGCGGTAACTACAGAACCCAAACCACGAAATAAAAATCAACCTTCTGCTGGTGGCATCTGACTCGGATGATGAAAGTGAACATGCATTAGTTTGCACTGTTTTGGATTGTTATTGAGCAGAACCTGTCATCAGCATGGATGTTTGTTTTGTTTTTGAGTGTAGTTATGTAACAAAAGAAAAATCTACGTTTGTAATTTGCACTTTCATAATAAAGTGCATTACAGCACTTGTATGAGGAACTGAAAAATACAATTTTATCATTTTTACAGTGCATATATTTGTAATAATATAAAGTGAGCACTGTATACTTTGTATTCTCTGCTGAAATTTAAATCAATATATTAGAAAATATAGAAAACATCCAAAAATATTTAATACATTTCAATTGGTATTCTTTTGTTTAACACTGCAATTAAAACTGATTAACTAAAAAAAATTAATTGCTTGAGTTAACTGCAATTGACAGCCCGAATTTGAACCCCTTGGATTGAGCATCTTGAGGCAGCTTCACGATATCCTTGATTCTTTTTACACTTCTGAAATTTCATTAAACTTTTGCACTTTTTAAGGAGGAAATCTTGTCCTACACCAAAACCAACTAGCTAGGTTTGCAAGAGAAGATCCCGAGGGGTTTTAGGTGGAGGGAGGAATTGTTCCCTTAAACTCCATGGCAGTAGCAAAACCGCTCCATGGTGCTACAGCCATCTGTGACCTCTCTCATACTTTACCACCTCTAGCTCTTCCGTCCAGTGCTGTTGCAGCAGTCCTTTTCTCTTATAAAGTCCTCCTACCACCCCCACCCTGAATCTTATCCAAAAAGAATATGGTGAGGGTGCTGTCTATGCCTTCAATGTTCACTTTCCTCTGATTTTTGACTCCTGGCTTGCTCTCTTCCTCTCCTGACAGTCTCCCATACGCATCCTTGGGGACATCAATTTTACATTAACACATCTGATCCCTTAATTGCCCATCTGTTCTCTCATCCTCCAGACTCAAATTGTGGCCTATCCCTGTTGCCGTCTTGTGGATATCCAGCCATCAACTGAAACGTAACATCTCCAACACCATGCTCTTAAATTGTCTCTTCAGAGCCCTCCTCTTTCTCTATCACAGTAGAGAATCAACCGAATATCACCAGTAACCACCCTGTTACATGAGCTCATTGTTACCAACAAAAAATCTAGAGCACCCCACCTATATCCTACTGAAGGCTCAAGACATGACCTGGTTAATTTAGGCACCCCCACCCTTTCCCTACCGAGGGCTCAGGGTGTAAAACACTCACCCATTCTCATGGGGCTCTTTGGGTCTGCAGCACCTTTTCATAATGAAAGAGCCTTACACGGCTGTGCTCTAAACATCTATTTATTAGCAACACACACAATACATATGCCAAGCAAATCTCTTATGCTTACCACTCCCAATATACAGACGAACTTCACCTGATGGTCAGTCAGGACCCACTCATCTGAGGTTTCCAGCAATGCCTCTGCATATTGTGGTCATGCAGAGGGATCAGAGTTCCAGCAGGTTGATGTTGAACTGCAGTCTGGAGATGGTTCCCAAAGAGCACTGTTTTTCATTTACATTAGATGGGTAAAACTGGCTACCTCCTTTAATTTCACTAAACCCATCACGTTATTTGATACTCCTAGGTAACAAAATTTAACCAATTATGCATTGGCATCTATGTTTCCTTCTCCCTGCTCAAATCTTTTTTACATTTTATTTCTCATGCCCACATTGTAATTTATTTACGACCTCCTTTGTGCAGCTGGTCAGCATACATTTGCTGGTCAGAGTTTATATTTTCTATTTTACCATTTGTTGTGCCTCTCTGTTTCCTCCCTAAACTTCCTAGCACCCGGGTGTCACTATTTTACAACCCTTGGTGTTATAACTCTTGTTTGGAGCATGCCTGACGTGGGTGTGTCTTAGCAGCAGTTGAGCATTTCTCTTAATTTTAGTGGTGAAATCCCTGAGTTTCACCTAAGGATAGTTTAGTATGAGGGTGAGTTAAGCCCTGGGCCTACACATAATCTTAACTTTATCTTTGACTCAGCCCTCTGCTTTGAACCACACATCCTCTCTGTGTCTATATCTTACCACTTCTTTCTGCACAGCTTTTCTAAGATCTAACCTATCTCTGCACAGCCAAGACTCCTGTCCCAGTCCTGATCATCTCTTGCCCTGACTCTGCTCTGGATTTTATGCCTGCCAACTGTGCCTCTTTCTAGCCCACACAAAATATGGCCACTGTTCTTTGGTCATTGCTCTGACTACATCTCCCTCCTCTTTAAGTCCCTGTCTGGTCTCCTCTTCTTCTACTGCATTAAACTCAAACTTCTTGTCCTTCCTTTCAAAGCCCTCTGCAATGTTGCCCTACCCTACCTACTGTCTTATTACAAGATTAATTCCTGCCTTCATTCTAACAAAGATGCCAGTCTCCATTGCTGAAGTTGCTGACAAGCGCATTTGCATTTCTCCCAGGCCTGCCCACCTCACAAATGGGAAAAGTTCCCAATCAAAATCAGTAAGGCCACCACCCTGTCCTCCTTTAGAGACCCTCCTCAGAACCCACCTCTGCCTTAATGCACACTGGCCACTACAACCGGATGTCTAGATGTGTGGTAAATTGTGATCACTGCTGCTAAATGACTGAGATTTGTTACCCACCACCCCAGCTTGCTTGTTCGTCCTCTCTATGTCCGTCTTACATTTTAGTCTGTAAGCTCTTTGGGGAGGGACTGATGTTTGTACAGCACCTAGCATAATGGGGACAAATCAGTTTATGGTGTTAGGTGCAATCACAATATCAATGTTTAATAAAAACATCAACCTGAGAGCTGAAGTATCCTCTATTAGGGTTGTGTGCTGCCCCTGCCTACCTTTGGTGTATAGCTGGTGAATCCCTCTAATCCTCTTCAGCAGCTGCAGGCAGGGAACCTTTATAGAGCTCTGTGCTCCACAGGATGTGTGGATCCTCTCTTGACTCCTCAAATATTGACCTGCTCCACCCATGTGGCAGAACTTAACAGTTCAGCTGCAGGCAGGGCCTTTGGTGAACTTGCCCCTGAGTGCCAAATAATAAACAATATAGTATTTTCATTCTCAAAGTAGTCTGAAAATTGACCATTATTCTGATATAGTTTAGACCTGCTAAATAACTTAACTCAGAGCATCTGAAGTAGATCAGTCTATTGTTGCCATTGAAATGATCAATATTCTACCAGAGGACCTTAAGAAGGAAAAAAATATCTACAGTGTCTATTGATGATGCATCATCTTGAAGGATATAGACTACTGTAACCAATTACTTTTCTCTAACTTTAGTCTTAATATGCTGATGAGGAATCCTCCTGGGGGAATTCTGCACCACTGCGCAATGCAGGATTTTGCAGAGATTAACGTACATGCAGAAAACTTCCTTTCCCCCACAGAAATGGGCTGCAGTGCTGTTAGCTAGCACTAGGGGCCACTGGACTCGGAAGAGCCCAGCTCATACATAGAAGACACTGCTGAGGGGGAGGGGGAGCAGGAGGGAGCTAGAGGATTCCTGGCCGCTGCAGTTCCCAGAATGCCCCAAGAGAAGGAGAGGGCAGTGCACAGGAAACTCCATGCAAGCCTGAGAGCCAGCATCAGGCTGTTTCTCCCTCTGGATCCCTGCACTCTGGGGAAGAGGAGGATGAGTGTCTTGGGAACGGGAGCCCCCCCGTGGTTGGGCTCTGGGGAGGAGTGGTTTGGGTGTATTGGCTGGGGGAGGCCACAAGGGGGCTCTGAGGGGGGAGGGATTGTGAGTGTCTGGCCCCTGGCTGGGTTGTGGGGTGGGGGAAGGGGGTAGAGAAACAGGAACGGGGTTGTCATAGGGGTTTCTTTAACTCTCTACTCCTGGGGGAATTTGTGTGTGTGTCTGTATTGTTACAGACATACTTGCTGACAGGTATTTTGAATACATTACCAAAATAATTGAAAATATGTAGTGTTATTTTGACAAAATTTGCAGAATTTTGCAGATTTTTTTGGCGCAGAATGCTTCCATGGGTTTGAGGAAGAAGTCATTATTCCTGATGAGAGGGACTTATCTTTTAACCTAAGTGTACTGACGAGGTCCCTCTGTTCTATGGACCTGAGGTCTCAAAAAGTTATTTTGGTTATATGAAGGCGGAGGAGAACTAACCACATGAAAAAGAGAAAAGCAAAATAGATTATTGTGCTGCTCTAGCTTGGACTGGGGACAACTCTAGTCCTTTGCAGTTGCCTCCAGACTTCAAGAAGCACAAATATGGTACAGCCACTTTGTCACCCACATCTCTGGGGCTGAGCATTCTAAGAGGTACAGCTTAGATTCCATGCCCAATGCTTGATTTCAGTGTACCTTAGTGTTTCACAGGAAGATTTAGGCAACAATTTTATCCATTAAGGAGGTGATATTTTACAATAATTTCTATACAATTTTGTAGCTACTTCAGAAATCCAAAAAGTGCTGCCTATGATCCTCTGGAAGTGCTTGGGAAACTAAGCCCTGGTCTACACTAGGACTTTAGATCGAATTTAGCAGCGTTAAATCGATTTAAACCTGCACCCGTCCACACAATGAAGCCCTTTATTTCGACTTAAAGGGCTCTTAAAATCGATTTCCTTACTCCACCCCTGACAAGTGGATTAGCGCTTAAATCGACGTTGCCGGCTCGAATTTGGGGTACTGTGGACACAATTCGATGGTATTGGCCTCCGGGAGCTATCCCAGAGTGCTCCATTCTGACCGCTCTGGACAGCGCTCTCAACTCAGATGCACTGGCCAGGTAGACAGGAAAAGAACCGCGAACTTTTGAATCTCATTTCCTGTTTGGCCAGCGTGGCAAGCTGCAGGTGACCATGCAGAGCTCATCAGCAGAGGTGACCATGATGGAGTCCCAGAATCGCAAAAGAGCTCCAGCATGGACTGAACGGGAGGTACGGGATCTGATCGCTGTTTGGGGAGAGGAATCCGTGCTATCAGAACTCCGTTCCAGTTTTCGAAATGCCAAAACCTTTCTGAAAATCTCCCAGGGCATGAAGGACAGAGGCCATAACAGGGACCCGAAGCAGTGCCGCGTGAAACTGAAGGAGCTGAGGCAAGCCTACCAGAAAACCAGAGAGGCGAACGGCCGCTCTGGGTCAGAGCCCCAAACATGCCGCTTCTATGATGAGCTGCATGCCATTTTAGGGGGTTCAGCCACCACTACCCCAGCCGTGTTGTTTGACTCCTTCAATGGAGATGGAGGCAATACAGAAGTAGGTTTTGGGGACGAAGAAGATGATGAGGAGGAGGTTGTAGATAGCTCACAGCAAGCAAGCGGAGAAACCGGTTTTCCCGACAGCCAGGAACTGTTTCTCACCCTAGACCTGGAGCCAGTACCCCCCGAACCCACCCAAGGCTGCCTCCTGGACTCAGCAGGCGGAGAAGGGACCTCTGGTGAGTGTACCTTTTAAAATGCTATACATGGTTTAAAAGCAAGCATGTGAAAGGATTACTTTGCCCTGGCATTTGCGGTTCTGCCTTTGCAAAAGGTTTCTGGGGAGGGCAGCCTTATTTCGTCCTTCATGGTAGGACACTTTACCACTCCAGGCCAGCAACACGTACTGGGGAATCACTGTAGAACAAAGCATTGCAGTGTATGTTTGCTGGCATTCAACCAAAATCCGTTCACGCGGTGGGAGGAGGCAAAATGCGACCTTGTAACGAAAGCACATGTGCTATGTATGTAATGTTAACTTTCAAGGTTTACCCTGAAAGAGTGTAGCCACTGTTTTATAAAATGTGTCTTTTTAAATACCGCTGTCCCTTTTTTTTTCTCCACCAGCTGCATGTGTTTCAATGATCACAGGATCTTCTCCTTCCCAGAGGCTAGTGAAGCTTAGAAAGAAAAAAAAACGCACTCGCGATGAAATGTTCTCCGAGCTCATGCTGTCCTCCCACACTGACAGAGCACAGACGAATGCGTGGAGGCAAATAATGTCAGAGTGCAGGAAAGCACAAAATGACCGGGAGGAGAGGTGGAGGGCTGAAGAGAGTAAGTGGCGGGCTGAAGAGAGTAAGTGGCGGGCTGAAGACAGGGCTGAAGCTCAAAGGTGGCGGCAGCGTGATGAGAGGAGGCAGGATTCAATGCTGAGGCTGCTGCAGGACCAAACCAGTATGCTCCAGTGTATGGTTGAGCTGCAGCAAAGGCAGCTGGAGCACAGACTGCCACTGCAGCCCCTCTGTAACCAACCGCCCTCCTCCCCAAGTTCCATAGCCTCCACACCCAGACGCCCAAGAACACGGTGGGGAGGCCTCCGGCCAACCAGCCACTCCCCCACAGAGGATTGCCCAAAAAAAAGAAGGCTGTCATTCAATAAATTTTAAAGTTGTAAACTTTTAAAGTGCTGTGCTTAAAGTGCTGTGTGGCATTTTCCTTCCCTCCTCCACCACCCCTCCTGGGATACCTTGGTAGTCATCCCCCTATTTGTGTGATGAATGAATAACGAATGCATGACTGTGAAGCAGCAATGACTTTATTGGCTCTGCAAGCAATGATTAAAGGGAGGAGGGGAGGGTGGTTAGCTTACAGGGAAGTAGAGTGAACCAAGGGGCGGGGGGGTTCATCAAGGAGAAACAAACAGAACTTTTACACCGTAGCCTGGCCAGTCATGAAACTGTTTTTCAAAGCTTCTCTGATGCGTACCGCGCCCTCCTGTGCTCTTCTAACCGCCCTGGTGTCTGGCTGCGCGTAACCAGCAGCCAGGCGATTTGCCTCAACCTCCCACCCCGCCATAAACGTCTCCCCCTTACTCTCACAGATATTGTGGAGCACACAGCAAGCAGTAATAACAGTGGGAATATTGGTTTCGCTGAGGTCTAAGCGAGTCAATAAACTGCGCCAGCGCGCCTTTAAACGTCCAAATGCACATTCTACCACCATTCTGCACTTGCTCAGCCTGTAGTTGAACAGCTCCTGACCACTGTCCAGGCTGCCTGTGTACGGCTTCATGAGCCATGGCATTAAGGGGTAGGCTGGGTCCCCAAGGATACATATAGGCATTTCAACATCCCCAACAGTTATTTTCTGGTCTGGGAATAAAGTCCCTTCCTGCAGCTTTTGAAACAGACCAGAGTTCCTGAAGATGCGAGCATCATGCACCTTTCCCGGCCATCCCACGTTGATGTTGGTGAAACGTCCCTTGTGATCCACCAGAGCTTGCAGCACTATTGAAAAGTACCCCTTGCGGTTTATGTACTCGGCGGCTTGGTGCTCCGGTGCCAAGATAGGGATATGGGTTCCATCTATAGCCCCACCACAGTTAGGGAATCCCATTGCAGCAAAGCCATCCACTATGACCTGCACATTTCCCAGGGTCACTACCCTTGATATCAGCAGATCTTTGATTGCGTGGGCTACTTGCATCACAGCAGCCCCCACAGTAGATTTGCCCACTCCAAATTGATTCCCAACTGACCGGTAGCTGTCTGGCGTTGCAAGCTTCCACAGGGCTATCGCCACTCGCTTCTCAACTGTGAGGGCTGCTCTCATCTTGGTATTCATGCGCTTCAGGACAGGGGAAAGCAAGTCACAAAGTTCCATGAAAGTGCCCTTACGCATGCGAAAGTTTCGTAGCCACTGGGAATCGTCCCAGACCTGCAACACTATGCGGTCCCACCAGTCTGTGCTTGTTTCCCGAGCCCAGAATCGGCGTTCCACAGCATGAACCTGCCCCATTAGCACCATGATGCATGCATTGTCAGGGCCCATGCTTTCAGAGAAATCTGTGTCCATGTCCTGATCACTCACGGGACCGCGCTGACGTCGCCTCCTCGCCCGGTATCGCGTTGCCATGTTCTGGTGCTGCATATACTGCTGAATAATGCGTGTGGTGGTTAATGTGCTCCTAATTGCCAAAGTGAGCTGAGCGGGCTCCATGCTTGCCGTGGTATGGCGTCCGCACAGAAAAAAGGCGCGGAACGATTGTCTGCCGTTGCTCTGACGGAGGGAGGGGCGACTGACGACACGGCTTACAGGGTTGGCTTCAGGGAGCTAAAATCAACAAAGGGGGTGCCTGTACATCAAGGAGTATTTCAGGCAGGACTGCACGGAGGGTTCCAATAAGAAATGGTGCACCTAAGTTATCGTTGTTATTGGAACAAGGAGGTTAGCCTGGCCTCTGATTGATACATGGCTAGATTTACCTCGCTGCACCTTCTCTGTGAGTGACTGCAGTGTGACCTAGAGGAATGAGTCCCCTAGACAGGGGAGGAGGCAAATGAGTACAAAACAAATCTGGTCTATTTCTTGTTTTGACCCACTCCATCTATCTTTTACATCTTTGGCTGGCAGCAGACGGTGCAGAAGGACTGCATGCCATCCACATCTCATGGCTGCTTGGCAGAAGATGGTACAGTACGCCTGCTAGCCATCCCCATCTCTTGCCTGCCTGGCAGAAGATGGTGCAATACGACTGCTAGCAATCCTCATCTCTTGCCTGCCTGGCAGAAGATGGTACAGTACGACTGCTAGCAGTCCGTATCGCCTGCCTGCTCACCATAAGACGGTTCAATAGGACTGACTGCAGGACTAAAGAGAATGACCTGGTCAAGTCACTCCAAATTTAGTCCCTGCGCCCATGTCTGCCCAGGCGCTCCCAGCCGACGCGGCCAGGAGCACCTCGGACACGATGAGGACGACTACCAATCGTATTGCACCGTCTGCTGCCAGAAGGCAAGGGGTTGCTGCTACTGTGCAGCAAAGCCGTACCGCGTCTGCCAGCACCCAGGAGACATAGGGTGACGGTTACCTGAGCGGGCTCCATGCTTGCTGTGGTATGGCGTCTGCACAGGTAACTCAGGAAAAAAGGCGCGAAATGATTGTCTGCCCTTGCTTTCACGGAGGGAGGGAGGGAACGGGGGCCTGACGACACGTACCCAGAACCACCCGCGACAATGTTTTAGCCCCATCAGAGCGCTCCATTGTGACTGCTCTGGACAGCACTCTCAGATGCCCGATTGTTTGCCATTGCTCTGACGCTGGGAGGGGCGCTTACAGGGTTGGCTTCAGGGAGCTAAAATCAACAAAGGGGGTGGCTTTACATCAAGGAGTATTTCAGGCAGGACTTCACAGAGGGTTCCAATAAGAAATGGTGCACCTAAGTTATTGTCCTTATTGGAGCAAGAAGGTTAGCCTGGCCTCTGATTGATACATGGCTAGATTTACCTCGCTGCATCTTGACTGCAGTGTGATCTAGAAGAATGAGTCCCCTAGACAGGGGAGGGGGGGGAAGCAAATGAGTACAAAACAAATCTGGTCTATTTCTTGTTTTGACCCACTCCATCTATCTTTTACATCTTTGGCTGGCAGCAGACGGACTGCATGCCATCCACATCTCATGACTGCTCGGCAGAAGATGGTACAGCACGACTGCTAGCAGTCCGTATCGCCTGCCCGCTCACCATAAGACGGTTCAATAGGACTGACTGCAGGACTAAAGAGAATGACCTGGTCAAGTCACTCCAAATTTAGTCCCTGTGCCCATGTCTGCCCAGGCGCTCCTGATCGACCTCACAGAGGCGACCAGGAGCACCTCAGACATGACGATGACGGCTACCAGTCGTACTGTACCGTCTGCTGCCACAAGGCAAGGGGTTGCTGCTACTGTGTAGCAATGCCGTACCGCGTCTGCCAGCACCCAGGAGACATAGGGTGACGGTTACCTGAGCGGGCTCCATGCTTGCCATGGTATGGCGTCTGCACAGGTAACTCAGGAAAAAAGGCGCGAAATGATTGTCTGCCCTTGCTTTCACGGGGGGAGGGAGGGAACGGGAGGCTGACGATATGTACCCAGAACCACCCGCGACAATGTTTTAGCCCCATCAGGCATTGGGATCTCAACCCAGAATTCCAATGGGCAGCGGAGACTGCGGGAACTGTGGGATAGCTACCCACAGTGCAACGCTCCGGAAGTCGACGCTTGCCTCGGTACTGTGGAAGCGCTCCGCCGAGTTAATGCACTTAATGCACTTAGAGCATTTACTGTGGGGACACACACACTCGAATTTATAAAACCGATTTCTAAAAAACCGACTTCTATAAATTCGACCTTATTCCGTAGTGTAGACATACCCTAAACAGAAAGGGCCTCATTGGAATAAACTACTCTAGGTGATGGTGTTGTTTTAGATTAATTAAATGCAGCACTATTTCTGTAACTTGTGTATTCTTTGTAACAATTGACTGAGTTATCTGTAGCCCTCTGTTTAAAACACAAGTTCCATTCTGCATAGAGTTGATAGAATCAATAAATTCCACTTTGTTGCAAAGCTTAATTCAGTGTTCCATTTAAAGTTCATGGGTGATTTCATTCTAATAAAATCAGGACATACCATGTTTTTTAGGATTTGTCGAGACAAACAGTTTAATCTACAGTACACTA
Organism: Caretta caretta; assembly: GCF_965140235.1. Taxonomy (NCBI): domain Eukaryota; kingdom Metazoa; phylum Chordata; order Testudines; family Cheloniidae; genus Caretta; species Caretta caretta. The sequence goes on along the minus strand of NC_134207.1, from coordinate 153,844,799 downwards.
AAAGTTCCTAGTGCACATTGACCAACTTCTTGGTTTGTAGTAGATCAGAGTCAAGAGATTGGGGTTCTAATCCACTCTGTGCCACAAACTTCCTAAGTGAAGTTAGGGAGATCACATACTCTTTGCCGTGCCTACTTTTCTCATCTGTATAGGATGTTACCTTTAATTCATTCATGGTGACGCTTTGAGATACTTGGATAGAAGACTCAACAAAAATACAAAGTTCTAAACCTAGAATTTCTGTTGAATAATAACAGTGTGAAACTATTTATGAGGCTGCAGAGGCTGGTTTCCTACTCTTACTTGGAAGGAAGGAGATTTATGGACGTAGGAGGGTGGAAGGGAGGACTCTGAGAGGAAAAAATAAGGAGGGGTCCTGATTAAAAAGGGATCAAGAATACAAAGACAAAGGGAGGGGATAAAATAATATGAAAACATGACTGTCAGAATCTATTAATTCCATATTTTGATCTGTAGCCAAAATGTGATTCGTGTGCTCAACTACAGCGAAGAGGGTTGAGGAGGCCACACCTACTTAGCAGACAATTTTCAGCCCCCTTACCTGCAGAGGAGAGAGAGCCACCAGACTAATGATTACAACTCATTATTGAGCATGTCTTCACTGTGGAGTCAGCCTGGGCTAACCAACAAGGGCAGCACATTCCCACTGCAAAGTATTATCTGTGCCAGACGTGTGTAACTGGGTCCACAATGCTGCTGTACTAGCCTGTATGCGGAGATGGTTTTCTGGTGGGCTATCCCATGGTTCTAAGTGGTGCATTAAACTGATTGGCTCTGAATTCATTCTTAATGTGCTCTCACTTTCAGGTAGTATGGAGCTGCTGTCTGTGACAGTGACATGCTAACAATACCTGATTTAAACTTCCAAACGGTGTTGCTCATTAATGTAGACAGTTCAGAAGAAGAAAGCAAACAGCAAGAACTTTTACTGAGAATATCATTAAGGAATTCAGTTTGCAAATCACAATGTGAGTCATAGTGCACCCAACTGACATCTCTGCCTCTCTGCTTCCTTCCTTCCCAGTGCACATAAAAAAATATTATTTTGTGTACATTTCCTCAAATTATAGGTCATGCTGCTATCACACCATAGCTTTGCCAGCTGGTGTTAGCTTCTGGCCAACTGAAGCAGGGGAGAAGCATTTCTTGGATAAAATCTCTGTCCAAATGCTGTGACAGTGCAGCAGAAATGGAGAAGGCAAACATGGGGTTAAAATGCAATGCAAACCAAGGGAAGATTTAGACAGAGTACAGTTTAGGTGGGTAATTATGAGATAGGATTGGAGGACTAAGAGCACAGGTGCTTGATTAGCCTGCATTCTCACTGCAAAGTCAGTGGGTTGCCAGCCTGGGCTGAACCAAAACCTAGGCTCAAGCCTATACCATCAGCTATGCCTTCCAGCTCTGGTTTAAAGCGCCCTCAAGCCTGGGTTAGAGGTTTTTGTGTGTGGACAGAAAGGGGGTTAGGGGCAACACCAGGGCTACATATTGATGCCGAGACTGAACAGCCCAAAAACTGGAGCAGCCATGGCAGGTGCATTCTTGTGGATGGGCCCTACTGCATGCTCTCTGGGGCCAAGGAAAAATAGTCTCGGGCACCAAGAGGCTTTGCATTCTAGAAACAATGGAGCAATACGTTAACTGGGCCAAGACCCTGTCAGGAGAGAGGGAGGACCAGGTTTGGGAGTCTGCCAGACACACAGGACAATTGAGGCTGCCCAGGAGAATGAGAGTTGGTTCTGTTGCCCTTTCCCATATAGGAGCCTAGTCATCCAGAGCAGTTTCTTTGTCCAAGTCTTTCTGACTATCTCCGATGACTGATAAATGTAACTGGTTCACATTCAGCTTCTTTATGTGTTTGCATTATGATACAATCTTTAATTACATGATCATATACTATTTATTCCACAGGACCCTTGCCTCATTCAAGGCAGAGGATGGATTTTAAAATAGGCAGAATGGAAGTTGTACAGGCAACCATAAGTCTGGCTTTTCCTACCTTTTGAGTGCTTGCTTTTGCAGCCTAAATGATGTGTAGCTTTTTTGTATATCATTGTATATAATAAGGTGTTCCATACTGAGGTATTTTGTAGTATTGGACTGCAGTATAATATAAATATCATAAAAACACACTCAAAAGTTACCATGAGAAGAGCAACTTTATGCAGATGGCTGCAATTTTTTCTACTGTTTATGATTATGATTTGGAACAATGTCAAAAGCATTCCAGGGCCTGACCTTAACTGTATTTTTACTTATGTGGTGTGAACTGGGGCTACTAAGTCAGAGGCACACACAAGCAGATCTCCCATGGGTGATGAGTGGGTTGCACAAAAAGCAAGTATAATTGCAACTTTAGTTAAAATTACTTCGCATTCAGCCTCACTAAGTGGAAAATTAAACAGGGTCATTTTAGGACTACTGCTAATTCTACCCTTTATTTATTTGATCCAAAGTCATACATATGGAATTACCTGATCTAAGTGCACCACTGCAGTAATTATGTATGCTAAATGAGACATGTATTTTTCCATGAGCAACTACATGCTTTAGTTGACAATCTTACTTTGAAAGTATCAGAGTTGACATATAACTGCCACAAATGGGGAAATTTCATATCTGTCATAAAGCTGCTGTTTCATTTTTCTTAGGACAGCTCTATATTCTGATGCACAGCTTCTCCCCTTACTCTTTATGAATGGCAAATCCTCTCACCTATGGACCCTCTCTGCCCTTTTGTTGAATTAATCTCGCTTTGTTAACAATTGTGATTAAAATAGAGATAGAGGATGTGTGTGATAGATGCTTGGTGTGGATAATAAATGAACGATAAGGGAAGTGTCAGCCTAAGAATCCATTGTCGATCAGCCGAAGAAGGCATCAAGTGGAAACAACCAGAGGACCCCCGGATGGCAGACTGGAATCCATCCAACAGCCTCAAGGATGGGAGAACCGAAGAACAAGATAACATCTGGCAACACGGAGCCGTCAGGAATGTGCCATCTGCTGATTGATTCAGCAACAGCATGATGAAGCAATATCCATAGACTGGTGTCATAAATATAAAGGGAAGGGTAAACCCCTTTGAAATCCCTCCTGGCCAGGGGAAAGCTCCTCTCGCCTGTAAAGGGTTAAGAAGCTACAGGTAACCTCGCTGGCACCTGACCAAAATGACCAATGAGGAGACAAGATACTTTCAAAAGCTGGGAGGAGGGAGAGGAACAAAGGGTCTGTGTCTGTCTGTAGTCGTCTTGGCCAGGGACAGAACAGGAATGGAGGCTTAGAACTTTTAGTAAGTAATCTAGCTAGGTATGTGTTAGATTATGATTTCTTTAAATGGCTGAGAAAAGAATTGTGCTGAATAGAATAACTATTTCTGTCTGTATATCTTTTTTGTAACTTAAGGTTTTGCCTAGAGGGGTTCTCTATGTTTTTGAATCTAATTACCCTGTAAGATATCTACCATCCTGATTTTACAGGGGGGATTTCTTTATTTCTATTTACTGCTATTTTTTATTAAAAGTCTTCTTGTAAAAAACTGAATGCTTTTTCATTGTTCTCAGATCCAAGGGTTTGGGTCTGTGGTCACCTATGCAAATTGGTGAGGCTTTTTATCCAACATTTCCCAGGAAAGGGGGGGTGCAAGTGTTGGGAGGATTGTTCATTGTTCTTAAGATCCAAGGGTCTGGGTCTGTAGTCACCTAGGCAAATTGGTGAGGCTTTTTACCAAACCTTGTCCAGGAAGTGGAGTGCAAGGTTTTGGGAAGTATTTTGGGGGGAAAGACGCGTCCAAACAGCTCTTCCCCAGTAACCAGTATTAGTTTGGTGGTGGTAGCGGCCATTCCAAGGATAACGGGTGTAATATTTTGTACCTTGGGGAAGTTTTGACCTAAGCTGGTAAAGATAAGCTTAGGAGGTTTTTCATGCAGGTCCCCACATCTGTACCCTAGAGTTCAGAGTGGGGGAGGAACCTTGACATGGTGGCACAGTGGTGGGATTAACCTGAAATCATTTGAGATCCAGTTGAGATTTTTTGAACTAGAAATACAGATTTTAAAAAGGAAATTTTTTTTTCTTTGGAAAGAAAGTCCAGAAAGCAGCTTTGAAACTGAAAGCAGCTTGGTTTCTCTCTGCTTTGTGGCCAAGCAGAGACAAAAGGGGATTATCTTGTGAATTGCAGGTTTTCTTTGCCTGGAGGCAGGGTACTTAACTCCTGCAGGGAAATTCACAGTCTTCCAACCCAGAGGTTTTTTTTTTTCTTTTCTTCCTAAAAGTAAATAGGGGGTGTGTGCTCTACCCATTTGCCTGGAGACAAAAGTGGCAGGGTTTTTTTTAGGATTTTGATTTTTTTTTTGTTTTTGTTTTACAAGGAGCACAGGTTTGAAAAGAAATTTTTTTTTTCCTTTGGGCTGGGTAAGCAGGTTTCCAAGTAGTTGGAGGTTTTTTGCTTTAATTTGGGCCCAGAGCAGAGACAAGGGAATTGTCTTTTTCTGTAGGCTGACAATCACTATCAGAGAATAGGTATTCTATTCCAGCACAGCAAAATTTTACAGCCAAGTTTTGTTTGTTTATTTCTAAACCTCGGGTGTAAAGTTAGTAAAAACAGAGAGGTTAGAATGGCAAAATCCGCGGCTCGACTACAGCTCGAATTAGCCAAATTTCAGGCTGAGGAAAGACAAAGGGAACATGAAAGACAGATAGAACTCATGCAGCTGAAGAAGGAACAAGAAAGGGAGGCAGAACAACACCAAGAGGCTGCCCACAAGAGGGAAATGGAGGCAAGGAAGCATGTGGAGGAGGAGAGGGAAAAAGAGAGGAAGCATGTGGAGGAGGAGAAGGAAAAAGAGAGGAAGCATGTGGAGGAGATGGAGAGGATAAAGGCCCAGCAGAATATACCAACAAACCCTAGCAATCCTTCTCCAGGTACCACTTCCCATCCCAGAAAGTTCCCCACCTACAAGGCAGGTGATGATACTGAGGCCTTCTTAGAAAACTTCGAAAGGGCCTGCCTTGGGTACAACATCTCTACTGACCAATACATGGTAGAGCTGAGGCCGCAGCTCAGTGGACCCTTAGCTGAGGTGGCAGCTGAAATGCCTAAAGAACACATGAACAAGTATGAACTGTTTAAATCCAAGGCGAGAGTCAGAATGGGGATAACACCCGAGCAGTCTCGTCGGAGGTTCAGAGCCCTAAGGTGGAAACCAGACATGTCATTTACCCGACATGCCTACCACATTGTAAAACATTGGGATGCCTGGATATCAGGAGCAAGTGTTGAATCTCCAGTAAATTTGCCCTTCCTAATGCAAATGGAACAATTCTTAGAGGGTGTTCCTGAGGAAATAGAAAGATACATCCTAGATGGGAAACCCAAAACTGTAATTGAGGCAGGAGAGATTGGAGCCAGATGGGTGGAGGTGGCAGAGAAGAAGAAAACTGGTCGCAGTTGGAGCGGAGACCAGAAGGGACCACCCCAGACCACACCCTATTACCGGGGGCCGCCCAAAGCCCCACCTACCTCCCAAAGAACCCTCCAGACCCCTTATCGTCCCACCACCCCGTTCTCCAGCAACCCTCCTCGCCCCAGTGACCCGTCAGCTGGACGATGTTTTAAGTGTAACGAGCTGGGGCATGTAAAGGCCAACTGCCCCAAGAACCCCAACCGATTACAGTTCATTGCCCCGGAATCACACCAGAGGTCCACAGGCCCAGATACCTCCCAGATACCCTTGGAGCGGAGGGAAACTGTGAGTGTGGGCGGGAAGAAGGTCACCGCGTGGAGGGACACCGGAGCACAAGTGTCAGCTATCCATGCTTCCTTAGTGGACCCCAATTTAATCAACCCAGAGATCCAAGTGACGATTCAACCCTTCAAGTCCAACTCTTTCAATTTGCCTACAGCCAAGTTGCCTGTCCAGTACAAGGGCTGGTCAGGAATGTGGACTTTTGCAGTCTATGATGATTATCCCATCCCCATGCTGTTGGGGGAAGACTTGGCCAATCATGTGAAGCAGGCCAAGAGGGTGGGAATGGTCACCCGCAGCCAGGCTAAACAAGCCGTGAGGCCTAGCTCTGTTCCGGAAACTTCTATCAGGACCCAGTCAGAGGTGATGGACCCGGACCCCAGGCCAATGTCTGCAACAGCAGTAGTGGATCCAGTCCCAGAGACCCAGACGGAACCAGTCCTAGAACCGGAACCAGCCGAACAACCAACACCAGACCCCGTGTCAGCACTGAATCCAGTACTTGCAACCTCAACACCAGAGGGCCCCACCGAACCTGAACTGGCAGCAGCCGATAACCCTACACGAGAGGCTCAGCCGGAGCCTGAATCCCAACATAGTGCACCAGCGGAGAGCGGTTCACAGTCAACAGAAACAGCTCCATCCCCTATATCGCTTCCAGAGGGACCAAGCCTAGGTCCACAATCCCATGAGGAACTGATGTCTCCAGCATCAAGGGAACAGTTCCAGACCGAACAGGAAGCAGATGAAAGCCTCCAGAGAGCTTGGACGGCGGCACGGAGCAACCCACCGCCTCTCAGCTCTTCTAATAGATCCAGGTTTGTTATAGAAAGAGGACTTTTATACAAGGAAACTCTTTCTGGTGGACACCAGGAAGACTGGCATCCTCAGAAACAGTTGGTAGTTCCAACTAAATACCGGGCCAAGCTCTTGAGCTTAGCCCACGATCACCCTAGTGGCCATGCTGGGGTGAACAGGACCAAAGACCGTTTGGGGGGATCATTCCACTGGGAGGGAATGGGCAAGGATGTTTCTACCTATGTCCAGTCTTGTGAGGTGTGCCAAAGAGTGGGAAAACCCCAAGACCAGGTCAAAGCCCCTCTCCAGCCACTCCCCATCATTGAAGTTCCATTTCAGCGAGTAGCTGTGGATATTCTGGGTCCTTTTCCGAAAAAGACACCCAGAGGAAAGCAGTACATACTGACTTTCATGGATTTTGCCACCCGATGGCCGGAAGCAGTAGCTCTAAGCAACACCAGGGCTAAAAGTGTGTGTCAGGCACTAGCAGACATTTTTGCCAGGGTAGGTTGGCCCTCCGACATCCTCACAGATGCAGGGACTAATTTCCTGGCAGGAACTATGAAAAACCTTTGGGAAGCTCATGGGGTAAATCACTTGGTTGCCACTCCTTACCACCATCAAACAAATGGCATGGTGGAGAAGTTTAATGGAACTTTGGGGGCCATGATACGTAAATTTGTAAATGAGCACTCCAATGATTGGGACCTAGTGTTGCAGCAGTTGCTCTTTGCCTACAGAGCTGTACCACATCCCAGTTTAGGGTTTTCCCCATTTGAACTTGTATATGGCCGTGAGGTTAAGGGGCCATTGCAGTTGGTGAAGCAGCAATGGGAGGGATTTACACCTTCTCCAGGAACTAACATTCTGGACTTTGTAACCAACCTACAAAACACCCTCCGAACCTCTTTAGCCCTTGCTAGAGAAAACTTACAGGATGCTCAAAAAGAGCAAAAAGCCTGGTATGATAAACATGCCAGAGAGCGTTCCTTCAAAGTAGGAGACCAGGTCATGGTCTTAAGGGCGCTCCAGGCCCATAAAATGGAAGCATCGTGGGAAGGGCCATTCACGGTCCAGGAGCGCCTGGGAGCTGTTAATTATCTCATAGCATTCCCCACCTCCAACCGGAAGCCTAAGGTGTACCATATTAATTCTCTAAAGCCCTTTTATTCCAGAGAATTAAAGGTTTGTCAGTTTACAGCCCAGGGAGGAGACGACGCTGAGTGGCCTGAAGGTGTTTACTACGAAGGGGAATGTGCTGGTGGTGTGGAAGAGGTGAACCTCTCCATGACCCTTGGGCGTATGCAGCGACAGCAGATCCAGGAGCTGTGCACTAGCTACGCGCCAACGTTCTCAGCCACCCCAGGACTGACTGAACGGGCATATCACTCCATTGACACAGGTAATGCTCACCCAATTAGGGTCCAACCTTACCGGGTGTCTCCTCAAGCTAAAACTGCTATAGAACGGGAGATCCAGGATATGTTACAGATGGGTGTAATCCGCCCCTCTGAAAGTGCATGGGCATCTCCAGTGGTTCTAGTTCCCAAACCAGATGGGGAAATACGTTTTTGCATGGACTACCGTAAGCTAAATGCTGTAACTCGCCCAGACAATTATCCAATGCCACGCACAGATGAACTATTAGAGAAACTTGGACGGGCCCAGTTCATCTCTACCTTGGACTTAACCAAGGGGTACTGGCAGGTACCGCTAGATGAATCTGCCAAGGAAAGGTCAGCCTTCATCACACATCTCGGGCTGTATGAATTTAATGTACTCCCTTTCGGGCTGCGAAATGCACCCGCCACTTTCCAAAGACTTGTAGATGGTCTCCTAGCGGGATTAGGAGAATATGCAGTCGCCTACCTTGACGATGTGGCCATATTTTCGGATTCCTGGGCAGACCACCTGGAACATCTACAAAAAGTCCTTGAGCGCATAAGGGAGGCAGGACTAACTGTTAAGGCTAAGAAGTGTCAAATAGGCCTAAACAGAGTGACTTACCTTGGACACCAGGTGGGTCAAGGAACTATCAGCCCCCTACAGGCCAAAGTGGATGCTATCCAAAAGTGGCCTGTCCCAAAGTCAAAGAAACAGGTTCAATCCTTCTTAGGCTTGGCCGGTTATTACAGACGATTTGTACTGCACTACAGCCAAATCGCTGCCCCACTGACAGACCTAACCAAAAAGAAACAGCCAAATGCTGTTCAGTGGACCGGAAAGTGTCAGAAGGCCTTTAACAAGCTTAAAGCGACACTCATGTCTGACCCTGTACTAAGGGCCCCAGACTTTGACAAACCGTTCCTAGTAACCACAGATGCATCCGAGCGTGGTGTGGGAGCAGTTTTAATGCAGAAAGGACCTGATCAAGAATTCCACCCTGTAGTGTTTCTCAGCAAAAAACTGTCTGAGAGGGAAAGCAACTGGTCAGTCACTGAAAAAGAATGTTATGCCATTGTCTACGCTCTGGAAAAGCTACGCCCATATGTTTGGGGACGGCGTTTCCACCTGCAAACCGACCATGCTGCACTAAAGTGGCTTCACACCGTCAAAGAAACTAACAAAAAACTTCTTCGGTGGAGTTTAGCTCTCCAAGATTTTGATTTCGACATCCAACACATCTCAGGAGCTTCTAACAAAGTGGCTGATGCACTCTCCCGTGAAAGTTTCCCAGAATCAACTGGTTAAAATCGTCCTTGAGATGTGGAAAATATTGTTAGTCTTTATGTACTTGGTAGTATATTTAGAGATGCATGTGTCTTATTAACTCTGTTTTCCTAGAGCTCCAGGAAGAAATCCCAGCCAGTGTTTCACCCTAGCTGAGATTTGGGGGGCGTGTCATAAATATAAAGGGAAGGGTAAACCCCTTTGAAATCCCTCCTGGCCAGGGGAAAGCTCCTCTCGCCTGTAAAGGGTTAAGAAGCTAAAGGTAACCTCGCTGGCACCTGACCAAAATGACCAATGAGGAGACAAGATACTTTCAAAAGCTGGGAGGAGGGAGAGGAACAAAGGGTCTGTGTCTGTCTGTAGTCGTCTTGGCCAGGGACAGAACAGGAATGGAGGCTTAGAACTTTTAGTAAGTAATCTAGCTAGGTATGTGTTAGATTATGATTTCTTTAAATGGCTGAGAAAAGAATTGTGCTGAATAGAATAACTATTTCTGTCTGTATATCTTTTTTGTAACTTAAGGTTTTGCCTAGAGGGGTTCTCTATGTTTTTGAATCTAATTACCCTGTAAGATATCTACCATCCTGATTTTACAGGGGGGATTTCTTTATTTCTATTTACTGCTATTTTTTATTAAAAGTCTTCTTGTAAAAAACTGAATGCTTTTTCATTGTTCTCAGATCCAAGGGTTTGGGTCTGTGGTCACCTATGCAAATTGGTGAGGCTTTTTATCCAACATTTCCCAGGAAAGGGGGGGTGCAAGTGTTGGGAGGATTGTTCATTGTTCTTAAGATCCAAGGGTCTGGGTCTGTAGTCACCTAGGCAAATTGGTGAGGCTTTTTACCAAACCTAGTCCAGGAAGTGGGGTGCAAGGTTTTGGGAAGTATTTTGGGGGAAAGACGCGTCCAAACAGCTCTTCCCCAGTAACCAGTATTAGTTTGGTGGTGGTAGCGGCCATTCCAAGGATAACGGGTGTAATATTTTGTACCTTGGGGAAGTTTTGACCTAAGCTGGTAAAGATAAGCTTAGGAGGTTTTTCATGCAGGTCCCCACATCTGTACCCTAGAGTTCAGAGTGGGGGAGGAACCTTGACAACTGGCATAGAATAAATTCCTATAAAAATGGACTCTAGAAACTGAGAACTTTGGGGTCTGATTCTGCAAATCAACTTCCAGGAGTATCAGATGTGCATCTGACAAGGCCCTGCTCCCTCCTCGTGTCCAGGCCACCTGGCTAGTGCCTTGGCATAAGCAACTCTAAGGCTGGTAACTATGATAACAACCTTGCAGAACCTCTGTGTGTGTGTGTGTGAATGACTTTTGTGTACCTACAATTCCCATGTAACTTCAGCTGGATAATTTTTTTTTCCTGCTTCCTCACTTGAACTGTGTTCTCAGCATCAGAACAGCTGCTAAACAGCTACTGCATTTGAATACAGAAAGCACATCCACATTAGGAAAAACTCAAAGCATTAGCTAACATGGTAACATTAGAATTTTACCAAAACTGTAGCATGGACAAAGCAGTGTGTAGTTTTCACATGTTAGCTGGTTGAGGTAAACAGGTGGGGTGAGCTTAGAGTTTACCTTGACCACCTGACATGTGAAAACTACAAACTGTCTTGCCCATGCTACAATTTTACCACGTGTTAGTTTCCATGTGTTAGCTAGCAAATAGTAAAAAACAACAACTTTTTTCTTAGTGAAGACAAGACCACGAGAGGCCTTCATTTCAGTTACATTTGTATTTAATGGAAAATTGAATGAATACTTGCTTTAGCAGAAATTTTCCTATCCCCAAAGGGACTTCTTTAAAATGTAAGGGGAAAAAAATCAAAACAGTATCCTGAAGTTGTTGACCATCGTTCTGTTTCAGCAGTTTAATTTTTAGTAGAGAGTTTTCTACTGACCTTAAAAATAGATATAAATGCAAATCAGCTTTTCCTTCCGCCTCCATTTTTTCTTTTCAATCTGTCCTGCAGCTTGGATGTATATGACTCATTTCAGACAAGCAATGAAAATTTCAGTAAAAGATTTGGAACATGAACATATCACAGCAAGTTTGATGTCCTCTTTCCAGAATCCAATTCACTTGCTGGTTTTTTTTTCTTTTCTTCTCTCTTCTGAAAGACACACTGCTTTTGTATATTCTGTGTCTCTCTTTTCCTTTCACTTCAATATTCCTTCCCAATGCAGAGTTTGTTTTCCTTTTGTCTCTAAAATTCAACTGCTTTCTTCAAGAAGTTGTATTGTGATTAAGTTTTCTTTGTTGTATTAAGGACCGTAACTTTGGTGTTACCTTTTTATAGACCCTTGCTGAGCCAAAGTAGATAAAAGGTGACAGGTCATCTTGACCCATAAACCTGTTATATAGAATTGCTAATAAAAATGAGCAGAAGGCAAAGTGAAAAGAATTATCTGAATTGTGTTTGTTTAGGTTGAAGTGTGGTGGTGGTATGACCTTCAAGGGGCTTTTATAAAGGACACAAGTTGGCATAAAAATAGAGTAGGTATTCTCTGAAATAGAAAAAAAATGCCTATGTTTGGACCATCATATTTTGTTTTCAATTAATCAGCCTGATGAAACAGCAATGATTGACCATGCCACACCAAAATTTTAGAGGAACACATCACTAACATTTTTTAGGTTTCAGAGGAACAGCCGTGTTAGTCTGTATTCGCAAAAAGAAAAGGAGTACTTGTGGCACCTTAGAGACTAACGAATTTATTTGAGCATGAGCTTTCGTGAGCTACAGCTCACTTCATCGGATGCATACCGTGGAAACTGCAGCAGACATTATATACACACAGAGATCATAAAACAATACCTCCTCCCACCCCACTGTCCTGCTGGTAAAAGCTTATCTAAAGTGGTCATCAAGTTGGGCCCTTTCCAGCACAAATCCAGGTTTTCTCACCCTCCACCCCCCCACACACAAACTCACTCTCCTGCTGGTAATAGACCATCCAAAGTGACAACTCTCTACACAATGTGCATGATAATCAAGGTGGGCCATTTCCTGCACAAATCCAGGTTCTCTCACCCCCTCACCCCCCTCCAAAAACCACACACACAAACTCACTATCCTGCTGGTAATAGCTCATCCAAAGTGACCACTCTCCCTACAATGTGCATGGTAATCAAAGTGGGCCATGTCCAGCACAAATCCAGGCTTTCTCACCCCCCCCTTTTTTTCTTTTTTTTCCCGGGGACACACACTCACACACAAACTCACTCTCCTTCCTACCCCCCCCCCCAGACGTTCTGGTTAAACCTCTGGGGGGGGGGGGGTGGAGGGTGAGAAAACCAGGACTTGTGCTGGAAATGGCCCAACCCGATGATCACTCCAGACAAGCCACCACCAGCAGGACAGTGGGGTGGGAGGAGGTGCTGGACAGTGGGGTGGGAGGAGGCACTGCCCCATGAACTCTGTGTGTACACAAGGTCTGCTGCAGCCTCCACGGCACACATCCGATGAAGCGAGATGCAGCCCACGAAAGCCCATGCTCAAATAAACTGGCCAGTCTCCAAGGTGCCACAAGTCCTCCCCTTCTTTTTGCACATACAGACTAACACGGCTGTTACTCTGAAACTTGAGTACACTTAATGCTTTGAAGAAGGCATTAAAACTTGGTAATAGACTATTATCCCAGTGTATATTTGGTTTATTTTCTCTCTACCAAACCCTCACCTTCAGAAGCTGCAATATGGACTGGGTCCCTCAGGGTCCCGGGAAGGGGCTAGAGTGGATCGCATTTATTTACTACGATGGGGTGGGTCCAAGCTCCGCTGATTCAATGAAAGGCCGAGTCACCATCTCCAGAGAGAAAAGGAGTACTTGTGGCACCTTAGAGACCAACAAATCCATCTGAGCATGAGCCCCCGTGAGCCACAGCCCACCCCATCAGATGCCCACCGTGGAAACCGCAGCAGACCCTACACACACACAGAGAATACGAAACAATACCTCCTCCCACCCCACTGTCCCGCTGGCAATAGCTTATCCAAAGTGATCAACAGGTGGGCCATTTCCAGCACAAATCCAGGTCCTCTCACCCTCCACCCCCCACACAAATTCACTCTCCTGCTGGTGCTAGCCCATCCAAAGTGACAACTCTTTGCATAATCAAGTCGGGCTATTTCCTGCATAGATCAAGGTTTTCTCACATCCCCCCCACCCCCATACACACACAAACTCACTCTCCTGCTGGTAATAGCTCATCTAAACTGACCACTCTCCAAGTTTAAATCCAAGTTAAACCAGAACATCTGGGGGGGGGGGGTAGGAAAAAACAAGAAGAAACAGGCTACCTTGCATAATGACTTAGCCACTCCCAGTCTCTATTTAAGCCTAAATTAATAGTATCCAATTTGCAAATGAATTCCAATTCAGCAGTTTCTCGCTGGAGTCTGGATTTGAAGTTTTTTTGTTTTAAGATAGCGACCTTCATGTCTGTGATTGCGTGACCAGAGAGATTGAAGTGTTCTCCGACTGGTTTATGTATATAATGTGTGTGTGTATATAATGTCTGCTGCAGTTTCCACGGTATGCATCCGATGAAGTGAGCTGTAGCTCACGAAAGCTCATGCTCAAATAAATTCGTTAGTCTCTAAGGTGCCACAAGTACTCCTTAACATTTTTTAGCATCCTGAAAATCCTCACCTCACCCTCAGCCAACACCTTTGCTATGAAGTCTGTGGGAATACTCCTATACATCTGGATCACAAATGAACCAGTTAGATTCTAGAATGTCAGGCCATCAACTGGATTCTAAGCAACCTCTGGTCTTTAAGATTCCTGCTATGCACATCCTTGTGTGTAACTACTTCGCCACTATTTTCTTGCTTTCCTATTCTTATTGTTGGTTTCTGTCTGTTTTACTTCAAGCTTGACTAGTTATATTCTGTGATATCATGTGCTAATCATGGCAGTAAATGTGACAGACTAAGATGAAAATTAAGTAGTCGTGCCCCAGTGTGAAGGAGGATTGGTAGCAGGAGTCAAGAGCATTCCTGACAGATGTCATCCTAGACAGGTCAACTGACTTGTGATCCAGAGGCTGAAATACACCAGCCCGTGACAGACCTGTCTGTGTACTATAACCTGTCTGTGGCATGTGAAACATCTTCACCATGTCAAAATCCATTCAGATGAGTGAACATCTTTTTGTTCTGATAGCTCTAAGCATGGCTCTATTTCCTTGGTCAAAACCACCATGTCAGCTGAATTTAGGTTTTGCTGTGCATTCGAGATAGTGAAATTTAATTCATTTATTACCACAGACTTTTTTTGCAGGGGGGATTTGGGCAAAAAGACAGTTTATTATATAATTTTCTTTTAAAACTGAAAATTAGGATTACACTACTTTGAGAAGCTTTAGAAACACTTACATTTAATGTTAAAAAAATCTTATTGGACCTGATTTTACCCCTTACTCAGACGTGCAAATTGGGAGACACTTTACTGAAGTCAATGGAGAATCAGGTTCATTGTGTTCAGTAATTGCTGCAGTTGGAGGAATGCTAGATAGCCAAAAGGTCACAAGGTCATGTTTTGCCCAACTAGTATGTATATTTGCTAGGTTTCACTCATTTGGAGAGAGAGAGAATCTTCATTCTGGGATTAGTTTTTAAGTAATCTTAAAACTAACTCCATTTAAGGTGAAATATTCACTCCATATTTCCCCAAGCCATTTAAAATCTCATACATAATATTCTGAAATTACTCTTATTCCAACTGACCTAATTTGACAACTGTACAGCATGCATCTGTTTCAGATGAGCAATTGTGTGACAAAAACTAACTATATTTTTCAGAAGATGTACCAAGCAAGAAGTAAATGTTGAAAAGTTGTCTATCTGGATACAGAAATACGCATGATTGGTTATGTTAGCATCTAGGCCTATACCCTGAGACCTGTGTATGGGAAGTATGCAAAGGTATTTAGAAGGCTGTTCTGTCACACATTTCCTCTCCTCTGCTCTTCTTCACGTAATCTTTTTTCAGCATCTACTGAATACAGTATAAGCTTTAAGAAAAGGAGTACCTGTGGCACCTTAGAGACTAACAAATTTATTTGAGCATAAGCTTTCGTGAGCTACAGCTCACTTCATTGGATGCATTCAGTGGAAAATACAGTGGGGAGATTTATATACATAGAGAACATGAAACAATGGATGTTCATGAACATGAAATGAGAGTGATCAGGTAAGGTGAGCAATTACCAGCAGGAAAGCAGGGGTGGGGGGGAACCTTTTGTAGTGATAATCAATGTGGGCCATTTCCAGCAGTTGACAAGAATGTCTGAGGAACAGTGGGGCGGGGGGAGGGAATAAACATATAAACATGGGGAAATAGTTTTGCTTTGTGTAATGACCCCATCCACTCCCAGTCTTTATTCAAGCCTAAGTTAATTGTGTCCAGTTTGCAATTTAATTCCAATTCAGCAGTCTCTCGTTGGAGTCTGTTTCTGAAGTTTTTTTGTTGAAGAATTGCCACTTTTAGGTCTGTAATCAAGTGACCTGAGAGACTGAAGTGTTCTCCGACTGGTTTTTGAATGTTATAATTCTTGACGTCTGATTTGTGTCCATTTATTCTTTTACGAAGAGACTGTCCAGTTTGGCCAATGTACATGGCAGAGGGGCATTGCTGGCACATGATGGCACACATCACATTGGTAGATGTGCAGGTGAACGAGCCTCTGATAGTGTGGCTGATGTGATTAGGCCCTATGATGGTGTCCCCTGAATAGATATGTGGACACAGTTGGCAATGGACTTTGTTGCAAGGATAGGTTCCTGGGTTAGTGGTTCTGTTGTACCACAAATCATGCAACTGACCAATTTTCCTTCAGCAAATTTACTCAGCCAAATACCCCTTCCCATTTCAGATGATAAGAAGACTGTAGCTAAGG
The DNA here is from genome assembly GCF_965140235.1 of Caretta caretta. Taxonomy (NCBI): domain Eukaryota; kingdom Metazoa; phylum Chordata; order Testudines; family Cheloniidae; genus Caretta; species Caretta caretta. The sequence continues at coordinate 153,828,649 of NC_134207.1, read as the reverse complement.
AGATCGTGTGGAGAAAAACAAAGCAGAGGCCCTACCATCAGCTAATTATAAAAGATAATGCATCTAAGGCCTATAGGATTACATAATAAAATCTGTGAGATAGAAGATATGTCAAGTTAACACGATGAAGGTGTAGCAGGGGGAAAAAAAAGACTAGTGACTGCAAGTGTCCTCAATGGTGTTTTTAAGTTCGTCAGATGTGAATAGGGTCTATGAGTCTCATGGACAGGCTATTCCCCTTCCCTTATCAAGAAGGAGTGAAAACATGACGTCCACCCTTGCAGTGGGCACCAACACAATAAAATGCAGCACTTCTCACTGTGTGCTCCCTTTTGCTTAGAGCCAATCAGCGGGCCATATTCACATGACAATGCCTGCGTACAGGCTGGTCTGAATTCACTTTTCCAGTCAGGTTTTGTGACACATCAATGACATGTTACAAAAAGCATCATATCCACCTCGCCCCATGGGCCACTTGGTCTGTGACTGTTCAAAGAGGTCAAGCAGGCAGGGCTGCCTCATGATCCCAGGTTACTGATCGCTGATCATGGTCACCCCTGTCTAGATGGCCACACAATTATTATTGTTTCATCCACCACATAATAGTGCAAATAGAAGCTAGGAACTGGAGCAACTTGGAGCTGACAGCATTGGGAGCGCCAGGGGGAACCAATCCAGGTTACTGCAAATATCTCTGGAGGGATTGTATTTGCTCTGTGTACACTGCATATGAATGTACATTCTGTGAACATTGTGTGTATAGTGTGCACATTGTGTGCATATCTTGTGAGTGGGAATAGTGTGTACACTGTGTGAACAGTGCATACATTGCGCTTACATTCTAGACTCACAGAAATATAGATCTGTAGGGGACCTCAATAGGTCATCTAGTCCAGTCCTTACATTGACACACAGGACTAAGTATTACCTAGAGCATTCCTGACAAATGTTTGTCCAACCTGTTCTAAAAAAATCTCCAATAATGGAGATTCCACAACCTCCCTAGGTAATGTGTTCCAGTGCTTAAAAATCCTTACAATTAGGAAATTTTTCCTAATATTTAACCTAAATCTCCCTTGCTTCAATTTAAAGCTATTACTTTTTATCCTGTCCCCAGTGGGTAAGAACAATTTATCATCCTTCTCTTTATAACAACTTTTTATGTATTTAAAGACTGACAAAACTTGGGGGGTTTTTTAGTCTGGAGACGAGAAAACAGACAGGGGACAGGATAGCAATCTTTTCCCACAGGTCATGTTTTCTAGAGCTTTAATGATTCTGTTCCTCTCTTCTGGACTTTCTTCAATTTGTTCACATCCTTTCCGCAGAGTGGTGCCCAGAACTGCACACAGTATTCGCTAAGGCCTTATCAGTGCTGAGCAGAGTGGAAGAATTACTTCTGGTGTCTTGCTTACAACAGTCTTGCTAATATATCCCATAGTGATGTTCACTTTTTTTTTGCAACAGTGTTACATTGCTGACATGGTTAGTTTGTGATCTACTATAACCCCCTGGTCCTTTTCTGCAGTACTCCTTCATTGCACACACACACACACACACACACACACACACACACACACACTGTACAGTGTTACATTTTGGATGTATATGCTGTGTCTGGTGTGCACACTGTATTTGTATTTACTGTATATTTGTATGTGTACAGGGTGTATATGCTGTGTGTAGTGTACAGTCTGTATTGTGTGTGTACGCTATGTGTAGTTGAGTGTGTACATGCTCTGTAGTCTATACATTGTTTGTAGTGTGTACATTATGTGTGACAGCATAGTGCGTGTACGGTGTGCGACTCTATGTGACATGAACCCAGTGTGTGTATGCTGTGTGGGACTGTACATTACATGAACATAGTGTGTGCTGTGCGCAACTTCACATGTACCCAGCGTATGTATGACTAGCACTCCACTACCTAGGAAGAAGGAGGCCTAAGAGCAGGGGTGAAAATAACTTAAGGGACGCACAGCAGCCGAGGTTCTGAGCAAGGTGGGGGTGGACTCTTGGGCAGAAGAGGCGGGGCTGTGGCTAGACTCCCGTAGCCAGCCCTTCAGCGCGGCCAGGTGGTGATTTAAATGGCCCAGGGCTCCCTGCCATCACCACTTCCCCACGGCTTCGGCAGTGATTTAAAGGGCCTGGGGCTCCGGCTCTTTAAATAGCCACTGGAGCTCCGGGCCACCACCGCTACCCTGGGCTCAGGCAGCGATTTAAAGGGCCCGGGGCTCCAGCTGCCGGCTTACTTTCACCTCTGCCTAAGAGAAGGGCAGCGTAGCATCCTTCATGGTACCTCTTACTCAGAAGTAAGAGGACTGTTTGAAAGACTGAGTGTAGCGAGATTAGAATACGCTTGTTAATTTTACATAAATAAATAATATGTAAATATGCATCTAGAGAAATGTTTGATGACTTCATTATTTTTTTTTGCAATATGTAATTTCATACTTAGGCCCTTCCCTCCCGTTAACCTTAGACCCCTCATAACCTTAATCCAGCCCTGACTCTATGATGCATTTTTCATGGCCGTGAATTTGGTAGGGCCCTACACATACTGGCGCGTGTGACTGTGCGTGACACATACCCAGTGTGCGTGTACGCTGTGTGACTGTGCATTAGCATCATGCACACCCACCCTTGTGTGGGACTGTGCGTGACACGCACCCAGTGTGCACAGGGGCTGGGCGTGTCTGTGCGGAACACGCACGTGCACGGGAGGCTATCCCAAGGGCGCCTCTTCCGAGAGGGTCTCTCCCCAGGCCCCGATTCATGGAGAACGCTGCAGCCGACAGGGATTTCCGCTCAGGCCCCTCGTGGCGCGCTCTTTAACCGCTCAGGCCGGTTACGCGCCGCCGGCAGGGCGGGAATGAGTTTGGAGCAGGCGCGTAACCGCCCAGCGGGGAGCGCGAGCCGTTCTCGCGGCTGCGGGTGAGAAGCCACGTGCTGGCAGGTCACCGCCCATCGCACGTGTCTCAGCGGCGCCGAGCGAGGGGCGGCTCTTCCCGCCTAGGAGCAGGAGCCCCTCCCGCCGCCGCCGCCTGGACGCAATCCAGGAAGGGACTCGCGCGCTGATTGGCTCGCGGTGACCCCGTGACTGGAGGGGGAGGCGCCCGCCGCCAGGTGGGAGCGGGCATGGCGGCGGCGGTGACGCCGGGGGTGACGGAGCGGTACTTCACGCGCTGGTACAAGCCAGGTACCCGCCCCTCCCCCCGTGGGGGCTGTGGAGAGGCCGGGCGGGGGGTCGCGCGGGAACGGGGCCAATCCCTGTAACGGGGGGATGGGCCGGGCCGGGCCTGCCCGAACCCCGCCCGGGGGAGGGGGCTGGTGGCAGAGCTCGGCCCAGGGTCCGCCTCCTTCCCGTGCAGAGCCCGCCGGGCGCGACCCGCTCCTGTGCGGAGCCCGGCCCTCGCCCGCGGGTGCGGGCGAGCGGCGGGTCTGGCCGCGGCCGGGCTGTCAGCTCGTACCCGGCTTAGCCGCTCTCCTCCCTGCCAAGGGGCTGAGCTCGCCGCTGGCGTGAAAGCCCCGCTCAGGCTGTAGCCTGCCGCCCTGGGTGAGCCAGGCCGCACCGTGGAAAGCCCCAGTGAGCCGGGGGGGGGGGACGGGTTTTGTGTGATGCGGGACGGGCGGTGCGTGGCTCTGTGTTGTACATACTTCCCTGGTCGTGTGAGGGCTGGTCTGTGCAGTTACTTTAAGGGCATCAGTGTGAAACGAATGTAGTCGAAGCAGGGTCACTTCCTTGTGTAGATGCAGTTATCTGGGTACAGAGGTGCCTTGTGCCAGGACAGCTTATTCCAGTAAACTGAAGAGAATAAAAGTCAACATTATAAGGCAGCTGTGTACCAGTCTACTAGAGCCCGCATTAAGGATTGCATATTTAACTATTTGGGTAAGAAAACAGTCCCTGCTGATGTGCTGAGACAGCTGCCTTTCATGCTGACCAATGTTGTCTCCTGGTTTTCTTGGACTCATTTGCTAGTCTGCCTGTAGTATCCGTCTGTTGTCTCTTGTTTTATACTTAGATTGTAAACTCCTTGGGCCTGCAGGGCTGCCTCTTTGTTCTGAAGTGAGCTGTAGCTCACGAAAGCTCATGCTCAAATAAATTGGTTAGTCGCTAAGGTGCCACAAGTACTCCTTTTCTTTGTTCTGTGTTGTACATCAGCTAGTGCCGTGAGGTGGTGGTCTGTCACTGGAGCTGCGAGATGCTGTGAGAATACAAGTACAGTAACTCCTTGCTTAATGTTGTAGTTATATTCCTGAAAAATGCAATTTTATGTTAAGCGAATCCAATTTCCTCATAAAAATGAATGTAAATGGGGGGGTTAGGTTCCAGGGAATTTTTTTTTTTTTTTGCCATATAGTATTATAGTGGGGAGGTGCCCCCGCCTTATCCCACACAGGCACAGCCCACAGGCACTGGAGACAATGAGGCAGGCAAGGAGGCTGAAGGTGCTGTAGGCTAGGAGAAGCACAGTGGCAGCTTCCCCTACTCTGCAAGCACCAGAGGCAGGGGGCTTAACCCTTGGCTGGCCTGCCCACTCCACCTCATCCCCCAAGCCCCCACCCTTAACCCGCTTCTTCTCCCCCCCCTTCCCATTTACTCCTCACGCCATGTCCTAGCTCCTTCCCCCTGCCCGCAGCAATCAGCTGGCTTGCAGCGTTCAGGAGGCAGGGGAGAGGAGCAAGGACACAGTGCGCAGGCTCCCCTTCCCTCCCCTGCCTCCTGAATGCTGCATACCAGCTGATTTCCGCAGGTAGGAGGCAGGGGAGGGAGGCAGGAGGCACACCGCATCCTTGCTCCTCCCCCCTCCATCCTGAACACAGCAAGCCAGTAGCATAGCTGGGGGGGAGCGGGGCAGTGGCGCTCCCCCCTTGAGCACAGGTGGTGCCTTGTCAATGCCTTGGCGCCTTTTAAATTTTCACCTATTGAGGGAACAGGAGGAGTGATCCAAAAAAAAAAAAGGCGCCACCCGCTGCGGCGCTTTTACTCACCCAGCGGTGCTCTGGGTCTTCGGCGGGACCTTCAGTGCGGCCGAAGACACCAGGAGTGAGTGAGGGCCCGCCGCCTGAGCGCCACTGGGTGAGTAAATGCGACACAGTGGGTGGCGCCTTTTTTTTTTTTTTTTTTTTTTTGGATCGCTCCCCCTGTTCTCTCCACCTGGCTACGTGGTGGTTGCTGCAAGCCAGCTGATTGCCGTGGGCAGGAGGTGGGGGGAAGGAGGGAGAAGGCGCTGATCCATGCGGTCTGCAGGCGGGTGGGAAGCGCTGTGGGGGCGGGCGTAGAGGAGCTGATAGGAGGGCTGTTTGCTGTGGACAAAGCAGGCAGCCAGAGGACGTTTTTGTGAAGCATTGCACAACTTTAAATGAAGCACGTTCTGTAATTGAGCAGGGATGTAAGATAGAAACAATGTTAAGCAAGAGGACGTTAAGTGGGGAGTTACTGTAGTACTCCTGGGGAAATTCTGCACCAAAAATTAAAAATTCTCTCCACAATATTTTAAAATTTGGCAAGTTTTGTCAATAAATAAATGCAGAGGTTCTGGCATGGCAGTGGGGAGCACAGGCCACTGGCTTGCTGAAGGTGGAAGATCACCCAACTGCTCCCCCCGCCCCTGGGACACAGACTCGGTGGTGAGGCTGCACCCGATCCTGACACAGCACAGGGCCTGGATCTGCCCAAGAAATGCCCTGGGACCCTGCCCCTCTGCTCCAGGCACACCAGGGGTGGGGCAGGCAGGTTCAACCAGGCAGGATCCAAGTGTGGGGGGAATCTAGGTGTGGGGTGAGAGTATTCTGTGTGGGACAATCTGGGTGCAGGCAGCTCAGTGGGGGGTGTAGGTGTGGATGCACAGAGGCTCGGGGTGGGGAGAGGGAGGTTCCAGGTGCAGGGGCAATGGGACTCTGCAAAGGCTTCCAGGTGAAGCTGGTTGGGGCTCAGCGGTGGGGTCTGGTTGCTGGGAGAATGGGGCTTGGTGGGGCAGGGGTCTGGGTACAACTAGTTGGGGGTCAGTGGTGTGGGGGCTGAGGGTGGTGCAGGGGAAGGGACATCAGAGTTGGGGTTTGAGTGCAAGGAGCTCAGTGGGGGGCGGTCTGGGTGCAGGGATGGGGGTTTGGAGGCAGGGGGTCTGGGTGCAGAGGGCTCCAGGTGCAGGGGTTGAGGTTCAATGGGGTGGGGTTTGGGTATGGAGGGCTAGGGGGGTTCTGGATGTACCTGCTGAGGCGTGGCAGGGGTATCTGGGTATGGGAGGTCCAGATGCAAGGGAGTTGGGTGGATTGGGGAGCAGCTCTCTGTACGGTGACTCCTCACCCCACAGTTGAGGAGTGGTGGGGGCAGGAAGCAGGGAAGGATGCTGAGCTTCTTGCATCTGGGGGAGGTTTCTGGGGGTGGGTCTGCCACAGCTTTTACAAAGGAGGAAAATATGACTCCTGTTCTACAGATGGGAGAACTGAGGCACAGAGATTGCTCTTCATCACTGAAGTGTGTAGGAACCTTCTTCATGAACTATAAATCCATCTTAGTATGCAGAAATATATTTCAGTGTATTGGTTCTTGCATGTTTCTAGCTTAGTGTAGTTATTGGTTTTGGTTCTTTTTTACAGATGTTAAGGGTAATCTATGTGAGGACCACTGTATATTGCAGCATTCTAATAGGTAAGTAAAATCTGGTTAAATTCTTAGGATATTTGTTTTGCACTACTAGTTTGAAAACACATCTTTAATAGAGAGCTAATGTTTTCAACACTGAAAGGATGATATTTGGGTTTTCTATATTTCAGAGTAAGCACCATCGTTCTTTGATAGCTTCTTTATTAACACTTTAGTTACCCTAAGTACATAGCTAAGTAAATTAGACACAATATTTAGGTTTTAATATTAGAAAACCTAATATGAATGAGAATTTTTGAAATTTTTTCAACAAGCTTTTTTATTAAAACATTTCCATTTGATGGTTTAAATTTGGAGTATGTATTTTGCTAGTGTATGATAACCTAAAACTGAAATTCATCAGTCTAGTGAAATGCAAATTACTAGATTAGTTAATTTTAATTTCTGATGGTTGTAATATGTAAATGTAAAGTATCTTGTCTTATTTAAAAAAAGTCCAAAATATTTTAGTATCAGAAGATATTATGATGGTTTTTATATTTGGTCACAATATACCTACTCTGACTCTAGTTGATAGCATTTGGGCCAAAAACGTTTAAGGAATTATTTTGTAATATAAGTCTCATTTTAAAATTTTTTAGTCATGTTGCTGAGTATGTCTCCTGTAAGTTGCAAATATGAACAAATGGCCTCCCATTTTTAAAATGCGGTTTTACCATGAAAATCATTGGGTAAGAATGTTATCAGGGTACTCAGCAGCTCTCTTTTTGTGCATTTGGAATTGCGTCTGCTTAAACTAGTTGCTAAGTTTGTAGTTCTGTTAGTCCTGTAGTCAGCACAACTCGGAGTGTAAGTTGGATTCAATTCCTTCTGCATTCTCAACAGAACTGAGTACAAAATTACAGTTGTTAACCCATAGGGCTACTCATTGCCTGCAGAACCTCTACTACTAGTGATTTATGCATGAGAAGGCAGAACATAACTTGAGTTTCAGAGCCCAGGCAAGGTTTGCAGGGTGGGTACCTGTAAAATTGTAAAAGTTTTAGTAATATGTATAAAAATCACTAAGATGACATTGAGTCCCATGATGCCACTTTCCAATGAGGCCTGTTTTTTTTAAAGGAAACCTACTGACTTTATCTTAAATTAAAAATTTTTTTAAAGCAGATTTAAAAAGATTGGAATGTATTTTAAAACTTTGATTAATGTGAATTGAGAAGCTGTGTAATCTCTTGAGGCTACAATTGTAGTAAGGAACATAAGAATGGCCATACTGGGTCAGACCAAGGAAGGCATCTGAATGGTGCCTATCAGGACATGAAGATCAGTACTATGGGAAGACACACAGGGAACACTTAGAATCAGAGACCCAATCATAATAGTAGAGCACAGACTGCTTCTAAAACTGACAAAAAGTGGAAGTATTAAGTCATATTAACTGAGAAAAAAAATTAGACCTTCCAGGGTGGGAGGATATTGGACTTGGGTCCTATTTTGTTTCTTTCAAGTATAAAAAATGCCCAGCTTCATTCAAAAAGGCTGTTTTGTTTTTTTTCTGATTCTTTTCAAATATTAGAGCACCAGGTTATGTCTACCCTGGAACATTTTATGGTTACTTCAACTTGTAAAATTAACATTACAAAGGACATGTACCAAGCACATCTTGGGCACAGCCACAATCTAAATGGTTAATAAGTCACTGCAAGCTGAGTAATTGAGGGCAAGAGATTCAACTTTGTTTTGTTTAATTCATTTAACACCATAAACATTTGTAAGAAAGATGTATCTTGTTGATTTATTTCTCCCTCCAGTTAAGGTGTGAGAGCTGACAATAAACATCTCTGAAGTCTTCCAGCACAATAGGGAAGAATAGACTTAATGTTCCTGATTTTTCTTGGGTACAAATCAAGAAATTTAGAAAAATACACAGCAGAAAACCTCATTTCAGTCTTGTTTCTTACAACACAAAGAGCAAAAGGGATACGCATCCTCTTTTAAAATCCTTTACTGGTCTCATTGAACAACTGTTGAAGACTCCTGCTGTTTCTTTGTCTGCTTGCAACTCTGATCTTCCGGTCCTACTAAAAATCATAAGGCTGATAATAAAGTAGAAAACAGTCATATTCGTTCATACTCAGCTTTGTACAGACTACATTAATAATCTAGTGATTCAGCTAATCTTTTAAAATTGGATTAGGAGCTATTTATTCCTACTTCTAAAACTCTTTGGTACTTGGGGCTTCCTCCAAAGTGAAGAACCTCTTCCTCTCCAAGTTCCTGAGCAAGGGGATGGGGAGCTCCATGTACTCCCTAGATTCTTCAACAGGACTGAAACACTGGATTTCACACAATCCCTTTCTTCAGTCACTATCCTCATGAACGGGGCTGGGGAGTAACAGAAGTCCGTGAAGGCCTGGAAGCCCTCTTCTCTCTCTGAAGCAGGGAGTTCACAGAGAGAAGCCTCCAGATCCCTATATGAAGCAGGGATTAGTGGGGTGGGGTCGTGGGGAGGAAAGGAGTGGGGAATTCTTTACTTGCAGGGACTCCTCTGCAATTCCCAGAGAGGAGTTATGCTGCTGCTGAAGAGCAGGCAGACACACATGTGCATAGAGAGGGGAGCCCACTTTGCTGTTCTTGAGCCCACCCAGTCTCTCTTCCTGAAAGTAACTTCATTAAAAAACAAACAACAAAAAAACACTTCCAAGAAAGAACACTAGGCATGCTATTAAAGGGCCTTCTATCCAACTTGGATACTTAACATTCAAGATGAAAGTGTTGCTTTAATGACATTAAATGGAAAAAATAATTTCTCTTCTTGCATTTGTTATACACACTGAAAATAAATTGAAATGGGAAATTAATCACTTGTAATCTTTTTATATTGTCAGCATCTTTTGTATTCAAGCCCTTTACCCTTTAGATTAGTATATTATTAATAAGGTTTGCTCTAATAGGGCTAGTCCCATGAAAATATCAATGTCCTCTCCCTGCCCTATTCTTAAAGCCAGGTCTAAATGCAGTGGCCTGGTATGGAGGCCTAAGTGTCCCTGACCACTCCTAGCTGCTGAGAGGGGGTAGAACTTGTTCCCCTTCTCTTCTTCTGCAGAAGGGCTAATGCCATTCTGTGTTTTTCCTCTTACCGCTTCCTGTCTTCTCCAGATGCAGTGTAGACATTTTTCCTGTTCTTAATGGTATGCACACTGCATCTCAAGCAAGAGCAAAGTAGTAGTGGGCAGTTAGAGCTGCTCCTCTTCTGAAGAGTTTCCAGCAACAGAGGATGACATTTAAGTCTCTAGTGTTCCTGAATGTAGCTGGCCTCAGCTTGAATGCTAGTCACTAATAGGAAAAGACCCATGCCAGGGCATAACCCTGGGTGATAATGGACCAGTAAAAGAAGCTGGGGGAGGGACCCTTCTAAATAAAGTAAATGGAAAAAGTGAAGACTAAAATGGTATACTAACAAAGGCAGGAAGCTGAGAATCAACAGACCTGCAACCACTCTGTTTCAAGCCATAGGCAGTTGGGAAGGAACTGGGTGGCAGTGGTCCGCACCTCCTTATATGCCCTCGTTTGGAGGTAAGAGGCACTCCTCTGCACAGGCCTGCAGATTCTATGTTCTCTGATTGAGAGTGCACACACATGCTATGGCAGAACACCCATAGGGACATACACTCAAAGAAGTATATAATCAGGTCAACCTGCTTCTGCTGCTGCCAGGGAAGCAATTTTAGGCAGGAGCAAGATAGAGCCCTCTCACCTTGCATAAAACACTCCTATATGCTGGCTGTAAATATCTGCCAAAGAACCTTTTCTATTCACTGAGGACTATTTTTACTCCTGGGGGAATCCTGTGCCAAAAAATTTAAAATTCTGTGCCCAATATTTTAAATTTCTGCAAAATTCTGTATATTTTGTCAGAATAACACTATCTCACCATTTTCAATTATTTTGGTAATTTATTTCAAATACCTGTCAGCAAGTATGTCTGTAACAATAGAAGCAAGAAAACCCAGTTCCCCCAGAAGTAGAGAGTTAAAGAAGCCTCTATGACAACCCAGTTCCTGTTTCTCTGTTATGCTTTTGTTGGGTGCCTCAGTTTGGGTGTTTTCACATGTGCCACCTGGGCATATTTTAGGGGGAAAACTCTGCCCCTCTGGTCTCAGACATGCACATCCCCTCGCCCAGCTGCAGGGCACTCCTTGGCTCACACATCTGCATCAGTTGCCCCCCCAGAGCCCTGCTGCAGGTTGCCCAGGCACCTACACCCCTTACCCCCGAGCCCAGCTGCAGGGTGCCCCCAAGACCAGACACCCACCCCCCCAGAGCCCAGCTGTGGGGTAGGCCCAAGTCCAGACACCCACAGCCCCTACTGCACAGAGCCTAAGGATTCAAGGGAAAAACATCCTAATGCTGAGTCTCGGGCTTGTATGGAGTTTCCTGCATGGTGCCTTCTTCCTTCAGGATGTGCCAGGAACCCTTCCCTCCCCTCTACCCCAGCAGTGTCCTGTATTTGTGAGCTGGACTCTGCTGGGTTCAATGGCCCCTAGTGGCAGTCAGCAGCTCTGCAGCACCAGTTCTATGGGGAACAACAAAATTCTGTGCAGAACATTAATTCTGCACAAGTTATGCAGTGGCACAGAATTCCCCCAGGAGTGTACTTTAGCCTTGCTTATTGATCTATCTTACCACAGGCAGACTTTTAGGAAAATTATTATTCTCCAGATGCTAATGGAGAAGCTGGATCTGCCTTAGGTCTCAAAGATTTTTGGCCCTTTAAAATACTAGCAGGCTGGCCTCATTTTGAGACCAGCTGCGAGGGTTGGGTACCCCAGAACATAGCTGACTGCCATCAGAAATTAAGTGAAACAAAGGTGCTGCTCCTACTGGAACTGCAGCTGCTCAGGCTGGTTCTAGACCTTGTGGCTTTGGCAATATTTCTGTATTCTTTCCCTGGTTTCCCTAGTTTGGTGGTGCGCTGAAGTAGCTCCCTACAACACTGCCTTTCTCAGACTCTTCTAGCTGTGTAGATAAAGTTGCTTTTGAGTTGTCAGAGCCTCTTTCCGATGAGGAGGAAGGATGTCTTAGACACTAGGGCTCAAGTGTCAGCGACCCTGGTGTGGGTTGTCTTTGACTAACATCTGAGGAGGTTGACATTTATTCACATTGATGGCTTCGTTGGCAACATTGCCTTCTCAGCATGCTGTGCTTAATTGTTTTCCTTGAGGTGTAATGTTCTCCATCTAAAACTATTAGATTTGATGCTATTGTTATAAAAATTATTTTTTTGTCACTGGTTTTCTTGTCTAAATTTGAGACTCAGAGAGCTTGGGTATTAAGCTCAACCCCTTTAAGCCATGATCGTCATCTCCAGGATTCATACAAACATTAGATCAATTCTATTATAGTTGAGTCACTGGACTTACAAATCTGCATTACTGAGTGTCTTCAAGTACACTGCTCATCACCCTGCAGTGCTTTATGAGTAAAGGAACAGAATCAACTTTGTTTATAGCCATTTAAGCAAAGATGCCTCTTCTCTAGACTTTAGTCCTCAGTTAGGTGGTGGTATTGCTTAGGCCTGGTTTACACTACAGAGTTAGGTCGAGGTAGGGCTATTTACGCTGACCTAACTCTTAAGCGTCTACATTACAGTGGTGCTCCTGCTAATGTAAGTTGCCCACTATATTGATGTAGTAACTCCACCTCCCCGAGAGGCGTAGTGCTTAGGTCGATGTAGTTAAGGTGATGCAGTGTTTAAACAGACACTGCATGACTTACATCTCCTCTTGGCTGTCAGCCCAGTACGGGGCTCACAGCAGGTGCCCCCCCATTCCCATCAAGCTCTGTTAGCCCCAGGATGAGGGGCTGACAGCAGGAGCCCAAGACAAAATGTGAAATAATAACAACTGTGAAACTGACAAGAATGTCAGTTTCACTGGTGGTAGGCTCCCTGCTGTGAAATTGTGCTCTGTCCTGGGGGGGGTTGAGGGCTCCAGCTGTGAGCCCCATGTAGCTGTCAGTGCCCCACAATGCCCCACTTCAGTCGGTGCAAGCACTGTTTGGTGAAGACACACACCACTGGCAGAAGGAGGGTAGTTGATTTAATTGCTGTGGCGGCTGTAGATCAATCTAACTTAGGTTGATCAAATTTTGTTGTGTAGACATGCCCTTACGTATTTGAGGTTTCCTAATAGCAGGGCCCCATGTATTCTGTGGCACAAGCCATTTCTCTTGTTCTTCAATTCCAGTCTGTCGGCTCAGAAGTAATGATGGCATTGAATTCAGTCTTTCAACTATTTTTGCCTTGTACACGCTTCACAGGTTAATTAGTCTCTAAAACTTTTTCTTCTGTGTTCATCCAGCACATCCTCAGTCTTCCTCTATTTCTAGTTCTTTGCACTCTGGGTGTGAATCACCAGATATGTTATACTTTCCAGGTCTGTTTTGACACATGTCCAAAGCATTGTAGTTGTCTGTCTTGAATCTTTTGCAACAGTGTCATTTCTTGTCTTAGCTGTTTTCTTATAACTTAAATTATTTTCCGCTGTCCTGAAACTCTCAGCCAGTTCATTTCTGCAGTCAACATCTTTCGTTCCTCAGCTTACCTCATACTCCAGACATTCCAACCCATAGAGTGGTATTGATATGGCACTGTCTCATATACACTAATTTTTATTTCTATTGACATGTCATTAGCCTTCCAGATCTTGCAGCTTTTCTGAGTACAGTAGCAGCTAGTCTGATTCTTCTTATGTCGTCGTCATAATTCCCATTCTTTGATAGTAGTTCTCCAAGGTACATATTTTTCCTCTTGGTCTAGTTCTTTGTCTTTGACTTTAATCTTTATCTCTTCCTCATGTCTTCCAGTTGCCATAATTTTTGTAATCTCTACTGATCTTCAATCTGGATTTTCTGTTTTCCTTGTCTGCCTTCTACAAATTCTCTGTAAATCTTAATTGGTCAATGGTACGAGATTAGTAACATCTGCCAATCTAAGGTTATTTTCTGTTCCCCATAACTCTTTCCGTTTAATCTCTCAATGCTACAGCCATTACTGCTTCCAGTACCATGCTGAACAAATCTGGTGACAGCATGCATCCTTGTCTCACTCCTACAGTCATCCTGAACGATTCCATCAACTTCTTGTCTTTTCTAACCACACTTATTGACTTGCTGTAGATGTCTTCTATCAGTTTGATTTCTCAGGGATACATATGTTCTCAAAACTTGCCATAATGCCTTCTGCCAAATACTATCAAAAGCTTGTATGAAGTTTATAAAGTAGTTGTAACAGGTTTAGTTGTGTTTTGTATATATCTCTGATATGTCTCATCACAATTAGCTGATTTTATTATAGTTTCTTAGTTGAAGTCTGGCCTATTCCTCCGCAGACGCTGCATCCACATACCTTTTCGTTGTCCTCTGCTGCATCTCAGTGAATGCTTTTCCTGGTATGCTCAATAAGTTGGTTCCTCTATAGTTCTTGCATTCAGTCTTCTCTCTTTATGGATTTGGTACTATTTTCACTTTCCCCCCATTTACTTAGCATTTTCTCTTGTGGAACAGCTCTGTGGTTATGTTGTTGTTTCCCAGAACCTTTTCCTAACTTTCTATAAAGATCTTTGCTATTTCGCCTAAAAATTCCGGCACCTGCTCTCCCTTATTTGTACTGGGGAGCGTCTCCAGGACAGTTTAATCCACTGCATTCTGCAGGTTGCACAGTTCTTCAGAATATTCTTTATGTTGTTTGTTCATCCTCAGTTACTTGGCTGTGCTTGTCTTTCATGGCTGACATCTTCAACTCCTATGCCCCGCTCAGTTCTCTTATTTTGTGATACAACATGTTTGTTCCTCTTCACGTATTCTTCTGCTTTTTTATATTGTTTGTAGGGCTGTCAAGTGATTAAAAAAATTAATCATGATTAATCGCACTGTTAAAGAATAATAGAATACCATTTATTTAAATGTTTTTGGTTGTTTTCTACTTTTTCAAATGATTTCAATTACCACACAGTACAAAGTGTACAGTGCTCACTGTATATTTATTACAAATATTTGCACAGACAAAAAATATTTTTCAATTCACCCAATACAAATAATGTAGTGTAATCTCTAACATGAAAGCTGAATTTACAAATATAGAATTATGTACAAAAATATAACTGCACTCAAAAATAATGTAAAACTTCAGAGTTCACAAGTCTACTCAGTCCTATTTCTTGTTTGTCTGAGTGATTGGCTGAACAAGTTTGTTTACATTTGCAGGAGATAATGCTGCCTGCTTCTTGTTTACAATGTCACCTGAAAGTGACAACAGGTGTTTGCATGGCATTGTTATAGCCGGCATTGCAAGATATTTACATGCCAGATGCGCTAAAGATTCAGATGTCCCTTCATGCTTCAACCACCCTTCCAGAGGACATCCGTCCATGCTGATGATGGGTTCCGCTGGATAGCGATCCAAAGCAGTGTGGACTGATGCATATTCATTTTCATCATCTGAATCAGATGCCACCATCAGAAGGTTGATTTTCTTTTTTGGTGGTTCAGTTCTGTAGTTTCCGCATTGGAGTGTTGTTCTTTTAAGACTTCTGAAAACATGCTCCACACCTCATCCTTCTCAGATTTTGGAGGGCACTTCAGATTCTTAAATCTTGGGTCAAGTGCTGTGGCTATCTTTAGAAATTTCACACTGGTGTCAAATTTGCAGTGAAAGTGTTCTTAAAATGAACAACATGTGCTGGGTCATCATCCAAGACTGCTGTAACATGAAATATATGGCAGAGTGCGGGTAAAACAGAGCAGGAGACATAAAATTCTCCCCCAAGGAGTTCAGTCACACATTTAATAAACACATTATTTTTTAAAGAGTGTCATCCGCATAGAAGCATGTTCTCTGGAATGATGGCTGAAGCATGAAGAGGCATACAAATCTTGAGCGCATCTGGTATGTAAATATCTTTTGACGCCAGCTACAACAGTGCCATACAAACGCCTATTCTCACTTCCAGGTGACATTGTAATTAAGAAGCGGCCAGCATTATCTCCCGTAAATGCAAACAAACTTGTCTCTTAGCGATTTGCTGAACAAGAAGTAGGACTGAGTGAACTTGTAGGCTCTAAAGTTTTACATTGTTCTGTTTTTGAGCACAGTAATGTAACAAAAAATTACATTTGTAAGTTGCACTTTCATGAGAGAGACTGCACTACAGTACTTGTATGAAGTGAACTGAAAAATAGGATTTCTTATAATTGTTAGTGCAAATATTTGTAATAAAATATAAAGTGAGCACTGTACATTTTGTATTCTGTGTTGTAATTGAAATCAATATATTTGAAAATGTAGAAAAACATCCAAAAATATTTAATACATTTCAATTGGTATTCTATGGTTTAACAGTGCGATTAATCTTTTTAATAATGATTAATTTTGAGTTAATCACACAAGTTAACTGCGATTAAAATCAACAGCCCTAGTCATAAGGGCTAGAAACACTTTTTAAAAACAAAAGCTGAGCATAATTCTGTATCAAATCCATGGCATATTTTGTATTGGGTACTACCCTCGTATACATCTCCTTTTGTAGGGAATGAGGTTTTTAGCTCTAGGCCTGATGTTACACAGCCAATTCACTTTTAATATGTGCATATTACTACGAGGTGATAATGCCTAGACCGTACTTTGACTTAATCTGCCTTTAAAAAACAATAATTGTACATCATAGTCCACAGGGCCTCCAGTTTCCAATGTATTTTTGATACAAAATTATGTTTTGTAACATTACTAGTCTTGATAAGAGTGAATTTAAAGTCTATTTGATTCTCATTTGAGAAACATCCCCTCTTATAATAAAGCTTAGTCAGCTCCAAGAAACTCCTCCTTCTTAAAATGTACCAAAACACTTAGCCAATTAAAGGGGATTAACTCATTTCTAGAACTTTAGCTAGCTGTGCTCTCATTTCATAGCCTTGATGCCTCTTTAACTTTTACTATATTGTCCTATTCTGCTATTCACTGTCTGAGTGTTTTCTAGAACTCATAAAGCTGCTGACTTTAAAATACATTCTAAAATTCAATGGTTATGTGTAAAACAAGGAAATACCTTACAGAGGTGATAGTGTCACCTAGGAAACCTGGCTGTTACATTTGAGGAAAGATCACTTAAAACTAAAATATAAGATTAAAAATAGCATAGATTGCAGTGCAGATGTGTGACATTTAGGTAATCAGCATACCTTGACTCTGGTTGATCTGTCAGTTGAGCAAGTTTGCAACTGCTGTCATAATAGTTTGATAGATTTCACTCGTAAACGACCTGTGAAATTTCCTATTTGCAGGTTTCAGAGTAGCAGCCGTGTTAGTCTGTGTTCGCAAAAAGAAAAGGATGAAAGCATCCGATGAAGTGAGCTGTAGCTCATGAAAGCTTATGCTCAGATAAATTGGTTAGTCTCTAAGGTGCCACAAGTACTCCTTTTCTTTTTCCTATTTGCAGTTGTTCTTATATGGCATCTGTATAAAACTTGTTCAGTTTGCAAGTAAAAAGATGGCTTTAACTACCTGCTTTGCAATTTCAATCTGCCATCTGAAAATAAAGCATGGATGCTTAATGAATTGTGTATCAGCGATGACAGATCTGCAGGCCAATTTCCAGCTAGTGATACAACTGTGCAATCCCCAAAGTTTCAAGTGAGTTGCGCACATGGAAGTGAGGGTTGAATCTGGCTCTGCAGTTGTAATTTTAAAATGTAGGAAGGGGGCAATGGATATAAAACTTGTCATGGAAGCAAGCAGGTATAGTTGACATACAGGGTGTGTCTTCACTGCAAAGTTAACTTGAATGATTGGCACTCAAGTGTGAGCAGTCACACAGCAAAACCATACCTGAATTATTCTCTCTGCATTGGTGTGCACTTAACCATGTGGGTGTTAAGACTTCTGGAGCTTTACCTCCTTGTCCTTTGCTCTGTTGTAAGCTGAGCCTCTGATTTAGTGGTCCCTAACCTTTCTTGTGTGAATAGCATATTGCTATTCCCAGAAGACTCTGGTGGGCGCCAGACACCCTGCCACCGAAATGCCGCTGAGAAGCAGGAGTGGCAAGAAATGGCGCCCATGGGCACTGCGTTGGGGACCACTGCTCTCATTCTTTCCCAGTGAATTGTGGGAAGGTATTGGAGGACTGTCAGTACTTAGAATCATAGAATATCAGGGTTGGAAGGGACCTCAGGAGGTCATCTAGTCCAACCCCCTGCTCAAAGCAGGACCAATCCCCAATTAAATCATCCCAGCCAGGGCTTGTCAAGCCTGACCTTAAAAACCTCCCTAGGTAACACATTCCAGTGTTTCACCACCCTCTTAGTGAAAAAGTTTTTCCTAATATCCAACCTAAACCTCCCCCACTGCAACTTGAGACCATTACTCCTTGTCCTGTCCTCTTCTACCACTGAGAGTAGTCTAGAACCATCCTCTCTAGAACTACCTCTCGGATAGTTGAAAGCAGCTATCAAATCCCCCCTCATTCTTCTCTTCTGCAGACTAAACAATCCCAGTTCCCTCAGCCTCTCCTCATAAATCATGTGTTCCAGACCCCTAATCATTTTTGTTGCCCTTCACTGGACTCTCTCCAATTTATCCACATGCTTCTTGTAGTGTGGGGCCCAAAACTTGACACAGTACTCCAGATGAGGCCTTACTTGAGTGGCTTAGCTCGCTACAAAGGGGGGGCAGGTGAGCAACCCTAGTGAAATGTTCAGCAGTTTTAGCCTGCAGTCCCAGATGAACCAGGTAGTCTGTGTTGAACTCTCCACTAAAGTTGGGTTTTGTGTGTGAGGGGCAACACCCCATGAAGAGCCTGAGTGAACCATGGAGTGAAGACATTCAACTCAGCTGCTACCAAGGGCATAAGAAAATATTGCCTTTCTTAGAACTAACTTACTACGGGAGGCAGTTATTTGCATATTAGAAGGCTAAACAATCCCAGGGATGAAGCTTAAGTACAGTAGGTAACTAACTTTTCTTGCAGAATCTGTGTCATCACGCTGGCAGAAGCTCATCCTCTTCTTCAAAATGGAAAAACAATTAAGAGTATTAATTACCAAATCAGTGCCAACTGCAGTAGACTTCAAAATAAAGTCTCTGGAAAGTCAAAGCGGGTATGGATTTTTTCTTTTTTTAATTTTAAAACTATCTTGTCAGTTGACGTTTTACTTAAGTCCTTGAAATGCTTATCTCTAATGGTAACATAAAAAGGATCCACTATATCAGAGGCTGGTTCCTTTCCCAGAAAGAAATTCTTACATGGTCTACCATTGTTGACATTGGTGCAGATCCTCCAAGATTAAAGAACTCCAACCTAGACTGCTCTTCAAATACCTGCAGCAGTGTCTATACTAAGCACCCCATTCCTTAGATCTGTTCTGAGGAGGAATATGTAATACTGTTACAGTACCAGTGCTAGGGTTGTCTAAAGTAGTTTGCCCATACTGGTGTTAAGTGGTGGAAAATGTCAAACTTTCCCTACGGTGTATAGGGCTTAAAGGTGTCATGTCTTTTATTTTAAAAAAAACTAGATCTCAAACATTAAAAGCCTCTTCAGAGATGTCAAGGACTTAATGGACATGAAAACTGCCCTTTTGTTGAAAATATATATGGCAAGCTTAGGGGTTGTCTAAAAACAGTCACATTGAAATTACACCTTTAGTTAAACCAGTGCAAAAGGTAGTGTGGATACTCATTTCAATTTAGCTTATGTTGATTTAGAACCAGAGTTTGAGCTAAACTGATTTTGGTTTAAGTAAGCTGTTAGAGATATGTGTAGATAACTCCTGAGGGCTGATCTACACCCAAAGTACAACAAAATAAACGTCTTTATTTTAGGGCTTGTCTACATTACCAGCGGGGGTTGATTTATCAACTGCCAAGCACTCTCCTGTCGACTCCGGTACTCCACCAAGGTAAGAGGCGGAGTCGACGGGAGAGTGTCAGCTGTCAACTTTCCGCAGTAAAGACACCATGATAAGTAGATCTAAGTACATTAACTTCAGCTACATTATTCACATAGCTGAAGTTGCATAATTTAGATAGACTTCCCCCCCTGCCCCCAGTGTAGACCAGGGCTTAATACAACTGTCTTAGTTTCATGTAAATGTCCACACACACTTATTTTAGTTCATTTACACTGTTAAAAAGAAATCCTTAGGGGGATATTTGGTTCCTGCATTGTGGATAACAGCTACTTTTAGTCATGTGAAAAATTTAGAAAAAGATAAAACTGAGAGACCAAAAGTCTTTTAAAACAAACAAACAATCTCGGAACATGTGACTACTTTGTACTGCTGATTGTAACAAGGTTCAGAATTTTCTCTCAATATGCTAGGAAGGCCACACTTGGAAAGATTAAAGAACTCCAACCTAGACTGCTCTTTGGAAAACAAACAAACTTCTTACAGTCATAGGAATTCTTTGTTTCACATGCAGGGTGCTCAGTTTCTAACAGAACTTGCCCCTCTGTGCAGGATATCTTGTTCAGATGGAGAAGAATATACTATATATAGGTAAGTATTTTTTTGTTTTGTTTTTTTGGTATTTTGATTACAAAGCATGGTTTTACTAACACTGAAACCTCTTTGCAGTTGTATCAGAGGGCGGTTGATGGAAGTTAATGAAAACATTCTGGATAATCCAGCTATTCTACAAGAAAAGGTAAGAATTTTGCTTACATTGTTTTTTTTCCTTTTTATTACTGTGCTATATATATCATGGTCTTATTTTCTAGCCATCTACTGAGGGATACATTGCAGTTGTACTACCCAAATTTGAAGAAAGTAAGACCATAACTCAAGGACTTCTGACACCAAAGGAATATGAAGAAGTTTTGTTGAAACGTTTTAATTCCACTTCATGAAGCTCTGTATTTAACTGAATACATAAATGTCTGAACTACACTGTGAGTAGCTTCAGAATTAAGTATTGCATAGATAACACTTGTAATCATCTACTTCCAGTATAGCCCATAGTTCAAGAGTTGTAACATGAAAGAGTTGTAAAATTGTACAGACTTAATGTAGGGGAATGAAAATTAGTTGTTTGTTTGTTTACTGATCACTTGTTTAAAAAACAACAGTCATCATTTTATTTCATACAGAAATAAACAGTTTAAACATTTAAGTCTTCTGCATCTTTTTGACAGGTGCAGTGTAGAAAAATATCTATCTTTCTAGTGCTTAATGTCATAAGGAAAAACCCTTAGAAATGGTTTTCATTTGTGTATCTGTGTAAGATGACTTAAGTGAAACTGACTGATCAAGATTAATCCCCAATCCCTAGTGTTGAGGATTTCAGCTATTTCTTCTTTGGTGCTCAAAGCCAGCATCCCCATTGTGATGTCTGTTACCAGCGAAGGACACACACAGAGCTACTGGTGAGACGACGATGCCCTACAAGAATGAAATACCCTTAAGACCTGAATCCCTTAGAGTACTCAACTGTTCTCAAAGTAGTAAAACAAGGAGAAAAACCCTAAGTTTTAAAGAAACAAGAAAACAAAGACTAATGATATACAAGGCCAACAAAATAAGGTATGGCATCTGTACAAAGAGCAAACAGGCATCTCCAACGTTAAATGTATATTTCACTTGTGGTTAGAGTATAGTGGCTTGGAATCAAATAATGCCCTTTGTACAACGATTGGTCATAATTGCTATCAAAATATCTTTTCTAAGCGTTCTAAATCTTGCACTGTAAAAATCTACTTTATGAAACTTAAATATGCCATACATTCTAAATGAAGATTTCAGTAGTTTCACATGCATTTCAAATCCTACTCTAAGTTTTGATGATAAATCAAAAGCAGCAGTAAGATCAGCTATTTATCACTAAAACAAAGAATTCTTAAGTATTCACTGGAAATATAAAATGTGTCTGGAGGATGAACACATCATTAGTTCAGATTGACAGCAGTAAAATTAAATTATTTAAATCAAACTAGCCTAAAAAAATTGGCATGTGTATTGCAAACCAGCAGGCGGCTTTCGTTCATTGCAGAAGTATCTCATAGTTAAGACAGCAACATTCAGTGCTTGAGGCCATAGCCTTCCAGATTATCTTCTGGATATTGGCCAACAATGAGACTGACAAACTTCCACAGTAGTAGTATATGCAGCACATATCCTCAAACTATCCAGTTTCTCTGCATAAATGTCCATTAGCAGCATCTTTGGGTGAAACTTCCATTAAGATGTTCACAAGTGTTATTTTTGTAACTAACAGCATTAATGTTGAGCAAAGGAGACACATTCACATTATAAAAATACAGAACAGTTAAAAACTGACCGATGATGCAACTCTTACTGTTAAGTACCAGGACATCTATTAGATGTGAGAAGGTCACAACAGCTTTAATTCAAATAACCTGCTTTATCTTTCACAAAAGAAAGCAACTTTGAAACTTGAGCCAGTTTGTAATTTCCACATGAAATTCTTCCATTCCTAAATACTACTATTATTTGCTCTCTAAAAATGTCAGATTTGCTACATGATGTTCCAAGGATTTTATTCCAAAGGCATCAGTTTTCCCTTCCATACTGTCGTCATTTGTATTTGTTTGTAATCTGTTCTCTCTCCATGGATGAGGTGATTTAAGCCAGCCATTTCCAGTTCCACACTATAAAAAAACAAAACAAAAAGCAGAGAAGCAGGATGGTTTTATTTTGGCTCATTGCTGCAAATGGATCATTAACTCACCTTTTTCAGTAGCTTGCAGCTGAGTGGGAGAACTTGGGATAATATGGTCATCACACCTTTTGTTTTCCGAATGCATGTGTCAACCTAAAACAGAATTCATGTAAAAACCATAATTAGATGAGAATATCACATGCTGACCCTTTAAAATATGAAGAGATTCTTCCTTTTTAAAATTGACAAGGAACAGTCTCTTCACACTTTTATGAAATGCATCTGTGTGGCACAGACTCAGCTTGAATTATTAATAGTATTTGTCCTTTGACATTTTCCCTGTTCTGTATTGGAAAATGAAGTGTTTGTTCTTTCTGGAGGAAGTAGAAGACAACTATTTATTTGCAAGAGGGATCTGACAATCCAATCTATGGAGGTAGAGGTTTTACCTTCTTTCACAAAACAAGGAAGGACCAATCAGAATTCAGAACTTTCCAGTACCATCCAGGATATACTAGCTCTCTTGAATTCCTCATCTGGATTTTTTATTAACACTTGAAGGATGCAATTTAAGGCGACAGCTGTTTTCAGTAATTCCACATTAGCCTACAGATAGCAGCTGTCTTATAACTACTGGTAAGGGTATGCACTGAACACCAAGACTGCAGTTCTATGTCACTAACATGTTCTCTTTCTTAGAGCATGAGAGAACAGTTACTTACCTGTGGATACTTCTAAATGTGTTGTCCACACAACTTCCATTGTTGGCATACTTATGCCTGACATTGGATTATTTTGAATAGCAGTATCCATTCGGACCACGCCTGTGCCTTCTTGGTTCCCATAGCCCATGACAAAAAGAGTAGGGAAAAGACGACAGGATATGGAATCTGTGTGGGTAACACATCTGAAAGATGCACAGGAATTGTAAGTAACCATTCTTTCTTCAAATGATTTTCTACACAAATTCCATGCGTGGTAATCAACAGGCAGTTATCCAGCAGGTAGGTGAGAAGCCTTCTTGAACAGTGTATGTAGGACAGCCCCGCCAAAACCAGCATCCAACATGAAAGCTTTCACCAGGAACAGTGAGTGGTAAATGTTTGGATTGAACTCCATATTGCTGGTTTGCATAACAGGGTATTACCTAAGTAGAGGTAACAAGAGCCTACTTAGCATGAAGGTAGTGTACAGAAGCAGAAGACTGTGTGGAAGAAAAGTTAAGCTCTTTTTAAAAGCTCGATTCACCCTCTTCTTCCATGTAGAGAGCCCAGAAATAGAATTGCCTCTAATGGGCAAATATATTTTTCTGGAATATTTCATAACAGTGAAATCCAAAGGATGGCATCATCCATTTGCAATTTATTAAGATCTGAATTTATCATCAGGAGGTTCCCACAATTCAGTCTCCCCAAGAGTTAGTCTTCATTGATGGCAGATGAAAGAAATAGCATTATCCTTTTCACAGTAAGTGGCATAATCTCATCACCTTTCAAAGTACAGAGAAAGAATTAAAGGGAAGCCATTTGGCAACTGTGTCCTATTTTTCCTTAACAGACTGACAAGAACTATGGGGGAAACTTTTAGGACAACAATGATTTGCTAAATCAACACTGGTTGTGTTTATAGTGTAGAGATGCATAACTGACCTATTATTTACATAGGAATTGCTACCTAAGGCTCTAGAGTCAATGTGAGCCAAATTCAAGTTTCCAGAGGAATATTGCTCAGAGAAGTTTATGGAGCCAAGAACTGTATTAAGCCTTGAGACAGGGGAATGAAAAACTTGGCTTCCCAATATTTCTTAAGGAGGGGAGGAATAGCTCAGTGGTTTGAGCATTGGCCTGCTAAACCCAGGGTTATGAGCTCAATCTTTGAGGGGGTCATTTAGAGATCTGGGGCAAAAATTGGGGATTGGTCCTGCTTTGAGCAGGGGGTTGGACTAGATGACCTCCTGAGGTCCCTTCCAACCCTGATAGAAAGTCAGGTGCTACGCAAAGAAATCATAGACTAAGACCATATCCACACTGGGAATTTGGCAATGTAGGTGGACCAGGGCAAATCTCAAGCATAAACAAGGACAGCCACAATTTTCAGGTAGAGCTTACCCCAGTTTCAAGCAGAGATAAGTTCCATTTGTACAAATCTTGACTTTGTCCCTACTTATGGTTTGGAACAATTCAGGTACATCAATGGCTGTCCACTGATATCTAGAATTGAAGCCAATTTCTAGTGTGGATAAAGCCTAACGATAAGAGAGCACCCAAGCATCAATGACAGCCTTCATTGCACTGTCATTTCTACCATTGTTTTTCCTCACTAGCAATGAGACCACCACCTACAGGAACACTGAAAGCAAGAGGTACTGTATCTTTCCTGAAGAAATTCTTCTCCTCTGGACATGTCTGAAACTGAAGCGAACAGTTCAGAGTACAGTTAACAAGTAGGTCAAATCTCCAGAGCCAGTAGATAGAACGGCTTCTTCGAAAGAGGAGGAGTTCTTCTGCTCCTCTATATTTTGGCTATTCTATATCGTTTTTTAAAAACACGTTTAAATTTTAAACAGAATATTTTTGTTAGGAAAGGGGAGTAACTTCTGCTGTTCATTCTGGGCAAGACAGCACAACTGAGGCATTAGTGGGACAGAGCTCATATCCTTGTGTGGGGGATCAGAAAGTTCCGCATTTTCATCACCACTCATGACTGTTTTGTGATAAAAGAAAAAACCCTACTAGAATGGACCAGATTTAAATCAGCAGTTCTGTTTTTTGTGCAAACAGCTGAAGTAGGCAAGTAAATGAGATTTCAAAACAAGGCTTGGATGCTTCTCCTAAAACGTTTTTTTTTTTTTAAATCTTACCTTTGTAAATGTAGCATTTTTCCCCTGAACAGTGGTTTTAGCCGTTATCTGAAGCTGCTGGCACACAGGGATCAGCTTGTCAATCTCCAACAAAAGCAAAGGTGTGTCATCGTCTTCTAGCTGAAATACATTTTAAGATGTTAAAACCATTCAGTGTTACAATCACAGAACATATATGTAAGTTACAAGGAAAACCAGTGACCCCAAGCTTCCAGGCAAACACAAGTGTAATAAAGTAGGGAAGTAAATAATCACTTGTACCATTTGTTAGTCATACATTACCTGATCAGAAAAGGCAGTAAGAACTGAAGCAAGCTTTATGCCCTCTGTAGCAAAAACCTGAAACAAAAAAGTTATTCAGAGTTGTTTGTTTATTTTGCAAATACATTGGATAGTTCAAGAACAATAGACCAGTGGCTCTCAATCTTTCCAGGCTATTGTACCCCTTTCAGGAGTCTGATTTGTCTTGCATACCCCCAAGTTTCACCTCACTTAAAAACTACTTGCTTACAAAATCAGACACAAAAATACAAAAGTATCACAGCACACTATTAGTGAAAAAATGCTTATTTTCAATAGAATTATAAAATAAATCAATTGGAATATAAATATTGTACTGACATTTCCGTGTATAGTATAGAGTATGTCTGTGTGACATTTTAGTTTGTACTGACTTCGCTAGTGCTTTTTATGCAGCCTGTTGTAAAGCTAGGCAAATATCTACATGAGCTGATGTACCCACAGGGGTACATGTACACCTGGTTGAGAACCATTGCAACAGACTACTACTTAGTATTACAACAAAGCAATGTGCCATGCTCTGGAAATATTTAAAATTATATACATTTTTGCATTTTTAGGCAATTTTGAAATTACATGATACAGGACAAAATGACATTTTCTCAGATAAAAAAATTGCTTTCCCTGCAAAGATTCAGCACATGGATGCAGAGTGATGAGGTTTCATTTTCACTCAGTGGTTCCCAAATTTTCTTTGTTAAAGTCCTTGCAAGGATTTGGTCTATGGATGCCTCCTGGTGCTCCTCTGTTCCCATGTATTGCCCTAAGAGTTGCCACTACTACCCACTCATCCTCCATCTCCAAAATTCATTTTCTATCCCATGTCCTTTTATGCTATATTCTCCTGCATTCCTTCTTGTCTTTTCTATTATTTAAATTCTTTTGCTTTCCCCCTTCCTCCTGCTCAAAAGGCAGCTGCATGTTGCTCAGGGAAGGATGGAACATCAGTTACAACTGAGCTGAGTGGCACACAGCAGAGAAATCTATGCCCGAGCCTGTAGAAAGCGAAGGGGCCTTTTAAGGAGCCACCATAGCAGCAGCACACATTTGGTCCGTGAGTGTATGTAGGATCTGGGTCGTACAATCTTCCCTATGCTTCCTTGGGATTAATCTGGTATCTTAGACTATTAAGATTCAATAAACAAGAGTCCCTTCGCAAACTGATTTGTACAGAAATTTTACACCTTTCTCAAACTAATATCCAAATTACAGAACGTCAAAGCTTGATGAGCACTGTTAATATTTTTAATAGTAGCCCCTCAAACTAATTCCTGGAATGCAGGTATGCTGACTTTCAGGAAAAATACTACCTTAGTTATGGGGTGTCTGGGAATTTTTAATGCTAAGGACCTCAACTGCAGAGCTTTAAATTGCTCTGTAATTCAGATACAAGAACACAGTAAACTGTCTAAGATGCTGTTAATGGCCAGTTTGTGAATTCCTGTTTTCTCAATATAAATTACCTCTGCTTGGTGAAATAAATCCTGGGTAGTCTTCAGCAGCCCTTCTCCTCTGAAAGAGACAACAACAGAATTAATACCATGTACAGCTGGTGATTGCTTAGTCTGTTCCCTTGTTTTTTACATAATGTGGTTTACATGCTTTTTCTCCTCCTAGAACTTCACCAAATGTAGCCATTATATACAGCCAGTCTGCTTATCTGAACAGAGGACTGGAAGGAACATCCAAGGTCACAGAGTCTAGTCCCCTGCTATCAGAGGCAACCCCCATTTCACAAATGATCCAGTTCCATCTTAAAACCAGTTAGGTTGTTTGCCCCCGCTACTCCTATTGCGAAGCTGTTCCAGAACCTCACTTCTCTAATGGTCAGAAACATTCTAATTTCCAGCTCAAATTTATTCACAAACAGTTTATATCTATTTTTTCTTGTGCCAACGTTGTCCTTTAGCTTTAAAAGCTCTTCACCCTCCCTGGTGTTTACCTCTCTGATATAGATCCCTCAGCATATAGCAGAAATTCTTGTTATAAATCCGTAAGTGCATGACCTTGCACTTTGCACTATTAAGTCTCATCTCATTTCTATTACTCCAGTCCTCAAGGTCATCCTCTTCTTCCTGTGAAATATTCCAGTCCTCCTCTGTATTGATGATGCCTCCCAATTTTGTGTCATCAGATTTTATGAGCACTCTCCTTTCTGTGTCAATGTCCCCAGAGCAAACCTTGAACTCCACTAGGAACCTCCTTTCCAGACAGATAGTTCCAATTTCAGCACAACCTATTGACATTTCCCCTATAGCCAGTCAATCACACCCTTAATTCTTAAACTAATCCCTATCTTCTCCAGTTTAACTATTAATTTCCCCTGTGGTACTGTATCAAATGGTTGAGTGAGGTCCAGATTTAGATCCAACATTTCTCTGGTCTAAAAAAAAAAACCCAACACAAAACACCAAAAATCCGTTCTTATTAAAAAAAAAAAAACTTAATGTATTAGTCTTGCACAATTTACCTTTGGTAAACCCATTTTCCATTTACCTCCATGTCTTGTTCTGAGGTCTTACATACTATTGGGGTCAGATTAATGGGTCTGTAGTTGTCCGGATAACTTTTTCTCTTTCTTAAATATAGGTACTATGTCTGCTATTCTCTAGTCATATGGTTGGACAGATTAAAAATCCTTGCAATTTCATGTGTCAGTTCTTTTAGTGTTCTGGGAGAGAAGTCATTATGTCCCCCTACCCTGTATGCATTAAGCTCTTTGGGTTTTGCTTTCACAGTGGATGTAGTAATTTCCATTTCTATACACTCCTTCCCAGTAGCTGTCATGCTTTTGCCCTGTTATGGTGAGAGGCACTGGTCACTGCTCTGATCACAAACCTCAGACTGGGAGCTTGTCTACACTACGCAGCTTCTAGCGACAAGGCTCTTTTGCGGTACTTCCAGCCTGGAGAGCGCTCCTGCCGACAAAGCTGCATTTACACTGCTGCTTGTGTCTTTCGCAGGTTTTTTTTTTCTTTTCTTTTTAAGTACCCGCGAAAGACAAAGGTTTTGGTGACAACTGTGCAGTGTAGACAATACCCTGGGTATGAACACGCCTTTCAAGTAATGTAACTGTTAGGTTGAGTTAATCAGAAGTCCCCTCCCACCTAAAACAAAAGGGAGTTGTGAACCCACGCAAGAGTTCACACTAAGTGGGCAGACCACACACACACACACAATAAACAGAACACAGAGAGAGGCAGATGCAAAAAGTAAGATAAGACAAACAGTTGCAGATTACAGTATGACCAGAGAAAAAAAGCTAGCAAGAGCACTTTTGTGTCTGGTGTTGGCTAAAGAGGCCTGGGGCTGTAAACTAAGAAAAGCCTCCTGCATTCAGAGAAGCAGGACTTTGATGAAAACTTGTTTGTTTATAAGGAATGCACAAAGAAAATACCAGACCATCAATTTCTAATGCCAACTGGAACATCTCCAAGATCTCTGAAATTTGATTAGGCCCTCAGATAGAAAAGGGGCAACAGCCCCCAAGATCTGTATTGTAATCCTTACTGAAAATTAAGGCAAAGTATACATTTAGTTTCATTATCCTTGATTTCTACCCCATCCTCACAGCACAGTGGCTGTACATCTTTTCTTCTTCTCTGTTTATTTACATAGTTAAAGAATCTTTTACTATTTGTTTTAATTTCCTTTGTTTCAATTTGATTTGCTTCAAGTAAATGTTCTATTATATAGATAAGACCTCCAATAATTAACATTAAAG
The DNA here is from genome assembly GCF_965140235.1 of Caretta caretta. Taxonomy (NCBI): domain Eukaryota; kingdom Metazoa; phylum Chordata; order Testudines; family Cheloniidae; genus Caretta; species Caretta caretta. The sequence goes on along the minus strand of NC_134207.1, from coordinate 153,799,485 downwards.
CTACACATTTAAACAAAGTCAGGGAAAGCAAATATTAAAAGGTTCTTAAAACGTTAACCTGCCCACTCTGTACAAAATTTATATTTTCAATATCCTAACCAGTTGTCATTTTCTGTCAGTTATGACCTTTCAGATTTTTTCAGTCTAACTCCAATCTTTTTTCCCCCCACCCAAGTGGGGGAGATGATTACGTATAAAGTGATATTTAAATGGAAAGTCTGAAGGGATTTTTCTGTCATTTGTGTTTATTGGTGAGCAAAATGTAGGTCATAAGATGCTGAAGTAGTAGTTTTTTCATTCTTCAATCATTTCAATAGTTGCAAGGGTTTTTCCTCATTAAAAATCAAAATGAAAAAAATCACATCTGGACAGACCTCTCTGTGCAGAATGACATTTTTTCAGGAAGTTACAAACATTGGAATATGGGGTTATGATGAAAGACCTGCTGCAACCTTAATTGCAGCTTTCAAGATTTTGAAAAACAGAATGTAGCTACCTTTTTTTGTAAGTTAAAGGAGGATTAACCTTAACATGTGACTTTTTTGCTTTTAAAAATTGTTACAAAAATTATATTTGAATAATGTCAATTTTTTTTTTTTTAAACATAAGCATTGACGTTTTCAAAGCTGATGAAGGGAGTGAGTCCCACAGTTACTGTTTGCCTTTCAAATGGGAGTTGTGTGACTAAGTCTCTTGGTCAGCTTTAAAAATTTTTGTGTTTATTTAGTATTATTTAGTATTTATTTAAAAAAATATATATATATCTTTCACAGAAGGTCCTAAAAAGAGCTGCTTGCCAACACAATTATGTCCAGCACTTAGAAAAGCTTACCAAGCTGTTTACTGATGAAGTATTATACACTAGAATATAAAATCAGGAGGCATATGGATGAAACTCAATTATAGTTGCCTATAAAATGTTCTGCTTTTTCAATAAAGCCAAAACCTGTCTCTGGTTCTGTAAGTCCTACAAATACTTTTTTTCTTTTTAAACCGTATTCAGAGTAATTACCTGGTAAATAAGTACATGGAGTGGGCCATGCTGGATATACTTTGTCCATGGTGCACAATCTCATTCTCCTGGTCCTCCCATTTCTCAGTCTCAGAGTCTACATCAGAGGTGAGCAAATGCAGTTCTAATCCAAGTTTTCCAAGTTTTGCTTGTTCCTGTACATGATAAACTTACTGCATTTTTTCCACTCACTACATTCTTTATACAAATTAACAAATAATTAAAAGATTCAATACTAAATAGAGGGAAGCATCTTACCTCAGTATCAAGTTTGACTGGCTTTAATGCTTTCAGATTTGCATTATGCTTCTGTTTCAAACAAAAAATAATTGGAAGAAAAAGATTTATAAAAGGTATAGGCAGTCAATTTAGTAACAAGTCACGGAGTAAAATATTTGGTCATCTTTAGTTACTAAAATCCCATTCTGCAAAGTACTTCTAAGACAGAGGCCTACATGCTCCATATGAGAGATTTTTCTGTGTAAGGAACAGGACACTGTTTTCTGCTTGGGGTTTCTTCTCCTTGTGGAATGTGGGAATGGGATTTGTGTCCAAGGAATTGCCCTGAGGTTCTGCCCCTTAGACTTCCGAAGATTCACCCAGACCTCATAGCCCCCCTCCTGCATGGCAGCATGACCAGCTCAGAAGCTAAGTGGTCCTTGCGGATAGCTGCATCCCTTCCCCCCCCCCCCTTTTTTTTTTTTTAAATTGCCTCTTGGGTGATTTTGAAGCTATAGAGAGGAGCTACCTACTGGTTGACTCATCATCAGCTCCTTGTCAGGTTTCCAAACTGAAATCCACAGAAACCCAGGAGGGGCATGCTGCTTCCAGTGGCTGCTGCTCCTCCTCCTGTACCATTCAGATCCTTATTGACTGTAATGGCTGGAGGCCAATGCAGGCACATTCAGTGGAGCTGCTGCTTTTCTCATTCCATGGATTTGCTCTCTTTATAAAGCAGTGGTTCTCAACCTTTCCAGACTGCTGTGCTTCTTTCAGGAGCCTGAAGCCCAAACCCCACCACCTGGGGCTGAGGCATGTAACTTAGCTTTGTGGGGCCTCCTGTGGCTTGAGGACCCAGGCAATTGCCCTGCTTGTCACCCCCGAGACTGGGCCTGCACTTGCGACCCCCCTAAACCCATCCTGCGTCCATCAGGTTGAGAAATACTGATCTAGATGTGTTGACATACCCCCTGGCAGAGCTCTGCGTACCCCCAGGGGTAGGTGTATCCCTAGTTGAGAACCACTGTTGTAAAGCATCTAGGCACAATGCAGCCTCAATCTTGCTTGAGGTTCTAGGCACTAATGGAATACTATTACTGATCTCCTGCCACAATTTGCCACTTGCTGTTACTTAACTTGCATGGAAGTTCCTGCCAAAGCTCCCAAAGGCTTATTATAAACTTTATGAATGTCTATCCAAAACACACTTTCAGGGGTCTTAGTTATAAAGAACTGATCTAATTCTGCAGATGTATTAGAAATGGGGGGGCGGGGGAAGGGGGAATTGCACTGGCACCAAATGATCCACCAGAGAATTTACAAATTCATAGTACTGAATGTCATTTAAGTTTGTTTCATGTAATATATTTTATATGTACAGTGGATTCTGCTTCTTATCAATCTCTTGGTTCGCAGCAAAAAGTTGCCATTATCTGGAAGTTGCCAATAAGCAGCAGGCAGGCTTATGATGCTGCAGCCAGGGAACGTTTTAACTGTGCCCTTTAACCATGTTACTGCTTTGCTGTGTCCAAGGTTGTAGTACAGTTCAAAAACACAGATCACACACAGTTAAAGCATTACCTATATTAAAGACAGAACCATGTTTTAACTCTAAAAGGGACCATAGTTGTGCAACTGAATTCTTTCCTGACATGGTTGTGGTAGTATAGAGATCCCTTACTGTATGAGGTATTTATGGCACTACATAACAGAATAGGCTGCCTTCTCCCAATAAAGATATGTTATCTTAAAGACAATTGACACAAATGTGCAAATAGGAGAATAATACTTTGAATAGCAATTCTCAGTTACGAATTACTTTCATTTCCTGTTACTGTTCCTCATTGGAGATTTTGCTGGCTTCAGTAACCTTACTGAAGTACCACCTTTGGGGACCCAGCCATCATCCAAGGATGAGCACATAGAGATCTGCATATCTATATCAAGCACACACAAAAGCGTTCATACATTTTTGTAGATTTGCCATCCATAAGTACAGAAAAGAAAAAGTATCTTCATAAGATAATAGCAGAGCGGTGTGGTTTTGGTGTCAGTTTCAGAAAAGTTGCTCAACACTGATTTCTCCCTCTACAGCAGTGGGCAACCCGTGGCCCACAGGCCGCATGCGGTCCATCAGGGTAATCTGCTGGTGGGCCATAAGACAGTTTGGTTACATTGACCGTCTGCAGGCACAGCTGCCCGCAGCTCCCAGTGGCCACGGTTCACTCTTCCCAGCCAACGGGAGCTGTGGGAAGCGACGGCCAGCATGTCCCTACTTTGGTTTCATCCTTTATCAGGGCAGAAACATCAAAATCTCAGAATTCTTCATGAAGTGAAATACTCCAAAAGTATTTTGTTTCAACTTCATTGTTCTGATTTATTATCATTTGTCATGTATCTAAATGTTTAAATGTTTTGACTTTTATATTACAATTAATAAGATAACAAAAGAAAACAAAGTTAAAAATAGAGGTTACTTCCCTGTAACTGGAACTTCTTCAAGATGTGTGGTCCCTAACTGTATTCCACATGCGAGTGCCCATGCGTGCCATATACCCCAGTCCAGAAAGTCTAACAAGCAGCGTCCATCAGCCCGCGTGTACTCAGTAGTCCTCCTCATGCTCCAGACCAAGCGTGTAAGAGGAAGTGCAGGCTGAAGCCTCTCCAGTTCTTCCTCCTATCGTGGATCGAGGAGGATCTGAAGCAGACGGGACAGAGGGTGGGGTAGTGGAGTACAGATAGGGACCACACATCTCGAAGAACTTCCAGTTACAGGTAAACCTCCATTTCTTCAAGTGCCAGCGCCTATGTGTATTCCACACCTGGGTGATTGACAAGTAGTGTTGAGACTGGGGTGTGTGTGAGAGGATGCCTGAATTAGCTCATAATGTTTTGTAAATGGAGCTCCAGGTAGCCACTCTGCATATGTCCAGAATTGGTACTTATTGCAGGGATGCTGTACAGGCAGCTTATGCACTTGTGGAAGCACACTTCCCTCTGCATGGGGTAATTCACAGCACATGATGATGTAACCAGAACTCAGTTTAGAGATTCTCTGAGAGGATATAACTTGTCCTAGAGTCCATTCCACTATAGCAAGAAATAGCCTAAATGATTTTCTGACAGGTGTGGTCCCCTGCAGGTAGAACACTAAGGTACGTCTGAGGTTGAGGGAATGATGTCACCTCTCCTTAGCAGAAGCTTAGGGTTTCAGGAATAAAATACGTAAGCGGATAGTTTGGTTGATGTGGATTTCAGAAACAACCTTGAGGAAGAATTTAGGCTGTAGGTGAATGGAGAAAAACAGCATATGGTGGGTCTGCTAGGAGGGCTCCATCTCACTCACCCTTCTGGTTGAGGTAATAGCAACTAGAAACATGACTTTCACGGACAGGTGTGACATGGAGCATGTTACTACGTGTTCAAATGGTGGCCTGGTGAGTGCTAACAGGATGAGGTTGAGGTCACATTCAGGTATAGGTTTTACAACTGGCAGAAAGGTCTTACTAGGCCTTTCATAAACCTTGCTGTCAGGAAGGCACTGACCGCTTCAAGATGGACCCATGGTGAGCTAATGGAAGGACTTGAGTTTTTTAAAAACAGGAAATAATCTTAAACAACTAGGATATTTGGAGAAGTTGGAGGAGGCTGGTTTATTCTGAGCCTAGGTAGACAAGTGTCTCCTTTTAGTTAGGTAGCAAGTTCTAAGTCTTTCCTACTTAGAGTAAGAATAGCTTGGCTTGGCACTGAGCAAGAGAGTGTTCTCGTTCTGATGCCTATCCAAAACACTAGGCCATGAGGTGGAGAGGGTATGGATTGGGGTGTCTGATTCTGCCCCCTTCCTGAATAAGGAGATCCAGGAAATAAGGAGATCCAGGAACGGGCAGATCCTGACAGGAGGATGGCTTGACATTCTCAGGAGCTACATGACCAAAAGTATCTGGGCCAGTCGGGCATGAGAAGAATGACTCTGGCCCTGTCCTTAGGGATGTTTCTCAAGACCTGTGGTAACGGGAATGTGAGGAAAGGCATCTCTGAGATGGTCTGTCCATGACAACAGGAGAGCATCATCCTGGAAGCTGTGACCTATAGCTCCTCTGGAGAAGTACAAGCGAAGCTTCCTGTTCATTTGGGACGTGAAGAGATCCTATTGAAGTGTTCCCCACTGCGTGAATATCTAGCTCAGGATAGAGCGGAGTATCTCCCATGCATGGTCTGCAGAGAAGTGTCCGCTCAGGTTATCTGCTGGGAAGTTTTGGGCATTTGGAAGGTATGAGGCTGGAACAGTGATGTGGTTTGTGATGCACCAGTTCCAAAGCCTGACTGCTAGGAAAAGGGGAAGACATCTTGCTCTACCCAGTTTGTTTATGTAAAGCCATGGTGATGTTGTCGGTCATTACTTGGACATGAAGAGAATGAATGAGTGAGAGAAAAACCCTGCAAGCCAGGTGGACTGCTCTCAGTTCCAGTAAATGGATGTGCAGTCTGGCCTCCCAGGCGGTCCCGGTACCGGGTTCAACCTCCTGGTAAGAGAGATACTGACCATTATAGGAAAAGTCACTCTGCTGTTGATGAGATCCTGATTTGGTGAGTAGACTGACTAGAGCCAGGCCAGTGGGCAGCGTAGAGAGTGAAGCCTGCTGAATGGTGTGTCATAAGTACAGGAGGCCATGTGGCCCAGAAGAGAAAGGCACATCCTGACCATAGTCCTTGGTCTGTGAGTGCTATCAGCTTGCTCATTAACTCAAATCTTTCCATGGGGAGGAAAGCTCTTGTTGCAATGGAGTCCAGTGTCACTCTGATAAAGTTCATCATCTGTGTGGGTGTTGAAAAAGACTTTTCTTTGTTTAAACAGACACCCAGCGCTTCTAGAAGATGTAGAAAGAACGAAGATGCTGATCTGAACTCATGGCTGCAATGACTTACTACGAGCCAATTGCTGAGATATGGGAAAACTGTGTAACCCTGACATCTCATTTGGGCTGCCACCACAAAGACGACCTCTGTAAATACTCTGGGTGCTGTTGCTAGTCCAAAGGGAAGGTCTCTGAACTGCAAATGTTCCTGACCCATTCAAAACCAAAAGGAACTTTCTGTGGGACAGATTGATATCTACATGGAAATAGGCATCCTTCATGTTGCTTGCCACAAACTACATTCCCTCCTGTAAAGAGCGGATTAGTGATGCTAGTGTAACCATCTTAAATTTGGCTTTTGAATAAAGATGCTCAGTTGTTGAAGGTCCAGAATGCATCTCCACCCTCTGTCTTTTTGGGGGACTAAAAATAAAGGGTATAGAACCCTCTTCCTTGATACCGAGTTGGCACTTGTTTTATTACCTCTTGTAGGAGGAAGCAGTCCGCCTCCAAACACCTCATGAAAATGGTCTCTGAAGGGGGACCAGGAAGGGCTTTGTGAGGACAGGGGGGAGGGAAACTCTACAGAGTATGCTTGATGGATAATTTCTAATACCCAACTATCAAGAGAGAGTCCCAAGTTTGGGTGCAAAGTGAGAGGCAGCTCCCAAAGATAAGGAGGGGAGAGTTAGACGTGGGTGGCATCAATAGGGGTGGGTGGATCTTGACTGAGGTATCAAAAGCATCCCTTAGTGGGTAGCTGGGAATGGTTAGAGGTTCCGGTAGTAGAGGGGGGCTGAAAAAATAGAGGCCCCTGAACCCTCTCCTTACACAGGGGTTTGGCTGGATGCTTATGGCACTACATCTGCGGAGGGGGCAGCCTTGGCTTATACACCTGCCTCTGGTGTTTTCTCCTCTGGACCAGAGTGTAAATTCCCAAGAAGCATAGGAATTGATGTCGAGTCTTTCATCTGATTTTCTGCTAAACAAATCTGACTTGTCGAAAGGCAAGTCCTGCATGGTGTACTGGACCTTCCTGAGGAGTGACGCCAAGACCCATGCCTCATGACTATACCAGTGGCCAAGCCTGTGGATGCAGTGTACACAGCAGCTTGAATTCCCTTCTTTGCCCTTCTATGAAAGACTGAAATTGGGCTCCGTCTTCAAGGAAAGCTTGTCCTTAAAGTTGGCCAGCCTGGAGTAATTGTTAAAATCATATTTTGCTAACAAGGCCCGATAGTTAGCAAAATGGAGTTGCAGGCTTGTAGAAGAAAAGTCCTTTTGTCCCCAAAGGTCCAACCTCTTTCAGCCCATGTCAGCTGGCGTGGTCTGGGATGCTGCAGTCTCTCTCTCTCTGTGGCTGTATGTACAACCACAGCATTGTTGCCAGGTGGAAGAAAAGAAATTCAGCCCCTTTGGCAGGGACAAATCAGAGTCTGAGCCCTCTTAGGCATGGAGGCACGAGGCTGCAATGTGCCAAACCAACCTGGCTGGCTCCTGGATATCCTCATTAACTGGGAGCGCCACCTTCCATAGTCCTACAGCTGCAGAATATCTAGGAGCTGATGTTGGGAGTCCCTGACCTCCACCAGTGGTACCTGGAGGTCATTGGCTATCCCCTGCCAGAGCCCCTTGTACTGCTCATGGTCATCCACTAGAGATGGTGAAGGTGGTGTGACAGCTTCATCCAGAAACCAGGACAAGATTCCTGTTGGCACTATCAGTTCCTGCAGACCCAGGTCAACGTCTGCCTCCTTGTACTCTTAGGAATCTGGTGGGCGCCAGCTAGAAGTAGTGTGGTTGGATTGTGGACAGCTCTGGGACACCTACTATAGGGGTTCCAGGGGCCCCAATAAGCCCAAATGGAAGGATCAACCGTGTATGGGGGGGGAGAAGGGGGGAAATGATTCTATGGCATCGGGTAACAATGGTCCCTGGGAAGTTGTATTTGGGAGGATGGCATTCAGAGTTCTTTCACTGTTTACCAGGACTCAGCTCTCTATGAGGAGATGAACCAGCCAGGGTATCCAACTCATCCGAATCTAAGAAGTCCTCTGTCTCCACTGCTTGGGCCAATGGTTATGGAAGGTGGATGCTCTTGCCCAGGGGCTGGAGAGGGGACTGTTCTTTGCTACACCAGAAGACTTGACTGCATCAGTGATGTGTGTGTTTCAGGATGACCAGGCGTAGCATACGTGTCCACATGACCAGGTGTTCAGGGCATTTCTAATGGTCAGGATTGACAGTTCCAATACATTCCGGGAAGTTGTAGTTGGGCAGTCCTTGAAGGGCAGGCTGGTATCAAGGAACCATCAAGTCCAGCACTTCTGGATGGACTCAACAGATGTCAGTCCTTGCGTTTTGGAGCTGGTGCCACCAACGGTACTGACAGATCCTTTTCCTTGTGCGCGTCACCCTCCAGCCTGGGGATCTTTTGTGGTCATGGACCAACAGGATGGGCTCAGGGAGGAATCCCTTCTTTTATGGGCAGATTTGAATGAGGATCTGTCCTTCCAACCATGTGAGTGCTCCCTCATGGCAGAAAAGACCTTAGGCTTTGCTGGTGTGGGCTCCATTCCTAAGTACGTGCTTGAAGGAGTGCTGCTAGTCTAATGGGGCCCCATGTACAAGGTGGAATCTCTGGCCCAGATCAGAGTGAGGCCTCACAGACTTCTCCTTAAGGCCAATGGGGGCTGCGGGAAGCGGTGCGGGCCGAGGGATTTACTGGTTGCCCTTCCCGCAGCCCCCATTGGCCTGGAGCAGCGAACTGTGGCCAGTGGGATCCGCGATCGGCCGAACCCGTGGACGCGGCAGGTAAACAAACCAGCCCGCCAGGGGCTTTCCCTGAACAAGCGGCGACCCTAGTTTGAGAACCACTGCCTTAAGGTGTTTCCTTAATCAAAGCTTATGAACTTGGAATATTTGTGGTGGAAACGAGTGACAAATGTCGCACTTCACAGCAATATGCATCTCACCCAAGCTGGAGAGAGAGCTTTGGGGACCATCGCTCAGAGAAGGAGCAAGGACAGAAAACACTGTACTTGAATGCGGGGACTCTTTGCGTAGTCCCACACCAGGACAAGGAAATAACTATTTACACTAACTCTACTTACATAAAAATTATTTATAAATTTGCAGACCACTAAGGATAAAAGCAGGAAAAATCTGTGGGCTTGGGGATTCCAACTCAGGCCATGCAGTGGTGAGAAGGAACTGGAGAGGCATCGGCCCGCATTGCCTCTTATGCCCTCAGTCTGAAGCATGAGGAGAACTACTGCAGGCAGGCAGGCCAATGGACCCTGGTTAGAATTTCCTGACTCAGGCAGATAGTGTGCATGCGCGCACATGTGGAATACACAGCACTTGAAGAACAAAATATCTGACTACTTCCCATGACAGTTTCAGTGTATTCCCGTGAAACATTTTGTTTTTGTCAAATCAGCATTTTCCAACAGGAAACTGCTCTGTTGGAAAATGTTTGACCAGGTCTACTTCAGCTATGAATCTGTCCCAGTCTTTTGTGTCTTTGTATCTCCCTCCTTTTCTGTAGCATTTCTATACTCCGCCTTCCCTTACCCCCCTTTTTAAGTGCTTTTCTCCCTCCCCCAACCACACACACTTTTTTCTTCCTTATACTTTATACTACTTTTGCCTGTTTGGTGTTTGTTCTCAAGCAGCGTGGATGCACAGCCGGCAATAGGGAACCAACCAGGATTATTCAATTTCTTTCCATATCAAGCTTTTTACACATGAAGCTGCCTCAGAGGGAACTAGGATTCTGACTAGTAAACAGGGCCGTCCTCAGGCATATGCAGCACACAAGGCTGCACAGGGCACCAGAAAATCTGGGGCATCCCTGGGTCTTGGTGTCCACCGGGGTCCGCCCTCTTCCTATCCCTGTTCTAACCCTTCCTGCAGGCTCCCACAGCTAGCTGCTGCAGCCTGGTGACTCTTACTCTGGAGGGGATCTAGTAACTTAAAAGTGAAAAAGCCTTCCAGCCCTATTAGCACAACATTGAAACTGTTAAAGAGCCATTCAAGCGGTAATAAGAAAAGGAGTACTTGTGAAGCCATTTAACAGGCATTTGCCAACCCCAGATATATACTGTCAGTTTCTGACTTTACTAACAAAAACAGTTGTGCATTACTGTAGTGCTTGGATCTTCAGACATAGTTTTTTAAATAAATCCTTCAAAAGACCACTTATCTAAAATACACATTTTTATTTTAATTACTATAGTACAAAATGACAGGTTTCAGAGTAACAGCCGTGTTAGTCTGTCTTTGCAAAAAGAAAAGGAGTACTTGTGGCACCTTAGAGACTAACCAATTTATTTGAGCATGAGCTTTCGTGAGCTACAGCTCACTTCATCGAGGTGCCACAAGTACTCCTTTTCTTTTTGTATAGTACAAAAAACTTCCTTCCGAAGTCTTCCTGTCCTTTCTGTTCATCCCTTACTCCCTTCATCTGTTGGGGAGACTAGCCCTTAAAGGGACAACACCCCTTTCCTTCCAGATAGCTGGACAAACGAGTTTTCCTTTCTTTACTTCTGATTATTTGATGAATTAGTTTTAAGAGAACCATCCAGCAAAATCAGTACCTTAGTAAGACCTAAAATCCTTTGTTATGCCTAAAATCTTTGGAAACATTTTTTTAAAGTTGGTGAAATTTCATAAACATGTCTGTTGTTATGGAGATCACACAAAGTAAATTAGTGTTCCCTTTTTCTAAAAGCAATGAACATTGTTATGAACACACTAAACCTCTGACTGATTAGTTTAAAATAATGTCTTTGTTTCAGAGAGTTACATATGTAGTAATCTGGAATGATTACTTTATGAAGGCTTAAGAGTACATTTAAAACATAAAATCAGCTTAGAAATACTGATTAAGAAAATGTAAAACAGAAGAGCTGCATCATGTATTCCATAATAATTAATGTTGTATTCAGCAGGACAGCTGACTTGCCCTTACTACAAAGTTTTTGCAAATAAATCTCTGACAAAACTTCAGGGTCTATCAAAATACCTGTGACTGACATTTTTTATTCCTAAATTTAGTGCTTTTAATTAGGTACCTTCTGCATGTCCAGTCGTCACCTTCTGGCATGTAGTGGAAAACATGCTCCATTTTCTTTTGAAAAGAACATTCTTATGCAATTTCTTTCTAAGGTCATTTGCTTCATTTGGGTTCAGGGATTTGGCTGGAAGGGTGTGATCAGGGAGGGGGAGAGAAGAGAGGAGGGAGGCAGTGGGGAGGAGTGGGGCCTGGGCAGAGTCGGGGCGGGGCCAGAGCTGGGGTGGAGTATGGACAGGGCCACAGGCAGAAGAGGTGGGCTAGGGAGCTAGCCTCCCCAAGTGGCAGCTTTACCCACCGCCGCCCATGACAGCAGGTAAGAGCGGGTTGGCTCCCGCACACCTAGCACGCGCTGCAGTGTTCTTAGGCAGGGGCAGTATTTAGAGAGTCGAATGCGCCATTGCTGCGCATTCTGCCTGAGGGAGAGGGTGCGGGGGTCTCTGCGGGGAACTATGACTGTCCGCCACCGGGAGGTGGGCTGGGTGGCTCGGTATCCTTTGCTGCCTCATCCCTCCCCCGCACCGGGCTGCGAGCCTAGGCTGCTGTCAGGCATAGGGGCACCAGTTTAATAATACTGCAAAGGGCCCCATAAATCCTAAGGACCGCCTTACTAGTAAACCAACAGGAAAGAGTCCATTTATCTTCACAATACTCAACAATGCAACCTCCTTACTCTTTCTTGACCTCTCAACTCTTTTACCCTTCTGCAATGCTCTCTTCTTTAATGCCAGGGATAGCTCAGTGGTTTGAGCATTGGCCTGCTAAACCCAGGGTTGTGAGTTCAATCCTGGAGGGGGCCATTTAGGGATCTGGGGCAAAAAAAATTGGGGACCGTGCCTGCTTTGAGCAGGGGGTTGGACTATATGACCTCCTGAGGTCCCTTCCAACTCTGATATTCTATTATTCAGTGATTCTAAGAGCTTTCAAAGACAGCAAAGCAGTATGATTTATATCCCCAAACCAAAGTCTACATAGATGGTTCTTCTGGGGACAAACTATATGTCAGTAGTCACTGAAGCAGTTAACCAAAAAAATTGTAGTCATCTCTCCTCAACCAACTTATCTACTTCCAGAAGGTGACATTCACCCCTTTGCAAAAGGCCCAGCACAGCACCACTTAAATCCTAAGTAACCCCTTAAGTAGGCTCAAGAATGAATGAATTTTATCTTTAAGGTATTATATCTCTTCATTAAGGGTAAAGTAACAGTTAAAGTATTGCTTCTGAAACTGCTGCAGAAGCATTCAAAGAAGACTGATTCAAAGACTGTTCAAAGAAGAACAGGTGATTATACCATACCACCAACTCCTCAATGCTACAGGTTTAGAAAAGGGATCAGGGCTAGAGAAAAAGTTGGAGACAATATTATCATTTCCCTTCCCCCATGAGAGGACTAATATGTTATTGTGTTCTTTTTATGACTATATTACAAGTAATACTAACAGGACTTACTAGATGGTTTACCAGGAGATGGATATTTTCAGAAACAGTGTATTATATACTCTAGATTGATCTGTTGACCTTTTGTGCAGCATAGTAATAAACTGATTTATCACATAAAAAAATGATGACAAAGTCTGAATGAAATTTTTTTTTTATTTACAGACAGTAGAGCCTCGTTCCCATGGACACCTCCTAGTATGCACAAACAAGTCAATTTTTCCTTCAATAAAAAAGAGTTACTAACTCGGACAATAGTGCAGGGAAGTGTCAGGTCACAAAACTTATTTTTACAATATATTACAGTGCAGTCATGATACTGTAATAATCAATGTACTATGGTACATCTTGTAAAAATAAAGTCAGATATTCTGTACATTTCAAACTATAATTAAAATTAAGCTAGAATTGTAAAGTAAATAACAAAAACATATTTTATGATGGATTACCCTGGCTTTTTAAAATGTATACTCATTTAATAACTAATTCAGTAACTCACAAAGGGCCATACAATCAAGGTGTGCATTAACAAGGTTTTATTGTCTGTATCTTTACAAAGCAGTTAATACGCGAGCAATATGCAAGTTGTGGGGGTCAATCAGTTATCAACAGATGTACAACAACAACAACAAAAGTAACAACCCACAAAACTTACCCCTGGCCTGGGAAGTGATAGGTAGGCACGCTTCTCTCCTATGAAGAACATAAGAATATTTGTATGCAGATTTTAATGAATACCATAATACTTCTAGTTTCACCCTTCCTTCACTTTAAATTATAAAAGAAACGTACTTATCTGTAATCCTTTCTGAAGTTCACTCAGAATTTCCACTCTTTACCTTGTGCTTCCAGAGACAGACAAGCTGGGAACTCCCCTACTGTTTAGATTTTTAACCCTCAGTCACCAATAGCTGAGCATAAGCCCCTCCCCTTTCACTCCATTCTGACTTCTAGTGCCTCCGGACCCTTCCAGTCAATTCTGAAATGCATGGGAATCAGAACTACTTGAAAGAAAACAAAACCAAAAACCAACAGCATCCCCACTCCACCCAAGGAGAAGACAGGCATATAGACTGACTCCGTGGGTGCTCCGGGGCTGGAGCACCCACAGGGAAAAATTAGTGGGTGCTCTGCACCCACCGGCAGCCAAGCTCCCCTCCCCGCCCCACCTCACCACCTCCTCCTCCCCTGAGCGCACCATGTTCCCACTTCTCCCTACCTCCCAGTGCTTGCCACCGCAAAACAGCTGTTTCACGGCGTAACAAGCTCTGGGAAGGCGGGAGGGGGGAGAAGGAGGTGAAGAGGCAGGGGCAGGTCAGGGATTTGGGGAAGGGGTTGGAATAGGGGTGGTGCAGGGGTGGGTCCAGCACCCACCAGTGCCAGCAGAAGTCGGCACCTATGGACAGCAAAAGAATGGAAAATAAAAACACCACCTTGCCTCAAAAACAGAACCCCAAACTGAGGTGGATACATGAGTGGGAATCCTGCAAGATGATATCTACAAAGAATTATGAGTAACTAATTCCTTTCTTTAAAAGGAACCATCATCACAGGTTACCCACTCCTGGAAATAATAAAAAGACAATCAAGAAACTGAAATCTTAATATAAAAATAAGTAATGAACATGGGTGCACAGGCACACTTAAAATATGGCATATGCAGAACACATGGTATTGTGATATGTTTTACTGGCATGAGTCTGGAATGGCTGCATCACACAGCAGCAGTGAAGCCCCCTGTGAGTTATGCAGGGTTGACCCAAGTAAGTGCCAATAAAACCTTTATGATATACAGATATACATTACTGCAGTGTATGCCACATATTTTGTAGAAAAAACTATTTTAGATGTGTGTTTAAGAGAATTTTAGAATTTTTTTATTGGAACTATTTCTTTTATTTCCTGAGAAGTCAGGTGCCTTAGTCATTCTGAGTACAACTGAACACGAGAGTCAGAGGGAGAGAAAAAAAATGAATACACATTTGAAGTACATCCAAGTGAGCTAAAGAGCTTTCCCATGGATAAACATGTCACAAAAGTGGGACTGTACCATGTGCTGACAACCTTGCATAGCAACTTCAGCTATTGCAGACCTATATATCTTTCAAAATTCCACTAAACTTGGATTTTTTCTCAATCCTAAGATAGAAGAGCTGTGATGCATCTCTTGTTTAACTAGAAGCGGTGACGAATAAGTTACTCCCTGACAGCACAAACTTCTTCAGCTCGATGGGTATATGGTTACAATAATATACATCCATGTCATCCTGGCTCACAGAGGTACAATGGGAGAAGAGAAATATTCACAGGACACCTCAAATACTGATCCTCTGCACTACACATGGCATTATGTGTCCTGAAAAGGTCTGTGTCTTCAGGGGAAGATAAAAATTTGAATCCATTTCAAGAAAGTAAAGAGGTCTGCTCACTTGAAGTGCAAGTACTAAGAGGTGGCCCAAAAACATAGAGACTGAGATGAAAAGAACAAAGACAACAACAGGAGAAATGTCAAAACTTGCCATAGTTCTGGTTAAAAATAATTTTGTGAAGGTAAGAAGGTAGGAAACATTAGAAGACCTTGTGAGAGGGTTCCCAAATTACTTTGACCCTGAAACTCCAATCAATGCAAGAGGTCACTGTACATTTCATCTATTAGGAGATGCGCCCATGACTCAGCAGACTAGTGGAACCTTGTAGAAACAGTGCCCGTTGGGGTAGCCCACATGTCTTTTGAATGTTGGAAGCCATAAGGGTGGCAAAGTATAAAAAATGGGGAAATGGCAATACAACTGTCTCAATTCCTTCCAACTGCAGTAGAGTACAGATCTGGAAAGCATGTCCGGTCTTTCACCAGACCTAGCTAAAAAAAAAAATCTCTTTTTGCATTTGTAAACAGTTAGGATTTGTTTTAGTAATTTTAGGAAGTTTTAGAGAGAAAACACTTAGCTAGTATTTGAGCCCCCTAAGATGCTTTTTTGTGCACCTGCCAATAAAAGAGATCAGACTCTACAGGTTACACCTCTTGCCCAGCAGTTTTTCGAGTCTCATATGCAACTCTCTGGAAAAGGCGTGGTCCTCCTCATGTGATTTCATATGTAAGACCTGCATCTTGAGGGCAAGGAAAGAGGCAGAGAATGCCTCCAAGTAGTCTTATTGCCTTGGCAGCAAAGCTCTAAAGTTCAGAGGCTCTCAGCTCCACAGGTTCTGTGCATGACCAATGAGAGCCTCTCTGGCTCCCAGCACATTTCTAGGGGTTAAGACAACGCATCTAAAATGGCCACTGGCATCTGAAACTGGAAGCAAGACAGATTCAACAAATATGGATCTGACCAGTGGATCCAAAGGTCAGCTGGAACACAGGATAAGTATGTTCACAGTATCATTGCTTTACTCCCCTTCCATTTCCATCAGTTATGAAGGGCCCACAAACATCTGAGGGTTTTCCTCCTAAATCTCTTTCCCAGAACAAAGCAGGCTCAAGTTCCCCAGGTTTGCTGCCACCCTCTTCAAAAGGTCTTGGTGGGCCCTTGCATCACCCTGGGGGAAGGTCCTGCTATCACCTCATTGGGTGAAGATGAGGAGGCGGCAGGTACAGGTAGGTCTGCCAACTCCACCACTTCTGTCAGGGGAGCTTCAGCCGAGGCTGGCTGTCCCTGGGGAGCTTGCTTCAACTCCACGTTCAACTCATGGGGTGGGTTGGAGACTGTCGCCGACTGTCTTTCAGATGCCCCTAAGACCAATCAATGCTTTTGCAATGGATGGGGAAACCAGAGGGCTGGCCACTGGCCCTGGGGCTATGCGGTACTGGTGTAGGAGGGGAAGGTGTAGAAGGGAATGCCGATGTCCCCAGTGGGTGACCTTGGCCTGCAGGCAGGTCTTCCTCCTCACTGTCAGACCCAGAGGAGGGAGAGACATATGTATAGACACGAAGGCTCTCAGTGCCATGACTCCGGTGACTAGTGTCGGCGTTTGGCAGATTGGTGATGGTACCATGGTGATCGATGCCTCACGCTTTGAGAATGGTGCCGCTCCGCAGGGAGCGGGAGCAAGAGGATAGACATCTTGGAGACTGCGATGTGCTCGCAGTGATCTGTACCGACAATCTGGAGACCGGTGACAGGGCTCCAGGGACCAGCACCTCGATCCTCTGGAGCGGTGCCAAGGACTGGGAGACCGACTCGGGCATTCCCGGCACTGGGCTCTGGCGACTGGTGACGTGCCTCCGCAGGTCTGCGCCAGACTGCCAGTAATTGATGCCGGGACCCCAGGGAACCCTGCCGAGAGTCCAGAGACCAACGCGGGGAACTCTGGCAGGTAAACCAACCTGCATCTGCGGGCTGGTGGGCACACCCTGCAGCGGGAAGTGGTGCCGCACTGATGGGAGACCGCTGGAAGGGTTCCAGGGCAGGTTTATCTCTCAAACGGGGTACCTTACTAGCTGACGTGGGCAGCACCGAAAGACATAGTATGTCCTTAGTGGCCTGAAAGGCCTCCAACATGGATGGCACCACCAGGTGCCAAGTGCCTCTGCCAGTTCCCAGGGTGTTGGGTGGGTCTGAAAGTGGGCTCGACAGCTCCATGGAAGCTGGAGCCTGGCTAACATCTGAAGCGGAAGAGCTGCCCCACGTGGGTCTTTGCTCTCCTCTCACTCTCTACTTCCCTTTATGGGATGTAGGAGAATGCCCTTTCCTGGCCTTTCTTTGCTTTTTAGCTTGTACCAGGGATGGGGATCAGCACCACTGCTGGTGGCATGCTCTGCACTGAGGCCATGGTGCTTGGAGCAGAGTCTGATCTCATCGGCTCAGAGGCCAGTGCAAGGGCCAGCTCCATAAGGAGTGCTCTAAGACCAATGTCCTGCACCTTTTTGGTCTGCAGCCTGAAGCTCTTGCAAATGTGACACTTGTTGTTCACGTGGATTTCCCCTAAACACGTCAGGCAGCTTCTATGGGGATCACTGACTGGCACAGGTTTTTTGCAGCAGTCACAAGACTTGAAGCCTGGGGACCAGGGCATGCCCCATCTCTAGGCTAAGTCCTGTATGGGACTAACTAATTCTAACTTAACACTAAGGGAACTATACAACTTTAAAACTATACCCAACTAATTCGCTACTAAGCGGAGTTGAAATAGAAAAGCTTGCCAAGGCAAGGAGATGTTCCAGCACCATCACTGGTGGTAAGAAGGGAGTGAGGGAGGGGGAACTGGCAGTGCCCTTATACTGGTGCCTACAAGCGTGCCACTCCAGAGGGCGCCAGAGCCAAACCCCTACGGATACCACTAAGGGAAAAATCTTCTGGCACTGGTGCATGGGGTGAGCACACACACCTACAATGGAATGGTTATGAGCAAGCACTCAAAGAAGAAACTTAAGAGAAGAGCAAGAGACAAAACTGATTTTGTAAGTTAAGTTTTCCTTGTGACACATGGTAAATGAAACAGAATGCTTACATCATGTGTAGTTATTAAGACATAGCTCTGGCCATGGGGTATAAAGTAACAAAAAGGACACATATGCCTTGCCTTCTCAGGTGGCCTTGTCATGGCATCAATGTATACCCACAGCTAGATGACTGGCTGGTCAAAGTCCAATCCTAATAAGCTCTAACATTCCATGAGAACAACTTGCTATTTATTTAAAAAGTTGGGCCAAGAGATTAACTGAGGGGAAAAAAAATCCTGCATTACCCTAGCTCAAAGAATCATCTTCACTCGGATAGTTTTGGATTTGATACAAGGCAGGCACTCTTACCAGAGGACAGAGGTACTTCAAAATATGTAAGGCTAGAAACACTGACAGGTAACATGTCAACCAGTGGTGTTCTTCCATAGACTGATAGGCCTCAAGACTTAAAGCATTTATGCAACTCCTTATGCTTGACTAAGAATGAGGCTCTGAAGCATAGGCTAGTGCAATAATACATCCCCAATGTAGATAACGTATCTCTTTTGCTGAGGATACCACAAAAGGTGTCAACTCTTTCCACTGGGAGAATCAATGGAGCAACATCCGGAAGAATGTGACCTCCACTAACAATGATCAGTTGTCTCAGATGCTCAAACCTGGACTGCTCACTGAACCACAGATACCGGAATACCCAGGAGGATAAAATACACAATCTGAAAGCTTCAGGCAGTCAGATGGTCCCTCAAGTCCAGGTAGTTCTGCAAAAGGACATTATACTGTGTAGAACTGGTGCCTAAACCATCAGATACATCCCACAGTTCATCTGGCATGGAAACATTCTGGTGGACCAGCTCAGCCAAAATCTTCAAGGCAGTCTTTGTTGGTCTCTAACTGCTACAAAAACTTAATTGCTCAGGTCAAATTTAAGAGATCTTGCTAAATCTCAGAACACCATCTACTTCCATCTGTTAAAAACATCTCTATTTATGTGAATAACTGTGGACAAAAATCTCTCTCCAGCCACAGCCCCTGTCTCAATTTCAGAGTACTTATTATACCTCTCATCCATGAGACCATCCATATCCTCTATAAAAGGTGCACCTTACAGCCATTTGAGCTCACAATCCAGAAGCAGAAAACAAGAGCATGCTTGGTATCTTGTAGATAAATGTTTTATTAATGGACTATAAGTGAATAGAGAATGCTCTGGTGAAAGACAAATACCACCTGGCACTTAAACTTAGTGCTTACTGGGGTAATGAAACCCCTTTTTGGATCCACAGCTTATTGCCTTAACAACATGAAAAAGGTAAACAAGTTCCAGGGTCTTATGGCTGACCCTCCTATTACAATCTTCTATATATGACAAAGTGGTCCTTCACCTACAACCAAAATTCCTTCCAAAAGTGGTGGCTGATTAACACGGTAATCGCACTACAAGTCGGCCAGCATTCTTTCCAGGACCATACTTCCATCAAGAAGAAGCCAAGATACCCACACTAGAGGTGAAGCGGGCATCAGGGCACTAACTGTCTACCAAAACAGATCAAAAGAACAGAGAAAATCATTCAGGTGTTTCCATTGCCCCAACATCTGTCCAAGTGGACCAATCTTTGCACTGAAGAGTGTTATAAATTAGCAAATGTTCTGGATGACATCTCAGGTGTGTCAAGCTGTCTGATTAAGGGGTCTCAGTACTATAGCGAAAGCAGGTACAAAGCAACAAGAAAGAAAACCATCAAAGAAGCTATTTAAGTAGCACCAAGAATCCCAGTTCAAAAAAGTGTCAAATACTGAGGTCTCCTTGGTGCTATGCATGCAATTTCCAAGTGAAAAGCTGAAAACTCTTGCTGTCAGAGGAAAATGGGCACATCGAGACTGTCGCAGCATAGCCACAAGTGCACAGAGACCCAAACGAAAATGGAAGCTTTTGCATGCGCATACATACACACAACCATCAACAAAGGAACTGAGTAGAAAAAGAGTGTAAACAAAAGTAAGGGAAACAGCAGCAATCAGAAGAGAAGAAACAAAACCAACATACAACTCAAGTGAGGAGTGTCTTTGCTGACTGTACTAAAAAAAACGGCATGAAGACTCTAGAAGGGCATTGGTAGTTGAAAAAGGCACAAAAGTGAGGCGCTCAACTACCAGTGCCTGAGAGGGGCAAAATGCTAAGAGCTAGGAGTTCCCAGCCTGTCTTGTGGTGGAAGTGAAAGACTTATGAGTGAGAATTCTGTGTGCATTTTGTTGCAAAGGTAGGTGCAGGTAACATTATTCTCAGAAAAATCTTTTTAAGTCACTAGATACAAGATCATGTCTTCCAAAGGCAAAATTATTCAAGCCCAAGATAAGTCATCCTTGACAAGGAGATCATCCACATCAATTTATTCATGGATTTTAGATCTATAATATGAGTTATGCATACACACAAAATATTTTATATTTACATTTAATCATTTTGGGATCCAGCTGTCAATACAATCATCAAAAAGAATATGCGCCATACCTTGGTTCTTCTTTCTCTTTACCTTCCTTTACTCCATTCTCTATCTACTGATGTATTTTTTCCCCTCTCTTTTTCAATATTTAATCATTTCACCTCTCCTTTTTCCTTCCATCTTCCTTGTTACTGTTCCACCTTCTAATACTTCTATCATTTTCCCCTCAGTTTCTTCCAGTCTTTCTTTTCACCTTGTCCTTGTGTCATCCTCTTTTCCCATCACATGCCATCTCAATACTACTCAGTTTTCTCCCTGCTCCTTCAGTCTCTGTCCCTTCCAAAACTACTACACCTTTGTTTGCATTCACCACTCTTCTCCCCCACAGATCCTAACATCTAATCAACTCTCTCATATCACCTAGAGACAAGAGGACAGAGGGGGAGGACCACTACAGGGGAAGGTATTCTTTTACCACTTCTCAAGGCATGGGGAGCTGTCAGAGGATTCTTCTTCACACACCACAGAGCAGAGAGAGATTGAAGAAGGGGAAAATGCTTTGCTCACTTGCTCCCTTTCCCTCAATGAGAAACATCTACTAACTGCAGTGGTTGGATCAGGCACTCTGTTCTAGGGCAGACTGAACTCAACTCTCCCTTACTCAGGAAACAACTGTTTGGTAGGGACAGTCCTGCAGACCAATGCAGTAATTCTCTCATGAGGTATAGGCTCAGTTCCCTTGCAGCCCTGTAAAAGCCTGTTTATCATAAAAACAATTAGCCAAATTTAACCTAGGTGTAATCTGGAATAACTCCACTGAAATAAATGGAGTTGCATCTTCCTACCTCCAGGGTGAATTTGGCTCCTTTTATTGAAGGCTTTCTATTTATTCTATGTCAATTATCAAATCTTAGTTTGCCAAGTGCATAGCTTGCTAATACTTTTAATAAACACTGATGTAAAATCAATTGCATACCTGCTTATCCAATCAACAGATGAGACAACCACACTTTGAAACAACACAGAAAATGCTTACTTTATTAGATGTGCCAAGAACATTTGGTTGCTCTTCAGTGTTTGTCAACAGCAAAAGGTTTCTTTCTCTCAGGCTTTTAAATAATAGTTCTACCATACTCTCCATATCAAATCCAAATGTTTCAGAGGGACAATACAAAATTACATTATTTTAAAAACTCTGAATTTCAGAATTAAGGAGAAAAGGCACCATCTTCCTACATTTTTATCTTCTATTATACAGACTCAATCATACTCCTCATAAGAGCAAAATATTTCTCACATTTGTACTAAGTAAAATAAAGATGACTTTACCAATCTCAGTTTTACAATAAGTAGTATAATTTACAATGGGAAACAAGATCAGATGCTAATATGTTATCAAGCCCTACACTGTGACTGAATGTGATGAGATTATTACTTGATGAAAGCATCCACAAATTCTGTCATCTCATGACAACGTGATGATTAAATATTTAGCCTCATCCTTCATCTATTATCAACTTGTTTCTAGAAAACAATGTAATGCTGAAACTGGTAAAGTGATTTTTACGGTTATTGCTGGTAGCCATTGCCACTAAGGCAAGCCACATTTGGAAGTCCATGGAGGTACTATCGTAAGTACTTAATTTGATTTGTGGCTTATGATAATACTTAAGTGAAACATAATGGAGAATTAAGTGAAACATAATAGAGAATACAAAGAGGAGTTCACCCCCATTTTATTTTTCTATCAGGGTCCTTTTAAAAAAGGTAGGCCCCCCCCTTTATAATAGCCAATTAGAGTCAAAAGGCTCAGTTGTGTCCCTCAGCAGGCTGAGCCATGGTAGGAAGGAGAAGCAGGCACACTGCTCAAGTGGCACTGCCTGAAGACATGCCTAACAATGCTTTTTGGGTGCTATAAACATGTAGACATATGTCCCTGGCTGCACCTGTAGAACGGGAATAGCCAACATCTACTGCATCCCTGCTGATACATGGTATGAGGTTTCTTTGATTGCTGGCAAGTGCTATCCACCTCCTCCCCCCAACTTCCAAGTCTGGCAATCATATAACGCGCTGCCTTATGCACAGGTACGCTAAGAAACAGGGAGACAGCACAGTCTCCTCTTCAGAATGTCTAGGGCAGCAACCACAATTTGGCCCCAACTGTCATGGTGCATATTAACAGTACAGCTATACAGAACCCATATAGCTTGTGGCCACTGTCTATGGAAGACTATAGGAAAAGTAACTGTTGCTAACAGGACACACTAGGATTGTCCTCTAACCCAGTGCTTCTCAAACTATCTGATGTGGGGGATCGGCAATTTTTTTTTTCCCAATGTGCATGCAGACTGGCCGCCGATGGCTCGCAAACTGGCACCGGTCTGCGAACCACCACTTTGAGTAGCACTGCTCTAACCTACTTCAAAACCCATATTCAATTTTTGTGGGTGATGAGTAAATACTTGGCTGCAAAACAGCACTGTTCTGCTCTAACATTTAAAATATAACAAAACAAACACCCAAAAAGTTTCCCCCCATCCCAATGAGGTAACATGAAACTATTTCCTAAATACGTAAGAATTAAATAGATTTCAAACTGCATAGTCAGTCTTAAAACCTTCTATTTTTACATAACTTGTAGTAAATATAGTTAGCATTTGATACAACATAATTTAAAACACAGAATCATTTTGCTACTAAAGAAAGAAAGTTGGGTTATTCGGACATAACTAATCCCAAACTATTTTGATTTCCTTGATAAATGGTCTCTAAAGCATTGGAACTTGTTCAAGACATGCAAAGATATCTTCAGTTATAACCCTAACCATAAATCTGAACAGGTCTTCTTTGTGATGTCACATTATAACAAAGCTGTTTTTTCAAGAGCACAATTGACCTGCATTTGCCAATTGGAATTAACCTACGTACATAGTTCTTGCTGAAATTCCAAAAATATAAATTCCCTTAACTCAGAGAAAGTTAATAGTCCCAGTTTAGCGACTGATCCTGTGAGGTAATGAATGCCGTCTGAGGGCTCATCTTCTTACAAGATCAGGCCCATAAACAGGATCTCATATCCAATAGTTCCGGAATAAGATGAAGAACAGGTGGAACATGAACACAAGTTTCCCTTTGTTTTCATATGCCTAACTATGCTATACCACATGCTGCTTATTTAGCCCTGTTCATAGTTTTAGTATATTTTAATTCATACTTCATAAAACATCACGGATAATATGTGACTTCACACCAAGAAAGCCAACAATTTTCAGGTGAATTCCCTGTAGCAGAAGTTCACCAAAATACAAAAACGAAGGTTTACCAGTTTGACACTTTGACAATCTTTGAAAGAATCCTATTGTTAGTCAGTGAAGTACTGTATGTAATGACAATCTGTCTACCCTGATTCAGAACATACAGTGATAGCTTCGATATGAAAAAATTGTGTTAAATCCCTTTGTCTGTCTAATTTTTAACCAAATCATTGCATTTCCCTGAGTAATTTTTCTTAAAACACAAAACAGATTCTAGATATTTAGGCTTGTAAAGATTACATTTTTATCAATAACTGTAGATTTCGTCCCCTCTCCCCCACACCATATTTCCATGGATGATGATTGAAATTTACAGCTCGGCAAAGTTAGAAAAATACAAGAAAATGGTGCTAGGGAACTTGCTAGAGTTTGACGTATGGATATTCGCTTTGTATATTCTGACGTGCTCTGACAATTTGTGTTTTAACACTTCTGAAGCTTTAACTTTTTGAATCTCAATGTCTCCTGTCATTAAATAATTATTGTCTGATCCCCCCTCCCCACAATAATTTCCTGCAAGCGTGAAAATATAAATCTATAAAAATTTTTAAACGTGCTTAAAAATAAACAGCAACGTTTGCCATTAAAATTTTTAAAAATAATCATAATTCTGCCAAGCCTACATATATGGCATGTTACATTGTACCTCTATATTATAACCTGAAGAATGACACAAGCATTTAACTGCACAAAAGTGATATGCCAAGCTGCACGGAAGACCAACTTTTTGAAGAAAATTTAAATTATGTAAAAATAAACACCAGGCTATTTTCTTAAATTTTGAAAAAAGAATACCATATAGAGGGGATACTAAAATGAGAGTAAACACCAATTTGTTCTTGAAAGTTCCATGGTTGCATTCTACATGTTGTACAAATACCAGTTAACTTACCAACCAGAGAAAACATCCCAAGATTGTGTGGTGTTGTCAGAGATTCCATCCAGGAGAAAAGACAGCAGTTCAAAAATCAAATAGCTACATTCACTACATTATGAAGTGAATAAAATTCAAGCTGATAGTACAGAATTAAAATATTTTATTTTCCAGGAATACTGGACAATGAAAAGCCTAGCAGAATGGAAAAATTTTGAAAACCTAAAGACTACACTTCAAAAATAAAACTGAACTGCTAATACTAATCATATTAAATCCCTATGATGAAACTATACTTGTCCTACAATTCAATTTACTTTCCGTTTACAATTTATGAGAATTTTGATTAGTATCACTCAGTGACATATCCGGTCATGACACTAGATGATTATGAAAACCATATAACTCCTTCAGCCTTTAGCCTCCATTCCTGCAAAGGTTTACGAAGTGTTTAACTTTATGTACTGTGAGCTGTGGGACTAGTCAGAGTGCATGAAGTTTAGCACATGCATATGTTTTTACAGGATCTAGATTTTAGCCTTAGTTTTTAAAATCAAGTATTCTGTATTTTATTTAGCAGATCGGATAATTATACTCCAATCCATTGTTTCTATAAAACCAATATACTGAACTGATGTAATATTACTTAAAATACGTTGTCATATTAAAAAAAGGAGTGTTTATTTTTTAATCCATCTGCAGAAAAGAGCATATTTGCTAGACCGCAGCTTAGTAGAACAGGTAAAATACCCGGAATGCTGCATTTGTGTTATGATGAACAGCACTCTTACCTCTTCTTCCCTCAAACACATCACCGATTTCTCTCAACAACATGGACATGTCACTCAGCTGGGACTCCCAAGCCTCACAGAATACATCAAGATTTTCTTTTGCAATCTTACTAGATGGATGTAATGTCAGTGTTTCTGCAGCAGAAATTATCTGAAAAAAAATGCAATCAGAGCAACAAATGTTAAAAACCCATCTTCTCATGTAACGTTACAAGCTAATTTGCAAATGCCTCCACATACAAAACAAGAAACAATGTCAACAGTAAGAAAGAGTTAATATTACATCTGTTGACCGAAGACGGGGTATATTTCTAAGGCCTTTCGCTGGAACATTCTGGTATTATATGTATTTGTGAATACGCAGTTTTTTAAAAATCAGCATGGACAAAGAGTTCTAGCATATTAGACAACAGGAAAGAGAATGAAAAGAATACAAGTATTTCGTGACCTCACTAATTTTAGTTTTATATCCTGCAAACTGCTACAAATTTGAATAATCCTTACATGTGCAAATAATCCCACTGAAGTCACAAGAACCATGTTCATAAGTAAGAATTACTCATGTATAAGGGTCTGCAGGACTATACCTGCGGAACAGGTTGCTTTTTAGAACCAAGTACATGATATTTTCAACTCCTCCACTCTAGTTTGTTATATTCTATCAAAATTAGTTTGGTTTATTGAGATTATGTAACTTTTTTATAGTGTTATTGTAGCCATCATGGCCCCAGGATATTAGGGAGACAACATGGGTGAGGTAATCTTTTTTATTGGACCAATTTCTGTTGTTGAAAGAGACAAGCTTTTGAGCTTACACAGAGCTCGTCTTCAGGTCTGGGAAAAGTGTCCCAACTAAATACAAGGTGGAAAAAATGGTTACTTACTTTAACTGTGTTTCTTCGAGATGCAATGCAGACATGTATTCCACTTATGTGTGTGCACGCCGAAGCCAGAGAATTTTGCATAGTAGTACCCAAAGAGGGGCGGTGCTTGGGCAGCACCACCCCAGCCCTCCTCAATTACTTTGCACTGAATGCCCAGAGACTAGAATCCAATGCAGAGGGGATGGAGAATGAGTCGTGGAATACATGCCTGCCTCATGTCTCGAAGAACCACAATTACACTTAGTAGCCATTTCTTCTTCAAGTATAGGCAGCCATGTATTCCACTTAGGTGGCTCACAAGCAGTACCCATCCCTGGAAGCAGGGCTCAAAGTCTACTTAAACAAGGATTGCAGGACCTCCCTACCAAAACTTTCATCCACTCTGGAAAATGCAATAATGGTGCATAAATGCGTGCATGGACGACCACACAGCAGCCCTGCAAATGTCCCATACTGAAATGTCACTGAGGAATGCTATTGAGATCCCTTGCGCTCTCGTAGAACAAGCTCACAACCACTGAAGAGGCACTGCCAAAGCTATTTCATCTGCAGTCTTGATACAGGATGTCATCCATCTAGAGACAGTGTGGAAAGAGACTGCTTTCCCTTTCATACGATCTGCATATGACACAAACAGGTTTAGTCCTGTCCAAGTAGAAGTCTAGATATTGCCTGGCATCTAATGTATAGAGATGTTGCTCTTCTGGAGATGAATGTGGCTTAGGAAAGAACACAGGTAAATATACCTCCTACTTCAAATGCAATTGAGAAACCATTTCAGACAAAAAAATTGGGTGTGGTCATAAAGTCACTTTGTCCTTGGAGACTTGTGTATAAGGAGGTTCTACCATCAGAGTCTGCAACTCAGAGACTCTCCTTTTGGATGTTATTGCAACCAGCAGGGCTGTCCCTAGGGAGCTACAGGGCTCAGAACAGATGTTTCTCACTTCCGGGGGGTGCTCCCCACTGCCTCTTCCCACCCTCACTATGCTCCTTCCCCACCCCACCTCTTCTCCTCCCAGGTCCACCCCCTCCCCCGAGTGCGCTGCACCCTCGCTCCTCTCCCCTACTCGCCAGTGCCTCCTGATGCCGCAAAACAGCTGATCAGCGGTAGGCGCTGGGAGGGAGGGGAAGGTGCTGATCAGCGGGGCAGCCGGTGGGCAGGAGGTGCTGGGGATAGGCGGAGGTTGGTAGTGGGCTCCTCCCTCCCCCCCCCCACCTACCTACCTCACCTCCCCGCCTGCTTCCTCACTAAAGCGCAGAGCCCTCAAAGCTTGGGGCCCGGGGCAGCCACCCCGATTCACCGTAACATAGGGACGTCTCAGGCTACCAGGAATGCAGTTTTGTGACACAAAAAGTGGAACGGGACAAGATGCCAGGCGCTTGAACGGAGGTCCCATTAAAGCCACTTGGACCATGTAAGGTCCCACAGAGGAACCGGCCCTCAGATCGGAGGATGGAGATGAAGAAGCTCTTTTAAGAATCTTGCTACCATGGCATTAGAGAAGACTGATCTTCCCAGATCGGGGGGATGAAACAGTGCTATTGCTGCCAGATATACTCTCAGCGAACTAAGCGCAAGGCCCAGCAACTGAAGGTACAGCAAGTATTCCAAGATGTACTGAATAGAAACCAATGTCAGCTGAACTCCATGGGCCAAAGACCACACCGAAAACCGCTTCCATTTAGTTGAACAGGCCGTTCTGGTAGAGGGCTTTGTACTGTTGAATAGGATCTGTTGAACAGCCTCTGAACAATGCATTTTCTCCCCACTTAGCCACGAAGCAAGCCATGCCAGGAGATACAGGGAGCTGAGCACAGGATATATGGTGCAACCATAATCCTGGGTGAGTAGCTCAGGATAGAGAGGAAGGGGTATGGGAAACTGAATTAACAGCACAAGAAGATCGTACAACACTTGTCTTGGCCATGCCAGGGCAATGATAATGAGACTGGCCTGATCCACCTTCAGCTTGAGGATGGCCTGTGGAATGATTGGGAGAAAAGCATACAGGAGAACTGATGGCAAGCTGAGGTAGAAAGCGTCGGACAGGGAGTTCGGATCAAGGCCCCCATCAAGAGCAGAACAGATGACATTTCCTGTTGTCCCTTGTGGCAACCAGGCTGATCAATGGAATTCCCCAAGCTGTGAAGATGACCCAGAGAATGCTTGTCTTCAGAGACCACAGGCGACTCAGGGAAAAATTCTTGCTGAGATGGTCCTATCAGAGAGTGTTTCCCCTTGATGGAGAACTACCACAACCTGATCACCTACTGGCAGAGCATCCTGGAGTGTGCTCCCCCTGGCCTGTTCACATAATACATCGTGGTGGTATTGCGGGTAAGTATGTGAACCATGAGTCTCTGATACAGTACAGAAAAGCATGAGATGCATTGTAGATGGCCAAAAGCTCAGCACGTTGATGTGCAGTGAAAACTCCTGCTCTGACCAGACTTTGAACTTTCAACAACCCCAGATGTGCTCCCTAGCCCATCAGGGAGGTGTCGGTGACAACAGACCTGGTTGAAAAGGGCCAGACGAAGGGAACACCCTGATAAACATTCTCTGGAAGCTTCCACCACTGCAAGGAGTCCAGGACCTGTGGATGGATACAGACCAATCTGTTCAAGGAGGGAAGAATCAGATGGTAAACTGTCCTGGGCTACAACTGAAAGGGGTGAAGAGACAACACTGCAAACTGTCTGCCTGCATGCAGGTGGTCCATGTGGCCAAAACCCTCAGGCATATCTGAACTGTGATTGAAGACTGATACTGCAGGCTGAGGCAAAGGTGGTGAACTGCCTGAAAACAGTCAGTTGGCAAAAATGTTCTTGAATTTGGAGAGTCTATTAGGGCCCCAATGAACTCAATTTTCTGAGTAGGAGCCAAAGTTGACTTTCCAGTGTTCGGGATGAGACCCAGATGGTCGAGCAAGCACAGTGTAGTGTTGGCCTGCCCCTCAGTAACCAGTCGTCCTGATATGGGAAGATGTGGATTCCCTTCTTTCTGAGGTATGCTATCACCACGACCATACAGTTGGTAAAAACCCAAGGGGCAAAGGAGAAGCTGAAAGGAAGCATCTAATACTGAAAATGGTGCTCTGCTATGACAAATTGAAAGGATTTTCTGTGTCTCAGCAAAACTGACACATGAAAGTAGGCTTCTGGAGGTCCAGAGCAACAAACCAGTCATTCTGAGACAATGCAGGGAAGATAGTTGATAGAGTGACCATTTGGAACCTCATGTATCTGATACACTTGTTGAGGCCACGAAGGCTAAGGATACATCTTACCCTTAGAGTCAAAATGGGTGTTTGTGGGTGAGAGGATGGCGCCAGAGGAAGGCATATTGACTGGCCAAACTGTGGATCTGAATGCCTCCTCCTCTGAGACATACGCCCCTTTCTGGGGTAGTCCATCCATCTCAGAGAAAGGCTACAGACCATACTGCTGCTGCTGACAACCACCAAAGTGGCATCTATTCACTGCTCTTTATACACCCCTAAGGACCAAAAGGTAGCCTGAGAGTCCTTGAAGGAGTGCAGTGTCTTTTCTGAAAAAAGCACTCTGCCGTCGAAGGGCAAATCCTCTGTGCCTGTTGCATATCGAGAACAATATCGGAATTCTGCAGCCCGGATGTCTCTCTCATGGCCATTGTCGAGACCATAACTCTGGTTGAAGTATGCATGATGTCCTGTGCGGACTGCAGCAAAGTCTTAGCCAACAACAGCCTTCGGTGATGAATGCCTGAAATTCCTCCCTCAAGTCTTTTGGCAGCTGGTCCGCAAACTTAAGACATAGCCGTCCAGTTCACAAAGTCGTATTTGGACAGGAATGCCAGTTGGTTAGCAATGTGCATCTGCAAAGAAGAGGTGTAAATCTTCCTACCCATCGGTCCATCCGTTCAGAGTCCTTATCCTTGTGACTTAAATCTGCCCTGCTGGGTTCTATCATTCACCATGGTTAAGACCAGGGAATTTGGGGCTGGATATGAGTAAAAACCTTCAAATCCCTGCACCTGTATGAAGTAGCTTTTCCCCATGTGCTTTGCAGTAGGTGGTACTGAAGCCGGTGAGCTCCAGAGAACCTTGGCAAGCTCTAAGAGCACACTGTTAATAAGGAGGGAGACTCTCCCGGGGCAGATGGCTGCAGGATATCCAACGGCTTATGGGTATTCTGCAGCAACTCTGCTTGAATACCCAGGGAAGCAGCCACATGCTGCAAAAGGTACTGATACACCTTAAAATCTTCCAGTAACAAAGGAGAAGAAGTGACAGGCACCTTGGAATTGTGCAGGGACAAAGCTGAAACAGTTAACTGTGCCAGAGCTGGATCTTGCTCCAGGACTGACAGACCTGGACAGGATGACTTTGGAGGCTCCACAATGGGAAGGTTCACTGGTAGCTGGGTCCATGGCAGAGCGACAGTCACCACCACAAATGTGCTCAATGATCTCACCTTAGTGTGAGATGAGGAGTGAGACCTCCATGACCAAGAAGCATCTAATGGATTACATGGAGTTCACTGGTATGGGTAGGGCATCGGTTGGCCACTGGCCCCCATCCCGACCACAAGATGAGTGCCAATCCTGGTACACACAGTGCTCCATGAATGGCCTGTGATGAAGGTCAGACGATAGAGAGCGAGAGGAGGAAGACCCCAACCTGGGTGCCAACGAGTCCTCAGCTTCAGGGAAGAAAGGTGGAGCCAGCTCTGAGGTTGTGAGCAATTGGACTGACTCAACTGTAGCCCAGAATGAACAGGGAACTGACAGCGATGGCAGAAATGGTACTGGCAGCATCCAGTATGCCTTTGTCATTTCCAGTGCTGTCAGTAGCGTTGACCCCGAAGTCGGCAGCAATACTGAGGTGACTGACTGTGCTGAAGTGCAGGGCGGTGAGTGCCACCTCCGTAATAACAGTGGCATCCACAGCAGGGACACTGAAGAAGTTCCCGGCACCAAGCAGGTCCCTTGTGCAGAGCCTGGCACCAGCCCCACTTCCACTGACTATGGAAGGGAAACATCAGGGTGCTGTGCCGACAGACTCATAGGTTCAGCAGCCTGCCCAGCCAACAGGGCTATAAACAATGCAGCCCCGGCAAAGTCCAGGACAAAGTGAGAGATGGGACAGAAAGGAAGAGGAGGGCCATTGCCATCTGATATGCCACCAGCGTGTACACTGCCGGTGCTCGCACTGCCCTCGTTGGTACTGGATTTGACGGATGCTTTGGGGCCAGAACTGGAGTCGAGGGTGTGGGGTCACTGACCTCCTTGTACAGTACCAGGAAGCAGTTGACAGGACCTGCTCCATCCCTTACATCAGTATTCACATGGTGCCAGTTCGTGCTCCTTCTGGAGGAGGCAGACAATTCCCCATGCAACCTGGATCCGTCGTATGCAACCTTTTCCTCAGCACACTCAATGGGGAATAACTTCTCCCTTTCTTCAGAGCACAAAACAGCAGCAGTATCAGAATCCGAGGACGACCTCTGGTCCAACTTACGTGTCAGTGCTGAAGCAGGCTGAATGGCCTGTTCAAGCAGGTGCTGCTTTAGACAAAAGATCCCTCACCCAGTATCGTGAATGATTTGCAAATCAAACACCGCTCCTTGATGTGGGCTTCGCCTAGGCACAACAAACACCATGTGTGGGGATTGTTGTTAGGGATCACTACCCCACACAGCAGACACTGTTTAAACTCTGGTGAGGGTGTCACCAGGGAAATATTTAAACTAAACCTAACTAACAAACACTATACTAAGAGTACTGATTAGCTATATACAACTAGAAAAGTCACTAAAAAATAGCGAGGTTGTGAGGTAAGAAACTACTCAAAGCGTCGACTCCAGCCAGGGCGGTAAGAAGGAACCAAAGAGGGTCAGGGCAACACAGCCTCATATAGCCAGGGGAGGGGCTATGGCCACAAGGTGTGAGAGCGCTGCCCCTCTACGGGTACTCCAAGGCAAAATTCTCCGGCTTTGGTGTGCTGGGTGTGCACATACCAAAGTGGAATACATGGCTGCATCTACACAAAGAACAGGCTGTTTAGCATAAGTAGTTAACACACAAGCTTGAAAGCTTGTCTCTTTCACTGACAGAAGTTGGCCCAATAAAAGATATTACCTCACCCACCTTGTGTCTAAAATATAATTAATGACGAATAATAAATACTTAGCACTTTAAAAGAAGCTATTTATGTTTTACAGGGGTATCTGCAGGCAGGCATATAGATAAATAAACCGTGAATGCAAAATTAGGTACAGTATTGCCATACATAGGTAAGGATGCAGTATTTGGTGCAGTATTGTTCTACATAAAGATATATAGTTACCTGTGCATATACTCGTGTGACAACTGTAAAGAAAATTTATCCACAGGTACTTACACATGATTAGTCAGTGTCTGTAAAATACATTTTAAATATAAAGCACTATGTAAATACTAATTACTATTATTAGGCACAATATTGTTAAGGCCCTGAAGTAGCTGGTGGGCTGTTTACACATGTAATAGTGGCATAATTTTATACTTGGGTTAGCACACAGGGATACCTTTTATCCCTGTGAAACTGACCCCTGTACAAAGGCCCAGTGAAGGCCTATGTACCAATGAAGTCCTATTTAAACACTCAAAACAGGAATTAAATGATTCATAAGCTTTATATTGGTTCTCTGCACAGGGGTGAAAATTGCCCTATATAAATAAGAGACTGACTGGTCAGATCTTTGGGTGGATTGCGGCCACTTTGCAATGCACTGCTAGCATACTTTGGCGGCAGCACTCAAGCGAACGGCCCATGGAAGATAACCCTAGTGATCCTGCAGTGGCATAGTGGCTCAGCTGCTGGCAAGAGGGGTGCATAGTCACTGAAAAGGAGGCCATGGTGAGGACACCCCTACTCTACATCTACCCTGGGCTAGTATTCAGCCCCAAGTGGCTGGTATAAGCCAGCGTAATTTAAAGCAGACTTAAAGCTACAGCACATTCCAGAAAAGCACACAGGGACCGTAGGAGCTTTATGCCAGCTTTGCAGAGTCTTCCAAAATGTCCAGAGCACAAATCAAGATGTACCAGAAGATCTAGCTTGGACATGTTTCTTCAAATATTTATACTGCCTCCTACTTGTAATACTCTCACTATGTTTCTTTGTGAACTGAACTGGCATGCCTCCAAGAGCATATGTTGAATGTTTATCTTAGTGTACAGCCATTTTACAAAATTCTACTTAAAATGTGATCAAATGAAAGGTAGGCATACCTGTGGGCCAGTGACCTGAAAGGTATCTTCTGCATGTATGCAAGTAATTTCAAGTGACTCTGTTCCAGAAACATGCCTCAACAAGCGACATGTCTAAGAAAAAAGTTAATATATTTTGAAGAGTAAATAATATTATAAATAAGATATATTAAAGAAGTGTACACAGCAGTAAAGTTTATTTTCTTTTCATTGCTGAGAAAAGGTGAAAACCTATCAGGTACAGTAAATTTTCCAGAAATTGCATCTGGTGTAGCAGATGTATGAATTATTGGGTCAGAATTCCAGCAAGGGGTTCAAGTGAAATCAAACCATGAAAACAAGGATCGAGCTATTTTCCCCTTTGCTTCTCCTTCCCCTTTGTCCTCCTAAACCTCAGGAATTTTTTAAGAAAAGAAGTTACATTTGAGTGTGTAACTGTCTGACCTTCAGGTCAGGTATTGAAAGTCACCAGGCCTCACAGTAACATTAACCTGATCATGCTTACATGCATTTGTGTTTCTGGTAGCAACACCAACATCTAGGTTGCTTAGCACTTTCCACATTAAAAATTCTTGCAACCTTTTTTTTGAGAAGGTCTAAAAACTTCGATCATTTGATGCAGGCCTGTGGATTTTGACAGGGAGAAAGCCCACAGGCCAGAGAAGTGCCTTTTCTATGTCCAGGGAAATTCTGGCTGAGATAGAAACTTTTGAAAATCATTATTTCTCTTCTGTGACTTACCTTGTCATCAAAATGTTGGTAGAAAGTCAAAGTAATACTGAATATAGACGTTTTAATGCAAGGTCAGGACTGTGCCACCACTAAATACCACTACATTGCACTGTGATCCCCAGGTGCAGGCAGCCTCTCAAAGGGTATGTCTACCCAGCAATAAAACACCCGCAGCTGGCCTGGGTCAGTTGACTTGAGCTCAGAGGGCTATAAAATTGTGATGTAGATGATTCCTCCAACAACAGCCCAAATTTAGCACATGGCTCCAGCAACCCATTTCCCCCCCTACCCATGCTGGGACAGCCTTCTTCTGCTTTCAGCTAATGTTAAGTCAAGTCCTGTAACTCAACACGCGCTGCAATGCTGAGGATTCAAGGTTCGGATTCTACTGATGGTGCATGATGGGAGGGGGCTGTTACAATTTTTTTTTAAACATTTTTCCATATTAAATCCACTCACATGACATTAAAAACATTATTTAGTTACAAAATCTAATACCTGAAAGTTAAATTCCAGAATTTATGTTGGCCGTGAAACCTTAATTCTGCATCCTTGTGGGTGTGCATTATGACACAGTCTTTAATTACTTGAGTACATTTTCCCCCCACAGGACCCCACCACATTCATCACACAGGATGGAGAGCACTCAGAGAATGAACTGGGGTTGTAGAGTGAATGAGGCTATTCTCTGTAGAAGTTGTCAGGTAGGTAGAGGAAAAAAAGGACAAGGGACTGCAGAAAGAGAAAAAATGGTCTTGCAGTTAAGGCAGGTGAATGTCACATGTGAGAACTCAGCTCTATCCATGCCTATGCCAAAAGACTTTCTGTATGATCAGGAGCAAGTCACAAACCAAAATGTTGGCAGGTGGCCCCTACTGTGCATTCCTCATTTTTCTGTGTGCACAACCTGAGATTCCTGGGGCCAGATTTGCACAAGTGCAGAGCACTGAACTGCACCTGAAGTTAAACTGAAGCTATGGTGGCCACTCTGCATCTCTGCCAGTAGGAAGAGTGGTCTATAGGAATGAGAGAAGTGTTGTGAATTAGGGGGCTCACAAGTTCTAATGCCTATCTCTGCCCGATTCAGTGTGAACTCTGGCAAATCTCTGTATCAATTGTCCCCATCTGTAAAATGGTGTTAATAATGCTCTCCTACTTCAGAGGAACTGTGTAAATAAATTCACTAATATTTATGAGTCACTCAAAAACTACAATGATGAGCACCCTAAAAAAGACAACAAGAAATTAATACTTATGTATTCACTGCAGGCTTTGGATAGTGTGCAGTAATTATGGCAGATGTCATACACAAAAATATTGAACAGCTGTCTCATTCCCAGAACACTTCCCATCCTGAATGAGGCAGGGGGTTGGTGGAAATACATATCTAAGTACATGATCATATATTATCAGTGCAAATACAACCTTAATTCTTTCCCCTTGTGTAACTGTAACCTTAACCCTGGCATTTCTTAACTTTCAAATGCTTGACTATAACAATCATTCTTTCAATGTGCATTTTTTGTATGTAATGATACTATTTTGTGTTCTTATTTTTTAAAAAATAAAATGTACAGGATATGCAATATCATCAAGTTGAAATATGGTCCTCATACCAGTATTTCCTGATGATTGTTTAATTTTCAAACGCAACAGTTTAATGCTCTATTACATGAGCTTTTGCATTTAATTTATCTGAGCCAACGTTCCCACTGAAGTCAATGGGAGCATAGAGTGTGCATCCCAGGACAACATTTGTTCTTATGTTCTTAACAGAAAACCAAAAGAAAGGAAAAAGTCTACAATACTCATCTCTACACCGATATCATACTGTAGATTCACAGTTGAATAAATATGAAAGATTAAGAAACTTGGCAACTAAGTAGAAGTAAATTCTGTAGAAGAAATTGTTGCACAAGAGCATTGCAATTATCCAATTAGTAGTCAAAGTATATAGTCCTCCGTAGCCAAGTAAATAACATAACTCTGTACTCAGAAAACAAAATGTCTTTCAGGAAGAAACTTAATCAGTAATTACTAGTCACATGAAAAACTTCAATTTCAAAGTTCATCTCATTTTGACTGATCTTTGAGCAAAACAGTGTCAAGTTGATCTTAAAGCATACTCTGAGCAAAATATATTCATTTTTGAGCAAACATTAAAAAGCAACAATTCACTTTTGGGCTGAGAAGGAACAGAAAATGTCAGCCCAAAAGAAGTTATGAGAAAGTTACAAATCCCCCCCTCCCCCTTTTTTTTTTTTGCTTGGGCAGTTGCGCTCTCGGAGCTTGGGGTGGTGAATTTTTTGCTTGGGGCAGCAAAAAACCTAGAGCCGGCCCTGGCACTCTCACAAGCACAAAGCTCTCTACCTTTCAGTTTGGTATGTTTATTAGAAGCTGGATTAATCTAAATGCCACATTTAGAAGTTATCCCCAGTGCTTCAGACACAGATACAGCAAAAGCAGATGTTAAAGTGGAAATAAAAATAGAGTACTTACTTATTTTGTGTGTGTCTGTATTTTATATTATATATATTTTATTTTATATGCATATGCATCCTTAAAGTTAAGCTCCTGAATTCACATTTAGGAATTTGCCTGATTTTAAGAATGCTGAGCACCTAAAAACTCCCACTGAAATCAATGGAAGTGCTTGGTTGCTTAGTATTCTTGAGAAAATAGGCAAGTGTTTAAATCTGGATTTAAGAGCCTAATTTTAAGCTCCTATTTATGAAAATCTTGGCCCCAATAGGCAGTCACAGAGGCCCCCAAAAATCAGGCAATGAGGTTCCTGTGCCCACAGCAAGCAGCAACAGGAACTGTGCAGGTGGGGCAGTGGGTCCAATTCTATAACAGTGGACCCAAATGTTTGGTGCAGTGAGGAAACTCATGCTTCACTCAGACACTATCTTCCAGGAGAATGTAGAGTCCAGAAGCGCCAGAGGTACATTCTATAGGTTAAAACACAAAAGACACCCTGAAGAACAGTTCATTTAGATAGATTTTGGCACTTTTTACATTAAATCTATTTGAAAATAAAATGAACTCACCTCAACAAGCTGCTCTTTCTGCTCTGATAGCTTACAAGTATATTCTGCTATAGCTTCTAGATTTCCTTCTACTCCTGTGATTTTTAATGCCTTCAAAACCATGTGATCTGCATGGTATCTTAGCAGGTCTGCTGCCAATGATGTGGCTGCATGGTGAAGCTTCAGTAGTCGTAAGGAAAAGAGAAAACAAGCATTGAAAGATAAACAACATGTGAAGCTAATCTACAATAAAAATACTTTAGTGATAGTAAATTCAGCAGATGACCAAGAGGCAGGAATTTAAAAAAAAAAAAAAAAAAGAAGCTTACTGATACTAAGTTCAGAGGAAGTCTGCAAAGAACGTTTGTACCTCAGGGGCCTTACTCTGCAATTTTTACTCAAATACACAGACTAAAATCCACTCCACCCTCAAAAAAAGCTGAGTATTCAAGCCTTTTGGGGGCAGACAGAAAAACAGTTGGGGCAGGCCAGGGTATAAGGATATTGCGGCCACCAGCTATGCGTGAACAAGGATCAGTGGTCCAGTTTTCATTTTTGCCTTTTTATTAGTGCCTTCACATAAACTTACCTACAGTACTTCTGTCTACCTAAATTCCTGCTATGTTTTCAATCAACTGTAGTATTCTTCATTTCTCACTGTAAACTCTTAGGTAATGTTGACCTGCGCTATTTAATATTGCCATGTTTTAACCAGAGCTGGGTTCATTGCAGTGATTAATAAAATGATTCTTGCAAACATATTGCTTGTATCACATGAGGGACTGGCAGCATAATTTTGGCAGCGTGCCATAATCTCTATACATGCTAAGGCTAGGTCCCCACTACTATTGTACTGATCAGCTAACTTTAAATAGAATTTCATGAGGCAAGCAAAAGGCATGTCCTCTGTCCCAAAGCAATCTCCCTACTGAGTTTATAAAGTGGTCTTTAAACAATGGAGGTATTATAACTTCGGAAAATTGAATCTTTCATAATGAAAATTGTAAGGCAACCTAAATATAGGGGTTGCTGCAAAGTTTTGGAACCCTCAGAAGCAGAAATAGCCTGGATCCTGATGGATCAATTTATAGAAACAGGGGATGTGGGAGCGTGTAGCAGGTCAGACTTCTCAGCCACACCCAGGACCCAGAACCTGGCCCCAGAGGACCAATCCCCCTTTACTACTTCACAGGTGCAGGATAAGAAGCCCTGGAGCACAAACAGCTGGGAACCAAGACAGCACTAAGTTAGACTCACTTCTACTGAGAGGTGTTAATAGTTCTATAGCCTTCACAAACCCTTCATTAAGCAAGACTTCATTCCCTACAGAGAGGCTACAAAAGCTGGGAATGTAGAATGCAGATTTCTAATATGTCAAACCCAATGACACCCCGTTAGCTCCACTGCCTCTCAAATAATTTGCCGTATCTTTGACCTTAGCTACACTGTCAATAAAGCAGAGCTTCTCATGTTCCCATTGGGTACATGTATTATATACCCTCTTCTAGTGTTTGGTTTACAGAGGATAACTATTCTGTTGCTGCCAGGTAATTTAGTAAATCTTCGAACTTTAGTGGTAGAAGCCTGTGTTGCAGTGTTGAGAGGTTCAGGGTTCAAACTGTAGACATTACATTTGTACAAAACAGAGCTTGTTTTTAATTTTTTTTTTTAAGACCAACAATGGAAATATTAAAAATGACATTATAAGAAAGTTATTTAAGGTTGCAAAGTCAAGCACTTCCTATGCAAATTAAATCTGGCCCCTTTACACATATGCATTATGAGATAGTGTTAACTGCATGATCACATACTATTTTTAGTGCACAGGACGGATGGCGGTCAGGGAATAAGTCAGAATTGTGTGCAGAAGAAGCCCCTGCCTCGTTTGCTCTAGAATAGGCAGGTATATACAGAATGAGATAGGTGTCTTGTGGTTAAAACAGGCGAATGTCGCACAGGAGAACTCTCTTCTATTGTTGTCTCTGCCACAGACTTCCTTATGATGAGCAAGTCACATCAAAATGTTGGCCGGAGGCTACTATCTGTGTGTTCCTCATTTTCTGGGTGCCCAATTTGACACACCTGGGGTGCGTTGAGCAGTCGGTTGCAAATTAAGTCAAACTGAAGCTGTGTATGCTCAACAGCTCTGGATGGAAGGATGAGGAAAGGGATGAGAGTCAGTCGGTTCGGAGTTCAAATTAGGGTTCTGCTAATGACTTGCAGCAGAACCTCTACTCCTAGGGGGAATTCTGTGCCAAAAAGTTAAAAATTCTGTGCACAGTATTTTAAAATACAGCAAAATTCTGTATATTTTATTTGTCAAAATAACAATATAATCATGCCAGTTTCAATTATTTTGGCAATTTATTTTAAAATATCTGTCCGCAAATATGTCTAACAATACAGACACAAAAAAAATTCAGAAAATGTTTTTTGACAAATAAGATTCTTTACTAGGCATATTAATACAGAACTTTGAGTAATTCATTTAAACTACAATACAGATACGTATTTCTGGCACCCCTCACAGAAGCAGTGCAAAGTCTTGGGGGGAGTCAGGGGTAACAGAGGAGCTGAGGGAGAGGAAAGGAGCCTGGGAGTGAACCTGGAGGGTTGTTGGGTGTGGGTGGGAAAAGCATGGAACAGGTTACTTTTCAGGGGGGAGAGGGGCGGGATTGTTAGAGAGTTGGGGAGCCTCCCCCATGCAGACTCCTAGCCTATGCCATTCAGTTAGGAATATCTGCCTCTGTCCCCGTGTGGCCCCACAGCCCACTTCCCATTCAGCCCCCGGCTCAATGCAGTCGCCCCACTAGATCCTGAGCCCGCGTCCTAGTCTGTCCCCACCACTAGCCGGTCTGAACCCCTGTCTGTGACACCACCCCCTACCTGCCCTGCGTACCCCTCTCTGTTTGTCTGGTGCACCCTCACCTGGCACCGCAGTGAGGAATGCGGCCTCTCCGGTTGGCTGCCCTCTCTTCTGGCACCACAGCAGCCCCTAGTGGACAAAAGCTGTAACTGCAGCACCTCTCCAGCAGAATCTATATTTTGCAGAGAAAAAAATCTGCAGGGAACACGACTTCTGCATGTGCAAAGTAGTGCAGAATTCCCCCATGAGTAAACCTCAGGCAAGTCACTTTGTTTCTCCAACAATAATTCTCTTATCTCCCAGGGAGTTGAGTAGATAAGTTCCTTAATA
Source organism: Caretta caretta (assembly GCF_965140235.1). Taxonomy (NCBI): domain Eukaryota; kingdom Metazoa; phylum Chordata; order Testudines; family Cheloniidae; genus Caretta; species Caretta caretta. Next base: position 153,758,977 of record NC_134207.1, on the reverse strand, counting down.
TGTTTGTGAGGCACTCAGATACTAGAGTGATGAACACCATAGAAAAGACCATTAGGAAATCACTAATTCTGTATTCAATGCAGAATTTGAGTTGTGTGCAGTAAACAAGGCACAAACCCATCCACTGAATAAGGATAAACAAGAATACCAAACAGCTGCCTCATTCACTGAGCACCATCCACCCTGTGCACTGAACGAGGCACAGTTCCTATGGGGGAAAATAAAACAGCATATGATCATTAATTAAAGACTGAATCATAATACATATGCTCCAAAGATCAAATTGAGATTTCAAGATCAACCTAAATTCTGACACTTCTAACTTTCAAGATCTTGACTTAGCACGTAAAAAGCTATTTTAAAACAGCTTTTGTCTGTAATATTTAGAGTGCTTTTGAATTCTTCAAGATAAAAATGTGCAGGATGTCAGATACTACTATGAATAATTGCAGTTCCTACAATAACTATCTTGGTAAATAATTAACTTCTAGTTTTTTTAGGCTGCATTTTAACAATATCTATTGTAGCAAGATACCTGAAAAAATGTTTTTGTAAGGCACATATTTAATGTATTTCATAGAGAAAATAAGGAAGTTTTCTTCTCAATTGCAATAAGTAAAATGCAAAGAAATTGCAAAAGCCATTTATTCAGTTTTCACAAACTACACGTGGATACTGTAATAATTACTGGTCAACATAACTCCTGGTTTCTTAAAAATCCTTTGAAGTAAGTACTACCTTTATATACAGTAAACTTTAATCAGAGCTATGTATGCATCCAAGAGCAAAATCTGGCACTAAACTGGCAGATTATATAGTGTTGTTGTAGCTGTGTTGGACCCAGGATATGAGAGACACAAGGTAGATGAGGCAATATCTTTTACTGGGCCAACTTCTTTTGGTGGAAGGTACAAGCGTCCGAGCTACACAGAGCTCTTCTTCAGGTTTGGGGAAGGAAGCAGAGTGTCTGAGCTAAAAAAATTCAGACAGAAGCTGGTCCACTAAAAGATATTACCTCACCTTCCTTGCCTCTCTGTGGATTATACATATATGCATTTGAAAATGTACTACTTGTTCCTGCTCCCTATGAAGAAGTTTTTAATGGACTTCTACAGCAGCGCTGGCTCTGAAATTCACTATAAATCAGATCCTATAAACATTTAATTATGCAAACAATCCTAAGTCTTAGAAGCGTCCCACTGATTTCTGCTCACTTGAGTAAGTGTTGCAGGATAAGATTCTATGATACTACCTACAGGCATAAAGTTAAGACGATCAGAGTGTTCAGCTGAGTCAACAGAACTATTCACAGCATGTAATGTGATGTTTATGCCTTTGCAGAGTCAGGGCCTTATTTTGTATTACACATGAAAATAAAGGAGGTTCAAAATCTTCTTCAGATTGTGTTTATATAAGCTGTACTTACTTCTCTTTTGAGTTCATTCATACACTGGCATGTTTTTAGTATGGCTACTTCCAAGTCTTCTGTGATATCCTTTGTTTTCTGGCTTTGCTACAAGGAAAAGAGAATCAAATATTTAAAAAAAAAATACCCCAAACGATGTACAAATTATCCCAGGCTGTGTTAATGCAGTAATCCAGTTTTAAGTACATTTTCTTTTTTTTTTAAAAAAAGTTTTATATTAAGAATTCATTATTACTACTGCATTTGTTTATTCATCACTGAATCAAGAGTCTATTAAAAAAAACAATTAATGATGCCACACCATCAACTTTATTTTTATTCAAGAAGGATTTTTCAGGTTTGAACATTGTGTCCTTTCTGAGAAAAAGAGGGCTTTTTTATTTAGTATGAGCTATCAAATCTTTATGCCTGAACCATCCTGTTAGACTAGCTACAGCTATTCCAGTTTTTAAAAGCCCACAGGAGTAGATTTTATAAAAACCCTCATTATTTAAAAAAGACTAATTCACCAAATTAATGTTTGTCATTTAAATTCAAGAGGTTTATTTAATAAATAATAGAGAATCTTTTTCTATGCCCTACAAATTTCAATTGTTCATGTAACGTAAGAATTATTGTTATGAATCTTTCATTCAATTTATACAAAAAGAGTGCTTTCGGGTTTGGAATTTGTGTGCATTTGCAAAACAAGACAACCTGCACAAAAGTGAAGGAGGATGCACATGGGGGCGGGGGGGAAGAAGGTAGGAGCTAAAAAGTTTCTCTTTCTCCAAAACTTGATGGGGGGGGAAAAATTATCTTAATTAAGAGCATCAGCACAAGATGGATGTGGTCAGAGAGAGAGAGTCAAGATAAGGTTTAAATCTAACAGCTACAAACAGATCAACAACACAGATTCTGGATTGTGTGTGGCATAATTTTTTTTTAAAAGGCATAGCCGCTCAGTCTGATAATGTATCTTTTAAAACACATCTTAAACCAATATTCCTGATTGTTCAGTGTCTCTTGAATTTCTTTATACTTTCTTTCAATTGCCTTCCCCAGAAATGTACTCCATAACAGGCAAAAAATTAAATTAAAATGGAGTTTGTAATGTTTGTTTTGGGGATAATTACAATATTCTTGTAATGCTTTTTCCCTTATGTTTCTGATATGTTCTCTCAAATTTAGCTCCTGCTTAAAGCAATTTTTTGTCTGTCAGAATGTGACACGCTGGCTCAACTGAAAAGAAAGTCTCGGGAATGTCTAAACTCCTATGGTACTGGGTGGATTTGCAGTACCATGGGAGTTGTATGTTTCAACAAGCCACTTTCATTAGAAGTTGTCAGTACCGATAAATGCCGAGTGCTTCAGAGGTAACCAAGTGGTATGAGATGGCAGTTTAGACTTCTGAGATACCAAGGGAGTCGTATGTCTAGGTTCTGAAGGTTACATACTAAAGTCTGTTGGTGTAAGCTTCTTGGAAGCAGAATGTTTCTCTCAGCTATCACAATCATGTTTAGATGATACTGAGGATGTTTTAGGTACTGAAGTATACTTGGTAGCATGACTCTTAGAAGTGTTACCAGTAACAAAAGGAGGCTGGAACCTCAGCAGTACCCAGCATGGGACCTCAGCACTCGTACAGTTGATTTTTGCAGAGACCAAGACTTTTTCCTAAAGTGGACTCTTTATGAGGAGAACTAAAACTCCTTTTTTTTTTAGGGGCCTTTCAAGAACCTTCTGATGCCGTTTCCAACAAAGGTTGGGGCAAACACAGTACTGAGGTGACTGGGGCACTAAGCTCACTCAGAGACCAATGTACAAGGGTGGGGGGGGAATCCTGGCCTGGATCCGAGACAGGGCAAAAACATTACATCATAAGTAAGGCTACGTTTATGTCATGGAGGAACTCCATGACATTCTCTGCTTCAGCCCCAAGGGCTGCGGGATGGTGGAGCTGGCAGCCAGCGGGGCCCTAGCAGAGTTCCAGCGACAAGCAACAGCAGCGACAGGCGGACCCCTGCAAGGTTCCAGCAACAGATGACGGACTCCTGAGGAAGCTCTCCTCAGGGATCTAGCGATGGGCGACAGCCTCATGCGGGGTGTGGGGGAGGAGCAGGATGCCTCGGACAAGCGGCTGGAGGTGTCCCGTTTTCTCTTTGGGAAATATGGTCACCCTGCAGCTTCCAACCGCCGCGGGCAGAAGGGGAACCCCACAGTTCCCAGCCACCATGGTAGCAGGGGAAAACATGGAGCTGCAGCAGCAGAAGTCATGGACAGGCCACTGCTTCTGTGCATTTTTGTTTAGTGTCCGTGACATGTCCATGATTTTTTTACTAAAAATAACCATGACAAAATCTTAGCCTTAATCATAAGAATCTCCCACTTTTGCCTAGCTCTGCTCTTAAAGTCTGAGCTAATATTGCACTTCTGCGGGACATGCATGTCCCCCAAACAACTAATGCATTGGAAATGTCTGCCACTGACAGGGATAGAGTCTCGTCAGGTGAGATAATGTTTAAATCCTAGAGATCCTGGCATATTCCCGCAACACATGCAACATTGAGAAAAATCTCTCCGTATGGGGAACCAGGAGAAGGAATAAACAAAAGTGAGACATTATGAAAGAAAACTTAACACGGATAACTACAACTAACACCAGAACTATAACTAAGAATTGCAAAGCTAAGCTTGAATAATAATAAAAGTTGGCATGATAGATCTCAGGCCAAGGTAGTTGAGAAGGAACCCATGAAGCCCTGTATATCCTTAGTAGAGGACATGAAGTTGTGAAGGGTGCATGCATGGGCTGAGCAGGTGCTGTTACCAAAAATCTCTGATCCAAGGTATATGCACGCCTCAAGTGGAGCACCCACAGGGACACTACTCAAACAAGAATCTTCCTTTCTTCTTCAAGTATTGGTTCCTATGTAGATTCATCGTAGGTGACTCCCAAGGATCATTTATTGAGGAGGCAGGTGCAAGGAAGTGCTCTGCACCACAGTTCATAGGATCACTGAACCAAAGGAAGCATCCTCAGCTAAGGCTTGCATCCGGGCATTGTGCCTCGTAAACATGTGAAAGGAGCCTTAGGTTGCTGCTTTACAGGTCTCAGGGAGTAGGATTCCTTGCAGAGAAGCTCACTCCAAGAAGGGAGCTTAAGTTCTGGTGGAATGAGCCCTGACAGACTGAGTAATGGAAGTGGATAACTACAGAGATCTTCTAAAGAGCCTTGCCTTGTCCAGGTAGAAGGATGGAGCTCTACATTCTGAGAGAGTGGTCTCCTGTCCTCCTATTATTGTCCCCCCCTCTCTCCTGGTAGGGGCGATAGCTGTTAAGGCGGCCATTTTCATCGATAAAAGTAAGAGGTGTGACAAAGTTCCTCCTCCGCCTTGGTGAGTCCTGGGCTTTTTGGTGGATTTGCTCACCTCAGAGGTTCACGGCAGCCTTCAGTTTGGCCGCTTCTGCTGTTCACTCAGCTAACCTCATCACTAGCCAGCATGGGGGAAAACGGAGAACAATCTCCGCAGTCTCTGTTGTCCCACCTAGTGGGTCAGGGACAGGCCAGATCCCTTTCCAAATTAGACCTTCCCTTCTGGTGTTGCTCAAAGACCAGGTCAACTCCTCCTGTGTCCGATCAGGAGTTGGAGGGATAGGGGGAACCGGGCCCGCCCTCTACACCAGGTTCCAGCCCAGGGCCCTGTGGATAGCAGCTGTCGACAGTGTCTCCTGAATCAGCTGCGTGACACCTACAACTCCCTAGGCTACTTCCCCCTGGTCTCCCCCCAGCACCTTCTTTATCATCACTGCAGGATCTTCCTCCTGAAGCCTGATAACGCTTGCACTCCTCAATCCTCCAGCAGCACACCTTCTCACTCCCTGCTCCTTGCATGCCCTCCACTAACTGATGGGAGGTCCTTTTTAAACCAGGTGTCCTGATTAATCTGCCTGCCATAATTGATTCTAGTATGTTCTTAATTGGCTCGCCTGTCTTAACTGGTTCTAGCAGATTCCTGATTGCTCTAAGGCATCCCCTGCTCTGGTCACTCAGGGAACAGAAAACTATTCATCCAGTGGCCAGTATATTGGCTTTCTACCAGACTCCTGTACCCCACTGGTCTGGGTCTGTCACATAGCGTACAGGAAGCCAAGTGATCTAGTGGCAGGTTCCTATCCTGCAAAAGCATCAGATTCGAATCTTGATACTGATGGGAATGTTCTGACAATGTCTTTTAAGAACATTGCTGATATAGAGTGGGTGAAAATTAAGCAGTTCACCACCACAGGATGAAAGGCTAAATGTACCCATAGCGAACTAATGTACAGGCCTGATGACTTCAAGTAGAGGAGAGGAGATTGTCCAGGACAAGAGGAAATCCAGACTCCTCCAGACGCAAAGCATGCATCTGGCTCTACAGGAAGAACGGCTTGCATTTGGTAACATAACACGTTCTTGTAGAAGGTTTCTTACTATTGGGAAAGACGGATTGAACCTACTCTGAGAAGAATTTCTAAGCTTGTTGCACATCCAAAAACCAGGCTGCCAGATGGAGGGATGGTTAGTCCTCCCTTTGCTCTGTGACAGCAGGTCCAGAAATGACTGCAGGTGAACGCACGGGGGGGAGGCTATCTGCACAGCCATCGTGAACCAGAACTGTTATGGCCACCATGATGCTATTAAAATCACTGTTGCCTTGTCCCACTTGATCTTTTAGAGGGTGCGATAGGAGGGGAATGGGAGGGAAAGCATACATCAGTGGGCCTGATCATTGCATCCTGTCTGGAGTCATGCCTCAGGGCATCTTGAGATCAACAGGCAGGGCAATGGTATTCCTGGATTGCAAAGAGGTCCCATGATGGGAATCCCCACTGATGAAAAATCTGCTGGACCACTGATGAGTGGAGTACCAACTCGTGATCCTCGCGAAAACCTTTGCTGAGAGAGTCTGCTAGGGAGTTCATTACCCCAGCAGGTGTACTGCAGAGAGGGTGATCTGATGCCGGATGCACCAATGCCAGAGCATGACTGTTTCCCTGCAGAGTGGGGTGGACCTTGGTCCCCCCATACCCCCCAGCTTTGTTATATAGTTAACAGTAGTTATGCTGTCCAACCTGACCCAGATGTTATTGGATTGGATAAAGGTCAAAAACTTTTTGCACACTTTGTGTTGTGCTCAAAGCTGAAGAAGGTGGATGTGGAGTGTGGACTCTGTGTCCTGGTACTGTGAGCTCATCCAGGAGTGCTACCCAGCCCAGCAGAGGCACTTGTAACAAGCGTTTGGGGGAGAGAGGGGGGCGATGGAAACAAACCGCTATATAAACATTGTCCCTCTTGTCTTATTATGGGAATGATGTCTGGAGACTGAGGAAATCGAGACACTTTTCTCTGCTTGGAGCACAAACCTTCCTCACCCAATCCCAGAGACCGCAATGGGGGGGTCACATAGATGCATGCAGCCATGTGACCTAGCAGGGATAGATTGTTGTCAGAGATGAAATGAAGTTAAATGAGGTCTCTCATCACAAGGAATCTGTTCGGTGGTAAGTAGGCCCTGGCTCCAGCTGAGTCCAGATTTGTGCCAATACATTCTATAGTTGTTGTCGGTATTAAAGTGGACTTTCCAGGATTTACCTGAAATCCCAAGGAATTACGCAGGCCAAATAAGGAGGTGAATGATGCCTATATCTCCTGAAGCAATCATCCCATGAGCAGCCAGTCATGTAGGTAGGGAAATATAGGGTGGTTCTGATGGCTGTGGTGGCCGCACACCAGCACCAAGACTTTTGTAAAAACAGTTGTCCAAGACAAGAGGAAATCCAAACTCCTCCGGAGACAAATTATGCATCTTGCACCACAGGGAGAACTGCTCCCATTTGGCAGCATAACACTTTCTTGTAGAGGGTTTCCTGTTACTGGGAATGACAAGGACATTCTTCAAAAGGCCAGAGTAAAACCTTGTACTGGAAATGCTTTACGCCCACAGTGAAACGCAGGAATTTCCTTGGCACTGGATGGTATCTATATGGAAATACACGTACTTCAAATTGAGAGCCGCACAGTCACCTGCATTCAGGGAGGGGATTATAGTGGCCTGGGTAAAATCATCCTGAATGGCAGATGAAAATGTTCAGCTGCCTGCGGTCTAGGATGGGTCTCCAGCCAATTAGAAAGTATTTGGAGTAAAAGCTCTTCCACCCACTCCTGTGACAAGGGGGTAGAGGCTCTACTGCCCCTAACTAGACTAAAGAGTCCAGCTCCTTGCTGAGAATCCTCTCGTGAGAACTGTCCCTGAATAGGGATGAGGAAGGGGTTTTTGAGGAGGGGAAGCAGGAATTCAATCATGCACCAGTTGCAATGATGTCTAAGACCCATTTGCCTGGTATTATACACTGCTATGTCAGAAGGAAATGAGCCAGGCGGCCACCAAAAGGTTTGACGGAGACTGGTTGATAGCTCTCGAGTGTTCCATCAAAATGTCGTCTTGGTAGGCAGCTGAGTCCAGAGAGGGTATGCTGGTGGTGTAATGTCTACCACACTGCACACTCTGGTGTTTTCTTGGTGGCTCACAGATCTTCTAGTGGTAGCACAGCTGAGGGATTGGCCAGTATCTGTGCGGTAGTGACTTAGAATATTTCACGTGAGGAGCCAAGATGTATAATTGCAAGGAGCAGAGGCATACTAATCCTTAAAGGTATAAAGTGACATACCTTCTCTCACTGAAAAGGTTGTTACCCTCAAAGGGGAGATCTTCAGTTGTCTCCTGGACCTCCACTGGGAGCCCAGAGGGCTGCAGCCAAGAGGCCCACCACATAACCACTGAGGTTGCCCTGACACAGGAAGCCATATCCACTGTATCAAGTGACAATCTGTCTACCAGCTTCCCTTCATTTAAGACAGACCCCAGTTTCAGGCGACATTCCAGTGGTACTAAACTGATGATCTCTGACTGTGTGGCGTAATGAATAAAATCATATTTTGACATGAGTTCTTGGTAGCTCACAATATGGAATAGCCTGGATGACAAAAAGTTCTTTATGCTGAAGTGATCTAGTCTCTTGGTATCCTTGTCCAAAGGGGCAGACTTGGGTTGAAGTCCCTTGTCATCTAAGTGGTCATGGAGGAGAACAAAGTTCAGGTTACAGTTTAAAACCAATATCCCGCCCCTTTGGAGGGAACAAAACATTTTTTCTCAGCCCTCTTTGACAGCTGCTGTGTGCCACATATCCCTAGCAGGCTCCAAAATGGCCTAGGGAGAGCCACATAGGAAGGAGCTATGGACTGAAGAATGTCCATGGGTGAGATCCTGAACCTTTTTCAGCAATCCTCATCAGCAGTTCTTAGCACTGTCTGTTCTCATCCGGAAGGGAGGGAGAGGCCAGCACCACTGCCTCATCCAGAGAAGATGATGCTGTCAGCACACCTGCCAGCACACTGGCTGTTCTTGCTTCCCCACTTTCTCTGAGAGGTGTGAGGCTCCTTTCTTAGAGGCGCTGTCTGCCAAAAGTTGTGCCCTGGGTTCTCACAGTCTGGAGCTCGATGACATGGATCCAAACAGCTCCTGTGTGGCCAATGGGTGGGATCATATGGGTATGGAGGTGGGCCCAATTGGGGGGGGTACCACTTATCTCTAGCTCCACAGTATGTGTCACTGGGATGTAGGGGCCTCTGGACTGCTGTCCCAGGTACCATCTGTCTTGTAGCACCACAGTCAAAGGCATATCTCAGCAACCAGCAGTTTGACATTGTCAAAGCACCCATGGGCCAGCCACTGTTTGGGACCATAGAATGACATGTGGATGGTGTAATGATGCCTCTCACCAGAACCAGGTTTAACAGGATCAGCAACTCAGGGTCTGGGTAAGGCACCAGGTCCTTGAGAAGGGTGTAATGAGGTTTAGTGGGAGAACTGGCTGGGGTCTTCAGAGAGGTTGGTCTGCTGGTGCGAGCGTGGCCACGGTGGCCCTTAGTGCAGCGTGGTATGGCCGGCGCAAATGGCAAGTGATCCTTTCTAACTACAACTAAACTAACTTGCATGTCAAAGTCTGGGCTAATGTTTGAGGGCTATGGACATAGGAGGGCTCTGTCTCAGATCATAGCCAACAGAAAGGATCTGGAGATCAGAGAGGAACTCAACAGTAACAGAAATTTGTCAGGACCTTCAAGGAGAGGGGTGGGTGTCACTTAGCCCATGAAAAGTAAGCCCTGCAAGAGAAGAGAATTTGGGGGATATGAGCTGGGGAGACGAAAGATGCTCCAGATACATTAAAGTCATTACAAGAATCTGATCAGTGGGGATCTCGCTGAGAACGAAGGCCTTCTGGTAGGTGAGCTGAGGCGGGGACAGAGATCGCGGCAAAGAAGACCTGCAACTGCGGTCCGATGCCCGAGGGTGTTCCGCGAGTCTATGTTGCTGCACTCTGGTGGACTTGCCCTTCGGTGCTGGGGGCAGGGCCGACTCAGTCCCTTGGCGTGGCACCTGTGGAGCTGGTCGGCTTTGCTCTTTAGCCACCGGAAAAACTTTGGGCTCTGAAGGCCCCACTGTGGGCTGGGAGCTCCTGCCACTGCCTGGGGTGGGGGGGCAGGTCCCTGATCGGGCTTGAGGGTCTGACCGCCGCAATATCCCCTTGAAGCCCCAAAGTGGGCACATTGCCCGTAAGCCCACAGTCCTTCGGCGCCAAAGGGCTCCGCTTCTTCTGCCACTTCCTGGGCACCAGTGAGGGGGAGCGGTCTGAGCCGAGTCTGGTGCTGGTAGTGCGCTCCACACCAAAGCTGATCCACTCAGCATGGGGTCAGCCGTGGAGGACTCCAGCGCAGGACAAAGAGCCAATTCCATTAGGAGAGTCCTCAAGTGGATATCCCACTCCTTCTGGGTACGAGGGCGAAAGGTTTTACAAATATCACACTTGTCCTTCCTCGGGCTTTCTCCCAGACACTTGAGACGACTGTCGTGTAGATCGCTGATGGGCATCGGTCTACTGCATGTTGAACATGACTTAAAGCCGAGAGAGTGGGGCATGCCCTGCTTGGGATGAAGTCCCAGATGGGACTCTAACTGCTAACTAACAACTATACTTAACAGTTACTTAGGTAACGCTATCAACAAACTGTTTACAAAAAAGGCTCTAAGGCACGAAGTCCACTGTGGACAAGATGAAACCGCTAGCCTTTGCTACGCAAGTAAAGGCACTCGGACTAACCACTATGGGCAGTAAGAAGGAACTGAGAGCAGGGCCAGCGGCACCTGATATACCGCTGCGTGAGCGCACTACTCCAGAGGGCGCCACAGCTGGCCCTAAGAATACCACTAAGGCAGAAATCTCTGGCAAAACCCAAAATGGAATTGACATGAGCAAGTACTCAAAGAACTTTAAAACAAACAAACAAAAAATAGGATAGATTGTGATCTCATCACGTGACTCCGTGATCTGGAGTATGGGCCTAGAAGGCACATCCCTTAATCAAGCCCTGAAAGGGGCAAATACAGGATGGAATATACTACATCTCCCATATATTATGGGAAATCAGTACTGGCAGACACAGAACCCGAGTCCCTTCTGCTCAGATATACAATGCATCCTAAATGCAAAATCCATTAAACTGAACCCCATAAGGCCATCTTTTACTGGAGTCAAGAGGAAGAATGGAAACTGAGGGAGAAAGTCTAAGAAATATCCCTTCCATAGGGTATACAAAGTATCTTTGTCCTGAACAAAGAAAAGCCAAGGAACTGAAGCTTTCTAAACTGCTGTCAGACTTCAGTGACTACTAGTACAGTGCTAGTAAAGCTTTATCTTGCTTAGGACTCCCCAGAAGCATCTGCAAGAGGACTTTAAACATGAAGCAATAGAGGAAAGAAAAAAAGATCTTTTAAGCTGCTTCCCCAGGACAAAGGCATTTAAAGCTGGGGTAAGCTCTACCTGAAAATTGTGGCTGTCCTTGTTTATGCTTGAGATTTGCACTGGTCCAGCTACATTGCCAAATTCCCAGTGTGGACATGGTCTTAGTCTGTGATTCCTTTGCGTAGCACCTGACTTTCTATCAGGGTTGGAAGGGACCTCAGGAGGTCATCTAGTCCAACCCCCTACTCAAAGCAGGACCAATCCCCAATTTTTGCCCCAGATCCCTAAATGGCCCCCTCAAGGATTTGAACGTTCAACCCTGGGTTTAGCAAGCCAATGCTCAAACCACTGAGCTATCCCTGCCCCCCTCCCCTGCTTTCTGTAATGCTACTTGTGTATTCTTCGACATGCGAGTATGAGTGACATATGATCCTTGTTCAAAAGCTTTAAATATCAGTCCATAATTTTTTGTAAAAAGTAAACTGTAAGTAAGGTTTCTAATTAGACTACAGATTAACCCAGAGATGGGCAAACTACGGCCCGCGGGACCGTCCTACCCAGCCCCTGAGCTCCTGGCCGGGGAGGCTAGAACCCGGCCCCTCCCCGCTGTTCCCCCTCCCCTGCAGCCACGCAGGCAGTGCAACTTGTGCCTGCCCACTTCCAGGCTTCCCAATAAGCCTGTCCTGCCACTCTGAGAGGCATGGTAAGGGGGTGGGGGGAGGGAGGTGTTGGGTACGGGGTTCGGGGGGGGCAGTCAGGAGACAGGGAGCAGGGGGGTTGGATGGGGGTGGGGTCCCGTGGGGTTAGGGTGTCCCGGGAGGGGTGAACAGGGAGCGGGGGGGGGGGCAGTCAGGGGACGGGGTCCTGGGGCGGCAGTTAGGGATGGGTCCCAGGAGGGGGCAGTCAGGGGACGGGGTCCTGGGGCAGCAGTTAGGGATGGGTCCCAGGAGGGGGCAGTCAGGGGACAAGGAGTGGGGGTTGGTGGATGGGTCGGGGGTCCCGGGGAGCCTGTCAGGGGGCGGGGGTGTGGATAGGGGTCAGGGCAGTCAGGGGATAGGGAGCAGGGGGGTTGCATAGGGGGTGGGGTCCCGTGGGGGTGGTTAGGGGCAAGGGTTCCTGGGAAGCGGTCAGGGGGCAGGAAGTGGGAGGGGGCAAGGACCAGGCTGTTTGGGGACCCACAGCCTTCCCTAACCAGCCCTCCATACCATTTCACAACCCCGATGTGGCCCTCGGGCCAAAAAGTTTGCCCACCCCTGCATTAACCCAATATCTTCCAAAGTGTGGGACACAGCCTGGGAAAGCACAGAGGAGTCTACTCGAGAGAACCCAGGCCTCTCAATTATTTTCCAGAGCCTCAGCTTCCATTAAAAACATCAGTCTCCACCTGTTAAGATTAGGAAGAAAACCTTGAAAATGTGACCCAAATATGAGCGTGATGTCTGTCCATTTGAGGCACCTTACAGACTAACAAATTTATTTGAGCATAAGCTTTCGTGAGCTACAGCTCACTAACACGGCTGCTACTCAAAAACCTGTCCATTTGAGTGGACACTCATTCTGAGCAGACTTTCAACATTACATCGGAGGGCTGATAGGGCTGCACAATTTTTTTCATATTCCTGAAAGGGAATTTAGCTTTCAAAAGTTTTGAACGTTCTGGATTAGCCTGTACACGGAATTTCAGTGAAACAAAAAAAACTGACCACCTCTACCAATTTAAAACCTCCACCAGTAACAAAAATATTTTTGAACACTAAAAATACTGGAAAAGTAGGACACATGACTAGGTGTTCCATTAGTATATTTTAATTTAAAATATTCCACTGGCTACTACTTTTGTTTTTAATTAAGAAGCTAATGCTCTTTTTTTGGAAGAGAGAAAATAATTAAAAGAATTACTGTTGAGTAATGAGATAATCAAGTAAGGAGCTACAACGGTCTCTGAAAAGAATGCCATGCAATTGTTCACCGCAAGGATGGTAGCCAGAATTCAGAGCATTATGGGGGCAGAGAAGGAGATAGACTAAAACAATGGAAAACTACATTGCTCTTGCAGCCTTGAGGATATTTTAGAGGACTGGGGTGGAGGTTGCTATAAAGAACTGCTTTTTGATATATTACATGCATTCTGTTTTCTTAAACCAAAAAAGACGAAAAGTCTAAAAAATATGTTTTTCTTTCCAAAGTATAGATGAAAAGATTTACTTTGCTAAAAAGCTCTTACAGCTTGCATCCACACTGAAACCAGCTGCTCTAGTTCCATTTTAGCCTGCTTGGACTGCTCCAAGATGCGTTCTCTGTGTTCATGGCTGGTGTAGGCAGAATCAGTAAAATCTTCTGTGTGTTCCAGAATGAGTTCCAGCATTGTTGAAAGATTCTCCTTAGAAAGAAAATAAAGATTCTCCCGAAGACCTTCCACCTTATTCTGTAAAAGATAAAATTCAGTTCCCTGTGAATCACTCATGTAAATACAGATAGTGCATGTATCGTGCCTCTTCTCCCACCCTTCAGCTTTCCTTTAGCCTATTGTTCTCACTTTCTGCCAATGAGAAATTATTTTCCCCACCCACAGCCATCCATTTTGTTTCTTCACCTACTAGCACCATTAGCAATGTTATTTGTATCTCACCACTGAAACAAACAGCAAAGTTAAGCATATTTCAATATTTCTGTGCTATAATAGTTCTGCTGTGAATAGGAAGATAAACCCAATCTAGTGACTGTTGCTAAACATAATGTGGTATTCATGTTTTGTTTGGTCTTTTACACACCCTCCTGCATTCAAAATTTTTATAAAAATTTTACATATAGTAAAGTGCATATTCTTGGGCAGCCGCATCATGGGAATCTTGACCAAATTTTAGGTGCAGGGATATAGAAAGAAGAGTAGCACAACCTCCAGGGAATGGATATATCAGATAAAATCAAAGTCAGGATGCAAAGGGCCAAAAGAGCCTCTCCCCTGATTGCCATCCTGAGGAATAAATCTTCGGCAGGACAGACTCAAGTGTTCAGCTAAGACATCCATTTAATCAGAAACATGTTCTCAGGGGGATGTGATATCCAATGGAATTTTAGCAGAGCAAGATTAAATGAGCAGAAGAGATGATTTTGGATTGGAACAATTTCTTCAAAATGACAGTTTGCTCTTTTACACTCTTTTCACAGAAGGGTGATGTTTTTAGTGTGTAGCTTTTAAAATGTTAGAAGTTTAATTACCAATGATCAACTAGGAGCTTCCTTAGTCCACCTCCTAATGACTTATTTTAGGGAAACGCTGGCTGCGACATTATGGGTACATCTACACAGCACACTAAGCCCAGACCTGTGTGACCCATGCCTGCAGACTTGGCATTTCCACGTCTGCCCTTGAACATCCACAATGCATTAGAAACCCAGGCCTAACAGCCATGCTGGAGCATCCATACTACAATAAGCAGACCCAAGTCAAAGCTTCAGCTTTTGTGGGTGTGTGGGCTATTGCACTTTTGCCAGCTGTAGCTGTTCTAGGGCTTGGTTCACAGAGGGTGTTGGGAGAACTTGTCTGTCTATCCCATGGAAGTTAATTGAGTGTGTTTTCGGTGGTCTTACCCCATGAACACATCCTATCAACCTATTTTGTGTCCATATATTCCCAGCAGCCAGAGGAGATAGGGGTACTGTCATTTCAGTAACAACTCAGCTGATGCTGCTTATGCCTCTTGCCTTAGCCGCAGATTTCCCCTATTTATACCAGTGCTTCTGGAGAAGGGCCGCAAGCACAGACTGGTGGGATCACATTGTCATGCGGACATGGGAATGACCAACAGCAGGTCCTGAACTTTCGCATGAAGAAGCAGATGTTCCAGAGGTTTGTGATCAGCTTTCCCTATCTTCCAGCACCAGGACACCCATATAACAGAGGTCATGCTGGTCCAAACACAGGTCGCTATAGCCATAGGTATGCTGGCTACCCCAGACTGCTACAGTTTGGAATTGGCAAATCAACTGTGAGGATTGTTGTGGCAGAGATTTCTGAGCAGAGGATGTACCCAAAGGTGATGGGCATTACAAATGTTCCTGAAATAATTGCTGGCTTTCAGTTAATGAGTCTTCCAATCTGCGCCGGGACCACAGAGGGACTCATGCCTATAAATTATACACTGGAAGCATGAGTACAAACCACAAAGTACTACTCCATCGTTATTCAGGCCCTGGTCAACCACAGGGGCAGATTCATGGACATTAATGTTGCATGCACTGGCATGGTGCATGATGCCGGGGTCATGGAGAAGATGGGACATTATTCCCATTGAATGACATGCTGATAAATGGAGTCACTGTCCCTACTGTTATTCTAGGAGATCCCACTTACCTGTTGCCATGGCTTATGAAACCATATCCTCATTTCAGAGGACCTAGCAAAAGAAGATTCAGCTACACACCTCAGTAGCTATAGGAAGGTCCTGGAATGGAACGTTAACATTGTTGACTTGCTGCTTTATTCACTCTCTACATTGTTCTGTTGTCCCCCTGATCTCCAACACTGCCATCTGCTTGGATACAGTTTTGTAGACATGATTATTTCTTGTGCTCTTGACGAAGTTGAATGTTTTGCTCTCCTTGCACTAGAGTTTTACTAGAATCCAGCTCCGTTTCTCAGGCCAGCTGGCAATGTGCTTGATGCAGGACTTGATCTTACTGCTGGCCGTTCAAATACATGCTGGCATTGATTGTGTTTTCAGCTGAGCAGTCCATGTGGAAGTGAAGGGTTAAATGCCAAACAGCTGCATTTGAACCAGGACGTTGCTTTCAGTTCCTGGGAAGTGAGTGGAAAGCTTTGGGATTGAAGGGCTAGGAAGCACAGCCGCAGAGGACTGTGGGATATCATTGTTGGATTCTGAATCTGGCAACCTGGACTTGACCTAGCAGCCACATAGCAATGCCTGTGGCTTTGAATCATTTTTTCAGTGTGGACAGAGGCCGGGCTCTGACATAGGTTTAAGGCCAAGCCCTGAGTTAGTGCTGTGTAGACATACCCTACTCTCTGGGCCGCCTAGGAGTGAGAGTTGAGAACAGCACTTCAACATAGCATATAGAGCTGAATACATTTTGATCTACTCCCCTACGTGTTAGAAGTGGTTGGAATACTAGCAGGATGATGTGCAGTGGCAGCATCAGACAAACCATAACCATCTTTTTTCAAACTATAATGAACTTCTGGGCTTTGTGCAAGGCTGACATTGGAAACTGCCACTCATTCAAGGTGCAGAGAAATTAGTTTCCTAGTGTACACATGTATTTTTGAAATTTATGCTGTAATCAAATTCTTTTAAGCCATAGAATAATAATACTGTCTTTATCCTTACCTTGAATTCTTTGATGCTAGTATATATACTTATGGGGGCCATTTCATTCTCTCCACTGGGTCTAGAGTCAGTTACAATCTCTATTACTTGCTCCAAAGCTAATCTCATTCGGTGAAACACTCCTTCTTTGTTTAAAAGAGCAGATTCACAGTCAGGATGCCTCAGACATGTCTTTAAAAGTAAATTTAACATATTACCCAAAAGTCCACATGTAATATAATGAAACAAATACTCATTTCTATACCCAGCCTAAAGCACAAATGTGTAATGTTATTGCAAATTCCTTCAATTAACTTACTATTGCATATGGCAACATTTTTAGCATTACTCATGGAAAAGCTTCTCCCCAACATCATTTTGTGTTCAAATTTCTTTTGTTGCAATCTTTATAAATATAGCTGGGGAAACAGGGTTATGTTATTCCCACCAGCTACTATAATCTGTGGTTCACCACACTGAGTAAAGTATGAGAAGCCTTACCTTTGAAGCAGTTAGAAGCATCATGGTGCATTTCTCAAGGACAGCCCTAGCTGCTGCCATTCTAGCTTTTTTCTTTTCATCCTTTAAATCCTATGTAAAGGAAATGAAAACACTGAGTATTCTTGGATGATAGCTGAAGAAATTAGCTGCTTATAAACAAAGAAAAGAACCAACAAAAAGTTAAAAGTTGTCTTTTTTTTCAGCTACTTTATGATGTGAGAGTCTTGAAATATCAGTCTATCCAACAGATAACTTCTTGGAAATCTAGAATACATGCAGAATTATGACATCACAAAACACAAAAGAAGAAACCTGAGCAACTGAAGGGAAAGACATTTTATGTCGGACTATTTGAAAACTATATTTTATTTCTGTTAACATCCATTTGAGTCAAACTCGTGGAAGAAAAGGTCTCCAATATATTCAATATCCCAGATCCTCCAGCTATGTCCTAAGAAAGTTCCCACTCCTTTAATTTGCTAATCCAAAGGAGTCCTCTTGAATAAACAGGAAGGCAAGACATGACATTTTAATGTAAAAACTAAGCAAAAAAATCCATCCCAAAATAAAATGGTGGGCAAGGAAGTGAGAGTGAAAGGTAGAGGGAGAAATCAGATCCTCAATACATCATAAAGCAAATAAGAAGCATAAACCAACTACTTTTTTGTTAGGTCACCTTTGAAAAACTCGCAAACCAAAGAATGAGAAATCTTCATAAAGGAAGAGGCTATAAAATTATTCTTCTTTTAAAAAGAATAGTATTACGTAATTACAACCTTGGTGGTTAAAATATTAAGTGCATAAAATTTTACTTGATGAAACACTTAAGCGGCTTAGCTAGAAACCAATCTATTTGTACGGAGAGGAACTCAATAACAGTAGAAATTTGTCAGGAAGTTCCCAGGAGAGGGGTGTGTGTCACTTAGCCCATGGAAAGTAAGCCCTGCAAGAGGAGAGAATTTGAGGGACATAAGCTGGAGAGAGGAAAGATGCTCCAGACACACTGAAGTCATTATAAGAGCAAAGAGTTAAAGATGAAAAAAGTCTTCCACACACCAGCAGAACTCAGTTGCATAGTGTCTTAATCTTTAAAGAAATGAGGGCCCTTTCATCACTCCAGCTCAAATACTCTTAAGTTCTTCTTTGAGCAGATGATCACGTGGGTGCTCAACCGTACGCTGTACACTTGCCTGTGCACTCTCCATTGGAAATTGTAAATACCAGCGTCCACAGGTCTATGCCTGCACAGTGCAGCACCTAGTGCTCCAGGCAAGGGCATATAGCTAGGCGCAGACTCGCCACCACTCCAACTCCTGCTCAACCACCTGAACAATTGAGCAAATAGAGCAACTGCAGAATGCGGCTTCCTAGATGCGTTTTCACCTTTCTTACTTATTTGCTTCAATGACTATTTTTTCCAGTTTTGTTAATTTTTCTTAGTTGTAGCACAATTTTGTGCTTGGGGGATTTCTCCCTCCCTAAATTTCTTGACCTTGCAGGCTTTGTGGTCTATGGCACTTCCCTGGACTATGTCTAAGGCCTCAAGGTACAAGCCCTACCAAACCTGCCCACAAATCTTTTCACCACAGCAACAGGCACTCCAGCTGTCTACAGGGCCATGGAGAACCTCACATCCCATCCAAATGCAAAGTCTACACGGAGTTTAAGGGCAGGTCCCACAAGGATAGAGAAGCTAGACTCAAGCTCTTCCTAACGGAATGCTCCTTATCTCCGGCGGAGTCCAATTCCCTCTCCCCCGCCAAGTACACCAGGCTCAACCTCTCAGGCCATACCAGTGACTTCAAGTGCTCTGGGGCAGTTTCAGAGATGAAGCCCACTGAGAGAAGAAAACTCCTTTTTCCCCACCAAAGACTCTCGAAAGATGAGTAGGTCACCTCTTAGAGCAGACTCAAGGGAGACCTTGCGTGCCACAATGGGTACAGCCCAGGCTCCAGCTGACTCTAGTACCAAGGTTTTGGTACCGGCTAGATCAGGGATCTCAAACTCAAATCACCATGAGGGCCACATGAGGACTAGTACATTGGCCTGAGGGCTGCATCACTGAAACCCTTTTCATACAATCATACGAAAGTATAGTAAAAAATGAAGAGTAATATAGTATGTTATTAAAAGTCAATGTATTAACATTTTTAAACTGTAATGCAAAGAGGGATTTTAATAAAATATAAACACTCAGTAATGTTTGAAGCTTGACTGCCAGTGGAGTCAGTGCCTATGGTGGGCCGCAGGAAGTAACTCTGTGGGCCCCGTGTTTGAGACCCCTGGCCTAGATGTCATCTCAGTTGGAGAAGTCATCAACAAAGCAGCACCAAGAGGAACCTTCCTCTGTACCATCTGACACCTCTAGGCAGTGAGATTCATCTAAAACCAGAGACTCTTAAGAAGACCACTTCAAGGGCACTGGTACAGACAACCTCTTGGAGCCAGAGACCCCATTCAGACCAACTGCTGGCTTTCCCAGTACCATCTTCCTCTTGACATAACCATTCTAAGCACTGAGACATCACCTCATCCACCTCTCCAATACCACGTGCATCTCTAGCACTGCAGCCATCCTCATTTCAGGACCTGGTACTACCTCAGGCTCCTACTGCTCATTATCATAGCCCTCCAATGCCCTCCAGATTTCTTCCTCCCAAGGATCTCATCTCAGATGAACTGCAGTACTCTCTCCTAAAGGGCACTGTAAGAGACTCTTCCTCAATGCCACCTCAACAGTTGGTGACTGACCCTTACTCGCAAGAACAAGACCTGATTCTCTGCCTCCAGTACCAGACACCAATGCCCAAAGACTCACTATTCAACTCGGAAAATGACATCCTCAGACTCTGAGGTTTTCAGACAGGGCTCTATCTCAACACCTACCACACTACGCCTCGAGACATACCCTGAAGACGACTTTCTAGAGCCAAGCAGATGCCCTAGGTTCCCTGAGCACAAATACCTGTGGGGATTCTTCCCCATCCACCTCTTCAGTGGGACTCCTGGAAAGCCTGGGTAGGTTATGGCACCCAATCTACAGAGTACCAGCCCACAAAAAACAACAGAAAGACCTGCCAGTACTGCAACAGCCACTGGCACTGCAAGATAGCCCACTAGTACTGAACGTTTCCCTGTTACCCGAGAAGACTCACGAGAAGCGAGAGGCACCAAACGAAGGGTCACCCCCTTCACCCAAGTCTTCCTTATCCCCGACAAGGCAACGATGCTGCTGCTGCCATGGCCTTCTTATGAAGATCACTTTAGGGCCTTCCAGGACTTAATGAAGTGGTCAGCGGAATCCCTCCAGATTCCATTGGAGGAAGTCCAGGAGCCTCAACATTCCCAGGTGGACATTTTACATATCATCCCCCCCGCAGAGTAAGATATCCCTACCCATCAATGCGGCACTGTCATCACCAGCATGTAATCTATGACACTATCCCATCTACTTAAGAGAGTCGGAAAAAAAATATTACATTCCAGTCAAGGGAATGGAGTATTTCTTCTCTCATTGCTCCCCAACTCTTTAGCTGTAGACATGGTCAATGACTGTCAAGCTCGCTCCAGATTCCCTCCTTCTGAGGTGGTGTCTAATCACCTAGATTTCCAGAGTAGGAAAAGCTATTTGTCAGCTGCTCATCAATTTCAAAGTTGCGAACTACCTGACCTTGATAAGTAAAATATGATTTTACATAACTATACAAAGTTTGCTCATTTTCTTGAACTGCCACAAGACTGAAAGGAACAATTTCCAGCCCTCATTTCAGAGGGTCAGTTGACTGTTAAAGCTTCCCTGCAGGCTACTCTCAGTGACACTGACATGGCTTCACAGTCCTTAGCCACCATTGTAGTACTATCTGCAACAGATCTACAAAGACCCCTAGAAGAGGATTACTCTCCTCTACAACCACCCAGCCTGCATCTTTCTCTAAGTCATCATTTTGACAATAGGGTCAAGGGCCTCAAAAAATCTTTTCATAAAGACCCTCTAACTGCACCATTCTGCCATCTACTGTCCTTCTGGAGATTGCCTATTCCATTCCTACATGCCTGGGAGTTTATCACCACAGACAAGTGGATTCTAGGGGTGGTCACTACAAGATACTCCATTCATTGCCATTCTGTCCTGTCCAGCCTCCCTTTCATTCTTCCTCTTCAGGGATCTCTCTCACAAGGATCTTCTAATGCACTAAGTCCAATCTCTCCCGCACTTACGGGCAATCAAGCCAGTTCCTTCTCAATTTGTTGGAAAGGGGTTCTATTCCAAACATTTCCTGGTTCTCAAAAAAGTGGCAGTTGGAGGCTGATATTAGATCTTAGGAATCTGAACACCTATATCCTATTACAGTACTTCAGGATGGTGATGTTAGCTACCATAATCCCACCCATAGATCCAGGGGGTGTTTCGTTGCCCTCCACCTCCAAGATGCCTATTTTCACGTGTCTAATCATCCCTCCGTCAAGCATTCTTTGCTTTTTGCAATAGGCTCAGAACATTACCAATACCGTGTCCTTCACTTTGGGATATCCGTGGCCCTGAGGGTCTTTATGAAGGTCTTCTCAGCAATAGCATCTCACCTGTGCTAGTGGGGCATCACATTTTTTCCGTATCTGGACGACTGGCTCCTTAGAGGCCACTCTATCTACGAGGCCCAGTCAGTAACAACCAAGGCTGTAGCCCTATTTCAGTTTCTGGGCCTCTGCATCAATCTAAAAGAAGTCTACGTTAATAATAGTTAGAAGGAGGAGCAGCAGCAGATCGACCCAGAGGCGGATATGAGTACAGGCTTCTTTATTGAGATACTTGTTCCCCTGGACCCAATTGTCCAGTAAGCACTGAATTAGTTACAGCACACTCTTTTTGTTTAGGTTAGTATATACACGCCTACATCTGCTACAACACCCCAAAAACCCTTAAGTAACAAACACTTACTTTTAGTAAACCCACCCCTATATATTACTCATAGCATTACACTTTTCATCCAGACACTTTTACCTTGAAGATACGTTTCTTTGCAATAATCTGTTGCCATAAATCTCCCTCATCAGCAGTTCTCGGGGAGGGAGGAAGGGGCCGTGAGCAGTTCTCAGGGGAGGGAGGAACAGAAGGGAAGATAACATTTCTTTTACCTTCTTTCACAGAAAGGGCATTTCTCCTGAAGCTGCATCCTTATCAACCCTTACAAGCAACAGAGAAGAAAAGAATCTGCAATTTATGTATTAGACAAAGAAATACTGCCTACATATGCCTTTGTCCCCTAATGCCACGTTAGCACATTAGCAGCTTATTGTTATACTTAACCCTAAAATATCCCAACAGTACTGTCCAGCAGATAGGGAGTCTAGTGCAGCCCTGATGAAGTCTAACCACCAGGCTCTACCAGCCCAAGGACAGATTTTCCACTACATCCAGCCTGAACTCTGCTCTACAGCACAACCCCCAAACAACTACAAGGGCCTGTCTACAATCCTAGGTCACACTTTGGCCTCCATGTTCATTATACCACATGCACGACTGCATCTTAGATGCCTTCAGGCCCACATACACCTCAAACAGACACAGTCTTTCCAAATGAATCACTGTGCCTCCAGAGGTACTAGACTCTCTCAGGCAGTGGAAAAACACCCCCTGAATGGGAATCCCATTTTCACATCTACCACTTTTGAAAATTCTTATCACAAATGCTTCTCTCTTGGGTGGGGGGGCGCATGAATAGGGTGCCAGAGCACAGGGCAAATGGGTCCCCATAAGAGATTGTTCCCCATCAACATTCTGGAACTAAGAGCAGTCTCTATGCATGTCAGCACTTCTTTCATGACACAGCAGGCCCTTCTATCAGGGTAATATTGGACAACAAGACAGCTATATACTACATACACCAAAGAAGGGGAGCAAGATCCCAATTCTTATTTGCAGAACCACCAAGGCTGTGGAACTGTTGTCTCTTCCATCACTTAGAAAGTTCTGCAGTTTATCTACAGGGCCTTTAGAACATAGTTGCAGATTCAGTGAGCAGGAGCTCCGATTAGGACCACAAGTGGGAGCTCAATAGCTCCTTTTTCCACAGAATCTGTCACACCTGAGCCTCCCGAAGGTAAACCTCTTTGAAACCTCAACCAATGTTGCTTTTTCTGGTCCAAGAAAGGATGCAGCCACAGCTCCATGGGAGATGCCCTGCTGCTACCTTGGTCCTGCATCCTGCTCTATGCCTACACAGCTACACCTCCAATCCTGAGGACCTCAATCAAATTGATGTAAGAAAGCCATTGCCCTATCTTTGATTGCACCTTCGTGGCTGCAACAAGTGTGGAACTCGGATCTGCTTCAGATCTCTGTGGTGATGCCTCTCTGCCTTCCCTTTGGAGGGACTGGGGGAGGGAATCTCCTGTCAGAGTCCCAGCACCTAGAATCATCCAAATCTCTCATCTTTGAGCCTAAAAGTATGGCTCCTCAGCAGTTCTTGGGCATAGAGTTGAACTGCTCAGCTAACATTCTGTCGGTCCTCTTGTGTAGCAGGAAACTGACTACTTGTAAGACTTATCTGCAAAAGTGAAAACACTCATTCCTGGTGCTGTCACCACTCTTGCCAAGCCTCAGAAGCGCCACTCTCAGTGATCCTATATTACCAGTTGGACCTCAAGGCACAAGGTCTGCCAATTAATTCAGTTAGAGTACACCTGGCTGCCATTACAGCCTTCTACTCACCTATCAGAGGGGTTTCAGTCTTTGCCAGTCTAACCATGGCAACATTCCTTACGGGTTTATACAATGTATTCCCTCTTATCCAGAACTCTGTACCTCTATGGGACCTCAAACTGATCCTCAACGCCTTGAGGAATGGCCCACATTTGTGTCAATGGCTACCTGCTCACTCTCCTATCTCAAGACTTCATTCCTGATTGCCATCAACTTGGCCAAAAGAAGGGGTGATTTAAGGGTACTCATGGCAGACCTACCATACACCATCTTCTACTGAGACCAGGGCATGCTGCGCCCCCATCCTCGATTCCTCCCTAAAGTCTGGGTGAAATTTCATATCACACAAGAGATCCATTTATCAGTATTTTATCTTAAGCCCCACACCTAAAGGGAGGAAGATATTCTCCACAAATTAGATGGTGAAGGCCCTCCACAGATGTCAGGAGGGCCCTCACCATCTACCTTGACAGCACTAAGACCTTTAGGACTTGCTCATACTTTTTGTGTCCTTTACCAAAAAGATGAATGGATGGCCAATTTCCACTCAAACTGACATTACCCAGGGTACAATCTGGACTGATGAATAGCTGTCCCCCCTCAGTTCTCCAACCTGGGATGCCTTTTACACTGTTTTGCTATGAGAGCTACCACTCCTTGTCTGTGCGCACACAGCCTCCAGCATGTAAGTTACTCCCAGTTATATTGTGTGCGTGCTATGGCCAGCCACTAATGAATTACACTGCAGAGCAACACCAGCAAATTCCCAGTCCCAGACTTTCTCCTAGAAAGGTGCGTCTTGTACTGCCCAGCCCTCTCCTGGACAATACAAGCTCATATAAAGTCTGTCATTTTATTAATAGAAAATGATATGCACAAATCCTGTTCTACCAAATGAAGTTTCCCAAACACATCAATCCAGACATACTGGTTTAGATAAAACAACAAAACAAGTTTATTAACAACAGAAGGATAGATTTTAAGTGATTACTAGTAATGAGGCATAGAAGTCAGAATTGGTTACAAGAAAATAAAAGTAAAACACAACTAATGCCCAACTTGACAAGGTAAGTGAATTAAAAGCAGTCTCTCTCACCACATGTTCCAACAGTCTACCTGGCTGAATTTCTTTCAGACAGGATCCCTCTCCAGTCCAAAGCTGTTTCCTTTGCTCTTCAGGTACTGTGGATGCCATGGATAGAGAGAAAGGGAGGAATAATTTGGGGCATCTCCTTTTATAGTTCTCTCTCTTCTTCAAGAATCGTCACCAGCAGAGGTTCACGAGAAAGCATGTCTGTGTGGATGGGAACCCCAAGCTGTTTCTTTGTCAAGATGTAGATTTTCACCCACATCTTCCTTCCCGCCAAAGAACAGCCACTTAACCAGTTGACGGTCCATTTGATTTTGATGACACCTGGCTGAGGCGTTGGTTAGCCTTCTTTTTTCTGGGGAATTGGTTTGTCGCTGCTCTCCCCAGACTTGGAACATGTATTAGTAATATCATACAGAGGAATCCTATAACTTTACGTGCAATGTCGCCACACATTTTACCAGGACAATAATGATCAGCAAATTATGGGTTTTTCAAATGATACCTTCTAAGGCATACTTTGTACAAAATTTGTCCTAGTCCTGTAAAAGGGGTGCATATAGAGGTATAGACTGTCACAGTGGGTATCACATGGTATCTGAACTTATTATGAAACTGGTGGGATACATCACCCTCACAATGACAGCCCACTCCACAAGGGCTCAGTCCTTCTCTATAGCCCTCCTTTAAGATGCTACCATAGCAGAAATCTGCAGGGCTGCAACCTGGTCCTCACTTCACGTTTGCCAAACATTACACGATCAGACGTGCACCCAGAGGTGACAATCTTTGGTGATGCAGTCCTCTGAACTGTCTTGAATTCGCCTCCTTAGCACCCGCCTCCACACTGACATGCCACATGGGAGGCTCCTTTGGTGAAGCACCCATAGGGACATACACTCCAAGGAGAGGTTACTTACCTGTACAGTAACGTGGAGTTCCTCAAGGTGTTTTGTCCCTCTGTGTGCTCTACCTTTCTGCCCTCCTTCCTACCTGCTGTAGAGTCTTCCAGCCACCATAGCTGAGAAGGAACTGAACAGGCCATGGGTCCAAGCCTCCCCATAATACCTCACCCGGGAGCATGAGGCAATCCATTGCACAGGCACAGACCTGTAGACACTGCTATATACAATCTCCAGTGGAAGGTGCACAGACCCATACACATCCTATGGTGGAGCACCACGGGACAAAAACACCTTGAACTCAAGTTACTGTACAGGTAAGTAACCTCTCCTCCTTTTCTCCAGCTGCTCAGTTGCATTAAAAGAGAAGGAAGTCTTAGGAATTCTGCAGGACAGCTACAAAGACCTCTTCCCTTTAAAACTCAGGAGCCTAATTCTATAGCAAATGACATTATGTAGTCGGCATTTTTTAGGCAATTGCTAGAAGCTTAACTTTACTGAAAAATTTATCCACATAGAATATAAGGGAAAGTCACTATCTTTGTAATTCTGCCTTTCTGAAGTTATCTTGCACGATTCTCGCTTTTAGTCTTAGACCCCTAGTGTGAGGCAAGCAGAACTCTACCAAGACTGAAAGATTTTTAGGAGCATAAAAGGGTCGCCATCCCCCCTTTATAAGGGCAATCATTCTTTGCTCATGGTAATGCAACACCACAAAGCTTAAGCACCACCCTTGAAACTTTCCAGATAATTCCTGATTTAGCAGGAAATGAAGGCTCCTATGATATACTAAGGATTGAATCAGAAGGAAAACCAGAAATAAGAAAGAGGTGGCAGGCTACAGAAGGAATCCTTTCACTGGCCAGGTAACAGAACTGACTGGCAGGCTTAAAAATTGCTAAGAGTCAAGCTCTGTGGTCACTGCCACAGCTCTTCAAAGTTTTATTGCTCTGAGTGTAGAGTTCTGCCCGTCTCACAGCAGGGAGCTGAGACAAAGCAGTCAGAATCCTGCAATAATGGTATCTTTAGGGATTTTAACCCCACTCTGTTTTTAGCTTTCAGGGTTTTTAAAAACTTTCTTTTTTTAAAAAAAGGTGTTTACAACTTTTCCAGTTAGTTACCAATATTTAGTAAGCATTATGTAAATACTGTCCTGTCAACATAAAAAATATGAAAGCAATTTCTTAAAAAAAATAAGGTGGGAAAACTTAATTAGAACACACTTAAAAAGGCAGGAAACAGTTTGTTTTTTTTTTTAAATAGAAATGTAGTGATGCTAATCAAAAGCTACTTACATCTGTGAAATCATTTCGCTTTTCCATTGCATTCCTTTACCCCAACATTCACTGGTATTTAAGTGCATTTAGACTATAAGCTCTTTAGATCAGGGACAGTCTCTATTAGGAAAATGACCCATTTCTGATAATGGTCATCAGTAACTGGTCCTCCTCAAAAAGTGTTAAGATTATTTGGCTTCTAGTAAAGCTGAAACAGTTCATGTTCAGCATTCTTACAGGAAGAATGAGATGCAATGTTCCATTAGGACTCCTACACGCTCATAATTGTTACATAAACAGTTTTGACTTGTCTTTAGTAGCAGCTGAGTAGAGCACAGCTTTAAAAAAAAATCTGAATTACTTTTGAAATTCAGCATCCACACCCCTGCACACAGTACATGTGTTAAATCTGTATGTCTAATAACAAGCTACTAAGGCCCCAACCCTTTAACTGCACCCACATCCACACACTTCTGACTTCAACAAGGCTCCATGTGGGCATAAGGGTTTGCCAGAGTGGATCCCTTTGCAAGATGTAGCCATAAAAAAAAAACAAAAAACACAAATTACTACTATGCTTAGTATAATTCTACAATAATTTTCACAAATCAAGTAATGTTCAATAGCCCAATCACTGTATAGTTTTCTGAATAGCAAAAGTGTAAATATGCCCAAACTAGTTTTCACTAACCTTCTGGAAAAGTGTTCACAGTTAATCATAGTCAGCCTTGATCACTGTAGTAGTTAAGCAAGTGTTGAGGGGAATGAGAAAGAAGGGGGGGGGGAGAGGGAGAGTGCTT
This sequence comes from Caretta caretta, assembly GCF_965140235.1. Classification (NCBI taxonomy): domain Eukaryota; kingdom Metazoa; phylum Chordata; order Testudines; family Cheloniidae; genus Caretta; species Caretta caretta. The sequence continues at coordinate 153,731,132 of NC_134207.1, read as the reverse complement.
TATGACAAGATTGTATTTCATCAGCCAGAAGTTATGCGTTTGATGCAAGAATTACTGAGTGAAATTAACTGGTCGCAGTTAGGCAGATAAATCATCATAATGGTCCCCTCTGATCTTAAAAACTCTTAAACAAATGCAGAACACAAGGTCAAGCCTCTAGAGTACATTAAAGGAAACAGTGCCTTGTTTCTCTGAGATGTTCACATTTCACCCTGAGAACAATGAACATACCTAAAGTTTTGCACACACGCCTAGTGTTATTAAACATAATGAAAACACCGACAGTGATGTTTCCCCCTGATAAAACTATGAGACAGCAGCATATTGAAGCCCAAATACAAAACGACCATTTCAGGAAAGAGGCCTGGCTTCCTTATATTCCTTCAAAACAGTTGCTGATGGATTAAAGCAGAATTAATCATCAGTGATGAGGCCACATTGTCCGAAGAGAATCAAAATTTTGCAGTAACTTCAGCAAGAAATACACAAACAGATCACAGTCTTCATTTGATCTGGGCAATATTTAGCCTTAATGTGTCACTGACTCGGGGAATATCTGTCCCTTCACAGGATTCAACTGCCAGTGAGACTTAGGAGAAAAGTAAAAGCTGTAGTTTCCAGGCTGGAGTTTCCCTACTTATCTGTAGCTTGTTTGATGCTGTTCTTTGAGAAGACTGTGCCTTGGGATTGCGGTGAAGGTGCTCATCTGCGTTACATGCAAGGTATTAAGTAACAAGAACATGGAGTTAAGCACCTGTTTTGGCAGCTTTCAAATGATAAAATACTGGCAATTTGGTAATATGATGCCAGAGCAGGCTATTTACATAGCTCCACCCCTTGCTTCTGGAAAGTGATGCGCTAAGAATGGCGCTCCCCAGTGAGAGGAGGGGAAAGGAAACTGGGGTTTGGAAACGTCTGCAGGATAAGGATACAAGTATTCATTGTTTTTTTGTAGTCACACCACAATCATTTTTCCTTTTAAAAAAGAACCCAAACACCACTGTTGAATAGAGCCAAAAGTCACAATTACTTGAAATAAACCTTGAAGCTTTTCATCAGTACTTACATTTTGTCGGTCTCCAGTTAAATGGGCGAACTCCACCATTTCATTTCCAAACTGACTGAATATTTGCACAAACTCTTGAAAACTACTCACTTTCTCTAGCTGTTCCATTGTTGCAAGAACCTGTAATATGTTGAAGAAAACTAGTTATGATGGCTATTTGTAACCTGTAAAACTGCAGCAGAGTAAAATAAAATTAGGAATATTCCTAAAAGCTTAGAAAGTGTTGTGCAGAAGCTTCTAAAGCAGATTTTCATACATTTACATATTAAGCTACATTTTATCTATTAATGAATAGTAATTATTTACTTAATTTCATCTTTAACAAAACTTTGCAATAAAACTGCTCCTTCGGTAAATAGAGAAGGAGGAAATTTGACTACCAAATGCTATGAGTTGAGAGACAGAGTGCTTGGATTATATACAGATCAACTGGGTCATGTAAGACCATTATTTCAAGTGTTGGAAATGAAGGAAAAGGTGGAGAAAAGCTCTTTTCTTGTAGATGGAAAAATATTTTAAATCATTCTGTTTCAATTAAAATATGAGACCCATTTGTTCTGAAAGCCAACAAGGATAAACATTTTATATTCCCTTTCCTCTCAGAACAAAACCATTTCCCTTTTCTCCTACTATCTGAAGAAATAAGTTTTAGAAGATCCAGTTTCCCTACTTTAAAAAAACGGTTTTCAAAGTCCAAGCATCCTATTCAGCCCTGTGGGAGCATCGGGGCTTGTGGCTCTGGGCTTTAGCCCCATAGCTCCTGGCTTTAGCCTCATGGCGGGTGCCTGGGCTTGAGGCTCAAGGATTCAGCCAGCCGCTCCAGGCTTTAGCCTCAAAAGGAGAGCTGGGGCTTGTGGCTCTAGTTATGGGGCCCTGTGACCCGCATGAAGTGGCTCGCAGCCCCCCACCCACATTAAGAACCAATGGTCTACACTTCAGGGCAGATTTCTAAAGAATCACAGACATGTAGGGCTGGAAGGGACCTTGAGAAATCAAAGTCCAGCCCCCTGCGCTGAGACAGGACCAAGTAACCCTAGCCCATTGGTCCCCAAACTTTCTGCTCCCTCCCCCGCCCCTGGAACCTGATGGGAACCACGGTCACGTCTGGGGCCATAAGCAGAGCAGGGCTGGGCGACACTCCTCCCTGCCCCTCCACACCCCCTAAATGTTCCTCTGCGCCACCCTGGGGTGGGGGGAACCCTGTGCCGCACAGTTTGGGGACCACTGCCTTAGACCATCCCTTACTGGTAGTTGGGCTCAGTGTTCCCTCTAATTTTTCCATCTATTTGCAGAATGAATTTTGTTATGTGCAGCACCAATACCGAGGTAGCGTGCAGATGTGTACCACCAACAGAAACAAAACATACATATACATTTCCTGGAATCTGACATTTAGGGCCCAAACCTCAGCTTGTGTAAATCGAAGTAATTCCATTGACATCATGGCTGCTGTACACCAGCTGAGGATTTGGCCCTTCAAGCTTATCATATTAGAACGGCTTCCTTATCACTATTGCAAATGCATAGACTGACGTCTTATGAACATAACCGGCTTTTCTGAAGGACAGAAAACAATGAAATCATATAATGTGCAACCCATATTTCAGGTTGCAGTTCCCTTTGCTCAGAATTTAAACTAGTGGCTGACAGTGCACAGCTGAACCTAAACTGAGATTCCTCACCCTAAAGGAAATTAAAACTCCACGGTGTCTTGAAGGTATTTTTTCTCTGGTAGTAAATTGTGGTATTTCACAGTTTTGTATAAATCTTGGTTTAGGATGTGGCTCAGACGCAATAAAGGTATATATTTTTGGCAGATAAAATATTGCTTAGCCCCATAAATCACATGTAACCAGAAGTACCGCAGAACAAAGAACAGAAACATTTAATTGCTGTAACTCAGGATCTCCCTTAGGGAAAAAAAAGGTTTCTTGTAAATTACCCAATTCCTATCTTCACGGTTCTTGTCTGACCTATAAAACAGGTTATTAGATAATTGCAGGCACCGCTCAGATGAATGAAAGCAAGTTAAACACATACACTCTCACACCTCCTTAACTGAAGCAATGTGTGCGTGCGTGTTCTGTAATCCACAACGGAACACCCTAAAGTCTTTCAATTGCAAAATTGCATGGTAGAAATAGTTAATAAACAACACATGTGCAATGCACATTTTTGATATATTCCTACCTCGGTGCTGCCAGATCTGAAATGTGGAATGTCTGGAGGCCTGACAACCTATACAAAGGAATGGCACTACTCAGGATAATTTATTGGGGAGCTACAGAAAAGTGAGAGCAAGAAAAATGCCTACCTGAGCTGGCCGGGGCTTATGTGGTGACAGGTTGGTGCATGTGTTTGGAAGGAAACTTGGACATCTCTCAGAGGTGAAGCACTCTCCATCTGGAGAAAGTGCCCGGGAGATTTGATAGCGCAAGTGACCAGGAGTCAGGAGTGGACCGTTTGTCTAACAAGGAAACCTCCGGGACACAGGATTAGGGGAGCCCAGCAGAGAGGTTCCTGTAAGACTTATCTTACATCTGTTATTGTGATATCCAGAGAGATCGGGCGCCAAGGAGGACAAAGGCAAAGCAGAGATTGTGTGCGTGTCTGCTGCAGGGTCTGAGCACTTTCTGAGGGGGAGCTTGGTGGAACTGTGTGTGGGTGAGCTCCTGTATGGGTGCACTGTCAGGAGCCTCAGATCAAGGGCAGAAGGGACTCTGGGGGAGAGGTGTCTCCCTCACTGTAGCCCCACGGCTGGGGCCAGGTGTCTCCCCACCATAGACCTCCATGCCTCATGCTCCCCCATTACTGCCCTCCACCTCATCCCTATTCCCCAGCTCACCCTACACTCCCCTGTGGCTACACCCCTGTGGGTCCACCTGAAATAATCAGGTGCGCGGTCCTTGATGGTTTCCTGTGCAGCCTTGCAGGCGCACACCTTAGAGGGAACACAGTTTGGACTCTCTCGAACTTGTGCACATCTTTCCTAAAGTGTGGTGCCCAGAACTGGATGCAGTACTCCAGCTGAAGCTTCACCAATGCCAAGTAGAGCAGGACAATTATCTCCCATGTCTCACATACAAAACTCCTGTTAATACACCCCAGAATGACATTAGCCTGTTTGCAACTGCGTCACACTGATGACTCATACTCCTGATTCACTATAAGCCCTCAATTTTTTTCAGCTGTACTATTGTCTAGACAGTTATTCTGTATTTTGTAGTTGAGCATTTGAAATATTTTGCTCGTCTTTACTGACTTTAGTCTTGTTTAATTCAGACCAATTCTCCAATCTGTCAAGGTCATTTGGAATTTTAATCCTGCCCTCCAAAGTGCTTACAACCCTCTTCCCATCGTAGTGTCATCTGCTAATTTTATAAATACTCCATTCCATTAATGAAAATATTGACCAGTACCAGACCCAAGACTGGACCCAACGGAACGCCATTAGATATGCCCACCCAGTTTGAAAGCAAACCATTGGCAACTACAGTTTTTATGGTCTTTCAAGCAGTTGTCCATCTACCTTATAGTAATTTCACATAGGCCGTATTTCTCTAGTTTGCTTATGACAATGTCATGTGAAATTGTGTCAAAAGCTTTACTGAAAATCAAGATATATCCAGTGTACTGCTTCCCTCCTATCCACTAACCAGCAACCCTGCCAAAAAAGGAAATTAGGTTGTTCTGGCATGATTTGTTCTTGAAAAATCCATGCTGAATAGTCCTTATAACCCTATTATCCTCTAGATGCTTACAAATTGTTTTGTTAATAATGTGTTCCAGTATCTCTCTAGGTATCAAAGTTAGGCTGACTAGTTTATAGTGCCCCAGGTCCTCTTTATTCCCCTTTTTAAAGACTGGTACTATGTTTGCTCTTCTCCAGACCTCTGGTCCTCACCAGTCCTCCATGAGTTTTCGAATGTAACTGCTAACAGTTCTGAGATTGCTTCAGCTAGTTCCTTAAGGACTCTAGGGTGAATTTCATCAGGACCTATCAATTTGAACATACAGCGGAACCTCGCTACAGCGCGCATCGCTCGAGCGTGGATTCGCTTATAGCACGGTCGCGGCAATGGATCCCAAATTTAAATATCTAAATTGGGATCCATAGTAACGCTGCCCCTGCTATAACGCGGTATCGCGCATGGATCCCGAACCCCATGTTCTAGCGAGGGTCCAGTGTATCTAACTTAACTAAATATTCTTTAGATATCTGTTCTTTCCCTATTTTGGTTTGTATTCCTTCCACCTTGATGTTAATAATTATGCTGAGTATCTGGTCACCATTAATGTTTAGTGAACACTGCAGCAAAATAAGCATTAAACACCTCAGCCTTCTAGAGGTCATCAATTTTTAGCTCTCCTTCCCCATTAAGTGAAAGACCTACACTTGGCTTCACCTTTCTCTTGCTCCTAATGTATTAAATCTCTTTGGTTTCCTTTTATGTCCCTTGCTTGGTGTAATTCATTTTGTGCTGCAGTCTTTCTGATTTTATCCCTAGATGCCTGTGTTCTTCTTTTGTAATCCTCCTAAGCAATTCATCCAAATTTCCACTTTTTGTAGGATTGCTTTTTGATTTTCAGATCATTAAAGAGCACCTCATGGAGCCATATTGACATCTTACTGTTTTTCCTATTTCTTCTTTGCATCATGAGAGTTTGCAGTTTTTCTTTTAATATAGTCTCCTTGAAAAACTGCCAGCTCTCCTGAACAACTTTTTCCCTTAGATTTTCTTCCCATCAGTTCTCTGAGTTTGCTGCAGTCTGCTTCTTTCAGGTCCATTATCCTCATTCTGCTGCTCTAACTCCTTCCTTTCCTTAGGAATCATGAAAGCTACCATTTCATGATTACTTTCACCCAAATTGCCTTCCACCTTCACAGTCGCCACCAATTCCACCCTGTTGGTCAGCATTAAGTCTAAAATGGCTGTCCCTCTGGTTACTTCCTGACATTCTGAAACAAAAATGTTGTTCCCAGTACATTCCGAAAATTTACTGGAAATACTGTGTTTTGCAGTATTATTTTTCCAACAGATCTCTGGGCAATTGAAGTCCCCCCTTACAACCAGGTCTTGTGTTTTCAATATTTCTATTATTTGTTCTAGAAATGCTTCATCCACCACCACTTCCCAATTTGGTGGTCTACAATAGACCCTTACCATGATGTTACCCCCCACTTTTTTTTTTTTAATATATAAACTTATATCTTTTCACAGAGACTTTCAACTGCTCTGCCTCTCACCTTCTTCTGGACCTCAAATCAAGTGCATTATACATCAAGACTATATACAGCACCTACTCCCTTTTTTATTGCACCTGTTCTTCCTGAACAATTCATACTTCTCTGTACCAATATGCCAGTCACGAGATTTATCCCATCAAGTCTCTGTGCTGCCAAATAAGACAGAGCATTTAGCTTATGTACAAATACTTCCAGTTCATCTTGTTTAAGTCTAAGCAAGAAGTATGGGAATTATCTTCGTATCTTGTGCCATGCAGATCACATTCTCATTTATTTACATATCTGACTGCCAAAGATGGTTGACAGCAGTAGGACCATCAATAGTCCAAGCAGGAGCAGGCATAGTTGAATCTGCTAAATAGAATCCTTCAAGTTACTGTCACTAATGCAACAATGGCATCATACTGCTCACCTTTGCAGAAATTTACTAATTTTAAATTATTAACTAGGGCTGTCAATTAATCTCAGTTAATTCACATGATTAACTCAAAAAATTAATAGCGATTAAAAAATTGCTATTAATCACACTTAGACTATCAACTGAAATGTATTAAATTTTTAGATATTTTCCTACATTTTCAATTCACTTCATACAAGTACTGAAGTGCAATCTCTTTATCATGAAAGTGTAACTTACAAATGCAGATTTTTTTTGGTTACATAACTGCACTCCAAAACAAAACAGCATAAAACTTTAGAGCCTACAAGTCCACTCAGTCCGACTTCTTATTCTGCCAATTGCTAAGACAAACAAGTTTGTTTACATTGACGGGAGATACTGCTGCCTGCTTCTTATTTACAAGATCAGCTGAAAGTGAGAACAGGCATTCACATGGCACTTTTGTAGCTGGCGTTGCAAGGTATATACATGCCAGATATGCTAAACATTCATATGCCCCTTCATGCTTTAGCCACCATTCCAGAGGACACGATTCCGTGCTGATTATGCTTGTTAAAAAAAATAATGGGTCAATTAAATTTTGACTGAGCTCCTTGGGGGGGGGGGGGGGGGGGGAGAATGGTACGCCTCCTGCTCTGTGTTTTACCTGCATTCTGCCATGTATTTCATGTTATAGCAGTCTAAGAGGAGGACCCAGCACATGTTCGTTTTAAGAACACTTTCACAGCAGATTTGACAAAACACAAAGGTGGTACCAATGTGAGATTTCTAAAAATAGACAGCCCTCAACCCAAGGTTTAAGAATCTGAAGTGCCTTCCAAAATTTGAGAGGGACGAGGTGTGGAGCATACTTTCAGAAGTCTTAAAAGAGCAACACTGATGCAGAAACTACAGAACCCAAACCACCAAAAATTAAAATCAACCTTCTGCTGGTGGCATCTGACTCAGATGATGAAAATGAACATGCATCAGTCTGCACTGCTTTGGATCGTTATCAAGAAGAACCAGTCATCAGCATGGACGCATGTCCTCTGGAATGGTGGCTGAAGCATGAAGTGACATATGGATCTTTAGCGCATCTGGCACGTAAATATCTTGCAACGCCAGCTACAACAGTGCCATGCGAACGCTTGTTCTCACTTTCAGGTGGCACTGTAAACAAGAAGTGGGCAGCATCATCTCCTGCAAATTGTAATCAACCTTGTTTGTCTGAGTGATTGGCTGACCCAGAAGTAGGACTGAGTGGACTTGTAGTTTTACATGTAAAGTTTTACATTGTTTTATTTTTGAATGCAGTTTTTTTTTGTACCTAATTCTACATTTGTAAGTTCAACATTCATGATAGAGATTGCACTAAAGTACTTGTAGGAGGTGAACTGAAAAATAATTGTTTTGTACAGTGCAAATATTTGTAATCAAATATAAATATAACGTGAGCACTGTACACTTTGTATTCTGTGTTGTAAGTGAAATTAATATATTTGAAATGTAGTAAACATCCAAAAATATTTAAAATAAATGGTATTCTATTGTTGTTTAAATCGCACAATCACAATTAATTTTTTTAATCACTTAACAGCCCTAGCTAGTATTACCATGTGGCTTTATTTCTTGCACTTAAGTTTCATTAATTGTATATATGAAACAACCAACATTAAAATTAAGGTATATTTCCTAAACCTTTTTTTTACTTCACCAATTGAAGATATTTAAGACTCAAAAAGTTAAATCACATAACATTTGTGTTTGCAGTGTTGTTGTAGCCATACTGGGCCCAAGATATGAGACACACAGGTAGATGAGGTAATAATTTTTATTGCTGACAGTTGGTGGAAACCTGTTTAAAAAGGTCGTGCTGGATCAACAGAAGAGATTTTTCATTGGCCATTTTACCAACAGCCATCCTTTGCACCCAACAGGAAATATAATAGCCATTTTTTTTTCGTACCAAAGTAAATGAACACTAATACACCACCTCATCTTTCTCCTCACAAAACAGCACCTCAAGTCTTGACACAATGCTCAAAGTCACCAAAATAACTTTAGACACTTGCCCAACCACCACCACACTTCATACACTGGGTAGATTAGTTAAATACTGCCACAAGGTATATAGTTTTTTTGTTTTAACTTCCCACCCCAACTCTAATAAGTACCACTAATAGATTACACAGATGTAGCCATATTGACAGACAAGAGAATATAAAGCAAAGTATGTAAAAATTATTTGCAAATGTGACCTAAAGTCTCTTGTTTCAGTATTTCGTGAAATAAAGAATCTAAATAGACTTTTTTACAAGCTTCACAGTTTCTTCTCTTAAAATATATATAGTTAAACCCAAGAGGAAAAAAACATAGTTCTTTAATACTAAGTGTAATGCAAAGTATTACCTCATTTGGTATCAAATGCTCTCACATCTCCAGTACATATAGTTTCAGAAATAACAAAAGACACTTAAGTACCTTGTTTCTGGAAGCTATAATTTGTTTAATAACTATTCTGTCTGCCAGCACCAGCACCTTTGTCACTGAAGAAAGCAGCAATCTTGCAGCTTTTACTACTCCCGTTTTGTCTGTAAAAATTGTTATCCGGCCATCAGATTCTGGATGATCCAAGTTAGTTACATCTGTAAGTTGTGCAATTGTTTCACCTAAAAAAACCCCAAAAATAAATAAATAACTTTTGTGCTTTTAAAACAGAAAAAAGCTGAGAACATAAAAAAAGCCTAAATTAGCGCAGGGATAAGTGGCACCTGTCTTGCTGACCTATTGCTTGCTCCGTTTTGTCTTGTCTTGTTTCCTATTACTAACTATAGGAGATTCTATCTCCTCACTTCAGCTCCCAGCTGCTTGATATTCGCTCCTTCTCTTCCTCACACATGAACAAAATTTTGGTTTTGCCCTCAAGAGCTTGCAGGTTTAATTTTGCTCTGGAAAAAATGAAAGTTAGAATTTCTCTCCTACTTCTTTTATTTTTAATGACAAAAATTAAGCTCATGCAAGCACTGGAACAAAGCAGGAGACCCCATAGCCCAACCAGCATTTATTCTGTCAAGCCCCGGCTAGAATTCTCACAAGCTAGCGGATTTGTAGATTTCATTTTGCTTTAAAAATTCTCAAGTGTAAAGAATAAGCAGCCCCCAAACGGGAATTTTAAATAGCCAATAAAACAGTTTTGTATCTGTTGGGCTACTGAGGAAGCACTGCAATGACACTACTGTGTACAGGTTTTAGGCAGGCACCAGGCTCACCAGCCATTTTCCCTTGCACATACTAGTGTCATACTTATGCATCCAGGAAGGGCTCTACAAATAGCCTATATTCTATTTGCAACCAGCACCCCCTTCTGATATACTGAAATCCATTAGTCAAGCAAACTGAAATGCTTCAATCAGGCTATACTTCACCATACAGATCTGCAGTGGCTCGGCACTTTATGGATGAAGTGTTTCAAGCCAATAAGACTTCAGCCCGATCCCTGCAGAAATTTACACAATTAACTGAATGTGAGTAGTCTCACTGAACTCAGAACTATTTAGGCGCTCAAGTCTTTCTGAAGGATCTGGACATACGCATTTTCACAAACTGTCCAGTTACTGCATATATGCGAGTATAGATATATGGAGTAACATTCATAAACTATTCTGTATGATACATTAACTGCTATAGGAGGAGCAATTTACATGTCTAGCACCCATAACTCCAGTCATCCACGTTCTTCCAAATATTTGATTACAATCACTCAGGATACAGTCAAAAGTGGCAAGGAATGTAGGTGCCATATGATTCATCTTTGTAAAAGGTAGTGCAGCTAATAGCTACATACACATCTATATACATTCTAAATTTACTGTCAAAAGGCTTGAAAGGAAAGAACAACAAAGATCCCACTTCCAATTAAATTATTTTGCATCAACTACTTTGTAGTTCACCAAATATTAACAGGAAAGTGTCTGTATATTTGTCATGCCTCACGTAGACAGAAACAAACATCTGAGTTCACAAAGTCTGAGGAGTGCAGCAGAATACTGTCTTTGACAGAAAGTAACAAATATTAATTTGACAAGTTGTGCTAGGGAACTGCTCTGAATATTAATGCCAGTTGTAGTGGTACTTGATTCTGTACAGAAGAATTCATGTTCAATTGCTGAAGCCGCTGCAGACTGGAAGAAGCCTGAAAAATCTATTTTCTGACTTGCAATTATGTAATGTAAAAATATGAATTCATAAAACACTGATCATGTTGCAAAACCACGTAGTTTTCTAACAGATGATTAATCTCCACAATCACCAGCATCCACCGAGAAAGCATTATACAAGTTTCTACTAGAAGTGTGTTTCTGCCAACAATAATTCTCCGTTTCAGAAAGTTATGCTCTCAAATTAAATACTGAAACACTATACCCGTTCATTAGTTAATGTCTCAGGTAAATATCCCAAGAGAAAACAGATGCAATCATGAAAGCAGTATGTCAACTGTAAACTGCAATGGCTTCCTCTGCTGTGTTTTAAAGACTATTTTCATCATTTGGCCTGGTGAAAGAATGGTTACTTACCTTACAGTAACGGTGGTTCTCTGAGATGTGTTGTCCACACAGATTCCATTCTTGGTGTGCATGTACCCCATGGGCATGAGTTTGGATTCTTTCAGCCCGCAGCGAATACTGGGGCCATGCATGCACCCCAGGTGCCCTCATGCTCTCCTCCCCCAAGAGCATAAAAGATAAGTAGGCCCAACTGTCCCTCAATGCCTTCGCCAATACAGAATCCAAATGATATAGCAGGAAAAGCTGGTGGGTCATGGAATCTACGCAGCACCATATGTCGAACAACCACAGTTACTGCATGGTAAGTAACCATTCTTGCTTCAAGTGACTGTCCAGATGGCTTCCACTCATGGTTACTAACAAGCAGTAGCCTATTCGCTTGTGGGTGAGTAGTCTGAGTCCTATTTAATGGCTGCTGGACAGCCCTACCAAAACAGTTATCCAAACGAGTTGCATCCGAGAGTGCTGAAGGAATTGGCGGCTGTGATTGCAGAGCCATTGGCCATTATCTTTGAAAACTCGTGGCGAACGGGGGAAGTCCCGGATGACTGGAAAAAGGCTAATGTAGTGCCAATCTTTAAAAAAGGGAAGGAGGAGGATCCTGGGAACTACAGGCCAGTCAGCCTCACCTCAGTCCCTGGAAAAATCATGGAGCAGGTCCTCAAAGAATCAATCCTGAAGCACTTGCATGAGAGGAAAGTGATCAGGAACAGCCAGCATGGATTCACCAAGGGAAGGTCATGCCTGACTAATCTAATCGCCTTTTATGATGAGATTACTGGTTCTGTGGTGAAGGGAAAGCAGTGGATGTATTGTTTCTTGACTTTAACAAAGCTTTTGACACGGTCTCCCACAGTATTCTTGTCAGCAAGTTAAGGAAGTATGGGCTGGAAGAATGCACTATAAGGTGGGTAGAAAGCTGGCTAGATTGTCGGGCTCAACGGGTAGTTATCAATGGCTCCATGTCTAGTTGGCAGCCGGTGTCAAGTGGAGTGCCCCAGGGGTCGGTCCTGGGGCCGGTTTTGTTCAATATCTTCATAAATGATCTGGAGGATGGTGTGGATTGCACTCTCAGCAAATTTGCGGATGATACTAAACTGGGAGGAGTGGTAGATACGCTGGAGGGGAGGGATAGGATACAGAAGGACCTAGACAAATTGGAGGATTGGGCCAAAAGAAATCTGATGAGGTTCAATAAGGATAAGTGCAAGGTCCTGCACTTAGGACGGAAGAACCCAATGCACAGCTACAGACTAGGGACCGAATGGCTAGGCAGCAGTTCTGCGGAAAAGACCTAGGGGTGACAGTGGATGAGAAGCTGGATATGAGTCAGCAGTGTGCCCTTGTTGCCAAGAAGGCCAATGGCATTTTGGGATGTATAAGTAGGGGCATAGCGAGCAGATCGAGGGACGTGATCGTTCCCCTCTATTCGACATTGGTGAGGCCTCATCTGGAGTACTGTGTCCAGTTTTGGGCCCCACACTACAAGAAGGATGTGGATAAATTGGAGAGAGTCCAGCAAAGGGCAACAAAAATGATTAGGGGTCTGGAACACATGAGTTATGAGGAGAGGCTGAGGGAGCTGGGATTGTTTAGTCTGCAGAAGAGAAGAATGAGGGGGGATTTGATAGCTGCTTTCAACTACCTGAAAGAGGATTCCAAAGAGGATGGCTCTAGACTGTTCTCAATGGTAGCAGATGACAGAACGAGGAGTAATGGTCTCAAGCTGCAGTGGGGGAGGTTTAGATTGGATATTAGGAAAAACTTTTTCACTAAGAGGGTGGTGAAACACTGGAATGCGTTACCTAGGGAGGTGGTAGAATCTCCTTCCTTAGAGGTTTTTAAGGTCAGGCTTGACAAAGCCCTGGCTGGGATGATTTAACTGGGAATTGGTCCTGCTTCGAGCAGGGGGTTGGACTAGATGACCTTCTGGGGTCCCTTCCAACCCTTATATTCTATGATTCTATGATCTGGAAGCCTCCACTAAGAAATAGTGTCCTGTAAACTAGCTTAATCCACACAGCTGCCCTACGAATTTTCAAAACAGGGAAATTCCTCAAACAGAGCTGCCTGAACTCTAGTGGAATAAGCTCTAATATAGCTAGTTGGATCTCACCTGGTTAATGTATCGCATGCCCTTACAGTTGGAGACCCAGGCTTAGTTTACACTACATAGTTATACAGGCACAGCTATGCCAGCCTAGGAGTGTTGAGAGAAAAAACAAACATAACTATGCCACCAAAACCCTCACTATAGATGCAAATATGCCAACAGAAGAGTGCTTCTGCTGTCTTAGCTAACATTTCTCAGGGGTGGTATTTCTAAGCTGCAGTAGAGCTTCTTTTATCAGATTACGTTAATTCTACTCTATGGAGATATGCAGATATAGGCTCCATAGTGTAGAAATGGCAACAGACATGGCCCCACTTAAGACAATCTCTGTGTGGATATAGGGTGCCCCGAACTCCATCAGCAAAGGCCACAAATAGTCTGGGTGTATTCCTGAATGATTTTGTTCTGCTGATGTGAAAAAACAAAATGAGATATGAATGGACTGGTTTTCAGAGAAGTCTGAGATAAAAACTTGGGGTGAGGTCTACCCAAGGTGAAGTGATCCTGTTCTTATGAAACACTGGATAAAGGAAGACCTGTTATGAGGGACTGAATTGCCCCTATTCTTACAGCTGATGTAATGGATACTGAAAAGGCAGTCTTCATAGACAGGTGGTATAGGGAACAGGTTGCTATTGGTGAGGGAGGAGAGGGAAGGGAATAATCAACCTCACTAACACTGCATAGGAAGTCCCAAGAGGGAGGGAACTCACACACCAAGGGAAAATAATGAATGAGGCCCTTAAGGAATCCTGCCACTGTAGGGCCTGAAAAAAATAATATGGTCCAGGACAGGAGGATGACATGAGACTGCTGCTAGATGGATGCCTTTGGAGCTAATGGAAAGCTCAGATTTGTATCAGGGTTAGCAGGTTGTCCAATATTGTTGAAATCGGTAATGTCACGTGAGAAACGTTGTGCTGAGATGCCCAGATAGAAAATCATTTCCATTAAGCTTAGTAAGTCAGTCTAGTTGAAAATATTTTGCTTTGGAGAGCAGAATATTCTGGAAACTCCGCTGAACAGCTTCTTTTGGTGGATGACATCCAGCCAGCATCCAGTCTGTCAGATGCAACAAGGCTGTATTTAGGTGTAGGATCTGACTGCTGTTCTGCAAGACTGTCAGGCAGGACTGGTAGACTACCGTATTGAAAGGTTTATCAGATCTTAATACCAGAACTGCCTGGCTCAGCTAGGGACTATCAATCATCCACCCAGCATCTTGCTCTGTTTCTTCATGGGGCTTGGTGGGAAAGCATATGTTAGTCCCAGTGTCCAGGGGATAAGAAAGGCATCTGTCAAGTAGCCACTCTGGAGCAATGCGAGACAGACAAGGATACCCCCCCCCCAAAAAAAAAATCACAATCACCCTGGAGCCTTTCAAGGAGTGATGGCTTCATCCATTACTAAACTTAAAAGTTTGTTGCCTTCAAATGGCAGGTCCTCGACTGTTGTCTAGAGCTCACTGGGTCACCAAGGATAGCAGCCATGATAACTATTGCTGAGGTCATAGTACGTGTCATTGTATCACAACTCATTCCACTACAACTCAGTGCATCCAGCTGTTAATTTCAGGAAGGCAGTCAGCCCTCATCCATGACAGACTTAATCTCTTCTTGGGGTTCCTCAGGGAATTTGTCTACAGGGAGTTTGTCTATAAACTGAGACAACTGGTCCTATGTTAAATAGTCATATTTGGAGAGGAGAGTCTGATAGTTAGCCCCCTCATCTGGAGCTAACTGTGTGCATAACTTGTGCCTGAAGATGTCCAATTTCTTTAGATTCTTCTCTCCTGGTGTAGACTTAGGATGTCCCCGTTTTGGCTTCTCCTGAACCTGATGGTATATGTAACCAAAAATATTTAGACCCCTTTCAGATACCTGGTATCACCTGTCACTTAACTGCATTTATTTTTTTTTTGCAGGTTCCATTAGCTGCAGCACATAGGATGTCCTAGAGTTTGTCCCATTTTGCTTGAATTACCTCCAGGGGCACATCCAAGGTCTCTGCCATCTGATTCATGAAGTCCTGGAATACCTTGAATTCATCTAATGAGGCAGGCAAGGGTGGTTTCACTTCCTCATCTGGGGAAGATGAGGAGAAAGCAGCAGTTCTTCACTTTGCAGCTGATGCTCTTCCTTTACTATCCTCCTCTTGATTCTCCATTATCCGAAATGCACCCACCGCAGACTTGTTGGCGATGATCTGATTTGCCTGTTTGGAGCGGCTGATCTAGCCCTCGAGAAAGTGGATGATGCAGGCTTTCTGGAATATGGCTGCACAACACAGGTTGTTCAATAGGACCATGGATGGTAAGGATAGGAATACTGAAGCGGGAGATACATGGGGGTACCCAAGAAGGAGGATTCCTATGTGCCCAAGGTCTCTTTCTTCTACCTTTCATGGACTCCTCTTTAGAATCCCTCCCTGACTTCCAATGTGCTACCCAGGAAAGGGAAAATGGACAGATTGGAGATGAGTCCATGCTATGCCCAGCTGAAGGGTATACTCCCCACAAGGGGGTCTGTCTCTGTATGGGGGAGGTGGGTGCCAAGGATACCTCCTGAATCTGATGTACCAGTAACTCTGAAACTGTTGGGTTTGGATATCACCACCCTCAATCTCTCAAAGAGAGAGGACTCCAGTACCCAGATCACTGATAAGTCACGTGGCATGACATATAGTTTAGGTGTCAAGATTGTTGGTTCAACGGTAACAGGTATAAGCAGACATCATCTGCACGAAGGTGGAAGGTACTGGGAATACCAAGTAGTAAGGCTCTCTTTGACAGGGTCAATGATGAGGAGCTGGTACCAAGGGTAGCACGGTCCACTGATTTAGCAAGTACCACATATGCTGTCTCTGAGTTTGGTACTGGGACACTGGAAGAGGCCTTCTGAGGCTTCCAGCCCTCAGAAGAGTGATTTCAAGACAAATCATGAGTCTGATGATCTGGTGTCTCAACTTTCTGGGCACGGATGACCCAAGCAAGCCTTGGCTCATCTCTGGAGAAGTGCTCCTTTCTGTCTGAAAATATAAACACACAGTAATAGCAGATGAATGGGGCCTTTGATAAAATATGGCTCGGGATATCGGGGTGGAATCCAGCCTCCCAAGGCCATTAACAGAGAAGGACTGACTGGATGGCTGAGGCATGGTTATAGCCTTCTTTTCGGTAATCTGAGGCAGCTTGCATCGATCTTTTGGGAAATAGTTTCATGCAAGCTTTCCTTGCTCTGAGTGAATTTGGACAAAGAGCAACAAACAGAACATTGCTACAGAATGTGTCCTTCTCCAAGGCAGAGCAGACATCAGAGTACCTGTTAACAGGCATCAAAGCACTCCATGAGAGACAGGCCTTAAATCTATTGTTTTTGCTTGTGCCATGATGCTAGTCACACTGTAACAAGGCGCAGGTGCTCTACCCTAAACATTTATCTAAAAAAAAAGGTCAATTTTTTTTTTGGCATGCCACTAGGTGACTAACTTAATTAACCAAACTAATTTACAATGCCCAATGTGCTAGGGTTCCATCTCACTGCCAGGTGGTATGGAGGAACTGATGGCCTACTGGGCCTGCTCTGTCCTTCATAGCCCCAATGGACACTGGATTCTTCTGGACAGTAATCATGTGCACATCGGGTGGGAAGAGCACAAGGAGTGGAATCCATATGGACAATTACACAAAGATTATATGGCATGGGAATAAATAGTGCTTTCAAGTTTGGTTTACCTTCTAGTATTTTAATTCTGAAGGCCTTGAAAGTGAATGTCAGCAACGACAAACCAGTGGTAACTGCCTGCAATTTTTTTTTTTTTTTTTTTTAAATCATTGATTGGAGCAATGCTTCATGTTGTACTATGAACGTGTCTCTATAAATGGTTCTCACATATTTGGATTTTCTTCACGTTTTGAAGCTCTACACAACATTTCAGTGTTAACACTGAAGTAATTTTGTTTTTAGTGACAAATTTTGCTCCACTGGATGGATGGAAAAAGTTACAAATATAATGTAAGTTTAATATTTTCTTGTGGTTTTGTTCTTTGCTTACAGTAACTTTGTAAAACTAAAATAGAAGATTCCCTACAAATGGGAGCTTTAAAATAAGAATTTAAAAACAGCATTTACAGTGTGGTTTTATATTAAAATGCATTACAGATTGCAATAGCACAAGTTTTCAAGTTAGTTTTGTGAAGACTCAACCAGATATAAATCAAATTATGTTTCTTTAAAATAAACAATAATTTAATTCACTGATTTCCTTAATTTAAAGATTCCCTCATCAAAACTACAAATACAGGTTCTCCAATTTTGAAATAGGGAAAGTTACTGGGAGAAATGGAAAAATATGTAGATTCACCATTGGTCATCCTGAAGGTATTTTTAAAAACAACTTTAGGGTTTGTTGAGGGCGAATTGCTGGGGGTTTTTTTAAATTAAAAAGGGAAAAGTGAATCTTCTTGTGGCAAAGTGTTGCACACAATAAAGCATGACACAAGAATGCCATCATCTGTCAACTTTAGTCATAATGGTGGACATTTAAACAGCAGGTGGAGTGTGAGAGCACTGGTACCAATCAGGTATTGAATGTAGGCAGGGGTCATCACTGTAAAGGTCTCCCAAAATCATGTTTAATGGCTGCAATAGATGAAAGCAGTAGATTCTGTTTGTTTTCAATGTCAGGTGTAGCATAGCAACATAAATGGCATATTTCTTAAATAATCACATACCTGCTCGCTTTGCCTCAATGCAAGCAATACTCATTTCCTCTTTCAATTCTCGATTTTCATTGGCTATGGCTTCTCCTACTGTAACAAATCTTCCAACTGCTAGGTTAACTGCTTGACCCACCCGCTGAATTGCTTGCAATGTCTTGTCTGACCACTTTGGTTTATCCTTATGGTTAATAAGAGTAGTTATCTATAATAAAAAAAAGTTAATTGTTAGGATGGCAGATTAGTCAACATTTTAACATGAAAATTACTAGCAAGTTTTCAAATACACCTGGGGCCAGACCTTCAATTTTATTAGCCAACACACGACTGCACTGAGTCACATGGAATCATGTGTTAAATATTTCTGGAAACAAATTCAAAACTGAATATTAAAAAAGCAGTTTGGTGTTCCCTCTTCACTTCTGAACTCACACCCTCTTCTCATAAAAGATTAAAGATTGACTTTTATTTTTAAACTTCACAAGTAGTAATGGGAGCGGGTGTACTAAAAATAAACCATTCTAAGTCACTTGACAGGCCAATAATACTTACAATGTCCCTGTTAAAGTTGTTGTGTAATTCTAAACTGACCAGCATTGTTTTGGTTTGCCAACACATTCACAAGTCCTGCCATCTTTCCATTCTGACTGTCTATTCAGAACTTGTGTATTTTAATCAACGGCTATATCACATAAATAGAAAAAAGGCCATTTGCAGAGATGTGCATGTACCCAATCAAAATCTTAATGTTAGCAATTTGCCTAGCAAACCCATTTATGTAATCAATGCTGGAGCTAAATTACATTTTGAAGAACTTTACCCACCTCTCAAGACCGGATACGCATTTTTTAAAAATTACTCTTAGATTTGGCTCAATTTTGGACCCATTAGCCTTGCATCAAAATAGGTCTTATTTCATAGCAGTGAAAAGAAAACGGGATTAGGAAACCTAGAACCTCCCCTACCTACTGTAAAAAAAACTGCAGGACATTGCCCAGCTATAAGAAAATACTTTTGGGTGTGTGGGGTCTGTGCAAGGGGATGCTCCCACCCTACTCCAATCTAGCAAAAACAAATCCTGCTGGCTGCCAAACCTTCCCTCCAGTAACAGAAGGACTTATGCTCTCTCACCTTCTCCCCACTATGAAACCCTTCTTTCCCTCTCCAATTCCCCAGACAAAAGAACTAACTACACTGTAGCCAACTTACTTTTGCAGCAGCATAAAATAAGTGAACATGTTTGTATTAAATATTAACTTCAATATTCCAGTCACAGTCTTACGCAGCTCCATTCATTTCACAGTTCCACAGAAATTTTAGTCAGAATACTACACTGAAACTGAACAGAAGAATCTTGAAAGAATATTATTCAGGTAAGAAAATTTTCCATTAAGATCTTCTGCCATTTCAGATACTTGCAGCAGATGGACACAGTACATAAAACCTTTTTGGGGAGGTCATCCCTCAATAAGCTCAGCTAACACCTCTAAGAACACTTTATGATCATTTGCTAACTTTTAAAGTAAAAAGACCAAACTTAATTTAAGCTTAGACTGAAACTATATGGAGTGATGTTAGTCTGAAAAAAGTGGAGTATGAACTGGCACGAATGTCCTGAAGAGAGATAGTAATCAAACGAGGGAAATTCCCCATTTTCTCTTTGATCATCTATGCTAATCTTGACACTCGGGACCTTCCAAAGCATATTCCAGACCCCTAATGGAGGCACTCGCAACCCACAGTGGCCTGCAGTATTCTCCTTCTGAATGCTGCATCTACTGAGGCTATACATCCACTCTAATATTTGAAAAAATGTGTGACATGATGCAGCGGTTGCTTTACAAATTGCCAGCAGAGCTGCTTATGCACGTTTCCCATGATAAAGCCAATAATTCCATAAAGTAAAACTTGAATGTTTCTGACACTTCTTACTGAAATACGCCTCCATTAGAGGATGTGTTATCCAATTATACAAGGTTTCAGAGTAACAGCCGTGTTAGTCTGTATTCGCAAAAAGAAAAGGAGTACTTGTGGCACCTTAGAGACTAACAACTTTATCTGAGCATAAGCTTTCGTGAGCTACAGCTCACTTCATTGGATGCATTCAATTATACAAGGTAGACTTGGGTGCTGTTTGTCCTTTCTTAGGGCCTTGATGCAGAATGAA
This sequence comes from Caretta caretta, assembly GCF_965140235.1. Classification (NCBI taxonomy): domain Eukaryota; kingdom Metazoa; phylum Chordata; order Testudines; family Cheloniidae; genus Caretta; species Caretta caretta. The sequence goes on along the minus strand of NC_134207.1, from coordinate 153,710,874 downwards.
AAGCATCTGAGCTTCTGAGACAGAGATGATTCTTAAAACTGATTACATTCAAACATTCATTACTGTTCCTTGGGATTAGGACAAAGAGGGACAGTAATATTTTGGTTCAAATGGAACAAAACAGGAAGCCTTTCACAAAAATCACAGCAATGTCTTGAACACTAGCATGGATAAAAACAGACTTGTTTACAAAAAAATCTTAATTTGATTTTTTTTAAACTTTAAATGAAATATATTTTTCTTTTCAAAACTAAATCAATTTAAAATTAAGTTTGAAAATTATGACAACCAATGTTAAAGCCTTTTTAAAAAAAAGTCAAAAACCTGAACTGGTACAAGTCACTGACTAACAGACTAAGTGCTAAAACCAACTTTTGACATTAGTATCCTTCTCTGCAACTGCAGATGAGGATATCTTCATTTCAGTTTATTCAACTAGTTCAATTCAATGACTGGTTCAATGTTGAGAAACCAATTAGAAGACACAAAAATCAGGAGAGCTTCTTTTCCTCTTTCTGTAAATAAAAACTAGGTACGAGAAGAAGAGCTCTACTCGCTGTAAAATCTTGAAGGACGTGACCAGAAACAATAAGTTCAATTCATTAACTACACATAATACTTCCTTTGTTTAATAAAGGAGTTTTAAATAAAAACATTTGATACACTTTCTTCTTATGTATCCAGCATCTTTAGTTTTAAAGAATGAATAATATCAGAATTATGTTTTTGTGCATTTTTAATTCTAATTTCCATCCAAATGAATCACTTCCATCTCTTCAAGAAAATGACTTTAAAAACTTACCAGTTCACCATGCTGCAAGTAGTAACAAGACCTTCAGTGATAAGAACCAGAGAATTCTTCATAATAGCTTGAATGGTGATTTGGTGACAGCATTCAGAGCTGAGTTCAATTCTCATAGTGGGGCAGGTGAACTGAAAACCAGCCTAAGATTCTCCACAGAACCCAGATATGACCAGAACATGCCCCCAACGCCACATTATCTAAGTGGCCCTGTGAGGTCACACTTACTGGTAATTGGAGAATCAGTGAGCTGGCATTCATCCCTATGAGGCAGACTACCCTGAAAAAGCTCCAAAATATCAGGAAGGGTATAAACTATAGAGTGAATGTCACACCAAGAACTGACACGTTCCCAAACGCTTGAATGCTGCACCAAAGTAGACTGATTCCAAGAGAACAACATTGAAATGACCTTATGCAAAAGCCTTTATTTCTGAAGTTTGCCCTCCAAATAGCCATGCCCTATACCTGAAATTAGACGTATTGTCACAGGTGATAGGGTCCCGTGTCAGGATCTCTTGTCACTGAAGTTCCACAACCAGATTCACCAGGCTTGGATATTTTGGCTAGCTCAGAGTGATCAGAATCAAGTTCCCTGTGGGCCTAGTTCTCTTTTGGAGCACCTAGGACCACAAACAGGTACAGCAGGCCGAAATCCCACCTGAAGGGCACAACTATATCCTGGGAGTCGTGCTTCCTGTATTTACAGAAGCAACTGGATTTTGTATCACGAGATTCACTAATAAAAGCACACATTCTAAAATCTGAAACCAACTTTTTTTTTAGCAGACGACAAATTGGTTAATTCAAAACAGAGCCACTGAGACTAAAATGCAAGTTAGATATACTAGAGGTAAACTGATTTTTGTTGAAGGTAGGGTTCACATTTCATGAACAACAATCAACTTGATATACATGACAATGGTTAACAGGGAGGAGGCAGAGGGTATTTAGTCTCAGAAGATAAACTGGACAGATACAAATTATAGAGTATTCTAGAAACTTTCCATTTTAATTATTTGTGTTGTCACCATATTTTATCAACAAATAATAAAATATATATGAATAAGATTTTTTCATACATTTCACAGAGTAAAGCCAGGAGGATCATGAGCTCATCTAGTCTGTCCTCTTGTATATCAAAAGCCATTAAATTTCACCTATATTGAGCCCAGTGACTTCAGTTAGATCAAAGCATTTCGGTCCTCTGGAGACTAAACTGTTGCATCCATCCCCGTCCCAACCCCTCCGTGCCCCCGCACCCCCATCATTGCAGCCCTCCCCATCCCAGCCCCCACTCCCCCATCCCCGTCATTGCATCCCTCCCCATCCCATCCTGCCCCCCACACCTACCCATCCCAGCCCTGTACCCCTTACAGCACTCTCCCATCCATCCTCTCCACCTCCCAGAGCCGCCACTCCCACATCCCTCACCCACAATTCACCTCCATACACTGCTGCACTCCCATTATATCCCTATACACCCCACATCCTCATGCACCTGTAGCCTTCTGCCTCCCCATCCACTTCCCTGCCACACCCCTCCTCTCTCCTTCACTGCCCCCCCACACTGCTCTCATCCTTGGCCTCTTTCCCTCCCCATCCTCTCTCCTCCACCCATCTTTTCCCCTCCAGCCCACCCTCCTCCCTTCCTGGCTTGGTGATTTAGGCAGCCCCTGGAAAAGTGTATGAAAAAGTTTTTTTGTGTAGGCAAGTCTGTGCGTGCATGCATTGTATGTGTGTAAGAGACTGTGTGTAGGGAGATGCATGTATTCCCACACGTGTGTATACCTATGTGAATAAAATTTGCAGCCTCACTGACTTATTTCTTTTGCTGGCTTGCGCACAAAAAAAAAAAAACCAAAAACTGATGACAGACTGTGTATTCTCTTTTAAAAACTTGTTCTGAAATGAAGAACTATAAAATAAATGTATTATTTCTTAAAAAGTGAATCCTGTTGAAGTGAGCTGTAGCTCACGAAAGCTTATGCTCAAATAAATTGGTTAGTCTCTAAGGTGCCACAAGTACTCCTTTTCTTTTTGCGAATACAGACTAACAAGTTTGTTACTCTGAAACCTGTTGAGTAATTGCAGAAAAGCCATGTATTATACATTTCTCCCCACCTTTGTCTAGCTACTTTATAAACTCTTTGTTGCAGACTCTCTTTCTATGTGTATGTCCAGCACCTCCCACCCTGGAGCCCTGATCTTAGTTGGGGTTTCTAAGCACTAAACAACAATATATAAATAATGTGGAAGTATGCGTGTTAGTGTATGCTAGATGTGAATACATGAATACACGTGTGAATCTGCATGTAGGCGTGGGAGTCAGTTTCTACAGATTTATCTATCTGGACAGGTATGCATTTCTGTGGTTGTGCTCTATGGATTTGTATTTGGGCTTCAGGAGTGGGCCTTTAATGGACCCACTGCAGCTGTGATAATGTGTGGTCCTAATTCCACACACAAAGTTACAGTAACTTTAGTGAACAAAAAACATGGAGCTGGTTACAAAAAATTGGAAGAGCGGAGGGAAAGAATCATGAAAACCTTTGTAAACTTTCATTTTTTAAAAAATTATCCTTTTTGGCTATTTTGCTGCCAGCTCTAGCATCCTGTAACAAATGAAACTTGAACTTGGAAGAATACATCTGTCAAAACAATAAATATGCCTGTTTGGGCCTTGCAGTGAAAATGAGCATATGAGCGAGGATGGGGGAGAGCAAGCAACAGAGGGAGGAGGGATGGAGTGAGCAGGGGCAGAGCCTCAGGAAGGGATGGGGACGGGGCAAGGTTGTTCAGTTTTCTGGAATTAGTAAGTTGGCTGCCCTATCCTGGAAGCTAGAGAGACCTGGTGTTTCAAGAGCTAGAAGAGCTAGCAACAACCTATCAGAGTCCAGCAGGCTCAGATAAAAGGTGCTGTGGGGTCTTAGCAGGTCAGTTCCTGGCTGGGACCAGAGCAGAGAAGAAGGGTACTCCATCCTGTCCCAAGGAGCCAGACAAGTAGCCAGAGAATTTAAGGCTGGCTGAACTCTGGGATTGCAGAGGGAGAAGAACCAGAGGACACTGGCCTTGGGATGGGGCTAGTGATAAAGGGCCTGGTAGGAAGAGGCCCAGGGAAATAGCAGCAGAGGACTGAAGAAAGCAGTACGTGGCTGCTATGTATAGGGTCCCTGGGTGGGATCAGGTTCCTGTACTAGTCCCAGGTAAAGTGGCATAATTCCCAAGAGGGGCACTACTCGTTTGGAAGCCTGAGAAAAGGGCTGAATTTATAGGGTCCAGAGCCAAGGCAGAAGACCCTAGCGAAGGCAAAGAGAATTTTATTTGCTAGACTTTCCTACCAAGGAAGGGTTCATTCGGACTTTAAGACTTGTCCGGAGAGCTAAATCACTGAAGAACAGCCAGTTTCAGCTGGCAGTCTACAGGGGGCACGAGGGGAAAGAAATGGACTGCAGTACCACGCCCAGCTGCTAGGAGGGGCTCAAGAGATGAGTGCTACATTACAGTGGAATATGGCCAGATGATCCTAGCAGGCAAGCCACACCCTAGGCTGCAAAAGAAATCTAAAAAAACAAGGTCCCTGCCAATCTGACCTAAGGGGAAATTCTTTCACGACCCCAAATCTGGCAATCAGTATGCAAGCAAGACATGCCACCCAGCTATCTAAGAAAGCGGGGGGTGGGGGGGGGGAGGAGTCGTCGTCACAGTTGTGTTTTTCAAACTATTTGAAAAATACTTTTAATGAGGTTGGCAACAACATTGTTCACAATAGCATGGGATACAATTTCACTCTGTTACCACTATTGGGTTTCTTACTCAGTGTTGATGGATCTCCATGCAAGCTGTGAAGAGAACAAGAGTCTAGAAAGACTGGTTTCCTAGTTGTGGAAGTGTGTTGTCAACACTCTAGAAGTTAGCCATGGAATATGAGTCAGGAGAAAATGTTCATCTGCAATCATGTATGGAAGGTAAGTGAAGCGTTTTAAAAAACAAACATTTGTAATATGGGATTACAATAAGTAGTTTATTACTCGTAAGAGATGTTCTGCCATCAGGACAGGCTCTTTGATAGGAGGGAAAAAGAAGGAAGGCATGTCCTTAAAACATGCAGTTAAATCCCTCCTAGCTCATTCCGACTGTAAAATACTTAATAGCACTCAAGGTGGGAAGGAGATTCTACAATGCAGAGGAGTAACATCTCCCCATCTGTTGAGGATTAAAGTAATGGGATAGGAAAATACAATCCTCATTTGTTTGGGGGCAGGCTGGGGTCGTTACTATGATGGTTCTAATTTATTTAAGTTGGAAGGATGTTTGGTGAAGTTTGTTTGGTTTTTGGGAGGGATGGGGGGCTGTGTGTGTTAAAGGGAAATAACACTGACAACTGCTGTGTTTTGTTAAGACATCTCAATGTCAGGTAAAAACTGAACCACAAATCAAAATACAGAACAAAAACAAACAAAAATACTGAAGTTGGAAATATTTTATGTTGGTGTAATTTATATAATTAAATACGTTAGCATCAGATACAGTGTATTCTGTTGTGGTGTAAAAACTAGAAGGGCTGTTTGTGATAATACTGGGTACTGGATTGTTATGAAAACCATGACAAAAAAAGGACAGAGCTGGAAAAGGCTGACTTTGGATATTAAACTTTGTTTACTGCTTAGTAATATTTCAGAGAAAGTAATGAATAAAATCACAATTATACCAAATGTAAAATAGCATCATTAGAAGAATAAGAAGAGTTCTGCAGGAACAGATTAAATCTGCTCCCAATATCCTGTTACTTCAGAAAGCACAGCTGTGTGGTGGACAAGAACAAATGATCCAGGGAAGTATTTTAGTCAAGCATCTTTTTCCCTTCTTGAAACCTCCGGAAAGAGAAAGTGATTATACAAATAGTCAGATATATCCCTTTTGTTTTAGATAAACACATAAAATTGAAGGTAGAATCCATTTAGGAGAAAGTGACCCTAAGGTAAGTGCCATCCCCCAAATCAAGGGCAAATAAAATCTTAAGTTTTCAAGAACTGGAGACTTTTAAATAAAGAAATTCTAATTAAGTAGGGTAAGGGATTTTTACTGTGTACTAAATGCAAGACTTACACAGAGACATCAAACAGAGGTGCTTATAAAAAGTAAAATGGTTATAATTTAGTCGTATGTGTTCGTTACTACAAGTGACAGAGGACACACATATAGCTAATATTACATGGCATGACTCAATAGAAACTCACCTGAGAGACTGGATATCTGGTCCAGAACATAAAAAACTGGGTAGCGTCTTATCTGCTTAATGGTAAGTCTTACATTTTTCTATAACTTGGATAACCATTGATCCTCCCTTTCTAGGGACAGCTGAGTTGTTGTGGAAGCCCAGTTTCTTCACTTTCAATAAAGTGTGTGGGGGGGTGGAGGGTGAGAAAACCTGGATTTGTGCTGGAAATGGCCCACCTGATGATCACTTTAGATAAGCTATTACCAGCAGGACAGTGGGGTGGGAGGAGGTATTGTTTCATGATCTCTGTGTGTATATAAAGTCTGCTGCAGTTTCCACGGTATACATCTGATGAAGTGAGCTGTAGCTCACGAAAGCTCATGCTCAAATAAATTGGTTAGTCTCTAAGGTGCTACAAGTACTCCTTTTCTTTTTTCAATAAAGCAGTCACCCTCCCTAGAAAGGCCAGTAAAAGCCCATACATGCACAACATGAGTAATCTTCTCTGATCGCTCACCTGCAGAACTAACTACTTCAAACTTCTCTTCTACTGAGATCTGTAGGTCTGCACTGCCTGGGGAAGAGAAGCAAGGAAGGAAGGGAAGTGAATTACATTTGCCAAAGCTCCCTTAGACTAGAAGATCAAAGCAGGGCTACCTAGGCAAACTCCTACTGTGACCATAGAAATAACCGACTGGTCAAAGTTCTTGCGCCTGAACAAGAGAAATGAGCTTCCTTTGTGGTACTACATAGCCAAAATCAATTCAACAATTGTTTCCAGTGGATTTGTTGTGACTTTTCTGATACACAGCACAGATTTAGGGGAGACAATCTTATTGATATTAATCTCAGAAGAATACTTTGTATAACTCACAGCTGTTTATGGAGAAGCAGTATTCTTGGAGGAAGGTGATCACTGTATACTATGTATGTTTGTTCATCTTCATTAGTGGGGACACTTTGATGAAGATGTTATTCAGAAAAAGTGTGAATGCCGTTTCTCTCAAGGCTACAAGTGATAGTTGTGAACAAGTGTGCAATACACAAAAGGCCAAATGGAATGGTATGATCCATAAAGGAAACCCTCAGCTATCTCTTCAAGAATATGAATGTGCCTTTTCTGATTTGTCAAGGTAAGAAATCCCTGGGGATTAAAAGAAACCATCTAGTCTCAGTTTTGAAATTGACATATCTAGAGTACATGGCCTGAGGCTAAGTATTGCCTTAGTACTACCAGATTTTTTTTTGCTGACAAAAGAAAAAAGGTTTGAATTTTCACCTGATAAATCTCACTGAGGTAATGAATTCTTCTACAACCCTCTATTTAAGGTAGCTCGGTGAAGTAGATCCTCAGGTGGAGTTTGAGTTCTGTTGAGAAGCCCCCTTGTACTATTCCCAGGAGACACCCGTCTGAGGCTCTGGAAAGCCAACCGTCTGAGAATAAGTGGACTCTGCCTCCTTTCAGTGGATTTTGCCAGGGATTAGGAGTCATGTGATTTGTTGCTTATGAGCAGCTGTGGAAGAATGATCTTTTCTGACTTTCTTTGGTTAAGTTGTCTAATAGTATCCTGATGCTTTATAGCCACAAAAAGATATTCAGTCTGTCATAGAGTCCATAATCTTCTCATTCACATGAGGGCCTTAGCACTTATACTTTTTACAAAGAAACCATGAATTAAAATATAAGAGACCCCATTGAGCATGGACAGCATTAAGTGATTACATCACCTGGTTTTAGAAAATATTTATAGCTATCACATATACGACATACATAGAGCTTATTGCATCAGATTTTTATTCAGTGAATTCTCTAAGTTTTTTATTCCTGCTACAGCAAAATGTTCAAGATATTTTCTACAGGGAATAAGGACTCGTTTTAGTTCTGCAGTACATCTTGAGCACTAGTTCTTACACTGGTTTGCATCTTTCCCCCTTCTACATCAAGTTGTTTACAAAAGGCATTTTCATTAAAAATTTCAAGAAACCTCACTAAAATATGAAAATTGAGGCAACACATATAGGACAGAAGACATACAAATCCTGCCATAAGTTTGCACTATAAAAATCTACTGTTCTGTCACATTAGAGGACACTTGCAGAGGACTTAGTATGTGGGCTTTTGAGACAAGTTTCCTCGGTAACTAAAGAGAGACTAGCTGATTCATTTAGAAACAAAACCTCAATTTCAAATACCGCACTCTTTAAATAAAGTCTCTCTAAATCTCAGGTAATACCTAGGACCAACATTTGCTCATTTTTCCTAATGAGGACTCCTTTAACCAGAAAAGCACATGATATTTGACATTCAAGTCTACAAAAACCTTTTACTGCACGCACTGTAGCAAGAATAGGATATCCAATATCATTTACTGGAAGGGCCATAAAAACAACACTACTTACCTGTACATTTAACACAAGCAATGATCAGAAGTTTACATAATACACTAGGCTAGATTACAGCATGACATCTAATATTATTTATTTGGTTAACTACATTTTCACACCCTGAAACTGAATTAGTCATGTAAAAAAAAAAAACCAAATACATCATGCCCTCTTTTATGGCCCCACCCTCTGAACAGTCAGAGCTGTGGATGGTGGGGCAGAGGATATAAGAAAGCTACAATAGAAACTGCTACTTGCAAGTGCCACTGGTCCAAACTGCACAATCAGCACATTCCAAGAATGGGAATGTGCAGAGGTCAATCAAGAATAATTCCCTATTGCACATATATGCACATCCAGATAATTAAATGTTTTTGTGGCTAGATAACTCATTCCTTGCAACCTATGGTGCATAAAGATCATAGGTCAAGCAAGTGACCACACACTAGGCATCCAGTTGTCCCAGAGAGCAACTATCTGTAAGGAAAGGAGTACTTGTGGCACCTTAGAGACTAACCAATTTACTTGAGCATAAGCTTTTGTGAGCTACAGCTCACTTCATCGAATACATCTGATGAAGTGAGCTGTAGCTCACGAAAGCTTATGCTCAAGTAAATTGGTTAGTCTCTAAGGTGCCACAAGTACTCCTTTTCTTTTTGCGAATACAGACTAACACGGCTGCTACTCTGAAACCTATCTGTAAGGAAACACCCTAAATTCCCCTTGACTTCATCAATCCTGATCCTGACAAAGTGACAATACAAAGACACCTAACCCTCAAGCTATGGCTATGACCAAGCACCTGTTAACCACCTCTAGAAACCCGAAGACCATCTCTCTCTAGCTCAACCCAACGACCATTTTCATAGACTCATGCTGATGAAAGACTGGTAGTTGAAAATAAAATTTTATGGGGTCTGATGACAAGCAAAGAAGGGAGAATTTTAAAAATGCAACGTGACATCTACTCAATACTGAAGTATTATGCAAATCTTTGCTTACAAAGGGAGAAACCTCAAAGAGAGATCCTGAGAGAAACCATGCACTGTTTCTCTATTTCAAACATTTGCAAACTTTGGGCAATACTTATCTATGTGAAGCAGCTGCAGATCTACAGAAGAAGAGTACTAACAAATATGACAAACTCACATCCCCCCTTCTTTAACTGGTATCTTTCATTAGGAGGGTAACTGTTTCACTTACTACATGCATTCAGTTTTTACACTGCTACAAAACAGAAGTTCTATTTTATTCATTCTGCGCTATTGTCAAAGCTGAATCCCCGCTCTGTCACTTTTAGTGCAGAAGGTTGGGGCCCGCAAGGATTCTAAAAATTAATACTGGCCACTCCAGGCTTGTATTAAACTCCCAAGGTTACAGATTTTCTCTGACCTTGGCTTGGGAAACGCTGCCACCACCCAAATGCAAAAAACCCCCTTGGACTCAGGAAGGAACACTTGGGAATTCCACCCTATGGGGTACCCTCAAGCCCCTTCTCTCACCAACCTACCCACCCACCCCCCGTCCAGGGAAGAGCTGAGAAAGAAAACAAAGGAAATTAGCTGTTGCCACCAGCTAATCAAACAGCATATGCACAAACCTCTTAGGACACCAAAAATCCAATCCTGTTCTTAAAAAAGGTAAATTTTATTAAAAACAAAAAGGAAGAAAATACATCTGAAACTTAGGCTTTTGCTAGATTTTAAAAGAGCAATTCCAAAAAATTAAGCACCCAAAATAGCTTTCTTGGGGTTTTAGCTTAAAGGTTACAAGCAAACAAAAGCATCTGGGGTTAGCACAGAGGAGAGCCACAAGCCAAAATAAAGAAATAAACCTGATTGTGTCTATTTAAACATTTCCTGTCCAATAATTTCTTCTAGGTATGGAAGATGAATTTTTATACCTGGTTCAAGTCTTACACAGCATTCCTGCTTATAGCATTGCTGCTCTGTCTCCTTCTCCAGGAAACAGACAAATGGGAAGTTTTTATTCCATTTTAAAAAGTTTAGCCTCCCATTGGCTCTTTTGGTCAGGTGCCCACTCCTTTTCCTTTACCTGGTAAACCTTTACAGATAAAGCAAGCAGAGAACAGCCACCAAGAGGGACTTTATAGCTAACTGGGTGTCCATAAAAGGGAGCCACCCCCCCTTCATTTATCACAGCTATACAAAGAAAAGTCTGATAATCCTTTGAGAGAAAACGGACCACAAAATAATTTTGATCACTAAATACAGCTTGGTCTTTGGCATGAAGAAACAGACCAAGATTTGCTCCCTATAACCAGCTGCTGAACTCCTCAAAGAATTTATATTAACAAAAGTTAAATGTTAATTAGCTGCATATTAGATCGTTTATTCTACATTCCAAATCAAGAAAGTGATGTTTATTCTCATTATAGTTTGTAGAGATGGAACAGATCTACAGCTAAAGACTTGAGGCCAGATTCTGCCATCGTTATTAACACTGAATACTACCTTAATCTGAAGGTAGCCCCGTTAAATCAATAGGACTATTTGGAGAGTAAGGTATTTCTCAGACAATGAATAGGGCTGTAGGTTTGTCAGTGAGAAACGTCATTGAGACTGTCATTTTCCTGTTTGCTCATGACTTGTCTGTGTGATGTCTTTGCATCCATGATTTTAATAAACTCACCCCAGCAGTGTCTGTCCTAGGGGGCTGAGCCCAGCAACTGGCTCTGGGCATTGCAGCGCTGCTCAGGTTTGGCCTGGCTATCCAGCCCTCATTGGGGCAGCCAGCCCAAACCTGGGAAGCACTGCAACCATATGTACCAAGCTGCAATGTCTAGAACAAGGAGCTACATCCACCCCATGGGGCAGAAACTGTAGGTGTAACAGCTGCGGGGTGGAGTGCAGGACAAGCTCACTCTCCAGCACTTCTCTGGCGCCCCCTCCTCCCCACTTATCTCAGCATATTTTTTTAAATAAAAAGAACTCACAAAACTTGTGTGACTGCTTCATGACCAAAAATAATGCCAAGACAAATCCACAGCCCTAATAATGAGTAAGGGTGACAAAACGTAGCCCTTACTGAATAAGAAAATAAATCAGTGTATTGCGATTGGGGGGGGGGGAGAAGAGGGGTGCTTCCTTTTATGGACACCCAGCAGCTATAAAATCCCTCTTAGTAGCTGTTCTCTAACTGCTCTATCTGCAAAAGGTTAAAAAAGTCTCACTGCTATGCACAGGTAAAACGAAGTGAGTGGGCACCTGGCCAAAAGAGCCAATGGGAAGGCTAGAACTTTTTAAAATTGAAACAAGACTCCCCTTCTGTCTGTCTGTTGTTCTCCCGGGGAGAGGCGGATAGGACAACAGCTATGCTGTAAGACGCTTGGGCCAGGTATGAAAACAAATCATCAGTATCATACCTAGAAACCACTCATTTAAAACCCCAGATAAGTAAGTAGATCAGGAAATGTCTAGGAAGACGCAATTAGGTTTATTCCTTTTATTTTGTTATGACTCATGGATTCCTCTGTGCTAACCCCAGGTGCTTTTGTTTTGCTTGTAACTTTTAAGCTGGATCTCAAGAAAGCTATTCTTGGTGCTTAATTCTTGTAGTTGCTCTTTTAAAATCTAGCAATAGCCTGAGTTCCAGATGTATTTTCTCTCTTTTTTTTTTAAATTAATAAAATTTACTTTAAGAACGGAATTGGATGTGTGTGTCTTAAGAGGTTTGTGCACATGTTGTTTAATTAGCTGGTGGCAACAGTTGATTTTCTCCCCCCCCCCCACTCTTCCCCAGAGGAGGGGGTGAAAGGGCTTGAGGGCACCCCACAAGAAGGAATTCCCATGTGCACCTTCCTGGGCTCTTAAAGGGGTTCAACATGTTTTCATTTACAGAAATAATTCCTTATTCATTTTCCCCTCAATGTTTTAATATAGTTGTTCAATCATTGGGGGCTACATTGTAAGTTACATTCTGGCCTGAGTAACAGGTGACATATATATGCACCACCCAGAAACACAATGGGTAACAATTTGTTCTCACGGCACAATTCTTCCCCTAGTCTCCCTTGTTGTGCTGGACAAAAACCAATTTATTTTTTAAAAGTCACTTAAAATTAAACTTTTCTGTTTAAAAAGAAGCCATTTTGAAATTATGACAACTTAAAAGTTAACTTAAACTTAAAAGTTTAGGCCTTAACCTATGTAAATTAAATAAGTATTCAGACAGTTCATGTTTGCAGCTGGAGCTTTAAAGAAAGTCAAAGCACTGCTGGTTAAAAACTTATAACTAGAGTTTGCTGAAGTGATATACCAGTGTTTGACAACAATAGTTTCTTCTTCAGGTAAGGAGACAGTATTTTCTTCATTTCAGTTTATTCAACTAGTTCAGTTCAATGACTAGTTCACTGAAAGCTAAGAGCCTGATGGGTAGCTGAAAAAGCAGAAAAGTTTGTTTTCCACTTCCAATCCACAAATAAAAATGAGGTGCAAGAGCATAAGATCTACTCATTTTAAAATCTTCAAGGACATGGTGACCTTAGTTCAATTCACTACAGATAATATTTCCTTGTTTAATAAGAACATGTTTTGCATTTCAAACTGACTGATAAACTTACGAGTATCCAGCCCATTGAAGATGGTTTATTAGTTAAATAAACCTACTTTATAATGACAGGTTTCAGAGTAACAGCCGTGTTAGTCTGTATTCGCAAAAAGAAAAGGAGTACTTGTGGCACCTTAGAGACTAACCAATTTATTTGAGCATGAGCTTTCGTGAGCTACAGCTCACTTTGCTCAAATAAATTGGTTAGTCTCTAAGGTGCCACAAGTACTCCTTTTCTTTCTACTTTATAATGCTGCTTGTGCATTTTAGCTAGTCTGATTTCCATCCAGTTTGATGCAAACAAGTAAAAAAAATCTAGTAAGAAAGAAATAAATCATTCACCATTTTCGAACATTATAAAAAAGCAGATGTTAAGAACCTCAGTAAATGTATGTTAAGCTGCACAACAGCTTAAATAAATGTATACAGCTATTGTGTACCTTCCCAGAGAGTCAAAAGTAGTACCAAATTATACCTATCAATGAGACTCAATCTCTCTTTAGGAAAAAAACTGGAAAGTACAAATGCAAAACAAGATTAAAATTGATTTAAATCAATGTTTCCTGCTTACTGATTTAAATCATGATAAAAATTGGTTATTTAAATGAATCCTTCCTGGCTGGGTGGATTAAGCCACTTCATCCCTTTTCATGGAGCAGTTTATTCCCGCAAGTGCATCCAGCCAGCTACTGTGGACAACAAATAGGTATGGCAGAGTCAAGACACCTCCATAACCCTAGGCTGCTTGATTGCAAAAAGTATGAAGGCTAATCAGAGCGTTTACTTGGCTGCACTTATTCCAACTGTGTAGCTGAATGAGAGCCATGACAATTCAGCCCTGCATGCTTCATTTCTTAATTGGTTCACTCATTTTAAATCTGAGAAGTTATACTTCTAAAATAGCAAACATTTTACTGCAGACAGCTTTTGTTAGCTCACTGTGACTAGTTAAATTAATAGCTCAAAGCTACCAAAGAGAACATTTTCTACTGCATTAAAAAAAAACTGCACATCAAGAAGAAAATTGATACTATCATGTTTTTAAACTGTGGATCACAAATACACGTGCGAAATACGAGCCTGCTGCCTGCCTTTTTGTGGGTTTATAAAACTAATGACACACACTCTTATTATAGTCACGACAATTAAGTGCAACAACCGAGAGGGGAAGGTAGTAAAAGAAGGGGGAAAAATAAGTTAACTCAGCTACTTACAATTATGTACACTGTGTGATTCTACTATAGTCACCTTCAAAAAAACTACCCCTTTTTCATCATAGCTTATTGCAGGCTTTTCAGAAGAATATCTTTCAAAACAATTTAAATGAGGACAGAGGCAGCTTGGTGGACTAAGAATGAGTTCCACTTGAAGGCAGCAACATGAAAGGTTACAAAAAGACAGGAACATAAGATCAGGCCTGCAAGTCCACTTAGTTCAGTATCTGGTATCCAAATGTGGCGATTTCCCGATGCTTAAGAGGAAGGTGCAACAAGCCTTGCAAGACAGTGTAGTCTTGTGTCTAGAGTACTGAACTGGGACTCAGGAGATCTGTGTCCTCTTCCTGGCTCTGGCACTGGCCTGTTGTCTCAACTTCAGCTCTGTGCCCAGCTTCCCCCAACGATAAAACAGGACTTACCTCCTGTTTAAAGCACTTTTGAGATGTACTTGTGAAAAGTACCATACTAGAGCTAGATGTTATTAGGCCTTCCACATTAGATCTCATCCAGATCTCTAATAGAGATCAGCATAAGCCTTAAAGCATGAAGTTTAATATGCTTTCCAAAGTCAGTTATCCATATAAAGTAACAATTAAAAAAAACTTGCTAAATTCTCAGTCTCAAAGACGTCTTGTGGCAAAGAGTTCCACTGTCTAAATGTGTTGTGTGACAAAGTATTTAATTTTATCAGTTTCAAATTTGCCACATTTTAAATTTCATTGAATGTCCCCTTTCCACGTACATTATGAAATTGGAAAAACCAGAGCTCCTAATCTAGTTTCTCTACACATTTCTTATTTTAAATACTTTTATCATGTGCCCCCTTATTCATCTGAGATAAACAATCCTACTTTTTATAGGAACTTTTACATGCCTCTAGTTATTCTTGTCAACCTTTCTCTTAACTTACTCTAGTTCTGCAATATTTTTTGAGATGCAGTGACTAGTACTGCACAAAATATTCCAGATGAGACCCCCACCACCGATTTATGTAATGGGATAATATTTTTTGTAAAATTCTCCATCCTGTACCTAATGCACAGTGGAAGGATACAGAAGGGTCATCAAGGCTTTCTTTGTTATTGGAGCAAATGGGGCTGGAGAAAATACAATATAAAGCAAGGTCCAAGATGTAGGCAGGGGTGGAACTGATCACGGCACTGATCACAAGAATGAGAAATTTAAATTTCATGTTAGGGAGGCAAGAGAGCCAATGAAGGTACTCAAGAAGTGAATGAAGCTTTTTGGTAAATGCAAGAGGAAGATTTTAGCAGTTACACTTTGAAAAAAAGACTTGAAGGGAATGAAATAGCTATCAACAAGGCTGAGGAAGAAGGTATGGGATGGCTACCAAGATGGAAGATGACCAGAATGTGGACAAGGTTTTAGATACAGGGACAGGATGTGGGAATCCAGATTTTCTAAATCCTGCAGAGTAAAGAGCTATTTAGCAAGCTTTGATAAACACTTTGATCTGTAGGAGGAACAGCATATTCAAAACTAAGTCCACAGGCCAACACAACACAATCACCGGCAAACCTCTCTCATTTGAGATGTCAGCCCTGATATACAAGTCAGTTCTAAAACCAGCAATCCACAATTAGTTAAAATTCAAGCCACTCAGGAATTCCTCAAACGGTGAACTTTCAGAGTAGCAGCTGTGTTAGTCTGTATTCGCAAAAAGAAAAGGAGTACTTGTGGCACCTTAGACACTAACCAGTTTATTTGAGCATAAGCTTTCGTGAGCTACAGATGCATCGGATGCATCCAATGAAGTGAGCTGTAGTTCACGAAAGCTTATGCTCAAACATACTGGTTAGTCTCTAAGGTGCCACTAGTACTCCTTTTCAAACTATGAAATTGCTCTTCCAAATGTTGCTACAGCAGGCTACACATATTTAATTTCTATTTATGCAATGTTACTCAAAATGTCTTAAATTTTACCTTCAGATGTACACCAAACATCGGCAAGTTGTTTGTTCCGTAATCTGTTGAGTCACAAAGATGCTTATGAATTCTGACTTGATTCATCCAAAATATCTTCACTGATAATTTGAACAATGAAATGTGTTATCTGTTTGTACTGACACATCCAATTCTCTGTATCCGTGGTCCTCAACCTATTTATCATTGTGGGCCGCAGGTTGAGAACCACCTGCTAAAACTCCACACACACCTCTATGCCCAGTGCCCCTCGCCCAGAGGCTCCCCCCACAGAGTGGGGCCAGGACCCCTGCTACAAGGCCAAGAGCAGAGTCCTGGGCGCAGGGGCGGCAGCCATGACCCCAGGCACGGGGCCAGGAGTGGAGCTCCACATAAAAACTGGAGGTGCTGCAGCATCCCTGCAAATCCTTAGTTCATGTGCCTGTTCTGCCCAGATCCCCCTCCCCCACAAGCCTCCCCAGAGACTCTCGCTCCCACACCCTGCTGCTGGCAGGAGTGCTCCAGCTGGGCTGCCTGATGCTGTCTCCCCCTCAGCCAGCCCCCACCCCAAGCCAGACCAGAGAGCAAATTTTGAATTGTTTTTAGCACACAGCTGGGCCGCAGCTATGTGCTATTTGGGCCGCATGCAGCCCACGGGTCAAGAATCACTGCTCTATATAATGGGCAACCTCAAGCCCACCAACTAACTTCAGTATGGGCCTGACCCAAAGGCTGACTAATTGAAAGACTCCATCTTAGGCCATGTCTACACCAACACTTACGTCAGCAAAACTTATGTCACTCAGAGGGTGAAAAAAAAAAACAAACACCCCCCTAAGCAACGTAAGTTTGGCTGGCATAAGCGGTAGTCTGCACAGTGCTATGTCAGCAGGAGAGCTCTTTTCCGCCGACATAGCTACTGCTGCTCGTGAAGGTGGTTTTATTATTTATTTATTATTATGTTGACGGGAGAGCTCTCTTCCATCGGCGTGGAGCAGCTACACAAGAGATCTAACAGTGGCACATTAAAGATGTTTCTGTTTGCCAGAGTAGATTAATGTGAATCATCATGTGACAAGGTGCAACTCACCACTGCAGTGCCTCCTGCTGGCTATCCCAGGAATTAGCTCTGCTAGCAGTGCACTCTCTTCTGGCGGTGTCTTGCTGTCGTCACTTCTGCTCCACAACCCATGTCACCCCCAGGACCTTCCGACTGTGTCACACTGTTCTCCCCCCTTCCAGGGGAACTGCAGTCCACTGTCCAGCCATTTCCCTCAGTAGCAACTGCAGCCAATTATCAGGCCACTTCATCAGTGGCGGGACGGGGGAAGGAACTGAGTCCACCTACTACTCCGGGTCCTGGCCCAGGGACCCTATAGATGGCCACCACTTGCTACGTCCCCTCCAACTCTTCAGTTCATTTCCCTAGGCCACTTCCTCACAGCTCCCCAGCAACCTATTCGCCCTTGCCTCAGACTCTCAGCCTGCGAATCCCTGCAGCCACCCAGGAGCAGTCTTTAGCTCCCTGCAGTTGCTGCTAGCAGCACTGCTCTGTCCAGGGTGCTGGCAATCCTTCCTCCTGCTAGGAGCCTGACCTTCCCTCCTCAAGCGCCAGGCAGCTACTGAAGCTGCTCTGCCTTGCAGCTCTTCTTAAATGGACCTGCCGGGCCCTGATTGGCTGCCTCTGCACAGCCTCCCTAGGGCTCTATTAACCCCTTAGAGTCCAGTGCAGGGCAAGTGTCCCATCACACATCAATTTAATCATTATATAAATCAGCAAGCAGGAAACCTTGATTTAAATAAATTGCTTTTCTTCTTGTTTTGCATTTTTACTTTTCAGTTATCCTCCTAAAGAAAAATTGATACTTATTGTACAGTAACCATTAAGATATGTTGATTTGCAACTAAATATAGCCTTTACACTAAATTTGGTACTTTTTTTCATAACCAGAAGAATACACTGTATCAATATGCATTTATTTAAGCAACTGAACAGCTTCCTATGTCTTTAGACTACTAATTTTTATTTTTTAATATTAGAAAATGAACAAATTTGTATTTATGATTTGTGCCAAGCTCTATAGATGGGCACTGAAGTTTCATAAATAAAAAAAAAAAAAAAACAGTGTTTATTTTAAGTTGAACCTACTTTGTGTCCTGAATACGCAAGAACAACACACATCCGTTTAAAATTGATTATACAAAGGAACTATTAGCTGTAGCTAATGAATTAAAACAAATGATTGTTCTTAGTTAGCATGTCCTTGAAGATTTTAGAACTAGTGGGTCTCATTCTCTCATACCTTGTTTTTATTCATACACTGGAAAAGGAAAACAAGCTTTCCTGCTGGTCCAACTCTTAACTGGTTTCTTAACCTTGAATGAATTAGTCTTTAAACTGAACTAGTTGAATAAACTGAAAAGAAGAAAATATTCTCTCTGCATCTGCAGAAGAGACTACTTCAGTCAAAAACTGGTTTAGCACTTCAACACACTCTGGCTTCAGGTGGTTAGCTAGTAACTTCCACCAGTTCAGTGGTTCAACATTCAAACTTCAGCAGCAAACATGTACTGCTTAATATTTGTATTTAAATAATTGTAAGAGAATACAGTAAATCTAGTCCTTAATGCAGGTTGTCCATTTCAAATAGATGTGTAAGACCTAAAAATTAAATTCAAAAAATGTTATTTTTTAAAAAAAATTTTAAATCCACCCTGCTTTGTTCTCCTGGCTCCATTCATGCCAGAAAAAGAATATAAGAACCTAACAATGGAAATACTGGGTCAGACCAAAGGTCCATCTAGCCCAGTATCCTGTCTTCCGACAGTGGCCAATGCCAGGTACACGAGGGGAAATGAAAAAAACACAAACAGGTAATCATCAAGTGATCCACCCCCTATCGTCCATTCCCAACTTCTGGCAAACAGAGGTTAGGGACTGTCATAAATATAAAGGAAAGGGTAACCACCTTTCTATATACAATGCTATAAAATCCCTCATGGCCAGAGGCAACATCCTGTTACATGTAAAGGGTTAAGAAGCTCAGCTAACCTGGCTGGTACCTGACCCAGAGGACCAATAAGGGAACAAGATACTTTCAAATCTTTTGGGGGGTGGGAGGGATGGCTTTTGTTTGTGCTCTTTGTTTACGTGTTTGTTCTCTCTTGGGACTCAGAGAGGCCAGACAGAAATCCATCTTCTCCAACCCATCCTAATCCAAGTCTCCAATATTGCAACCAGGATAGGGAAACCAGGCAAGGCAGATTAGTTTATCTTTTGTTTTATGTGAATTTTCCTTGTGTTAAGAGGGAGGTTTATTCCTGTTTTCTGTAACTTTAAGGTTTTGCCCAGAGGGGGATCCTCTGTGTTTTGAATCTGAATACCCTGTGAAATATTTTCCATCCTGATTTTACAGAGGTGATTCTTTTACTTTTTCTTTAATTAAAATTCTTCTTTTAAGAACCTGATTGATTTTTCATTGTTCTTAAGATCCAAGGGTTTGAGTCTGTGTTCACCTGTACAAATTGGTGAGGATTCTTATCAAGGCTTCCCCAGAAAAGGGGGTGTAGGGCTTAGGGGGAAGACGTCTCCAAGTGGTCTCTTTTCCTGTTTTGTTTAAAACGCTTGGTGGTGGTAGCATACTGTTCAAGGACAAGGCAAAGTTTGTACCTTGGGGAAGTTTTTAACCTAAGCTGGTAAGAATAAGCTTAGGGTGTCTTTCATGCAGGTCCCCACATCTGTACCCTAGAGTTCAGAGTGGGGAAGGAACCCTGACAGGGACACCATCCCTGCCCATCCTGGCTAATAGCCATTGATAGACCTATCCTCCATGAACTTTGTATTGCGAGTTGTTGGACCTTACTGTGAATTTTAGGTACTTCTTGGGGGCCAGGTGTACAGTATGTGGAAGTACACATCCTGTAAGTCAAGAGCCACAAACCAGTCTTGAGCCTACAGAAATAGAGCAATGGGGGTTAGGTGTAACTATCCTTAATCCGAGGTGACATGTATTTGTTCAGTCTTCTGAAATAAGACAAAAAGACCCTAATTCTTCAGATAAAAGAGTTAGAAGCCTCTTCACCTGTTCCCCGGCGATAACATTTCTACAGGTCCCAGGTGAAAGACAGAAGTGGCATCATTGCAAGAGGGTCTTGTTGAAAAGGGTCCTGAAAGGGAACAGGGAAGGGCTATGGGATGGGCGTAGTGAACAGAACTGTGCAGGACAGGCTTGAGAAACAATGTCTAATGCCTATTCATTGGCTGTGACAGTCACCCAGACCCTGTGGAATGGGGCAAGGCAGCTCCCAGCCTCTGGCTGACACTTTTGTGGATCCCAAAACACCCATCAAATCTGCTGCCACTGAGAGAGTGCCACGTTGGTCAAGGAGTGGAATCCCCCTGAGTAACTAGGTTTAGTTTGTTCATCTTTCCTCTAGTTAAGAGTATCAGTCCCCAAAAAGGCAAGTCCTCTAAAGCGGCCTGTACTTTGTGTGGTATATATGATGCCTGGAGCCAGCAGGCTCATCTCTTAGTGATGGCTATGTCCATCAGCCCTGTAGCTGTATCAGGTGATAGCCCTGGCCACCTGCAGCAATATTTTCACGACTGTCTGCTTCTTCCTGGTGATCCTTCTCTCCCTCAAAGGTAATTGTAGTTGGCCATTTGCAATCCAAAGCCACAGTGAGGCTGACGAACATGCCTTTTGCCCAAATAGATCTAACTTCTTGGAGTCCTTCTCCATAGGTGTGCCTTTAGTAGACTTCAGTGTCTTTTGTGCAGCAGATACAACAAAGGACTCTGGATTTGGATGGGTGTAAAAGTGTTCAAAATCTTGTGTGGCACCTGATAACTTCGCCGCATGATAACTTCGACGCAGGAGGTGAAAGGAAGGGTTTCCAGGGTTTGCAACTCTTTGGTCAGAATCACTCTCTTTATTAACAAAGGGATCTTTGATATCCATCTGATGACACTGGTTAATTCTAAGAGCTAATGAAACTTCTCCTGCATGAATGTACCTTCAATGACCAGATTCCCTGCATTTTGACAGATGAGGTCCCGGAAGGCTTTAAAATCACTTATCACCAGGGCAGGTGCTAGTGTTACTGCTTTGTCTGGCAAAGAAGGGGATTTCTTGGTAGGGGACAAGGGTTGCTGCTGTCTCTTTACTTTCTTCTGTTCCTTTGGGCTCATTTTCAGCTTCAGTTTGAGTGGCCTGGCCAGGATGCAAGATTTTTTTTCTAAACATGCAGTTGGAGAAACAGATCACCCTCACATGGCAGGAGGGTCCCCTGTAAGGCCAAGGTGGCAAGCCAAATGAGTAGTGGCCTGGCTGAGATGGGACAGCCCAACACCACTCCCACACCAGATGGGACAGCACTGTGATCCTAAGGAGGGTATTGGGGAGCCTCTGTTCATTCTTAAATGGCAGGGGGGAGGGATTTCTACCTGATGTTAATAAGGAGGAATGGGCCTCCTCGCTGAAGGGCAGTGCTGAGGAATGTATGAGGCCAGTACCAGATCTGAGGCCAGCTGCCTCTTCAGCACTGGGAATATTTCTGGAAGAAGTATGGATGCCTCAACAACATATCTGAAGTTCTTGCTTGGCTCCATTACAGGCACTGGTATGGTGCTGGTTCTTTCATTCTGCCCAACTGTTGAGGGGCTTTGCCCTTGGAGGAGTGATTTACCATGTCCCCCTCCAGAGTTCTCTCTATGCTTGATCTAACTACACAATCAGTGTCCCGTTTATGAGCAGATGCAGTTGCTGGCTTTGCTACGTGCAGCACTGGTGCAATTAGTGTGGAGAAGGAGTCATCAGCACTGGGACTGTCAATGTCAAGGCTATTGGCACAGAGGTCTCATGCACCAGGGACTCTGACAATACTGAAGTGGTTGGCATTAATGTTGCTGACTCTGCCAGAGCCTTCCTCACTTTCTTTCCACTGCATAAAAAGAGTGCTCGGAGGGAGCGCTGGCCGACACTGGTTAATCCAGTCTCACTTTAGTCAGATCCAAAGATGACTGGTATGAAATGACCCACAGGGATTGCTCAAATAAATGCATCTTGAGCCATATGTCCCTGGATCTGCAGAAGGGCTTGCACCACAGAGCACTTATAAGGGATGCGGCTGTCTCATAGGCAGAAGAGGCATCATTTGTGTGTATCCTTGATGGAAATCAGTCCATCACAGGATGAGCAGGGTTTGAACCCTGAAGAATTGCACTCTCCCATGAGATATGGCAGTTAGGAAGAACTGCAGCACCTCATTCCACTGTTATACAGAGGGGGCATACAATCAATTTTTAAAAATGTCTTATGAGAAAAAAGTGAGGCTAGATTTCACACCAAATAAGCTGTAAAAGCCTGGTTTACGGTCTCTGAAGAAAGTACTGGGTCGGACATAACCTGAATTCTGTCTTGCTGCCATGAGTGGTAAAAGGGAACTGAGGGAGGATCACGGCTATGCTCCATGTTTTATGCCTTTGCAAGAGACCACAATAAGGCACAGGGTGAACACATGCCTCCAACAAAAACTACTAGTGAAAAAAAATCTAATCTCGTGCATGAGGTGCACACGCACCTACAGTGGGATCCATGCTGACACATACTTGAAGTAGCAGCTCTGTTTCTGCAGAAGCTAACAGTTGCCCAAGAAAAATTTCTACTTGCCCTGAGGTAGTAAATTTTTCAATCCCTGTTTAAAAGCATCACTCCTAAACTGTCTGCTCTAAGATGTACACCATGCTATTATGTTAAATTTACTTCCTAGGGTGTGGAGGTCTGAATAGCAGAGGGGAAAGTCTGAGGAATATACTTAAAACAATCTTTACAGTGAAAACTAAAGATTTATTTTGTCAGGTTTTGATTGGTAAACAAACAAAAAAGTAAAACAAAACTAGTTGCTACACTTTAAAAGGACGCTGTCAAGCAAGATATTTAGGTGTGTAAGTGTTGTAAAAACTTACTATTTAAGACGTTAAGAAATATTTCCATTAATTCTTTAATACTAATGGCAGCTGGTTTAACTTGAACAAATAAGAATTCCTCTACACTGCTGGCAACATTTCAACACTTAGGGTTCTTTTCATGCAAAATTCCACCAATTACATAAAAGTATGACTAAAAATCACTTTAGGCAAAGAGGTACAAAAGGTCATGTGGATTCTTAAAATACAAAATTAATTTTAGCCAGATTTTATAGCGCAAGTCAATTAGGAACAGGTTTAAACACAAAACAAGAGATTGTCTGCACAGCCTTTTGCACTGGTTTAAAAACTGAGTTAGTAAACCAGTATAACGTGTGTTTACATAAGGCTTTACTGAAGGAAAATCTGAAAGTTAAATTGATCAGACAATAGTCTGTTGTTTCCTGGAAATTTCTACTACATGCATCTGAAGAAGTGGGTATTCACCCACGAAAGCTTATGCTCCAATACATCTGTTAGTCTAAAGGTGCCACAGGACTCTTTGCCACTGTTTCCTTTTTGTTTCTCTCGGTTGCAATAATAAAGCAATTCTGAAAAATTGTGCTTACAGGATGCTTGTGGAGCTCATAAGGATTTTTTTTAAAAACTATAATTTGACCTGACCAAAGTATTTTTAAAAAACTGACAAAGTAGTGAGAAAACTCCTATATTATATGAATCTTGCAGAATTAACCAAAAAATAATGCGGAGGGAAGACAGCATGGCAGACAGCGAGACATGGGAGAGAGAGATGCGCATTTCCCCTTTCAGTACACTGACACCACTTTTAAGTACACTAACTCCCCACTTAAAGTCGTCCTGGTTAACATTGTTTCCTTGCTGCTCAATTAGGGAACATGCTCATTTAAAGTTATGCAATGCTCCCTGATGATGTCTTGGCAGCCGCCTGCTTTGTCCACTGCTTGCAGGATGAGCAGACCATTGGAGCCAGCTGGTGGGGGCTTGGAACCAGGGTGGATCAGCAGCCCCCCCTCAGCTCCCCTAAGTTCCTAGTGCGCCAGCAGCCCAGCAGGCTATCAATTGCCAGGCAGTTCAGCTGTCCCTCCCCCCACTGCCATGCGCTGCTCCTGCCCTCTGCCTTGGAGCAGCTCCCCGGAGCCTCCTGCTTGCTGGGGGAAGGGAGGGAGGCTAATGTCAGGGTGTCTCCCCTCCCCCGTGCTCTTGCACGCCACTTACCCTTTCTCCATAGAGCAGAGTGGGACACACAACAGGACTCAGGAAACTTCCTGGTAGCAGCCGCTGTGATCTCAGCTTGCTGATTAACTTAACAAGGTACTTACCGTACATTGGATACAGCAGTAAAGTTTAGTACGAAGACCGAACTACAGCATTGCCAGTTCTCACTCATGTCCACTATTCCATGCAACTTTTCAAAATAATGTTGTTGTACACAACAAATCTATTCTAAGTTTTCTAAGTCATCAAAGTTACTGATTTTCTTGAAAAAAGAAAATGAGTACTTGTGGCACCTTAGAGACTAACCAATCGTGTAGCTCACGAAAGCTTATGCTCAAATAAATTGGTTAGTCTCTAAGGTGCCACAAGTACTCCTTTTCTTTTTGCGAATACAGACTAACAGGGCTGTTTTTCAAGAAAATCAGGTTTCAGAGTAACAGCCCTGTTAGTCTGTATTCGCAAAAAGAAAAGGAGTACTTGTGGCACCTTAGAGACTAACCAATTTATTTGAGCATAAGCTTTCGTGAGCTACACGATTGGTTAGTCTCTAAGGTGCCACAAGTACTCATTTTCTTTTTGCGAATACAGACTAACAGGGCTGTTACTCTGAAACCTGATTTTCTTGAAAGTTATTTTCACATACAGTGGACCTATATAACCAGTGCATAAAAAGCCCCTCAAATTCACTTCATACCCACCAACCCAGAAGTCTACAAAGCCAAAAGTTATTTTCAACGCACAGATAGCACTGTACACAATGTGCATATTGACTTCCTGTGCCTTTTAAAAACGTAGTTGCTAAGTACTATCTTGGACGTGATGAGAACACACATTCAGGCAACATTTAAAGGTCACAGCACGCAAGCACTTACTACTGAGCCCGGTGTTTACCACCGTGAATAATTCCACTGAAGTTAATCCAACTCTCGGCAGCATTACAAACAGCATGTTTGTTCAGCATGTTCAGCTCCCACAGTTGGACGGCGGAACACAAAAACACCAGCTAGTTGAAACGGTCCTGTTCCCGAAGCCACTCTAATTGCTCCGCTGTATACGTAGCCGCACGAAGTCACATCTTTTCACAATCTCGGAGGTTGTGCACGTTGCCGATGCAGCGTAAATGAACGATACCAAGGGAGCTCCCCGCGCACCCTGACTTTGTACTTTTCATTGACAACTTCGCGGTTCCAGCCTGCCAGGACTGAACCTCTCTGGGTGCAGCGCTGCGGCTCCGCGCAGCCCTTATGTAACCCGCCACCCCGCACGCACGCAGGGCACAGGCTCAGATTCGTAACGCCACGGGAGCGTTGGACACCCCTCGCCCGGCCGCCCCCCTTTGTGGCGGGGGGCAGGTGGCGCCCGGCCCTGGCACGCAGAGGGGGAGCTGGGGGGCCCGGGCGCCCGCCCCGCGGGCTCCGCAGGATCGTGCCAAGGGCGAGCGGGGAAGTTACGGACCCCGGAGGCCGGGGAGAGGCGGCCCGGCCGCAAAGCAGCGCGCGGATGCTGCCCGGGCGGGCCGGCCCCGCTTCCCTGGAGCCCGAGCCGGGGGCACCGCGGTCCCCTCCCGCCGCGGGGCCGCTCGCACAAACTTCTCCGGGCCGCGGGGAACCCGCCCGGCCCCGTCACACGCGGCGGCCGCGACCCCCGGGCCGGCCCGCGCGGAGCCGGGATTTCTACCTGCGACACCAGCGGGACCAGCGTCTGCTCCACCGAGCGCGTGCGGATCTCCAGCGCCGCCTCCGCGCCCAGCCCCGCGGACGAGGAGGAGGAGACGCCGCTGCTGCTGCACGGGGACGTGGCCATGGCGGGAGCCGCAGCCGGACCGGCCCCGCGGCGGCGCCTCTCCCGGCCCGCGGCGCGCTCGTCTCCCGCCGACACCGCTGCGGCCCCGGAGCCCGCCCCGAGCCCCGCCCCCCTGGCCCGCCCGCCCGAGTCGGGGGCCGGGCAGGAGCCACGCGGGCTGCGCACATCGCCCCCCAGCGGGGTCGGGCCGCAGCCGGCGCCCAAACACCTGCCCTAGCCCCGGGACGCAGCCCCCGGTGAGGGGCACGTCCCCTCGGGCTCTCCCGCGCCCCCGGCGATAGCTGCCTCCAGCCCCGGCGCGCCGCGGCCGCCGGAGCCTCCGCATGTTTGCCTACGCTGGCCCCTGGGAAACAACAAACCCAGTCACCGCTCCCGCGCTCCTGCTCCTCGCGCTGACAGGATTTGAGAACAGGACACTCCAGCCGTCCCCTCTGCGTGCTGCACGCCTGCCATCCCGGCTCTCCTGCGCCCTAGCTGCCCCCAATCAGCTCTCCCCCGGCCTTGCACCGCGCCGGTCTCCCACACCGCAGGTTCCCCCCCGTGCCTTGAACTTCTCCGGGCAGGGCGGGAGCTCCCCTTCAGCGCCGCGTGCCAGTTCTCCTCCTCCTCCTCAGCCAGCCAGGCCCATCTCCCCGCAGCTGCAAACCTGGCTGCCCAGAAAGCAGGGAGGTTGTTAGAGGTCAAGCTTTGCTGCTCCCTCAACCACTTAGGAGACTCTCTGCCTCCTCTTTTTACATATAGGGGCCAGTGAACAGCTGGAGCTCCGGAAGCTGCTGCGGGAATTGATGGTTCCTGATGCAGCTGGCAACTTTTGAGGAGGTGGGAGGAAGATAAGAATTCTGGCAGTCAACCAAAAACCCAGAGGTGCTGATGAGGTGTGAGCCAGAGAGCCAGCCCCAAAGCCAGTTCTGTACTGAAGGCAAGTGGGTCTGGGATTCATATGTTTTATCCTGCTTCAAAAAAAAAAAAACAAAAAAAAAACCCTTGGAAAAACCAAGGGCCAGGTGGAGCTGGTTTAATGTCTTGAAGGGAGAAACGCCCCACACTCTGTCCTTACAGCAGCACTGCCTTGAAGTGATAAGCCCCCCACCTGCCATTCCAGGGATTCCTTCCTCTATGTCAATGGTTCTCAATCAGCACAGAGCTGGGGCCCTTGTGACGTCCTCCGGGCAATATAGGTAGCATTGGATGCAGCCCACATGACACATTCCAGGCCGCATATGCAGCCCACGATGGTAAATAGGTTAAGAAGCACTCCTCTACCTAGAACATATGTTGTTGATTTGCAAATCAACAATTTGAGGAAATGTCCTATACACTCCCTATTTTGGTGGCAGAGTAGACAAGCTTCATGGTTGGTTTGACTCACCTCATCACATTGCCTTATGAGCTACTGAAACTATCATAGAATCAATATTCAAACCAAAAAAACATCACTTGCTCACCCCCTATGGCTGTTCATTTTCCAGGATTTCCTGATGTTCTATAATCTCTACTTTACATATTAAAAAGAAAAGGAGTACTTGTGGCACATTAGAGACTAACCAATTTATTTGAGCCTAAGTTAGTCTCTAAGGTGCCACAAGTACTCCTTTTCTTTTTGCAAATATAGTCTAACACGGCTGTTACTCTGAAACTTTACATATTAAAGGTTTTGCATTGTCATTAGCCTTTGAAAACATTTGTAAGTTGTTTGATTTCAGTGTCATTTACACGATACTGAAAGTTATTTTACTACTTAGATAAAGGGAGTCAAGATTTAGTTGGCCGCCTTAGATTTTTAATAAAAAGAGAAAATTGCTCGAGCTATCTGTATAACCCTAGATAAAGCCATGACCCTATTCTTATTAACTCAGGAAATTGGATTCCATCCCCATCCAATATTGGATCTTCCAAAGTGACATCCATTGTACAACATAAAGTGTTACAAGGAAGATATTTGCTTGTCCAGAAGACAGAAATATCTCATAGCACATGTTTAAATGAGCTATACCTTCTTAAATTAAAAGTCAATCATGTTTTATGCAACTAGCTCTAAATACTGCTGAGACTTCTATTTTCCTGTTAATCCTAGACTCTGTCCCAAAAAGCTTAGCCGGTCTTCTTTGTTACTTGTCGGTACGGTCCCTAGAATAGTGAGGTCCTGGTGCTTGAATGTATTTCCTAGGCACTACCATAATATAAACCACATGAAATCTACATTTTGTATCTAATGTGGCACAATGCACCCACACCCACTGTAGACTTGTCTAGCCATACCAAAATGTATGTTAGTTTTAGCTGCTGCTGCACCATTTCTTCAGTGTTGAAAAAGACTGAGGCTCAGCCTTTTCTAAGTTGGATGTAGTTTCCAGATCAGACACAGGATAAGTAAAATGTTCAGCTCTGAGACGAGACAAGAGAAATAGTACCACATAACGTCCATTTTAAGTAAAAACCATCTCCTGAAAAAAAAATTCTCTTTCTGTGACCCATTTTTAGATATGCCACACACACACACTTTAAGTGTATGTACAATAACAATTGTCAATATGTATTTAAAGTAGCTTCCCTTTCTCAACAAATTATATATGCTAGTGGAGGCATTACTTTGAGGCAGCAAAGTTTAAATCTAACCAATTTGCAGAAAAGGCAGGATACTTGGGGAAAGGAGCTTTGGAGGGTGTTCAAATATAATATGGTAAGAGGGTTCCCAAGGAGTTGGGAGATTGAGGTGTGTGAACTAAGCAGCAACAAAAAAACCATGCATCCCTACTGAAGATTAAAACCCCTAAAGTGTAGATTAGATATATGTAAGCACTTTTATCCCCAAATATATAAACACTTGAATTCTCTGCCTCAGGAGATATTGGCAGAATTCTCCTCACAGATTTTCAGGAAGCAAAAATTACTATTCTTCAGGCTGTGAATACATAAATACTAGAACACACACACAGCATGCTATGCCTCACAGCTATCCAGACACCACCCACATCTCTGTGGAAACAATGAGTGTTAAAATATGCATGAAAGGGAAGAAACAGATGGTCAGAAAGGAAGAGGTGCTAGGGAGCAGCAGCTTTACATGACATCCTCCTCCAGTACTTGCTCTTAACGTACACAACAAATTGTTAAGAGTTAACGATGCTCATTACATTAACTCCTGATCTACAACTTCCCCTCAGAAGAAAGAGCAGGTTAGCTATAGACTAGGAGCACTGCCACAGAGCTAGGAGAGATGGCAGTCACCTTATAAGGCTTTCCTGAGATCCATTAAGTCAGGTCTGGGTTTCCTTCAGGTCCACTAAAGTTATAAAATGTGTTCCTGCCCCTTCCTCACCACAAGCACCAGTCCAGTGTTGCAAGGGGAAAGAATGAGAGATGAAGGCACAGAAACTGAAGAAATATACAAGTAATTTTCCCATCAATCAAAAGAAATGAATTTGGGCTTTTGATACCAAGCGTTGGTGTGGCTGGTTACAAGGTATTCAATCCTTACTCACTGTGATGGGGTCCTTGTGATGCAACCTGGACTGAGACCACTGAGCCTTCCAAACCTACCAACTTGGGCTGCCTCTCACACTGTGAAACTGATGTCAAGCTACAAGCGTCTGACAGGCACTGCCATCCACAAGCCTCTGCTACTTACTCAGCCATCGACAGGCAGACACACCCAACTGAGTTACATGAATGATCTCCTAGCCACGTCAATAGAGAGGCTCCAGCCAATTCCCCCCAACTTCCCAGTCTTGCATCCCAGAACTGTACTGTCTTGCACTGGTCAAAAGCCTAGCCAGTGTAAGCTCATTACCTAGTTCACTACTTCATAGGAAAGTAGACATGCACCAGCCTTTGTAATCTGAGATGAGATTCCCTTAACACTTCAACCAAAAAACCTCACACTGTTTTAGGTGAAATATAAAAACAGATTTATTAACTACAGAAAGATAGATTTTAAGTGATTATAAGTAGTAGCCATACAGATCAAAGTTGGCTACTTAAGAAATAAAAATAAATTCACAGTCTAAATTTTACGAACTAAGTGTAGTAGGAAGAGAGCCTGAAACATAAGCCCTTATATCAGAGGCCTGGTATGAGACAGGACCTGCTCACAGAATTTAGCAAGACCAGGACTGATATTGCAGAAATACACATTCCTAAGAAGTGCTAGTTAGAAAGTACTCACACAAACACATCCCGATATCAAGTGGTACCAGAACGTCCCAATATCAAGGATGGTACAAAAACATTCCCCAAGGTTAACAGGAACACACTGACCCCTCCTAAAAGATAAGGTCAGGATAACGTAATAAAGATGTTTTGATCGAACCAACATGTATGAGGTGATGGGTGATAACTAGCCATGTCAGAGGGCAGTAACTATGTCAGAGGGGCAGTACTAACTTGTTTGTATCACGGTATAAAGATATATCTCAGAGGGAGTATTTTTGTCTAGCCTAGGGAGGAACAGAAAGTCCCACTGTTCACTGAGCTGGTCCATTGTTGCAGGCATATATGTATTAGTGGTCCGGTAGAGTCTACAGAATCCTAGTCCCATGCTTTGTCAACAATAAATCTGGCTGGGTGCTTTTGTCCAGGTGTGGCAAGTTGTATGGGCCCATGATGCCCATATTCCAGGTATATTTAGAGCACGGGAGCCCAGCTCCACCAATGCTTGGGGCTGGGTCTCTCTTCCGGCCCTGCCTGCTTCCCCCACGCACCTTCCCCAGAGAGCCTCCGGCCCCACCTGCTGCCCCTGTGTGATTTAAAGGGGTCCGGGGGCCCCACTGCCACCACCGGCAGCACAGGGAGGCTAAAGTGGCTTCCTGCCTGCCCTCACTCAGTGTGTGAGCTACTCCCGGAAGCGGATAGCACATCCCTGTGGCCCCTGAGGTGGGGAGTCTCCGCGTGCTGCCCCCACCCTGAGCACCAACTCTGCCATTGGAACTGCGGCCAATGGGAGCTGCAGAGGTGGGGCCTGTGGGCAGCAGTGCATGGAGACCCCCACCCCGAAGAGCCACTGCCAGAGGGGTGTGCGGGTCGCTTTGGTGAGCCACCCGAGGTAAGCACCGCAACCCTCACCCCTTCCCGCACCCCTGCCCCAGCCCAGAACCCGGACCCAAATTCCCTCCCAGGGCCCATCCCCCTCAGCCTGCATCCCAGCCCCCTGCCCCAGCCCAGAGCCTGCATCCCACACCCAAACTCCCTCGCAGATCCTGACCCCTCACATCTCCTGCACCCAAACTTCCTCCCAGGCTGCCCCCCCTCCGCACCCTAACCCTCTGGTCCAGCCCAGAGCCCACATCCAGCACCAAAACTCCCTCCCAGAGCCTGCGCCACTTCCGCACCCAAACTCTCTCCCAGAGCCTTAGGCAGGTGTGTATGGGGGGGGGGGGGGGCCGTGTGCGCCACGTGCGGGAGTTGGACCCATTCTGGGCACCACCAAAAATTATACAAACCTGCCACCCCTGTGTTCGTCCCTTAATGGATCTTGTGGTCATTGGGAAGTTTGTTCGAGGTCTGCTGTCCCAGCTGTCTGCGCTGGGCTGGGGCGGCGCACAGAGGGAACACACATGCAGCCCAACATCTAACCACACTAAGCAGGATTTGAATCAAGCAGTGTCTCACCCTAATGAGCTGTAACCTGCTTGTACCATCTCTCACTACACACGCTGGGACTACCTCCCAGCCTGGTACCAAACTTCCACAGTTCAAAGTCTTGGTCTTCCAGACATGCTTCTAGATGTTGAGATGGGGAGATGAAGAGGGGTCAGATAGTCTCCATTGGTCAAACAGTTTCCATTTTGTTTGTGCCTTCTATAAGGAGTCTCTGGGATAGCGGATTTTTTCCTTGATGGGCCATAAGCGCTGTCTGGCCCTCCTTTATTGTAAATGAAAGGCTGGCTTGTGAGCATTCCCAACCCCATAACATATTTCAGTAAAACGTAGCAATGATTCATAACTTCACATATAATTCAACAGGATATTAATGTTCAACAGATGAAAACTTTTAAAATGATACCTCACAATGTGTAGTTTGTACAAACTGTATCATAATTATGTGATCATGCCCCATGCTGGACTACCTGGAGTGTAAAGTAGTCTCTGTAGGGCCTGAAGGTGGAAGGCGTAGACCCGGCTGTGGATGCAGACCAGGATCAGTCTGCCCCCCGAACCCCCAAGGGGAAGGCTTAGGACACCTGCAGAGACCTTGTGCAGCCCCATTCAGAAAAGCTCCAGGATATTCTTCTGCAGGCTGGCCAGGATTCCCAGGGGTGGGCTCAGGGTGTTGAACTGATGCTAGAGCATAGACAGGACCAACTGGTTGAACACAAGTGTCCTCCTCTGAAGGGAAAAGCACTGAAGCAACCCTGTCCACCTCTACAGCTGGTCAGACGTCCTGGCCTCTAGCTTGATCCAGCTCTCCAGTAAAGCCCAGCTCTCTAGTAAAGCCCAGTGGCCAGTTAGTCAGCTGGCCCCGGGTTCAAGGCAGCATTGCCCAACAGCCAGAGTCCAAGCAGCTGCCCCTGGGTTCAAGGCAGTAAAGCCCACTCCTTCAGCTGATGACCACATGCAGTGGGGCGTACAGTGCATGGTAGGAGGACCCAGGACCACCCTACTCTACTGGGTTCCGACCCAGGGTCCCAAGGAACTGATTCTCTTGGGTTCAGGCTCAGTCTCTCTCTACAACCGCTCCATTCCCTGAGATGCTTCCTACCTTCACTTCCCACATCAGTAGTGTCCCAGCGGTCAGCAAACTTCTCTGACATCCTCAGCAGTTGCCTGAGTGTCTGCAGGGGCCTTAGCACAGTCGGCCTCTGCAGCCTGGGGCTTCAGCAGCTTCCTGGCAGGAGCCTGCAATACCCATCTGCTCTCTTCCTCACTCAGCCCAGACACAGTTGCTCCCTCTTATACTGTGGTTCCAGTTGGAGGATGCCCAGCAGAGGTGAGGGAGCATGGCTTCCTCAGCCCATAGCGTGGAGTTAACCCGCTCCAGCCCAGCGAGGGGCAGGTATACTCTGTCACAGTGGGCATCAGACAGAGAGCTTTTGAGACTTCAGCCAGAGTGAGCGGTTACTCTAACAGGGCCCGGTTGCCCACACTGACTGGACAGTTTGTCCCACAGGAACCCACAAACATCAGAGTTGCTTAGATCTAGAGAGAAAAAGCTGGAAGGGAGCTTTGGTCCTTCCTGCATGTCCACTGGATCCATGAGAGGGGTGCCATCCTCTGCTAGCAGGCAGGTGATAGTTTTTTGGCACCTCTCTTTCTCTCCAGAGTGTAGAAAAAGCGGGAGCCACAATCCATCTCCCAAAGGAGCTGGATGCAGGATCTAATGAAAGTGCACCTGTCGTCATCATGAATAAGTTAGAATATGAACAAGAGGCTGCTAGGCAGCTCTCTAACTCCACATTCTACAGGCCATTATCCTCTGATCCCACTGCGGGTTACCAAAAGAAACTACACCATTTGCTCAAGAAACTTCCTGAAAAAGCACAAGAACAAATCTGCGCAGACACACCCCTGGAACCCCGACCTGGGGTATTCTATCTGCTACCCAAGATCCATAAACCTGGGAATCCTGGACGCCCCATCATCTCAGGCATTGGCACCCTGACAGCAGGATTGTATGGCTATATGGACTCTCTCCTCAGGCCCTACGCTACCAGCATTCCCAGCTATCTTCGAGACACCATTGACTTCCTGAGGAAACTACAATTCATCAGTGATCTTCCAGAAAACACCATCCTGGCCACTATGGATGTAGAAGCCCTCTACACCAACATTCCACACAAAGATGGACTACAAGCCGTCAGGAACGGTATCCCCAATAATGTCACGGCAAACCTGGTGGCTGAACTTTGTGGCTCTGTCCTCACCCACAACTATTTCACATTTGGGGACAATATATACCTTCAAGTCAGCGGCACTGCTATGGGTACCTGCATGGCCCCACAGTATGCTAACATTTTTATGGCTGACTTAGAACAACGCTTCCTTAGCTCTCGTCCCCTAACACCCCTACTCTACTTGCGCTACATTGATGACATCTTTGTCATCTGGACCCATGGCAAAGAAGCCCTTGAGGAATTCCACCATGATTTCAACAATTTCCATCCCACCATCAACCTCGGCCTAGACCAATCCACACAAGCGGTCCATTTCCTGGACACTACAGTGCTAATAAGTGATGGTCACCTAAACACCACCCTATACTGGAAACCTACTGACCACTATACTTACCTACATGCCTCCAGCTTTCATCCAGACCACACTACACTATCCATTGTCTACAGCCAAGCTCTAAGATACAACCGCATTTCCTCCAAACCCTCAGACAGAGACAAACACCTACAAGATCTTTATCTCCTGCTGATAATAGCTCATCTTAACTAATTAGCCTCTCACACTTTGTATGGCAACTTCCAACTTATCTGTATGTATATATATATCTTCTTTCTATATGTTCCATTCTATGCATCTGATGAAGTGGGCTGTAGCCCATGAAAGCTTATGCTCTAATAAATTTGTTAGTCTCTAAGGTGCCACAAATATTCCTGATCTTTTTAATTTAGACACCCACCCGTACCCAATTCCTAGGGCTCAGGGTATCATACTCTTTGTGGGTTTGCAGGATCTTTTACCAGTGAAAGAAGCTTACACAGTAATATCCTTATCTGCTGTTTATTAAAAATTACCAAGCAGAATACACATGCTAAGCATACAATGCTATGCTCACCAATCCTGATCAGACAGACAGACTTTCCCTGTTGGCCAGGCAAGGTCAGTCTAGTCTGGATTCTGGTTGCTGCATGTCACAGTCATGCAGAAGATTCTTAGCAGCTTTGATCTTAGGCTGAGTCTTAGAGGTGATTCTTCTTCTTCTTCCAGGTCTTTCCTTCTTATTATTCTTCTGCTCTTTCTGCTGGTCTCCTTCTTGGACCCCAGTTTATGTAGTAAAACTTGAGTCCTGCTTAGCTATACCTTAACCAATCATTTTACTAAAATTTTACTAACCAATCTGAACATATTGTAACAAAATTCTCTAACCAATCATACCCCACCACCTTAATTAATTTACACCTAGCAAAATTAATTATGTAACAGATAGAAACAATCAAAGAACCAGACAGAGATCATACAGACAATAGAGAAGTGGGGACCATAAAGACAAAACAATAAAGAAATTAAGATTTCACAACCACAACTATTGATAAATGATTTCTTGCCAGACAGAATGCTATCAAACTAAGTTTTCTTTAACCATCTTAAGATCTGTTTCTTTATCTGGTGATAGTGAGTGCTATTAGGACAGGATTGCCCCGTGTTAACAGCCCGATATTACATTGCTTTCATTGTAATTTAGATGGAATGTGAGGATGTGACTTCCTGCTTCTTAGCTAATGGCTGCTGCTCTCCTAATATGGCTGCAAACAAAGGCCTTAGGCCTTACAATATGGCTACAGGAAAAGGCCTTATCCTTACACCTCCACCAGGCCATCCAGAACTCCTGGAAGGACACCACAAAGCTCACATTCTCCAACAGACTGTTGTTGAAATGCTGGTAGGCTAGCCCCAACCTCTCAGGTGTCAATAAGGCTGTCACAGCCACCAGATGGCCTGAGAATGAGGCCGGCCTGTTGCTGGAGGAGTGGACCTGCAAGATGCAAAATCAAGAAATGTGAATGCGGTTCAACTGGGAGTGGCACGACCAAGTATCCTCCCCCTGGACATAAGTGGCAGAGTCACCCTGGTGGTGGATATCTACCAGGAAATGATGGTCGACAGTCTCCCTGAAGACATCCAAGGCAGCCTGGCATTCCTCTATCCCAAGGCAGTCCCACGTGTCCACAGTGATATTAAAGTTCCCACCCAGGACCCAGCACTTGGGAAGATCCAGAGTGCCGAAGAAGGTGGACACCTGCCGATACCCCTGCACTCACTCCAGGCCCAGTATAGGGGAAAAGATGTAAAACAGGTTGAGAATCAGCCCCTCCACACAGACCCGGAGGTACAGCAGGCATCCCAGTGTGACCTTGGCAACCTGCAGCACCTCGGGCTGTAGGTTTGAGAAGAACAGGGTGGCTTCATCTTGTTTGTGCCTGAGTGCATGGTGAAACAGCAGAAGTACACCCCGTCCCCCCACTTCAGCCACCAGCTAACTCTGGCAGACAGATCAGTTTGAAACTCCTGCAGGAACATCACAGAGAACCCTCTGCCTGAAGAAAGGAGAGTACCTGTGGAGACATACCCTATAGCCTCTGGAAGTGATAGGTCTCATTGTGGGGTTGAGGATCTGCAGGGCCAGAAGAGCCACCTGCCCCCACAGAGCCACACAGCAACTCATGATGGATTCCAAAGGGCAGCAGGGAATCATGGAAGCTGAGGGCCCACTGCTGGGCTGTGGCATTTTTTTGACATCCTCAGTGATTTTGGGTGCCTAAGTTCAGGAGCCTTAAAGGGGCCTGACTTCCAGAGAGCAGGTGCACAGCACTTTCTGAAAATCAAGCTTCTAAGGAACCTCAAGTTGGGTACCTTAAATCACTAGTTAGTCTGAAAATTTTAGCCTCTGAGACTAAAAGATGCTTTAGATAGAAATCTGATCAGCGGTGTGTAAACTGTTAGAGTGAATGTGCTGGCCAAAAAAAATGTTCATCGTCCTCAAGGTCTTTTCCTTCTGTTTTTATGTTTGAGGGAGATAGAACAGTGTCTGAAAACAAGAAAACAAAATGGTCTGACATTACCATTTTGAGCTACAGCCCCTTTGGTTGTGGGTGGAGCTCTACCTTCTGAAAAGCACCCTTCCTGCTTTTGAGTAGCGTCAATAGTTGTTTCTATGGAGACTTTTATATTCCTTCTGAAAGCCTGATTGAGCAGTCAGTCACCAACCCTCCTTCATTAGTCTCCCCTATACACCTATATGAAGTGTAATCAGGGAGTTAACTCCCTGCTTGCTAGATAAACTGCAAGGACTGTGCTCTGGGCACTCTCATATGTGTCTGCTGCTGAGACTCCCATGTTTGAGGCTGAGGAGAACTTGTGGTTGATCTGCTCTCCAGTTCCATGTGCAGGAACTAGAGATGTAGCCAATTTTTTGTTCAGAATAGAGAAGCAAAGCAACTGAACATAGTAACCCTGAGGAGGAG
The DNA here is from genome assembly GCF_965140235.1 of Caretta caretta. Lineage (NCBI taxonomy): Eukaryota > Metazoa > Chordata > Testudines > Cheloniidae > Caretta > Caretta caretta. Next base: position 153,673,664 of record NC_134207.1, on the reverse strand, counting down.
GGAAAACAGAGGCTGGAGAAGATATTCTGTTAATGGTATTATGGTGGGGTGACCGTGTACCAAGCCTGCACTGGGCCAACGGGGCCTGACCAATCACTTTGGGCCCAGGAGACCATGCCCCCTTACCTCTGCTGCGCATACTCCAGGTAGAAGGGACAGATAAAAGGAGGAAACCCAGATTGGTCTGGGCTGGCTGAGGAGGAGGAAGGATGTGTGCTGTAGACTTCTGCAGGGGCGTCTGCGACTCTCCAAAAGTGGTGGGACCCACAGACCCAGACTATGCTGCAGACAACCATCTGCTTGCAGACGCTGACTGGGATGCTGAATCGCTGCCAGCCAAGGAGATGCCTGAGATGAGCCTTGTGGTAGGAAGTGATCCAGGGAATGTATTAGAAGCTGATGCTTGAACCCTTAACTGGGAATTTCCCAGCTTTAGAGGGCCCTGGGTTGGAACCTGGTGGAATAGGGTGGGCCTAGGTTCCCCTACTCCCTCCCCGCACACTTGCGACTAGGTGTGCCTATTGGGTATTACAGCCATAAACTGATTGACTGCTCTGTCCTGCCTAAAGGGTCAGAGCCCCCTAATTGCTATTGCCTGCCCCAGCCAGGAGGCTCAGGAGCTGCAGACTATTTGTTTCGCTTTACCCTGTCCAGGGGCTACAGACTAACTGTTTGCCCTGCCCTGCCCAGAGAGTCAGAGTCCCCTAACTGCTATTGCTTGTCCCAGTCAGGAGGCTTAGGAGACTAGAGAGTGAGCATTGGCTCTGCCCCGCCCTGTGGCTGCTGACTATTTGTTGGCTTTACCCTGCCCAGAGCGTCAAAGCCCAGCTGTGATTGCTTGCCCCAGTCAGGAGGCTCAGGAGGCAAAGATGGAGGGTATACTGGGCGCTGTCAGGAACCCTGAGTCCCCCTAACCGCAATTGCTTAATCCAACAGGGAGTCCGGCCAATCATGTAACAAGGTGTACCAACCCTGCACTGGGCCAATGGGGGCAGTCCCACTTGACACGTAGGGTCCCCTGAGACAGGTATATTTTCTATTTTGGAATATGAGATTGCTCCAATAATAATAATAATAATATACGTGCCTTAACAGACCATGCTAGGACTACTGATTTCTGGGAAGGAATATTTGTGCTATGATAAACAGTACAGTATTTCAGAGTCATGAAAAAGCATGTTTAAGTGTATTGAAAACGTCCTGTTTTTAGACTCTCTCATGAGTTACTTAGAATAGTTTGCTCACCAAGGCTGAGGTAGGGTGTGGGTTTCACTTCCAGAATCCACCATTACATTTCCTGAAAAGAAACGGTTTACCTGGAATTCATGCAGAGGAAAGTGAATTTCACCTAAACTGAACTGTTGACCCCAGCTTTGAACAAGGCAGATTCCTGTGGAAAAATAGTATGTGGTTATGTAAATAAAAACTGTATCATAATGCATACACACGAGGAGGAAAAATTAAGATTGCTAAAACAACTTTAATTGTAGAATTTCCTAACTTTAAAGTGCTTGTGTGACATTATCTAATTAAAATATAACCATGCAAATCATTATTTCTACCACTGTTATATGCTTGCAACGAATCTTATAAAGAGCGTAACACATGATCGGAAAGGGTTAAGCATCCTGCAGGCTAATTAACCCAGAGTCAGCCTGCAGAAACATGTTAGAAATGGTAATTAAGGCCATTCAAGGCTAGATAGGCTAGAACTTTGAAATGCAAACCTGTATAGTTAAAAAATTAGAAGTGATACATACAATTAGTATCTCAGAGCAGTGCTCATCAAGCTATCTGATGTGGGGGACCGGCAATTTTTTTCCCCAATGTGCGCGCAGACCGGCAGCCGATGGCTAGCGGACCGGTACCGGTCCGCGGACCACCACTTTGAGTAGCACTGTCTTAGAGAATAGCCATGTAAACAGACAGTTCCTGTCTATCACTATAACTATTAATTCAGAGATCAAAAGGGAATATGAACATTTAGATGAATCTTGGGTGAAATAATGTCATTGTCTATATGTCTCTTTGAAATTTGTAATAGACTGCCTAATGAATAAATTGCCCTATGTTAATTTGTGTAACTAATTACTGATGGTGCTTAGAAAACAGAAGGTTACATCAAAAGCCTATTGTTTACCCAAGACTGCATGATAAAGTGGATGCTAGAACACTGTATAAAAAGACCCTTGGGTCCCAATCCTGTTTATCTCAGATCTGCTTGAGGTTTCATGCAGGGGATGCCTAAGCCACAGGACTGAGATCCTAGTTATGCTGGTGCTCCCTGAATGTGATATTGGACATTGGACTATAACCTCTGGACTAAATTCTAAAGGAACTGTTTGCAACTAAAAAGCTCACCATCTCTGCTGTGAATCTGAACCTCAAGAATTAAACTTATGTCTGTATGTATATTGATCTTTTAACCATACTCGCTAGCTTTTCTTTTTTAATAAAGTTTAGTTTATTTAATAAGAATCGGCTGTAGCGTGAGTTTGGGTAAGTTCTGGAATATTCATTAACCTGGGAGGTAATGTGTCCAATCCCTTGGGATTGTTAGAACCTTTCCTTTTATATGATAAAATAAGATTTTCAGAAATCTTCATCATATTTGACTTGGATATTTGGATGGAGGCCTGAGGCTGGGTTACTTCAAGGGAACTGTGTTGTTGGCTTCTGGACAACCAGTGAGGTAATAAAGAAGCTGTTTTATGCTGGCTTGGTAAATCTAAGTATTGAAAATAGCCACCATCTTTGGGGATTATCTGCCCCATTCTTTGCAGTTCACCCTAATTGAGTGACCTCACCTGGCCCCCACTGGGACCCCAGTAACAGCTTGACTTTGCAACCATAACACCGTTCTTTTAAGGTAGTTGTTTTTGTTGTATTGGAATGACCATTGGATCCAGAGGCCCTGGTCAGGACTGGATCCCCATTTTACGAGGTCCTATACAAATATGTATAAAGACATGGTTCTTGTCTCGTATAACTAAATGGTATTGTACAAATTAGACTCCTTTAGGCATATGTACACCCCCCTACTGATGTATACGGGAATCTCAGTTCTTGTTAGTATGGCAAAGAAACTGAAGAATGTTACCAGATTTGCCCGTTACTTTGGGGTATGCTCATTTTATTAGGGTTACTCTTTGGGAGGTGGGGGGGGGCAGTCTGTAATTCTATCAATGTACTGCTTATGTCACTTGTGTTCTCATTTGGAGCTCTACTTCTCCTTGCTGCAAGTTCCCTCCCAGTGGAGCTGTCCTTCAGGACCTAGGTTCCCCAGGGCTGGGTTCTTCCAGCCCCAGAATCAGACAAGTGCGCACACACACACACACATACACACACACACACATTAACAGAGTGCATCTAAGCGGACCGGGTTAATCAGCACTCCCAATAAATGTCCTTGGACTCAGCAGGCTGGGTCGAACAACACCTCCAAGCTGTCACCCTCCTATGCCCTGGGCACCGCACTGGACCAGAGTTCGCCTGAGCAAACTGGGTCGAGCAGCACTTTCAAGCTGCCACCCCTGTATGTCCCAGGTTCAGCACGTCTCTATCCCCACTTTCACATTACATTTGTTCTGGTAGTAACCCTCTTGATGAGCAAACTACACAGGGTTTTTGGGCGCTCCAGGGATCTTTTAGCTTAGGTATGAGGATTGTTGCTGCAGAGTGAATAAGGAAACCAAAAAAACCACCCACAATGGGGAGGGAGAAGAGAGAAGCAACCAGCTTAACCATAAAAGTTATTTATTGCCAGGTAATAATCATAGGGGAGCCAAACAAACAAAACTGTTATAATATTAAATCTAACTTAAATTTGATTATAAAAGTCAGGTTTAGAAAACTATAACTGATCACACAAGTCAGGGTCAGAAGGCTATACCGAGAGAGAGAGAGAGCTGGGCTCTTACCACTCCGTGAAGCTTGAGTTGATCGGGGGTCCCAGGTGGTGATGGTAGCTGAGGGTCCAGAGTGCTGGAGTCAGACAGAGCCCCCAGCATGCTCAGTCAGGAGAAGATGAAGTCCCAATCAAACAGATGCAGATTTTGGATCCAGGCATCAGAACACTTACTTGAGTCTGGGTAGGGGTTTTTGTAGAGAAACAACAATGGTTCCAGGGAGAACACTAGATTTGTTTATGTGAAACTGATAGCTCAAGGGAGTATACCAAAGTTGTTTTGTTCAGGCTAGACAATGAGAGCTGATGATTTCTGACTTTGGGTGGTGTTCCTTGGAGGGAGCTCACAATGCAATTAGGGAGCTTCACTATTTTGGATACCAATAAAGGATTTATTACTAGAATTGGTCTGATAACTACTGAGCTGGGTGTGTGCAGGCGTGAGTTCATTAACATCTGGAGCAGAGATCCTCCATCATGCAGTGCTTCCCTGCTTTTCTGGTCCCAGAGTTCAGTGTGGTTCTTGCCTTGGAATCTCTGTTCTCCGTGCTGTATGCTAATGGAGATGCCTCCTTGTCTCATCTTCGATGCAAATGAGGCTAGGGGAGCGGCAAAGAGTCCAGTGGCACCTTACAGACGTATTGGAGCATGAGTGGGTATTCACCCACGAAAGCTCATGCTCCAATACATCTGTTAGTCTATAAGGTGCCACTGGACTCTTTGCTGCTTTTACAGATCCAGACTAACACAGCTACCCCTCTGAAGCTTGAGGCTAGGGGAGTTTCCTTAATCCTGTCACCCTTATCCCAGCGGTTTAGGTGTGTCTCCCACTGCCTTTTCATTGCTTTTTGTAAATCTTTCTTCTGATTGGTTTTGGTTCAAACAGAGGCTTTGGGGAAGAAGGTCTTTCGTGAGTCAGACAGGCTGGGTACTACGCCCTGGTTCCCCAAGAACACAGAGCTGCTAGGTAACAAGTAGGTATAAGTTACAGCAGGCCACGTATTACTGTAATTTACAAGTTTTTACATACTCCTTTAAGTTGTATTTCTTGGCCTTTTGGCATGTGAGTTACACCAATTTAAGTTTAGATCCTGTTTCCAAGAGTGGCTAGCACTAATGCCGCAGAGGAAGATGCAAGAAACCTCATAGTAGGCAGCTCTGGAATAATCTTCACCTCATGAAAGTCTCATGCTAACCCCTAGTTTGAGATTGCCTTAAGCCTTGAATCATGAGGTTTTATATCCCTTCAAAAACTCTTTTTATTTAGCATTAATTATTATAGCTCTGGATATTCTTTTTATCCATATAAACATCCAGGCCCAATGGGCTATAAAATACATAATGAAGGATTAAAGTTTTGCAGGAATCTGTAGCCTGCAAAACCTTTAAGAGCATTTGCCACCTAGCAACAGCTAGGAACGTTTCTGTTTCTTCAGTACAATCCATAATTGTGTGATTCAGAGGAAACCTCTTACAACAATGTGTATAACTGCAATAGTCATTTATGTGGGAAGAAAAATGCAGCAACAGTCTCAGGTTTGCATTGCTAACAAAAAGGATTGTATTGCTATTAGAAGTCTCTAACATAGTGGTAAATGTTCAAGACAAAAAAGAATGTATGAAAACAGCAGAAAGGGAAACAATGAAGTTACTATTATAGCGAAGGCCTTTACAATAAAAGGAATGTCAGCTTTCTCATATGGCTGTTGGGTCTCACCCACATGCTCAGGGTTTAAATGATCGCTGTGTTTGGGATAGGGAAGGAATTTCTCCCCAGGTCAGATTGGCAGAGAGCTGGTGGGGGGAGGGGGGTCACCTTCCTCTGTTGCGTAGGGCACGGGTGACTTGCGGGTTTGAACTAGAGTAAATGATGGATTCTCTGTAACTTGAAGTCTTTAAAACAAGATTTGAGGACTTCAGTACTCAGCCAGAGGCTTTGGGCCTATTAGAGGAGTGGGTGGGTGAGGTTCTGTAGCCTGCAATTTGGAGGAGGGCAGACTAAATAATCACGATGCTCCCTTCTGGCCTTAAAGTCTATGAGAGACAAGGTAGGTGAGGTAATATCTTTTATTGGACCAACTTTGGTTGGTGAGAGAGACAAGCTTTTGAGCTACACAGAGCTATGTAGCTCAAAACCTTGTCTTTCTCATCAACAGAAGTTGGTCCATTAAAAAATATTACCTCACCCACCTTGTCTCTCAATTAACTTATGTTAAACTTATTTCCCACTAGATGTTCCTGGAGTTTACTATGGTGTATGAGTGAGGTCAGGGGAATGAAATGAGAGGGAAGGTGATTGGAGTGCATGTGGACTGGACTCAGTGACAACAGAAAATTCCATCAAGTCTGTATTCTGAAGTGCTAGAGGGATTCTAGAAAAGCTACAATAAGATGTTCATACACTTGAGTAGACCCACTGCATCCAGTAAGACTACTTTCAGGCATAAGTCGTTTCAGGATCAGGGTCTTTATTTATCGTTGGATTTTAAGTGTGCCTGAACCAAAACGTGTCATGCTCCCACCCCTTCCACTACTGTTTTCTCTTATCCTTTATTTCTCCATGGAGTAAATAAACTAGTACTACATGGGGTCTGTGATGGGTCACTTGGCTGTGCTTCTCAACACACTGAACAACTGTTACTTGTTAGGGAATTTTAGTCCTGTGACTTCATTAAATTAAGAATCCATAAACTGTGTATATTCTGACAAATGTACAGTTTCTATCCCATATGGGCCACGAAACTTATTTCAAGCCTCAATTCAGCAAGGTATTTATGTACATGCATAACTGTCTATAGGCTACTCAAATGCTTAAAGTTATACATGTTCTCCAGTACCTGTCTCAGTCAGGACCTCAGTGATTCTCTTTATTTCTTTCTTGCAGGGAAAGTTATTTATATTCACTTCTTCAAAATTATTATTGCTTTTTAAAACTGTGGCTCTCTGTGAACTACTTTTAAACTAGCAATGACTTTTTAAGATGCTTTAAAAATCATCATATTTTTATATGCCACCAGGACTGGCAAAGTATTGTAACTAAATTAGACAACTGCACAATTTATTAAAACTGTATTTACTTAGCTCCTTACAGGCAATATGTAGGATTCAGTTCTGGTTGTGATAGCAGCGGCAGAATACACACTAGAGTGTCAGAATAGGAGCAGGTAATTGTAAATGGAACAGGAGGTTGAAAGGGAAGTAGCATGCTGTCTTTAGTGGAAGCCTGTGCTTTTTGTAATAAATACATGTAATGAATTTATACTCTATAGAGATATGTTTAGATAAAGGTGGTTCAATTCACTGTACACAGTACAATTAACTGAAAGTTAAGAATCTTCATCTTTTGAACTACATGCTTTACATGTTAACAAATTGTTCAGAAAAAAATTCTTCTTTGTATAGAAGTGCTTATGCAGAATTAGCCAATTCAAAAATATGGGAAGGCAGAGAACGTCTGCTTGACAAAGAAAAGGAGTACTTGTGGCACCTTAGAGACTAACCAATTTATTTGAGCATGAGCTTTCGTGAGCTACAGCTCACTGTAGCTCACGAAAGCTCATGCTCAAATAAATTGGTTAGTCTCTAAGGTGCCACAAGTACTCCTTTTCTTTTTGCGAATACAGACTAACACGGCTGTTCCTCTGAAACCTGCTTGACAAAGGTTTCTCAAAGTAGCATTATTGGTGCCTAATTAAATGTTGGAGGCATGTTGCCCTAGTGTTCTTGAGTTGTATAGGCTAATCCGGTAGTCCTTGCTTGGCAATACTTCCATTGACTTCAGTCCAGACTGCAGGATCAAACATCATCTCACTGTACTGTAGATTTTCTGCCTACTAAAAACAAGCTGTAATGCATTTTGACTTTGCAGTGAGTTCTATCAACTCTTTTCTATTCTAGCCTAACATCACATTACTTAGAAAAGAAAATTTTGAAGAACTGTAATAATAAAAAATCACAAATATTAGGATGTAACATTTACAGATATTATTTTTTACATATCACTAATTTTTGAGGAAAACATCACAGCTGTAATTGCATTAAATGTGTAATGCCTACAAAGTCATATGGTAATGGTACAGGCTATACATTTAATACTTACAAATGGTAAGGGTATGTAGTCACCTCATAATGAAGAAAACCACAGTGTTGAGGACATGTAACCTTTATGCCCAATTAGTTCCCAGTACTTACAGTCTTAGGCATACTGTGTAATTTCTTTCCTGGTATAATTTCATTAAAGTCAGTGGTGGTACACTAATGATAAATTTGGCCAGGTAGGGCTAATGTTTGTTTTTCTGAATTGCTTATCCAGCTTTATTAGAAGCAAACCAGATAAAATTTAGTCTACCTAACTTTGGTGCATTGTTAGTTTTTTTAGAAATTATTTTATACTTTCCTTTTTCATCTTTTCCCCCGTGTAGTGGATCTAGATAGTGTTTGTTTACTAACATTGCACTAATCTACCTTTTTTTGCTTTTAATGGGGGGGGGGAAGGTGGGGAGAGAGAGAGAGAGAGCTCGTGAGCAAACCAAAACCAAACAACAAGATGGCGAGGTCTAGGGCTGCCCAAGTCCTTTTCCCAGCGTTGTGCAAAAGCCCAGGAAGCAGTGAAATTCTTTCTCTAAGCCTGCAGAGGGCTGAGAATGGCCTGTGAACATGGAGAGTTGGAAAAGTTGATGCTCAGATATTTTTTAAAATTTTCATACATGTCACAGGCCATTAAAAATTACAAGTCCCTGTCTCAAGGAGATACACTCTAAATTAGACATAGCAGAAAGCATGACAATAAATAAGGGGACGGCTTATGGATGGATAAGGGAAATGAGTGCCTGATCCTGCCCCATTGAAGTCCAAGACCAACTTTTTACCATTGACTTCAATGACAAAGGAATGAAAGATTGAGCTGCTGTGTGACTATTATTATATGCATGTGTCATTTTAGCTCCTTTTAAGAAAGATATTAGAATTTTGGGAATTTATCTGGAATGAAGGCTGGAGTGGAAATCCTCAATGGAAGACTGTATGAAAGTTAATGTTATCATCCCCTTTACCAGATATCTAGAGAAATTTACCTTTCAATAATTTTTTCATCTGGATGGTAATCCCCTGATATTTCCTGGTTTGCTAAAGACATTTCAGAATCCATGAATTAATGGTATCATTCATGTCACAAAATACTAGAGTTTTTAAAAAAAATTTGCTGTGTGAAAAGATAAGTTAGAACAAATTTCTCTGTGTGTCCCTGATCCCCTACTCTATTTTGAATGGAGATATTAAAAATATATCTTTCACTGTTTTCATGTTGGCTTTGTGAGTCACCTACAACAATTGCTGCTGGGCTTCCCCTCTCTTATTTTATTATCCTTTTTTTATGTAGAGATAGCATGAGTCTCCCTTAAAAATCCTTTCAGTATGATTGTGATGCGGCAGAGTGGCCCCGCACTGGTACCGCAGGGGTTAACCCTTCCTTCCTGGCAGAGGAAGCCCCACCCCAGAAGCCCTGCTGGGCATGCTCCAACTGGAGAATAGGTATAAAAGACTGCAAAGGTGCTCAGTCTGGGTTGACCTCTGGAGGAGAAGGAAGCACACCCCCAGCTCCTGAGGAGGGATAGCCAATGTGCTAGGATGTACTGGGTGTCCCAGATGAAGGTCCCAACAGGAGGGGATGGACCGGACCGGACCGGAGGACCCCCCCCCCCACAAGAGTGGAGAACATGACGGCATAGGTAGGAAGTGACCCAGGGGAACTTTAGAGACAAGCAGCGTTAAAGCTGCACTGATGCTCGGCGTGTTGCGGGTGGATCCCTGCTGAGCTAAGCATGAGGGGAAAACCTGCCAATAGGAGAGCCCTGGGTCAGGATCTGGAGCAGAGGGCGGGCCTGGGTCCCCTTACCACTCTGACCATTGGGATACACTTCCCTGCCTGAGAGGGGGAGCTATGGACTCTGGCCGCTGGGCCATGCTGCCCTGGTACATGGGGCATGACACATGGACTCTGGCCATTAGGTCCTGCTAACCTGACCAAGGGGTGAGCATGGGGAAACCGGCCATTGGGCCACATGGGAACACCCTTAAAGGATAGATGTGGGAACATAAGAGTGGTGAGGCCCTGATAACCCTGCCAAAAAGGGGTGCTGCAGTGCTGGACCCATCACAATGATATGTAAATTAATTTGGTCTTTATTAAGTACCTGTATGATTTTGGTTGTTCCTCCTATAACTTTTTAATGTTTCTTAAGTTTCATTTCTGAAGTATGAACACCAGAATTATGCATAGCATTCTAGGAATGTTTTAAAGTGGCACTAAAACCTTTTCTCTTGTAAGAGATCTCTGTATACATCTACATCAGATAATAGAATTGACCTTTGCAACGACATCAGAGTGAATTCATATTCAATTTGTAATACACTGCTACCCTCAAATCTCTCATTACTGCTTTTTAGATAATATTCTCATAATTTATATCTCTATTGATTTATTTTCCCTATGGCTTTTATCTTGCAATTTTTTACATGAAGTCTCCTTTGATTTTAATATGATCAAACTCCTTAATTCCCCATACCCCTCATTTTTAATGCACTGGAACACAATTACAGTTAATTCAGTTATACTTGGTTGAAACACTATTTCTAGCAAAGCAAAATGAAAACCATGAACTGCTTCATTGAACTGCACTTGTCCAATTAGAATTCCATTTATAGTGAACTTCTGCTTATTATTAGATGCCCTGTGGGACACGATCACTTTCAGCAGGATTTTCAAAACCTCTCAGTGTAACTCTGCTCTCATTGAAGTTAAAGAATTTTAATACTGACTTCTGTGGGAGCTGACATAGGCCAACAGTGAACACTTTTGAAAATCCCACTTTATGGCTCCAGTTCTGCAACCCATAACTGGATGCGTAGTCACTGATTTCATTGATTCTACTTATGACAGTGGGGGTTTCAGAATCAGGTTGTACATAAGAAGGTTCAGCTGTAGATCTTTTATATTTAGTGTACATCTTTGTATTATCTGCAGACTAGGGGCCAAATTCTGCTCCCTTGGACTGTGGTTACTCGAGACTTATAGCAGTGGAACTGAACAGAGTTTGGTCTCTGAGTAGTCCCACATTAATCTGCAGTGACTGATAACTTCCCAGATCTATCCAAGCTATTCTAGACCCTCCGTGTCATTAATCATCTTAGTCTTTGGCAGAATGTGTGGTGGCTTCCCAGTGTTTTGGGCGGGGGCAGCATGTGGAGCCCCCTGGCTGCCCCTACACATAGGAGCTGGAGGGGGGACATGCCGCTGCTTCTGGGAACCATGCAGAGTGGGGCAAGACCTCGACCCCGCTCCCAGGATGGAGCACCAGAGCAGGGCAAGCCCTGGACCCCACGGGGCTGGTCGGCAGCCTCTGACCCCAGAGGGCTGCCCAGCAACTCTAGACCCCACCATGTGGGGCCGACTGGCAACCCTGAGCCCACCATGATGGGTGTCTAGGCAGTCGGGAACTGAGACTCCGTGCAGCCTGGCCACCTTTAGCACTCAGCTGGCCCATAGCTGTGTGCTAATTGGACTGCATGTGGGCCACGGGTTGAGAACCACTGAGTCAGGAAGTGGGGGATAGTGCTGCTATGAGAGCGGACATCACTGCTTCTGTGACAGAGTGCAGGGCATGAACACCTGTTTTCCAGGAGGTGTAGCTGAAGGCTGCTCCCCCAGCCTAAGTGGATGAGCAACTGAACTCAGGGCTCAAGTAACTATGGGGGACAACAAATTAAAAACTGGGTCAGGAGTGGGGGGGGGGTCCACAGTTTCAAAATCAGGGATCAAGAAGGGCACACCATGCAGAGAACCCCAGATAGCACCCAGTGCTCCTCGAAGGTGTCTAGGGAGCCAGTGGATGTGGCCCCAGAGGAACTCTGCCCAGATACATGAACTAAGGGAGGAGCAGAAATAGGCCCCACAGTTGCAGAATTACACCTGGTAGGACACGCACACAAATGCTACAAATTACACCTGGTAGGTCACGCACAGTTTGAATCTAGGCTGAGGCACATAAACAAAGTCCACAACTGCAGAGTTCCCAAAAAACATAAATTACCCTGGGCCACCATATCAATAGACCATATTTGGATTGTAACATTCCAGTTAAATGTAGTGTTTGCCCATAGCTTAGCTTGGAGTGTTTGATTAAGAGGGATAGGTACCCCTACAAACGGGACCCCTGACCCAAATATGTGGGGGTATGAATACAAATCCAACACTGTGTTCAATTTACACCCTGTTTGGTAGTGTGGGTTAAATTCAAGAAGCTATTGCCCTCCCATCCTTGTACTGGACCTGGGAATAGGGAGAGGACCCCCAGGCAAACCATACCATGTCAGCATCCTCCTTTATACCATACAAAAAACAACACCACCAATGTAAGTCCAATAAACAGGAACAGAAGAAGTCCTGGTGGGCTATAAAGGTCCCAATAGCTGGAAAGCTTAGTCCATGGGTTGGTCGTGGTGTTCATTTGTGAAGTGGTTCGTCCAATGGCTTGTGAGGGTCAGGTGGGGGTCCCAGCGCCAGCTTAACATAGCTATGATGGAACCTTCACCTGCAAAGGAGTGGTGGCAGATGGTGGGAGTAATGTTCGTGGCTGTAAGGTGTTTTTGGTATTCATACTTGCCCACAAGCACAGATTCCAGCCCCTGGATTAAACCCACCCCACCACTTCACATTCCCAAGAATACATCCCGCAACTTCCTCCCTGCCAATGTATAATGCTCCGTCTTTGCCACCAAGGCCAATTTTCAGTGTCTTTCGCAGTCAGGAATCCTTGGATCTTGATGGTTTCAGCAGAGCAGGTGTTCCTTCTTCTCTTGGAACAGTCATGGTTTTGCTTTATACAGGGGAGAGGTTATTAGCACGTTACCCTGTAGTGATTTGGTTTCTTTAGCAAATACTGAATGCAGGCTAGCTCTGTCAGTGGACAAGGAGAGGTTACTAGCACTTCACCTTGTTGTTTTCCCTGCTGTCCAAAAGGAGGAAAGAAAAAAAACCCAGAAGGAGGGACAGGCTGATCAGTAGTCAAAGTGAAGTCATCTCGAGGTGGAGGGGTCTTTTTGCAGTAAGAAGCATGGGTCCAGGCAGTCAGTCCTTGGCACTTCACAGCGGTGTTGGTAGTTAGCAGGACTTAAGGGCCTTTCCAGTATGGGGCCAGAGTAGTCTCTTTGTTGATGGACCTTTATGTAGACCCAGTCACCTGGTTTTAACAAATGGCAGGTTTGCTCAGGATTCTTGAAGCAGGACTTCTTTCACCTGTAAATACAGAGACCTAACACATTTCATTAATGTCTGGCAGCGTGTTGCAGATCTCACAGCTGCTTGGGCACATTCAAGCCCCCCTCTTTCTTGGCTGTCAGCCAAATCCTAGCTGTGAGTAGTGTCTTTGGGCCGGCCAGTGTCTTATCTTTGGACTGAGCCTGCCAGCTACAGCGTTGAATTAGCTCGTTTTCCGTTTTTTTCCTCCCCTTCTTGGCTTTTATTAACCTGCAAAGGAAACTTTCACTTTTTACCCATACACCTTTGTTTAAAAATGAACACCTATACATTGCCTATTATACTGCACTTTAGTCTTATTATTCAATGTATGCTACATACACCCTTTTAGGATAATGACTTTATTACAGAGCTTTGGAGCAACAAGCCAGGACAAGCACACTCCCTTTTGAGGACTCCACTTGGTACAACCTCTGGTGTCCAATAGCTTTCCTCCCTCCCCAGCCCTTTGGCTAGAAATTTGGGGTAGCCAGAAGGATCCCATGTATAATATGGGGAGTGGGTTAACCTTCCATGTCCTCGCTTCCAAAGACTGTTGGTGTGCAAATTTTAACAACAATTTTTTCAGTTAAAAGATCTGGCCAATGAAATTTCTTTTTCTTAATTAAGCAAATGTATTCAACTTTAGTATATCACATTTTCCTGATACTATCCAAACACTTTGTATTGCAAGTTGGATAAAATAAGTATTTGCATTTTGATTTAAGCCTTCTATTTAGTTTTAAACTAAACTGTCCTATGAAAAATTATACACAGCAATTCTGGCCACAAGACAAACACCACAAGACAGGACATAGAACACAGTACAGAATTCCTATTGTGCTAGTAAATTCATGAGATGTTGAGTTGCTTTTCAGCTGGCATCAGTTTTCTGATTTTCTGAAAGACCAAAAAAAACACAGATCTACCCCTTCTGGGCAGTCAGTCATTGCTTAAAATATCTCCTTTTTATACAAATACCCTTGTTAATTACAGGCAAAACAGAGGAATTACCCATATTTTCTTGTATTTGTTTTATAGGCAGCCCAGGTTTCACTGGCCTCTACCTTATCAGTTAGGTAACTTTACATTAAAACAAATGCTTTCCAGCTTGCTTTTGGATCCACAGCTTAAAGATTCTTACTTTAAAAAGGGCACAATAAACTTTACCAGACTTTTGATTGCCTTTCACTTTTAACTCCTGCTGTCAAACACACAGCAACCTGAAAAGGAAGACACCACCTATTATAGCCCCTTGGAGCCTAATAAGATATTAAGTAGCACTGTATAATTGCATTCCTTTGGTAAAGGGCCCATTTTTCCCAAAATGGCTGCAAAGAAACCAAGAATTCTTTTTTTAGTATTTCACAAAGTTCAACTGTTTAATTTTTTCCAGCAACTACAGAGTTAACTTCTCACTTTCTTTTCTTAAATCACTTGCTTATTTCCCAAAACACCCAATTAACTCAGATTTTACCATTCCAAGTATTATTCCGGAATTTACATTTCCCATTCCTGTAATTATTTACTCCTCTCTTTTCACTATGACCTCAAAGTTTCCAACCTGTTTTCCAATCTCTCTATCTGTTGCCTGCCAACATTGGGCCCAATCCTGTTTTTCTCTCCAAACTGTCCCTTCCATGAGCACCAGCTTTGTTTCACTACCAATTTAACAAGGAGGGTGGGCTTCTTAACTAGCCCCCCAGCCCTCCTGGTCTCTTCTCTTAAATATTCTCACTTACAAGGGCTACCTGAGTCCTCCCCCCATGAGGCTTGTCACCTGGACAGAAAGCACGGCCAATTGGCAAGCAAGGAGGTGATGGGCATAAGTCAGAAAGCTGAGGGTAAGCCGGAGGAGGGGCAGAAGCAGGCATAGCACAGAGCGGGGCTGGAGACCCCTGTGATGAATAAGAAAAGGAGGAGGAAAGAGGACGTCCTTTCGCATGCACATAAGCCCAGTTGTCCCATACGTACCAATAATCCATCTGGGCTAGAGCTTTGTTCTCCAGGCTTTACTTAAGCGCTGTTAATTTTTCCCCAGCAAAGGAACCATCCGGTGGCCATTCAAAAGGTGTTTGAGTTGCTAGTGCTGGCCACTCAACCTCACACAAGATTACAGCTTTTTTACCTAATTCCTAGGTACCAGAAATATTCCCCCAATTCTCAAATTTCAGCCAAAGGGGTCCCCTTACTTACACTCTGCCCAGAACCCATAATGGGCTACCCAAAGGACACCAAATGTGCCACCTTATCGCCTAAGCAACAGCTCATCCCCCCCCTCCCCTCCCCCAGAGTTCTCAAAGGTGAACTCACCCTGTGCCGGCTGGAGCTGTCGGAGAGGAGGAGTGCAGGCTCGCTTGTCGGGGCAAGCCTAGGGTCCCTTCGTGGTCGCCACAACTGCTGCAAATTACACCTGGTAGGACACGCACAGTTTGAATCTAGGCTGAGGCACATAAACAAAGTCCACAACTGCAGAGTTCCCAAAAAACACCAAGTTTATTACGCTCGAGCGTGGTGCCCCCCTGCTAGCCAGGAGGGGACCCCGAATACAGATTATACAAAGGTTATATACCTCCTAGCAAGGCATGTTGCCCTTGTGCATCAGAAACCTTAGCCAATAAACAAACCCTTTTCTTATCTACCACCTATTCCTGCTTGGTGCATTCCTCGTGCTAAACTAGTATGTTAATTACACAGCATGGTCCTAAAGCAATGCATCAGTAACTTTTATTATCAGGATGGGAGGCCTCGCATCAATGGCCAGGAGATAGGGAGTTAGGGTCAGACAAAGAACAGATACCAGGAGTCAAGGCAGGCTGGAGACAAGGAGGAGGATTTTCACAGGAATGCAGTATCTAAGGAACACTCCTCCTGGTGCATGATGTGCTTGCTTTTAGACAATGGTGGGCCCCAAACCAAAATGGAGTCATATGTGCTAACTTTTCCTTAACAAGAGCACCTCCCTGTCCAGTATTCTCCTCCTGGTGGAATAAATGGCCACGTTGGCCTGGGCCAGGAGGAGGTTGACAAGGAGGTCTCACGACTTTGTGGGGAGAAGTGCAGCCAGAACCAGAGGATATCTGGCGCACTCAAGGTAGATGTGTGCCTGGGTCTCCCTCACACAGCAGCAGGGTGTGAACACCTATTGAATCCTGGGATGGTGGGCAGGCACAAGCCCGCCTGCAGCTGAAGGCCACTACCCCAACCTAGAAAGGTGAGCCATTAAACCTGAGTTTCAACTGAATACAGGGGACAACAAATGAATAAACAGGGACAGGAGTGCAGTCAAAGGGTCAAACAAAGGGAACCAGGCGGGGACGCTGAGCAGAGAATCCTGGACAGCACCCACTCTTCTTAAAGGTTGCTAGGGAGCCAGCAGATGCCACCCAGAGGAATTCTGCCCAGATACATGATGGAAGGGAGGAACTGAAGTCTGACCCACAGTGCCACACCACCTCCCCATCCAGCATCCTCCTCCTGGTTTTGTAAATGGCCACTTTTGCCAGCATCAGGAAGAGGTTGATGAGGATGTCTTGTGACTTTGTAGGGCCACAGATGGGGTGTGCAAAGATCAGGGGGAAGTGCAGCCAGAACCTGAGGAGAAGGTTCTGGAGGAGCTGCACTGCAGGTAAACATGTGCCTGGGTCTCCCTCTTGCCACAGCATGGTGCCTACAGGTGAGCCTGCACTCTGATCACTAGTTCCCATTAAGAAAGCTGATGGGGATAACTAGACAATCAGGCTGGCTGGTTGGGTGGGATAAGGAGCCAATTATCCCACCAGGCCAAGGCTGATAAAGAGGCAGGAAGGAAGCCCCAAGGAGGAGGGAACTAGAGTTATGTGAGCTCAGTTATGTGGAGGGCTCAAGAGAGGGAGACCTCCTCAGGTCCTGGAGAGAGGGCCAAAAAGCACAGTCGTGCTGTAAATAGACTGTTTCATGGGGATTGTTATGGAAATGGTGGAAGGAACCTAAAATAAAAGGGTATGGTGAAGGCACAACCACTAGAATCCATGTAGTTTCTGCAGGGAAGAAGGTAGGAGGGAAGCTGTGCCCAGTGACCACTTCCCATGAAGGAGAGAGAGGACCCAATGCATTTATATTTCATTGGGTGTTTTAATCTCCTGTTTAGATGAGCAAGGGAGTTGAAAAACCATTTGCATTTTGTCATTGGATGGTCAGGACAGGAGGGTTTTTGAAACTGGGAGTGGCTTGCTAATCACTTGAGAGGAGAAGGCAGCCAGGGTTTGACAGCGGGAGGATGATCTAGTCCTTGTCATTGGGAGGCAGGAAAGGAGGGATGAGACGCTTGTGATAGTCAGGAAATGGGGAATGTCCATTTTTAGTTGTAGGTTGGCAGTCATTAATTGTCCGTGCCTGAATATATCTGTTTTTGAGAACTATTGTTTGTTGGAAAGCAAGAATTCCCTCTTTCTGCACACTGTAAGACAATAGGGCAAATTCAGGCCTGTTGTAAGCAAACTCAGGGAGCTACATAAAATTATAAACAGGGCTGAATTTAGCCTACTCTCTTTAAAATTTTGTCTAGGACCATAACCTTTATTGTTAATAGCTGCCTCAATTTCTGAGCTGCAGTCATGCATTTTAGATTCTCTACTTTAGCATCCCAGAAATCAAGATGATCCAACAAGGACATTAAAACTCTTCACGCTTTTCCAACCCACACAGCTGTTAAATAATAATTCATCTATGCTGTACAATTTGAGGAGGCATTCTTTCTTTTAAATGGAAATCTGCAGTGTTCTTGCTGGCACATTTAAATACGACTCCAGAGGCAAATAAAAATAGTTTCATAGTTCTTCTGCAGAAGCAACTGCTGCAGTGACTACAACATACAAGATAGGCAGGATAAGTAAGTCTTAGTAGACAAAGCTTCCAATTTAGACTGATTTCTCTGGCAAATTTTGCATACTAGAACCAGTGCTTGGTGCCACAACAGCATAACAAGGGAGATAACAATCAGCCATAATTTTCTGAGCTAGGATTTACTGTTTCACACAACTTTGCAAGAATTAAAGTAAATCTCTGAATTGCATCTGGTTTGACACAACAAAATCAAAACAAACACAGATACTGGATATTTAGAGCATCAAGTAATTCATAAAAATAAATCAGAAATCAATGGAGTGAATAGAGTTAACTAGGTATGAATTTGCTCCATAGTTGTCTATTCAAGCCGCTAGGGATCAGATGGCAGTAGCAGCTTACTGGCTACGCCCCTCATCCAGGAAGGTTATAGGGGAAAGTGATAGCATAGGAGTCACTATACCAGATCTACACAAGGGGAAATTCTGACTTAACCAGTTAAGTCAGCTTTGCAATAGCTTTGTATATCATAATCCAACTGGATCTCAGTAATATCACACAGACTTAGGTGGTATTTTAGGAACGAATTGTAAAGACTTGTTTGTCACTAGAGTTGAGCAAATTTATTATTGGAAAGCATCCAACAAAATGTAAAAAAGAGTAATTCTTTTACTCTATTTTCCATTTGAAAGCTGAAGTTTTGACTAGCTATCGGACTCTTATGCAGGGTAAGTGGTTTCCATCATATACAGGGTTTACAGTTTTGGTCAATGCCTCTCAGCTCCCACACTATAAAAATTGTTCCAATGCCACTGCTCACATGGTAATTTCTTTTCTCTGATTGGATGAGTGACTTATCAGGTTTCTGGTATGAATACTTGCAAAAGTAAATTTAGACTTATTTTTCAGCAAATATAGAGGGAGCTTAAACATCACTTTCTGCAAGCATTCATGATAGTAACACTCAGATCAAATGGGTACAGAAAATGAATACATAAAGGGGCACAGAGAAACAATCACTTAAATGCAAACATTTGTGGAAAACTCTTTGCAGTATTTGTTCAGCTCTCTTCACAACAGATTTGGCATCCACTGATGGAAAAACCTCATGCAAGATGAAACTGAACAATCCAATCTTTCCTGGCTACACTAGTGTTTACTAGCTATCAGTGATTGAAGGGGCTTGGCATGAAGGGCCTTCTGCTATCTCCAAGACTTGCTTCCTGAAAGGTATCTTAAAACCCGCTAGCCCAGTTCCTTTGCTCAAATAATTCACTAGTCCTGTAACCCCCCATGTGGAACTGTTTTCAAAATTAGGTAAAAAATAAGGGAAAATGTCTGATCTAAACTTTAGTGGCTTAGACAAGAGTTAACTTGTTGGTTCAATTTCAGCTTCACTGGAATGAAAGCAACTTTGATTATACTTTGTATAATCAGGACATTTTATGAACTAAGATTGAACAATTTGGTCTAAATTAATTGAAATCTTGATGATACAATACACACATTTGGATTAATTCACTATTACCTGTCACATTTTTATATGTCAAAATTAATTTTATCACTAATAATTGAAACACTGGCTAGTACAAAAGGTGTTCTGAGGACTTACCAATAAGCTGCTTATTTAAGATAATTTACTAAGTACACGTATCAATTTTTAAAAAAAATTGTTTAGTGATACATTATCAAATTAGAAAAGTGAAGAAAATTTACTGCCCTGAGCAACTAGCCAGATTTGCTCAAACCAGTTTCTCTTGATGAACAAAAATAGCATCCGATGAAGTGAGCTGTAGCTCACGAAAGCTTATGCTGAAATTGGTTAGTCTCTAAGGTGCCACAAGTACTCCTTTTCTTTTTGCGAATACAGACTAACATGGCTGCTACTCTGAAAAATATTAAAATAAAACATAGTCCCATAAACTCTCATACAAGAAGTTGTTACAGGAAATTAGCATGCAATTATCCTTTGGGAGGGAAAGGGAGGTGAAGAGAAATTGTGGTAAGGCATAAAACATTGGCTCACTAGTATGAATGGCTTCTAATGGCCAGTGCCCTTTCATGGTATCCTTCCACTCCCACTCAAAGGCATCATTCTACCAGTAGAGGGGCAGACTTTAAGACCTTTCTAGTCCTCTTTCCCACAAAGGAAGCTGGCTTTATGGGTTCCCAGCAGCTACAGATAGCCCTTAAGAGCTTTGTTTTCCCTATAACACTTTAATAATCAGAATTTTTACAGTTCACCTGAGGATTTCAAAGCATTTAGTCATGTACTCTTGTCTCCAGTTTACAGTGGAGAAACAATGACCTAAACAGTTGGTGAGTGAGTCAGGAGCTGAGTTGGAAATTGAGCCCTAGTCTTCTCATTCACAGTACCTTGGTCTAGCCACTAGCTTTACTGCCTCCCCATGGCTAGTGTGTGTGCAATAGCTCATGTGCTTTGTATATTGCAAGATGGAATATGGAGGTTTGTAATGCTTAGCTATGAACTATGACGTGATTGGAATAACAGACTTGGTGGGATAACTCACATGACTGGAGTACTGTCATGGATGGTTATAAACTGTTCAGGAAGGACAGGCAGGGCAGAAAAGGTGGGGGAGTAGCACTGTATGTAAGGGAGCAGAATGACTGCTCAGAGCTCCGGTACGAAACTGCAGAAAAACCTGAGTGTCTCTGGATTAAGTTTAGAAGTGTGTGCAACAAGAGTGATGTAGTGGTGGGAGTCTGCTATAGACCACCAGAGCAGGGGGATGAGGTAGATGAGGCTTTCTTCCGGCAGCTCACGGAAGCTACTAGATCGCATGCCCTGATTCTCATGGGTGACTTTAATTTTCCTGATATCTGCTGGGAGAGCAATACAGCGGTGCATAGACAATCCAGGAAGTTTTTGGAAAGCGTAGGGGACAATTTCCTGGCGCAAGTGCTAGAGGAGCCAACTGGGGGGGGGGGCGCTTTTCTTGACCTGCTGCTCACAAACCGGGTAGAATTAGTGGGGGAAGCAAAAGTGGATGGGAATCTGGGAGGCAGTGACCATGAGTTGGTTGAGTTCAGGATCCTGACACAGGGAAGAAAGGTAAGCAGCAGGATACGGACCCTGGACTTCAGGAAAGCAGACTTCGACTCCGTTAGGGAACGGATGGCCAGGATCCCCTGGGGGACTAACATGAAGGGGAAAGGAGTCCAGGAGAGCTGGCTGTATTTCAAGGAATCCCTGTTGAGGTTACAGGGACAAACCATCCCAATGTGTCGAAAGAATAGTAAATATGGCAGGCGACCAGCTTGGCTTAATGGTGAAATCCTAGCGGATCTTAAACATAAAGAAGCTTACAAGAAGTGGAAGGTTGGACATATGACCAGGGAAGAGTATAAAAATATTGCTTGGGCATGTAGGAATGAAATCAGGAGGGCCAAATAGCACCTGGAGCTGCAGCTAGCAAGAGATGTCAAGAGTAACAAGAAGGGTTTCTTCAGGTATGTTGGCAACAAGAAGAAAGCCAAGGAAAGTGTGGGCCCCTTACTGAATGAGGGAGGCAACCTAGTGACAGAGGATGTGGGAAAAGCTAATGTACTCAATGCTTTTTTTGCCTCTGTCTTCACTAACAAGGTCAGCTCCCAGACTGCTGCACTGGGCATCACAAAATGGGGAAGAGATGGCCAGCCCTCTTGGAGATAGAGGTGGTTAGGGACTATTTAGAAAAGCTGGACGTGCACAAGTCCATGGGGCCAGACGAGTTGCATCCAAGAGTGCTGAAGGAATTGGTGGCTGTGATTGCAGAGCCATTGGCCATTATCTTTGAAAACTCGTGGCGAACGGGGGAAGTCCCGGATGACTGGAAAAAGGCTAATGTAGTGCCAATCTTTGAAAAAGGGAAGAAGGAGGATCCTGGGAACTACAGGCCAGTCAGCCTCACCTCAGTCCCTGGAAAAATCATGGAGCAGGTCCTCAAAGAATCAATCCTGAAGCACTTGCATGAGAGGAAAGTGATCAGGAACAGTCAGCATGGATTCACCAAGGGAAGGTCATGCCTGACTAATCTAATCGCCTTTTATGATGAGATTACTGGTTCTGTGGATGAAGGGAAAGCAGTGGATGTATTGTTTCTTGACTTTAGCAAAGCTTTTGACACGGTCTCCCACAGTATTCTTGTCAGCAAGTTAAAGAAGTATGGGCTGGATGAATGCACTATAAGGTGGGTAGAAAGCTGGCTAGATTGTCAGGCTCAACGGGTAGTGATCAATGGCTCCATGTCTAGTTGGCAGCCGGTGTCAAGTGGAGTGCCCCAGGGGTCGGTCCTGGGGCCGGTTTTGTTCAATATCTTCATAAATGATCTGGAGGATGGTATAGATTGCGCACTCAGCAAATTTGCGGATGATACTAAACTGGGAGGAGTGGTAGATACGCTGGAGGGCAGGGATAGGATACAGAAGGACCTAGACAAATTGGAGGATTGGGCCAAAAGAAATCTGAGGTTCAATAAGGATAAGTGCAGGGTCCTGCACTTAGGATGGAAGAATCCAATGCACCGCTACAGACTAGGGGCCGAATGGCTAGGCAGCAGTTCTGCAGAAAAGGACCTAGGGGTGACAGTGGATGAGAAGCTGGATATGAGTCAGCAGTGTGCCCTTGTTGCCAAGAAGGCCAATGACATTTTGGGATGTATAAGTAGGGGCATAGCGAGCAGATCGAGGGATGTGATCGTCCCCCTCTATTCGACATTGGTGAGGCCTCATCTGGAGTACTGTGTCCAGTTTTGGGCCCCACACTACAAGAAGGATGTGGATAAATTGGAGAGTCCAGCAAAGGGCAACAAAAATGATTAGGGGTCTAGAACACATGACTTATGAGGAGAGGCTGAGGGAGCTGGGATTGTTTAGCCTGCAGAAGAGAAGAATGAGGGGGGATTTGATAGCTGCTTTCAACTACCTGAAAGGGGGTTCCAAAGAGGATGGCTCTAGACTGTTCTCAATGGTAGCAGATGACAGAATGAGGAGTAATGGTCTCAAGTTGCAGTGGGGGAGGTTTAGATTGGATATTGGGAAAAACTTTTTCACTAAGAGGGTGGTGAAACACTGGAATGCGTTACCTAGGGAGGTGGTAGAATCTCCTTCCTTAGAGGTTTTTAAGGTCAGGCTTGACAAAGCCCTGGCTGGGATGATTTAACTGGGAATTGGTCCTGCTTCGAGCAGGGGGTTGGACTAGATGACCTTCTGGGGTCCCTTCCAACCCTGATATTCTATGATTAGCTTCCATTCAGGCAGGTTTCTGTGGTTGTTTTTAATTGGTCTTATCACCTCCACTGTACCAAGAAAGCTAGCTTCAGTGTCCATTTCTCATGCAGACTCTACACTTTCTTCCATTCCATCCTGTGTATGAAAAGCCCTTTTTGAGCTGATGCACACTACCCTCTCCTCATTCTAATCCCACCTTATGGCACACTTGTACTGTGGTGTTTACAAGAAATTAGCCACTGAATAACAGCTGGGTAAAAGGGCAGCTGAGGATAGTGTGTCTGTGTCTATAGAGTGCCTAGCTGCACATGTTGGCATTACTTAATAAGTTTAAGGATCAAAGAGCCTTCAGCAATGGGAGCCTGTACATTTAAAATGACTGTTATTGCCATTAGTGAAGTGAGAAGCTATAACTTTTCTGTTATAATTCACACAAAAAAAGCATCCATGTCTAGAGATCTTAATAAAGATTCATAAATACAGAATACAAAGATCACAGTAGAGATAGATACCAGGGAAGAAAGCGAGAGTACAGAGGCTGAATAGAATGGCAAGTATATTCATTAGTTATCCTTAAAATTGCTTTGACAGATATAACCCTTTATCTTGTTTCTAGTGCAGTGCTTTGAGGGCTGAATGGAAAACAGCCCTTCCAAACATGGGCCTTGATGAGTCCCTCAAGGGAGAGATTCTTGCATAAAAATATATCAACTTTGGTACATGGAGCCAAACAAAACCCAGATCAGATAAATTTAACAAATTAGTATAAAGCTTTGTCTCAGATGAACAAAGTACTGGCATTTCACCTTACCATTAAGTCTGAATAAAGGGGAAATATGTAGCTGCACTACGCTGGGAAATCTGAGTCATTAATCTCATGTTTCCCTTTGCCCCAGAGGGGAAATAAGTCACACCACCCTTTTTGCTGGCACAGCTTACTTCCTCCTTTATGCCACCTCTTAGATGCAGGCCACTATGTTGGATGGTGAAGCCCAAGTTCTTCCCATTCCTCAGCCACCTACTCAGGCAGGGGAGTACCAACCCACCAGCATCCTTCTCTCTCCTCCCCAGCAAGGCTCTGGTAGTTCATCCCTCAGTTTTAGTCTTATCAGACATCTGTTCCTAGAGCATTAACAAATCCTTGAGGAAAGAAATCAAAGGGCACAGGCATTTTTCTTTAACATACTTTAATGTTAAATGTGAAGTAAAGAATCTTTAATTCTGCTGTGGTTTGTAACAGTCCTTGGTGCTTTTAGAGCCTCTTGTGACTCTCTTGTTTAATCCTTTGCAATGGCCTTTTGGAGGGCTAAGTCCTGCTTGCCTTAATCATGCAAATAGCCCTCAAGTCAGTGAAACTACTTGTGTGGTACCTAGTCTTCATAGGCTGACAATCTTGCTCTTGCAATTAGAGGACTAATTATCTATGAAGATATTATATTTATCTGCCTTCAGTACAAGAGGTGGTTGACTTGCTTGTGGGTGAAAGGAGTGGGTGGGATTGCTCTCAAGTATTTTTTTTCTCTAAAATATCCAAGAAGGTAGTGTTGAACAATTGGTCCTGTTCCCCAAAGATGCTTTTATGAGGAGTTCTGTTGGGATTCATCTTATCCTCTTGTTCAGTATATATGGGAGTGCTAGGGAGAGAGCCTGAGTTTTGGTGTCTTCAGTACAGAAGTGACCTCCAGCTTTGTTTCTCCCTTTTTTTGTCTCATACACAGTGCAGAGGAGCTCTGTCCCAGCATCTGGCTTAGTGGGGCATGGATGAGAGCAGGTTGGCTGTAACTTCATCCAGGTAAAACAGAAATGATGTTGGGGAAAGCAGCTAGGAGATGTGCTGAAGTTTAAATCTACTCCCCTCTGAGTATCTTTGTCTACAATGCGTTAATCTTGTAGATGTAACACTTCTGCTAGGTGTTGTCCGCCAAAAGGACCAGGTTCAATTTTCTAGGGGTTCCTTCTAAAAAACTGAAATACCACTGGCTCAAACCCTCACCCAGAGGGGAATGAATCCACCTCTCTCTGTATGTACATACATACATGCTTCCTTTGATCCAGGGCTGCCATGCTCTAACCTTGATGGATAATACTTCCCCATTCACAAACAGTGGGTCCAGGGGTTTAATAATGTTCTCCTTCTTTTAAAGAGGGAGGGGGCAGGTGGAGGGAAATGACAACAGATCTTTCCAGGTGACCATGCCTCCATGTGTCAGGCGATCCCCAGTATGGAGCAATGGTGAGGTGCTCTACTTCATCAGTGTTTGTGGGGAGGAAGCTGTCCAGTCTCAGCTGCGCTCCAGTCATAGGAATTCTGATACCTTCAGGCAGATATCAAGGGACATGATGGAAAGGGGCCATGACTGGGATGAACTGCAGTGCAGGGTTAAAGTGAAGGAGCTGCAGAATGCCTACCACAAAGCCCATGAGGCAAACAGCTGCTCCGGTGCTGCCCTCATGACCTGCCATTTCTACAAAGAGCTGGACACAATACTTGGTGGTGACCCCACCTCCACTCCAAAGTGGACCATGGACACTTCAGAGCCCAGTTCAACAAGGCAGGAGGAGGAAAGCAGGAGTGAGGGTGCTGAGGAGGAGGGGAAAGCCCGGCATCCCTAGATCCATGCAGCCAGAAGCTGTTTTCAAGCCAGGAGGAAGGTAGCCAGTCACAGTGGATGGTGTTTGGGGAAGAACAAACAGCAGAGGAGGTGCCCAGTAAGCAGCTTTTATTTTAGGAAGGAAGGAAGTTCAGTGGGCGCTCTTGGGGCAAGGAGGCTTAGGGCTGCATGCATGCCTAGATACAGAATAGGGTGTTTATGTGCTCTCTCACATCGCAGTAATCTGCCTCAGTGATCTCTTCAAAGGTCTCATGCAGAAGATGGGCAATCCACTTGTGCAGGTTCCTTGGCTGTGCTCCTTGTCCCAGTCAGGCTAACATGTCCACACCACTGTGCCATGAGGGGTGGGGGGGACATTGCTGCACACAGGCAAGCTGCATATGGGTCAGGGCGGAAGCTGCGTTGCAGTAGAAGACCCTCCCTTGCTTCCCAGGTCACCCTCAGCAGCAACATATCTTCCAGGACACACTCCTGTGGAAAATGTGGGGATAGTGTTCAGTATAGGGGACCCCTGAAGCTGTTAGCTCTCCCCAAGGTACAGAACCCCAGAGGACAGTACAGCCATGAAACAATCAGTCCCCCTTGACCCTGTGCTTACTCACCATTTTGGGGCTCCTGAGTTGTGTGCGCTTGCTTTGGGATGGGCAATTTCTGCTATTGTGGACACTGTAATTGTCTTTAAGTACTCTCTTGTACACAGGTTTCAGAGTAACAGCCGTGTTAGTCTGAATCCACAAAAAGAACAGGAGTACTTGTGGCAACTTAGAGACTAAAATTTATTAGAGCATAAGCTTTTGTGGGCTACAGCCCACTTCATTGGATACATAGAATGGAACATATAGTAAGAAGAGAGTGTGTGTGTGTGTATATATATATACACACACACACACATATACACACACACACAGAAGGTGGAAGTTGCCATACAAACTGTAAGAGGCCAATTAAGATGAGCTATTATCAGGAGAAAAAAATTTGTTGTCAACTGATAAACACCCATTTTTTTATGATCTGTGTGTCTAAAAACATCTTCTGTATTTTCCACGGTATGCATCCGATGAAGTGAGCTGTAGCTCACGAAAGCTTATGCTCAAATAAATTGGTTAGTCTCTAAGGTGCCACAAGTACTCCTGTTCTTTTTGTGGATACAGACTAACATGGCTGCTAATCTGAAACCTATATGAAGCAAGACTCTTTAAGAAAGTATTTTAACAGGATAACATGAATCGTTCTCAACCTTTGAGAAAAGTTGAGTGTCTCAATGTGTATCATGTCTTGTGGATCACATTCTTTCCCGTTTGCAATTGCATAATATCCTGTGTAACTACAGCAATTGCTTATATGAAAGTGACATTATTAAAGAATTTGTCCCTGGTTCTCTGGTTGGGCTGCCACCAACTCAGTGCAAGATCAGATATAAAGATGGTTTTGTGGCACCTAGGTCCTGGGACCAGACTAGTCTTTGGCATAAATGAGAGCTGCCAGAAGGGATACCACCAATTCAAGTAGCAAAGGTGCAGTGCATTAGCCAAGCAATTTCATCTGCAGTTTTGCCCCATGTCCACACTAGTACTGTATGACACCATTGCAGTTGCGCTGCCCTTCAGGCACTTATCTCTCAGTTCTTGGAACAGCTTCTTGAAGCAGTGTATTCTGGGAGATTTCAAAAGGGCTTCTTAGCATCTACAGGAATTGTGGGAGAATAGATCAAACTCCCACATCCATGGGAGCCTCCCATAAATTCCCAGGAACTGGTGGTGTTTTCCCCTTTTGAAAATGGAGGTCAGGATGAAATTTCATCTTTCACTTCTTGCTCTGCAAATCTCTCTGCTGGAGATTTCGGAAAGCTGTCACAAAGCTTTTGAAGCAGCTGTTGTGCAGTGGTGGTGATGGGTGCTCTAGCAGTATCTGTGGAGAGTTAGATGCTGAGACCAGCAGCTGATAGAGTATTTGCTGCAACAATCCTGCATTCTATCCTTGGAGTTGCTTTGATCTCTGTAGTAGCTGAGTAATGTTCACTGAGCAGAACACTACTTTTGAGTGCTAATCACAGACTGGTGGGTTGAGTTGTTTGAGAATTGGGATGAGCAGCTGCACCTTCATAATTCCAGAATGAAAGACATTTCTGTTCCTCTGTGGTGAGCTGGTTCTGAGAAGTACATCCACCAGAATGAAAGCTCTGATTTCTGTCAAAGTTTGGCAATTTCCTTGTGGAAATTAGGTACATTAGATAGATAAGGATCATCTAGGCATCAATTTGGGATTGAAAAGCCCATGGTAGATGCTGTTGTGGAAGTTTGCTTTGTAAACATAATGTATTGCAGGGGTGTGCAATCAAGGTGGTCAGTGTGCCAGTAATTGAGGGATTGAAACAATTGGGATTTCTGACCTATGCAGGAGCTATTGATGGAACCCATATGTCCATTCTCTGTCCCCCTCTAACCCAGCAAACCCAGAAGGATAGTTACAGAAAGGCAGTATTACTTTGTGGTGATGCAGGCTAGCTCAGTAGATCATCAAGCTAGTTCTTGGATATGTATCTAGAGTGGCCAGGCAAAGCATGTGACAGAAGAATTTGAGAACTTTAGACTTCTCAAGAACAGGCAAAGGGAGTTTCTCTTCCCACCAAGTATTTGTAGTGTCTTTATCACCTCTTTGACTTTAGATGATCCTGCATATACCCACATTTTCCATGGCTCATAAAGTCATTCCAGATTACCCACAACAAGAGATGCAATTTCACTGAGACATTCAAAAGGCACAGGCTGGTGGAGGAGTGTGCTTTTGGCACATAGAAGGCAGGACGGAAATGTCTTTTGGCCTACCATGACATTTAATGATCGGATAGCAATAATAACTGCAGGCTGCATTTTGTATCACAAGTGAAAGCAAATGGGAGATCTAATGAACTTTGGACTGAGGGGGGCAGTGGGACTTACAGCAATTTAGGGCCAGCCAGCCAGACAAGCTGTTTCACTAAAAACCTATCTTAATTAGGGCATCGATTAAAACTGATTAATTGCAGTTTTTTAAATTGCAATTTTGAGTTAATCACATGAATTAACTCCTTAATCACACCAAGAAAAGGAGTACTTGTGGCACTTTAGACTAACAAATTTATTTGAGCATAAGCTTTCGTGAGCTACAGCTCACTTCATCGGATGCACTAACACAGCTGCTACTCTGAAACCTTTAATCACACTGTTTAAACAATAGAATACCAATTGAAATGTGTTTAGTTTTGGATGTTCTACATTTTCAAATATATTTCAGTTATAACACAGAATACAGAACTTATGCTGCTCACTTTATATTTTTGATTACAAATATTTGCACTGTAAAAATGTAACTAAAGAAATAGTATTTTTCAATTCACCTCATACAGGTACTGTAGTGCAATCTCTTTAGCATAAAAGTGCAATTTACAGATGTAGATTTTTTTTTTTGGTTACATAACTGCTCTAAACAAAACAATGCAAAACTTTAGAGCCTACAAGTCCACTCAGTCCTACTTCTTGTTCAACCAATCGCTAAGACAAACAAGCATGTTTACATTTGCAGGAGATAATGCTGCCGCTCATTGTTCATAATGTCATCTGAAAGTGAGAACAGGCATTCGCATGACACTTTTGTAGCTGGCATTTCAAGGTATTTACGTGACAGATATGCTAACCGTTCAAGTCCCTTCATGCTTCAGCCACCATTCCAGAGGACATGCTTCCATGCTGATGATGATTGTTACAAATTTAATGCATTTTTTTGACTAAACTACTTGGGGGAGAAATGTATGACTCCAACTCTGTTTTACCCACATTCTGCCATATATTTCACATTATAGCAGTCTTGGATGATGACTCAGCACATCTTCTTCATTTTAAGAACACTTTTGCTGGAGATCTGACAAAATGCAAAGAAGGTGCCAATGTGAGATTTCTAAAGACAGCTAAAGCACTTGACCCAAGGTTTAAGAATCTGAAGTGCCTTCCAAAATCTGAGAGGGACAAGGTGTGGAGCATGCTTTCAGAAGTCTTAAGAGCACCATTCTGATGCAGAAACTACAGAACCCAAACCACCAAAAAAGAAAATCAGCCTTCTGCTGGTGGCATCTGACTCAAATGATGAAAATGAACATGTGTTGGTCTGTACTGCTTTTGATTGTTATCAAGTAGAACCCATCATGTCCCCTGGAATGGTGATTGAAGCATGAAGTGACATATGAATCTTTAGTGCATCTGGTATGTAAATATCTATAACAGGACCATGCAAATACCTGTTCTCACTTTCAGGTGACATGAACAAGAAGCAGACAGCATTATCTCCTGCAAATGTAAACAAAGTTATTTGCCTGAGTAATTGGCTGAACAAGAAATAGGACTGAGTGGACTTGTAGGTTCTAAAGTTTTACATTGTTATATTTTTAAATGGAAGGTTTTTTGTAGATAATTCTACATTTGTAAGTTCTTTCATGATAGAGATTGCACTACAGTACTTGTATTAGGTGAATTGAAAAATATTATTTTTTAGAATGCAAATATTTGTAATAAAGTAAATCTAAAATGAGCACTACTCACTTTGTATTCTGTGTTGTAACTGAAATATATTTGAAAGTGTAGAAAACATCCCCAAATATTTAAATGGTATTCTATTATTTTAACAGTGCAATTAATCACATGATTGCAATTTTTTAATCAGTTGACAGCCCTATCTTTTATATAAGTGCAGCTTCCATGGTGTGTGGTGCCCAACCTGCAAATTCTATGTGCATGCACTTTCACACCAATATTGGGGATAGATCAGTGAAATGGATGTTTTGATCTTAAAGACATTTAATGATCATCTTTAAAAGACAGAGGGGTTTGAGCTGGACACCCTTTGATTTAAGAGAGAGCTGCTGGCAGAACATTGTCAATCAGGGACCTCAACCATGGAACTCTTTCCCTTCTTGGCCACCAAAATCCAGGTTTAAACCTCCAGGCCATTACAAAACCTGCCTTTTGAGTGGTGGTATTATTGTTAATGGCTAGACTCATGTAGCAAGTTTTAAGTAAATAACTGACTTTAAAGTTGGTATGGAAATAGATTTAGTTTTGTTTGGCATCTAAGATCCAATTCTCCGTTCTGCTATGGCTCCTTTGTGCTGTTCCACTGCTACAAAGGGGCCATAAACCCAGATGAACAGGCCCCAGGGAACATTTTCCTGAATAGGGGAAAAGCCACATGTGGCAGGCAGAGCATCTCTGCGTTTCCCCTGGTGTACAGATCATTCCTGGAAAAAAGAGGGTATGGTGGTGTGCCCTTATGAATTAACTGTTCCTGGTTTCTGGAACAGCCCCTTGAGGCTGGAGGCAGCCAGATGCAAGTTAGGAAAACCTTTATCTGCCTTAAGTTACACTGGTGAATGCACACACATCAGGTCAGCCACTGAATACAGTTAGCATAAAATGTCCCAAAGCCGTCTTAGCAATGTTTGAGGGCAAGCCCATTTTCTGGGCTCATCATTATTCAGCTGGAATGGAGATTCAGACTCTGGCAGTTTAAGTCAAGTGCTATGAAATCTGAATATAATGCAGCTTCTTGATGCTGCCATTAACCTGGACCCAAAGCAGCTACTGCAAGCTGGGCATGAAGAACTTCCCAGCACTCAGACACCCTTCATTAGTTACAGAATGGACAACTCTAGAATGAACTTTCTTGTGCTGCCAGAGGGTGGCAGAGATGAAAGAGAAACAATGTGCAAGGCCAGGTGGAAGTCAGCAGCCACTTCTAATTTGTGCATTTTTAATGTTTGAATGATCAGGCTGGAGTCTCTTGGCTATTCAGAGCTGAAGGTTGTGCCATGTGGATGGTCTTGTCCCATAATTTGCAATAGTGTCTCAGACATGGAATATGACCTCAAGGACACAATGTGAACATTCTTAATATGCTCATTGCTTGAATAGGAATACCCACTAGTAATTCAAGATTCCTAATTATTTATTAAACCTTCTTATTTGGCTTACTTCCCTACAAACTGATTCTCCAAGGCAAATTCATCTTTGTCTCCTTCTGTTAATCTGTTCACAGGCCCTTGGGTTACAAATCCTCTCTCTGATCATACGCTAATGAGTCATTAACAGAGAGTCACTACTAATATGAATAAATCACTCCTTTTTAGTCACTCTTTATCTAAATAAAGAAGCCTCGTCCAATAACACTATGCTGTCAAGAAGAAATGTGAAGTAAAATGAGCAAACCAGTTCTTTCATAGGCCCAACGGCAAACTCTCTGCTCTGCTTGTCCATTTCACTGTTTGTCTGCTCCTGAATGCAGCTTCTTGCTGTTTTTTCTTTTAATTACATCTTGGAGCTCATCAAATACATAGCTGGATTTTTAGACACATTACTAATCACTAGGAACAAAGAGCCAAATAAATTGGATCCAAGATTTATAAACTAGCAGGTTGCATCTTTTCAAGATCTGGTGTTACCTTAAGTTCCTTTTTGGTGATAAGTCTACACTGCAATCTGACACCCGCAGTTGGCTCATCCCTTGGACTCAGGGGGCTTGGGCTTAGGCACTGTTTAATTGCAGTGTAGACATTTAGGCTTGGGCTGGAGCCTAGGCTCTAGGATATTGCAAGGGTACCAGAGCTCAGGCTTGAATGTTCACACTGCAATTAAACAGCCCCTGAGCCTGGGCCAGCAGCAAGTTTTAAATTGCAACCTAGACCAGTGCTTCTCAAGCTATCTGATGTGGGGGATCAACAATTCTTCCACTGTGCGTGCAGACTGGCTGCCGATGGCTCGCAGACTGGCACCGGTCTGCGGACCACCACTTTGAGTAGCACTGGTCTAGAAGACATACCCTCAGTGACTCTGGATCAAGCTTACATTGTTGTCAGCAGGTACATGTTAAATATTAGACTAGCTACTCCCCATTTTTAAATAAGATTTATATTGTCTTAAGCTACATTGTATTTTCAGATGTTACCTGAATTTGACAATGTAAACACACTGCTTTAAGTTTCCGATGCTACCTACATTAGCACAAGGAAAGATTTTAACTAGCCTAAAATGACTACAGAAATGCTGAGCCAAACTCTGCCATCTGTCACTCTGAAGTTGTACCAGGGTCAATGAGGATAATCTGAACACTGTGTGTTGCTATATGGGAAAATACTTTAGCACGACTTTCTCAAACTACCAGTGCTTGTCCATATTACATTCAGCATTCACCAGGGTCCATATATTCCACTGTCGGAGAGTTTACCATAGAATTCTTTTTCGTGATGCAGAATTGTGTTCCAGAATCTCAGCTATCATTTAAAAAAATGCATGTAGCCCTTATGGTTACAATGCTAACCTGGATGAATCAAATGTAAACCAAAGCAGGGTCATCTGCCTGAGCCTGCAGAGAGGCTGCATCTACAGCTTTAAAGGGTGCAATCTGCCCTGTTCATTTCTGTCAGGGCTTCAGAGACTTCATGCTTCTGTGGTTAAGGATTCTGGAATTTTTCTAAGGTGCCACAGAATTCAACATTTTACTGCACTAGGCACCCAACATTTCCTTTTCCATCTTCCTAACCTCCCAGGACCTGTTTATAGATGCATCTTGTTTTCCATGATTCCTCCCAAGAGACAAGAGTTTACAGTTTATTCTCTCTGCACTGTTCCATGGAGCCAGGCAGCAGTATAGACCAGTGAGCTGGGAAGACTGGATAAAAACCACAGCAGCTGAGGCCCAGGGAGAGAATCTCTGAGCTGCTGAAGTTAGCTACAAACTCCTTGCTTCCCTGGCACACATGAAGCAGGAAGGATGTTATGAGTATCATGGGAGCTGAGGCCTGGTTAGTAAAGCTGGGCTGTTTGGAAAGCAGAGTGGGGGGGGGGGGGGGGAAATCTGTGATTGAAAATAATCACCAACGTAGTTTATATCCCTGAGTATCTTCAGTTATAACCACAGCTGAGGTGGGGATGGAAGTAAAGGTTATTTTATGTCAATAGAATAAACGTTGCCTCATTGTAGGGGTTGCTGCTATGGAATTTAGGAGCTGCTTTTGAAATTTTGGTACTAGGCGCAGGGTGCCTGGTGCTCTGGCTATGACTTTAGTTTCATGCTGCATCATGGCAAAAAAACTGAAGTAAGGCAGCTAAGAGTTAGGGTATGTCTACACTACGGAATAAGGTCAAATTTATAGAAGTCGGTTTTTTAGAAATCGGTTTTATATATTCGAGTGTGTGTGTCCCCACAGAAAATGCTCTAAGTGCATTAACTCAGCGGAGCGCTTCCACAGTACCGAGGCTAGCGTCAACTTCCGGAGCGTTGCACTGTGGGTAGCTATCCCACAGTTCCCGAAGTCTCCGCTGCCCATTGGAATTCTGGGTTGAGATCCCAATGCCTGATGGGGCTAAAACCTTGTCGCGGGTGGTTCTGGGTACATATCGTCAGGCCCCCGTTCCCTCCCTCCCTCCGTGAAAGCAAGGGCAGACAATCGTTTCGCGCCTTTTTTCCTGAGTTACCTGTGCAGATGCCATACCACGGCAAGCATGGAGCCCGCTCAGGTAACCGTCACCCTATGTCTCCTGGGTGCTGGCAGACGCGGTACGGCATTGCTACACAGTAGCAGCAACCCCTTGCCTTGTGGTAGCAGATGGTACAGTACGACTGGTAGCCGTCATCGTCATGTCCGAGGTGCTCCTGGCCACGTCGGCTGGGAGTGCCTGGACAGACATGGGCGCAGGAACTAAATTTGGAGTGACTTGACCAGGTCATTCTCTTTAGTCCTGCAGTCAGTCCTATTGAACCGTCTTATGGTGAGCGGGCAGGCGATACGGACTGCTAGCAGTCGTACTGTACCATCTTCTGCCGAGCAGCCATGAGATGTGGATGGCATGCAGTCCTTCTGCACCATCTGCTGCCAGCCAAAGATGTAAAAGATAGATGGAGTGGATCAAAACAAGAAATAGACCAGATTTGTTCTGTATTCATTTGCTTCCCCCCTCCCCCCTCTAGGGGACTCATTCTTCTAGGTCACACTGCAGTCACGCACAGAGAAGGTGCAGCGAGGTAAATCTAGCCATGTATCAATCAGAGGCCAGGCTAACCTCCTTGTTCCAATAAGAACGATAACTTAGGTGCACCATTTCTTATTGGAACCCTCCGTGAAGTCCTGCCTGAAATACTCCTTGATGTAAAGACACCCCCTTTGTTGATTTTAGCTCCCTGAAGCCAACCCTGTAAGCCGTGTCGTCAGTCGCCCCTCCCTCCGTCAGAGCAATGGCAGACAATCGTTCTGTGCCTTTTTTCTGTGTGGACGCCATACCAAGGCAAGCATGGAGGCCGCTCAGCTCACTTTGGCAATTAGGAGCACATTAAACACCACACGCATTATCCAGCAGTATATGCAGCACCGGAACCTGGCAAAGCGATACTGGGCGAGGAGGTGACGTCAGCGCGGTCACGTGAGTGATCAGGACATGGACACAGATTTCTCTGAAAGCATGGGCCCTGCCAATGCATGCATCATGGTGCTAATGGGGCAGGTTCATGCTGTGGAACGCCGATTCTGGGCTTGGGAAACAAGCACAGACTGGTGGGACCGCATAGTGTTGCAGGTCTGGGACGATTCCCAGTGGCTGCGAAACTTTCGCATGCGTAAGGTCACTTTCATGGAACTTTGTGACTTGCTTTCCCCTGCCCTGAGGCGCATGAATACCAAGATGAGAGCAGCCCTCACAGTTGAGAAGCGAGTGGCGATAGCCCTGTGGAAGCTTGCAACTCCAGACAGCTACCGGTCAGTTGGGAATCAATTTGGAGTGGGCAAATCTACTGTGGGGGCTGCTGTGATGCAAGTAGCCCACATAATCAAAGATCTGCTGATATCAAGGGTAGTGACCCTGGGAAATGTGCAGGTCATAGTGGATGGCTTTGCTGCAATGGGATTCCCTAACTGTGGTGGGGCTATAGATGGAACCCATATCCCTATCTTGGCACCGGAGCACCAAGCCGCCGAGTACATAAACCGCAAGGGGTACTTTTCGATAGTGCTGCAAGCACTGGTGGATCACAAGGGACGTTTCACCAACATCAACGTGGGATGGCCAGGAAAGGTGCATGACGCTCGCATCTTCAGGAACTCTGGTCTGTTTCAAAAGCTGCAGGAAGGGACTTTATTCCCAGACCAGAAAATAATTGTTGCGGATGTTGAAATGCCTATCGTTATCCTTGGGGACCCAGACTACCCCTTAATGCCATGGCTCATGAAGCCGTACACAGGCAGCCTGGACAGTAGTAAGGAGCTGTTCAACTACAGGCTGAGCAAGTGCAGAATGGTGGTAGACTGTGCATTTGGATGTTTAAAGGCGCGCTGGTGCAGTTTACTGACTCGCTTAGACCTCAGCGAAGCCAATATTCCCACTGTTATTACTGCTTGCTGTGTGCTCCACAATATCTGTGAGAGTAAGGGGGAGACGTTTACGGCAGGGTGGGAGGTTGAGGCAAATCGCCTGGCTGCTGGTTACGCGCAGCCAGACACCAGGGCGGTTAGAAGAGCACAGGAGGGCGCGGTACGCATCAGAGAAGCTTTGAAAAACAGTTTCATGACTGGCCAGGCTACGGTGTGAAAGTTCTGTTTGTTTCTCCTTGATAAAACCCCCCGCCCCTTGGTTCACTCTACTTCCCTGAAAGCTAACCACCCACCCCTCCTCCCTTCAATCACCGCTTGCAGAGGCAATAAAGTCATTGTTGCTTCACATTCATGCATTCTTTATTCATTCATCACACAAATAGGGGGATGACTACCAAGGTAGGCCAGGAGGGGTGGTGGAGGAGGGAAGGAAAATGCCACACAGCACTTTAAGCACAAAACTTTAAAAGTTTACAACTTTAAAATTTATTGAATGACAGCCCTCTTTTTTTTGGGTAATCCTCTGTGGTGGAGTGGCTAGTTGGCCGGAGGCCCCCCCACTGCATTCTTGGGCGTCTGGGTATGGAGCCTATGGAACTTGGGGAGGAGGGCGGTTGGTTACAGAGGGGCTGCAGTGGCAGTCTGTGCTCCAGCTGCCTTTGCTGCAGCTCAACCATACACTGGAGCATACTGGTTTGGTCCTGCAGCAGCCTCAGCATTGAATCCTGCCTCCTCTCATCACGCTGCCGCCACATTTGAGCTTCAGCCCTGTCTTCAGCCCGCCACTTACTCTCTTCAGCCCACCACCTCTCCTCCCGGTCATTTTGTGCTTTCCTGCACTCTGACATTATCTGCCTCCACGCATTCGTCTGTGCTCTGTCAGTGTGGGAGGACAGCATGAGCTCGGAGAACATTTCATCGCGAGTGTGTTTTTTTTTTCTTTCTAAGCTTCACTAGCCCCTGGGAAGGAGAAGATCCTGTGATCATTGAAACACATGCAGCTGGTGGAGGAAAAAAAAAGGGACAGCGGTATTTATAAAGACACATTTTATAAAACAGTGGCTACACTCTTTCAGGGTAAACCTTGCTGTTAACATTACATACATAGCACATGTGCTTTCGTTACAAGGTCGCATTTTGCCTCCTCCCACCGCGTGACTACCCCCTCAACTTTCCCCCCTCCCTGTGGCTAACAGCAGGGAACATTTCTGTTTAGCCACAGGCAAACAGCCCAGCAGGAATGGGCTCCTCTGAGTGTCCCCTGAAGAAAAGCACTCTATTTCAACCAGGTGACCATGAATTATATCTCACTCTCCTGAGGATAACACAGAGAGATAAAGAACGGATGTTGTTTGAATGCCAGCAAACATACACTGCAATGCTTTGTTCTACAGTGATTCCCGAATACGTGTTACTGGCCTGGAGTGGTAAAGCGTCCTACCATGAAGGACGCAATAAGGCTGTGCTCCCCAGAAACCTTTTGCAAAGGCTTTAGGACTACATCTAGGAGAACCGCAAATGCCAGGGCAAAGTAATCCTTTCACATGCTTGCTTTTAAACCATGTATAGTATTTTAAAAGGTACACTCACCAGAGGTCCCTTCTCTGCCTGCTGGGTCCAGGAGGCAGCCTTGGGTGGGTTCGGGGGGTACTGGCTCCAGGTCCAGGGTGAGAAACAGTTCCTGGCTGTCGGGAAAACCAGTTTCTCTGCTTGCTTGCTGTGAGCTATCATCTTCTTTGTCCCCAAAACCTGCTTCCGTATTGCCTCCATCTCCATTGAAGGAGTCAAACAACACGGCTGGGGTAGTGGTGGCTGAACCCCCTAAAATGGCATGCAGCTCATCATAGAAGCGGCATGTTTGGGGCTCTGACCCGGAGCGGCTGTTCGCCTCTCTGGTTTTCTGGTAGGCTTGCCTCAGCTCCTTCAGTTTCACGCGGCACTACTTCGGGTCCCTGTTATGGCCTCTGTCCTTCATGCCCTGGGAGATTTTGACAAAGGTTTTGGCATTTCGAAAACTGGAACGGAGTTCTGATAGCACGGATTCCTCTCCCCAAACAGCGATCAGATCCCGTACCTCCCGTTCGGTCCATGCTGGAGCTCTTTTGCGATTCTGGGACTCCATCATGGTCACCTGTGCTGATGAGCTCTGCATGGTCACCTGCAGCTTGCCACGCTGGCCAAACAGGAAATGAGATTCAAAAGTTCACGGTTCTTTTCCTGTCTACCTGGCCAGTGCATCTGAGTTGAGAGTGCTGTCCAGAGCGGTCATAATGGAGCACTCTGGGATAGCTCCCGGAGGCCAATACCATCGAATTGTGTCCACAGTACCCTAAATTCGAGCCGGCAACGTCGATTTAAGCGCTAATCCACTTGTCAGGGGTGGAGTAAGGAAATCGA
This sequence comes from Caretta caretta, assembly GCF_965140235.1. NCBI lineage: Eukaryota > Metazoa > Chordata > Testudines > Cheloniidae > Caretta > Caretta caretta. The sequence goes on along the minus strand of NC_134207.1, from coordinate 153,635,016 downwards.
TTTTAAGAGCCCTTTAAGCCTAAATAAAGGGCTTCATTGTGTGGACCGGTGCAGGTTTACATCGATTTAACGCTGCTAAATTCGACCTAAAGTCCTAGTGTAGACCAGGGCTCTGTTTCCTTTCAATTCATAGACACTCATCATTCTGTAGGTAGGCAAATGTATAGTTATGAATGATAAAACACTTTGGTTGCAATGTAACAGGATTTAACTAGTTTAAAATGTTTTTAAAATATGCTTATAATGAATTGTTGTAAACTTTTATCATGGGTGGCCCAATTGTTAGTCACTGACAAATCATGATTTTTTTTTTTAAATGCAAAGATTGAAAAGAAAAGATGTTCCTCTAGTGTCCTAAGTGACTGTCACTGACCTAAGCTGAAGGGAATCAACTGACTTGGATCAGGTTTTAAAGTGAGCTACAGTAAGTAAAGAAGTATTGATGAGCTCAATTTAGAGTTGATCTGCACACGGGTTTTATACTACTACCATTATGTTGACTTAGAAACTTCCAAGTTTCCAAAAATTCCAAATTTAGGCATAAGCTATACCAATGTAAGCACATTTATACCAGTATTACTGCATCCATGCTTGGAGTGTCATTGCTTTAATTACATTTTCCACAATCACATTCTTCACTCTGCTTGCATGGTATACCTCTTCCCTCACCCCTACATCTGTCCTATCTATTGAGACAATATTGTCTCATTGTTTCCTTGTGCTTCCCCCATCTGTCTATTTGTATTTATCTGTTGTCTTGTCTTTTAGTTCGTTTGTAAGCTTTCTGGCAGAGACTGTCTTTCTGTTCTATGTTTATACAGCACACAACAGTCCTGGTCTGTGACTGGGCCTTCTAGAAGCTATGAGAATACAAATAAAAAATGATACTATAACTATTAGTAGTACAAAAACTTACATATAGACCAGCTCATTACTTTTAGGCATGGAGGATTTTTAATCTAAGATTTGTTTAACCCCCCAAAAGGATGTGAAACTCTTAAGATTTGGGAAAGTTCAGAGTAGATCATAAGCTGTACTTCATGGTTTAGGCATATCTGTTTTTACAGGGATGTAGATTAGGATCTCTTTCTTGATATATATAACAGGCATCACTTAGTGGGGGGGGAACCTGAAAAAGAATTGTAGCAGAATTTTATAAACAATCTCTGCTATGACCCTATCAGTGTTCATTATTACTTGGCTTTGAATGGAAGACTCCATTTTAGAGGCCTTTTATTAGACATTAGCTGTGACATATTAAGGACCCCTTTGCAAAGCCTGAGCAACCATGCACAGGGGTTACTGACGTGGCTCTCCCTCAGCCAAACTGAAGAGCATCTGTACTGTACATCTGCTCCACCAGTTTAGTCCATAAGCAGGAGTAGTGAGGCGAGACTCGCTGGTGCAGCACCTCCTGCTGGTCATTTCAGGAATTAGCTCTTTCCAGCCTTCAGAGCACCCTCTGCAGGCTGGTGTCTCGGCTGCCACTGGCCCTGTGTCCCTCCTGGACCCCGGTGCTCCTTTTCCTCAGCGTTCTGCCCCCAGCAGTAACCCAGCTGCTCTGGGTTGCCCCTCTAAATCCACCTTGCCTCAGTGGCTACTGCCAGTCATCATCTAACCCCTGCTCCCTGGGGCAGACTGCAGTCTGTAATGGCCACTCATCATTGGCAAGGGGTTAGGACCTGTTGCCTTTGCCTGTCCCCAGGCTGCCCCTTTGCAGTCCCAGTACCTTTCTGGGCCTTTACCAAGGCCTGTAGCCTGGGGCTTTACCAGGTTGGAGCTCCCTTTGCCCTTCCCCAGCATTGCTCTGCTCAGGTACCTTGCTCCCAGGCAGCTAGTCCTTCCCACTCCAGGACTAGAATGAGACTCTTCTTCTGCTCCTGGCTCACAGCCCTCTTATAAAGGCCAGCTGGGCCCTGACTGAGCTGGCCACAGCTGTGGTCAGCTACTCACTCAGCTTGCCCCAGCTGTTCTCCCCAGGGCAGCCCTCTCCCAGGGCTGTTTTAACCCCGTCAGGGCTGGAGTGGTGTGATCACCCCACTACAATGTGCAAATATAGTTCTGGCAGTATGGTTTTATTGCATGGCAACTTAATTTCTGTCACAACTGGATTTTGAGCATGAACTTCCTGGAGATGTCCTGAAAAGGCTATGGGCACAAATGGTGACAAAGTGTCCTGCTAAGAATACTTCATCAGGGATCATTCCTCAAGTCAAATTAATTAAAAGTTTGGGGTTTGTAAATACAAGGGCCGAGATCCTTGGCTAGTGCAAGAGTTAAATTCTGCACTCACTTATGAGAGAATAAATCCAAAGTAGTTCCACTGAGCTCAATAAAAGGTTTTGATTTTACAGAAACTTTTCTAATAAGGAGTTACTGTGAATTTACATTACTCAAACTCAGAACAGAATCTCCCCCAAGATTCTATAAAGTGTTCTGGATCAATAAAAATTCAATAAAAATCAATAAAAAAATTGTGATGGGATTGGGCACTTTAGAGTGTCACGTGTTGCGCTCAGGTGCCACTGAGTCAGCTTATTCTGCCAGCCTGGGTCCTTTTTACCTGGCTTGCTGGGCTAGGCTCACAAGCCTCTTCCAGTCAAGCACACTCGCAGGGCCACACCCAGCTGCACAGAGAGACAGAGATCCGCTCTGGTGCCCATTTCCTCTAAGTGGTACAAACCCAAAGGTTGTATGAAATTCTCTCTCTCCCTCAATGTGGAGAGAGATATGCACAACTTCTTGCTCCCCCCTCATTTATAATATAACCTAGTTTATGTAATTTCTAACAAGAAATACATTTATTAACTATGAAAGGTGAATTTTAAGTGAACATAAGAGATAACAGACAGAACAAGGCAGATTACTGAACAAATAAAACAAAGTACCCAAGCTAAGCTCAATAAATGTAAGAAACAGGTTACAAAATGTAAATTCTCACCCTAAATGTTATTTTAGGCAGGTTGCAAAGTTTCTGTGGTTCAGAGTTCCAGGTATATTCCTTTTCAGACTGGACCCCTGTCTCAGTCTGGACTCCCATCTTGCCTTCCCTTCAGGTGGCTTTAGCAGTATTTCTTCTTGGGCAGACAGGCCCTGGAGAGGAGGAGTCCCGTTTGCCTTCCTCCCCACCCTTAAATAGGATTTACATAAGGCGGGAATCCTTTGTTTCCCAAACTTGACCGCCCACCCCTTCCCTTCCAGTGGAAGGTTACAAGAAGTCCCAGGTAATGTTTAGTATCAGGTGACCAGACCATAGTCAGATACATAGTTAATATTCTTAACTTCAGATACAGAAATGATACAGGTATACACATTGGATAATCACATTCAGTAAATCATAACCTTTCCAATGATATCTTACATGACCCATTTTGCATAAAGTACATCTCAATTATGTCATATTCATATCATAAGCATATTTTCATAAAGCATATGGCGTGAAACATCACAAAAATAACCCTCAATGAAAAAAGTTTTTTTGTTTGGATGTCAATATTCCCCTGCACGATTTGCAAACCAAATATTGCAAGCTTACAGTAGGGCATGAAAGCCACAAGGGGACGAGTCTATTTTCATTGTTCATACTGAATAACAAGAAAAGTAGGTTTTGTAATATGACTTCTAAGCTAACAGAGTCCCTTCGCTGACCCCAAGTGAAGGAGTAGATAATGGACCCACTCCTTCTTCCATTAAAGTCAATGGTAAAATTACTTTGTGGCTAGTAAAAACAGACATTCAGAACCACAGCACTACAGACCAACATGGGGAGAAGGAACTGTTTTGCTTTATCCTTGATGGTATTCCCTTTGGAGGAAGTTGGGGAAGCCAGTTTTACATCATCAGATGCTACAATGGCTAAAATGGCTTGTAGCGAAAGGGTAAGAAGCATCATCTGCTGTGTTTCTTATTGTTCACAATTCATTTTAGTGCAGTAAATTACAGAAGAAACAAAACAAAGGCCTATTTTTGTAACTATGATAGACAGAATTTTAAAAAATGGATATGCTAGCATCTACATAGCCTGCAGATAGCACCCTACTGGAGAGGCATGCTATTCTTGAGGCACAATGGAAATCTAAAAAACAGACACAGCACTTCAATTTTTATTGAATACCATCAACAGGGGGAGGAGAGAAACCCATAGTTGAGCATCCAGAAAGAATGTGTGTTTGGTAGTATTCTCACACAATCGCTGCTGGAGCAACTGGTTGTTGGGGTTTCTACCCCTGAATTGGGATATTAGTTTCTGACAGCACCATATGTAATCTTGTATTAGGTTGGAAGTAGGCTTTTAGCCTTTACCTTCTAACTAGGCTAACTTGATTCACTTAACTGGATGAGAAAAACAGCAAGAAATTGTTATAGTTCATTAAAAAGTCATGACTGGGTTCTTTTGATCTGGAGTGACAGAGCAAGTCACTGCTGGGATGAGAGAATCCAGTGGGTTCTGCTAAAGGGTAAATACAAAAGCTATCTTAATTTTATTGAAACCTTTAATGGAAATTATATGTGAAGTCATAAAAGAAATGGAGAAGGAAAACCCAGCTACAGGGGGCACACTACAGAGTTGGTTCCTTCCTTCTTTCCATGCTGGAGAACAAAAAGTAGAGTCCTGGACATTCTTACTGTAAGGGGCATCTTTTTACCTCAGAGCTCGGTGAAGTCAGTTGGCCTTGGATTTCATTTTAAATCACATATGAGGGTGTGTGAGTACAATAGTGATACCCTCACATAGCACTATCTGGTACTAGAATGGAGCTTGGAAACAGGGAAGGAACTCACTGGCTGAAGCAAAATGAAGGAGAAACCATGGGATTATAAAGTCAGTCACAATCAGGAATCCATAGTAAGAAGACTTCAAATCAGAAATCATCCAGACGCTCCCTTGCATGGTAAAGTTGGGCCTTAAGGAAGGGTGATTCCTCATAAAGATACCACCTGAATTTTGTTACTGGAATGTTGTGAGCTAAATGACTTTACTTGGGAGGGTATGTAATGTAACCGTTCTGCCAAGTGGTGTCAGCAGCAACAGGGCCAGGTTAAGTATCTAGGTGTTCCTCTTAACTTTGCAAAACAGAACCAGCGCAAGACCCCACCCAGAAATCTCAGAAAACTAAACACCATCTCTGGGTGTTTCTAAGAGGGGCATGCCCCCCCCCAACCCAAAGACTGACTTTGTGTATAATAATAATAATAACAACAATACCTTTTTTTTAAATGGGAGAGGGAACACAGCATTAATTTTGGGAGACCACCACAACTTTGTTTCCATAATACTCAAATGGATAAACACCCACAGTTCTTGGGCAGAAGTCCTTTGACTAAGTGTCCAACGCTGTGATGTGATTGTCCATGGGATGAATGTCCCTTTAACGTGCCATTCTCCCTTCTACTCTGTTGCACATTACTCATAATTTGTATCTGAGGTAAGCGAAATCCCATAGCCTAGGCGTGTATTCAGGTGGGCTCGCCTCCAGCCCTGGGGAGGCAGGACTGATGGGGTGGTGAGATGATGATGATGCTATGCTGCCACCACCTCTTCTTCTCCACTGTGTCCTTGGTCCAATCTGGTCTGGTCCTACAGTACCGTGATCACCTAGCTCAGCTATTAGTAATCACAGCTCTAGGATTTGCTGCTGCTCTATGTCTCACTATGGTGCCATTATCTGCAATGCCTTGTTCCGAAGCACCACCACCTAGTTGAGTTCTTAGTGATTTCACTGGTAGTGGGGAACCTCACCGCTGCCTCCTCTGAGTTGTCTTTCACCAGAACACACTCCCCATACCAGTTCTAAGGCTCAGCCTCCCGGACCAGCTTAGCAGGGATTTCAGTTCTAGTGGTCAGCAAGAAAAGACAAAGACTCTCAAATGAATCTAATAGGCTCTGCCTTTGAACATTGGAGTGGGAGAGCCAAATAGTATCAAAGACCCTTTAAACAGAACCCTAGCCACCAGGTAAGAACACCTATCCCTACCCCCTCAGTCTCACATTTGAATTTACTTCACTACCCCAAACTTAGCAAGTGAGGCTAAAGTTAGGGTGACTCCCTCAATTAGGGCATATTAAGTACAGTTCTACGGCCCTTAGACATAGAATGAGAATTTCATTACATTTCATTACCCCTTCATCTAAGATATAAGTGAATTTTAAGCTACAACAACAAACCGGAGAATTTTAAGAATAGGTTGGACAAACACCTATGAGGGATGATCTAGATTTACTTGGTCCTGCCTCGGTGCAATGGGTTGGACTAGATGAACTCTCAAGGTCCTCACCAGCCCTACATTTCTATGATTCTATGAAAATTGATCAGTTTGGCAAAACATGTGTGTTTATGCAAATACGGTCTGCTCCTGAGGTCTTTTCCCCCACTTCATCAATAGATGGCAGAAAAGAGCTCATTCAGACGACTGGCTTACATTAAATAACAACCTATTTTTGTGCCTACAATAGATGTCTAATTTTTTTCTGCTCTTCCTCTTTTCACTGACTCCTATGAATCTATAAGCCATGTACCTTGTGCTACAATGGCCACATGACATGGAGACATAACATTTCCCTTTTCGAGAGGGGAGACAGTGAGAACTGGATGTGATCCTGTTGTGCGTGTGTGTGTTGTTTTTCTTTGCAACTGCCACTTTGTATTAAGCCAAGAATAGCAAAAATTATGACTATGTAGACAGTGCCAGAAAAGTTTTATAAAGAATGTATTGTACCTTTATGCTACAAGAGAAATACTGAGGGAAAAAGCCACAAGCATTAAAAATGAAGGAAATTCTATTATCTGTTTGTTCCTGCATAGTGTGGCCAAGGAGGCTGGAGGTGATAGATAGGTCTGGGACACAGCTGATGAATAGAGGTTGCCAGCAGGTTTATCTGCACTGGAACAGGGCCCCAGGGCCTTGGCCAGTGGGTTGGGAATTGAGGGATGGAGAGAGGAAGCTAGGGGTAGGTGGTGAGAGTGCTTGGTGTAAAAGAACAGGGGTTGAAAAGAGTAGGCAGCAGACTGGGTGGTAGAGGATGTTGTCAGCAAGGAAGCGTGTAGCTTTTGTCTTTGTTGGGGGCTGGCAAATGGGAGTCCTGGAGGTCAGATGGGAAAAGGGGCTAGGTGTTACCTGTAGGAACCAGTGGAGCAGAAGGCTATATATTCTCTGCCCAAGGCTGTTTTTTTCTTTGAGGTTTCTGGCTCAGCCAGAACCCCAAATGGGACTGATGGGGAGTCAGGGCTCTTGTCCTCTAAGCTTGTTTTCAGGAGATACAATGGTATCCAGCTACCCATCTACCAGTGCCTTCATCTGGCCCCTTATTAGGAAGGGGTGGAGGTCTGATATCTACTTGTGTGCTGAGACAGCCAAAGTTTCCTGGCTGCTGTACTTTGCAGCATACGTGGAAAATTCCGATTTGCTGTATTTTCATAAGGATGGTAGAAAAGGGAAGACAGCCAATCAGAACAGAGCTTCCAGTAGATTGCTGGGTTTTCACTGAAAACCTCTAGTCTATGGGATAACACCATGGAGATGGCAGGCCAACTTGTAATAGAATTTAGAAAGGATTTAGAAAGGATTTTATATAAAAAAAATATTGAATTTAAATCTCCCCAAAATAATCAGCCTATTTTTCTATTTTAAAAGTTCCTGTTCTCCTTTTGAGAAAACCATATGAGAAAACCATTTGAGAAAGCAATATTCCTTCTAATTTTTTCCATCCATGTGTGGAATTAATTTTGTTATGTGCACCAATATCGAGGTAATGTGCGTATGTGTGCCACCAGTAGAAACAAAACACCTGGATATAATATATATTTTTAAAAAGTTACCATAGGGATAATTACTCCAGCGAGAACAGGTTAGGCATTTTAGAACCCACTACTCGAACAATTAAATTTAAGCATAAGAGAGCAATACAATTATGAAATGCATAGACCAATCAAAAAACTAAAAAACAGCACTTTGAAAGAATAAAATTACAGAGAATATATGTGCATTGCAGGAAGTACCAAGAAGTAACAACAACAACAGTAACACAAGTATGTGTTGGGAGGTGAGTGTGAAAGAGACAGTGTGTGTGTGTGTCAGGAGAGAGACAGAGACTGTGTGTATGTGTGAGAGCAGAGTTTGTGTGTATGTGTGTATGAGACAGTGTGTGTGTGTGAGAGAGAGATACACACACATACACAGAGACAGTGTATGTGTGTGTGTATGAGCGAGAGAGACAGAATGTGTGTGTGCTGACTGCTGGGGTAGTGTATGAGAGACCGTGCACTGTCTCTTTAAGCAGAGAGGCACTTACCAGTCTGAAGCCTCGTATAGACCGCAGCAGCTATGTCTAACTCCTGAGACCTATTCCCCCTCCCCTGCTCTGTGGAGATGGGGAGGGGAAAGGGGACAGCCTGACATCAATGACCTTCCCCTCCACCCCCGGCTCTGCACAGCAAGCAGAAGGGTCTCATCCCGGCAGCATCTGGCCAGGGGCTCCAAGGCAGAGGGCAGGAGCAATGCAGCTGCAGAGCAGCAGGGGGAGGGGCACCTAAACACAAGTCGCTGGATGTGTGCGGCTCTGCTAATCAAGTGCGTGGCACTTGATTGATTCTTGGGTGGCCGCGTAGGCGCGCAGTTTAGAGGGACCACTGCAAGAGGGGAACTAGTATTTGTATGACAATAAATAAGGCTGTGAGTCTGTCACAGAGGTCATGGATTCCGTGACCTTCCGGGACCTCTGTGACTTCTGCAGTGGCTGGTGTGGCTGGCCTCGGGTGCCGCATGTGTTCTGGGGCAGTTGGGGCAGCCCTGGGGCCAGCTGCACTGGCCGCTGCTAGGGCAGTCTTGGGCCACCATGCTCCCCAGCAGCAGTAGAGGTCTGGGGCTGCTATCTCCCCGCCCCAACAGCAGCAGGGGTCCCGGGCTGTGTGGCACCCCCGGGCCACCCCTTGCCCCAGAGCACCCAAGATTTAGTCAGGGGTATATAGTACAAGTCATGGACAGGTCACGGGCCGTGAATTTTTGTTTACTGCCTGTGACCTGTCCATGACTTTTCCTAAAAATACCTGTGACTAAAACGTAGCCTTAACAATAAATGATACCTAGTGGTCCCAGTCAGGATTAGGAATCCCATTCTGCTAGATGTTGTACATACAGGCCTCTGTCCTCCAATCACTGACACATGTGAATAGCTTTATGCACAAGAGTACCAACAAGAATAAAATTGCATCAAGGTTGTATGGTCCAACAACTGCTCACCTTGGATCTACAGTATTTTTGTAATTTAGTTTTAAACCTCAGCCTTTTTCTCTCACTTATTTTTAAAACCTCTGTTCTACTTCTCTAGTCTCCCCCAACTTTGTCTTTCTTTTGTGATTTTCAAAATGTAGACACTGTGTGAGACAAGGAGGAAGCTAGGGAAGGAGAAGTGTGGAGGGAAGGCTTAGGAGGCCTGGATCAAATAGCACAAGAAATTGTCAAAGTCCAGAATGCAGACTGTCCTATCACAAAAAGAAAAGGAGTACTTGTGGCACCTTAGAGACTAACCAATTTATTTGAGCATAAGCTTTCGTGAGCTACAGCTCACTTCATCGGATGCATACTGAAGTGAGCTGTAGCTCACGAAAGCTTATGCTCAAATAAATTGGTTAGTCTCTAAGGTGCCACAAGTACTCCTTTTCTTTTTGCAAATACAGACTAACACGGCTGTTACTCTAAAACCTATCACAAAAAGTGTCTCAAGTCTGACGGCATACCTCCTCCCTTGCTGCTGGCTGGGTGGCTCTAAGACTTTCATGCCCTCCAGAACCTAACTGCTGTCAGGGGGTTCTTATTGATATCAATGGTTATCCAAAAGTAGCAACTGAGAAATGGTCTAAGATCTTTAATGGAACCAACACAGAAATAGTATAACATTTCTACTAATGGTTTTACAAAACGAGAGCATGGAACTCCCATGCCAAGCTGTCTGCCTTATTTTAAAATATGCCCTCAACTGATCTGATTCTCCTGAAATGAAATATGGTAGCTCTGTCAGCCTATTCTAGTGATAGGCTATTGTCAACTTTTCCCAAAACTGGGAAGCTTTTGTAATCAGTTCTGTCAGTGTCTTTTATTGACACAATACCTTGAATATTTAAAATCATTATCCCGCAGCCTATTCATAGTAATCAGATCAGAGATACAATGCAGGATTTGCTTACTGTCTGTATATAATCTTACATTTTTAAATTAAGTGTGTCCATTGTCTAATGGACTTCATGACAGTGACAGGAAATGTTTGCCTGTTCCAGACTTGGGATATGGGGAAAGGAGAACTGAGGGCTAGGGGACGTACAATGGTAGGGGCTTTCTGTCTTGTACATGGTTTCAGTGTTTGCACTTGTTCATTCACTTTTTGGTTCTTGTTTTTGAAAGGTTCTCTAGTTACTACAGTAGAACCTCAGAGTTACAAACGCCTCAGGAATGGAGGTTTTTCATCACTCTGAAATGTTTGTAACTCTGAGCAAAACATTAGTTGTTTTTTCAAAAGTTTACAACTGAACATTGACTTAATACAGCTTTGAAACTTAACTATGCAGAAGAAAAATGCTGTTTTCCCTTTATTTTTTTAGTGGTTTATGTTTAACACAGTACTGTACTTTTTTTTGGTCTCTGCTGCTGCCTGATTGTGTACTACCAGTTCCAGACGAGGTGTGTAGTTGACTGTCAGTTGGTAACGCTGCTTTTCATAACTGAGGTTCTACTGTAGTGTTTTGGTGTGGTAATGGCAGCTGGCCTGCCTGGCAATGGGTGAATATTGTACTTTTATAATACACATTTATAAATAAAGCTTTTTATGTCATCCAGAAAGTTTCTTGCTATCACTGCATCTCATCATACAGTCTGTATTAGAAATAATAAAGGTAAACATAGTATCAGGGACCATTAGAAATTAGTAAGCAAACATTATTCCCCTATACAGTTAAGTACTTCAATCCACACTTCAATCACTTCCTAATGTGAATCCATACTTAGAATCATCCTCCACCTCCCCATTTCGTAAGTGGTTATGTCATTTATAAGTCCAGCCTGTCCATGAATGTAGAAAAACCCTGTCATCATGAACTTTCCGAGGGCAGCCCACATTGACATTCATAAAACGCCCTCTGTGGTCTGTGAGGGCCTGCAATGGAGTAGTACCCTTCGTAGTTTATGTACTCAAGTGCTCTGTGAGAAGGGCAAACTACAGACAGAATTCCCATCAGTGGCCCCAGTGCAGTTTGGAAACCCCATTCTCTTAAAGCCAGCAATTACCTCAGGAATATCTTTTATGGCCATCACCTTAGGGTAAACTACACATCTGATTGGCTCAGAAACCTCAGCCATCACTTTACCCACAGTAGAGTCCCCAACACCAAACTGGTTGGCAACAGACCTGTAGCAGTTTGGGGCAGACAGCTTCCAGGTGGCTATTGCAACCCACTTCTGGACATGGAAGGGTGTCCTTACGCATGTGTCTTTATGCTGGAGGGCCAGGACAAGCTGCTCACAAAGGTCCAGAAATGTGGCTTTCTTCATGCAAAAGTTCTAACTAACTGCTGGTCATCCAAGGGCTGCATGACAATGTGGTCCCCACCAGTCTGTGCTTGTGGCCTGCACCAGAAGCACCAGTCTACAGCAGCAGCTATACCGTGTGTAATGAGCAACATCAGCCAGTTTGAGACTGCCACGCCTGGGTACATCTCTTGTTCTGCCTCCTCCCAGGGGCGTTGGAACCCAGGGAGCCAGGGGACCACGGCCCTCCCACTTTTCACTGGGGTGGACCCCACCCCCTTCCCCTCCTCTTTCCCCCTGAGGCCCCACCGCCCAGCCAGGCCACTGTGGAGCCCAGCCATGGAAGAAAGCCCGGACAATTGTGGGAGACCCTCCCCCTACCTGCGGTGCAGGGGGTGGGGGGCTGACAGCAGCCCCCAGCCCTTGTCCCTGCCCCCTAGGCTCCTCACCCAGCCCAGGGCAAGTGGAGGTAAGAGCACAGTCAGCAGCTTAGGCTAGCTATCTGGGTATGGACCCAGGAGGTTGGGTGGATTTGTACCCATGCCATCACCCATGCTGCAACATCCACACTGCTATTTTTAGCATGTGTCTGTCTACGCAGGCATGTTCCCAGCTGCATTGTGGACATGCCCTGTATGAATATACTAGTTCAGCTCAGTAGGGGTCTGTCTGGAAGTCAGGTAGCAAGGAGAAGAATAGCTCAAAATAGCTACCTCTGAGCAAACATTTAAGAATTGTTAAGAGACAGTGCCAGACCGGTTAGCTTTGATTACTCTCTCAAAGGGAATGTCTTGACTGCAGAGTTAACTCCAGTAAATCAGCAGCTGGGTCAGCCTTGCCCAGGGGTGTGCCTCCACACTGCACAGCCTTACTCGAGTTACTGTGTCCTCACTGGTGCTGTATTCACCCATCTGTATTGCTAGGACTTTTGGGGATATAGTCCATGGTTCTTTGTGCTGCAGTAAGCAGTGTCATTCTGTGATTCTGTCTTGGTTATTTGTGGGAGAACTTGTCTACCCTTCCGGGTGCAAAGGAGTATTTGCACTTACAGCACTCAAATGGTTTAGCCTATATCCTCTCTGCGAAATGCGTGGGCTACTAATTGAGTGAAAGCCTCACTGGGATTTTAGCCTACAGCCCTAGATGAGCCAGCTGCCCTGGGTGGAAAGCTCCACTAAACTTGGGTGAGAAGGAATTGGATGGGAGGAGGGTTAGGAGCAACACTGCATAAAACCCTGCATTAACTCTGCAGCTAAGACTTATCCTCTTTCTTTGGACATCCTCTGAAACTGGTTTAACCAGGAATGACTGAGGTCCTGCAAACACAGGCAGAGTTTAAAAGGAACATCCCTTTAGGACTGTAAATGGGAGAACCAGACTAAAACCAGATCCAGGAAATGGTTGGGGATGTCTGGAGAATTAAGGCTTGCCTAGGTCACCATGATGGGCTGGTAGGACTTTAGGTAAGATAGATATGTGTGTAGACTGTTTGTTGTTTTAAAAGCCTTTTTCTCCAAAGCTTTGTTCCTACTGCTAAATAAACAATGTTTGTTTTAAGAAGGATGTGGGTCACTGTGAAACCGGCAAACTAGGTGCCAACTCTTGCCAAGGCTTTAGGCCTTAGCCAAGCACTGACAAATTCATTGCTGGAAACCAATCTGTTCCCCCTGTGTGTTAGTATGGTTAAGATGTATATTGAACTTATAACAATGTGTTTGGTCTTTACAATGCTTGCAAGTTGCTGCATGCATTAATCCCACTTATAATTTCTTTATCACATGCTATAAGATAATATTTAAGTTCTTCTTCCAGTAGTGTCCCTATGGGTGCTCCACTGAAGGTGTGTTTGCATCCCTGTGCTGCTGACTGGAGAATTTTGGTAGCAGTGTCCATTCAGCCCGCACATGCACTGTCTCCTGCTCCCGCACTGTCCCCCCACTCCCTGTGCTCTGCCATGAGGATAACCAGTATTGTGCAGGAGAACCTTCTTCAGTTCCTTCTCAACAGCCCTTGGCTAGAGATGGAGCTATAGCTGTCCGTTAGCAGATTGTTAACCTTCAAAAGACTTACTAATTGTTTCCTTTTCTTAACAACTTCTTAGACTTTCCTCTACGTTTCCCTTCTTTTATCCTGTTGCTCAAAAATATCTTTAATTTAAACTTTGTTTTTTGTTCAACTCCTCCCCTCATCTGGGGACCCCCGGACGGGTTATGTCCGGTTCACTGGCATGGGCGGTGGGTGGAGCCCCCCTTTGGTGAGGCTAGCCCCTGCTCTGCCCCTTCTGCCCATGCCCCTCTCCCCCGCAGCCAGAACCCCGAGACCCCTTTCCCCCCACAGCCGGAGCCACAAGTCCCCCTGCCCAGAGAAGCCCTGAATGCCCTCACTCCCCACCCCCCCGGCCTCGGCCAGAGGAATCCCGGGCTGGCCAAAGCCCTGAGCCCCTTCCCCACCTGCCTGGAGAAGCCCTGGGCCAGCCGTGCCTCCCCTCCACTCCCATCCCCAGACCCAAGTCGCCCTGGGGAAAAGCATCTCTTCCTGACACATTTGATATGCCCCATGCAGGGTCCGGAGCGGCTGAGGAGGTGGCATGTACTACTCAGCTTCCTGGCTTCATCAGTAAGCTGAACAGCACATACCACTTCCCCAGCCATCCTGGAACCTGCATGGGGCATAATAAAGCAAAAACTTCCCCTCCAAATCCTACAACCAGGGGTCTGGCGGCCACGGCAGCGCCTCCCCTGGCCTATTACACCTGCTCCCCAGGTTCACTGGGCTTCAGGAAGTGTCTCAGCTGTAAAAAGTCTATCCAGGTGACAGACAGACATGGCCAGTGTGTTTATTGCCTTGGAGAAAACCACATTCCCCAGAAGCGTGGTTTATGACAACAGTTGAAACCGGGGTCCAGAAAGGATAGAGAGCTGAGACTCCAACTTCTTATGGAAGCAGCTCTCCGATCACCTTTAGACCCATGCCAAGACTCAGGATGGCGGGAATCCTCACCACAACTCTCTACATCTAAGGGAGGTGAGCCTAAGAAGACAACCATGAGCCACTCACACAAGGCTTCTAAGAAGAGAGCCATGAGTCCCCACAGCGAGCCCCAACCAAGCCGAAAAAGATCATGGGCTCATTCGGTATCATCAGTACTGCCGGCACCGAGGCTATTTAAACTTGATACCTAGAGTTCTCCTGGTACTGTCCCAACAGAGCATGTTGGGCTGCCTAAGGACCCAATGGGCGCAGGCTAGGAAACATCAGTACCGACGGGACAAGAGAAAGATTGAGACTCCACCCTGGGGAAGGCTTCTTTTGTATGGACAGTAGTGTCGCTACCATCTTTGGTATGCCAGACATTGGTGGACTGTTCAGCCAGGATCTCCAACTCCATCGACACAGACATCCCAGCACTGTGAACAACTACCAGTAGCGAGGCATACGGCATCGCTGCCAGACTTCTGGTACTTGAGAGACTTTTCTGTGTCTGACGCACCGGACTTGCCTCTACTCGGTACTGGGGCTCCAGTACTAAGTCCACCTCGAGCTCCAGATTCCCCTTTGGTATTGTGCCATGCACCCCCATTCTTTAGTGGGGAGTCAGAGAGTGAATAGGAGGACGTAGTCTCCTGTTGCTCCTCTCAAGCATCCTGTGGCACCCCTTACCAATACGGACCTCAACTGACCATCTCCCTGACCCTCAACCTCCCTGGTATGAGCAACCATGGTACCAACGACTGGGACCCTTCCCACCATACCAGTGGCCTTACTGGGATCCTTGGCAGACATATAGGCATTGTGCCTCTCGGAGTTCTAGCATGGCTTATCAGGAGCCAACGAGATGCCCTTCTTCAGCTACTGCATCTAGAATGTCTGAGCCTCCTGAACAGATGAGCGAGGAACAAGAGGCCAATATTGAGGAAGAGGTTACCCCCATGTAGTGTTCCTCTCTGGGGTTATCTGGACCGGTGATCTCCTAGATCATTCTAATCCTTGACTCTGGGAGCCAGCCTTACCCTGCTCTGCTGTGAGAACCCCCACTCCTGGGCTGTTCACGCACAGCCTCTGGCATGTAAGCTGCTCCTTGGATTGTGCAACCGAATGATACTAGCCAATATCTCCGGTCCCAGACACAACCCTAGGAACCTCCATCTTGCAGTGTCCAGTTATGCCTGCTGGACACTACAAGCTTATATGAGTTCGTCAGCTTAACGAAGAAATTGATATGCACCAGGCTTGTTATCCCAAGGGGAGAGTCTGACACATTTTAAACCAAATGTGCTGTTTCAGGTAGAATAAACAAACAAAGTTATTAACTACAAAGATAGATTTGAAGTGATTATAAGTCAAAGCCTAACAAGTCAGATCTGGTCAAATGAAATAAAAACAAAACGCATTCTAAACTGCTCTTAACACTTTCAGTGTCCTTACAGACATTAACCCTGATACAGACTAGAATTCATAGGAGTCGATCTCGACTCTACTCAAGAGCACTCCTCCCACAACACAGATTCATTAGATCTCTTGGGACTGGAAGCAACTTGAATCTTTCATGATCTTTGGTATGTAACAACCAACTATCACAAAGTCCAGCTTGCCTCTGGATGGCAAGATAGACTGGAGTGCCCAAGAGAACTGTCTCTGACTCCATGGTAAGATTGTTATAGTGCCCTAGGAGTTCACACTTGTAACTGGGTTGGTGAAATCTATTTCTAGAACACACATCCATTTTGGGGTGTGTGCCCTGCTTCTTGGCAGTCTGCCCTGAGGTTGGTACTCATGGTCATGAACCAATCCTGACAGTGTGACAGGCACTGTATATCAGAGACTGGGAGGCGGGCAGTCATGCCTAGTGGTTAGAACAGGAGTTAGTCGGCAAGGATTGGAGCAGAGAGTCAGAACTGGAGTAAAGCCAGATGCCAGAGCCAAAGGTCAGAACCAATGTCAGAAGGCAGGAATCAGAACCAAGGATCAGAGCAGGTTACTTGGAGTGATGGGTGAGAGACAGGGGCTGACATAGCCATGGGCAAACGCTCTGAGAAGCCACCAAAGTGCTGCTACTGCTTAAAAGTCAGTCTGCTGACTCCTCCCACCAATTGACTGAACACTACCCATGAGTTTTGAGCAATGAAGATCTGAAAACCCCATCCACAGCTGGGACTGCACAAGGACAGATAAGTCACAGGCAAGTAAAGAGTTCTGCAGACAATGAGAATCTCCCAATGGTACAATTTACCCTTGAATGTCTTTTAATAAGAGGGAGGTTTATGAATAAATTGGGAGGGAGCTAGTGAAAAGTGCGTTCATGTAATTGGGGTTTTTTCTCCTTCTGGAATCTGTTCAAATGTGACATGTAGGGTGTGACACTGTATGGAATACGGAAATACTTTATAATATTAATATCAATATTATAAAATTGCAAGTAATCTGACCAGATATGCCAGGATATGTATTTCAAAAACTTGTGCTGTGTTTCTGGGTGACGCCCCCAGACAGATTGGCATCAGCATTGCCTAGCCTGTTCGACGGCTCATCAGGGGTCATCAGCTGTACAGTGAACTCATTGAAAAAGCCTGGGTCTACCCCTTATGAGTCAGCAAGGCATGGAGGGGCATGCCTATGGACAGAACTCTCAGGCTTTCCCATGCCCTGTGCTGTCAAGCTTGTGTTTGGGACACAGGAAGTACAAGCCACATGGCAAAAGGAATATAAAAAGCAGCTGCATTGTCTCCATTTTGTCTTCTTTCCTGCTTCTTACCTCATGAAGCTCTGAACAAAGGACTGAACGACCCATCCAAGTTGTGGATGTGTTCCAGAGGGACTTTCAAGCCAGTAAACTCACCAGTACTGCTAAGAACCTGATACATGAACTTTGAAGTCTCTGTATGTATCTGATTGCTTTATAATTTAACAACTCTCTTCCTGTGCTTTCTTTTTTCCCCTATAATAAACCTTTAGTTTTAGACATTAAAGGATTGGCTGGCAGGGGTATTTTGGGTAAGATCCAAACTAGTATTGACCTGGTAACATGGGTGACTCTTTAGTCATTTTGTATATGTGAGCAGAGTTTTTAAATAACTTCTTACTGTACTGGTGCTACTGTACCTAGGTTTTGACTGGCAGCCGGAGAACTGGAATGCAATAAAGGGGGCTGTGTGATTTTTTTTTTTTAAGCTTCTCGATAACCAGTGCGGGGCATCAGAAGCATAGTTTGTGACGGGTGGGTGAGTTTAACTTCAGTGTTAGCCACCAGTTTTGGGAGAATTGGCTCTCCTTTTAGCAGCATGCCCTGACTGTGGCATTTTCAGTGAGGGCTTCCCCAGGCATCCCAGGTCACATGGGGTATGTTTACACAGCAATTAAACACCCACAACTGGCCCATGTCAGCTGACTCAGGCTCATGGGGCTCGGGACTGCAATTTTATAGCCCCACATCCTTGTGAACCCGTTAACTGGCATGGGCCAGCTGCAGGTGCTTAATTGCTTTTAAGACATACCCTTACACATGGTTCACATACAAAGTTGCACCAATTAAATGAAAAGTGTGATTTTTAAACTAATTTTTAGTTAAATTAGTGCAACTTTTCATGAGGACACTCTTCCAGTGATTTAAAGCTGGCTTTTTATTAGCTTAAATGTACAGAGGCAAACTAAATCAATATAACTCTTGTGAAACCACTGTAAGTGGGGCCATTTATGCATTTGCATTAGTTTAACTAAACCAGTGCAAATTTGTGAGTAAACTCTTAGAGGAAATTATCTATGTTCTTCGGTAGCTTGTGTGTACAAGTAAAATCCATTTATTCATGTCTGAATATTGGTGACATCATAACAGAATTTTTGGAAGCCTTCTCTATTTATCAGTAGTTTTGAGCACTCAGCAGCTGCCATCCCAGTGATCTGCTGTACACTAATCATCTCCTTACTGGTCTTCTCCAGCTCCACAATGATGACCCACCACGTCGTCAGTTGTTCAGCGGCGTGTGTGTGTTCTCTCTGTGTGCTGTCCCAGCTCTGTGCAGATACTTGACACAGCAGACCTCTGTCAAACTGCCCAATAACCACAGACCTCTTTGTAGTGAAGGCACTTGGTCACGTTTATTGCCAACGAAGTATGGTCTTAATGCCATGGTTCAATGGTTACAGGTACATCAACACATGGAACGGACTAGCTCAGTTGAAGATGGGACTTTCCATTAGCCCCCAGGCTGGCCAAAGACACTCCCTCTGAAACTTCATTTTATACCCCAATAACAAACAAGTTACATATTGCCCCTCTGACATAGTTACCCACCCCGATGTGGGTTGTTACCACCCATTACCTTGTACATATTGGTTTGATCATAACATCTCTATCACACTGTCATCCTGACCTCATCTTTAGGAGGGGTCATTGTGTTCTCATTATCTTCGGGGAGTGTGTTTGTACCAAACTTGGTATGGGGTAGTCTCATACCACCCTTCTGGAACATGTTTGCGTGAGTGTCCTGTACCTAGGGCTGTCTCAGGAATGTGTGTGTTTTTGCAATATCAGCCCTGCTCTTGCCAGGTTCTGTGAGCCTGCATGCAGACAGAGTCTGACTTCTGTCTCTTGCTAACTTTGCTTTATATTAGCAAGGCTTGACCACTACTTTAGTTCAGGCCTCACACCAGGCCTCTGATACAAGGGGTTATGTCTCAGGCTCTCTTCCTAATACACACCAATTCTTCCATTATAACTTTGTTGAGGTTATTTCCATTTTTATGCCTGATGTGACCAAAGTACATAAGTTTGCTCCTGTTGACTTCTCTACAATAAATATTTCTAACATGAACAGAAAAAAAGAAAAAACCTATGAGATACGCAAGAGTCTCTACCAACACCACATCTGAAAGGTTTCAATTTTCGCCTTGCGCATGATTCACATCGATAAGTTGCACTGGAAAAAGTATTCTTTTTACCAGTTGAACCTTTCTACATTTCAAGATGCCCCGGTTTTTCCAAACTTTTGTAAGGAGGCTATGGGTGAACAAACCAATCTTCACCTTCTGATTCCTTTGGTTCAGCCTCCTTGGTCGCATATGTATGATCCTAGATAATTGAATGTATGTGATCTAGCCCATGGGCGGGAGGAGAGGGGAACGCATGGGAGTCAAGGGTGGGGGAGAGATCAGACTAGGAGTGGACGTCTGAGTCTACTGAAGTGAAGGATGAGACGGGGGGCGGGGGGAGCAGGCTTCAGAAGACTGGAGGTGGGGAAGATCAGGTGGAAGGGCGGGACTGGGCAGTGTCATAGACAATGCTGAATGAGCTTAGGTGGTAGCCAGAGCCAGAGAGATTAGAGGACAGAGTTTTAGTGAATATAAGGTCAAATGAATGGCTTTTTTGATGAGTGGGAGAATTAATCCAAGGAGTAGTTGGCAAATACATCAAATGGGAGCACTGATATGGAAATTGAACTCATCAAGGATAGGAGTTGCAGACTGAGAAGAGAGGACAGAGACAGGGCTGGGGCAGATGTCATTTGCTGGTAAGAGTAAGTAAGAGCTGGTGAGAGGGGCGGGAGGGAAGAATAGAAGGAGAAAGGGAGAAGGGATGGCGATCAGGCAGCCAGCAGAAGATTACTTCAATAGTCATGATAGTTAGAAGTGAAAAAAATAAAATCCACAGTGACTCAACACAGTATTTGGAGAAAGGATAAATCACATGAACAGGGAAACAATTAATGAAGGACAAAAATTAGAGCTATGAATTAACTGAATACACAGAAAATGAATTGAGCAAAGAAACTAATCATTAAATCTATACAGAGGAAAGACATTTAATTAAGCAGAAAACAAATGGGGCTTGAAATAATACATTATATGGAAAATGTAAGCGATCAGCTGACAAATCAATATACAGCGAATGAATTGCTCAAAGGGATGATAAAGTATTAAGTACACCTAAGCGGCCTGATAAATGGCAGGCAAGTTCAGTCAGACACAGCTGGAGAGGGCTCCAGAGGCAATTGCTAATTTGTTTTCACTAGTGGAGGATAGTGTGTTGACAATAAGGGAGATGAAGAACTTGCAGATTTATGCTCTCCAGGTCCCTGTGCCTGCCCTGTACTTTGCAGGGGCTGGAAAGATGGCAGTAGCAGTTGGTCTGCCGTGGAAGTGATTAACCCCAATGGTGGGGTGAGGGAGGGTCAGGTACTATAATGCAGGGATGGCAGGTTTGTAGAAATTTTGGTGGTACCCAGAACCTGCTTCCCCCCACCCCACCCCGCCTAAGGCTCTGGGAGGGAGTTTGGGTGGAGTGCAGGCTCTGGGCTGGGGGAGGGGATTGGGGTGCAGGGTACAGGCTCTGGGAGGGAGTTTGGGTGCAGAAGGGGTGAGAAGTTGGGCTCTGGGAGGGAGTTTGGGTGGGGGAGGGGGTCTGGGGTGCAGGCTCTGGGATGGAGTTTGGTTGCTGGGTGCAGGCTCTGGGTTGGGACAGCAGGTGGGGGTACAGGCTCTGGGATGGAGTTTGGGGATGGGTGGGTGCAGAGGGAGGGGATATAGGGGTGAGGGTTGTGGGATGGGGATGAGAGGTTTGGGGTGAGGGCTGTGGGGTGAGGCTGGGGATGAGGGGTTCATGATGCAGGGTGTGGGGTGAGGGCTCTGGCTGGGGGTGTGGGCTCTGGGGTGGGGCAGGGCTGGCGATGAGTTTGGGGTGCAGGCAGGCTTCTCCAGGGCTGGGGCCAAAGAGGAGGACTCCCCTCAGCCTTGTCCTCACTGGCAACAGTGAGATCTGGGGGAGGCCCCCCCCGGCAGCACACTCACCCTGCACCATTGTCACTGCACGTGCTCCCAGGGCCCCTCTCAGGCCCAGGAAGCCCCCTTGCCTCCCCTATGGTGGTTGCAGGGGTGGGGGGTGGCGCTGCCATCACATGTGCACCTCCTCCCCTGCTGCTGCCCCTCACTGGGGGTGGGGAATGGGGCTGCCCCTTGCCCAGTGTGGGGCAGGAGCAGTGACTGTGGGCGGGGGTCACCCTGTGCTGGTGGAGGGTCCTGCCGGAAAAAGGAAGGGTCCGAGGCAGAAGTGCAGGGTCAGGACAGGGCAGGCTGAATGGGGGCACTAGGATCCTGCGGTGGCAGTTCATGCCGGGAGCCAGCAGAGCAGAGTCAGCGTGGAGCTGTAGGGGAGAGGCAGGGACCCAGGGGAGGCACACAGGGGCAGCAGGCAGGGCTGGGCAAAAGACCCAGCCCCAAACATTGGTGGAGCCGGGCCCCGAATATTGCTGGAGCACGGGCACCATGGGACCATACAACTCACTGCCCCAGCTATAATGTTCCCAAAGTAAAGATTGTGTAGCTCTGTTGAGAACTGTGCATTTCCTTGTTTTTCTGACATCACTAAGAATACAACTTTCAAGGTTCCTTCCCCACTCTGAACTCTAGGGTACAGATGTGGGGATCTGCATGAAAACCCCCCTAAGCTTATTTTTACCAGCTTAGGTTAAAACTTCCCCAAGGTACAAATTATTTTACCTTTTGTCCCTGGACCTTATTGCTGCCACCACCAAGCGTCTAACAAATATAACAGGGAAAGAAACCACTTGGAAACGTCTTTCCCCCCAAAATCCCCCCCCAAGCCCTACACCCCCTTTCCTGCCGAAGGCTTGATAAAAATCCTCACCAATTTGCATAGGTGAACACAGACCCAAACCCTTGGATCTTAAGAACAAAGAAAAAGCAATCAGGTTCTTAAAAGAAGAATTTTAATTAAAGAAAAAGTAAAAGAATCACCTCTGTAAAATCAGGATGGTAAATACCTTACAGGGTAATTAGATTCAAAACATAGAGAATCCCTCTAGGCAAAACCTTAAGTTACAAAAAGACACAAAAACAGGAATATACATTCTATTCAGCACAATTTATTTTATCAGCCATTTAAACAAAACCAAATCTAATGCATATCTAACTAGATTGCTTACTAACCCTTTACAGGAGTTCTGACCTGCATTCCTGCTCTGGTCCCGGCAAAAGACAACCCAGACAGAGAGAACCCTTTGTTCCCTCCACTTTGAAAGTATCTTGTTTCCTCATTGGTCATTTTGGTCAGGTGCCAGCAAGGTTGTCTTGCTTCTTAACCCTTTACAGGTGAAAGGGTTTTTCCTCTGGCCAGGAGGAATTTAAAGGTGTTTATCCTTCCTTTATATTTATGACAACAACTCTCACATCCTGGAAGGGCACAGGGTAGTAGTGAATGCTTGCAACCTTAACTCCATGTTAATGAAAGTTTGTGTGTTAATTTTAAGCATGTTTTATAATGCAATCTTAACTATGGAGCTGCGACCAGTGGCTCTCTAATATTAGAGAAAGGACTCTATTCCTGTCTTCTCTCTCTACACCAAACCAACCCAAAAAGGCAAATGTTGAAGATTTTGGTTGAACGGATTTTTGAAAATGACATTTCACTTCAAAAACTCACAGGGAATTTTTGAAAACCCAGATTTGCTGAGTTAATGTTTTGTTCCTGTTTTGGTTTTGACACAACAAAACGAACTCAAACCCCAAGGGATACAAAGCTTATATGAAACAAGGTGACAAATTTAGCACCCCTGATCATGTATCTCATGAAACTGGCCTACAGGTTTAAAAAAAAAAGGACGGGGAAAGCAAAAGTTTTAGCGTTCTATTTTCCATGCTTTGCAGTTTGGCTAGAGTACATTTCCCACTCGACTGCCTTTTTATATATTAAAAATAATGGAAAAAGATACCTTTCTAGCATAGTTCAGGTTACATTATATTAATCATTAAACATTAATGTATAGCAAGTGCAAAAGTCAAGCATAGCATAAAAACTAAACATTTCCTTCCAGAGCATTCACATTTTTGTCTGTGAGAAAGCATATATTTATCCCACTTTCTTTCCAATGTAGATGCTGATTTCTAGAGGTATCTGCCTTTTTTGCTTGGGTCTTTCAAACATTCTCATGTACACAATACCCTACAGGTATTGCTAGCACACTAGAGTGACTTTGCCCTCATTTTCTAGACATCTCGCTCTTGGCATATTTTTTTTAAAAAAATACTGCAGTGATTATTTTTGTGATTGAAAGAAAAATGACACAAAAATAACATGCCTCAATGCACATTTAGCATGTGAGATTTATAAGTCATGTGCCTGAAAATACAAACTCGGGTTATTTTGTTTGATGTTCTGTGTCCGATTTAGTTTTAAATGGTTCAAATGAGGGCTTCCACCACTTCCATCGGACACTGTTGATAATCTCTCATAGATCTCATTTTGAGGAAATTGTTTTGATACTCCAGCTAATTTTTTGTTCTATATCATCCCACAAATCTTAACTAAATACTTATATCTGTCATCTCTGGATTAAGATAAACAACTTAATCCTTACACCTTTCACAGCCTTGTATTCACTCCTCAGATATCACTTAGCCAAACTATACAGATATAATTCTATTAAGGTTTCCTAATAAGTGTATGTGATAAAGTGCATAAACCCCACACTGCAGGAACCATGAAGGGGTGAATGGCCAGAACAGTGACTTCCCCAGCTGTGACCAAGTGGCTGACTAGTAACAGCTGGATAAAAGGCTGCATTCTCAGACAGTGGGGAGGCTGCTAAGGCCAGTGATGATCTCAAGGAGGTGCCATGAGTCCAAGAAGCTGCCCACAGAACAGACCCACAGGTTGTACTCTACAAGGTGGGAAAGAGAAAGCTGGACATTTGGAGGCCCACATTTAGTCAGGTCTTGGAGTAGTCCTCAGAGACCCAGAAAGCTTGGAGACTGTGCTCTTAAAGGGCCATGGCATCACAATAGCCCCTTGGATATGGGTTGAAGGATTAAAAACTTTCACATTCCAGCTCTTTAATTATTTTTCTTGTTCTCTAAATTTTATCCATTTTGTTAACATTTTTCTGGTATTGAGAGGCCCAGAACGAAACACGCTATTCAAAGGGATCTGAGGATCTGGCCCCTACTTTGATACTACCTGGTCAGTTTCTGTTGCATAAGATGATACAATGATGGGAAGAAACTTAAAACACAAACTATATTAATTTAATCCTTAAATAAATCCTTAAATGCATCAACAACCAATGAAGCCGAATGAGTAAAGGGGACACTTGAGAATAGGAGGGCAGTGAAGTATTAATTTAGTTGCATAACTTTGAATGGAATGAAG
The DNA here is from genome assembly GCF_965140235.1 of Caretta caretta. Lineage (NCBI taxonomy): Eukaryota > Metazoa > Chordata > Testudines > Cheloniidae > Caretta > Caretta caretta. Next base: position 153,610,346 of record NC_134207.1, on the reverse strand, counting down.
ACTGTAGTTAGAAGAAGAAAGGATTCCAGTCAAATGAGAATCACAGTAATTTAGGCATAATATATAGCTAGAACTTTGACCAAGGTTCTATAGCAAAGGGGAAGGTCAAGGAGTTGCATATTTCAGATGTACAATCAAGAAATTAGATCAACAATATAAACTAAAAGAAAGATAAATGGATTCCCAATTCCTTATCTATCTTGGGTTTTTGACAGAATCTGAGTGCCTTCAATTTAAAATAGATTAGCAATAGCTCACATGTTCACAGTCTAATTGGTTGCCATATGTGGGATTGGGAAGGAATTTCCCCCCAGGTCAGATTGGCAGAGACCATTAGAAGTTTTTCGCTTTCCTCTGAAGCACAGAGTTTGGGTCACTTGCCAGTGTTATAAGGGTATATCTTAATCAATTCCCTGCTACTGCAGGGGCCTCGCGTACTAGTGCACCTTGGTCCCTCCTACTCTCTGCCTGCAGCACCTAATAGTCTAGTCTCCTTTGGTCCAATTTTGGATCGTTGGATTTGGTGTGTGAGTGGTGTTGGGGGCCTGTGGTGTGTAGGAGGTCAGACTAGATTATCAGATTAGTGGTCCCTTATGGTCTTCAACTCTGAGGTCTCCAGGAGACTATGTGGAGTCTTTAGGTCTTTTTCATTTTTTGAGGCAAAGAAACTCTGCTAGTGGTTGGGTTATTTTTGTTTGTTTTTTCTGTTATGTTTTCTGTCTATTTTTTATGGTATTACTATGGGGCTGAGTTAAGATTGGGTGCCTTAACTAAGCATTTCCTTAAGCTTCATAGAATTTAAGGTCAGAAAGGACCATTAGATCAAATAATCTGACCTCCTGGATATCACAAGCCATTGAATTTCATGCAAATACCCTACATTGAGCCTACAATGACTTCAGTTATACTAAAACATTATATTCCTCTGGATGCTAAAATGTTGCAGAAAATAGAGACCAAGGCACCACCAATGCCAGAGGTTCCTGCAAAGTAAAATTAGAATAATATTAAAGGCTGAAAAATACAAGGAAGTAAAAAATACAAAAAGAAAAGTAATGCACAGAAAACCCTCCCAGAGCAAACGATTTGGTAGCACCCACTATCTTGTGCCTGCTCACTGACCTCACGAGGCAGAAGATCTGTTATATCTTTTGGTGGGTGTTCCTAGGTCACTAAGGTTTGTGCACATATTTCTTTTAGTAAGTATGTGCTGATATATTTTAAAATATTTTTGAAACATAAAGATATAGTTGCAATGTTATTGCTTTCAGAGTTGATTCAGTCACGCTATCTGCATAGTGTCTCAAGAATCCTAAATGTTCACTCACATAATAAAGTGAAATTTCAGAGGTCTCTGGAGGCTTATTCACTCTTCCATAAAACAATACGGATCACTACATCCAGTCCAAGTTGTTCAGGGATTATCATACAGTAATATCCTTAGCCTTCACCTGATGTTTCTAATTGTTCTTGTTCTTCAGCATGCATTTGACTTTTCTTCCTGTTAATGCCACCTCACAAACAACCATTTTAGATCCCAGTGTTTCAGGACAGAGTCGATCACTTCCACACAACCTTCTCAATTGTTATGTTTGGAGGAAAAGTAGTTAATCCTCTAAAAAAGACAAATTATTGAATAATACTGAGACCATGCATACAAATATTCACAATTTTCAGACCAGAAAGAATTTTTATAACTCAAATATAAACACTTGAAATGTGGGTTTTAATGGGAATTGAGATAGATTCTTAACAATACTTTTCAGGAAATAAGGTTGTTCATAATAAAAGAAATACATTTTATGAGAGTGGTGTGTACAGTTACTGCATACGTGTTTGCACTATAAATCCCAGGCACCTAAGCTGTTTGTGCCCTTGGCATAAGGAACTGGGATTTTCCATAGTAATGCATTTTGTGTTTGCTCTTAACTGAGATCTGAGAAAGCTCCAGATCAGATGGCTGGATGCTTGCTACTTTTGAATATCTTGTTTACTAAGTTAGTGTATGTGTAAAAGTGACAGAAGGTACTGATAGCAAAACTATGATGCAGAAAAGAATGCTGCAAGCAAAGATATAACGCCAGTAAACATGGGCCTGATCCAAATGAGTCTTTCCACTGACTTCTGAGTTCTGGATCAGGACCTATATGAGCCCTATCTCTTTTAGAGATGTTCATACTGTGTTATGTTTATCAGTAGATTTTATATTTCAAAGTGTAATTCATGTAAAAACTCTTGGCATCTGTACATATAGTTAAAATAATATATAAGCATAAAGGCTCTGCTACTGCTCTTCATACAAAGCAATATTATTTGAAAATAACCACAGATGGGTGTGAATGTCAGGCAAACAATACATAATGCCTTTTTTGTTTTAATAAGATATTAGCGTATTGCAGTATTATCCACAATCCACACAATAACCTCTGCTAATATGGGATTTGTAAACAGAATATCATGTTAACTGTTTGAGATTGCACTTCTGAGTGTTGTCTTTTTGCAATGGAAAAATACCTCTTTCCACACTTTTATGTGCTCTGGAATGCATGACTGCTACCACATCTGTTTCTGCATTATGTTTTTGAAGCAGAAACTCTAATCAGTTTGATTATGTGACAAGCTGTTTCATCCCCTTCTACTTTTTCCAGCAATTTTCTAGGTCATGATTGCATGAGACTTCCCTGTTTAACAAAAGGATTCGAGGAGATTTTCTAGTGTGTCTTTCAGCAAGCAAATTACATTCATTGTTTGGACATTTAAATTTTGACACAGCAATTTCTGTTTGGTAAAATTATTCAGAAATACATTCTCTATTATGTGAGGCACATCTATGCATTTGGCAGTGAAAGCCATTTGTAAAATATTTACAATTTAGTCCTTTCAATAAATATCGAACAGAGATGTGATTAATATTTATTAAATTAAATCCAGCACCTTTCACAAGCACTATTCAACTTTCAATTTAAAATGTTTAATCTAAGTATTTTAGATGTAGTGTAAAAACTTGTGTTTGATGTCTGCTTTCTTATCTTACAAAATGATTTCATTGTGTTTGTGGAATATAGTGTAGAGTGAAATTATTGTGGCAAGTTACATTTTTTAAAAATGTAGGGTAAGTAAATCTGGCTGGTAAAAGAAAACAGTGTTTTCCCATCAAAGATCATGTAGATACAGTCTATAAACATTCTCACAGGGAATAATTCCTCACCCTGGATCATCCCCTTCTGTGGTAAATCCTACAGGGGTGGGTTCAGAGGGTAGAAGTTTCTGCAAGAGATTATTATTGTGCTAGAGATGTGGAATTTCCCCAATCATGGAAATGACCACAGGGCCATATCCCAAACCTGGAAGAAAGGGAAAAGATGTTCTTGTGGTTAACATGATTGTGACCCAAGAGAACTGAGTTCTATTCTTGGCTGTGTTACCCAGCTTTAGATAAGGAGTCTGTAAGTCACTCACACCAAAATGTTCATAATTATGTTCCTTATTTTCTGAGTGCCACACTTGGGACTCCTAGACCGAAATTGTGACTCCACTAAAATCAATAGGAGTTTTGTCTTGTTTTGAGGATCCTATTGAAAACAACAGGTTTCCTACTTCTAGAATCTAATCTTCAGAAGCGTTGAGGACTTACAACTGTATTTGATGTCAACAGGAGCTGTGGGTGCTCAGCAACTCCGAAAAATGGCACCCTAGATTTTTCAAGTTGGGGACCTAGGTAGTGAGGCACTCAAAATTAATGGACATAGGTGAATTTTGGCCTTAATTGCTCTGTTCTTCAGTTCCCTATCTATAAAATGGGCATAGTAATACCACTCACCCTTCACATGGGTCTTGTGAAGACATTCATTTATTTTTGTGAGGCACTATGGTGATGGGTACCCTAGAAAAGAAAATGAATGATTCTGGGCTGGGTTTGGTTTGTGTACAGCACATTAGGCATAGAAGCAACACACCGAATGATGATAAATAAAAATACTGAATAGCTCCCTCATTCACCAAGTACCTTTTATCCTGTGCACTGAATGAGGCAGAGGTCCCAAGGATAAAAATGTGGCAATTTAATTAAAGATTGTATCACAACGCATATGCACAAAAGGGCAGAACTAAGACTGCAGCAGCAACAGATAGCTCAGTGGTTTGAGCATTGGCCTGCTAAACCCAGGGTTGTGAGTTTAATCCTTGAGAGGGCCATTTAGGGATCTGGGGCAAAAATTGGGGATTGGCCCTGCAGGGGGTTCGACTAGATGACCTCCTGAGGTCCCTCCCAACCCTGATAGTCTATGATTAATTCTGACATTTTCTAACTTCTGAGTACTTGACTATGCAACGTGAACAGCTTTTAACATTTTTGTGTGTGTGTGTAGTTAAAAGTACACATTTACGAGGTGTACAAAACACACCTACAACACTGTGTGATCAACATCTTTGGGACCCGGAAGCAGATCTGTCACTCCATTTTTAATCCATAAACATTTTTCTATTCCACCGACAGGTCCACGATGAGAAAACTCTGATTTAATGTTCCTGGGACTTGGTTCCTTTTGAAAATCTTAATACATATGTCAGAAAATTAGGGCGACACATCCACTGCCACGTGTCCAGGCCAGAACAGGGCGACCAAGTGAGGCGGGGTATTGAACACGACTCGAACAGACACCTTCCCCACGCGCGGGGCGGGCTCCGAGCCGCGCCTCCCCCAGGCCCGCGGCTGCTCTCCTGGGGTCCGGGCGGAGTTAAGGGCAGAGCAGGGTCTGGGGCCACGGGGAAGGAGCGGGGCAGGGCACCACGTGATGCCTTACGCAACTGCGTACGGCTAGGGAGGGGCCTGTGACTCGTGGGTGAGAGTGAGGCTGAGGGACCTCAGAGCCTGGCTCCCGGTCACAGCCCCGCCCTCTCGCGGTGGCCCCGCCGGCGGTGCCTCCCGGACGCCGTACCCGCCTCGCGCGGCGTCGCACGACGGAAGCTGCGTGAGGTCAAAGGCGGCGGCGCGCGAGGGAAATGGCGGCGCCGCTGGGAATCGGTCACGTTGCCTGTTGCGCGAATCGGGCTGGCGGCGGGGCCGTGTCGTGGGGGCGGGGCGGGCTCCTGGCCTTCGGCACCTGCCGCTCTGTGGCGCTCTACGACCCCGAGGTGAGGGGGGCGGGCAGAGGTGAAGGTAGACCGGACCGGCTTCCCCAGGCTGGCGATTTAAAGGGCCTGGGGTGCCCGGTAGGGGCCGGAGCCCCGCTGCTGGAGCCCTGGGGTAGCGGCGGTGGTCGGGAGCCCCCCGTGGGTAATTTAAAGGGCCGGGCGCTTTAAATCGCCGCTCGAGTCCTGGGGCTCCCGGCTGCCTCCACAGCTGTAGTTCCCGCGGTGGTTTAAAAGGCCCGGGGCTCCCAGCCGCTGCAGCCCCAGGCCTTTTAAATCGGGAGTTAAAGGGCCAGGGGTTTAATGGCCCCGCCTCTTCTGGTTGAGGCCCCGCTCAGGGCTCAGGCCCTCCTGGGGGCGGGACAGCTACCTCGTTTGTCCCCCAGGTAGCGCTGCTGCTGGGCCCGCTGGCCTCGGGAGTTCCACTGCCCGTGCCTCAGCTGCCGCCTCGCAGCCTGGCCGGGCTAGGCACCCGGCTGCTCAGCCCCCAGCGGTGGGCACGCGCCGTGCTGGGCCTCCCCATTGCAGCCCCGCCCCACAGCGACTTGGTTATCAGCTCCCGGCGGCCCTTCTGCTGCATGCGCCGGCCGCGAGCCTCCTCAGCCGTGTGCGTAGCGGGGAACCGAGTCCATGGGCTCGCGCTGGGCTGGCAGCACTTACCCTGCATGGAAACCCATGTTATAACCAGGCCAGCTCTCTGTGCATGCAGATGGGCCTGGCCCCCAGGGGCAGGATGTCCTGGGGCTGCCCTCAGCGACTGCCCCCGAGAGCAGCGGGTGTAGTCTGAAAACTGCTCTCTGTCTTAAATTTGCTACCAGTAGCCATTACTGATATTAAACGGCTATCTGACCTACTCTGATACTGTAACAGCAGAAGTAAATTGTAATCAGTATCAGTTACTGATATGTAAAGTTGTTCTTATTTGCTAACTTGTCCTAATTTGCTGAAACTTGACAGTGGTGTGGGATGGAAGCATAAAGTCTTCAGCTTCCAAAGAACCCTGCCTGGGGTATGTGTGTATCAATTACTTCTTAATTGACTGAGGGCATTTAAATGTCATTTATTTTGTAGCTGCATTTACTGTGCAAACACAACATAGCAAATGCAATACTAGAAACACAGCTGTCTGTGCTAAAACTATAACTATAACTACTTATACATACTTTCAATGAGTATTTGTTATTAACATATAAATTAAATAGCACAGTGACACATCTGCACAATAACAAATGATGAAGTGCTAAGAGTAATTCAGGGAGTCCCAGCAACAAATAAGACAGGTTTGTGAACTGCTAAGATTCCTTAAAAAAGAAAAGGAGTACTTGTGGCACCTTAGAGACG